>NC_141698.1:93862999-95190499 GCF_964263255.1 Lissotriton vulgaris
GGAAAGAATGTAGACAAGAAAAAAAAAGCAAGGCAGACAGTAAGAGGCAAAGGCGAAAAAGTAGTAAGGCAAAAAGGAAGTGAGGGAGGCAAAATAGGAATGAAGGTAAACATAAGAAAAGAATGAAATAATGCAAGAAAAGGTAAAAAAGAAAGGAAAGAAAGAGGGGTATGGGAAAGGAAATACAGTAAAACAAAGGAAAGAAAGAGGGGAAAAGAAATGGGAAATAAGGTAAAAAAGAAAGAAGTGGCAGAAAAGAAAGCAGGGCGGAAAGAAAAAGTAGAAAGGCAAACCAAAAGGAAATAAGGCACAAATGAAAGCATAGCAGATAAGAAAGGACAAAATAAAGTAAAGAATTAAAGACTGCAAAACAGAAGGGAAAGAAAAAGGAATAGAGGTTAGAAAGAACGAAGGTAAAGGTAAAGGAAGGAAATGTAAAAAGAGACGGAAACAAAAAGATAAAAACAAAAGGATAACAGAAGGAAAATAGCTAAGACCGCAAAAAATGAAAGTAAAGTAAAGGGAATTAATGCCAAAAAATATAGAAATGAGACGGAAAGAAGGAAAGTGAAACAGAGGAAAGTAGGCAAAAAGAATCAAAAGGTAAAATGAATAAAAATGAAAGAAAAAAACTAAAGGTAGCAAGGTGAGAAAAAAAGGCAAAAAGAAAACAAGGAAATAGTAACAAGGAAAAAGACAAATGTAAAGGTAAAAAAGAAAGGGGGAACGCAATAAGGAAAGACAAAAAGAAAAAAGGACACAAATGCAAGAAAGGTAACGATGGAAAGAAAATAAAGAAGAAAAGATTGAAAGGAAGGAAGGAAAGGGTTCACCCAAAAATATTTTAAACAAACCCAAATTACACCCAAACTATATTCAAATAAAACGGTTAAAAGTGAGCTGCAACTTAAACACCATGAAGTTTGTTTGTTTTTCCTATGCAAAGCTGATCAAAGAACAATTGGTGAGACAGAGTCCAGGAACACAATACGGTATGCTGTGAAATAGCCCCTGTCCACTACAAATAATTTACAACAGCATTGGAAGGAGACAGGAACTAAAAGTTGTAATGTGCCCTGTGCTCACTTCAATTGGCACACTTCAAGTGCATTCTCCTATCACATCAGGCAATACTGGCACTAAAGAGAACCACTTGTGTGCGAATGTGCACCTTGTGAGAAGCAAAATACAGTCACTCAAAGTGACTTTAACCAGCAAGTAGGCTGAATCATTGCCCAATGCTGTGTACTGTACGGGCGGAAGCAAAATGGGAATGACAGGCCCATGGGTGAAGAGAGGTGACTGAAAGCCCCTTAAAGCATATTATACATATTATTCTCGTACAATAAAAAGGTCTTGGCTACATGGGACTGGCTGATGGTTGTATGACCAATCATTGGTTATTTACAGGTCATTGTGAGTGCTGAGTGATGGGGGAGGTGTCAGCCTTTGTGCCAAAACACATTCCAGATAAAACAGATTAACCCCTCCCCTGCTGGTGACGGAACCGCTCCGTCATCAGCTGCGTTGGCGCTGTGCTGATAACGGAGCGGTTCCGTCATGGCCCGCCCGCCGCGCCTGCGCGGCGCAATTTCCGCGCCTGCGCTGAGCGTTCCATTGAGCGGGCGGGCCATGACTGAACCGCTCCGTCATCAGCACAGCGCAACAGACGCTGGTGACGGAGCGGTTCAGTCACCAGCATGCGCCTGCCGTATTTCCGCCCCGCCCCCTTAGCACTGCGGCAGAATAGCCGCCGCAGTGAAGGGGTTAATAAGAAGTAGACTATGAACATGTACAATTTGAGTAAGCTTAGTGCTCATAGGAGAAGGAAACATGACTGACTTGTGAATAACAAGGTATTGTCACTGCCTACAGGTGTAATAGCATTAATAGTACAATATTCGTACTTCGTACAACACTGCCATGCAAGCTTACCTTCATGACTAGCTATTGACGTGGAACTCATTCTAACACTGCCTCCCAACGATCAGATCGGTTTCCTTCTCACCCTGATTTAGATAACTCCATTACAGATTAGAGTCTAGTATAGTTTGAGCTCACAAACCTTACGCAAACTGACTACACTTGATGTTTTTTGTGGATGGATGCGTGAAGAGTTTAATTTAGAGAACATGCTGCGTAATGGCCAACATTCATGGGTAAGTTTGAAAGCTGCTGTAGGTACTGTGTTGACAGTCACATTTCTGGCATGTGCATGTCTGATCATCCCCTTCCTACCTTGATGGCATAATAATGCTCTAGACCCTCCTTTAGGCCTGCAAGCCTCTACTTGGTTTGAAATATTGTCTTGTGATTAACTGGGGGCTCGTTAGTACAGATTGTTAATTCAGGCTCACAAACGAATTTTGGAAAATGCAGTTTTGATCAAGTAACTTTACTATATTACACTGCCTTCATCTGTTTAAATGGGACTCCGGTGACCAAGGCATTCAAATGCTCAAAACATCAGTAGCAAGTGATATTTTTAATTAAATAAAATGGGTATACACCTCTGTACTACACTACGTCTTAGTTACATCCAATTGTAATTTCATCATACTAGGCATAGACCTAAATAGGATGAAATGTAAAGTGTGAAACCACTCAAGACAGTAGTACCACATGATGGTGATCGTCAAGAAACGGGATGCTTTTTCCCCTTAACTATTTAAAGACATGCTAAAAAAAAAAGCAGCAGTTCACTACAGTAGTGACAGAAGTATTAAGTGCACGAGAAGTTCAACCCTACTATGCACTGAAATTTAACAAAATACTTTTCAACATCAGTGATGGTCCCCAAATGCATTTTGTGGACCATATGAAAGACCTAGTGAATTTATAGCCTGCCTTTGGTTTCCTATTAGTATTTTTGTCATTCGTTTGCTTGCTTTTTGTATTCAATGGCATGCCTTTCTCTTCTTGCGTTTGCCCCTCCCCTCGGACCGTAGCCCTTTGCCATCTTTTTATAGGCTGACTTGTGTCCTTTCACTGCTCACACTTAGATAACTACTTTTTTTTTCTTGGAGTACACTTTACTGGTAAGCGGTGTTTGCTGTATGAGATCGGTAAATTAAACAAAAAGTGCCAATTTCATCTTGTAGGCATATGAATGCATTTTATTTTTAAAATTGGTGAGGGTCCAGCTATTTGGGTAGCTATCCCAAAACACTGAAAATAAACCAGGCATTGACAAGGCCAAAAAGGGAGGTGGCCACCACCAGCTTTCCTGCTTTGCCAATGATAGTTTCAGATGTACAACCCTCATTTGGAAATTCAGTTATGAACCACTTTAACAAGGTATATTATTCAGAACCAGCTAAATAAATCACTTAATATCATAAAGCAACATAAAAATTGATGGCTTTTAGTACAAATTTGGTGATATACCAGTGGTACAAAAATGAATGAAAAGCAGTGATGAAAGCAGGAATACAAGAAAGCCATGCATGGCAGTGTAAGAGGGAAGTGAATGGAAAAGTGGGACACACCTCACTGCTGCATTTCTGGAAACTCGTCTCCTCCCCTTTCACTTCCCTTGACACAATCAGCAGAAACTCTGACTGGTGGTCTCGCCCGTAGCCATAGGGGGAACCTATACTGACAAGCTGCAACAACCAATCAGAGTAAGAGAAAAACAACAAACTTGTAATGCTAGTAATGAGAAGAATCTACCATTAAAATAACAGATGGTGAGAAGTACCTATTAACAATATGGTCATTACATTTTTCATGAATTGGATAAACAAGTTACTTACCTAGATATTTGATTTATCCAAAGGGAGATGTGCAGAGCCTGGCCCGACTCGTTTGGTTCCTAGAATGAAACTCCATGACTCGCGCACCAAGAACGAAATGTTCTCAAGAAAGACTCCATGGACAAAAAAGGGACAATCGTAGAGATTGCGATGATCAGGTTTGTTAATGGCAACCGGTCACTGGAAAAATGTACGCATCTGTTTAGCATCCCTTAAACTAAGATTTCACTGCAAACTCAAAACCCCTACCCGTAACCGGCTAAATTAGAAGGGGCTAAGGCCCAAGTTTTGGATGAAATAATGTTACAACTGAATTAACCCAATTTGACATGGGAAAACGTAATTACATGTTACATAAAATTACTTGAAATTTGCCATTATGCAATTCAGTTCACTCAGAAAATTATCAGCACTAGGCTCTTACTGCAAGTAGTGCAGAAAGCGGGTGGATATTATAACATCCACTGAATAACCATTACCCTTGTGTTGAAGCGATTTATATGGTAACTACCATCTATTTCAAGCTGAACAGGCCATAATGAGTCCTACAATGCAGTATCCGTGTTTATGGCACAACTTACCAAATGCTTTACCTTTTTTATAAACAATTTCCCAAAATAAATTTTGCAAGTGTTAGAGGTTTGATTTATTAGAAAATACTTAATGTCGATGTGTAATAGTTACCTAAACCACAGCCTTCTGTGCTGAAAATCATTCACATTTATTGAAGAAATAGTGTTTATTTTGCGTGTCCAAGCGTCCCACGTGCATGCGTCGCCATTTCAACAAGCATTTGCAATGCAATAGGTCTCGCATTTGCGAGAGTTTAAGCTATTGGCATTGTAAATGGCAAATCCTTTAATTTGTTTTAAAACCCAACACGTAAATAAAAGGCGTTGTCATTTACAATGCCAACAGCTCAAACTCTCGCAAAAGCGAGACCTATTGCTTTGCAAATGCTGGCATAGATTGCTTGGGGGTTGTGTGTCTTGGGGAACAGTGCTGGCTTTAGGGCAGTGAATTCAGTGCTACTGCCTGAGTCGACAAGTTCCAATAGTTCATTTTGAAATGTCTTTTTGCAGGGCCACTAATGCAATTGTACGGTCACAGTATTTTTCACATAATTATAGATTTGCCACATACATAATCCACCATTTGCTGCATAGTCTGCAGAATCGAACACAAAATGTTTTCTAGTTCAAACTGTTCAAAAGATACTATAAGTGCAGTGACACATGTTGCTGCACAGTGGAAGGCCCTTTGCAAAGCTTTACTGGTCACCTTTGTTGCTTATTGCTATATTTGACTGTTAAACTGGAACAATTAAGGTGCAACCTATGCCCAGACAGTGTTAATAAGTGACAATAATGCCTTAATACTATCATAAAATGTGCCACATTGAGCTGCATAATGTAACTTTCCTTGCTCCATAATTTACTCAACCCTGCCACATAATTCTTCCCCTGCCACATAATTCCAGTGGGCGTATTTACGAGGTTAAAAGCACCTGTTTCCGAGTTCCTTGTGCAGTGAACAATCTTCAAGCAGTAACAAAAATGTCAAGATAAAACTGGGGATTAATGTACTTTCTGAAGAAATACAAGTTAAATATGAATACTGTCTAGTTGCATTTTTGACTTCATAACTTAGTGCCTTTTGCAAAGCACGCACGACGTGTAATATATTCTTTACAGTGCACCCAACCAGTTACATTTAAAATGTTGACTGTGTTTCTGTAGAGAAAGCAGTCTTAACTTCCAATGCTACCAGTCCCGATGGCCTGCCCCTTGAATCCCTCATTGCCTTACGAAACCTTTCTACACGTTGCTTATTGTACTTGTATGATTCATTGTATGTACGTATGTATGTGTGTCTGATGTAAATCGCTCTCTCACTATACATTGGGATTAGGAGCGTAATAAAAGAAATGTGATAAGTGTGAGGGGGCTATGGAAAGAGGAGGGCCACTCTTGGAAGGTGGTAGTGATGGAATCTGTGGAGAAGGGAGGGAGAAAGAGAATGAGATTAGTTTTCATTGGGGTCGATACTCTTGGTGGATAGCTTGTGTGTTTGAGCAGGCTACTAAGCATGTGATGGTTGTGTTACCAGGAATGTCCCCTGCCCCATACACTTCTCTGTTAAGTGTGCAGAGTAATGCAGTTTGCTGGAGGTGCATGAGGGACAGTCCCCCAGCCCTCCTGGCCTCAGTTTCTTTCAGTGCAGGAGCTCGCTCCGCATTTGAGGCCTCAAGGGAGCACCAAAGGGGTCGCCGTGGGATTCCTGCCCTGCATTTAGTCACCGGCGGAGCCCTCCACTAGATTTAAAAGGCTTGCCACACACTCTCCCACCTCCACCCACCCTGGTTGGGGGATGCCTGGCGCAAAGCGGGGCAGCTGCGCCGCAGGTGCCGGAAGGTATGTGTAATGTTACCTTGCTTTTTTCCACTGGATTACTCTTCAGACATCAGGGTCTGGAAGGGTGTAAAGTTCCAGTGAAGATTTCTCTCGCTCCAAAGGAAAACCTGCCCCATCATGGCTGTTTTGAAATCGCAAATGTTTCCTAAATCATCCTTCAAATTCTGATCTTTTGATTAGACTATGTGAGCGGGGCCCCCTCTGGCAGAGTAATGGCTGTGTCGACCCTTCACCAAGCTAGAAGTGCGGCCCGCTCGCTCCGCACTGCCTCACCAGTAGCAACTGCCTGGGAGGTCCCGCTTGAAGATCACATAGCGGCCGTCATTTTGGGTGTTCTCACGAGCCCGCAACGCTGTGACTCGCTCATAGACAATGCCGGGGATCAATATCGCCCTCCGTTAGTGCCCGATGCTTCCCCAGACTACATTTAACTTCAAAATCCCAGGGGCTCGTCGGAACCCCCAGGCTTTGGAGGCAGGCAGCGCAGCTCAATGGACTCGCTGCTAGACGGGCGCCGTGTTGGAAAAAACCCCTCCTACACTTTTAAAGAAGCACCTTCGAACCTGCAACTCTACTAATTTAAATTAAGGAAAAGCAGCAATCTGATTTTGGCCAAGCTGCGACAACCCGTCCTGTGGGTGCCGTGTGGCACATTGTGAAAGTTGCAAAGTTACCAACAAGGCAGCGTGACGAAGCGTCAGATAAGAAACTTCGTCACGAAAGCCGTAATGTAGGCTACCATGTCCAGAGGGGCCGTTCCAAAAGCGGACAGGGCGACTTTCTAATGGAAAGCCAGGTTTTACAATGAACGCTGACGCTACCCAATAGAAAGGAGGGGCGGGGCTTAGAGTCCCTTTGTTGTTTACAAGATCTCTTCCAGGCGGGGCAGCTTAGCTGTCACACGCACGCAAGACCTAAAAAGGACTCCCTTAACTATAGTCTTTGTTCTAATACAAATGTAATGTTTAATTTTCTCTGGTAAAAAGTATGTTCAAGAGATCCCTTCTGTTAGAATTATCAAGGAAGCTTAGCCAAACTGCACTGTAGTTAAAACAAGCTAGTGCATTCCTAAGTTTCATAATGCAGAAGATGACAATTATATACTACCCTGACCAGTAGGCTGTAAAAGGAGTAGGTGTTGCGGCGATGGAATAGAAATTAAATGTTTGATTGGCTATTATGGTTGAAACATTGGTTCCACGTATTATGTTGTGAAGGGTGTTCCTTTTATTTCTGTACATTAAACAAGAATGTGCTATTTGGAGGGGAGCCAGATTTTTCGCATTAAGAACGTTGCTCAAAGGCTTTGACTTTCCGGACTTTTGGTTAGAGGCTTTAGTAGCAGAAACAGTTGCTTCGAGACCTTTTTTCTCTGCCTTGAGATCTTTGAGTTTTTCTTTGGAGGCAACTTATATTAGTATGCTTGCTAAATTGCTGTATTACCTACTTTGCTTTCTGCAATGAAACTTTTTTTTAAAACATAGGCAATAACTTTGATAATTAAGTCTATGAGCAATTCAGATAGTCCTGTTCTTCCTAATGACAATCTTGATTTGAGCATCCGTTTCGTGGCCCATACGGGGAACATGGTAATTACTAAGCAAATTGATGGTCAAGGAATAGGAGAGTCCAGAGGTTTTGGAGTATTGAACATACAAAATGCTTGTAAAGTCTAATCAATGAAAACAGCTCAGAACAGCATTCGGACCCATCGCTCTTTTGCCCAGCATGCTACCTCAGGTTAGACCCAGTCATATGCGCATCATTCATGCCCTGCTCCAATAGGAACAGTCTAGCCCGAACTACTGAGACAGGTCCTCTGATCAGGAACACAAGAAATCAATACCAGTTTCAGCATAATGGGGGCTCTTCAGTCAGTGGTATCTTTGTTCCAATGGCACAGTGAGCAAAGGACCCACATCTGGTCTCCTCCCCCGACACTTGGGGCGTTTGGGCTGGACAATCTGAGGTGACATGCTGTGCAAAAGATGAGGTGTTGGACTGCTACCCCAAGTGTTTGCCAATGGTTCGACTTATTGCAAGAATCCTACCATATCCTGCGTTTTTGAAGTATTGACAGAGTACCTGTTGATGTTATCCAGAGGTTTTATTTGGGGAGTATTATTAGGATTTGGGGGGTGTGTTTTGCAAAGTATTGTACTTTTTGATTGCATCGGTTTTACCTTGTGGTATTGTGATTTCATGCGCGGTACGTGGCACATTGTTATTTATTGGTAATGGTGCATTATTGAAACAGACTATTTTTGCTGATGTGCACTTATTTGAAGGTTTTAGATTTGTGGAGAACTCTAGTTAGATGGCTGTCTGATGATGATTTAAAGTGGCTCTCCAAGTTTAAAAATAAGTAATGAGATTCCCCCATAGTATAGTAGCAAAGGAGTGCCAATTAGGAATAGTAGTAGTTTACTCTCTGTGCACACGGGTAAACTGCACTGATTCATAGTTAGGGCATTGCTGATCAAAAGCCTAGCTTAGGGTGCATGTAATGGTGTAGCGAATTAAAGCACTATTTCCATTTTGATAGAAGTTTGATTTCCACCCCGTTTCCTGATACACATACAATGGTTTATTAATTTTACTGAATTACAGAGATTGAGGTGTTAGTAATTGCACTGTAACTGTGTGTACTGAAAGATTCATCTGATATCTACAATGGGTGCAATTTTGGTAAAGTCTAAACATGCAATGGAAGAAAACATGTTTCACCTCCTGTTGGTAGCCCTGCTTATGAGAAGCCTTAAGCCATAGTTAACATACATGTCTGAGTGTCAGACTGGCACAACACTATGAATGACAAAACAACTTTCAATGATTTCTGAAAAAGGTACCTTTGAAGTGCAGGAACTAAAATATAGGAGCGTGTGGTTTGAAATGAAATCACAACCAAGACCTGGTAAGGTAGCTAGGTAAAAGCACAAGAAAATGTTCAAATGTCAGATTAGGAAGGCTTTTAATAATTGGATGGGTGCAAGTTTGTTTGTGCAAAAAGGCATGGAGTAAATTAGTGTAAGAAAATGAGTTGTCTTCAGTAACGTTCTTTCTAGAAGGGATATCGAACTGCAGATTACTTCTCTTTGAAAATTCGCCAGACTGGATTGAAAAACTTTTGCGCAGTACCCAACCGCGGGTAGATGGTACCGTGTGGCTGCTTGGAAGCAGTTCCACCCCGAAAAGGACGTATGAGGCCTATATATGCACCAAACCCACAAGCTCAGACAGTTGTTTGAGGCAGTCCATGCCCACAAATGCAGAGCCACAATGAATTGGCTTTGAGCAGTGGGTAAATTTCTGAACTGGGGATCATATTAATGGAATAGAGTCCAATTGACAAAACCAGGAGGATGGCTGGGTCGGTGAAGGATCTGCAGTTAGTCTCTACCAGAAAAATAATTAACGAAGATAACTAATAGTTTACCTGTCGGTGTGGTTTTGCAGCTTGAAGATCTTTCTGGATTCACTATGCTGTGCATTATTCCGCGGTCTTGTGGTTGGGTCTGGAATCGTAGTCTTTTCTTTGGTTTTTTTGGGGGGGGGTTTTCGTAGCCCAGGTGGGCGTAGACGTCCCACCCCTTGGTGTATTTCCGGTGGCGTCGGCATGCTTCCTGCGGAAGCTCCCACTCTTTGGCGCCATCTTCGGATTCTTTTTTCTCGTGTTCGTTCTGTTACCGAAGTTATGGCAATGTTGTACTAAATTATTCACCGCTTTAACCTCTAAGGTATGTTTTTCCAAGTATTGTCTTTGCTTAAACCCCCTTTTCTCTCTCAAGCCTCATCTTTCTGGCGGAGGTGGGTTGGTTCGCTAGTGAATCCAGAAAGATCTTCAAGCTGCAAAACTACACCGACAGGTAAGAAACTATTCGTTTTGCAGCGTGAAATTTTCTGGATTCAATATGCTGTGCATAGACTTTGTAGCGGTTTCTTATGTTTGTGGCGGCTGGATGGAAGATTAGCGTTGGTTATTGAATATGTGCTGACGCACCTTTTGTCCGACTTGTGCTTCCTTGTTCATCTGTATATCCACACAGTAGTGCTTCGAGAAAGTGTGCACTGAAGCCCAGGTTGCCACCAGTCATATGCCCTGAATGGGTGTGTTAGCTAGGAAGGCTATTGTAGCTTCCTTTTCCCTGGTAGAGTTGGCATGTGTCCCTCCTAGTTCCTGTCCTGCCTGCTTGTGGCAGATCTGTATAGTTTGTGCGATCCATCTCGCAATTGTTCCTTTAGTTACTGGTTTCCCCATGAAACTCTTTGCGAAGGACACAAAGAACTGCTTATTCTTCCTGTGTTCCTTTGTTCTCTCAATGTAGTGCATGACCGCCCTTCTGGCGTCTAGGGTGTGCAGAGCTCGTTCAGCGCTTGTGGATGGTTTCTGGAAGAAACTAGGTATTTGTATGGTCTGGTTCATGTGGTACCTTGACACCACCTTTGGCATGAAGTGTGGGTCAGTCCCCATTACCACCCTATCATTGTGAATCTGTATGTAGGGTTCCTGTAGCGTTAGTGCCTGTAGCTCGCTTACTCTGCGCAGTGAGGTGATTGCCACCAGGAAAGCTGTTTTCTTGGTCAGCATCTCTAGGGATGCCCTATGTATTGGCTCGAAAGGGTGTTTCATGAGCTCCGTTAGGACTAGGTTAAGGTTCCTTGCTGGCGGCGGCACCCGCTTTGGTGGTGCGATCCTCTTTGCCCCTTCCAGGAATCTCTTAATCACTTGTGATGTGAAGAAACTCCAAGTTTCTCCTCTTGTGTAAGCAACTATTACTGCCTAGTGAACTCTCAATGAGGATGAGCTTAGGTTCTTGTCGAGCAGGTGTGCGAGGTATCTTAGCTCTGTTGAGTCCTTTTGCATCTTGTTGTGAAGTTTTTCTCTCCTGCACCACAGTGTAAATCTCTTCCATTTTGATACATAGCACTTTGTGTGCTGGGCCTTCGTGCCTCCCGAAGTACCCTTAGGGTGCTCTTTGGCAGTTTCAGATGCGCAAACTATGTCCTCAAGAGCCATGCTACTAAGCTCAGGCTCTACGGCTCTGGGAGCAGCACCTCTCCGTTTTGCATGGAGAGTAGGTCTTTCCTTCTCCCGAATCTGTGGGGTGCACTCTAAGTCATCTCCATGATCTGAGAGTACCATGTCTGCCTGGCCCACTGCGGTGCGACCAGTATCAGTGTCATGTTGCTCTCTGCACTTGCTGAGTGCTCTGTGCATCAGTGGTATCGGGGGGAAAAGCGTACGCAAATGTCCTCGACCAGTCTGTCCATAGGGCATTCCCCAGGGAGCCCTCCCCTGGCAGCCTGGATGCGAATTTTTGGCATTTTGCATTTTGGCGTGTTGCAAATAGGTCCACCGACTGTGTTCCCCACCTGTCGAACACCCTCCTTGTTTCCTGTGCATTGAGCTCCCACTCGAGGGATGCCGATTTCTGTCTGCTGAGCCAATCTGCCTCTATGTTGTCCTTCCCTGGTAGATGTATGGCTAGAAGGTCTATGTTGAGAGGGATGGCCCATGCCCATATTTCCTGCGCTAGCTTTGAAAGCGGAGCTGATTGTGTCCCCCCTTGATTGTTGATGTAGAACATCGCTGTTGTGTTGTCTGTCTGGATCAACACTCTCTGGTTGTACAGTTTTGTCTGGAAAGCCTTTATAGCAACTCCAGGTAATTGATGTGTTTGCCTGCATCCACTGGTGTCCACAGGCCCCACACTGAGTTTCTTCATGTGAGGTCCACATCCCTTCAGGGATGCATCTGTGGTGATGGTTACTGTTGGCGGCATTAGAGGTATTCCCCTTGTTATGTTCCTCATGTTCCACCATGCCATTTCTTTCTGCACTGCGTGCGTTACAACCACTAGATCCTCCCAACGGCCTGTAGCTTGTGACCATTGTTCTTGTAGCCATTCCTGTAAGGGTCTCATGTGCAGTCGCACATTTGGCACTAGGTGTATGCATGATGCCATCATGCCCATCATTTTGCTCGCTGTTCTCACTGTTCGAGCTTGCCCCTTCTGGTATAGCCGTTTCTCCTTCACCAGTGCTAGCGATCTCTTGTCGCTCGGGAACACCTTGCTCTGTAAGGTGTCGATCTTTGCTCCCAGGAAGATCTTTATTTGTTCTGGCTCCATTGACGATTTGCCCCAGTGGATGAAGAATCCCAGGTTCATCAGAATGTTTGTTACTCTTTGTGAGTGCTCCTTGCACGTTCTGTATGATCAGTCAGTCAAGTACACTTTATTAGATTTGTTAAAAATCATGAAAGACATTAAAACATTTATATACAAATTTACAAATTACATAGGTTTACAAATCCGGGCAAGGACAATATAAGCAGCGATAGGACACAAATGCAATACAGATCAATGATAAAAGGGAGCTCTTCAGAGCTAGACAAAATCCCTCGATGCCACCAATTTGGTTTTCGCTCTGTAAGCCGCCACCAAAAAACTAGCTACACCAAATATGATGGGGGTACTGGCCAGGGACTGAATTGAACTGTATGATCTTGCTTTTATTAGCCAGTCGTCCAGGTAAGGGTACACGTGTATTCCCTCCCTTCTTAGGTGTGCCGCGACTGTTGCTAGGCACTTTGTGAAGACCCTTGGTGCTGATTTGAGTCCGAATGCCTGTGTTGTGAACTGGTAGTGGTCTTCTCCTATAGTGAATCTGAGCAGATGCTTGTGAGCCCTGTTCATTGGGATGTGCAGGTAGGCATCTTTGAGGTCTATAGTGACCATGAAGTCCCCGCCTTGTAATTGAGGAAGTACCTCTTGTAGGGAGGTCATTTTGAACTTTTGCGTTTTTATGAATTTGCTTAAGAATCTGAGGTCCAGGATGAGTCTCATTGTTTTGTCTACCTTTGGTACCAGGAAGTATGTTGAGTATACACCCCTGTTACTTTCTTTGTAAGGCACTGCTTCAATGGCCTGTTTTTGCAGGAGCTCCTTTGCTTCCGCTTGCAGCAGCTGTAGCTCTGTCCTCGCTAGCTGTCTTCTTGGTTTTCTGACTGTTGGTTTCTCTTCCAGCTCTATGCAGTACCCGAACTGTATGATGTTGAGAACCCATTTGTCTGAAGTTATTGACTTCCATTCCTGGAGGAAATGCTTTAGTCTTCCTCCCACTGGGCTTACATGTTCACGGGTGTTCACTTCATGTGACCTCTGTGTGTTGTTCTTGTGCTTCACCCCGGGGACTCTTGCTTGGGTGAGCACATGTTTTGGCAAGTCAATTGGAGGGGGAGTTGCTGGCCCCCTCTCCTGTTCTGACCATGTCCGTTCCCTTTCCCGCGAAAGGACTGGCCTCTCTGCTGGTACTGCCAGGATAGTTTGTTGCCCTTGCTGTGCCTGGTTGTCTGCCTGGTGGGCTTGTTGGAACACCTGGTGTGATGTTCCTGGTTGATTTCCACCCCTCCCATTAGGTCCCCGAGATGGGGTGCCTCTTAGTACCTCTAAACTGCAAAGCTCCCATGGACCTTGCCGTTTCGTTATACTTTTTTAGTTGGCTGAGCTTCTCGTCTACTGGGGCCCCAAACAAAGTTTCTCAGTTGAACGGGGTGTTAAGGATGCTGTGCTGCACTTCTGGCTTGAAGCCTGAAATTCTTAGCCAGGCTAGTCTGCTTTCTGTAATGCCCATCATTATGAGCCTGCTGGAGGTGTCCGCTCCGTCCAGGGCTGTTTTGATGCAAGAATTTGCCACGTTCTTCCCCTCTTCTACCAAGCTTTCAGATTGGTCCTTGAACTCTTGAGGCAAGTTTTTTTTTATTAGCTGGCCCAGTTCATCCAGGATCTGGTACTGGTGTCTGTTCAGGAGTGCATTTGAATTTGCCATGCGCCAGTGCATAGTGACATTCCGTTCAATTCTCCTCCCTACTAAGTCCATCCTCTTGCTTTCTTTGTCTGGAGGCGGTCCTGAGGTAGTAGGTACATTGGCCCTCTTTCTTGCTGTGGCTGCGATGGAGTCTGCAGAGACCGTGCCCTGGATGTAGGGTGAGTCCTTAGAGGAATGTTTATATTTCTTCTCTGTCCTAGGAGTGACTGATTTGCAGGTCGCAGGCTCCTTGAAAGCCTCTTTCCCCTGTGCCATGACTTTCTAGCATGGTGAAAGGAGACAAGGGATTTTATTTCACAACTAGTTTAGATGAATTTGTAGAAATTTTAATCAAAGGCTCATTAAGAAATTTAGCCAAATGTATCCACAGGATTACTAGAATA
This sequence comes from Lissotriton vulgaris, assembly GCF_964263255.1. Taxonomy (NCBI): domain Eukaryota; kingdom Metazoa; phylum Chordata; class Amphibia; order Caudata; family Salamandridae; genus Lissotriton; species Lissotriton vulgaris. The sequence continues at coordinate 93,877,382 of NC_141698.1, forward strand.
TTAATTGTATTTTTTCATAGGGCAGAGTGTACATAATCTCTTTAGTGATTCAACACAGAAAAAAGGAAGCGAAAAAGCACACAGCAAAAGGAAGTTATGGTTAAAAATCAATTATATTTGAATCACAAAGAATCATGGGGATAAGTAATAGAACAAAACTAAAATAAAAGTCAAAGGAAGTGTTTGAAAGATTCACTTAACAATTCATAACAATTCATCAGCTCCAAAAACAATTTGAGCAAAGAAAACCAAACACAACATATGTATGAAGGTGTTCTTCAGTGTATAAAAACTGGGGAGTTGATGACTCAGGTCAACGTTTCGGTCTTGTCTTGTTAATTGTGTAAGACCATCCTCAGGACTTAATAATTCATCAAGGAAAAAACCCCATTGAGGGAATTGGTGTCAGTAGCTGATCTTCCAAAGTCGTGATCATATGATGAAGGAGATTCTGCCAGAGTTCATTCGGCAAAAAACACAGTTGATGGACAGAATGCAGAACAATGTCTTACATTCACCCCAGTACAAAAATCTGGGCCTAAATCCATCGTTTTTTTGCACTCCACACCCCCCTAGGTCAGACAATGGCCATATGCAAATCAGCATTGACCCTGTGCCTCATGGGAACAGTCCAGCCCGAACTACCAAGCCATGTCTTTCCTAGACCGGAATCAAGCATCCAAGGACCGGTTTCTGGCTATCAGCCTTCTTCAGCCTTGAATGCTTGATTCCGGTCTAGGAAAGACATGGCTTGGTAGTTCGGACTGGACTGTTCCCATGAGGCACAGGGTCAGAGCTGATTTGCATATAGCCAGTGTTTAACCCAGGGTGGTGTGGAGTGCAAAAAACGATGGATTTAGGCCCAGATCCTTGTACTGGGGTGAATGTATGACATTGTTCTGCATTCTGTCCATCAACTGTGTTTTTTGCAGAGTTCATTCGGCAGCAAAAGATGTCTTGATCCTGGTTTCTTTATTTCCAGGTAGACAATTGTCAATATTTTGATTTTAAAGTAGACGGGTCTCGAATATAGTCAGGCACTTCCTCGTATTCTCCAAATGAGAAGGCCGAAACGTCGACCTGAGTCATCAGCTCCCCAGTTTTTATACACTGAAGAACACCTTCATACATATGTTGTGTTTGGTTTTCTTTGCTCAAATTGTTTTTGGAGCGGATGAATTGTTATGAATTGTTAAGTGAATCTTTTAAACACTGCCTTTGATGACTTTTATTTTAGTTTTGTTCTATTACTTATCCAAATGATTCTTTGTGATTCAAATATAATTGATTTTTAACCATAACTTCCTTTTGCTGTGTGCTTTTTCGCTTCCTTTTTTTCTGTGTTGAATCACTAAAGAGATTATGTACACTCTGCCCTATGAAAAAATACAATTAATCATCTAGTAATCCCGTGGATACATTTGGCTCAATTTCTTAATGAGCCTCGGATATAAATTTCTACAAATTCATCTAAACTAGTTGTGAAATAAAATCCCTTGTAGTCACCTTTCACTTAAACCAACCATTGCACAAGCCTACAAGGGTCTATTGGGTTCCCCACGTCCTTAACACTTTCTAGCATGGGCAGGTATTGGCTCCTGGTCTGTGTGGGGAGCAGTGTCTCTAGAAGGAAGTCTGCTTCTCTTCGTCGACTTTCACCCTGAAAACTGCAGCAGCATTCCTGATGACTGTTAGACCCCAAAGTCATCTGGCAGCGAGGGCCTCGAAGGATACGTGTCGATGCTTTGTTCTGGACTCTCGGCGTCGACGTACTGCTATTCTATCTCCTGTGTCTCCGAGGATGCCGAGCCGAGGAGGGTCCTGCGGTCGTTGTTCCCTTCATAGTCATAGTAAGAAGCCTCTTCCTCTTCTGGATCGTCGAAAGTTTCGACGTTCTCAGACTGTTCATAGACTTCTTCCACCTCTTCCTCCACTATCTCGACCACCTGTGTCTTAGGTTTTGTCGAGATTATGAAGTCCTTCATCCTGTCATCGAATTCTTTCGCTGCAATATGCTACCTGGTCTGCATGACAAGCAGGGTGCTGGAGGCAATCAACCCCAGGACCCTCAGTCAACCTTACAGAAATCCAGAATAGAGGCTGAAGGATCATAGCTGAAAGGTGCAGCCTCTCCTTTTGAGGGAAAAGGCATGAAACTGAAAATAGGCCCTGATTGGCTCCAATGAAGGGGAGTGTCTGACGAGGTGTCAGGTGACACTTTGGCATGTTATTAGTAAACCCTAAGGATTGATTGGAGGTTCCCTCTAGTTTGGAGGAAGTTGATGGCTAGGTGGGGTGAACCCACATTTAACAGCTCGTTATGGTAGAGGAAGACAGACCACTGACCTCCGAAGGTGGACTGCCACCCTTGCCATCACTTCCATTAACACCGGAGTGGCACCGAGACATAAGGAGAGCACAGCAAACTAAAAATTCTCCTGTCTCACCAAGAGCAGCAGATAATGCCAATGGGCCTACAGGAGTACATGGAAGGATTATGTTACTTACCCTGTAATCATCTGTTCTTGGCATGTAGTGCTTTAGATTCACATGCTTTGCATACTCCTGCCACCTAGTGTTGGGTCCGGATGTGTGCAAGTTGTTTTTCTCTAAGAAGGTCTTTCATATCACTATTACCTTACTCTTGGTAATAGTGCGCATGGGCATCAACTCCGTTGTTAGATCGTTTAACAGCAGTAGGGTGATAATGGAGTATAAGTATATACATATCTGTAAAGAGATGCCCAAGCATATAAAAGTATAGATAGAACTGCAACGACCACAGGTGTCCAGTGAGGAGGATGGGCGCATGTCAATCTACAGCACTACATGGCAGAACAGATGCTTACAGGGTAAGTAACATCCCTTCGAGGAATGTGTGGCTATGTATTTATTCATTTATTGAAGTTTTGTATAGCGCTGGCTGGACCAGAGGGTATCGGAGCGCTTCACAGCAAATACAGATATGCAACAAAGGAAAATGTGGACAGAAAAATAAGAACAAGAAACACAGGCAGGAAGTAAAGTCTGCACAACATCAACTTGAGCGCACTACGAGACGGTGATCAGGAGCGAACCATCCGGCTCTGGGTTTAAAGAGATAGCTGTCTTTCAGTCAGGCGTGGGGTTCTCGTTACGAACCGAAGCGTTCAAGGAAGAGGGCTTTGAGTAGCGTCTTGAATTGCGGGAAGGAGGCGGTCATTCTGATAAGGGGGGGGGGGGGGGGGGGGTGGAGTTACAGATCCTTGGAGCATTACCCGCAAAGGATTTATTCGAGGTTTTGTGTTTGTGATTTCAGAGGGATGAGTAGGAGTGTGTTGGAGCTTCTGAGGTTCCTGGACTGACCGGCCCTTTTGAGTTTGGTGGCCAGATATTCTGGTTTGCCTGTATGCAGGGCTTTATGTGGGAGGCAAGCTGTACGGAAGCTGGCTCGTTGGTCTATTGGGAGCCACTTCAGTTCCTTGAGTGCCAGAGAGATGTGCTCATATTTCTTAGTTCCTGTGACCATTTATGCTGCTGCATTGAGGGTGGAGGTAAGGGGTCCCAGGTGAGATTTGGCTGTTCCAGTCAGCACTGCGATGCCATATTCAATTCTGGAGAGCACCATTGCCTGAGTGGCCTGTTTCAGATCTTTTGGGGGGGAGAAGGGTTTAATTTTGTAGAGAAATTTCAGGTTAAGGAACACACTTTTGGCGGTTTTTGAGATGTGTTTTTTCATGTCCAGTTTGCGGTCTAGAGTGATCCCTAGGGATTTTGCGGAGTCCGTTGGCGCTAGAGAAACATTGAGGGCGTTTAAGGCTTTGAGCCATTCCACTATCTGGGGTTATTATCTTTATTCGAAATGAGTAGTACTTCCGTTTTTTCTTCATTAAGTTTGAGGTGGTTGGCTGAGAGCCAATGTTGGACCTCCACAAGTGTACCTTTTAGTCTGAATGTCTGCGATCGATGTGGTTTCCAAATAGAGTTGTGGGTCACCCGCGTAGAGTTGAAGGGGATGTTGGAGTTCCTTAGAAGTGAGGTGAGGGGTTCCATGTAGATGTTGAAGAGTTGCAGGGAGAGTACTGACCCTTGAGGAACTCCTCTACTGATGGGGAGGGGGTCCGTTTCGAAGCTGTTGATCTTTATTTTTTGAGTGCGGTTGTTGAGGAAAGAGGAGAACCATTTTAAAGACAGTCTTTTCAATGCCCGCTCTCTCCTTGAGGACATTGAGTAGCAGGGTATGATCAACTGTGTCGAACGCAGCCGAGAGGTCAAGGAGGATGAGAAGGCTACATTGGTTGGAGTCGAGTGACATGTGCAGATCTAGGAAATTTAGGATTGCGGTTTCAGTGCTGCAGCCCTTTCTGAACCCAGATTGGTGTGGGTCAAGTAGATTAGTGTTTCCTAGATGTTGGGTTAACTGTGAGAGCACACATCTTTCAAGAATTTTGGATAGGAACGGAAGGTTCGAGACCGGTCTGAAGTTGTTCATGTCCATGGGGTCAAGGCCAGGATTTTTTTTTTTTTTTTTAGAAGTGGCGTGACTTTTCCTAATTTGAGGCAGTCAGGAATGGAACCTTCGCTCAAGGAGCGGTTGATCTTGCCCCAGATTGGGGCTAGAGTGACCTTCAGCTCCTTGGTCAGACTCTAGGGTAGCTGATTGAGGGAGTGAGATGAGTGTTTAGCGGAGGAGATAAGATTGCTTATTTCATCCTGGACAGGCCGGAAGGATGACCAGCGGAGAGACAAGGTCACTGGGGGGTTGTGGTTAGTTGGAGGAATCCGGGTAACTGTGTGGGAGGAGGGCTTAGAGTTGAATGAACAATCAATTTTGGCGATTTTTTCATTGAAAAAGTTTGCAAATTTGTCGCAGTGGGTTTTGGACGCCGCCAAGTTGGCTGTCACTGGAATGGAGGTTTGGTTCCTAATGATGTTGAAGAGTTCTTTGGGGCAGTTTTTGGCATGGTCTAACGCATAACAGAAGGATGACTTTTTGCTCTTGATATGATTATAGTAGTTTTTGCGTGCTGCCTTGAGTTGATCCCGGTGGAGGGAGGTGGGGTTGTTCCTCCAAGTTCTTTCCAGGAATCTGAGGTGTCTTCTTTTCTCATTAATGTCAGTAGAGAACCAAGACATAGAGGGGATGCTTCTGGGTTTTTTAGTTTCAGAGATGCCAGCTGATCAAGGGTGAGCTCCAAGTTGGAGTGGTAGAGCGAGGTGAGTTCCGTGGTTGAGAGGGACTCAGTCGTGTTCGGGAGGAGTGAGCTGAGTCGTCCTTCTAGCTTGTCTAGGGGGACTCTGGAGGTGTTCCTGACCCGCTTAGAGGCTTGAGTGGGTGGGAGGGATAGGGCTGAATGGTTGATATGAAAGAATGATGTGGTGGTCTGACCAGTCTACTGGGATGATGTGATCAATCGTGATTGCATTTTTGTCCGCAATGATTGCATCCAGGGTCGCTCCTCTATGGTGCGTTTCCTCTGAGCAGTGTTGGATCATATCGTTGCCTTGCAGAAGGGTGTCGAGAGTTTGAATGAGCGGGTTATTAGTTTAGCTCCATCTTAGGTTGAGGTCGCCCAGAATTAAACTGTATTCGCTGTTGAGTGCGGATTGGGTGATCAGATCCGACAGCTGAGCTCCAAATTCGTAGGAGTTGCCTGGAGGATGGTAAAGGAGATGGCATTGAAGTGAACTATGAGTGGGAGTTTTGAAGTTGACCGACAGGCATTCGAAGGAATTGTGCAGGCGGGAGTTTCAGAGATGGAGAGGTCACTTTTGTGGATAATTGCTATGCCGCCACCTTTGTGTATGGGCCTGTCTTTGTGGATAATTGAGAAACCGGGCGGCACCAGCATGTCCAGAATGGGGCGGGACAGGGTGTTTAGCCAAGTTTCCATGATGAAGGCTACATCCAGGTCACAAGAGAGGATGGATCCAGCTATTTCCACTGCATGTTTGACTGCGGACCGGCTGTTGATCAGCATACAGTTAATAGAGGGGGGCGGGGGGCAGGGGGGCAGGCTTGGCTCTGGGTATGGAGCATAGATACATTGGTAGTCTAGTGGCTCTGCCGGGGGGGGGGGGGGTCCCTACCCACTTGGATCGAGGAGATGAGTAGCGTTCAGGAGTGGGGCCTGCGCTAGAAGATTCGAGGTGAGTTCGTACGATGCGACAAGTGCGCTCACTTCCTGGGGGGAGAGGGAGGTTATAGTTCTTCTGGGACTGTCTGCTCGCGAGGGCCCTTCGAATGCAAAGGGGGTGGAGGGATACATCCTCCCAAGATAAATCAGTTTAACCAAAAGGTATCCCACCAGAGGTCATGGGGGTTATTGCCTGTAATGTACCGGGCATAGTGCAGGGGGGTTGGTCACCCCTCGTGGGTATGCTAGCTCTGCATGACTTGTGCAGGGAAGGAAAAGATTATTTTATATATAACCCCAACGCATCCTAGTAATGTCATGCTTCATTATCGGGTTCACCCTGACTCCTAAAGGTCAGGGTAGGCTCAACTGTATTTCAGGGATTACTTAATAGATGGGGGACCAAGGGGATTAACTAGAGATTCACATGGTAGTAAACCTTCTCCTCAGTACCCCTTTATTGGTGGAGCTGGTGGAGAGACTAAAATAAAAACTCTTGGGTAATGTGGACTGTTATGGTCCTATCACCAACATATTTCAACCCCACTGTAAGGACTAACAAGTTCCGGGGCTTTCATCACGGTATTAGAATACCTCGCTGGTAAATCTGTCAAATTAACAGCTGGCAAAGTAATGCTACACACTTATAAAGGGGCAGTGTTACTACTTGCCCATCAGTCATTGCGGTGAATCACTCAAATTTGACTGTTCAGGCACCTCAGGAGCGAGGGTGGGAGGATGGGGCTCTCTAGAGTCACACATTCATCAAGGGATCAACCCCGGCAAATAGCCTAAACTGCCTTCCCTGTCTCCCGGCTTTCGATCCCTTTAGTTGCTTTACAAATGTCAGCTATGGGGATGTTGCCCAAGAAAGCCATAGATATCCCTATTTTGCAAGTAGTGTGCTCTAGGGTGCCTAGCAGAGGTTTGCTTAGCTATAGCATGTTTGAATACATTTAACAATTCATCTAAAAATGCTGGATTTAGAAATGGGGTTTCCTTTATGAGGGGGTGCAAAAGCAACAAAGTTGTTTTGCAAAACTTTTTTCTATCAATACATTAATGCTCTTTTGATATCTAGTGTATGCAGAGCTCTTTCTGCAATTGAATCTGGTTGAGGGAAGAACACAGGTAGTTCAACCGAATGGTTAATATAGAAATGAGACACAACCTTTGGACGAAAGTTGGGTTGGTACGAAGGACCACCCTATCCCTGTGTTGCTGCAAAAAGGTTATTCTAAAGTTAGTGTCTGGAGCTTGCTGGCACGCATTAGTGAAGTGATGGCAATTAAGAAAGCAATCTTTTAAAGTAGAAATTGGAGGGGTTAACTGTTTAATGGTTCAAAGGATGAACCTATAAGTCTTGTGAGAATATTGAGATTCCATGTGGGACTCTGGATGGCATTACTCTTAAGGCCTTCCATGACAGCATTATTAACTGGCACGTTGGACAATAAGTGTTGCCTGTTTTGTAGATAGGTCCCACTTGTGGACTTGTTACTTCATCCTGCTGAGGCCAGCATAGTCTATGGCTATCATATTGTCAGTCTGGACTAAGGCAACCTTGCCTATGAGGGGAGGTAGAAATTCTTTTGGTGCTAGGTGAACAGCTGGAAGCTCCAGGTAGTGGATATGGACATTTTGGTGCATGGTGTCCCAGACACCCTGAACTGTTTGATTGTGCAGATGGGCACCTCATCCTGTGAGGGTTGCATCTGCTGTTAGCACAACGAACAGTGTCTATGAACGGCCGCCCTTTAACCGGTTTTGTGATTAGTGCAGCTCTCTAACAACACTAGATTGTCGAGTCAACCCTGGGATTGAGTCTACTGTTGTGCTAAACATTCTTGCAGAGGATGCATGTTCATTCCTGCATGAGGCACTAGGGCAATGCATTATGCCATCACTCCCAAAAGACAAATAAAGTTTTGACTGTCAAATGTTCAATTCTGGCTGCATTTGAATAGGATAAATCCAACTGAGTGTTGAGCATAGCCCCTAGATATGGTTGCAGTTGTGAACAGTGAAGATGGGACTTTAGACATGGATAGTGAACCCCAATTAATGTAGGAGGTAAGGTAATCTGAGTGTTGACAACCGGTGAGTACTGGCTTTGATAAGCCAATCATCTAGATACAAGAAGACATGAATGATCAGTCTGCGTAAAGGTACTGCTACCACTTCCAAGCATTTGGTGAAGACTCTGGGTGCAGTAGTGATTCCGAATGGAATGAATATTCTGGGTGCAGTAGTGACTCCGAATGGAATGATCTTATATTGGTAATATTTTCCTGTTATCAAAAATCCGAGGAGAAACTGCTGCAATCGACCAGACCGATGTAGAAAAATCAGGGGTGAATAAGCCCCTACCTTTAGAGGCTTTTAAATCTATAGTTGCCTCTGAAATACCCTCTAGATGGAGAGGTGTGGGCTGGCAATCTGTAGGAAGAAGCAGGGGTATCTGTAGGTGTTGCTTTGGCATTTGGTATGTAAGAGAAGCAACAAAAAGTGCAACGAGTAGTGGTAGTTTGAAGTGCCCCTATGGATTTGGCAACCTGCGTGTCCTTTTTAATCTTTTCTAAGGAGTCATTTACTTGTGGGCCGAAGAGATGCGCTTTATCAAATGGGACGTGGAGTATAGTTTTTTGGACTTCTGGTATAAAACCAGAGATACGTAGCCAGGCATGCCTGCATAGAAGGACACCACTTTTATAGATGCCTCTGGTGGCAGTATCCGCAGAGTCCAATGCGCATCTAAATCGAGGAGATGGAAATTAACTTCCCTTACTGAACAAGTTCTTGTGCTTTTTTTGTGTTCTTCTGGGAGATATTGGATTAGTTCCTCCATCTCGTCGATCTAAGTCATACCATGCAAATAATCCCACTGCGTATGCAATATTCCAATGACTGGCTAATTGCGCAGCAATCCGTTTGCCTGACATCAATAAGTTTGAATTCCATATTGGGGTAGGTGCATCGGCTGTAGTTCGAGTTAGCTCTTTTACAGGCATTTGAAACAAGTCTGGTGGAAACGGGCCTGGAATTATAATGGAGTCAGATGGCGCAGCCTTATATTTTTCAACTACCCTATGGGTGATAATGCGAGCCCTTGCAGGATCCCTCTGTGTGGCGCATTATGCCTTTAAGGCTAGGAATGAATAATTAAATAATTAGCTCTTGATATGATGTAGTATCATCAGAAGAGGATGGTTTGGCAAGTTATTGGTCCTGATCTGTATTCTCCTGGATGGGGTCAATGTCATAATCCTGCTAGGGGTTTTGTGGAGGTGATGCAACGTAAGTGCCATCATTCCCCCCCATCTGCAGCCGAATCTGTATCTGGAGATCCAGGAGGTACTTTTCAGAGGCTTCTGTGGTGAATGAGGTACAGAAGGTACAGGTGGTGGTATGAGATGGATAAAATAGGAGGAATAGGGTGAATAGTAAATGCTAGCCTTCTCCTTTGCCTTAATCAAGTATAGTGGCAAATCAATGGCTTCTTGAAAAGCAGTTTGCCGCTTGGTAGAAGGTACAGATGCAGTCTTTAGTAATAATGCGACCAGTCTCTGGATGGATATAGATCAGTTGTTTCGGATCTAGTGTCTCCTGCTTGGTCTCCAAAATAGGCTATGGGAGTGTAGCAGGAGCATATTTTGGTTCTGTGCCAAAGTTTTCAGAACCAAACTGGCTTTACTCATCAAAACAGGAGCGGTGGGAGCCGAAGAGGTGAAATCTTGGCTTGATGCAGTACGGGAAGGCTTTGTGTGTACCTATGGTGCAGAGGGCGGGTCAGTTAAAGTGGAGTCTTGGTGCAGACTATGGTCAGATAGGAGTGGCGGCATGGAAGCCTTTTACTTTGTAAGAACTGAGAGTTTTAATATTGAGAGGTGAGGGGTTTGAGTATTCATGGCATATCGTCATGGCGGCAGATCATATGACTCCAAATTGATCTCCAAGCCGAAGTTTGAATCTCCAACCAAAAAAGTTACCTCTTTTTCAGCCGCAGAGGCCTCGAGATCTTAATCTTCCTGTAAGACAACTTCCTGCCCAAAGATATCTGAAGTGTTCGATTTTACACCTTTGCATTTCTTTATGTCAAGCCAGACTGTACCCACATGGTCTTTTTTGATCAAAATGATCAACAAGCCTTGGAAGAGAAGCACAGATAGCGGATCTCGTGATCTTCGGTCCGCAGGTACTTGGATTGGCACTGGGGGCAGAATTGAAACAGAGTCCATTCCATCAGCAGAGTATCATCGATGGAGTTGAAAGAGTAAAGTGTAGCCATAAAGGACCGAAAGCCACAAACAATGCATGCCGACCAGACTCATTAAAGTCTTCCGAACTTTGATAAGATAAGAAAAATGCATTCGAAATACCAACAAGGTTAGTGTGTATTATGCACTGAAAGGATCCCTATATTGGTCTCCACCTGGAGCGCCATAATACATGTCAAAAACAGATGGCAGAGCGAAAACAATCCAACAATGAAGTCTATGCCCATGAGCACTATTACCAAGAGGAGGAGTCACCTTACCTCTTAACTCAAAAGATGTTCGAAGAATAATAACTTGTACACATCCGGACCAAACACTAAATGGCAGGAGTATGCAAAGCATGTGCATCTACAGGCACATATGCATCAAATACAGGCGTTCTGCAAGTTTAACGCAACAATTGTCTCAAAGATCAAGGGCTGCCAATACTGGGACAGAGTGAGCATCTTGAATTTTTCTGATCTACTTAATTACCCTTATCATAATCATTGTCCGAATCTGTACCAAACAAGAAATTGAATGTAAAAGTCTGTCCTTGTGGGAGCTCTGATGGAAGCAGAGTGGCCTAGATCATAGCAGACCCAACCGAGCATGGTGGGCACCTCGTCCTGTGGTGTCCTCATTGAGGTCCCAGAAACAGACATGGATTTTGGTGGCAGTCTCGGAACGGGAGCCGACCCAGTGGTGTATTTTGGGAGGGTGGTGGGGAGGGTATGTGCATGGGTGGCCCCTGTGAAAGATGGTAAACCCACCAGTGGTACCCCACTTAGAGGACCTCTCAGTTGTTGGGGCTCGAAAAAGTGTCAGTTAATTGAGAAGGACTCAGAGTCTGAACATGGCCTCACGGATTTCATTTGACTCCGTATCGCAGACAGTAAGAAATTCTGGTTGTGCCGGAACAAGTTGTGAGATATGCTACAACAATGATAGACTCCTGAAGCCACATTGAGGCACTGATGCCCTCATGCCTTTAAGAGTATGTGAATGTCAGGAACTTATCTTAAGACTGAATGCAATAACGACTTACCTCAGGAACAACTCCTGCGACGCCTCAGGGTCTCGTACCTTCAGGTTAATCGAAATGCAGTCATTGCAGTCCTTCGAGTTATGGCTTGGCCCCCAGGACTATAGGCAAACTGAGGAGGATCTGGTAAACATTTGGTTGCGACAGTACTTACAGGATTTGAATCCTGGAGGTGATGTTTTCAATTGCATGCTGAAGATTCATGGTTAAAAAGCTGTCTTATTACAGGTGGCTCCAGATCTGAGTCTAGTGCGGGGAAAGAAAGGAACCAAGTCCGCGCGTGCTAGTGGCACCTATAAAGGTCCAGTGATGCATCAGCTGGAAGCCTCACAGCACTACTGACCGAGAAACTGCCCAAAGGTTTCTGAACCAAGTCTAACACCTGAGGAATGTTCAAAAGTTGAGGAATCGGAGGGAGGAGCCAAGATGGCGGCGGAGACGGACGTGTAGTCGCCCGGCTCCCCGAGCCTTTGTCTCCTGCAGCAATATCCTGTCCACTATCCTGGCGTACCGTTACTGCGGGAGGAAGAAGACAGCGCCCTATTACCGGGGGTGTTTCTCCGGTGTCTCTACCCGCCTGTTCGCCGAAGTTATTGACATGCTGATCTGACGACCATTGCCGAGCCCTGAAACCGGAACCCATGTCCCTGCGTGCCGCCGGAGAAGGCTGCAGCTCCGAGGGCTGCTTGAACAGTGGTGTGGCGGGTGTCCCCTGCCGGATTATCTGCTGTGGAGGCACCTACACTGGCCCTTAGGTGAAAAGTATACATCGACCGATGTGGATCTACTCTGCTGCTCCGTTTTTGTGTGATGCTGAGGTGAGCCGCGCTGCTCCTTTCTTTACGTGTGTGGGACTGGCTGCTGTGACTCGCCTTGTTGCTTGCTCCTGCCCGAATCTACGAGAGGGGAACTTTCGTTAATTGTCGCCCAATGGTGACAGGCTCAGTTGGTGTCGGGAGATCGCATCCCGCCTGTTTACTGTCGGATTCGCCTACGCTCTCTGCGAAACCCCTTGCTGAAATAAACATGGCGGCCGTCCCCACTGTGGTAATTGTGAGCTCTACCTCGGCTCCGGATTGTATAGCACTGAATGGACTCAAGCGGTGTGGGGGACGCGGTGCTGCGCTTCGGACTGTGGACACGACGGAGCACCCGCCTGTTTACACCTGTGCCTCCATTGTGGCCGTAGCCTCTGCATGAGTGTAGGGTTGGGGGTGCGACTTAGTTTATTTTATTTAGTTTCTATGGGCCTTATTTTTCTCTTTATCTGCGCTTTTCTTACCTATTTCTGCTCTGGGTCCGTGATAGGGGTTAGTAGGGAGTGGGTGGCTATGTACATGATGCGCAAATGCTGACAGACGATCCTGCTGTTTCTATGTTGAACCATCATACTACCTGGGGGGTGTTGGCTCCCGCTGTTATCACAAGTTCTGATGTTGCCTGCTCATGTTAAGTTACTGTACGGACTCAGTTCTCCTTGGTTACTATTCTTCATTGCTTTATATTTAGAACGGAAAAAACTTTTAAAAATTAACCTTCAATGCTCCTGCTTCTCGGTGACACGGTTATTTCAGTGTAACGTTACTTGATTGTCTAGTTGTATCGTGATGCCACTGGGAACCTGTATTGACCGCACTTGTGCTCCAAAAGTATCGTGGCCGCCCTGACGGTTGTGGGCCCGTATTTGTTCTTTTCTTCATGCACAATAAAGGTTTACAAAAATTAAAAAAAAAAAAAAAAAGTTGAGGAATCTGAGCTAGATGTCTAGCAGAAAAAAAGCTAAAAAATAAAGATGCGAGTGATTGAGGAACAGGATTAATGTATAGATTAATTAATTGTGACAGACTTCCTAATGAGGATTAAATACAGATTCAAGAGTCCAACTTGAGTAAATCACTGCTAGGAAAGTTTAAGGGAAGCTGTTTCAGAGACTGGTAATCAGAAAGGGAGTTCATAAAATAAGTACTAGTAGTCCCATATTGTCCCGTGGTATCGAATCCAGCAGTAATTTTGTTTTAAATTCCTTTAGATGCAGAAAGGCTCAGTGATTAATTTGTGCTCAGGATTTTTCTCAATCGTTCTACATGAAGACAACCAGTATATTTTTTTATTTTAGTCTGAAAATACAATTCTTGTTTGGGGTAGATTCCCTCAAAGAGTCCCTTAATCTTCTCAAATAGTAAAAAAAAGTTTTAGAAAATATCAAATTGCCTTGTGACGGGATGCTAATGCAACAAACTGATTATTTTCAGCCTACTGATTTGGCAGTGCTGTAGACACAGTTTTCCCCTATAATTGCAATATTGTCAGAAAGATGTTATTTACATGTGACATCTAACTCCGAAATCAATAAGAAAGGTGTCCATAGAGCGCATTCTTCAATTTTGAGAATGAACTCACTAATCGAGAAGTGTGGATATTTTTGGGAATTGTTATGCTACTGTCACTAGGGGATTCCAAACTTTCTCCATTATAGAGCATCTATAGAGTCGGAGTCTCAAGGATATTTCTAATCCAGTACCTTGGAATGAAGAATGTATGCGAGCCTTCTTGGAGGTGAGACACTGAGTACATCATCCACTTTCAGAATGCCGGGATTTGAAAAAGATTTGAATACATTCTGGCATGAAAAAGGAGGGAGCTTACTTTTCTTCTTACAGAATTGCATATCAAAGCAGAGACCAACTGCTTTTTTTTCTACAGTGTAGGATCCAGTTGTAGAAACAGTGCCTCGATGCATGACAATTGTTTGATGCTATTGTGATTGCCATTTTGCAAAGCGAAACAGTTAGCAAGTGTAACACTTATCGTGTTGTTGCCTCATTAAGACACTGTTACCCTACTTTACGACCCAGCATTTGACCAGCAGCCAAATTAAGTACGAGCATATTACACTAGCTGTTGAAAACATTTCAATCAAAGTGTGAAACACTTAACCCTAGTACACTTTTAACATTGCCAAGAAAAGAGACTAATGATTAAATAAATTTGAGCATGACTGCAATGATGTAGGAAAAATATGCACGAACCTAGATCAGACATTCAAGATATACCAATCGAGGGCCTGATTTTATTTTAATTGTGGATGGCCCATTTTTGAGGGATGTTCATGGAACCTACAAGCAGCATATGTGGTTTGTACATTAACATACATAGTGGAGGCATCATACTTGTATAATTAAGTAGCTAAATTCATTGACATTAGTAGAGCTTATTTTATATGCTATGAATTGAGTGTTACAATCTACACTAATGGTACTGTTTTTGGGAGTGGTGAATGGTTTTGGCCAATTGTGATCACAGCAGGGTTTCATGACCACTGCTGGCACCCACTTTGCAGCAGGCACCACACTAATTTTCTGCCTGCATTAAAATTACCAAAGAAAATAGCGGTGTTAAACTGTGCCACACACATAACTGGAGATGACATGATCGAAAATGGCTTCTCCTGTCACGTTCCCAAGTACAGCGAGTGCTTGGACTATAACACTATAGAACAAAGATCAAAATTCAGAAACCAAAGTTAAAAATGTAAATAATTTTTCCTTTATGTTAATGCAATCAATAGAAAAGTTGAGGGAGATGCAAAATAGAATAAATGAGGAGAAACAAAAAGTAGGAAAATGTAGGATGCAATAAAGAAAAATTAATTGTGAAGATGTAGTGACGTGAGTTGTGTGGGCAAATTCATAGTTACTGCAAACGATAAGTCAATGCATGGACCTACACATGTGGGACATGATGGGATGGTGGACAGCTTTTAAAAGCTCAATCCTCATTTTCAAAATATTACACAAAATGTGTGTCAAAAATGCATATAGTGTCAAATAAATAATGTAGTTAAAAAGAATAGATTGAAGAAGAATGACGTAGAGAAAACTGGTCTTTTCACAAGATTCCAGTAGGCTTTTGTAGAAATGCCACCCTTCAATGAACATATTTCAGTGATTGCTTGCTCATGTTCAAAATGGAAAAAGGCATATCTAACAAGGAAATATGATTCATTGAAAAACTTAAATTGCAATTTAGGGAGTAGATCCAAAGTTTTGGATGGCCAACTTCACTGGAGACTGATAAAGAGGCACAGTTTGAGAATCAAATCAATATGATTGTGTGCACTGCTTTAAATACTGAAAAAAAGGTTTCCATGTAGTTATCATTCAGAGGTTTCAGGAGCAGTGTAGCGCACAAATGGAGTTATGAAAAGTCAACTAGGCAAAGTATGTGCCTCAACTACTCTGAATTGGTCAGATGCTCCTTATTTAATATTGTTCAGTAGGAGAAGTAACCACAGCAAGAAAACTGGTTTGTGTCCACAGGAAATCCTCACGTAGAGGTATATAGTAGCTCCTAGCATTCTATCGCTGCCTTTGTAAGTTTATCAGATTATTTGGTCTTGCTTTATAGCAAAGGCATGCTGATTTAGTACACGCTCTTATCAGGTAAAGCTAGCTACACCTTTAGAAAGTGCCGATGCTTGCCATGATCTAGAGGCCAGCGACTATTTTGGTGTAGAAACATTTATGCTTACACTCCTACGCATAGTGGGACCATACCAATTGATACTGCAGACAAACAGCTGTGACGTTTAGGCATATTATAAGCATAAATCTCACACAAAAAGAGTGCATGCTGCAGATGAAGAAATAGATACAAAAACCATTGACTCACAAAGCCAAACTTCAGTTCACTTCTTGGATCAAGAGGGGAAAAGAACAAAATTCAGTAAGAAAATCAAACTGAAAAATCAAGATAATAAAAAATCCATAAACTCAAAATTAGGAAATTCACTGAAAACTCGAAGAGCAAACCAAAGTGCAAAAGTTACAAATGGGACAAACCAAAAAGCAGATGAAACTTGCGCCGATCTAGCAAATGAAACTGAAGATGGAAGCTTGATTCAAGCCGTACTGCCTGAGAGCATAAGGAAGTAGTATTGTGTTGCAAAACAAAAGCAGACTAAAGAAAAGTGTTGAAAATTCAGTTGAAACCGTAAGAGTTCTACAAAAAGTGCGTTAAAAGCAAGGTGCTTTGGATAACCATAGATCTTCTAGTAAAATTCTCTTCCTTAATCTTAGCTAAAGTAACAGCTGTATTGCTCGCAAATGGTCCACTGAATTAGACAATTTTCTAAATTTATAATTTGAAGCTGCTCTTAAAAGAGGAGTCCAAACACCAAACATCTAGCACTTGTTCACTCACACTTTCTCTTCTCCATGATGCACTTGATAGATTCAACCAACTCATGTATATCACCCCTTCGAACAAGAGTGTGTACTTTGGTAAATGTCTTAGTGCAAGCAGTATTGTCCTTCTAAAAGCATGCATGGTAGCTTGGAAGTGAGAAGCAATTAGTGAAGACATTTGGGAAAGAATATGCAGGTTAGCCCGTGCTCACTTAAGGCATGGTTGATGCCCTTTCACTGACCAGCCCATATTTATTCTTTTTCTTTCCAGTGTCAGAAAGGGTCACGTAGAAAAACACAGATAAGAGGTACAGGATCCTGGTTTGGCAGAGTAATACGATGAAAGGGAGAGGACTGGGAAGTTGGGCCACAATGAAAGTGACTGAACAGGGAAGTTGGGCCAAACACTATCCCTGTGTCATGTGTGTAAAAGGAGACCTGATAAAGGTTTACTCCTCCGTAACCAGATTTCAGTGGTATTAACATTCAAGGTCTAGATGTGGTCCTGAAAGTAAACTCTAAATGTCAATTTATGTATTTCCTACGGTCAAGTAGATTGACACTCAGATCACTGAAGGAAATAAAGTCGCTCGACTGCCAGAATCCAGGGTGAAGGACCATGTTTTTTTTTACTCTGCACACTGCCATCAGACAAGGGTAACTACTCCTTTTTGTCTAAACAATTTGCCCCATCTTCGATCCCACCACCAGTAACAGAAATGTAGGAAATTAAGGCATGTTCCATGGCTCATTACATCTCGGGGTAATTAAGAGCTACACAAATTAGATTGCTAGACCTTCCCTCATAACTACATGCATTAGATCACTTTGTGCTATACCTTACAGAGCAGCCAACAGAGGGTACCAGAATCAACTAACGGCCAGAAGAGTTTGTAGACTAGAGGAACGCGATCAAACGTAGTTGTGCCTATGGATCAAAAACACAAGTGCCCAGGGTCCCAATTATTGCCAAATGGCAGCTTCTGATGATGCAGTGAGAGGGAGACTGGCCCAGTTATACTCTGTTGCTTGCGCTGGCCAAGCGCAACATTGAAAGACGATAGGGGGGCTAGCTCCTGCCGGTCTCAGAGTGGGAAATGGACTTCGACTGGTGCCAAAGGGTGGAGGAAGTGGTATACTGTAGCAGGGGATGCCCCAAGACATGGGAGAGGATGTGGGGCCCCTGACAAGCATTGTAAATCTGGACTCATGACCATGGGATGAACGTAGGACCCCTCTGTTGGGTGAATGGGGAGAGGTGGCAATGTCACCTACTGTCTTGATCAATGTTATGCTTTTGTATGATTTTATACACAGAGTGTGTTCCTAGGTGTAACAGTTATGTCGTACTGTACTCCTGTGCCTGCTTTGTACTGTCAGATATGCTGTGCAATGAGCATGTTTTAATATAAAGTTACAACAAAAAAAAAAAAAGGTGCCCAAGAGATAAGTCTTTTGCTTAAGACACTTCTAATTTAGTCACAATAAAATGAATGTTAGTCTTTCTTCGAAGGACTGTCATAACAAGTATGAAAATAAAGAAAATGTGGCAATAGTAACTTAATGATACTTTACTGATTTGGACATTAAAGACTAGATTCAGACCAGAAGATTGTACCTTTGTGCTTAGCCTACAAAATAAACATGCCAATAATCATTTGACCCAACTACAAGGCTCCACTCCGAACATTACAACAGAGCATGTGCAGTGCACTTCATAAAATGAATCTAAATACTTTAAATCGATCATGTGTCTTAAAAGTATGGTTTATACTGTAGGCTGCTACAGTTCCAGGTCCCCCGGCTGCAGAATCAACCTGCTCATCATTTACAGGACAGATTCTTCAAAAGCCACAATGCTTAATAACTGGATCAACTAGGAGCGTCTTCAAGGTCAGTCCAACTAGGAGGGGGCGTGGCTAGCCGAGCTGCGAAATGGCCGCTCCTTAAGCGTGCTCCGCAGGCTTGGGACAAAATCCTGAATTAATCCCTTACCAAGCTAAGTGTTGGAGGCGACTCTACAAAGCACAGAGGTGCTGTGAGGCAGGGGCACCGGAGAAACCACTTCTGCCCGAGAAAAAGGTGATAACGAGTAAAATACGCTGCTTACCGGGACAGCCGCGGCGGAGCGGCGCAGGTGCCCAGCCATCGCATGACCGGGCTCGGATTCATCTCGTAACTGGGTCCGTGGTCGGACGGGCCCTCCGCCCGAAGTTGCTGCACTTACGCCACGGAGGGGGACGGGCCTCCGGACCCGCTGCAGGGGCGACATGCTGATTGGATACGATCGCTGCTGGTGACATCGGACTTCGGGCGGTGGCTGGATGCTAGACCGACCTGCATGAGCGGCGCCATTTTATCACCGCGGATCTGGGTCAGTGCGCCCTGGTGTTATAGCGGAGGTTGGGGGATCGGGATCACTTGCGGCGATTGTCCTTGCCCACTAAGAAGTTGAGCTCCTCATTGCGGTGAGAAGCGGCCCCTTGTTGCAACTGGAGAACACAAGTGATCTGCAGGCGGCGGAGAGGGGGCAGCACCGCTAATGGCTGAGCTGCGCCGGTTGCCCTACGCAGCCGACAGTATGTCATTGGCACAACGACACTAGAACTGGCTGATGGGCTGGATGTGCTGGGGCGGCGACCTGAGACCCCGAAAGTTTGCAGGATAGTTGGTGGTGCGAGGGGGCCCTCCGCCGCCATTTTGCCAAAGATACAGCATGGGGCGGCCATTTCCTACCTACCGTTCTGCGGATACTGGTGCTATTTCTACGACCAAAGGCTGCACGGTGGGGAGAGGGCTCGCTGCTGCAGAGGAGGGCTCTGGACACTGGCTGCCTGCATGGTGTCGCTTTGAGTGCCGGAGGCCGAACTGTGTCTGAGGAGGTAACTGGGGCTGATAGACTGTGCCTGTGCGGGGTGATCGGTTTGACGCACTGGCACACCTTGCATGGGATAGCACTGCACTGTGATCCCTTGTTGTCACATGTGCGATAAGACAACTGATAAGTGCCGCCAGGTGGATCTTATCTGCCTACGCTACCAGCAAAGTTCCACGCGCCTTTTGGGCGGGAATCATTGGATTAGCATATGCCCTCAACTATGTTGTGATGTAGAAGGTGCTTGCAGGGCTCCAGTGTGGCGACATAATAGGGCGATTCAAGTGACAGTACTCGACGAGCAATCTGGCGGTATAACCCGTGCGGGTGGCTCAACTCTGCGGTAGGCCAGCTAACCGGGGGCACATCGCGCTGTGTGTACACGCTGGTTGTTGCAGTGTCGGCTATCCTTCTTCCAGGCCTGGCAGGCTAGAGACACAATGGGCAAGCCCGACACCAGGGCAGCCTAAGATAAACTTAGAAAATAAGCGTAACACCAGATAGACTGATCTGGATCAAGAAACCCCTGGAGCAGTGGGCCGGGATGGGGCTTCGGAAGATCTAGGGGAGGACCTTAGATCACAACTGCTGGAAATGAGATCTAGCCTCAGAAACATTGATACGAAACTGGATGTCTTGACCTCACAATTAGAATCTGTTAAAGAGCAGGTGGCTACCCATGAAACGAGGTTGGACTGTCTAGAGAACAGACACTGAATTCACGGAGTTCCAATCCGAAACCAAAGAGCAATTGTTATACATGGACAAACTTAACTATCATACGGACGAAGAATGATGATCTAGAAGCGAGGTCGAGAAGTAATAACCTCAGAATCACGGGCATTCCAGAGAAGACAGCCATATCTAAAATGGAGGTGTACATTTCAGACCTTCTGCATGAACGCTTTGACCCTCACCTCTCTCAGGTCTTTGTGGTGGAGCGGGCGCAGAGCTCTGGGCCCGAAGCAGCCTGTAGGCGGGACACAGAGGCCCATTCTGGCCAAGTTATTAAATTACCAGAACAGAGACCTCATACTAAGCCTGGCACGAGAGAAAGGGCAGATTACCCATAAAGGAAATACCATCTCTTTTTACCCTGACTTCACTCCCGCAGTGCAGGCTGCACGGCAGGAGTTTCTTCCAGCCAAGCGCCTTTTAATGCAGGCTGGCATTCCATACTCCCTCTTATACCCAGCAAAGCTTAAGGTCTCCCACGATGGGTCTGCCCATTTTTTCTCTGATGCTAAATCCGCTCTGAAGTTTGCCAAGCATGTATGTGGGCCCAAATCAAAGGCAGCTGGACCTGAGAGGGCACAAGGGTCAGGCCGTCTGAGTGATAATGACTGATATGCATTGCCTGGTCTACCTACCCATGCGCCTAACCTTAGGATGCAATGTGTATGCTTTTTCCTAAATTTCTGCTTGGATACTTGTATTCTGCTAGAACCTGGGACACTGATAGTTGCCAGATGTAAGCGGTTTTCTTCACCTGCGGGGGTAGGGTTCCTCCTCCTCTGCGTTCTGATGTTAGTCACGTATTTTTGACATTAGGGGTGCACCAACACAGACGCGTTCACATTAACCCCTGCAACCCCGTCTTCACAGGAGTGTATGCCGGGGGCACCATGCTCCCACGGGAAGTTTCCCTATGTTTTGAGGGGGGGGGGGGTCGGACACAACCTGATTGGGGGGTTGGAGTGGGTGGAGAATAGGGGGGGAGTTTTGTTTGACCGTTTCATACCAGTCTGTACGATTTATACAAACCACTGGAACATGCTGGAGGGCTCACAATGTTGAGATGCTGGGTGATCACGCATTGGAGATACAGTTGTTATGGGGACACGCATGATAACGTTTAATATCCTTACTTGGAATGTCAGGTCTCAACAACGGTAGGAAAGCACGGCTGGTCCATGCCTATTTAGGGAGACATAATATAGACATCTGTTTTCTGCAGGAAACGCACCTACACACGCAGGCATCACCGAAATTGCGACAATAGGTGGGCGGAGGTGCATTCTGCAGTTTACTCAAACTACGCACGTGGTGTAGCGATACTTATTCGTGGGGGGTTGGACTGGAAGGAATACACGACACACTGATCCAGAGGGGCGCTGCATTGTAATACATGGCAGATTGGGGGGCATAACCGTGGTTCTAGCGGCTGTCTATGGGCCCAATGTTGACTACTATGAATTCTTCAAAGAGGTTTGAGCACGGATAGTTTCTACAAATTGTCAGACGATAATATGGGGGGGGGGATTTTAATGCAGTGTTTAATGATACGATGGATAGGCAAGGCGCATCTCGATCTTTACACCCACAGTCTAGCTCGGCACTTCGAGACCTCATGTCAGAGTGAGATCTTGTTGACGTCTGGAGAGTTAGACACCCTGAATTACGAGAGGGGACGTATATCTCCAGTCAGCATGCAGCCCGGTCGAGGTTAGATTTCTGGCTAGTGACGTCTGATATAGCCTCCTGGGCACTCGATGTGTCATCTTGCTAGGTCACTTTCTGATCACGCCCCCTGCTTACTTAAATTGTCTCTGCCAGACTCGCCACAGCGTGCCTTTAGTTGCCGGTTGACCCATCATGCCCTGCTTGATGAGGCCTTCAAAGAAGAGATCAGAACTGATATTATAGACTATTTCGATTTGAACTCTGGATGTGTTCCCACTGAAGCAACCTTGTGGGACGCTTTTAAGGTGGTCATACAAGGGAAATGTATATCTAGGCAGGCTGGAGTACTAAAGTCCATACGCCATACTTTAGCAACAGTTGAGGGGCAGATCAAGGACCTTGAGCAGAGATTCTGCTCTGATCCCAATCCGGCAATAGTGATGGACCTCAAAGGGAAGCTTCTAAAATTTGCAGCGGAGGCGCAGAGAGAGTTTAAATTCCTAGGTAAATATGCTGAGGCCAGGAGGTATGGGGCGGGTGATAGACCTAGCTGCACACTAGCGGGTATGATTCGTAAATCTAAATCCACTTCCTTTGTTCATGCTATTAGAAATCCTGCGGGGGACATTATTACGGGACAACAGGAGGTTTTGAGTGCATTTGCTGCCTTTTATGTTTCCCTTTACATGGCCATGCAGTCCACGCACCCGAAGGCCTGCAGGATTTCCTAGATTCTGTAGCGCTTGTATGGTTCAACTACGCACATAGGCGGTATATGGACCTACCCATAACTGTAGAAGACATCAAACAAGTGATCAAAAGCTTGCCACTGAACAAGGCCCGGGGGCCGGATGGCCTAACCACAGCATTTTATAAAGCATATGGGGAGGAGTTGGCCCCAAGACTACTTGCGGTCTATACAGAGGCATTGGAGGCCGGAATCCTTCCGGCTTCAATGCGAGAGGGGCTGATCATGACATTCCTAAAACCTGATAAAGAGGAGTTGGACTTAGACTCATATCGCCCATTATCCTTAATAAATGTCGATGTGAAGATTTACGCAAAGTTGTTGGCAAATAGCCTCCAGCCACTCCTCCCGATGGTGGCTCTCCCGGATCAATCGGGATTCATACCAGGACGCTCAACTTCACATAACCTCCGAACCATGTTCTCGGTATTACACTACCTACACCCTAGTGTGCAAGCGGCTGCCATATTTGACGCTACAAAGGCGTTCGATTCACTCGAATGGCTCTACCTTTTCAGAATACTGACACGCATGGGCTTCAGCACCCTGTTCATAACTCGCATACAGTTGCTGTATATCAAGTCTCAAGCTTGTGTGCGCGTGAATGGCCTTGTATCTGAGAAATTTGAGGTAACTAGGGGCACCACACAGGGTTGTCCACGGTCGCCCCTTTTATTTGTCATCGTCATGGAACCCCTTGCAGCCAGGATAAGTAAACACCACACTGCTAGGGGGATAGGCTTTAGCTCCAGGAGCCTCTTAATATCTCTTTATGCTGACGACGTGACGTTATATATCCTAAATCCCACAGTAAACCTAGACCCAGTGCTCAGAGAAGTCACTGAATTTGGCGGTCTGCATGGCGTATCCATAAATTGGGCAAAATCTGTTGTTTTTCCACTGACTGATGGTACTCCGGAGGTGCTGTCTGAATACCCACTGAAATGGGAAGCAGAGGAAGTCAAATATTTGGGAATCTGGCTCAGTCGTAACTTGCAGGATATTTTGAGTTTGAACTTTGGACGAGCAGTAGCATGGTTGGAAAATAAGGTTGCGATCTGGTCTAGGTTGCCCTTATCTGAGGCGGGGAAGGTGGCATTGGCCAAGATGGTCAAACTCCCATAATTTTAATATTTATTCACAAATGTGCCAATCCCCTTAACGAGGATTTCGGAAAGAATAAAATATAGACAGAATCAATCTATATTAGGAGTGACAGGTCACTCCTAATATAGATTGATTCTGTCTATATTTTATTCTTTCCGAAATTCTTGTATGCATGGGACCATTGTTGCATGTACTAAGTATGTTCCCCAAGGTCCCTGCTGACTAATTTGGGGCCCCTTGTTGCTGTAAAATTAATCCCCTTAACGAGCCACTTTTTCAAGTGCCTAAGATCCCAGTTACTCTCCTTGGTGTGGGCTGACGGCCAGGCCAGAGTGTCCTGGGCTCTATTGACATTGCTGCTAAGACAGGGTGGCCTGGGAGCACCAGATATGAAGCTGTACGCGCTGTGCACACAGGCTCTGCATTTTTGGGTTTACCAGACGCCATACCAACCACATGTGGCAGGCAAGATCGACACGGTAGCCCCAGTCCCGTTGAAGGTGGCGATCTATAAAAAAATACCTCGTCCGAGGATGGATATCGATACTGCAGGCATTGAGATGGGCATGGCGGGAGCTTTAAAAGCGGGCTCACCTGCCATTGCTTTATGCGCCA
Organism: Lissotriton vulgaris; assembly: GCF_964263255.1. Lineage (NCBI taxonomy): Eukaryota > Metazoa > Chordata > Amphibia > Caudata > Salamandridae > Lissotriton > Lissotriton vulgaris. Next base: position 93,901,733 of record NC_141698.1, read on the forward strand.
TCTGTGCCTCTGAGGAACAACCCGCTTTTGCCGTGTCTGGAAGACTGTGGGGGTGTGATGGAGATTGGGGGCATGCAGTTCATAACCTTTGCAGACCTATACCCAGAGGGTATCTTTAGGCCCCCACCCATGGGAGATGACCAGCAAGTGCCATTTACAGAAATATTTGCTTACCACACGCTGAAAGCAGCATGCCGCACACTCTGGGAAGGGTTTCCAGAAACCCCACCGAAACTACAAGCTCTAGATAACATTTTAACAAAATCTTCCCCACGTAAATTAATAACTCGCAATTTTAACACAATGCAAAATCAAGCACCGATTTAAGAGCCTAAATCATTGCAGTTGTGGAATGGGGAGTTAGACGCCCCCTATGTCGGAGGACCAATGGGACTTTTGCTGTGGGCAACTGTTGGAACTCTCCCCAAATTAAAAAACTGCGACGTATCCATTTTAAGTTTCTTGACCAGTTCTGTAGAACACCTGTCAGTCTACATAGAATGGGCCTGCGGGAGGATGAGAGGTGCTGGAGATGCGGGTTTGAACCAGCATCGTTCTTACACATGGCTTGGGGATGCCCGGAGTTGACAAGAGTATTGGCAGGATATATTTGACGCTGTGAACCAGATAGTAGAGAGAACTGACACTCCCTCCCCATTGCTTGGTCTTCTCGGACTGGTGCGAGACACTGTACCCCAGAACCGTAAGTTACATGCTCTCCTGCTATTATATGCTAGAAGGCAAATTGCGCTCTGATGGGGTAGGAGGAGGGTACCTAAGTTTAAAGAATGGCTAGCTGATGTTACATACAAAAAACCCAACAGGGCATATATTGGGAGCGGATGCCTATGTCCTCCAGGCCGAAAAACATCTGGGAGCCATTCTTACATTGGTCACGTGCAAGGGCGAGCTCCCCTGAAATTGACACAGATACAGCTGAAAATAGACATGTTACTACATCATGTTAAGGACATTGTGTATGGGGCGAAGCACACGCAGATGTCTCTTCAATGCCCGTCTTAGGTGAGCGATGTCCCCGGCAGTGGGGGAGGTGGGCTGGAGTTTATCTACTGTACTACTAGTTGAGACTGAAATGCTGCCCCAAACATGTACTGGGAATTGAGCAGGATACCCCGTGAGTACCCATGATGCTTCACAATGTATGTTGTACCTGCAAAGCCTTTTACGAGAAGCATGTACCTCGAATATGCGTCGAGCCACTAAGACTGGTGTATGTTATTTGTTGCTGAATTTGTTTTCATTCCTGTGTAAATGAAAACGAACGGCTTATAATGGGATGTTATGTGGAAAGTCACGTTTCTGAAAACTCAACCAAATAAAAAAAAAAAGTCAGTCCAGCATCACGCATTTCCCTTCTCAAAAATATGAAAGCTTACTACATCCATTTCAGATGCACCGTTTTACAGTCCTCTGCCTGATCTGTCAGTGTGCTAGACAATTTATTGTGGTCACAGAATTTTTTCTTCCCCATTCATCACCTATTGTAGTACAAAATGTCCACAATTAACTTAACACTCAATAGATAATAGAACAGATTGTTGGTGCAATGCCAGTTAACTGAAAGGCAGAAATACTCCAACACACTATATAAGCAATTACAGAAAATTAACAGGAAGATACAGGATTGCTGATAAAACAGGGAGCCCGAAATCTCGAGTAAAATATGAAAAACATAGTTTATGCATAAGCTAGCTAGCCTCAACTGTACCTCAAATAGTCCAGACACAAATAATGAAACATACAATCAAAAACATTATCAGCTAGTAAGACGCAGCCTGTGAAGCCAAAGACAATCCTTGCAAAAAGTATAGTTGCTGTCTCTGGATACGCAAATCTCATGTTCCACTGCAAGCTTAGTTTTCAGGCACGGACTTTCAGATGGTAGCACTGTGAAACTTTAAAAACAATCTTGGAGGGCTATTTGAAGCTAAAATGCCCAGTTCAAAGCAGAAAAAATACCTACAAACAGAAAAACAGTTTCAATACATTAAGTAAGCCTGAGAAGTAACATTCTTTTCTAGCACCAGTTTCTAGAACCTGCGATAAGCTGTGGGGGGGGGCTTCCTGTCTCTGGGTGGGGTGGAGTAACGTTGGAAAGCAAGGGATACAATTATAGGAATTTAACCTAGCATTTCAGCAAGGATGCAGTAAGATTTTTAAATTCACTGGTGCATGTATATTATACTGTCCTTAGTCGCTTGCAAGAGTTGGGCTCTCAGGAGCTCATAGTCTATATAGTTCAAGCCCTGCCAGATCAGAACATATCAGAACACATGGAACAGTTATTCAGCAGTCGAGAGCAGGTCACAAGGTGTCAGCTGCTCTGTGATGTGAGCTTTGATCCTTCTTGCGCTGAAAAGTCATGGTTGCAGAATGCTTGCAGCACGTCTCCGATGGATGAGGCTGTGAAGGAGAGATTGTCTTTTGTACAGCTTGCAGTTGCTTCTTTAAGAATGCCAGCTTTGAGGAAAAGCTTCTTGTCGAGCCACACAAAGCTCACCATGTGAATGTTCACAGACAGAACTTTGGGTGCAATTTGAATGTACCACAACAGTCACTAGCCACTTTACAAACAGGCTTTGTACCTGCAATACTTAAGCAGAGCATACAACGGGGCAACTCACCCCAACCGATAAAGAGAAGAAACAGGACAACAAAAAAAAGGAGGACAACAAAAAAAAAGGAGGACGACGACAAAAAGGAGGAGGAGGAGGACGACGACGACAAAAAGGAGGAGGAGGAGGACGACGACAAAAAGGAGGAGGAGGACGACGACAAAAAGGAGGAGGAGGAGGAGGACGACAAAAAGGAGGAGGACGACAAAAAGGAGGAGGAGGAGGACGACGACAAAAAGGAGGAGGAGGAGGACGACAAAAAGGAGGAGGAGGAGGACAACAAAAAGGAGGAGGAGGAGGACGACAAAAAGGAGGAGGAGGAGGACAACAAAAAGGAGGAGGAGGAGGACAACAAAAAGGAGGAGGAGGACAACAAAAAGGAGGACAACAAGCATTTACAATGCAACGGTTTCGCCTTCGGAAAAGTTAGAGCTATTGGCATGGTAAATGACAAACTTTATTTATGTGTTGGTTTTGAAAACAGATAAATAAATGGCATTGTCATTTACAATGCCAATAGCTTACTCTGTATTTTTTTTATCCTTAGTTTTCTTCCTTACTGCCTACTATGTAAAGCAATTTCCATCTGTTCTTTTACAGGATGTATGTAAAGCACTCCGATACCTACGGGTTATGCTAGCGCTATATAAAACCTAAAATAAATAAAAGACGGGAAGAACAGTTATAGCTTGCAGTCTAGGGAGGGGGGCACTTTTTACACCCACATGTCAAGCACCGGCTCTGCATGCCCAGGGGCAGCTGCTGCCTCCAAGACCTGCTGATTCCATCAGGGAGCGGAGTCCCACCCGGTCACCAAATGCTCTCCAGAGCTGCAATCTTTCTCACAACATGGTGCAAGAGCCAAAACTCACATCAAAAGAGATTCCCCGCCCCCACCCCTCCCAGGCAAAAGGAAACCACGGGACCACCCCAAAACACTATGCTGGTGGGAGAGGCTTCATCCCACACGGCAATAAGAAGGCACCCCTATAACCAGGTATACATCCCTTTTCAGGGGGGGTTCACAATAGAGTTTATGCAGGTTACGATTCCCTTAAAAGCATTTTTAGAGACTCTACCTTCTGCCCCACCACAAACACGTGATAATAAATCAAGGATTCGCCAGAATTAACAAAGGAGACGTGACCTACGATAACACCACTTGCACGAGGAAAGTTCACTTCCCAGCCAACCTGTGGCAAGCTAGCTGCAGAGGCTAAACTTTGATCCACACCCAGTTGCCTGCAATGACCCTTCTGGGGAGTACCACCTCAACGTGAAACAGCCCGGAGCAGTTCTCTGACGTGAAACATTTGAACATACCATCAAGGGATTCCAACACAGAACAGGCACACAGGCTCTGTGCGGGGTGCTCCTTTTTTTCACAGAGCCCCGATGTAATCAGATTTTCACAATATTTGAAACAAGGCTGTTGGGACTTCCTGCAATGTAAAAGAACAGAAAACATTGACCACCGCACCCAGTCCCCTTAAGACCGTAGCGCGAGTTGGGGCGGTGTTGCGTTTTCAGACCGGGTAGTAAAAACTCCCCCTCAGGCCCAACTTTTCCATCATTCAGGCTCACCTCTGCAGATCCGGGAGTTAAAAATGAACAGAAAATCCAAAATAACTGCCCTCTGCTCCGGTGTAAACTGCTGGGTTCCCAACATCCAGGTTAAATCCAAGAGCCCCCGGGCGGAGGCCCAGGGCGAGGAGAGCCGCGAGGGCGTGGAGGGCTGCCATGGTTGGTCTCCTGGGTTCTCTGTGCGGACCGGCGCTGCTCTCTGCCTCCTGTCCTGTCTCTACGGCCCCCGCTCCAGACTACTCTTAAAACCGTGGCTGCGGGCTCTTTCCTGCCTGTGAGTCACTGCAGCGGGGCCTGGGAGGAGTCTGCCCAAAGTGACCAAGCCCCCTCTAACTCCGGCGCAGGGGCCCGCCTGCCCCAGGCATTGGAACTAATTAAGTACGTTCTGTGTGCTTTTCACATTACAGCCTTAAACTCTGCCCTGCCCGGTGACATAATGCCATTATTCGGAGGCCGCTGTGTGTCTCGCCCCCTTCCTTTAACCTTTTTAAACCGCGAGAAGTGCACGGCGGCGGACCAGCAGCAGCTGGGAGAGGGCCAGGGGCCCTTTACCAACACCAGAGAGGGAAAGTTGTGCCACCTCAGGTGTGGGTAGTTAATGCAGTCCTGTGTTTATTCAATGCAATATGTATGATACATGCAGTTGTAATACTTCTGCATTAGAAATACGGGATTACGGCACACTGTCAGCGGGAGGGGGGGGGCGGGAATGGGCACTCACCTGGACTTCTTCCGGCGGCGGTCGGCCTGGAATGAAGAAAACTAATCTAAAAAAAAAAAAAAAACGCCCACCGCCGAGATGACGCGCACAGAGGGGCGGAGAGGGAAGAAATCGCGGGAACGCCCACGAATCTGGTCCAGCCATGACTGACAGATCTGTCCCAATGGCTAGCCTCCATTTATGGAGCTAGCCAATGGAACAGAGGGCGGATTCCCAAGCCACTCTACTGTTAACAAGGTTTTCGCCTGCGCCGAAAAGCTGCGCAGAGCACAGCTTTCGACGAGGCGAAACCTAAAAAGGAGGAGGACAACAACAAAAAGGTGGACAACATGAACAAAAAGAAAATGGAGGAGGAGGGAGCCCCACCAAGAACCTCCGGATGGCCGTGTCCACCGTGGAACAAGAGGGTGCCATCAAAAGGAAGATCCAAAAGACGCTCCCGCACATTCTCCAGGAATACACTGTCCCGAAGCCAAGCATGGCGGCGAAGGGCAACTGAAGAAGCCATGGCACGACCCAGCACCTCTGCGATATCCAGAGGGGAACGAGAATAAATGCAGCCAGCTCTCTGCCATCTAGCGCATGGTGTCGCAAGTCAACACCAGCACCCTCCTGCGAAGCTGCAGATCCAAGAGACTCCGCCGAGCCAACTAACAAGACGTGGCCCTAGCCAGCACACAAGGTGTTAAGGGTCCGCAGAGCCACACTGGTCGAGGCAAACCGTTTGCAGCCTCAGGAGTCCAGCCAGCGGGCCTCCCGGGAGGGAGGAGCTGACCGCGACGGCAGGGAAGGAAAGGCAGTCCACAAGAGGTGGCCCACTGAGAGGGGTGAAGCGAAAGACACGCTGGGTCTCACGGAGCTGGAAGGTGCCGGTGCAGAGGGTTTGAGGCACCGGATCCCCCGTGGCGGGGCGCCCCAAAGTCCCAGTCAGCGAAGAATGGAGCGAACCTTTAAAGGGGAGCAGCAGCTCCTTCCCACCAGACCCCTGAGGAAGAACCTCCAAAAGATGGTCCGCGGGGAAATGGGCAACCTGATCTCTCTTGCGCAAAATTCCCACAGCCGTGGAAACAGCACAAGCAAAGGCCACACCCGCCTCCGTAGGAATCCGTGGCGGAAAAAGCAACTCCTCCGTGGGGGATGGCTGCAAACTAAGACGTCCATCCCCCAGACCAAGCTGAGCAGGAAAAGGCCAGGCCCGAAAAGGAGAAAGAGGTGCTGAAGAGTGGGAGACCTGTGGTTCCTCCGGCGAAAACCGCGGACGCAGCAACGGCAAGGAGCAGTCTTTCAATGACACGATGCGGCGGCCCATCTCCGGTGAGGACGACACCAGCAGGCAACCAACCTCTGGGAAAGAGGGGACGTCCGAGGACGAATCTACTACCTGAAGCCTGTACGGTGCAGTAGAGTCCGCAACCTGGAGCAGGGCATCATAGTCATCCAACACCACAGGAGACACTGGATAGGTCGCCGTCCCGTCCCACGCCACCGGGGCTGGGCTGGATCTGAGGTGGTCAATGGACGGCGCAGGAACAGCGCCGACTCTACCTCCAACGAGGCAGCCGCCTGCTTGGAGGAACAATAAGCACTTTGAGAGCGACAACGAGTTCCCTGCCAGCCTCGAACCACAGGGGGTCGAGAGAGGTCCGCTTACCCCCCCACGACACCGTCAAGGCCGACTCGACCTCCGACGAGGCAGTCGCCTGCCCGGAGGGACAAGAGGGACCACCCGCCAGCCTCGACCCATAAGGGGATGAGAGGGGCTCGTCGACCCCTGTGGCACCGCCAAAGCCGACTCTACCTGATTCGAGGCAGCTGCCTGCGTGGAGGGACGAGAAGGCCCCGGGAAGGGACGAGGGTCCCCTTCCAGCCTTGAACTACAACGGGAGGAGGGGTCCGCCGACCCCTGTGGCGCCCCCCGGGCCAGTAGCTGCCGGCGCCGTAGCGGTGTCACCACGGCCTCAGACAGAATAGCCACCTGTTGAAAGGGCCGAGTGAGACTCAGGGATGCGACCAGAGCCCCGTCGACCTCCCGCAACACCACAACGACTCCCGCAGGAGTTTGCGGCAAGGCAGAGGCGCCGTGGACCGAAGGAGAGACCCATGAAGGGCCGCACCCCAACAGCACCACATCCTCCAACCCTAGAGCCGAACCAGTCGGCGCCAGGGCCGAAACACCCGGCGACGCCGCAGAGGGCCTTGCATGGCGCAAGGGATCTGCGGACATCCCAGGAGGCGAAGGAGGAGGAGGAGGAGGAGAAGCCAGCAAGGCTTGCAAAGCCGTCGCATAGGTCTCCATCTGGGCTCTCGACGCACCCTCACCGGGAACTGTGGATAAGGGATTGATATGCGGTGCTGCATCACCCGCGGAGTGCCCACGCCCCCAACAGGCCGGAAGCCAGTCTTTGAGGACAAACTGCGACACTTACCCACAGGGGAGCGATGCTCTTGCGGCACAGGAGATGGGTGAGGATGACGGCGATGATGACGGCCACTCCGACAACCCTCCGCAGAAGGAGACGAAGCCGATCTGGACATGCAAACCAAGAGAAGTTTTATGCGGCGTCCCAACGCGACTTCTGCTTCAACTCTGACATGCCTTGCAGTTCGAGGAGCCGTGATAATCCCCGAAGCACCACATGCAAATGATGTGAGGGTACGTTGCAGACATCAAGCGCCCACAAGACGAACACGTCTTGAAGCCCAAAGGCATCCACGCACTGTTCCCACAACACACCCAAGATCCGAGCAAAAGGCCCTAAACGGGCACAGAGCAATAACCTGATCTGCGTTGCATGCAGAAAAGGAAAAACTGGCGTAGGCGCGCCGGGGCAGGACTTTAATGACCTCGCTGATGTCACGTACGCGGCCAACACCTGGGAGGAGCCGCGTGATGCAGTCTCCCGGGCGTGCTGGGATGCTGGGCAAAAAAATTTCCAGAACCAGTCTCACGCCTGGGGATAATTCTACGTTTAGGAATCAGCGGCTAGTAGTCTGTCAGATACATGGATTATAATAAAGACTGGGACTAGTCACGAAGGAAACATGGGAGATTAATACATTTGGCCACGGTAGTGCTGAAAACAGTCCATCATGGATTGTGGGAATTGTAGTGCGATGTAAGTTCTGGATGTGTTTAAACAGCCAGGCTTCAAGTTTTTTTCTGAATACCATAGTGGTGATAATGTCCTTAAGTGTTGTGGTAATGAGCCCCAGAAGAGGTAGTTGTTAGAGCTACAGAATGCCTCCTCAGAGGCAGATTTGAATCTTCCAGCTTTCAGTAAAAGTAAAACTTTCCTTGTGAAATTTCTAGATTACCCAGAAACGGTCAGGCGATAAGGTGGAGTGTTTAAATGTAGCCTTGCATGAGGGCGCAGAGTTTGAATGTGATCCTAGTTGTAAAGCAAAGCTAGAATAGGTTTTGGAGGTAATGGGATAAAAGAATTAGTGCACTTATCTGGCTTCAGAGTGGCAGGATGGCTTTGAGGGGAGTAGGAATACTCATGCCAGGATAGCATTTCCAAAATACTGTCTTGAGAGGATTATGGCATGCCACACTGTTTTCATAACATCTTCTGAGATTAGATGCCATATTTACGTCATGAGATGAACAAGTTACTTACCTTCGGTAGCGCTTTTTCTGGTGCCAGCGTGATGACATCAGTTCCGCCCTTTTTTCCGTGCCTTTGAGGTACACGGACAGACCGACAACAGTAGCTATATACACAGTATACAATAGTCAAGATAACACACAGTGTAAAGACAATGCAGTAATTCAAGCAGAATAAAACCCGACTTGAGAATAACATACATACATAAAAACATTGTCATTACCTACGGTATAGATGAGTGGACAACAGGGAGGCGGGTGGGCATGTGAGGAATCCACAGGCAGATACTGTATCTACCAGAAAAAGTGCTACCGAAGGTAAGTAACTTGTTCTTCTGATAGATACATCTGCCAGTGGATTCCTCACCTTGTGAATAGAGTCCCACAGCAGTCCCCACTCCCGGAGGAGGGTGTCCACTCTCCTATTACAGAAAATCCTGGAGGACAGAACGCGCAAAGTGGCCGTCCCTCCTCACCTCTGAATCCAAGCAGTAATGCTTTGCTAAGGTGTGGAGGGAGGCCCAAGATGCCGCTCTACAAATGTCCTCTACAGGCAAACCCCTAGACAAAGCAGCTGTTGAAGACTTTGCTCTAGTAGAATGAGCCCTTATACCCTCTGGAGGTTCCTTACCCGCCAGGGAGTAGCAGATCTTGATGCATAGTATGATCCATCTTGAAAGTGTGCGCTTGTGCACAGCTTTTCCTTTCTTGCAGCCAGCAAATCCAACAAAGAGCTGGTCATCCACCCTGAACTCAGGTCCTGTCCAGGTAGAAAATCACCGCCCTCTTAGGGTCCAAACGGTGAAGTCTCTCCTCCTCCTTGGAAGGGTGAGGGGGAAGGATAGAAGGTAGGAAGGGTAATAGACTATCCTAGATGGAAGGGAGTCACCACCTTAGGCAGAAAAGCAGCCCTGGTCCTAAGAACCATTCGTTCAGCATGAATGGTCAAGAACGGGGGCTTCGAACTAAAAACTTGAAGCTCACTTACCCTCCTTGCCGAGGTAACAGCAACCAGGAAGACTGTCTTAAAAGACAAAAGTCTCAAGGGACATTTGTGCAAAGGTTCGAAAGGAGAACCCATCAGGAAAGTAAGCACCAGATTTAAGTCCCATTGAGGCACAATAAAGGGAGTAGGAGGAAATTTGTAAGGCCCTTCAAAAATCTTAAAACCACAGGAGATTTGAACAAGGACGGCTGATCCGGCAAACAAAGAAATGCAGACAGCTGAAAGATAATCCTTGACAGTGGCAACAGCAAACCCTTGCTGCACCAAAGAAAGAGCAAATTGTAGTATATCAGATAAACGAGCATTCAATGGATCAACCGATCTCTCCACACAAAGTGACAAATTTAGACCATCTGTATGAATAGATTGATTTGGTGGAGTCACGCCTGGCCGATAGAATGACATCCACCACATCATGTGGGAGAGAAAAGGAATTCAGGTTGCCACGTTCAATCTCCAGGCATGAAGGTGGAAGGTCTGGAGGTGGGGGTGTAAAACCTGCCCCTCCATCTGAAAGAGGAGATCTACCCTGAGAGGGAGACTGAGCGGCAGGTACAAGGAGAGGTGGAGAAGATCTGTGTACCATTACCCTTCTTGGCCAATCCGGGGCGACAAATAGGACTTGGGCCCAGTCTTGGCGAATCTTCCTCAGAACTCGTGGAATCAAGGGTATGGGAGGAAACGCGTAAAGGAGTCTTGAGTCCCAACTCAACTGAAACGCGTCCCCCAATGCTCCCTGCATCGGATACTGGAGACTGCAGAATGACGGGCAGTGAGCATTCTCGCGAGTGGCGAACAGGTCCACCTGAGGAGTTCCCCACGTCCGAAAGACGTGACGAACTACCTCCGGATGGAACCTCCACTCGTTGTCGGCTGAGAACTGCAGACAGACTGTCTGCACGAACGTTTAGAACTCCGGCCAGATGATTTGCCATCAGACAAATCAGATGGTCCTGAACCCAGAACTGTATAAAAAGAAAACGGACCGTAATACGGTCTTACACTACAACAGCTACCATCCAAAAAGTCAGAAAGACAACATCCCCTTCGGCGAATTTCTCCGACTAAGGAGGAATTGTACCTCCCTAGATTTCTATAAACACGCGGACGCGACCAAACAAAAATTTTTGGATAGGGGGTATCCTAAGAAACTTGTCAATCACTCTCTAAAAAGAGCAAGATACTATAACAGAGACAGTCTACTGGACAAAAAAGAAAAAGATACAAGTTTGGACAAAATAGTCATGGTCAGCCAATTCTCGATAATTGCAAATCAAATAAAAAATGTAATTAATCACAATTGGAACATTTTAAACGAGGGAATGGAAATCAAACTTCCAAGACCTCTGTATGCTTTTAGAAAAAACAAAAATTTGCGTTCCACTCTGTTACATACTTACAGAGAGGACATATTAGGAGGACAAAAAACCTTATCAGGCACCAGAGCTATAGGGAATCACAAATGTTGCTCGTGCAGTGTATGTGACTCTTGCCTGGTGACAAAGGAAATATGCCTGAATGGAGTCACCCACAAGATAAATACTTTAAACACTGCAGGAGTAAAAATCTAATATACCTAATCCTGTGCCCATGTGGCCAGGGGTATATAGGCGAGACAGGCAGAGAGCTGAGGGCACGCATGGGAGAACATAAATCAGCTATCAGATTGAACAAAGAAAATGCCACTCTAGTAAACCACTGGAAAGAAAATGGTCACAACGAATCAGAAATAAAATGGATAGTACTGGAAAAAATTAAAGAACAAACAAGACTAGGTAACAGTACAAAAAAACGAAAACTACAAGAACAGTGGTATATCATGAAATTTGATACTATAAGAAAAGGTTTGAACACCAGAGAAGACTGGGAGACTCTGATCTAAGCAGCATATACTGACAAGGTTTTTCTGTTTAAGATCGTACTATCTTCACACTGTGATAAAACCGTCCCGATTTTTACATGTTATATAATGTCCGAAATTTCGAGAACAGGAATGCTTATATTCAATGTGGGGCTTTTTCCACAACTACTATAATAATAAGGAAAAAAAGGTAAGATAGATAGAAATTAGATCATTATGCCACCTTTAAAGTAACATGCCATATATATTGCTAATATAAAAGTAGGAATGATACCCGAGGAAATCTAAAAGTTCCCCTATTGGGAGGTATACATTGGTACACCTAAGAGGAGGAGGAGCATGTAAATACGAACATACAGACGTTCTGGTGCATGGAAATTCCGATATGCCGACAATAGGAGTTCGAAATATATATCACTGGATCGAGGACTCGGACGTTAATATGTAGAGAGCTATAAGGTGAAACAGTTGTAGTTCTAAACCACGTCCCGGGATATCCTGTACTTAACACATGAACTACACCACTTAACAATGGCGCCCACGTAGATCGGGAATCGACGCTTCTACGCATGCGGGTTCCGCAGCAGTGTCACAACAGCTGATAACGATTAATAGATAGGACTGGGAGATGTATATATACGGAGGCAGAATGGCTTCCTGGTAGCAGAGAGAAACGCAGGAGCAGACGTACCCGTGGCCGTTCGTGACCAGATTAATCCAAAGGTAAGCGGGAGGGACTCGAATTCTAAAGTAGCCCTTCGGAAAAAAGGTTCCTTTCTAGTTTAGAGCGAGTAATAATCTTACTGGTACCGGAGAGTAGCACGTTGACAAGTAGGTCTCTTAAATTCAAGGCAAGTTCGTAGCTTAAACCGATTTTTATGTAGGGTATGCAGTAGCCATCTAAATGCCCCAAACTATGAGGAAACGTGGGGGGACTTGGAGTCCTATGATTACCCGATAGCGAGAGGTCTTAAATAACACATAGTGGACCTCCGTGCATTTATACTTGGAAGGATGGCAATATATAGAAAATAGATACTTTTTTACTAACCTAAAAGACTCAGGGGTAAGCTGTAAGGATAAGGGTTTAGTTTAACCGGGTATCAGGCTATCCAGATAAATGCAGATAACGAAGCTACAAGTAAATATGAAAACACTAGAGGATAACGAATGCAAAGAACAAAACAAATTAGTTTGAATTAAATTCACAAAGAATAGCATCAATGCTAAGTACAACAATCTGCAATTTACTTTTCATACAGATCAGGCATAGCTTCGACAAGCCCATTTACCGTCATCCAGAGGTGCATGGGAAACGAACGAAGGAAAGAATCCCACGGGGAAGAGGACACCCCTTAGATCCGTAGGTATGTATATGTTTATGAGAAATGTTTCAACATAGGGAGACATAAAATCTTACACCCCAGCCTAAATAAGTTTACCGGTATTATCCCGTACTGGGGCCTCATCCATAGAACTGGTGAAACTCCCGGATCCAGAGGGTTATTCACCAAACTGTCAGGGTTACTGTACGAACCGACGAGACGCAAGGACAAGGGAATTCTCCTTTACGGTAATATACCTGCTAACTTTATACACTCTGAGCTATAAACACCAACAGATAGCCTTGATTTAAAGACCATAATAAGGAAAATATCAAAGACTAATAAACACATAACGCTGTGTATTTTCAGACCACGTACACTCTAAAGATAAAATTTAAGATACAGCATAACGTGGAATTGGTCCTAGTCCATCTAAAAAGAAACAGAACCTTAATTTCAAGGTCAGTAAAAACATAAGTGAATGGTGTGTTTGAGTGCATTTAGAATGAACTGGTCATCAACTAGGTTATAACGGAGGTTTTAAGAGATGAATAATGTAGTAGATCATGGTATTAGCCGTTAGTAACTTAGAGAACATCAGTATATGCAATGCAATGTGAAGTGTAGATACGCCCGCAATGTTAAATATAACATGTGTCCATAAAGCGTTCATAAAATCGTAGTTGTATGAATAGCATACTGCTTAGATAGGGAAACGTCCTTTACTTTGAATTAGAAACGTTTTTTCCATGTATTAAATCAATCCTTTTCTAACACACAGGAAGGATACATGATTTTAACCCCAAACGACTTCGAATTTGTCCTGAGGAAGGTGTGCCAATATCCAAGGGCAGATACACCGAAACGCGTCGACGCTTTTTTTGTTTTTTAGAATTCAAGCCCAGGAAATCTTTGTAATTAGGTATATTGTTACATGGGATTTGTATCAGAAATACTGCAAGGGCTTTTGAATCTTGAAATCAGTATTAGAAATAGGTGTTCTTTATTCTTTGGGGTCTTGCTTTTGATTATAGGTGTTATGTGTTTTGCCTTAGATTATGTTGTGATTAACTCTGATAGGATTTGTTGACACTTTAAAATGTGTATTTTCCTTCTGTTTTATCTGTATACATTGATGAATAATTTTTAACATTGTTTTTATTTATTGCACTAAGTGCTTGTTTTTATATGTATTACAAAATGTATTACGTAATGAATTCTGTTTTATCTACATGTGTTTTTTTAATAAAAAGTCTGAACGGTATAAATTAGTTTGTGACCAGTGATTACAAATAGTACCCAGAAAATTTAGTGCGAGTGAGTGAATTACTTTTTCCAGGGATTCTCCTTAGACTTTTTAGCTGAACCCAGGACCAGAGACGCAGAGCCTCTCGGCAGAATCACTGCCACCCTACTCCTCCCTGTTTGTTGATATACCACATCGCGGTGGTGTTGTCCGTCAGGACTTTAACCGACCGCGAAGGGAAGGGAGGAAGGCCTTGAGTGCCAAACGTATTGCCTGCAATTCAAGAAGGTTGATGTGAAGCAACCTTTTCTCTGGAGACCAAAGACCCTTGACCTCCAGATCTCCCAGATGAGCACCCCACCCTAGAGCGGATGCATCCGATATCACTGTGGCCACAGCTGGAGGCAGTTGAAAGGGCTTCCCTTGAGACAGGTTGCCTTCCACTCCTCACCAAGTCAGATCCGCTGCAGTTTCTCTGGAGATCCTCACAGACTCCCAGAGACCTCCGTTGCGTTGATACCACTGCATGTGGAGGCACCACTGGAGTGCCCTCATGTGCCAACGTGCATTGTTGGCCATCAGACCGACCAGGCGAAGGACCTTCAGGACTGGAACGACCGCTCCATTGTAAAATAAAGGAATCAACTCCTGTATGTTGCGAATCCTTTGAGGAGGAGGGAATGCACGACATACAGTTGTATCCAACACCGCTCCTATGAACCGGTTGCGCTGGGAGGGCACAAGGTGAGATTTGGGCACATTTATCGAAAAACCCAACCTGTACAACAACTGAGTTGTCACTTGCAGATGATTGAGCACCTTCCCTGGAGATTCTTCTTTGATCAGCCAATCGTCCAGATACAGGAATACTGGTATCCCCGATCTTCTGAGATGTGCTGCCACCACAGCCATTACCTTGGTGAAGACTCGAGGCGCAGTAGTAAGACCAAAAATGGTAGAACCACAAACTGGTAATGTTGCGATCGTACCGTAAAACAGAGATACTTCCTGTAAGACTGCAGGATTGGGATGTTTAAATATGCATCCTGCAAATCTATTGACACCATCCAGTCTTCTTCCATCAGCGCCTGAAGAACCTGTGCAAGGGTGAGCATCTTGAACTTCTCCTGTTTTAGGTAAAGGTTCAAGATCCTGAGATCCAGGATTGGACGAAGTCTGCCATCCTTCTTGGGTATCAGGAAATACCGGGAGTAGCATCCCTGACCCCTTTCCTGCTCTGGTACCATCTCTATCGCACCCTTTCTTAACAGTGTCTGGACTTCCTCCTTCAGGAGTAACAGGTGTTCCTCCGTGCAAAAACCTTGGCAAGGAGGATAATTCGGAGGGCATTCCCGAAAGGGGAGCACATACCCATTTTCTATGAGATTGAGAATCCAAAGATCTGATGTAACAGATTCCCAAATCTGTAGAAAATGGGTAAGCCGACCCCCTACAGGACCCGCATGATCCGGAATGGCGGATCTAGGGCTGCTTTTCTGTGGCAGGGGAGTTGGAAGAGGTCGAGGAAGCTTGACGTCCTCGTAGACTAGCTCTTTGCTTACCCCTGTATGATTTATACAGCGGATTCTGCGGTTGCTGATGCGGTTGACCTTGACGGTAGGGACGAAAAGAAGAACGTCCAAAACCTCTATACCTTTTGGTAGTTAAACCTCCAGTTTGCAGCCCCAAATATTTAGCAGTAGCCCTATTGTCCTTCCATCTTTCCAAAGCTGCATTAAGCTTTTTTACCAAAAAGGCCAACACCGTCAAAGGGCAAATCCAATAATGCAGCTTGAACGTCCGCCAAAAAGTCTGATGACTTCAGCCAGGCAGCCCTTCAAGAAGCAACAGCAGTTCCCATGATGCGAGCAACTGAATCAGCGGTGTCTAGCCCACTCTGGATCACTTGACGTGCAGCCGCCTGTGCATCAGCAAACACCTCATCAAAATCCTTATTGTTGTCATCAGGAATTTTAGGAGCCAACAGTCGCAATGAATCCATCAGGGCATGTATGTATCTTCCCATAAGGCAAGTGGTATTAGTCGATTTTAAAGCCATATTTGCCGAAGAGAAAGACTTCTTCGCAGTCTGATCCTGTTTCTTGGATTCCTTATCCCCAGGCACTTGAGGGAATGCACCCACAGTCTTCTTTGACCAGGCTGTCTGAATAACCAGACTTTCAGGCGAAGGATGAGAGGATAAAAACTCAGGATCCCCAGGTGCAACTCTATACCTCCTTGCAACATTTTTAGCCACTGCAGGAGCTTTAAGAGGCTTGTTCCAAACCTCCAAAATAGGTTCAGTTAATGCTTCATTAAAGGGAAACAACGGTTCAATAACAGAACTTGGGAATAGAGAACCCCAGGCAAAAGATTGGCTTTATATTCCACTGTAGGCAAGGTTAAATTTAAAAGTTCTGCAGCCTTCCTCATGACCATGTGGTATGGCTTAACATCCTTTGAAGGGGCATCAGACACAGATGGCAGCTCCCATTCAGTAGAAAGTTCCAAACCACTAGCTTCTCCAAGATATTCAAAACAGTCTTCCTGAAGCTCACCTTCCTCCATCTCAGCCTCAGCTTCCCTATAACTTTGCTCCTCTACGAGACACTGAGCATCCCTTCTGGATCTCTCCTTTAACAGCCGCGCCGTTGGATCCGTGATCGACTCCCGACAGCCGGTATAAACGTCGAGATTGAATCCGTAGGCCCAGGGCTCTGTTAGAGGTCGACTCGGAGCCGGCGAAGTTTGTAAATGCGTCCTCGGCGGCGCCGAATATTGCCAAGGCGGCGTCGGAGCCGTCATAAAAGGAGCAGGAGCATAGGAGTGGGGAACTCCTAAATTGTACGCCAGAGGACCCATAGGACCCGAAGGTGCACCAGAGGGGTACCATGCTCTGGAATAGACACCATACATTGCGTTTAGAAACGCAGCAGGGTCTTGACCTGGTGCAGGGAAAGGGTGATAAGATCCCAGAGTCTGACCCTTCTGAGGTTCCGGATTCGCCACCTCTTCCACAGGTGGTTGGGTCATCGAACCCTCATCCAAAGGGACTTTTTCATCCTCTTGAGCCGGAGACGGCGCCTGAGACTGATTCAAAGCCGGAGTCTGCGATTGTACCTGCAACTCCGAAGTCGAAGCCTCACCTTCTGGATCCAAGACCTCCAGCGATGGAGACTCTACATTCTTCCCATGCTTCCTCTTAGGCGACTTAGGTCTGGAGTCCGAATTCTTACTGGAGTGATGCCGAGATTCATGCCTTCGCTTCTTATGCTTCTTTTTCGACTTCGAAGCATGATCGGATGACGACCTCGAAAGAGACGCCGTGCGGGATCTTGACCTCGCCCTTCTTGAACGGGATCTCGAAGTCTTCTTTTCCTTACTTCCTCTTAACTTCGCCATTAAAAGCTTAGTCTCCCACTCACAAAGTGCCTTCGGATTCATCTTCTTACACGAAGAACAGCTATCGACATCATGGTCTGAACGCAGGCACCAGATACAGTCCTCGTGCGGGTCCTTGATAGACATCATTTTGCCACACTCTCTACATGGCTTGAATCCGGTCTTCTTAGTCGACATCTTCAGTGAGACAAAGGAGCAAGAAAACAGTAACAAAGTTACCAACAGCTACAGAGATTCCCAGAAACTTAGCGTCGATGACGCGGAAAAAAGGGAACTGATATCACGCCGGCGTGGGCCTATTATGGTGTCGGTGACGTCAGCGGAGTCACGCACGATGCCGTGCTTCTGTGACAGTCGGCGCGAAGCTACAAAATGAATTTCCGAATGTTGCTGACGCAAGGGGATATTCACAAGGTTAGGAATCCACTGGCAGATGTATCTATCAGAAGGAGGTGGCAGTTCACACTTTCACGGTCTTAATTATGGGTTGAAGGATAGAGATTAGTTTATTGGGAAACCGTGATTTGCAGGGTATGATGGAAGTCTGAGAAAATACCATGCAAGAGGGAGATCTTCATCTGTAATAGATGTGCTCGGGGTTCATCGCCTTTACCAAAGTTTCAAATAGATGGTCTTAGGAGGATGAAGCCTTTGACAGGCTATCTGCAGATAGGCTGTTGACAGGGGATCATCTGGCTGCATCAGAATATGTGATTAAAATGAGCATATCCGGTGTAGCATTGAATTGGTATGCCTTCTCAATCCTATCCTTCAATGTTGTACAAATGTTGGCCGACCCAGTGTGAATGCAATGAAACGATCCTTATGCTGGAGGCTTTGGCAGATCTTCTTGCTGGGCCTTGGCTTACGTGTTGAGCTACCTGCATATGTTCTGGGAACCCTTTCAGGGTTCTCTCTAGTTTGGGCTTCCTTCATTTCTTTGGCTGGCATCAGTTAAATCTGACATCCTTGGCATGGTATTCCTCACAACCTTTGGTCTTCACCCTTCCTGTTTTGCTGGATTGGTTTTGGCTGACTTTATTCTGTGCACCTTACAGCTGCTAACTAATGCTAAAGTGCTTGTGCCCGCTTCCTAAAACAGAGTAAAATGGTCTTACACTTGTAAATTAAATGCTACTACTGGGCCTGCAGCACTTGTGCCACCCCCTAATGTAGCACTATACAACATATTCGATCTGCCATTGCAACCTGTAGTGCAGTTTTAAACTGCCATTTCAATCTGGTATAATAAATGTTTGCCAGGCCTAAACCTTACTTTTTAATACATATAAGGCACCCCTACTGTAGCCCTAAAGGTGCACAGGGCAGGGTACATTGCATCTAAAAAGTAGGACACACAAGTTTAACATGTCCTGATTGTGAAAAAGTACTGAAGTAGTTTTTCTCTACTGTTAGCCCAATCTCTTGAGTACAGTACAGATTTGTATAGTGCTGGCTACCCGGGGGCATCCCAGCGCAATCTCTACCTTTAAAAAAAAAAAATGTATTAATGCATTGTGTACGATAATATACATGACAATTAAGGTTCATGGTCACTGGGAACCAGCAAAGAAAAAGGAGAATAGAAAAAGAGTGAAAGCAAAACAAATTAGAAAAACAAAACCACAATTATGCATTTCTTTTTTGCCCCCTTTTTAACCCTTGAACCCTCCCTGGTTGGACCTTTATAAAAGTCCCTCCGGTATAGCTCAACCCATTCTTTAAGATTTTCAAATGAGGTCAGATCAGTTGGAAGTAGAACACGCCAAGCTTGGTCATCCCGCATCGCCCCACCTTTTGATTATTGGGCCTTTAAACATTTCTGGAAAACTGGGGTTGTTGCCAACTGGTGTGTAGTAGTTGAACAGACTTAATCCAATCAGTTTTCGGACTAATTTCCAAATTCAATGCCCCCTTAAAGCGAAGTTTCACAGTGATCATCATTTAAAAAACGCCATCCCCATCCCCATGCATCCACCCCATTACAAGTTCTAATGGGGTCGGTATTTCTTTAACCGGTCTTTCTTTTGGTTTGTCTTGTATAAAGACCAAATTATATAGTATTGTAGTGGCCCAATAATAGAGTCTATTAGGTAAAGCCAGTCCCCCCCTTTCTCTAGATAGAGATATTCTTGGCTTCGCATAGGCCCAGATTATTCGGGAGAATAGATCTTCTATTCTTTTAAAACAATCTGTTGTAAATTCCAGCGGGATTGCACGGAAAAGATATAGACTCTAAAGGAAAAATAACATTGATGTTACATTTGCCGATAATGGACAAATATATATGTAGTCTCACGAGGTGTAGTTTAGATTTGGCTATTAATGGCTCTATTTTATCTTTGACGATATCAGTATTTGCATATAGTTTGATGCCAAAATATATCACATTTTTAACCGCACGTGTATCATTTATCGTTACGATCTTATTGCCCACAATTTGCGTTTTGCTAGGGTTAAGGGAATACCCAGGAAAAGTTCCAACACTCATCACCTCTTTCGATATACACTATAGCCATTTCGGGGTCGGGAGTCACAAGAGCAATATTGTCGACATATGCCAGAACTTTCCCAGCCATGCGTTACAATGGGGCTGAAAGCCTGTGTTTTCCAATTGGCGTTATAAGGAGTAGATCTAGATTGCGTATAGAAGCAGCGAGCTTGGGCATCTCTGCCGGGTAACTCTTGTTATTTTGAAAGTATCTGAGTGCCCTGTTGCCCAATAGCCTTGCAGTGGTGTGAAAGTAGAGCATCTTAAAAGCCTGCAAGAGTTCTTGTACAATTCCTATCTTTGACAGGGTCTCCCATAAGAAAAGCCGGGAAACCCTGTCCAAGGCCTTTTCAACATCTAGCAAGATTAGTGTTACTGGATCCATAGGGAGGATTGTGGCATCCAAAAGTGTTTCCTGCATGCAGATTTTGTCGGCCTTCAATAAGTGTAGCCCAGCTGCCATACTCTGTATTTTTTTTTACGTCTTTAAGGCCACAAATTGATCGTGGCTATGCGTAGCTTACTTATCTAATACATGCGAGAAGAAAAAGCAGAGAATGAGAAACGTTGTGCCACTCCCCTGCTACCCCAAGAACACCCCTACCCCCTCTTATAGCAGAGGTTACCTGGGCCAGGATGATGTCATCCGAGTAGTCATTAGCCCGCTCCTCCTGCCAATCTAGCCCCCTTTTTCATCACACCCTCAATGAAAAATAAAATATTAAATTATTGTAACTGGCATCGTCAAAGGTTCATCTCTACCCTCTCCAGTAAGGAGCTTAAATTAGCAGAAGATTAACTTTTGGAAGAGTGTGATTTCTTAGTAGTACAGTTGAAGTCTGTCGCTAGGTGTTATTCCAATTTTGGCTGGTGATCTCTTGTAGATCAGTCTGGGCCTGATTTTCAGAGATAGAACTGCGTGTGGAACACCCTTTAAACAACTTTTAGCTGTGTAGGATTCTGCAAGTATACTTCTGCCTCAAGTTGCTGGAAGGGGGTAAAGAGCCATCTAAGCTTCCATCTGCGCTCTACAGTGGCATGGGCAAAATCCGGTCTTGAGAAGAAAGTAACTCCATTTAATGCTTTCTTGCCAGTTGGTCTCGTAAAATGATGGAGTCTGACGGAGGAGGATGTTCCCAAAGAATAAGAGCATTGCGTGTGGATGCGGCGGAGTGCATGAGGGGCATTTTGATGGTGTTAATGGGAATCTATGGGTTCATTGGACCTTAATGTCCCAATCCCAGATCATATTTCCTGGGGTCGTTCCTTTCAGCTTCTTCCGAAATACCAAGAAAGCGGAGATTGCGGTATTGCCTGTTTTCATGTTCCTCCATTTTCCACATTTCTCTTGTTCATCGCCTTGTGCCTTCAATGTGACTAGATCCTTCTCCAAATATTGAGTTCGTATTACGACGGAAGCCATTCTGTCTGCGATTTCGGCACACGTTCTGCCCACCTTTGACGGCTCCTTGAAGTTTCTTAGCAGCGAGACACTATCTCAGCACTACTGCTAGAGCAGGATCGTTCTTGGTGCCCAGCCCTCCATCTTCAGTACTCCCTTTGATTGTGCGATCTCCCCCCTGAGCATTCTATTAGGTCGGAAATGGTAGGGAGTTGTTAGGTGTTAGGTAGAATAGTCCCATCTCAAGTCTGCAGCACTTCCACGGTCAGGGGCCTCATCTCTTTTTCCGGTTTCCTTTCTTTGAAGTTTTTTCAGTCCATGAGCGTTTGTGATTGGGTCAAAGTCAGAGCTCTAATTCCAATTGTGTCCCTCTCCTTCACTGGAGTCGGATATGCTCAGGTCTGATATTTCAGATTCATCAGTTAGGGAGTAGAATTTCTCCAAGGTGTCTGGTGTCCTGGGCAAGGGGCGTGAAGCGTTCCCCGTTTCATTTCCAGGGGCCTTGCTGGTTAAAGGGCATTCCTTGGCGATTGCTCCAGAACTTCCTTTAGGCTTGGTCATTTTGGAATCCAGGGATAGAATTTTTACATAAACTCTTTTCATGGTCCAGCAACAGGCTAGGAGTAGGGCTTGATTGCAGGTGAGGCTCAGATGTTGGCGATTAGAAGTTGAGAGCTGTCAAGAGTCCCAGGGAGCCTTTCTTTAGCTGCGCTTTCTTGGTTATGTTAGGTCTTTCATTAATCTCCGTGCTATCACTTTTTTAACTCGTCACCCCACCCCACCTTTGCCCCATGTGAGTCAGTGTGCTTTGCCCGATTTTTGGCACTCACTGCTGATGAGAATATTTTCTGTGTTCTCCAGAGTCCTGCCGGCTCTGAAGGAAAGCTCACTTTCATCGAAGCTCCGCTATCGGCGCAGGAGTGCATCGTCTGTTCCCTAGCTCTTGAGGCAGAGCGCTCGGCGGCTACATTGTTGAAGAAGAGGTCCTGACAAAAAAGTAAGGATGGCAGGATGGGGAGGGAAAACTGAAAAGCCAGAAATAGTGGCCCTACTCTTCTCCTCCCCCCCTCTCCCTCCCAAGCTCAAGCCTAATCTCTCCCATTGAATAACACTAGGTTATCTTACAACATTTAACCTCTTCGCCGCTAATGACAAGGGTAACTCGTCATGGAGTTTCCATTGATTTCAATGGAAATTACATTGAAGTTCCACCAGAAGCATAGCATCCAAGTGGTTAATAAGTGCTAATTTTGGGCTGGGAGGAGGTACAGATTTCAAGTTTAAACTTAAATGAATTACAATTTAAAATACACTGCAATAGTTGCATTTTAGGTAATAATTCTTCAGAATGCCAGGTTTAGAAACATTTTCTTGTCCTAACCATTTGAGCCTTCTGCCAGTGTTCTTGGTCACATGACTGTTGAATGGCTCTGCTATTGGGCTTTATGGAGTCCTTCCAGACAGGGACACAAAAGGGGACCAAGTGTGAGCAGAATGGGCCATCCAGTCAAGGTGGCTGTAGACAGAGATGTTTACTGCCTCACTTAACCTTAAAGGGGCTTGTCTTCCAAAGGATTCGGACACCCAGGATTTGTCATTCTAAACTTCTTGGAAAATTAACAGTAAAAGGTAAGAACTTCCCATAACCAAATGTGCGGTAGTATATGTACTCCCCACATTTTAAGGGATGGGACAAGGTTTCAGTTTTAGACCCTCTGAACACCTCTTCAGTACACTCCTGGACATATGGAGGACGACAGGAGGACTACCTCATTGCTTGAAAGAAATTAAAATAACTTATTTACCTGTAACTGTGGGTATACAGTATCAGTATCTTCCATAGATTCACATGCTTGAATCCTTCCCAGTCTAGATGGGAGTCCCACTGTAAAATAATCAAGCAGTGCTTAAGAAATTTCATAGGCTATAATGACCCTAGGACATTAGTAGCCTATGTCCTTTTTTTTAAAAAAAGGACGCAACGCTAGAACACAGCCAATCCACACCCTCTAGAATCCCCACCCCCTTATCAGATGCAGATTCCCTCAAATTTTCTAAGCACAAGTGGGAAGTAAGAATTCCAAAACTAAAGAGAGAAGCCTCTACAGGGAGGAGGGTGGGTTGCATGTGCATCTATGAAAGATACCAATAGTGGATAACCGCAGTTACAGGTAAGTAACTTATTTTCTTATCCAGTTTGGGGGATCTTTCATAGGTTCACATACTTGAATCAGAATAGCAAGCAGTACCCAAAATTGTACTGTCGTTAGTGAAAGGAGGGAGACCTGCAAATCATAAATCCCACAAGTTACTCGAATACAACAGTGACATTTGTAATCATGCACATAACCTTTCAATTCTAGACCGCTTTTAGAACATGTCCACAAACAAAATCTGAAGCCTTCGGTTGGAGTGCAAAAAAACGATGGATTTGGGCCCAGATCTCTGTACTGGGGTGAATGTATGACATTGTTCTGCATTCTGTCCATCAACTGTGGTTTTTGCATTTGTCACCCCGAGTGGGATGGGTATGCTCAGACGTGAGTCCCATGCACTCCACACCACTGGATTCAAGCAAGCCGGGCTGAAAACGGCTGGAATGCCAGAAACCGGTCCTCGGAAGCTTGTATCCGGTCCAGGGAAGGCATGGCTTAGCAGTTCGGGCTGGACTGTTCCCATGAGGCACAGGGTCAGACTGATTTGCATATGGCCATGTCTGAACTGGGGTGGTGTGGAGTGGAGTGCAAAAAAAAAAAGATGGATTTGGGCCCAGATCTCTGTACTGGGGTGAATGTATGACATTGTTCTGCATTCGGTCCATCAACTGTGGTTTTTGCACTTTTCCATGTTGCAGCACGGCAAATCTTTTCTAGTGCTCCTCCAGCAAACAGCTGCCGATGTGGAAACCGCCCTGGTGGAGTGTGCTTTAGTTCTTAGTGTTAAGGGCTGGTTAGCCTTGTCATGGCAGAATTGGATCACTGAGGAGAAACACCTGCGACAGTAGCTTTAGTTACTGCTGTTCCCTCTCTGCCCTGCCCGTAAGCCACCAGTAACTGAACAGTCTTTATGTCCTTTGTTTTATTCAGGTAGAATTTTGAATATCTTAACATCCAGTGTGTGCAACGCTTGCTCTGCTGGACTAGATGGATTTGGAAAAAAAGACTGAAGTATTACTGGTTCGTTGAGGTGGAATTGCGTCTGGACTTTTGGAATAAAAGTCAGGTTTGTTCGCAAAGCCACATAGTTATCAGCGAAATTAAGAAATGGTTCCTCGATTGTTAAAGCTTGGATTTCGCCAACCCTCCTAACAGTAGTGAGAGCCAGTAGGAGGGCTACTTTCCAGGTGAGAAACGTTCTCTGCTTGGTGAATCGGTTCAAAAGGCTGCCCCAATAGTAGAGTACCAAGTTGAGCTTCCATTCTGGAGGGGGTGCATGCATCAGGGCAAAGGCGCGGAAGAGGCCCAACATGAATTGCTTTACAAGACCAGAAGCACAGAGTGGGAACTTGGAGATCTCCTGTAGCGGGAAATCGCAACAAGGTGAACTTTCACTGAAGAGAAAGTGAAACCCGACTTCGTCTAAGTGAGGAGATATGGCAAAATCTCCTTGAAGAGGGTACAAGTTGTTTCATTGGCACCAAAAGCAGACCTCTTCCATTTAAGGTGGTACGTTTTTTAGTACTCTACGCTCAGGATTTCGCAATAATCTCTGCATTCCTTTGAGATATTCAGGAGCCATGCATGTAAATAAAGAGACTCCGGTTCTGGGTGAAGAACTTGGCCCTAGTCCCTGGTCACGAGAGATGGATGTAGAGGTAAGGGCCACAACTCCAACAAAGAAGCTCCGGGAACCAGTACTGGCTGGGCCTTTGTGGTGCAATTAGGATCAAATGACAGCCTTCAGTCTTCATCTTGGTCAGTACCCTGGGAATTAAAGGGATTGGGGGTGGAGGGGAGCAAAAGCATATATCCCGTAACATCGCATTAAAGGGGCATTCTCCTTTGACCCTGTATGTGGGAACCTGCTGGCACAGTACTGGCATTTGGCGTTCTCCCTTGTTGCAAAGAGGTCTAAAGTTGGATTTCCCCATCTTTGAAATACCTTGTCAAGCTGGAGCTTCTCCAGCTCCCATTCTTGACAACGGGGTTGCATTCTGCTCAACATATCCGCCAGTGTACTGTGCAGACCTCGGACATGTTCAGCCCTTAGCGATATCCCGCGCTGCATCGACCAATCCCATAGTTCCTGCGCTTCCTAGGATAGCGCGATGGATTTGGTTCCCCCTTGCTTGTTGTACATGCTGGTCCTATTGTCTGTACGAACCAGCCTTGAGGAACCTGCTATCCTTGGCAAGAAAACCTTTAGATATAGGAAAATGGCTTTGAGCTCCAGCCTGTTGAGGTGCTGATGTTTCTGTGCAGAGAACCATTTGCCCTGTATCGGTAACTTTTGTAGATGACCTCCATTACCTTCCAGCGAGGGGTCAGTCAGTTTGTCTGGGATAGTTTGTCGAAAAGTCAAGCCCTTTAAGAGATTCAGCATGTGAAACCACCATTTCAGTTTCTCCACCATGCAGGTTATCTGTATCACATCCTCGAAGGATCCAGAGGTTTGCAACTATTGCTTCTGTAGGTCTTCCTGAAAAGGCCTCATCCTCAGTCTGGCCAGTGGCACTAGATCTATTTCTGAAGAACATTCCCAGGAGTGATTTATATTTTCGTACTAAAACAGACTTTTCTTGAAATGTTCTTTGTCAGCCTTTGGAACCATACCTGCCTCGTGTGATAGGAAAGCTATGCACTGGATGGTATCTATGGTTGCTCCCAGAAAGGAAATGACTTTACTGGGAAGGAACGAAGATTTTTCTGTTTACAGCCAGTCCTTAACAACGGGAGGCATGTGTTGGTAGCTTGACTGGCCTGTGCTGTTGGTGCCTTGAGCAGCCAGTCATCCAGGTATGGAAATACCTGGAGACCTTGAGATCGCAGAGCTGCTGCTACAGGTGCCAGGCATTTTGTGAAGATCCTTGGCGCCGTTTTGAGACCATACTGAAGTACTTTGTATTGGTAGCGGGTACCAGCGACCGTGAATCTTAAAAATTTCGTAGTGATATGAAAATATGCGTCTTCACATGTCGAGCGGGGTCATGAAGTCTCCTTCGTTTAGCTGACATCAAATCTCGGAGAGTGTTACCATCCTGAACGTCTTTCTTAAAAAACTGGATTCCTGTGGTCCAATATTGGGCACCATTCCTCGGATTTTTTTTATTAAGAAAAAACAAAAATAGAAACGTCTTCCCGTTTGAGACATCGGAACATTTTCTATTGCTCCTTTGGCTAGCATGAGCAAAGCTTCTTTGTGCAGTAAGTGAAGATGTGGGGGGGCAACTTTGGGTGGAGTAGTCAGCGGGCGCGGAGTAAATTAGAGTGGGACCAGAGATCTGTTATCTTGTGCCACTGCCAGATGGATATCTTCGCATCCACAGGCTGGGAGGGGAGTGAAGCTGGTACCCGGACAGAATCATTGCTTACTGTTAGAGTCACAACCTTGTGAAGGCATTCATTTGCAGCCCCCCTGGCGAAAGAAACCAGCTGCAGACGACTGACGGAAGGATGGAGGGTTGCAGCTCTGCCGGTATTGCTGTTGATGAAGCAGATACTGTTGGGCTCTCTGGTAACCTCCCATGTAAGAGGCAAAGCCTCGTCCTCTAGCCCCTCTGAATGGTACTTATCTATGGTGCAACATGCCCAACGATCTTGCCGTATCTGTTGAAGTCTTGATTGCCAATAGTGCTTCATCAATATGCTTTCCGAAGAGGGAATCCCATTGAAAGCCAAATCGAACACTACCGGTTAAACATGGTCGCCTTCAGTCCACCTAATCTTCTGAGCACGGCAGCCCCTGTTAGTTGTCTAAAGGCCATGCAGGCTACATCAAGCGTGCAGTCAACAGTTTGAAGCTGTGTGTACTAAAAGGATCTTCCTTGCTTGCTTTCTGCCTTCTGTCCACTGGAATAAGGTCCAATAACCCTGCAATATCAGAACCACATCTGACAGTCATAGCATCCGATAATGGCCAATGCATTTGCTTCCCTGATTGTAACTGCATCCATAGAAGAAGAGTGTTCAAATAATGTGCCCCTCCCTATCATGTTGAGTAGTGATTGGGGTAGCAAGGTTTTTGGATTGTCTGTGTATCACTTGGGAGATGACAGTCTGGCTTGGGGTGTCCAATGAGGCAAGATGGAGAATCTTGAGGAGCCTTACACTTCTTTTCAATACGAGGAAGCACAGGAAGTATGGTTGCTGGTGTCTGCATGATTGATGCCTCCCTGCCATATATAATTAATAACGGGGAGGGAACTTACAGATTTTCTGGTGTCCTCTTTAAAATCGTATGAGATACATTTGTCTGCTTGACCATCAGACAAATTAAATTTGTTGGCTGCCCTCTCTATTAAGTTATGGAATACTCCAATATCTTCAGGAGGAGAGTGATGGGAGGTGCGGAGGAGGGTAGAGTGTTTGTATGCCAATCCTCCCAAAGATCCAGAGCAGAGATTGGATCCGGCAACTCACCCTCCTCTCTTCATCTGAAGACGTATATCCCAACAGCAGGGTCAGTTGGCACGGGGTGAGAAATAATTACAGGTGTGGTAGGCAGCTGCGCAACTGGTGAATCTGACCGAGGTACTGGCTGATTGGGCTGATCCTTTTGAGACAGAAACACTACCTGTAATCCACCAGCATAGCCTGCAAGTCCCGTATGAGAGCTGCGGCAGATGGGCAGTTCCTCTGGGACACGGTCTGGCTGAGGTGGAGCCATATAGTCCTGCAGATATTGAGACTTATCGTGATGGTCTTCACCCTCCTCATGCTCTTCGTCGCAACATTTTATATGCAGCTCTGATGGACTGAGCTACGCCATAAAGACCATAGTCATCCTCGTCATCAACATAGCCCTCCAGTAGATGCAATAGGATTAAAGGAGAAACTTTACTGTATTCCGACATGGTCGGACGCAGAAAAGTCTTGGTCACCCTGGTAACCAGAGTTAACTCATCGGCATTAACAGTGCACATGTAACCGGCAAGGCAAATTCCACTGTTGGTGCTCTCCCCGCAGTCCAGCAACCGACAATAGAAGTGCAACTGATGTGGTAGTCGTCGACAGGACACTTGTCAGTGAGGCAGTCGTCGACGAGATCTTCGCAGACGGGAGGGTGGCGACAGTCTGAAGACAATGAAGCATTCAATGGTTGATGGGCTTTTAGAGAGCAAGACCCTTGTAGACACCGGAGCAAAGATTGCCGTAGTCACAGTTTCCCTCGCGCAGACAATGTTACACTCAATCGAAGAGTGAAGAAACTTCGCAGACTATGGTTTCTTATGAGATTTTTGCCCCACAATGATATGAAGAGGAGGCTCTTGGGTGATCTTCGTCCTTTGTAGACACAGACAATGCTGGCTATGAGTGCTTCGCACTTTTTTTTGAGAGCTCTTGGAGTCCTGTGAAGGTTGATCTTGTTTTCTACCCTCTCCTGAAGAATGGTCCTTAGATCTGGCCCTTCTATGAGATGGAGGATTTATCACTCTCCTCATCAAATTAAATCTGTGCTTAATGGGTTTAAGCCACAGCAATAACCTTACCTCTGTCCTTGAGGGCTTTAGAAGAACAGATGCAGCAGATCTTGCATTCCCACACCTCATGCTTTGAGTGGAGGCAATAAATGCACGCTGTATGTGGATCCTCCACATTAACTCTTTTTGCCACAGGTCTATCATGGGCAGAAAAGACCCCCCATGACAGAATCTCCGGTTTGAAGAAATTGTAGAAGTTGAGAAAAACTGAGTTACACTTGAGGAGGCCCTCTTCCATACACTTTGCGGTGAAAATTAGGGAATTTGCCTTTGCTAAGAGTGTCGTAGAGGGTGCCGACAGCCGATTGGCTGTGTTCCAACATTAGGCCCTTTTTAAAAATATCAGATAGGCTACTAATCAGATGGCTTAGGGCCATTATAGCCTATGACATTTCTTAAGCAATGCTCGATTATTTTACAGTGGGACTCCCATCTTAACGACGGGATTCAAAACACTTTGTCGCACAGGATTGTGACCCAACAGGCACCTTTAGGGATGGCCAATCTGTTAGAGTTCTATGTGCCGCGGCGAACCCTAAGATCTGCTGACGAAGCGTTGGTCAGTATTCCTTGAGTTTTGAAAGCCAGAGCCAGGGGCAGTTCCTTTCGCAGTCTTGCTGCAAAACTTTGGAATTCGCTCCCTGTTTCTACCAGAGCGATCCAGAACCATTTTCCATTTCGCAAAGCCATAAAGACCAGGTTTTTCCAGGCCTAATTCCTTAATCTTCTCCCTCTTGGCTCATGGTCTTTGGTGGAGCTGGGACGCCATGTGCAATACAAATCCGACTGTAATGCTACTGATTCAAGCATGTGAATCTATGAAAGATATCCCAATACTGGATTACTGAACCATCTCCTTGAAACCAGGACTACAAGTAGTGTCAAAGGGCTAGTTGGCTGGCCCCCTATGTGAGCTACAGAGACAAGCTCTGGAGGTCTTGAATCCTGCCTGGCCTCTTCTGGAGTGAAAGAGTTTGGCCTTCATAGGGTAAGCTCTCCTAGAGTCATAGGACTGTCTGGTCAAATCCGCTACAGTCTTCAAGAACAGAAGTGAATGCTTCTACTGGAAAAATCTTAAAAGGGCAGTCTTCACCAGATTTAGTTGCTTCAGTTAGAGCTGAGAGTCCAGTCTGAGGTAAGTATAGCCAGAGCAGGCCAGTGGTTTAGAGTAGATAACATTTTTCATGGTGGTCCAAGATGTTCCTCTTCGTATGGTTGCTGTGATACTAGCCATGCGATGTCATAAGAAAGTAGGAGTTATGGCTGATACACAGCCTGGGAGTCAAGTCATTTAGGAAGATGTTTGTGCGGCTGTCTGAGACCACTCTTTCGAAAGAACATACAATAAACATTTACAGAAGCAGAGATCCTCTAGTTTCTTTTTCTTTTAAATAATGAACATACCATGAAGGAGACTTTCAGGAATACAAGTTGACTGTTAGGTAAATGCAAGAGGCTTGGCACTCAACAAAAACATGCCCAACCAATGCTTTGTGTTTCAAAGCGTTTGCTATTTTGTATTTCACAATAATGGCTAGTGTTTCAAGCAGTACAAAATCAGTAGCATTCTACATCTTCTGTAGGACCTTTATATTTGTCAAGTGAGAAAGCCGACAAGTAATGGAACCAGGGTGTCCTCAATTCAGGTGCCATGAAGGCGATGGCCACCTTTCTGTAGGTCAGCCGAGAGTGTGGCTGTGCATGCCTGTTTCTCAGTGAGTGCGAGGACATTTGATGGCCTGGTTGAGGAAGGAGGATTACATACATTCTAGACACTCAGACCTTCTGGTACAAAAACCATGGGTGACAGCAGAGGATATGGCACTGAGAAAATGGGTTAAAATCGGGACTGTGTGACAAGTGCAGTGAATGGGATAGTTGCTTGCTAAAACCAGAGGAAGGAGATAATGCCAGACCACTACGAGCACTTACACTATAGGATGGAACTGAGCATAAAGTAATAGACTTCAAAAGCTGGTAAAGGGGGTGGATAAAACGGAAGACCGTGCTAATATTCCCGATGTATTATTAGTGTTTGGTGGGGAGAGGACTGTCTCTGTGAACAGGGGTTGTTCGATTGAGTAGTTTGCCATGTTTTGCTGGAACATGGTGACCCTATGTAATGTAAAAATTGTAAACTCCTATGTGATAGAATGACTGGACGTTTTTCCCTTTTGCCGGTTGGTTGTATACAGTTTTAAATATTTGTATTAACATTTTTATAAGGAAAAGAACATTGTTCAAGGGCCATGGGCAGGGAACACACTTTTGAATGGCAGTTGCTAAAGTGCAGCTTGAGAGCTATTGCAAACACTCTCCCAGAAAATAAGTGTCATCAATCCAGTGAACAGAGGTGGCATAAGCATACCTCACCACAGAATGACAAATTAGTATACTTAGGAAAAATCAGCATGGGCTCAACTCAATATAAAAGAAGAATACATTGCGTACCAGTTGCACACCAAACTCTGCCAATGCCAATTACATTACAGCCCGCACAGCATATGGCAGACCGGTTGTATGCACGAATATGTACAAACTGGAAAAGCTTGTTTTTCAGAAAGCTAAACAACTGGTTTGATCTGGGACCGGGTTACAGTAAAGCAAGGAAAAAGGGCTTGTGATTTAAACTGCATACACCAGGCTTTTCAACTTACATTTTCTCTTCTAGAGAAACCCCTATTTTACTTTGGGACTGAACATTGCAGGGCTAAATTAGGAACTCCATTATCTTCTAGATATCTGTGCTGAGGACTAAACAAAGTTCAATACCTCATTATGCTTTTCTCCTCCAGTAAATCCAATTGACTTTTCCAATGGCTCTCCCTGCATTCAATGATAGTCCAAAATGCAAATGTAAAAAATATCCTGTGCAAAACACGCATTGGCAAAGTCAAACGGTCTTGCATTTTAATGGTGTTACTAGACTTTTTGCTTTGCCAATGCTTTATGAAGATAACCCGCAGTTGCAAAAAGGTTTTTTGCAGTTGCAGGACATCAAAAAACAGTTTGATGACATGTGCCAATAAACATGCACATATGCTTCATGGTGGGGCAGCCATTTATTTTCTTGAACTTTTCATTTACAGTTCAAAGATTGCAGACAGCAATCTTGGAATGCTAGAATAAAATATGTTAAAAAGTATATTAAGAAAGTGAGCAGACAGGAAACCAATTAGAGATACAGAGTCATCCAGAAAACCAAAAGATCAACAACAAAAAACAGAACTGAGAGGAAAGGGGCTGTGGAAGCAACAATTGAGTTTTGGAGCATGGTTAACTATGGACAAGCTGGAACCAGGGAAAGTAAAGCACAAAAGTGTGAGGAGGGAAATCATCTAACACAAAGGAGAGCATAGAAATACAAGCACTACCAAACAGTGGTAAAAGCAAAAGAAAAAAAAAGTTCCCTGAATGCAAGCAGTGAATATGTACAAGGCATCCACTCTGAAGAATGGTAAAGAAATTATTTATGCTGGGGGTGGGAGAAAGACAAGAGGAAACTAAATTCATAAAACAACAAGCAAGCAAATGAGACTGAAAGAGGCAACCAAAGAAACAATTGGCTGACCCAAAGGCCATTGCATGCATGGGTATTGTTCACAATAGGGGTTTGACAGCAGAAAGCTAAAAATCTGATATCTCAACAAAATACAGAAGTGGAAGCCCCCACCCTCCCCATTTTACAAAATCCATCCAGTTAGGTGAAACAAGAACTTAACTTCCTAGAAAGATCTAGTCCGGCAAACTGAGCACTTGAGAAGTTCAAGGGAAGTAATGTACCTGAATGGATCAAACTATGACCAGACCATCAAATTTATGTTATAATCAAGTAGCGCATGAAGGATACTGGAACACTGCTACAAAGCGACATGCAGGGTTTATCTCAACTAGGCAACAGCGCAGCTACCTTTAGCTTAAATAAATACAGAACCTAGATGTTACAGATCCATTGAAATCAGAGTAGTAAGTTTCATATTCAACACTTTCTGAGCAAACTCAAAATATGGCTGCAGCCCTATAAAATCACTTGAGGTAGATCCCAATCAGGCACCCGAGAGGAGGAAAGCAGAATTGTGTCCCTAACACAGAACAAGATAGGATCTAATCTTTAAATAATAAGAGAAAAATATCACATTTAAATTAAATCGGTTAGGTTTAAGAGAGAGGTCTTCTCAAAGGAACATGGTTATGACTACTGGGGAAGGGCGCCTTAGACAGTAAGGTCACCTCAATTGCAGGCTACCGACAAAAGCAAGCAGTTATAATTAAAATGGCAACCTTCCATGACCGCTGTGCATGGCCAGTTTTGTGCATGCTACCTACACAGCCACTCAAACCCACTCCGAGGTTACAGCTAGGATTTTCTTTTTATATTGTTGAAATTCAATTTACAAAAACCAAAGGTTACAGGGATGCTATAGTCAGAAAATAAGATTTTTTTCAAACGTAGAAATTAATTGGAAAAAAAACAACAAATATAGGGATGTTATATTCACTGAAAAAAAAACGAAGGTCACAGAGATATTCTAGTTAGGCTCAGATTTCAATCGTAAAAAAACGGTCAAATTCTGCAGATGTAGTTACCTGAGCTAACTAACTTATGCCTCCGCAATGCACTGCTTTTGACATCATGTAATGAGCTC
Organism: Lissotriton vulgaris; assembly: GCF_964263255.1. Lineage (NCBI taxonomy): Eukaryota > Metazoa > Chordata > Amphibia > Caudata > Salamandridae > Lissotriton > Lissotriton vulgaris. The sequence goes on from NC_141698.1 coordinate 93,935,299, forward strand.
CGGTAACTACAACTGCAGAACGTCACTGGTTTTGTACAAGTGAAATGTGGGCCCAACTAACATCCCTGTAACTTTTGTATTTTTCAATAAAAACACACACGTAATCTGCTCACTGCAAAACAAACAGACCAAAATCACCTATTTATTCAGCAAAAAGTGGTGAAAAATAATGCCAAGATAGCACGTTTCGGTTTCGCAACGATTACACAATTCCTCGGAGTTAAAGTAAGGTTGAGTACTGAGAGCAAAGCAGAAGAGACCTGAAGAGTAAAGGTGGCTCAAGTGGAATCGCAACAGAACAGTAAGGCCGGTCCATTCTGACGACAACAAAGGAGGGAAACTGTTAAATAATGCAAATTTGCTTTCAATGTCCAATGGAGAGAGTAAGAAAAGGACTCTGCTCACATGTCAAGCAAAAATGCAGCAAAACACTAGCACACCCATCTCTAACGATACACATACACACTTTGATACAGCTAACGAACAGATTACAAGGGAACTGACACTCAACAGTAAGTCCAAAGCCACAGCTAAATAACAAATATAAAATCCAGGTTGAAACTGGTTTGTCTTAGAAGGTACTTCTGCCAAAGAATGTTGGCTAATCATAAAGGACTGGAAAAAGGAACGTTTTAAACGATGACCTCTTCAGTTTCAGGCAGCAGGTATGGGGGCAGCACCTTGCACAAACATTGGGGACATTGCGAGGGACAGTGTGTGCATGAACAAAGAAAACGTTCATAAATTGTGATCTGGTCACACTGGGAAAGTAGAACAGACCTTCTGGATAAAAAAACAAAAACAATCTAGCCATTAAAGAACATGGAACTTCCTTCAACAGCACCTAAGTGGAACAAGCCACACCTGACACAAATGACAACGTTGCAACACAGACATCAGTGAAACAAGTTTTCTCCAAGTCTCACAGGAGCACATCATAAAACTGAATATGGTGATATTTGGGAATTCAACAGTAACCTTCGCTCATAAGAAAGCTAGAGATACTAGGGATACCTCTTGATACCCATGTCTTAATTAACAATTTGTGTGAAACACCTAAACAAGGCGCTCCATGAAGGCTAGCAGTCATAGCCTATTGGCATCAACACAGGAAGTGACTACTAATTTGCAAACTCAGTTTGCTAAAATGAATCAATTTTTAAGAGACAAAAGTGCATAATTTTCTTCAAGGTTGAAAATGTTAAAACCACCATCATTAGTAAATGTAGACTAGCCAGCCCTACCCAAATACAATCATACAAAAATAAAATGCCTTCAGAAAATATAAAATTAATCAGCACTACCTCTAAGAAATAACTGCAATTTTGCTTTACAAGACATTACACTAGTATTAAAGTAACCATTACAACTGTGCTAAATCAGCACATTAACAATAGGATAATAATGACTCACAATACTTTGAGCAGACATCCATACAAGGTTATAGCCTGAAATCTTACCTGCTCGAACTTCCAGCCATCAGACATTGTTGACACCATTTGGGTGAGTTCCTCTTCTTGACATTGTAGCACTCTGTACACATGTTTGACAGGCACCTTCAGAGATGAACATATAAACATTAAGGAATAGGCAAAATGATGATAATTTTACATTGAGCCAAATGGTTAACATTTTTTCCAGATCGAGTCACAGCTTATGGACCGGCTGGAGGCACTTGATGTTTGGCTCCATTTATCCATTACAAAATGGATTTTCGGGCTCAAGGAAATGCTGGCATCTAACCCAAATACATCCCACTTCAGCTTCAACAGTGTGAAGGAATATTGCAAACAATTTTATATCATATACCCGGAATTCCTCATAGTAACAGTTCGCAAGAGTATTTAGAACAGTTGAATCAAAGTGAGTCAGCAAATATTGCTTTCAAAAGGTTGAAGACTAACTCAATCTCCTGAGGATTAAGTCAGCATTCATATTTACCTGTACATGCCAACTGATCATTTACTAAAATTGTGCACATTTACTGGCTAAAAAAAACCCAGTAAAAATACGCCTCCGATGAACAGCTTTAAATGTAATCCTGCTTAAGTATTAACATTTTCAGGACCACATAAATAATAACCTTTAGACAACCAGTTTTTGTTTTAATCTTTATTTAATCAGATAGGTACACAACTGTGGGAAGTGGTCAGATGCGGAGATGTGTTAGGGGAAGGCCATATGGCTAAGAGGGGTATTGGGCTCCAATTATGTCAACCGCAGCCTTTTGCCTCTCCTTTCCTAGATCCTTCTAAATATTGGACCTATTGTATCCTCAGTGTTTGACATCCCATTTGAAATCAGTGCTTATTAGTATTTGTTCAACTGCCTAATCTCTCCCCCCACCATAGACAAACAAATGTGTTTACAGCGTTTGCTAAAATGCTATAAAACATTTAAATTAAAGGAGAACAGTTATTGTAATGTAGGAAGCATTGAGACTATTACGCACGCACTACCCTCTCACATTTCATTCATTCGCACACTTAGGCAGGTCATGGTCTCATTTATAGGACTAATAATGGATTAAAAGATAAGAATGGTATATTCAAACATTTTAACAAATTCCTGGACACAGTTGGAGACATTCACCTACTCCTTACTGAATACGTTGATATGGTAGTCGTGGTCAACCCTGTCAACAGCACAGTACTTTATGAAACCCTTACATTTTAGAATTACACCCGATTAATTTGTAGCTCTGCACTAAAGCATCGGACACTTGATGCTTTAAGCATGCTAGTCACTGCATTTCTGCACTCTAGACTACATGAAGGTGGCACGGATGTGTGGACATTCATAGTTGTCAAGTGTCCCCTTGCAAATTCCAGTCCTGGCCTTATAACAAATCTCATTGTAATTTGAGACTTGCAATTTTGCTGCTACGATTGTTACTATGGGCTTAATAGCCCCAGCATTAAAATTAAATTGGCTTTAAAAAACACAGAATCAGCTGATGTATCGGACCGTGGCACCTTGCAGCTATAAATTTTGTTAGTATGTCATGTTTCAGCACCATCTCATGTGCACAGTGACAGCACTCTTTTCAAGGGAACCTGTTGCTACACGTTGTATTGGATGTTTAATGCACGAGGTGTTTGACAGTTCACCTTCAACAAAGCACAAGTTACTACTTGTGTAATGATATATCTGTAAGAGACATTAGTTAGTGATCGATTCCTTACCATAGAATATTCCCCAGGCGTCAGTCTGGATCCGGGAGTTTTCTGCTTAGGAGTACTGCTTGCCAGTAGGTGGCACCGTGCGGCTCCGCGCCCGTCACTGCCGTCGTAAGCGCCGGGATGACGTTACGGAGGCTACTTAGGCACCACCCATGCACGCCGACGTCAGTTCTGTACACAACTTTCCGCGCCGAAAAGCAGAGCCATGCAAGAAACTGACCTTTGGTGCATATAACTATGGCCCTAAAAAGGGATGACCTTAACCCTAGTAATCAGTTTGCAGAACGAGGATGGGTGTCTCTTATAGATATATTGTTACACAAGTAGTAACTCGTGGATCTGAAAGAGACATGTTAGTGATAGATTCCTTACCTTAGAAGAGATACCCCAGCAATACCAACCCCGGTGGTGGGTCTACGACCAAGATTACAACAAAAAGTCACAGACAACAGAACGGCCAAAGAAGCAGTCTCTCCGGATTGGACTGTAAAATCAGTAATGCTTGGTAAACATGTGCAGCAAGGCCCACGTAGTTGCCTGACAAATGTCCTGCAAGGAAACGCCACGTCCCAAGGCAGTAGTGGCTGCAGTTGCTCCGGTCGAATGGGCAAGCAGTCCCACAGGGGGCTCCTTCCTGACAGAGTAGTAACATGCTTTGATGCACAGAACGACCCACCGGGAGATGGTCTGTTTGTGCACAGCCCGTCCTTGCTTGGCGCCCACGTAGCCGACAAAAAGCTGATCATCCACCCGGAACTGCTGTGGACGCTGCAGATAGAAAGCAAGCAAATGTTTTGGGTCCAGGCGGGGGAGCCTCTCCTCTTGAAGGATGCAGAGGTGGAAAGAAGGTGGGCAAAGTGGTGGTCTGCCCGATGTGGAAGGGCGTGACTACCTTTGGCAGAAAAGAAGGACGGGTCCTTAAAACCACCTTGTCTGGATGAACGGAAAGGAAAGGAGGTTTGGAAGAAAGGGCCTGGAGCTCACTCACTCTTCTGGCAGAGGTGATCGCAACCAGGAAAGCTGCTTTAAGAGTAAGAAGACATAAAGGACAGTTACAAAGAGGCTCAAAGGGAGCGCATATCAGAAAAGTCAAGACAAGAGTTAAGTCCCATTGAGGCATTATGAAGGGCACGGGAGGAAAAGTGTGTGTAATGCCCCTGAGAAAGCGGGTAGGCCCCCGGGGACAGAAAGAGGATCCACAGCCTTTGCTGTGCACCATGCCACAAATTTGTTCCATTGGCAGGCGTATACCGTCTTAGTGGAGGGACGCCAGGCTGCCAGAATGACATTACAGACCTCCGGAGGAAGGTCGAAAGCAGTTAACTGTCCCCGCTCAATCTCCACGCCTGGGAGGTGGAGCCTGGACAGGTTCGGGTGGAGAACAGTCCCCTGCTGCTGCGACAGAAGATGCTCCTGAAGAGGCAGACGGATAGGGGGATCGATGCTTATACCGAGTAACTCGGGATACCATACTCTTCGAGCCCAGTCCGGAGCCACAAGAACAACATGGGCCCGGTCGCGCCGGCCCTTCAGCACTGTGGGCAGAAGTGGTATAGGTGGAAAGGTGTACAACAAACCGCAGCTCCACTTGAGACGAAAAGCGTCTCCGAGCAAGTGCCGCCTTGGAAAATTCCAACACAGAACTGATGACATTGCGCGTTCTCTTCAGTGGCGAATAGATCTAACCAAGGCTCTCCCCATCGCAGAAAGAGACCTTGCGCCATGTCAGATTTCAGACGCCACTCGTGATCCACCATGCACCAGCAGCTGAGTTCATCCGCCCTGGCGTTCAGAGAACCTGCCAGGTGTTGAACCACCAAGGTAATGCCTTGATGTTCCAGCCATGTCCAGAGGCGCAGAGCCTCCTGACAAAGGGTCCTCGACCCCACCCCGCCCTGTTTGTTGCAATACCACATTCCGGTGGTGTTATCTGTGAACACCTGCACTACACTTCCCCGGACAGAGGGAAGGAATGCCTTTAGTGCAAGCTTGATATGGAACCGGGACTCCGCCGGAGACCAGAGGTCTCTGATCTCCTCCTCTCCCACGTGGCCTCTCCATCCCAGGAGGGGCGCATCCATCACCACTGTGTGCTCTGGTTGGGGGAAGGGAGAGGGATCTGCCACTGACCCAATCGCGATCCGTGAGCCACCACTACAACTGTAGTGCAGCGCCCTCCGAGATCTGAACGAGATCGGACAGGTTGCCCTGATGCTGTGCCCACTGGAACTTCAGGTCCCAATGCAGAGCCCGCATTGGCCATCTGGCATGGGTCACCAGCAGGACACAGGAGGCCATCAGGCCCAGAAGCCGGAGGGTCATCCAGACTGAAACCCGGGATAGAGGCTAAAAGAGTGGAATAATAGCCTGAATATCCCGGACTCGCAGTTCTGGAGGAAAAACCCGAAACCGCATCGGATCCAGAACCGCTCCGATGAAAGGGAGCTTCTGAGAGGGACTCAGGTGAGACTTCGGCACATTGATGGAGAATCCCAGCAAATGCAGGAGGTCGCCATAGTCTGGAGGTTGGAGACGACTGCCTGGGGCGAGCCCGCATTCAAATGCGGGTTCTTGAGGTAGGGGTAGACTCCACCTGCGCGGATGAGCTGCGACCACCGGCATCACTTTTTTTTGCAAAGGTCCATTTTTTTCCTCCCAAGATGTTTAGTACCTTGTCAAGGCATTCTGATTTATTATTTTGTCCATTCTTTCAGTTGCCACGTTGGATGTTTAAGGTATGTGTACTTCAGAAGTCTAATATGTAGTCTGAATGTTTGCCTCGTCATGCATGCCTCCTACTCTGGATGTAGTGATTTAGCCACAGTTGGAAAATATGATGACTTAATTGTCACAGAGGGACCTCTGGTGTCAGATGGTAGTGCACTGGGTAAGAACGCTAAGGCAGCTTCCACTAGTTTCCTGACTACCACTCTTCTCTTCCTCACCGTGCAGTGTACAATATGCAAATATTATAGTCCTGCATGATGCGCAGATGAGCTGCGACCACTGCCGTCACTTTCGTGAACACCCGAGGGACGCTGGTAAGGCTAAAAGGGAGCACGGAAAACTGAAAATGCTCCTGGCCTACCATGAACCGCCGGTAACGTTGGTGGGCCGGAAGGACGGGGATGTGAAAATAGGCACCCTGCAAGTCCAATGCTACCATCCGTCTCCAGGGTCCAGGGCAGTCAGGACCTGAGCCAGAGTCAGCATCTTGAACTTCTCCTTCTGGAGGAAGCGATTGACGTCCCGGAGGTCCAAGATGGGGCTTAGGCCCCCTTGTTCTTCTTGGGGACCAGGAAGTAGTGGGAATAACAACCACTCCCTACTTCCTGATCAGGAACGTACTTGATGGCCCCCTTGGCCAGGAGGGCTGTGACTTCCTTTAGGAGAAGAGCCAAATGGTCCCCCGACATGCGGTGGTACCGAGGTGGCATGACTGGAGGAGAGGACAGAAAGGGGAGCGAGTAACCTTGGCAGATTATCTGCAGCACCCACTTGTCTGATGTGATTTCGCACCAGTGGTGGAGGTGGTGACGAATCTGCCTCCCACCGGCGTGGGGTGCCCCCTGAAGCTCCGATTAGGACTGCTTGGAGGTGGAAGCAGTGGGTGTGGAGGTGGACTGACCCACCCGCTGGTTACCAGACCCACCCCTGCGGAAGCCACGTCCGCGGCCAAGCTGGGGCAGGTTCTGCACAGGCTTTGTGGAGGAGCGCGTCTGGGTGCCTTTACCCTGGCCACGAAAGAAACGAAACCCAGGCGTGGCAGGCCTCTTTGTGGAAAGACCCAAAGACTTAGCCGTGGCCCATGAGTCTAAAGACTCAAGGCGAGAGCCATCAAAGGGCATGTCAATGAGCGAGCTCTGGACATCAAGCAAGAACCCGGTAGACCGCAACCAGGCATGGCGCTGCAACGCTAGTCGTGGAAATCGCCCTGCCCAAGGAACCAGCCGTTTCCAGACCACACCTGATGGCAAACTTTGCCTCATCCTTCCCCTCCACAATCGCTTGGGAAAGGACAGCCTGGACTTCCTCAGAACACTGAGGCAGGATCTCTGCTACCGTATCCCACACGGCGTGGGAGTAACAGCCCAATAAGCAGGCGGTATTAACCATCCGCAACCCCAAGCTGGCCGAGGAGAACAGCCTCTTGCCATATTGGTCCAGCTCATTAGAGTCCTTATCCAGCAGAGCCATGGGAAAGGCACTCTGACGTCGAGGCCTGAATGACCAGGCTCTCAGGCGTGGGATGAGTGGTCAAGAAGGCAGGGTCACCAGGCACCAGGCGATGACGCCTAGTGACGCTCTTATCCAACGGTTTCCCCCGAGGCCAGCCTCAACCAAGTGCCCAAGAGGACTTCGGTTAGGGCCTCATTGAAAGGGAGCAGCGGTTCAGGCGACGTAGACGCCGTCTGGAGCACCTCCGTAAGGAGGTTGGTCTTAAGGGCCACTGTAGGGAGGTCAGGATGGAGAGCCTCCGCAGCTCGACGCAGCACCATAGAGTATGAAGTGCCCTCCTCCATAGTAGGTGGAGGGGAGGCAAACCCCGGGTCAGAAAACGCATCAAGTTCCCCCACATCTTGACGGTCATCCACCCACTCCTGCTCAGAGTTGCACTGCAGCCCAAGGGGGTACTCAGAGCCGTCCCAGTCCTCATCCTGCTCCGTAGTAGAAGAAGTCAGCTGCGGCGGTAGGGCCGGAGCGGGGGCTAGTGGCAACAGGAGCGGCACCGGCCAAGGCCGAATCGGAGCCGCATCCCAATGTCCCAGGGCGGAACGAAATAGCCGAGAACCAGGGCAGGGGCAGGATAAACTGCACCCAGTGTGGCGCCTGTGGCGGCGATGGGGCCAGCCAGCGGTGCTGCACCTTGTGGCGCCGGGCAGAGGGCGATGGATCCAGTGGCTCCGGGGCTGGTGCCAGAGGCGGTGCGCCGGGTCAAGAGGATCTGGATACGGGACCGCAGAGCCCGCAGGCGGGCCGGCGGGAGCCAGAGGTCTAAACAGGCGCTCCATAGCAGCAAGAAACTCTTGCATCTGTTCGGGAGTCGCCGATGGACCCGGGTATAGCGGGAAGGCCGCTGGACTCTCAGGCTCCGGGGAGCGACAGAGGGACGTCGGAGAGCGAACACGCTTCTTCGTCTTCTTATGGCGTCGCTTACCGGACTCTGAAGGTGAAGACTTAGAGTCAGAGTAGAGACTGCTCAGGTCCCACGAGCGGTCCCACGAACGGCCCCTAGACCCAGAGCGGCGGTGAGAGGAGTGCCGGACCTCCAGCAACTTCAGGCGCGCTCTCACAAGGCCTTTGGGGCCATGGCACAGCAGTCCCGACAATCCTGGGAGTCATGATCGGTCTCCAGGCAGTAGAGGCAGACATCATGGGGGTCCGCCATTGACATATTACGGCGGCACGACCCACAAGACTTAAAGCCAGGCATCCCTATGTACACCAGGAGACAAAAGGAGACAAAAATCTAAAAAAATTGGTCAAAAAATGACCAAGGTACGTGCTCAATCCAGATCTGTGCTTTCGGCGCGGAAGAAAGAACTGACGTCAGCGAGCATGGGTGGCACCTAAGTAGCCTCCATGACGTCATCTCAATCGCTTACGACGCCAGTGACTGGCGCAGAGCCGCACGGCGCAACCTACTGGCGCCCAGGGGTACTGCTAAGCAGAAAACTTTCCGGATTCAGACTGACTCCTGGGGAATAATCTACGGTAAGGAATCTATCACTAGCATGTCTCTCTCAGATTACTGACTTGTTAGAAAGAGGGGTTAATGTATCAAAGGGCTTAAAGGATGCAATACCTGTGGGTAAATCTGATCATACATATTAGAAAAGATTCTTATAATTCACCCATTTCATAAATCAGTGCAATAATTAAACACTGCCAAAAAATCAAATATGATTTTTAAAGTTGGAGATTCTCTACAGTGCATAAAGTAATTACACTAGACCTAAAACATGCTTCTCAACCTTGAATCTAAGCACACCAAACTGGAGGAAACAAAAGGAAGAATAATATTCACGCTACATCCCTAAACAAAATCAAGCAGAGTAATCCTAAAAAAGTCTTTCTTTCTGCTACCTTGTACAACAACGTTACACGGTCTTGGTCCTTAAGGAAGAAACAAAAATTAATCACTATTTCGAATGGCATTTTGGTTCGTGTTTGTGCAGATGTTTATCAGTGTATATATACAGTTATGCAAAGCCTAGGCACCAATCAGCGACAGACCCCTGGAACACCGACTTAAATTGTCTACTCTATTTTCACTAGGATAAGGAAGATGTGCACCTGATCACCCACCTCAAAATTGGTACAGTCTTGCTACAGTGACATTTGCCTTCAATTACAGGTTGCTAAGCCAAATCATTTGGTCAGGGATGAAGTAGGGCTGTTTGTTATTGTGAAAAGCTATCAAAACAAGAGGAAGACTCCTAGCTACTATAAAAAAAAAAACTGTCCCAGCACCATGTGAAGAAACATTAAGGCCAGCGACATGGGTTATCAATGCACTTGAAATGTTTGTCACCCTAACCTCCATTCATAGGAGTGTGGTGTCCTTCAAGAGGCATAGAAGCGTTACATGATTTTGCATCAAATCCCATTCCCATCTCGCAGGCTAGGCTTATCTCAATCTAGTCAGCCACAAAGAGTCAAATAGGTCCTGCTAGCACCCTTGGTTGAAATTAACACTCAAAACTTTCTATGACCAGTAAAACTGTGTTCTTTCAACTATAATCCATTTCTGTCCCTGCTGCCAGTTCTCAACAGCCCATCTCATTGAGAATAACTATCAATCAGAAAAGAGAGGGGCCACTAAGTAGTGCCCCCAAAATACCACATCTTTTAGGGATATTGTCAAAGAAAATGTTATTCTTACTTTAGACGACTACAACTATACTTGAATATCTATGGGCCATCAACTTAGCCGAAATTATGTTTTTTCCTTAATGGACCAAATGCTTACTTGAAGTTTTAACAAGGGACATTTGTTTATTACATGACTTTCCCCTTTCAATGTAAAGGATATTTGTACAGCACACCAATCTTAGTATAGGGGCTACAGTTGTAGCTCTTTAAACTACATGAAATGATGAGCAGTAACATCAAGCGGAATCACATTGCTCGTAATGCGAGATCTAGGATAAATGGTTTCATCAAGCAGGGAGTCCATCACTACTTTTACATTCTAACATTTGCACTCATTGACCTTGGAGAAGAGCCTATAAAAATCTGACATCTCAAGGCACTAAGGCGCACACACAGGCATTGGCTTACTACTATTCTTATTTGGCTCACAGAATGTAGCCAGGATTAAAGTGCATGTTGCATTTATCGGAGTGGTCAGTAATTTACTAAACTGATTATGTACAGATTACAGAAAATCACCACACCAAAAACATTAGTAAAATGGTAAATTTGTGCTATTGTGCATTACAAATGGCTGCTCCATGCAAGACTATAAGATTTGCATATTGTACACTCCACGGTGAGGAAGAGAAGAGTGGTAGTCGGGAAACTAGTGGGAGCTGCCTTAGCGTTTCTAACCCAGTGCACTACCATCTGACACCAGAGGTCCCTCTGTGACAATTAAAAGTCATCATATTTTCCAACTGTGGCTAAATGACAACACCCAGAGTATGAGGCATGCATGACAAGGCAAACATTCAGACTACATATTAGACTTCTGAAGCATACATACCTTAAACATCCAAAGTGGCAAAAGAAAGAATGGACAAAATAATAAAGCAGAATGCCTTGACAAGGTACTAAACATCTTGGAAGGAAAAAAATGGACCTTTGGAAGGAAAAAAAAGCCCATCTTTTATAGAAATTCAATGAAGTACAAAGCAAGCGCAGCTTCAGAGGGAGCCAGACGGTGCATATTACTAACCATTAGCGAACCAATAGCTTTGGTTTAGAGGATTGCTCAAAGAAAGGTAACTGTAAAACATTTATTGAAACAGTCGTTTTTATAGTATGGTTCGACAGTGCAGCTGTCGCATGCCAATGGGAGTATCACCAGGAGAAAGGCTTTGGCTCCACCCACAAGTTGGGAGCCAGGAGTACATGTTTTGATGAGGCAGAAGTTGTGTACACCAAAAAAAGTGTTCGCCCTACAACGAGCTGTGATCATTTTGTTCATTTATCCAGCTGCCTGAGCTTTAACTTTTCGGGGCACTCATGCCATTGTCATAATATCCAATTTGTCTCAGATAAGATAATTTATTGAGTTTCTCCGAGGCAGCAGCACAAATGGGAGAAGGGCGGTTATTAATGTACCTGGATTTTTAGGTCTCACTTGCCAGTACTCATAAACCTAACCTATTGGCTTTGCTAATATTGGTTATAACTTGGAATCTGGTGAATTGCAGCATTTGCTTTTCTGTTTGAGTGCCCACATGCCGGTTTTCCCCCCTAAAACAGCTGCATGAAAGTTAGAAAACTGCTCCTACTTAATATAGGACAGTATAAGTCAGACCATATAGGTCTTTCTTGCGAAAATTCCAGAGCCACTTGCTTTCTCAAGGGTTCTCAGGTCCAGAGGACTCCTTCCCTAAAGTGCCACTATTTGTATGTTGATTGGAAAACCTCAACCATTGTACAGACTACCTGAATTATATATTCATAATATAATATTATATGTACTACACACAAACACCTAATCCACAGCTGTATTTGCGTTTTCAGTTGGCAAGACCTATCGCTTCCAATATCTACATGTTTAGAGTTGGCAAAGAGTCAGTCCTTTGCTGATGAATAAATGGCATTGTCCGAGTAGTCTGGCGTAGTTTTTGAATGCTTTCCTCCTATCCTATGTATTAGTCCAGCCTAGAGCATTTAGGTCATGCCCTAAATGGCTGAGCTGTAAGCACTCAGTGTTTACTCAATTGGACCGCATTTTATTTTCAACATTCCTTCGGCAGGTTTCTCCTATGTTCTCTTTATCCACTGCCCCAATGTTCCCAACCCCCCAGTTCAGTTCCCTGTGTTGAAAGTATTTTCTTTGTATGATGACTCGGCAGCTGCAAAGTGCTCCCAGGTTCCTCACTCTTTTTCATGCTTTGCATGCACTTTTTGTTTTGCATTCTGACTTACCATTTTTACATACCACATGCCATGCTTGAAGGGAAAATTAACAACGCCCCATTATGTAAGCACACTCACTGAGACGCACCACAAAACATGTGTGCATGCATTATACTGCACGCTTATTGGGACATCTTTGAATGGATATTAATACAAAACCTATTTAAAGATAGCTCACTATGTGTGTGGCTCGGTCTTTGGACATGGTTACATGTAATCAGCAAGAAGTACTTGCAAAGCCAATAGCTCGACCCAGACGAGACCTACCAGATGGTCAAACCTTGTTATTTATATGCATTCACCAGCAAATCCATATGAGTAGCAGGTTTTTCCTTCAGATTCATAATTATTTCGTAATATGATAGATTGACACATTAAAAGGCTCCTTGCTTTTAACATGGAGTGAAGGTATAACTATATTCTTATATAAAAGACTCCAATGAGTTTGTCATTAATAAAAGCTGAATATAGAGCTATAAGTGCTGAGTTATATTATCTTTTGTGCTTCCAACATCTAAGCCGCTTCTGGCCTGATTAGAAAAAAATAGTACTTTTAATGGAATTTATTTTCATGGGGACAATAAAAAACTAATGGCCCAAAATAACCTCCCAAAAGTACAGAAGTACACTGATGCATTACAATTTACAATTTTAATCTAGACCTGACGTGATCAAGCACTCACTTAAATATTAAAGTAAGGTAAAAACAATGTACAAATGGTACTCCTGTGATACTGTATATGGAGCATTGGGAAGAGATTGGGTTTTTGCAACTAAGAAGGGGTTATGGCAGATTATCTGCTTTTCTCGTGAGCCTAATCTAAAGCTCTCTGAAGTTGAAAGCTTCAATGCGTGATATTATTCCTAAGCTTTCAGTCAAGGGCATCCATTAGCAAAATACTATCTTTAATACGCTGGTGATAAAAATCAAATCCTTTATAATTGAAAAAGACATTTTGATTCCTAAACAGCACGAGCAGTGACCTAGATTTCAAAGCATTCCCCGGAACAACAATTGCACGACTACTGTGGAAGTTTGTGGGGAGGGAGACTACAGTAGATGAAGCATTAAGGAAAAGTCCACTCAGCAATACATTTTCAGCAGCAACTGGATACATTAATCCAGTCTCTACGGAAGACCTATCTAACCAGTTTAAAAGTAAGCAGTATAATATTCTAACATTTACGTTACTATTTAATTTCCTTAGGAAAAAATTATAATGCCAAAACGTATATTCAATAAAGTCAGACAGATTGGTGCTTCAATCTCACTGTAGGAACATTTAGGGCCCTCCCAAGAGATAAGCAACAAGATGCAAACAGAGGAAGAAAAAGTCAACACAGACTGCAAGCCAAAGTAGAATGCTTAAATACAAATACATTTACAATGTACCTACAATTTTAAACTTAATTAGGGAATCGGCAGCAGGGAAATTGCCCTTTTATAGAAAATATCCTTGTCTTGTTAAAAAAAAAATCCAGTCTCATTTAGTTTCCAGTAATGAGGTGACAAACTAGGACAGTCATATCAGAGATATGACGGTGTCTTTCAATTTTGCCAAAGCTCGTTTAATTACCGTTTGGATTCCAACAAGGACCTGATAAAATATTTTTCTGATTATACTAGACTCACCTATACTTGGGAGGATGAGGAGAATTCCGGTCCAGTATAGACTCTTCTCAAGTGTACAGCAATGTAACTAGGCGTATACTGTTCTGTACTGACTAAAAGCAGACTTTCAATGGGATCTGTGTGTAGACACAGGAAGCATGTGCTCATAAGAGCAAGTGTCTTTACCCACCCGAAGGTGGCATGCGTAGTCATTGGGCATTGCACACCGTTGGCCTGGCGCTGAAATGCCCAACGGGCCTCGAGTGAGGGCTTTTTACCAGAGATCTTTTTATCACCAATGGAATACTGGAGAGGTGAGTGAGTTTTAAGTCAGTGAGTGCGAATATTGGTAAAAGATGGGAAGTTAAAACAATAGACCTGTAGAACATGCAGTCATATCCAGAAATATAAAGAAGCATTGGGTACCAGGTGGTGAGGAACCTTCAAACACATGGTGATATATGCAGTACATCTGATGGAAGGTCGTCCTCTTATATGGTGGCTAAACAGGGGAGCCAGGGAACATGAGAGTACATCTCTATTCGTGTTGAGGGAGAAAGGGTCTAAAGACCTAGGAAAAGACCTCACGGATAAAGATTGGTCTTCTTTATCAGAATTTCCTAACAAGTTGTACCGGAATGCCAAATTCAAACCGATACAATACATGATATTAGAAAGGGCCTACCTCACTCCACACCGTATAAACTGTATATACCCTTTAGCCCGGGCTTGTTGCCCAAAATGTAAGTCTTAGGATGGGGACTTGCTGCATACGCTCTGGAAATGTGCACGTTTAAGAGGGTAATGAACCGGGGCGTGGCTTAGGAGCCTCAGGAAATGGCCGCGTTCTGCCGAAGCTCCGCCGGGACGTGAGGAATCTGGCGGCTTCTAGGACTCCTAATTCCTTTTTGGACCGGAATTTTTGGCGTTTCCTGCTGTCGGAAGTCATGCTGCTCAACATGCCTAAAAGAAGACTCTCTCCAGTAAGGATAACATCCTTTTTCTGAGGTTATTGTTTCTGCGCTACGCCACATCATCACGGCCGCCATTTTGCTTTTGGCGCGTCCGCATTTTCCCGCCTGCACGGATATTTTCAATGTTATTTCTTCATGAATTTCCTCTATTTTTTGGTCATTACTGGTTTCCTTCTTAATCTACAAACCTATATTATTCCTGCGCTCCGTTTGGCTGTGTTGCAGTGATTTTCACGACTAACAATACCGCCTCTCCTACCTGTGTACAGTTGGTTTCTGTGAGGCATTTTCTGCCATTTTTTAGAACAGGAATTGTGTTCCTCCAGACTTCTAATTATGGCAAAAGCACGCACCACTCGCACTGGATCCATTCCTCAGAGCGATTCTATGTTGGAGGATTTTAATCAGTTTAATGCGTTACAGGATTCTAAGGAGGACTCCCACATGGATTCCACTACTTCCAAGGGGTCTGCTACCTCAACGACACGGACCAATACTAAACAAAAACTAAAGCGACCCCAGTGGCATCAGGTTCTCCCTCTCTACCTGGGAAGCGTGCAAAGGTTCATCCTCCGTCTCCTCCTCCGGCGGCTTCCTCTTTACACTCTTCAGACCATATTCTTGAGGAATTACGCGCGCTTAAACCTCACATGGAGGAAACCAATCGCGTTCGCTTAATCTGGAAACCAAATGGTCTGCCACCGAACAAAAAGTTGAATTGTTGGAGAGCCGCTTTGGTCTCATTCAGGATCTTGCAGATCAAGTCCCTTCCATCTCCAAAGAGATAATATCCCTCAAACAGCAAGTTGAGAATTTGGAAAATCGAAACCGGCGTAATAATTTACGCATTTATGGCCTTGACAAAAATTTGGAAGGTCCAACACCTATCTCCTTTTTTCAGACTTTTAACCAACGTTGCTTGGTCTTACTGAATCGCCAGTTCTGAATATTCAACGTGCACATAGTCTTGTTCCAAGTCGTTCTTCTGCAGCATCCTCGTCCAAACCTAGAGGGGTTATTCTATACTTCCTTGAATATACAGACTTACTTCGTGTTCTTCAGGCTGCTAAACAACGTGGGAAGATTGTTTGGAATGGGTCTACTCTCTTTTTTTGCCCAGGATTATGCTCAATCCACTGCTGAAAGACGTAAGAAATTTCTGGACATGAGGCCG
Source organism: Lissotriton vulgaris (assembly GCF_964263255.1). Classification (NCBI taxonomy): domain Eukaryota; kingdom Metazoa; phylum Chordata; class Amphibia; order Caudata; family Salamandridae; genus Lissotriton; species Lissotriton vulgaris. The sequence goes on from NC_141698.1 coordinate 93,951,337, forward strand.
GCACTACGCAACTTTAATGCGAGATATGGTTTATTTCATCCTTGCCTTTTTAAAGTGACCTACAACAATAAGACCACCTCTTACGAAGATCCTGCTCTTCTTCAACAGTTCCTGAAGAGTTGGAGTGGATTCCATGGATATCCTGCAGCCATGAAGACTTGACTTTCTCTCATTAAGACATGTTGTGTCTTCCGTTTCTATTTGTAATCTTTTTGTCTTCTGTTTGTGTCTGTTTTATTGGTGAATCTTATTTTTCCACCATGCTAATTATATGTTTCAACTAGAATTTATTTGTATAATTTCTGTTCCTTTGTTGTTGTAATTACCATATGGCCCTTCTACGTGTTTTTCTCCAATATCATTTTTTCTCCCCTTTTCTCTCCCTTATCGTGTTTTGCCTCCATTGTTACTTCCTGAAGTGGTCTCCCTTCCTGCTGTCTCGTTCAGGAGTCTTTGCATTTCGTCGTTCCATTTCGGTCATGTGGCTCCACCATCCCCCTCTTCTTGTCTCCCTGTGGTATGTTTCACATATCGGTTGCTTCTCAGATTTTTGCTCTACATTTTTCTTTTCCTTACTTTCTTTTCTTCTTTTGTTCCCCTTCTCACTTGTCAACTTCCTTTACTTTTCAATCATAATTTTCCTTCTCTTACATTTCTCTCTCAGGTTTCCCTTCATTCTTGCTGTCATTACTTCTCGATTACTTATCAGTACTGTTTTTTCTTTGGTTGGGTCATGTACTTTGCTGGTTGTTTATGCTATTACTGTTTAAAACCTTCATTCTTACCCTTTTTTATTGCAAATTTAGATGACAGTTAATATAATTTCTTGGAATGTTAAAGGTTTGGAGTCCCCGATTAAGCGACAATGTGTGCTATCCCATTTAGCTCACTTGAAGACTGATATAACTTTGTTACAAGAAATTCATGTTCAAGATGCTGAGGTAGCTAAGTTACGACGTAATTGGGTGGGTCACGTTTTGCCTCCCCAGGTTCAGTGAAACTTAATGGAGTGGCAATTTTGTGTCATAAACGCTTATCCATACAACTTCTTTCTCAGGAGAATGATACCGAAGGTAGATGGGTGGTTGTTTCATTATTGGTTAACAAGATTCCGTTAACTATTTTTAATGTTTATGCCCCTACTGTTCCTGATAAATTGTTTTGGCCTCACATTCTTCAATCCTCCATGAAGTATACAGATGATTATTTTGTGCTTGGTGGGGATTGTAATAGGATTATGGATCCATTTCTGGATAGGAAATCCAACTCCCGTTTTTCCCCCTCTCCTGCACATACACAATTTACATCTACTAGCTCTCAGAGGTCCCTTGTTGATTCTTGGAGGCTTTCCAATCCTTCTCTGCAAGAATATACATTTTTCTCACCCGTCCACTTTTCCCAGTCCAGAATGGATTATCTCTTAGTCTCTAAGGCATTGGTACAACATCACTCATTCTGACATTGGCTCTATTCTAATTTCAGATCATGCCCCTGTTTCCTTAGGCCTTGAATTACTCCCACCTGTCAAAGGTTCACGAAGATGGCGTTTTAATAATGCCCTCCTTTTAGACACCTCTTTCACTTCTGCTTTTCTTGATTTTGCACCACGCTTTTTTGCTGAAAATGAAACACCTCTCCTCTTCTCCGTTAATTTGGGACACTTTCAAGGCTGCTTCTAGAGACTTCATTATTTCCTATGTTGCCAAGAAGCGTCGCTGTTCACAAAAGTCGTTATCCTCTCTAACTTCTCTTTTATAAACAACTGGAACAGTCCTATTATTCGACCAAATCCCAATCGACCCTTAATCAACTTATTAAGGCTAAACTTTCCTTTAATAAGCTCTCCACGAATTCAGCCAATTTGGTCTTACTCAAATCTAGCGCTAAATTCTACTCTGCTCGCGACAAAGCTGGTAATATTCTTGCCAATTATCTTAAAGTTAAATAAGAACGAACAAAAATGGATTCAATGGTCTCTTCTTCTAATATCACTCTCCATAAAGATTAAGATATCTTAAATTAATTTACTACCTTTTATCAAAATCTCTATACTCCGGAATCCCTTCCCTTAACCTCTGATATTGATAAATACTTGTCCTCCCTCCCACCTCCCCAAACGTCTGATGTGGATTTTTCTCCTTTAGATAAAGATATTTTGCCCAAAGACATTGTGGATGCCATTAAGGTCTTAAAAAAGGTAAGGCTCCAGGCCCGGATGGTTTCTCTATAGAATTCTACTCCCATTTTTCTTTTCTTGTTCCCAAGCTTCATCAATTGTTTTCTTTTTTATATCCTCCCAGAAGTCTGAAGGCTCATTCCAAGAAGCTTTGATTTGTCTCCTCCCCAAGGAAAATAAGGATCACACTGTGTAAAAATTATAGGCCTTTTTCGTTAATTAATTTGGATTACAAGATTTTTGCAAAAATTTCAGCTTTACGTTTAGATAAAATTCTTCCACCTCATAGGTAGAGAGCAATGTGGTTACATCAAGGGACGTCTACTTTCGGATAACACCCGTCTATTCTTTAATGTTCGTAGCAAATCCAATACTTTCAATCATTCTTTGGCTGCTATTGCTTTGAATGCGGAGAAAGCTTTCGATAGTTAATTGGTCTTTCATGCTTTCTACTTTATCTTGGTTTGGTTCTAAATGTATTTCCTAGATCTCTCTTCTATATTCCTTTCCTAGATCTTTAATTTTTGCTAATGGCCTTGTGTCTTCTTTTCCTCTCTTCCGTGGTGTTCGTCAGGTGTGTCCCCTTTCCCCTTTACTTTTTATCTTAGCATTGCAACCGTTTTTTGTCAAAAATACGATTAAATAATGATATTACTGGCTTCCCTTATGGGCCTCATCAGTTGAAACTCTGCGAATGTAGATGATATTCTTTTGTTTATCTCCCATCCACAAACCTCTATTCCTGCTTTTCTATTTGAAGTTTCTGCTTATGCTATAGTTTCTGGCTATAAACTCAATGTTGACAAATGCAAGATTCTTCCTCTCAATAATTATTGTTTTCATGCTGACTTTTTGGTTTCTTCTTTTCACTGGAGTCCTTCTAAAATTAAGTATTTGGGACTCGAATTTACTCCTATTAAAGATACAGTGGCCTTAAATATTTTAAAAAACGTACTTGGTACACTAACTGCGTCCACAGCTAGATGGCATCCTCTTTTCCTGTCCTGGTGGGGTAGATTAGACTATTAAAATGATGTTGGTTCGAATAATTTTATTTTTTCTCTCTAATCTTCCCGTTACTCTTCCTAAAATAAAAGTATTTCCTCTATTCTTTCACAATTTCTATGGCAGCATAAGAAAGCTAGGATGTCTTTTGCCAAACTTCAGCGCCCTAAATCTCTAGGTGGAGTTAATTTTACGGATTTTGCTGCTTATCACACTTCATTTTTCCTTCCCCATTCAGTTCCATTTCTCTTAGTTTCGTCCCCAGACTCCTCCTCACTTCCAATATGGGTTTCAATTGAACCCTTCTTCCAGCCTTTTTCTTTTAAGGAATTTGTTACCTTATCACGCGTTCCCTCTAAGATGTCTCTCCCTATTCTAACCAATGCTAGAATACTTTCATCCATTTTTCTTTAATGGTCTTGATGACCGGGAAAGATTCTTACAATCTCAAATTAGGTATAATCCCCTTGTTAAAATTAAGAACAGAACTCTTTTCTGAAGGGATTGGCACTCTCATGGTCTTATTTGGGTTTCTCAACTCTTCCAGGATAATCTTTTCCTTTCCTTCACGTCTCTCCAATCTCTGTTCTCTTCCTCAATCCTTTCTTACCAAGTATAATCTATTGCGAGATGCTATCCTTGCCGCTTCTGTCTGTTCCTTCTCCTGTTGCTTCTCGCTCTATTCCTTTTCTTTTGTCCTCGCCTTCGGCTTCACAAGTTTATAAAAAATTACAAGTGGTACCTTTACTTAGAGATAAGTCCAAGATAGAACAGGATTGGGAATCGGATTTGGAGGATACTTTCTCTATCGAATTATGGCAAGATTTATGGAATAAAATGCGAAGATCCTCTAGAGCAGCCAACACTACTCAAACTCTTTTCTTCATTTATAAGACTCCTGATCACTCCTAACAAGCTTCATGCTATTGACTCCTCTATCCCTTCTACTTGTTGGTCATGTTCCCATTCTCATGCAGATCTCAAACATATGCTTTTTACCTGTTCCTTAATTCACTTATTTTGGTCTAAAGTTTGGCGTCAAATTAATTCTATTTTTTCCACTCATTTTCCTTTTTCTCTCACTCATATTTTTCTGGGTAGCTTATCTGACATATGGTCTTCCCTGAATGCCAATGTATCCATTATTGATCTACTCTTGGCAGTGACTTTCTAACAGATCACTAAATCGTGGAAGACTGCCTCTAATGTCTCTTTTCAAGCTTGGTGGTATGGGGTTTGTTACAATCACAGGCTAGATAGAGCGTATATTTCTCCTGTTACTTTGGCTATTAAACGTGATATTTTGTGGTTACCAATTACTAATTTTCTTGATGCATCTGCTTTATCTCGTCCTCTGCATGCCCCCTCCATTGAAGAAGTTGCCAAACCTCCATGAGATAATCTTTTACATAGTTTGCATATATGTATTTCATAATTGTTATTTCCTCTTTTTTGATACTTGATATCTTTTATACAAGCAGTACAGGTTTTTTACATGTTGCATATGGTATATAAAGGATGAATATTGTTTTTCCCCTCTTCGGTCCCCCTCCTTTCTTTTTCTCTCCCCCCCCCCCTTTTTGCTCTTTTCCTTCCTCCCCTCCCCCTTCTTGGTATTGCATATATACTATTGTTATATTTGATTGCTTTTTTCTTTATGTATTACACTTATGTTGTGTGCGGTTTTATTGCAATCTTCTTTTAATAAAGTCCTTTCAAACTTACAAGAGGGTAATGAACCAAGATCACACAGATAATAGGAAACATTACAGGAATACCTAACACCTAACTGGTCACAGTAGAACTCTGCATACTGGGCCTCTACCATCGCCTTAAGGCGCAGAAGGTACCATTTAGATTTCCGGACCTTGTTCTGCTTGTAGAGAAGCGCTCCATCACCATGGAAATTAACCTTCCCCCCCCACCCACCCCGCCCCCCTTCTCTAACAATCCCCACATGGCACGAAGAGGCAATACCGTGGAGCAGAGCGGAAAGTGCAGTCATTAGGAGGGAGGAATGCGGGGGGTCTGAGGAAGACACGGATCTCAATAGAATGGGATATAATGGTAGAGGTAGTTAAGTCAGTTGAGCTTTAATCATAACATACAGAAAATATATACCCCACAATACCCAATAGGCTGGATTGCCCTCTCCTGTCCTGCGATAAGTACAGAGTGAGTCGAACTGAGACACCATATAGTAGACCCAAAAACATCGTATAAAGCGAGTTGAGACTGAATCCAGAGATTGAATCAAGTGAGTGGGCGGAGCCTTGTTGGGATTAGGTTTGGGACTGTTTTGTTAACAATTGTTGGTGGAAGTTACTCAACAAGTAAACCACAAATTTTGCAGGTTGAGAACAAGAAGTTATCTTATCCTAACAGTAACAATGTATAGAAATTAACTTGTAAAAGTACACATAATCGTGCTATGTTGCCTAATGACCTTGCCTACGTAAGGTTTGTAAAAATTATATCATATAACATGTTACTGAATGAAAACAATAAAATATGATTAAAAAAACTATAGACTTGGCGGGGCTATCAATTTAATACAGTTTCACATTTATACGCAATTAAAAACAAAGTGAGAGCCCACTGGACATAATGGTACTAGATCTGTCAGGTGCAAAGGAATACTGCCTGGTGTAAGATCAAGTGAGTGAACAAAGATCTTCGAGGCTGGTTGACACGTGTATGTCTTCGAACGAAGAATGATCCAATGGCATTTCACCAGGACCTACGTTGTTGCATATCTGATCTTATGGAGGAGCTGGGAACCTAAGTGTGTGTCTGGGTTTCCTCACCCTGGTAGATGGTGTGGTAATCCAACCAAATCAAACCAGAGCACTCACTTCATTACATGTATGCTTCACATAAAAACAGTGACCTACATAAAAAGCAGGATAAAAAAACGAAGTATGAATTAAATTCCACGTCACAGAACATAAGTCAAAAAGGCTGTACTATACTTATTACACCTGGATAGAAAACAAACGACCTGTGAAAATCACTGCACACAGTCACAAACATGCATGTGATTATCACATGTGGATATTTTCATAACTATAAAAGTATTGGCAGTCTCACCCTTCAAATAGTCCCCTTAAGGGTAAGAGTAAGGAAAAATGAAAACTATTGAAGCACACCAACTCTCAAACAAGGAACTGCATCTACCTAATCTCTTGCCCATGCGGTCTCCGGTACATAGGCATGAACGCCAGGCCGATAAAGCCTAAGAACAATGAACACTGCAGCAACAGGTGCTGCTGCCTCACTATGAAAGAGTACACACTACATTGCAGTTAATCACACCCCAAAGGACATGAGATGGACTGTACTCAAACCTGTACAAGGGGAAATCTATCTACTAGACTCTGAAAAAGAAAGGTGGGTCTTTATGCTAAAGATATTCACCACAGGACTTGATGAGATTCCATGGTCTGATATCAGGAACTAATAGCTAAAAATCGCCATCTCCTGCAGCCCATATCTGTGTTTAGGGCCACTCTTATAAGACCTTTTACCCTGCTGTCCTCACTAGACACTGGTGATACTCACTTTATACCCCCTCTGGGAACAACGACTTGTCAACATTCCTTTATGGTGACAGGTAAACCCTCATTTCTCTTTCCAGGAATGCTGTATCTTGGGGATTATAATGCCTACAATTGTTGTTCCTAGACTACATGTCCTGGGGATTCACTTTAATGGCACCATATACTCTGTTCATACACAATGATCAACTGGGGACATCATGAGACTACTGCAGCATCAACTGGCACTCACTCATTCAGGCACATGCAACAAGAATGCGCCCGTATACCTCCATGACAAACACACTTGACTGCATAAAACTCTCTCCGCCCCCTTGGGGGTAAAAGTCTGTTTTTACATTGAGCTGTATCTCACTTTTATTTAGGTTGGTCTCCTTTACCCTGTATTATTCTCACCAGGCAACAGAGCCAATGAAAACTATTCCCAACTTCACAGCACCATTCTACGATCGTTGCAATATTGACATTGGCATTCTTGCTTTTCTAAGGCCAGTCTTCCCAGGCTATACAAAGCCAATTGCTACATAAAACCATGTGTTACTATGACAGTGGCAGGCTAACTAGTGCTTTCTAATTGTTTATAATCATTATGTCCTTGTGTTATTCCACAAGGACTCCGTATCCCTGGTTCGCTTTTGGGCCACCGCCCAAAAAGAATTTTTCCCCCCTCACTGCGGGGCCTTTAAAACCGACTACGATTCACCTCCCCTCAATCTTCAGATGAGAGCTTGGGGGCAGGTCACTATACAGTGAGTGCAAGTAAGTGCAATTAGGAGCCTGGCATTTGGGGGTATTTACTGGTTTACTACGTAATGCATTAATAGCCTGGCTTTTTCCGCAGTTACCACTACGAGACTCATCTATATGTTAGATGCCTGTATAACTTAAATCACATCCATGTCACCCAAGGGGACCTTACCGACTATTTGGAGGGTGAGACAATCAAGACATATAGTTATGGAAATAACCCTGTGCGCTATTCACCACGCATGTATGTTTAGGTCTGTAACTGTGTGCAGTGCTTTCAACAGGTCACGTTTGTTTCATATAAGGGTGCATTAAGTAAAGCTCAACCTTTTTGATTATGTACTGCAACGTGATTTTAATCCATACTTTATATGTTGTCATGCTTTTTATGTAGTTCACTGTTTTAACGTGACGTACACATTTAATGACATAAGTGCTCTCGTTATTTGATTTATCTGGATTACCACACCATCCACAAGGGTGAGGAAACCCACACATACAGGCGGCATATCAATGGATTTAGTGCTTCTTTTAGAATGGTGTGAATGCTAGAGCGAACCCCCTCTAGAAAAAACAGTTCACCGTCTTCTTCCTGTACAATATCGATAACAGGTAGGTCTTGGTAGGAATTCTGAGTGTGATTCTTGGTGGCCAAGCCCCCTTTAGACACTCCTCGTTACCCATAGTGTGTATATGGGCTTCTGTACGTTTTGTAGGGGATACAGGTTCCAATTGCAGTAGAATAGAGCCAAGTTGTTGGGCAGTAGTATGAGCCTCAATAGTTCCCCTGAACTCATCCTGCACCAATGCAATCGTTCAGCTAATTCGATTTTTGTTTAAAACACCTACAGCCTATTGCAAAAACCCATCAACAGTGGTACCATTTGCTGGGACGGACTAAATCTCCTGTTTCCCATATTCCCCTACAAGACAGTCAAAGAAAGTACCTTTAAATGAGGATGCAAAAGGGATGTCCATGCCCAGCTGCTTCCGGGCATCGACTAGCGTAGGCGGGCAATGCAAGACTGCAGTTGTGCTTTTCAGCTGCTGCCACGCCCCTCCTTAGACAAGGGAAAGCTGGGGGACATACTTCCAGCTCTGCCAGGGTTCAGGAAAACAATGTGGCAAGTTAAGCAGAAAGTCTTCTATTAGTTCTGGAACCCACGCTGCTGTGGCGCTTTTAAGCATAACGAGTGCTGCAACTAACAAAACAGCTGACTTGAGCAGAAAGACCGCTATAATCATAAGCCACTGTTAAAAAAAATGTTTTTAATTAAAATAAATAAATCAGTAAATGGTGTATCCGTTAGAGGTTAAATGGCAATTGTGATTAATCCATAAATATGATAAAAACACATCAGCCACAAAAAGTAGTTATTCCACTGACTTAAACTATAGGTATGCTCTTGTCCACTGTTAAGGAATATTGCTGCTCTAAGTGTTTGTTTCTAATACCATACTAAGCCTGCTCTTTATTTCATGTCCTTAGTAACTTGGGAGTTCCTTGACCCCAGAGTTCTAAGTAAAGTTGGGGATAATTTACTCTTTCATAGCAAAGAAAAATTAACAGTAATTGATCATATTATGGTCAAAATATGTTGTAAAATGGTCTATATCTATCAATTTATTATGTGTTTCGTTGGGTACATTGGGCCGGTTTTGCTGTGGAGAGGCTTTAAGCAGGTGAATATCAATGTATGCCTGTTTTTCTCAACAAGATCTAGGCAACATTTCCAACAACCACCTGAAACTGAACCCATGATAGTTAAATAAAACTACTGCACATTTCCAAAAAATAGGACGAAAAGCATCTGGTCTAAAAACAATTGCCTAAAGTTGAACACTGAGTAAGGAGCTCAATTTGATTTGTCAGATCAAGAATTGTAACAAAAAAGTCACCTCAATGGCTTTACATTTGAATTTTAACTGCAATATAACTGATGCACTAGAAAACAAGTAGCAAAAGCAAAACATAGGCCCCCCACTTCCAAAAATAAGGATTAGTGAGGAGATGGTACGCAGAAATAAAGGGGTCAAACACCAACACATGCTGAATTAGACTGACAAAGCCCTAGACAGAATTTACACAAAATATTTAAAGTAGCACGACCAACACTAAGAATATAGTCAAGTTTAGGAATTAAACTGCAACAGATGCGCTAAACAGATTCTAACCTGTGACGTTTTGCAATCTCTCTCTCTTATCCGGTCCTTCACCAATTTTATTAATGATGTGATATTATAAAATTCAGCTTCTTCCAGCACCCCTAAAGAAAAGTAAGAAGACAATATAATTATTAGTTAGATTAAACTATTTGGAACAAGACAAATTCTCCTCAGTGACTACTACACAATTTTTCCCTCCTCGCCCTCCTTCCCAAATTGTTGAAAATTTTGGGCACAGCATTCACATGCAGAAAAAACAACTCTAGCAGTACGTTACTTCAAAATATTTTAAAACTGTTCAAAATGTGCACAAATACCGCACGCTTCCCCCATAATACAACAAAGTACCACAGCTTAAACCACAAGAAAAACAAACTTCGCATATAAAAGTGGTGGGGTGAGGAGAGCGAGATTGACCAGCGAGTGGTTGCAGAAAACAAAGGGAAATCCAGGTAGATGCTCAATGTGTTTCTGTATAATGCAATGTTAAATGATACCACACACCGCCTGCATACACATTTCAAAATTAAAAGCAGTTGCATTAAGATCCTTTAAGATAGACGCAACGATTTGGGTGTCATCAACATAGGACAATGCTTGAGCCCAAAAGATCCAATGAGTTGTGCTACTGGTGAGACATACAAATTGAAAAGGGTGGGGCTCATGGAGGAGTCATGCGGCACCCCACAAGGCAACATTATGGAGTCTGAACAGTACTGTTCCACTATTATCATCTGAGATCTACCTCAGAGAAAAGATGCCAGAAGTTTGGGTGCAAAATATGTAACTCCTTGCTTCTGGAGACGCCCTTCAAGCAAGGTCAGGGAGCCGGTATCAAAAGCTGCAGATAGGTCCAGAAGGACCAACACTGCAGCCTCCTCTGCATCGAAGTCTTCTTGCTGGACCGGTATCGCATCTGGCTGTTCCCAGTCCTGGCACCAACGGTTGCTCTCTTCGTTATGGTACCGTAATTCCTCATTTTAAGTCATCTAGGAAGTGCTACAGCTTTTTCTCAGCCCACAGTGGAAATTACTGATTCTTTGTCCTCGGGAAAGTGCTCCTAGCTGCTACTCTGATTGTTGGCAATTCCTCATCCCAACAATTCCAGACAGTGCTGCTAGCTCATACTCTGGTCCCGTTGGTAATTCCTCATTCTAAGTCTCCTAGATTGTGCTGCTACTCTGATTCAGTCAGTATTTCCTCATTGTAAGTCCTCTAGATGGTGCCGACGGTGCTGCAGCTATGTCTGTACATACATCCAGTACACTCCAAAACAAAAACAGAGGTAAAAGACATTGTCTATTCAATGTAAGAGCTCCAACTCTCGAAAATGCAAGATTTATTGCACTGCAGATGCTTGCTCAATGAGCCTGATCCCAGATATGGTTCACTCTAATGCTGCTCAAGTCCATTTACAAGACGGCTATACCCCCTTGAGTTGTTTGTTGATGATGCCTTTGATGTTGATGGTGAGGTGTTGCTTCACTTTGAGGTGGGTGAAGTTGTTTTAGCTATTCTGGCTGTCCCCTTAAATAAAGGGAATCCCGGGGGAGGGGAATCTCTTCAAGGCCTGTCTGGAACTATTGGTCACGCAATATTCTAACGTTTTAAATTGTTGCTAATTTCCCTCTCTGGGGAACAGTCTGCAATTGTGCCAGCATTCAGTTGAGGGAGTCGTACTGACCCAGCTCATCTGCCCATTTCTTTATTAGCTGCTGTAGTCGAGATCATAAGAAGGGTTCAGTTTAAGCAGTTGTTGGACTGGGTCGAAAATGGGAAAGTAATATCTGACATTCAGTATGGCTTCATGCTTGGACGAAGGACAATTGAGCAGAATCTTAATCTTTAACTCCTGGTGGCCAAATCTACATTAGAAAAGAAAGTCAAACCATCTCACCGTCATGGATCTCAGCACGGACTTTAACTGTCAATAGGATGAGGTTATGGGCTGTTGTGGCGGCCATGGGTGTAGATCAGGTGCTCGTCTTTTTACGTGACCTGCATACTGGTTTGGAGGCCTCCAAGATGTGGGGCCAACAGTGAATGCACCTCATATTTCCAGCCGGGAAAAGGAGTCTGCCAGGGGTGTATTTTAGCTCCTCTGCTTTTTATTCTATATATTAATCAATTAAATTATTTTTTTAGTGGCTCAGTGTAAGGATGTACCACAGTTAAGTAATAGGATGGTGCCAGCCTTATTATTGCGGACGATACCATCCTCCTAGCTCACACGGCTAATGCCCTGCAGGGCCTGATGCATGGTTTTGTCAATTTTTTGACAGCTTGGCCTGAACATGTATTCCCCACAGCTTTTAGCAGGGTGGCATAAATCAGAACCTGCAGTTTGCATGTGATAAGGCTGCTGCACTTGACACTTTACATGTTTTTATTTGCCCTAATTTTGCTAATTTGAGACAAGTACACTCTTACCATTGAATTTTAAGCAAGCGAGACCTGCTTTATTGTACACCTACAAAAAAATAAAGATCCAGTTCAAGATTCTGACTCATTACCCTCAGGGCTTAGTGTAGTCACCAGTCTAAAACTACATATCTGTCCTCCAGGATTAAATTCTACATTCTCTCCCCTCCTGGATTGCAAGACTGCAATTATTAGGAGTGGACTCATGGGTAAAAGGAATTTGCACAAGGTCCAAGAGTTGTCAATTTTGCAAAGCTGTGGTGTATGACATGGTCCATGTACTGTTCTTTAGTTCAGGTTTAGGGAACAAGTAGTATTTTAGACTAATATTAATAAAGCATGCCAATGTAACAGATGAGTTAGCCTAATTTCTTATGATGCATCAGCCATCGGCAAAGGCTTGTTATAGGTTAAAGAGTTTCTTTACGCAATGTTTTTTAGAACTGTAAACGAGTTATGTTATAACAACTTATAAAGCGTACAAATACCTATAGGAGTCTTGGCAATATGTGCTCCAGAAGGTATGGCCTAAATGAAAAAACATTAATTGAAGAGCCATGTTTCCATTTGTTTCCTAAAAGACAATTGAGTAGGACTGGCTCTAATCTGAGAGGGAAGAGAGTTCCACAGCTTAGCCATGGCAACTACAAAACTTCTGTCGCTCCAATTGGTTCTGTAGGTTCTTGGGACAAGAAGATTAGCACCTGCTGAACGCAGGGACCTGATGGGAGTGTATGTCTGGAGTGAATTCTTCAGACATTCTGGCCCTATATTATGAATCGGCTTATAGACAACGCAGAGTGCTTTGAATTTTGTTCTGCTTCTTATAGGCAGCCAGGGAAGTTGTCTAACCACCTTAGAGACAGATTTACATTTCGGAGTGCCCAAAAGTATCCTAGCAGCCACATTCTGCACCAACTGCAGCTTACTAAGAACCATTTCCTGTGCATCAATAGACTGTTACAGTAATCAACTTTGGACATAACCAAAGCAGTTTTTAACTTTCTCCTGGAATCAATAAGGATAAACAGATGCAGTTTCTTCACCATTTTTAGGACATTAAAGGAAGAGACCATTGAGTTAGCCTGATATTTAAAAGACAGCTGGTCGGCTAGAATGACACCCAAGTTCTTGGCTTTGGTGTCAAGGACTGGGGAAGATCCCTATTTATCCAGCTACGAGCCAGAAGACCACACAGGAGATACATTTCCAATGACCATTACCTTTGTCTTGGACGAATTTCATTTGAGGTAGTGTCTTCACATCCAGGCGCTGATGGCCAACATGCCATCATGGAAGCAAGCCGATACAGTGACCCAGTTCTTATGAACAGAGAGCACCAATTGGTGTCAGTTGCATAGGACACGAGCTAATCCATAGGATTTTGTCACCCGTGCTAAGTCAGTGATGTAAGTGTTAAACGGCAGACTTAAAGAGGATCCATGCGGAACTCCGCATGGAAGTGAAAAAAACTGGAGTGTCAAAATCGCCCAGGCGGACTAGCTGGGTAAGTTTCAATAAAAATGAGGCCAAACGGGATTTTGCCTTGTTAACAATGCTTAGTGTAGAGACACGGTTGATCAGCAGGCCATGATCAACCGTGTCAAATGCTGCTAAGTCCAGTAGCACAAGTACAGCTGCTCCGCCTTGGTCTATCACAAACCTAATATCAGTGGCTTTGATGAGCGGTCTCTGTACTGTGGCCTTTCCTAAAGCCAAATTGTGTTTCATTCAACAGCTTATTCTCAGATGTATTGGGTCAACTGATTAATGATTTTTTTCAGCAAGATTAGCAGGCAATGGGAGAAGCGCAACTGATCAATAAAGGTTAGCATCAGGAGGAGCTTTGCGCGTAACCAAGATGGCCGCATGAGCACAGGGCTCCAGAGACCCCTCATAACCTCCCGCATATATCCTGTTTATCCTGTCTCCTATTGATGTCTTTGTGAAGACGAACTAGGGAGAGGCAAGAACTGCAATCAGAATCCAGATCGGACCCCGGGAACCGGAGTTAGGGCGCTTGGAAGATTGCAGTCTACACCTCCGTGATGCCCGGCTGTGGAGTTGGCATGGGCCCGAGGTGCAATTGAACAACATCGGCCTGAGGTGGCGGGGATGACCGGTACGGTTCACTTTCCGGGTCTGGGAGCGCCTCCCTCTCGCCGACGGCGACTGTCTGGCTTGGCACTCGAGTGGGTATATTTCATTGATTGACCTGTTCTGGAGAGAGACGCTTGAGCAGTGTTCTCCGGCTGACTCTGGACTTCCGCTTGAGGGACCTTTGAGGCCTCCGTCTTCCCACTCAGTGTGACTATTCCAAGTCGACCGACATAGATTGCTACCGGGCATAGCCTACCACTCTTCAGCTGCCTTGTTTGCGCTTTGTCCCCCCCCCACTCCCGTGTGGGACCATACCTACTACTAGGGGGACAAACAGAAGTCTAAGACCACTTGGCGGGGTGGCTTTACCCAAACTAACATCATGGATTGCTATGCCCAGGCTAAGAGGTTGCCCAGTGGAACGGGTAGGTCACTGGAGGAAACGAGAGATCCACTGACTTCAGCAGCCGAGCCGACCCTACAAGATGTTATGGCCGCTATTGATGGGATCAGATCGTCCCTTGGGAAACAAATGGAGACTCTCGCCCACAAACTCAATATGGTGGCGATTGGTTTTATTTAGGTCCGTGCGGATCAGGTTCACATCAATGAAAAAGTTAAATCGTTAGACATTAAGTTTTCCGGTCTGACGGACGACGTTGTTGAAATACAGACGGAGGTTCGCATCTTAAGGGCCTCCAATGACCTTGTTACGCGTAGTCTGGAGGATTTTGAAGGAAGGGCTAGGCGGAACAATGTCCGTATCATTGGAGTTCCGGAGAAGGCGGAGGATCCGGCAGCTGACCTCTTTGTTGAGGACCTCATCGTTAGCCACCTTGCAGCCAAGGGACTGAGTACATTTTTTACTGTGGAATGGGCTTACAGGGTTCCGGGTGGTAAGCCTAAGGTGGGTACCCCACCGCAGCCTATGATAGCACGGATTTTTAACTTCTGTGATAGAGACGCTATCCTGCAGGCCTCGCGGGCGGGTGGTACCGTAAAGTTTGAGAATTCTACCATCAGCTTTTATCCAGAATTTACACAATCGGTCCAGAAACAGACTTGGTTTTCTTAGGGTAAAAGAGAGACTACGTGAATTGGGCCTCAAGTAAGCCATGCTTTTTCCGGCCAAGTTACGAATTGAACATGCAGAGCAGGACTTTTTTTTTGATAGACCGGAAGTGGTGGCCGACTGGCTGGATACCCTGCCTACCCATCGTCCAACGGATGAACAGGCTGGCAGTGCGGAGGGCGAATCGATGGAACAGGAATAAGCGCTTTCTTTGTCTGACTCCTGGGGTCTTTAAGGGGCTTCGAACTGTGGTGCACTAATTATATTGTATGATTCGGTGTGACATTTGGGGGGGTTCCGGGGCTATTGGCGGGTCATTTTCCTCCTCAGTTCGACTTTCTGTAGCTTAGTTTAGATGTGAGGGTGACAGGCACACTGCAAGTTGGGGTGGCTTTCTAGTGTTACGCAGGGGTGCAGGGTGGGGGGGTTTGTAACGGGTTGTTGGTTGGGGGAGGGGGGTTTGTTAGTATTCAAGTTCCTTTTTCTGCAAGGCACAGTATTGCAAGACTTACTGATTGAAGTGCTGGCTTCTTCTTGGGGTTGGATCTTCTTTCTCTTCTGGAATGGGGTATGAAGTTGAGGCTGGGATAGGATAAAACGTGGAGTAGTGCTGCAACTATTAAAACGTCACTCCCCGGATGTGGTCCTTCAGGAGACTCACTTGATAGGGAATACATGTTATGCCATGAATAGGAAGGGGTATCACCTGGTTGCCCATGCGGGGTTCTCCTCTGGTTCCCGGGGGGTGGGTATCCTTATTAAGAACTCTCTCCCGCTAGAAGTTGATGCAACGGTCCTTGATGATAGAGGGTGCTATGTTGCTCTTACAGGTCGATGGAGGGCAGGACAGGACCCTTTCCCTGGTCTATGTCTATGTCCCCCCTGGCCTGCAGTCAACTACCTTGTGGACTTGGGACGGGTTATCCTCGCTCTCCCAGAGGGGTCATTGCTACTGGGTGGTGATTTTAATGCGGTTGTATCTGGTGTCTGATAGACACCCACCTAGGGACCTCAAGGGGGCACGGAACTGGCTTCATGACTTTATGGACACTCTAGTCCTGGTGGATTGCTGGAGACTGTTGCACCCCGCTCGGCGGCAATACACGTTCCATTCTGGCGCTCATGGTAGCCTCTCTAGGAGCGATTACGTTTTGGTACCTGCTGTACAGGCGCCCTCTGTCACTGAGGTTAAACATATGGCTCGGGGAATCTCTGATCACTCTCCTCTATGGCTTCAGATTGAATTGTCGAGGAGGAGCTTCGCGGGCAACCAAGATGGCCGCGTAAGCTCGGAGCTCCGCGGACCTTCCGATCCTCCGCAACTATCCTGCCCGTAATCCTGATCCACGAGGGTGGATACCCGTTGTTGAGGGCCCCCTGAGGCGAGCACCGTTTTCAGAATTCAAATCGGTGTCTCCTACGCGGAGCTACGTCGAGTGGGACTCCGTGCCAGCTCGGTGCCATTGTCTCTGCGGACTCCGCTGCTACGCCTTGCTGATCTGCGGAGTGCCAGCCTGCTTTCGTCAACGGAGAAGTGTACTGGACAGCGGTGCTATTTGGACGGCGGGGCACACCTGGAACGGTTTTCCATTGAGGTCCCGGAGATAACTTCGGGTCTCTGGGCTTGGACTTGCCTGGCATAGCCCTTTGTTCTCTAGGACCGAACATGGCGGGCAAGGGGGACCTCGACAAGCCATCTAACAGAGGAGTGCGCAGTAAATCGCAACAACAGCAGCAGAATCGGATTGAGCGCTACACTCAGCCGAAAACACCGCCTGTTACTGGTCCCTCTGCCAAGGGCATCCCACATTCGGGCTCGCCGGACGGCTCGGAGCCCACTTTGACCGACATTTTGGGAGCCATTACAAGTTTCCGGGCGGACATGCAGCAACAACATGAAGTCCTCACGCACAAGGTGGATGGCATGGCCGTTGATCTGTCCCTCATCAGAGCCGACTTGGGAAAAACCAATGACAGGGTTAAGAATCTGGACATCAAGACGGCCAGTCTTACGGAAGACGTTTCGGATTTGCAAACGGAGGTCCGGAACCTGCAGAGGACAGCGGAGCACTTCGCGAGGCGGCTGGACGATTTCGAAAGCCGGGCCAGGCGGCAGAACGTCCGCATTGTCGGCGTACCGGAGGGTTCGGAGGAGGCGGCGACGGACCTCCTCGTTGAGGAACTGATCAGGACTCATCTGGCCCCGCCTGGCCTCAGCAACTTTTTCTCGGTGGAGCGTGCCCACCGGGTACCGGGTGGCCCGCCGAAGACAGGCGTGGCACCTAGACCCATCGTGGCCCGGCTGCTTAATTTCCGCGACAGGGATGCTGTCCTGCAGGCTTCAAGGCGACATGGACCACTTAAATTTCAAAACGCTGATGTCCATTTCTACCCAGATTTCACCAGGACGGTTCAGCGACAGCGCCAAAGCTATTCTGGGGTGAAGCGACGATTACGGGACCTAGGCCTCAAGTACTCTATGATGTTCCCTGCTAAGCTCCGGATCGAATACGAAGGCCGTGCCCTGTTCTTTGACTTCGCTGAGAACGTCAGTGACTGGCTGGACACTCTACCACCGCGCCGAGAAGCACAGGAGGACCATGAGGGTGGCGCTGCCGGCGGCTCGGACCTATGAGACTTGGTTCTGTAATGGGTGACTAATTGATTCTCTTGCTTGCCTCGGTGGCTCTCTAATGTTGCTTTTAGATGCCGTAATATCTTTCCTGTTAGTACATGGAGGGTGGCGGGAGGTGTTCGCGGAGGTTCCTTACTCCTCTGGGTGTCTTTTTGTAGAGTAGTTATGGGGCGACAGGCACACTGCTGGTTGGGGGGGCTTTTTAGTCACATGCAGGGGTGCAGGGTGGGGGGTGCAACTTTGCGAGTTTTGTTTATTGTTTGTTCTATCTCTTTTTCTTCCTTGAGGCAATGGACTGTGTGTTTTACCGTACAATGGACATTTGGGTTGGATGGAGTCGGGTGGGGCGGGTTGTTCGGGGATGGGGGGTAGGAAATTAAAAGTGCTTAGCTGGAATGTCAATGGATTAGGTGATCGGGTTAAGAGAGGGGTGGTGCTCCAGCTGATAAAAAGGAACATGCCTGATGTTGTGTTACTGCAGGAAACGCACTTAGTGGGTAACTCTTGTAGGGCCCTGAATCGCAAGGGTTACAAAATGGTCGCCCACTCTGGGTTTTCCTCGGGCTCCCGGGGGCGGGCATCCTTGTACGTGCGTCCCTTCCTCTTGAGATAGACGTCACCCTGCTAGATGATAGGGGACGCTACGCAGCTGTGGCGGGAAGGTGGGAGGGGCGTTCCCTGGCCCTGCTATCGGTTTATGTTCCCCCTGGCCTTTAATCTAGCACCTTCCGGGACCTTGGTGGCGCCATTTTGTCCCTGCCTTCGGGCCTGTTGATCCTAGGGGGTGATTTCAACTCAGTCTGCTCTGGCGCTCTAGACCGTCAGCCACCGAGAGACCTCCCGGGTTCCCAAACGTGGCTGCCGACCTTCCTTGACTCTATGGGTCTGGTGGATTGTTGGCGGCTATTGCATCCGACGCTTCGTCAGTTTTCATTCCTCTCCGGTGCCCATGGAAGTTTGTCCCGCCTGGATTATGTCCTCACCCTGGCGGCGCAATCGCCTGCCGTCTCTGAGGCGCGTTTTTTGGCAAGGGGCGTTTCCGATCACTCGCCGCTGTGGATCTCATTTGACTTCGGTGTCCTTTTGTCCAGCCGCCCGGCAGCGGTAAATCCCTGGTATTTCCGCAACCATAACACGCGAGCACTTTTGGCCAAGGCCATCGACCTATATTTTACAGAAAATACTGGCTCAGTGGGCTCTGCGGTCACTCTTTGGGAGGCCTTCAAAACGGTGTTGCGGGGTGAAGCCCTGGCTCTCATCGCGGCGGCTAAACGAACTCGTGATGCGGATCTCATGCAAGTTGAGGAGGAGGTCTTGGATCTCGAGTCCCGTCTGGGGCCCGAGCCCGAACCCTCTCTCCTGCATGAACTCTCTCTGAAACAATCGGAGTACCACGATCTCGCCACGAACGCAGCCCTGATCTTAGCGAAGGAGCAGCAAGGCCGCATCTATGATGTCGGGGACAAGGCTGGCAAATTGCTGGCCTGGCTGGACAGGCGGGAAATGGCAAGCCGGGTGGTCCCGGAAATCCTGTGTGAGGACGGAGTGGTGGTTACTGATCCGAGTGCCATCGCCGAGTCTTTTGCTGACTATTTTCGGGGGGTCTATACCTCCGGTTCGGATCGCTCCGAGGCTGACTCAGCTGGATTCCTCTCGGCGATAGACCTTCCTTGCCTCTCTGAGGAGGACAGGGTAGACATTGACCGGGACATCACTGCGGACGAGATCGCCCTGGCGATCCGCGCACTGCGTGCGGGCAAAGCCACCGGACCCAATGGCATACCGGTTGAACTATACAAGATCCGGCCGGACGTGATTTCCCCTCACCTGAAGGATATGTTTCTCCGAGCCCGTGAGGATGGTGTCTTCCCCCTGGACCAACGACTGGCCACTATAGTGGTTATTCACAAGGATGGCAAGCCGCGGGATGTTTGTAGGTCCTACCGCCCTATTTCTCTCCTCAATGCTGAACCCAAGATCCTGGCCAAACTGTTGGCTAATCGATTGATCGGGGTTATTAGTGACCTGGTGCACCCGGACCAGTCCGGTTTTATACCCCGCCGCAATACCGCCCTTAACCTGAGACGCTTACACGGGGTTATGGCCAGAGTTCACGCCATTACGGAACCGGCGGTGCTGGCCTCCCTTGATGCCACAATGGCCTTTGATTCCTTGGAATGGAATTATTTGTGGGCGGTGTTGACGAAACTTGGATTTGGACCGGGTTTCCTGGGCTGGGTGCGACTCCTTTATGCCAGCCCCCTGGCTGCTGTTACGGTTAACGGTCGCATGTCTGCTCCCTTCGCGCTTCAACGCGGCACCAGACAGGGCTGTCCCTTGTCTCCGCTCCTGTTTGCGCTGGATCTAGAGCCCCTCGCGGCGACGCTGCGCTCACATCCTGACTTGCATGGGATCTCCTGGTCCCCGGGCTTTGAGGACAGGGTTTCCCTGTACGCAGACGACATCCTGCTCTACCTCACCTCCCCTTGCAAGTCGCTTATTGTGGCGTGTGATGTGCTCAGGCTGTTAGGGCGCTACTCCGGCCTGATTATTAACTGGGCCAAATCCTCCCTTTACATCCTCAAGGGTGACACGCCGCGCCTCCCTAGAGGTTGCAATATAAAACTGGCGGGACAAGGCTTTAAGTACTTGGGGATCTACATTTCACACAACCCTAAGGCAAGGTACGACCACAACTTGCTCCCCCCGCTCCACCGACTGCGGCGGGATGTGGAGAGTTGGCGTAAGCTCCCTCTCTCGTTGCTGGGCCGGGCGGCGTTATTTAAAATGATGTCCCTGCCCAGGTTCCTGTATGCCTTGCAGAATACTCAGGACCTTGTCCCGGCCCGCTACTTCAGGGAGGTTGAGAGCCTGCAGCGTGCCCTTCTTTGGGATGGACGACCTCGTGTCGCTGTCCGGAAGCTTACCATGCCTTGGTATGACGGGGGCATTGCGTTACCAGACGTGCGGAGATACTACTGGGCCTCTCAACTTACCGCTATCAATCATGGTTTTTACGGTCCCGTGGACAGCCCCGGCTATGCCATGGACCGCTGGCTCTTACATGGAGGCAATTACTATCGCGCCCTATATTCTAGATCCTTCGATCGGAACCTCACGGGCCCGACCAAGGCGGAGGTCCATACGTGGCGAACGGTCACTAAGATACAGGGCTGGCAGGGCAGACTGACGAGATTTACCCCTCTCTTTGATTCCGACATTTTGGGCAAGCTTTGGCACACCAAGGGCTTTGAGAAGTGGGACCTCATAGGCATCTCGAGGGTTGAGGACATGCTTTCCAGGGGGGTGGTCAAGACTTTCCCACAGCTGCAGGCGGAGTATAAATTGAGTGGAACGGAGTTCTTCCGCTACGCCCAGCTGCAACACGCCATAACCGCCGCCAGACCGGAGGAGGGTGACATCCCCGAGAGCTCGTCTTTGGAGGACAGGGTGCTGGACGGGCACATGCCGGATAGCGCCATCTCCCTGTCCTACAAGAAGCTGATAAACGTTCAGGTGGACCTCCTTCAGCGCTTGCGGGAGCAGTGGGTGGCCGATGGGTTAGAACTGGACGATGAGGACTGGCAGAGTGCTGTGTCCTCCCCTAAGGAGGTCGCCATTTCCTCACGTCTGAGGCTGGTCCAGTTTAAAATTCTTCACCGAGTGTATATTACCGGCCCCAGGCTTGTGCATATGGGCTTCTCGCCGGATGGCCTTTGTCGTCGTGGCTGCGGAGCCCTTGCCACCTTTCTGCATATATTGTGAGAGTGTCCCGTTATTGCCCCTTACTGGGAGAGGGTCCATAGAGTGATGCGGGAGGTGACTGGAGTGGAGTTAGCTGCGGAGGCGCGTAGGTGCCTCCTAAATGTTTGGGAGCCTAATGATTATGATACGGCGCAGACCCGATGGGCTACACTGGGCAATATGGTCGCCAAACGGGACATAGCGCAGAGATGGGGTTCTAACGTGGCCCCCCTGGTGGTACAATGGAAGGCCAACATGGACTGGTGTATGTTGCGTGAAAAGACTGTGTATACTGCCAGGGGGCGGCCTCAGACATGGAACAAGGTATGGGGAGCCTGGAACGCCTACTAGGGAATTTGTGCCTACCACCTGCACTGTTGCCACGGGATGAACGCCTGTCGCCATAGACGTTGACAACAGCTATGTTATTCTTGTTCTGATTCTCCTGTTCTTCCTCCCCCCCCCCCCCCGCTTTTTACTACATTCTGCCTCAGTTCTTTCTACAACTTCTCTAGCCTCTGCCGCCTCCTACCGACTCATGGTCTTTTTTCTTCCATTGCCTTTTCCGTGCCCTCGGGCGCTTTCGTTTATGTTTGTGTGTAAAAATAAAAAACAACCTGCATTGTTCTGACATGAATCGCTTGGCACTATGACCGTTCTGATACTCTGCTGCCTTGCCTCCGGGATATTAGGCTGAATAGCTGTGTGCTTTCTTACAATAAAGGTTTTAAAAAATTAAAAAAAAAAAAAAAAAGATTGAATTGTCTTCGGGGACCGAGGGGCAGGTAGCTCCGATCAACCCTTGGTATCTCCGGAATCCTAAAACTCATAACGATTTGATAAAGTCACTTGATCAATATTTTCTAGAAAATGAGGGCTCTTTCGTCCGCAGTGTCGCTTTGGGAGGCTTTTAATACAGTCCTTAGGGGCCAAGCCCTGTCGCTGATTGCGAGCATTAAGAAACTGAGAGATGAGGATGTAGTGAAGGTCGAGACTGAGATAGCAGACCTGGAGCTAGACCTAGAGCAGGAAATTACCCGCGCCAAGATGCATGTATTACGATTAAAACAGTTGGAATACAGGGAGTTGGTTACGGACGCGGCTAGGGCCATGAGTCGAGAGCAACAGGGATGTCTATATGATGTGGGAGATAAAGCAGGTAAATTGATAGCAGGGTTGTATAAGAGGGACAGAGCTAGTCGTGTGGTGCCTGAGATTGAGATGGTGAGTGGTGCACGGGTCACTGACCCTGTGGGGATTGTTGTGTGCTTTGCGGATCATTTTCAGACGGTGTACTCCTCCGTGTCGGACAGGCCAGAGGAAGACTCCCACTTATTGTTGCTAGACATTGCTCTGCCGAGTCTTTTAGATGCAGATAGAGAGCAAATGGATAGTGCAATAACTGCTGATGAAGTAGCTCTTGCGATCTACTCCCTGCGGTCTGGTAAAGCCATGGGTCCTAACGGTCTGCCTATAGAGTTATACAAGTTGGGGCCTGACAAGATAGCTCCCTATTTGAGAGATATGTTTTTAGAGTCTCGTGAGCGTGGTTCTCTCCCCAGTGATCAGCGACTCGCGACGATTGTGGTTATACAAAAGGAGGGGAAATCGAGGGATAAGTGTGCGTCGTACCGACCGATCTCTTTTGAATGCCGAGCCTAAGATTCTTGCAAAAGAATTGGCTAATCGATTGATCACTGTTATTAGCGATCTGATCCATCCGGATCAATCTGGTTTTATTCCCCATAGAAACACTGCGCTGAATCTTAGGTGTCTGCACGGAATTCTTGCGAGGGCAGCGACTCTACGTGAGCCGGCCATTTTGGCGTCGTTGGATGCCACAATGGCTTTAGATACTGTTGAGTGGCCATATCTGTGGGCTGCGTTGGCTAAATTTGGGTTTGGTCCCGGTTTTATTGGCTGGGTGCGGCTCCTTTACGAGAAACCCCCTCGCGCAAATTGTGGTGAACGGTCGCGTCTCAGTTCAGTTTGGTCTCGGGCGAGGTACTAGTTAGGGGTGTCCCCTATCGCCTCTCCTGTTTGCCCTAGCCCTTGAGCCCCTCGCTGCATGGATCCGCTGGGAGCCCTCGATGAGGGGTATTCAGTGGTCCTCAGAGTATGAAGATCACATCTCGCTTTACGCTGATTTTATTTTGCTATATCGGACCTCGCCCAGGAAATAGTTGATAGCTTTATGCGATGTCCTGACCTCTTTTGGAAGAAACTCTGGCTTGATTATTAATTGGACAAAATCCTATTTGTACGTTCTTTCTGGCGACGCCCCCTCCTTCCACGTAACTGCCCCATCCAGGTGACAGACGGGATTTAAATATCTCGGTATTTGTGTCTCTATGGACCCTGTAACTCGGTATGAGCAGAATCGTCTCCCACTTCTGACCAGATTGAAGCAGGACGTCGTGGGTTGGCGGAAGCTTCCGCCGCTTGGACACGCTGCCCTCTTTAAGATTATGTCCCTGCCTCTTTTTCTTTATGCCCTCCAAAACACTCTTGATATAGTCCCTGTTAGTTATTTTCGTGCAGTTGAAGGTCTTCAAAGGAAACTGATATGGGACGGTAGGCCTCGCATTGCGCTTGCCAAACTAACGCTTCCGTGGTACGCCGGGGGTATTGCCCTCCCCGACATCAAACGATATTATTGGGCATCTCAATTGGGGGCCATTAATCATGGTATGTATGGTCCTGAATTGAACCCTGCTTTCGCTATGGATAGATGGCTGCTGCCTGGGGGAACTACTATAGGGCGCTGTACTCTAAATCAGTGGTCAAGTCTTTGTCGGGGCCTACGAGGACGGCAGTTCGTATATGGCAAGACGGAACTAATTCGATGAGATGGAAGGACCGCTTAACTTTAGCGACCCCACTTTGACTGATAGACTTGGTAAACTGTGGAAGACTAAGGGGTTTGATAAGTGGGACCTCATTGGTATTAGAAAGGTGGTAGACCTCTGGGTTAAGGGACAAGTGAAATCGTTTGAGACTTTGAGTACGGAGTTTGAATTAGGGACCACTGAGTACTTCCGCTATGTCCAAGTTCGCCATGCCTTGATGTCAGTCTTACCGGTGGGGGAGGTAGTCCCGGAGTCGTCCCTGCTTGAAGATAGTACTCTCTGGAACATGACCGTCCAACAATCTATTTCCCTGGTCTATAAAAAGTTGATCAATGATAGGTCGGACCTCCTACTGCCCTTACGTGATCTCTGGGTCCGTGACGGCCTCGAATTGGATGACGAGGACTGGCACCCGGCGATCTCCTCTCCCAAGGAGGTCGTGATTCCAGCGGGACTTCGACTGGTCCAGCTTAAGATTCTTCACAGAGTGTACGTCATGGGCCCCCGTCTGGTTCGGATGGGCTTTTCCGAGGAGGGTCTGTGTAAGCGGGGATGTGGGCAGGTGGGGACATTTCTTCATAAAATTTGGGAATGTCATGAAGTTGCGGCTTTTTGGAGCGGGGTGTACGATGTAATGAAAGAGGTGACTGGTATGGCTCTCCCACCAGAGGCTATGCGCTGCTTGTTAAATGTCTGGGAACCTACAGATAACGTAGCCCAGACCCAGTGGGCAACCCTGGGGGCCATGATTGCTAAACGGGATATTGCACAGTTGTGAGGGTCCCTCCTACAGTTGAAGTATGGAAGGAAAACAGACTGGTGTATGTTTAGGGAAAAAATGGTGTATCTATCCCGTGGGCACCCCCGGAAATGGCATAGAGTGTGGGGGCCATGGAACAGGTATCGTGGAGACATATGTACACCGCCTGCAGTGGACAACATCGATATCCCACTCTCCCCCTGACCCCCATTAAGTTTGCACTATTGTCTGTTTATTGCTTCGCCCCCTGTCCCCCTCCCTTCCCTCGTATTGATTATTGAATGTACTGTTTATCCATCCTCGTTTGAACAAAGCACGCTGTAAAATTTGTTCTTGCCTTGCTTATTATATTCAATAAAAATAAATATTTTAAAAAAAATGGTTAGCATCTCCTGTGTCCAAATAAAAAAAATGTTTAGCAGTGGGAGAATAGAGGCCTTTTGCCATTGGGAGGGTTAGATGCCTGAGCTAAACAGAGTTGAACATATTAGCCAGGTTAGTACCTATGAGGTCTGGAATCAGTTTCTGAACAGAGGGTGGACAAGGATCCAGCGGTGAGCCTGTTTTAGCTGCGCTCACCAGATCGGTTATCTATTACATAGAGACTGGACCAAATTCCCTGAAGGCAAAGCGGTCTAGTACCACCAAGCTTAAATACAGCTTACTCGTAACCTTGACAGAGGCATTCAAATTAGAGTAGACTTGATCCACCTTATACGGGAAACTGAGGGCTAATGAGTCAGAAAAAGATTGGGATGCTACAGTAGCATGGATGCATGCAGGCAACACCAATTTAGACACCACCCGAAACAGTTTGGTGGAATCTTGTGCGGTTTCTATTTCTTTTTTTTTTTAATATATCTTTATTTGGTTTTTTACAACAAACATGCATTTTGTATCCCCCCTCCCCCCTCCGGGACAGGCAATATTGATATGAATTTAGAAGATGATAAGAAAAACAATATTTTTGTAAAAGGAGGAAAGAAATGGAAGCTAGTAATTCGTAAGAGAAACAAAGAGAAAAAAAAAAAACATTGAGAGATTGTGCTCTTCAATTAAAGTATAGCAAGTTATTTAAACATGATTTAGATATACAGATACTTCGATTTTCTGATATATAATCTGTAGTGTAGCTAAATGCTATTTTGGCGTTGAGACCATTCCCTTAGAGGAAGCCAAATTTGGAACCCTTTTATCCGTCGCTTCCTGCCTTTTGTCTTGTAAATAGCCATCTCTAAATTATATATGGCTAGCAGTCTTGAAAACCATTGTTGGAATGATGGGGCGATGGGGTCAAGCCAGGCAGAGGCTATGCAGATTCTTAAAACAGCCATTGCTATAAAAATTAATTTGTGCCCAATTATTGGATTAGTCAGATTCGTTATACCCAACATAACTGTTTCATCGGGGAGGGTGATTGCTGCATTTAAAACCGATGATAAAAAGCGTTCAATACTTAATTTCAAAGATGTTAAGCAGTCACACGCAGAGAATATATGTAAACAATCATCACTTGGTAAATTGCATCTAAAACAACATGTACCTCTCCCACTCCCCCATTTGGCTATTTTGTCCGGGGTATAGTACATAAAAAAGCATATTTTGTAAAATTGAGTCTGTAATTTTGTTGACATTAGAACAGATTGTGAGTGTTCATATGCAAGTTTAAATTCTTCTGATGTGATATTAAGTTTGTTCTGCCATTTTTGTGTAATTTTCTGTAAATCATCCGGAAAGTGAGACAGTAAAAGAGCATACATCCCCCCAATCCTGATTTTTTTCCTGGGGTTACTTAATATATTAGCAATATCAATCTCACAAGATAGGTTATTTTCTCTATTATGTTGCAATATAAAGTCTCTTATTTGGAGATACTTGAAAAAGTCTCTCCATTCCAGGTGATATTTTTCTCGTAAATCCTCAAAGGAGTATAACCCTCCTGAGGAGATCATACATCCTATGTGGGTAATTCCCGCAGCCTTCCATCTGTTCATGCACACCCCGCTAAATATTTCAGGTAGAACAGCGTTATTTTGAAGAGGGGAGTAGAAAGATATACGTCCTATACCAAGTAGTTTTCTCACAGCTTTCCATACTTTGAAAGATCCTAGGAGTGATTTTAACCTGACTTTCTTGTGGTAGCTGTCAAAAAGGTGTCTCCATAGATAGCCCGTACTTTTGTGACCCAGGATTAGTTGATAAATAGATGGGCAGCTGTTGCCCAGTGGTGTTTCTATCCCATCGAGATGAAAGAGCTCATGGCTATATAACAAGACTGTTGCCCAATAGTATACCTTTAAGTTCGGGAGGGCGAGTCCTCCTTTTTCTTTTGGGAGCGTCAAAGACTTATAAGCACGTCGAGGTCGGGTGTAAGACCAAAGAAAGCTTGAGAAAGCACGCTCCATTGTTTTAAACCAGTGATCTGAAATTTCCAGATTTATAGCTCTAAACATGTACAGGATTTTTGGGAAGTAGACCATTTTGAGTGCGTTTACCCGACCGATCAGCGATAGATGTAAATTATTAATACGGCGGAGGTCTTTTTGCATTGTATCTACTAAAGGCTTTAGATTTAAGTCCACTAGGTTTTCCAGTTTGGATGTGATAGTTATCCCTAGATAAGTAGCTTTATCTGTTACTCGGGAGTCTCTCAGGTCACACTTGTTATTTAATATGATTTGTGTCTTTCCTTGGTTCAAAGCATAGCCTGCGAGTTTCCCAAAGGTTTTTGCCTCTGTTTCAATAATAGACATGGCCGAATTTGGATCAGCCGTCACTATGGCGATGTCATCGGCATAAGCTAATGTTTTTGTTAAATAACCTTGTGTTGAGATGGGAGCTATGCCCCCGTTGCATTCCAATCGTCGGATAAAAGGATCTATGTAGATTGCGAATAGCAACGGGGAGCAGGGGCATCCCTGCCTAGTGCCTCTTGTAATTGTCAGTTCTTTGGTGAGGTTGCCATTAACCATGACCGAGGCACGGGGGTTGATATACAATTTCTGGACAGCCCCTATAAATCCTTTTTTAAATCCCACCCGGGACATTGCCTGCCACAGGAATGGCCAGGAGACCCTATCAAATGCTTTCTCGGCATCGAGAAGTATTAGTGCCATTGGGTCTCCTGCCACCTCAGTTTTGTCTAACAAGCTGATCACTCGTCGAGTGTGATTTGTGGTTTCCCTCCCGGGGACAAAGCCGTGCTGGGATTCAGATATGATTTTATGGATAATAGGTGAGATACGGTTAGCTAATATTTTAGAGTAAATCTTTGAATCAACATTTATTAGGGTGATAGGACGATATGATCCCATTAAGTCAGTTGGTTTTTGTTTTTTGGGAAAAATGACAATTTTTGCCCTGGACCACGAAATGGGAGGTTGCCCTCCTCTAAATATGTGTGTACATAGATCTAATAATATATTTTTCAGTTGGTCCAGGAATACGGTATAGAATTCCAGAGGGATAGCGTCTAACCCGGCTGCTTTCCCCCGGGGAAGATCCTTCACAGTTTCTATTTCCCATGTACAGAAACTACTTTTTCTTTTCATAAGAAGATTTTATAGTTGGCCAGTGCTAGTGTATAAAGAGATTTCTCCTGGCTGTTATACTCTAGGTGCCAGCTCCTCATGTTACCTACACTCTTTCTCTAGCCTCAGAGCCTCAGAACCACGGGCGCGTAAACTTGGGGATGTGAAAAGGACTCTTGGGTGCAAATTGGCACTTTAAGGTACATTTTTAATAAGGGGCAAAATGAGGGAATTCTATATTGTTTATATGGTTTATTTATATTTTTTTAAATATTGTGAATGAATAAAGATTCTATACGTTTTAGGTTAAATTTTATATGTTAGTACATATTTCAGAACTTTATACGTCTGACAATCAATATGGACTAAAAAAAATGTTATGAATAAACTAGCTTGAGATACGGTCTTATGTTACATTATTATATTTGTAGAGCGCGCAAATATCAAAAAGGAGTCTTGGGCCATCTCTGGAACAGTATCTCAACAGAAAAAGAATATTGAGCCAACTTAATGGCCAGAGGGAACAGGCAAGTTTTTCAGTGTTTTTTTAAATTAAGGAGATTGGTCGGCGCTCTAAGGTGATCAGGCAATGCATTCCACCATTTACATACAGATAGTGTGGGAGATACTTCTTCCTCCCCAATGGGCCTTCTTGAACCTAGGGACCACTACCTTCTTGGCAATAAAAGATCGAAGATTACAGATGGGTGTATCCCAATGAGGGTCTTTTTTGAGGTGGAGGGAGCCAACCATAAAATTAGCCTTATAGGCCAAGCGCTGGGACTTTAATTTAATCTGTTCTCTAATGGGCAATCAGTGCAAAATCAAGGATGCTCTGTGAAATGGAACTGAATTGGAGGAAGATTCAGCAGCACTCTCGCTGCAGCATTTTGGAACATCTGCAATTTACCAAGCATGCGCTGCTGACCACCTACACAAAGTGTTATGAAATTCAAACCTCGAAATCACCACGGCCAAAACGATAGTTTTCTTTAGCTCTAGGGGAAGAAAGGGACGGGTTTGCTTTAAAACCCTTCAGGAATAAGGAACAGGGAGAGGTTACCTGATTTACATAGTCAGCAAACACCAGCTTTGTGTGAAACAGGCTTTCTTCCATCACTAGTCCAAAAAGTGAGGAATTTAGGGGTCCCAAGTGGAAAGGCTACCATAATGTAGTCCAAAAGGAGGTATTACCAAAAGGCATTACTTCAGTTCTCAGTTAATTTTCAGGCAGTTTTTCTGCATCCATTCAACAATGGATCTCATGCAGATATCAAACAACTTGGCAATTATTTCAGGGTTTGAGAAGACCAACAGCACTGAGTGTTGTCTGCGTATGAGAGAACGGAGAAGCCAAATTATCTGATTAGGTGAATGAGGGGGTGATGTATACTTTAAAAGACGGTGGGACTCCGCGAAGAACACAGAGCAGTGTGAAAGGATCAGAAGTGAAGTTTCTAACAGTTACTACTTGCTCTCAATCGATAAGAAAGGAGTAGAGTAAATTTAGTGCTCTATCCCGGATGCCTAAATGTTCGAAACGGTTGATCAAAAGGGAATGGTCAATAGGGTCTGACACAGATTCTAGTAAGAACAAGGCTGCTTCCCCCCCCCACACCCATCCCCCGTCCACCCACCCCCGATTCCCCCCCCCATACCCATCCCCCCGCCCACCCACCCCCGATTCCCCCCCCCCCACACCTATCCCCCCGCCCACCCACCCCCGAACCCCCCTTAACCCAAGTGGAACTGGAGCAGAAGTGTTTGTGGATTCCAGAAAGGCCGTGATATCAATGATCAGCTTTTTTTCTAGACTCTTTGCTTGAAGTGTAAGCCAGGAAATGGGCCTATCGTTTAACTTCCATGGGATTAGGCTGTGGTAGTATAGATGCTTTCTTCCAAGTCAAAAGAGAACATCCAGAAGACAGTATTTAATTTACGAGTGTTGCAAGGTGTACTGATATGGTGTTGGCTATCGTATGAAGAACCTGCAGAGGGCAGGGTTCCGTTGGGAGACCAGAATTAGAACCTTAAATTATTTTAGCCATTTCCTTCTGTAAATAGAACAATGGTAGTAAATCATGCTGGCATTTGCTTTTTATTGGAGGAAAAGGTATTCTCTGATATCTCCTCACTCGCTGAGAGCTCAGTATTTCGAGCCAGATTGGCTCCCTGAATAGGTTGTTAACTTTAGAAAGAAAGAAATTCGCTCTATTGGTCACAGTGACTAATTTGGGTTCATAGACTTTTATACTGATCTTGGACATATTTTAACTATATGAAAAGCTCTTTCGATGAGTTTTGCCAAATTGATTTTAATCTGTTAAAAAATGTGGCATTAGCTGTGTTCATTTTTCGTTTATAATCATTAATCGTGGTTTCCTACCATGGTTTCTCGTCAAAACTATAAATAGATAAACAGCTGTTCCAGACGTTTGGATTTCTTTCTACACATTTTAAGTTCTTGGAAATAGCATGGCAAAGATGTGTGACTAGTCTTACGTTTTTTGGAAGAACTAGTTATGGGATTGCGGTGTCGATCCAGCCAGTAAATTCAGCTTCTGCGAGATCGGCATCAACGTCACTCTCAAATGTGGACAATAAGCCACTTATTTCAGTGCTATATAGTTTATGTCACTGGCCGTATTTTAATGAGGTTGGTGCTTTCCGAGCTGGAGGTTTCATTACTGGGATTCTAAATTTAAAAACTATAGCCCTGTGATCAGTCCAAGCTAGGGGTACTACCTTCAACTAACAAATTAGGGTAATGGTAAATAAACCATTGAGTGTGTGACTTGCTTGCTGCTTACATTTGACCAATTGTATCATATCCAAATTCATCAGTCAATTAGCTATTTTGTGTCCTTAACCTTCAATTGCTCTAAATGAAAATTAAAGACTCCCAGACTTGAGTCAGAAGCACTATACAAGATCTTTAATAGAAGATGGAGTAAAAAATGATCTTGGGCCAGGCGGTCAGTAACCCAGGAGGCCATTGAAAGTGTAGGTATTGATAATCTTTAGATTAAACATAGGTGCCTCACAACTCTGAAGTGGGAGGGGCTTGAAAGTGGCCCTGAAGTGATAACGATAGACAATTTCTATCCCTCTTACTCACTTATTCATTCTATCAACTCTAGTCACCTCACAGCCCTCTGAAATGGCAATAATGAAATCAGGATCAGACCCAGTGGCAGACCAAGTTTCAGCAGGAAAGAAACATCTGGCCTCACCAAGTCTAAGATCTACAAATTCCTGCCTGTTTAATAAAATACCTATTGTTTAGGAGCAAGCTGGAGAGGGAATTATTGGAGCGCATCGAATGCAGAGCTAGGCATACTGGGTGTAAAATAGCCTCACTCTCGAGACGAGGCTGCGGACCAGGATAGAAGACAAAATTATAGTTGGGGCATGCAGACCCATCGTCCGGTAGTTGATGATTGACGACAGACAGGAAAAGGGTGCATCTTTGTTTCTAAAAGAAAATAGTTCAGATCTAGAATAGGTATGGATGGTGAATGGGCCAGCATCCCTGGCTCAAGGTGCAGTCCGGGCGCAGACTTGCTTGCCTATGAAACAGACGTGCTTCTGAGTCCCTTAAGAGGGTTGTGGTGAGGGGGCGTGGAACGAGGCAGAACCAAGCGGAAGAAGAGCGCTCGAGTGCTTTGATTAAAAAGAATATCGATGGGGAAAAACAAGGAAACAAATTGGGGTCTATGAATTGTTATGGTTGTAAAATTGTGCTTCTGTGGAACCACTACTGTGTTAAATAAATTGTGATGTGATGCAAGAAGAAAAAGGTATGAACAGGGAGATTGACAGCAGAGTCCCTAAAACATGCTGCTTTCATCAGAGACCTAGGTGATACCTTAAGCGGATTGAGAAAGTTGTACTGACAAATCCAATACGCCTCGCCTACAGATGTCACCAATAGTTATAGCCATTCATAATGCTGTGTAGAATTTAAAAAACTGCTTCATGGCCAATTGTTTGTCGTCTTTGTGACCGATTTCAATTTGTTTTTTTAAGCTGGAACAGCAGCAATGTGGGTGGAAGCAACATAGGACTGTAAGTAACACGAGGGCGTGTGTGGGGTAGTAGACGGAGCAATGTAGAGCCCTGGTGGGAGCAAACGGATGAAAGAAAAATGAAGCGGGGGGGGGGGCGGGGTGAAGCAAATACCTTGTATGCTGAGACAACAGGTGGATGAACAAGCAATTAGGTTAGTGAGCAAACCTTGCGGTGGCTCAGATATGTAGAAGATACCCTGGTGCATTTGAGATTGACATGCTTTGTCCAAGACCTTCCAGATTTTAGATTAATATTGCAAGGTATCATGACGTTGCCCCAAATAGACTAACAAATCTCTCAACTAGGAATGTGTGAACAGAGTGCAAGGCATTTCCTGAACCAGGATTAACATGGGAAACTAGTGTTAAAAACGCCCGAGCAGCAGCTTGTCACACATCTTCGTGCTCCAATAAAGGCAAGAAGGCACTTTATTATTTGGATTTCCTTCTAACTCAAGTCTTGATTTTAAAAGCTCTCTATTTGCAATTTCACAATATGTGAGTTTGAGACTTCTGTAAAATATCGGGAGGCGAAGTCAGAAGGCAGGAATGCTAATACATACGAGTGAAGAGGCAACATGTAAATGCAAGCAACTTCATACTTTTGAAGTATCCGGAGCACAAATGGGATTCTGAGGGGGATATTTTCTATTGTCTGTCACAGGCAAACCAGGATACATTTAGGCTTTCCGGATAAACGCGCAAAATATGTAACAGTGGTGGAGTTTGCCCAAGAGGCTAATATGGGGAAGCATAATGGAATACATAGGATATACAGATTTGGGGGTTATACCGGTATTCAGAGGACACATAGGTATTCACTTTAAAAAGCACTTGGCAACATAGTACACCTAGACAAAACTATTTGTGGTTGGTCTCCGACCATCCCGAAGAAAAACAAATATATAGAAATGCTGCCCTAAGCCTTCAAACGTTTAGAACACTGGATGCAACCAGAAGGCCTGGTGTTTAAATCTGAGCATAGGAGTACCTCATGGTTCCATTCTTAGCCCCACCCTCTTCTCACCTTTAGCATTTTGGTAGAGGAAGATAGAGTTAAGATGATCTCCTACGCCGATGATATACAATTGATCTTTATGTGTGAAAAAGGAGCAGATTTTGTCAGAGACAGCATAAGATCCTGCCTCACGAAGATATTCAACAGGCTTTGAATAAATCAGTTAAAGAGCAATCCGGACATTTCGGAAATCTGTTGTCTTTTGTCAACCTGCAGTGTGTAACTGGAGCACCTGGTTGTCAATGGAGTGGTCTCCCCCCTCAGTCGGAAAAAGAAAGGGTTAAAGACTTGGGCATTGTCATTGACTACGCCTTTTCATGGGCTCCCAGATTCAAACACTGACTGGCTCCTGTTTTGGAATACTCCCCATGCTAAACAAGCATTTGCAATGCAATAGGTCTCACATTAGGAAAGTTTGAGCTATTGGTATTGTAAATGACACATTTTTTATTTATTTGTTATTTATTTGTTGGTTTGGAAAATAGTGAATTGAATAGCTTTGTCATTTACAATGCCAATAGTTTTTACTTTTGCAAATGTGACACCTATAGCATTTGTCATGCAATAGGTGTTGTATTTACGTGACTTAGATGTATTGATATTACAAATAAAAATGGCTTTTATTTTTTTAATAATTAATACTTAAAGTTATTGTAATTTATAATGGCAATAGCTTTTGTAAATAACTTGTGAAGATTATGTTCATTGTATTTTATTGTGATGAAAATCCAAGAACAGAAGTGAACTATTAATATATTTTTGTGACATTTGTAATGAAGCTTGAAACATTGAGAGAACATATTTGAACCAGTTGTTGAATGGTTGCAAAGATTGATGCTGTGGTGGCGCGGAGGGATGTTGTGGTGGCGACAAGTGATGCTGTGGCGTTCAGTGATGCTGTGGTAGCGCATAGTGATGTTGTGGTACCCGAGTGATGCTGTTGTGATGCGATAGAGGGAGGGCGATAGATAGATAGAGGGAGGGCGATAGATAGATAGAGGGAGGGCGATAGATAGATAGAGGGAGGGAGGGCGATAGATAGATGGAGGGAGGGAGGGCGATAGATAGAGGGAGGGAGGGCGATAGATAGATGGAGAGAGGGAGGGCGATAGATAGAGGGAGGGCGATAGATAGAGGGAGGGCGATAGATAGAGGGAGGGCGATAGATAGAGGGAGGGCGATAGATAGAGGGAGGGCGATAGATAGAGGGAGGGCGATAGATAGATAGAGGGAGGGAGGGCGATAGATAGAGAGAGGGAGGGCGATAGAGTGAGGGAGGGAGGGCGATAGAGAGATAGACAGATAGAAGGGTGATAGATAGACAGATAAAGTGTATTTATGTTGCATTGAGTAGAGTGTAAGTATGAGGCATGTAATTATATGGCACTGAGTGGTAATATGGGGAGTGTATATTGTATTCAGTAGAGTGTAATTGTGTGCCGTGTAATTATGTGGCACTGAGTGGTATTTGGAGTGTATGTTGCATTGAGTACAGTAATTATATAGCGTGTAATTATGTGGCACTGAGTGGTAATATGGGGAGTGTGTGTTGCATTCAGTAGAGTGTAATTATGTGGTGTGTAATTATGTGGCACTGAGTGGTATTTGGAGTGTATGTTGCATATAACTATGTGATTAAGGAACAGTGAACAACCCAAAATACCCTTGGGGGCTTGGGTGAGTAAGTAGAAAGGTATAGGTGCCTTTAAGGGGATTTGTTTAACAAAATATAATTAAACGTGATTCAACTAACTCTTTAGGACAGGTCAATGGTCCTTATTCTTGAAAGGACCATTGACATGTCCTAAAGAGTTAGTAGAATCAAGTTTAATTATATTTTGTTAAACAAATCCCCTTGAAGGCACCTATACCTTTCTGCATATAACTATGTGGCACTTAGTGGTATTTGGAGTGTATGTGGCATTGAGTGCAGTGTAATTATGTGGCGTGTAACTATGTGGCACTGAGTGGTATTTGGAGTGTATGTTGCATTGAGTGCAGTGTAATTATAAGGCACTGAGTGGTATTTGGAGTGTATGTTGCATTGAGTGCAGTGTAATTATGTAGCGTGTAATTATGTCAAGAAAAAGAGGGGTTTGGCCCTGTAGGAAAGAGGGTAGGTTGGGCCTATTGATACTACAAAAAGGGGGGAATTTTAAATATGCCTCTGTAACTGTTTGAAGCAATTAATGCGTCACAAAGGGTAAACCAATGTTTATTAGTTCACCCAGACATTCGATTTATGTCATTCAATTTTTGAATTTGTAAAACATTACACGTTTGAAAACAGAGAAAAAACATTATCAACTTCACATTAAGCCATACATCATTGTTGGAACTGAACAAACATAATATATACAATTAATGTGTAGGGAGAATAAACATACAGTGCAAATGTGCCTTCAATAATTAAACAGTCGCCAAAAACAGTACAAAAAAAAGAAGAATTTTGATTTGACCCATCCATTCAATTGTAGGGGGTGAACCTTATTTACAACCACCCACACATTCCTGTCACAGTGTTACTAAAATTCATGTTGTTTGCCACCAGGAATGTACAAAAATGCCGATAGTGAGATTTGCACAAATTACAGATAATGAAACTTGCACAAACAGAATACAACTTAATGCCGACGCGTTTCAAGTTCTATTGTATTAATCACAGGACTCTCTTCAGGGCGGGTGAATATATCCACAGGAACTGTTGAAGGAAAAAATAAAAGGGGGAATATTTTTAAAGAGTCATACTCTCATTGAGTCAAGATTATTTTATAAAAAAACATCAAAGGATGCAGCATACCTTGTAAGACCAGAATTTTACTGATCTTTGTGGGAATCTTTTAAGAATGTCCTCAAGAAAAATGTGGGTGTCAACCTGTAGGGGAGTGAAAATGTCGTTTGAGTATATTGGATTACGAATAGAGACTGTCGCCGATTATGTGAGCGGGGAGAATATTTGCTAATTTTACCTCTGATTTAGTAGATCCGAGTGGAGCTCAAAGGAGCCAGAAAATGAAATCCAATCCCAATGTCGTGTATTCTTTGTAAATCTGCAAGAATGATGTGTGCAAAGTTTACAAACTGGCACTGCCTTATAAAATTGAAAGTCTCTTGGACAAAAACGGGAAGAATGGCTTACTTGTTCGGAGAATCGCAGGAGGTGTTTATTTTTCTCAAGTGTCCATGATTCTTTTCCTGAACAAAAAACAACGGGGATTCAGTAATTTTCCCGTAGTTTAAGGGAGAGGGACTGAGTCTGCACAAAGTTTAAATCACAGCGCCTCTTACCGAAAAAGCCGGCACACCTGACGCGGCCTATTTTCTTTGTCCGGAACCGTCAGGAGCGGGAGGGAGTAACCTTTAATGTGTATCCAAAACTCGGTCCTGGAAAAACATTAACGTGTACGGTTCAATTCCGCTCGCTATTTAAAACCAGAAACGTCTGTGCTAAGGTGTCTCATGGCAATTACCGCACGAAAGCGCGGTCTCGCCAGAGACTATTGTCACCGGCTCAGCTTCCCTGGAGACCAGAGATGGCCACGCGCATAATCGGAGCGGCCGTGCGCGCGTGTGCACATCTCCTGTCTCCTGAGAAGCTCTAACACACACAACCACACCTCCCCCTGCTTTCGCACACGCATGCGCACACACAGACACCACCCCTCTCCCCTCCGCCACCGCACACACACAAGCACATCCTCCAGCACAATGGCATTTTCTTGACGCCACTGAGACCGCCTCCCCGGCCGCTTTGTAGCTGCGGCATGACTTTCATTACCGTATTTGCATCCTTTCACCTCCTCGTCTGCTGACCCTTGAATCCCAGGGCCAGCCAGGGTGCGGCGCCTCCTCTCCCCAGTGCGCGCACCACCTGCGGCGCCTCCTCTCCCCTGCGTGAATGCCCACTGCGGCGCCTCCTCATCCCCATGCAGCAGGCGCGCGGAGATTGATTAATCCGAGCCTGTGACCTTGAGAACAGTTGCTCTCTTCCCAGAAGCCGGGCTTGCAATTTTTCATGCAGCAGAGGAACAAAAATGGAAACCGGGGTTTCTAATGATCTTTTCCTCGGTGGAAAGCAGGCCATCTGCTAAGGATCAGTGCTGCGGAATGCGGCATTGGCCAGTGCCGCCATTCGTCATAGTTACCAGCCAGTGTCAATGAGCGATTTGTGCCCAGTGTGCCTGCAGCGGCCGGGAGCGAGGAGGCTTCGCAGGAATAATAAACGAAGAGGCTGTGATATTGCGGGGCTGGATGTGTACTTGGAATAGCTGCAGCTTACGGCCCATAAACGTGTCACGGCATCCATGGCGTACAGCAGGCTGCCCGCCGCTTTTATAATCACCAGAACCAGGATAATGCCAGTTTCTGCTGCACGGGAAACATTAAACCGCGCTACAGCGCGTCAGGCAGCCACAAAGAGGGAACAAACACATTTTGGTCTGTTAGCAAGACACTTCATAGATGCAAAACTGTGGTCCTAGGAGGGGAAAAACACCAAAAAGATTCACGAATGGGGTTGCTACTTGGCATGAAGCAGATACAACTGTGATGATGAATGCATGCATTGTAAAAGACGTGGGGGGTGGGGGCTGATCTGTTCCCTGATCATCTCTATTCCCCTCACCACGCCGTGTGATGCTGGATTAATGGGTTCATCACCTCGCATTTTATTTACCTTCTGTAAACCTTGGACACACTTAAAAAGAGCTGTATTCTGTGCAATTTTACCATAGGTGTGCTTGCCTCAGAAAGCCAAGAAGCTTTATTGAGTGCATTTTTGATGCTTCCATGTAAGCATGCATGACATCACAGCAGGTTGCAACCAAACGTTGAGCTGAGTGGAGAGGCGCCTATTATTGGCAGGCTGCAAAGCCACGTCCACAAAATGGGCAGCGTACCATAGAACCTAAAAGGCTTAAAATGGAAGAAACTTCAAAATGCATTTTGCGTAAAATAAAAAATTCAGAAAAGCTTGACAAAAATTTTTGCTGGCACAGTACACCCTATCTTATTTCAAGTCGTGATGTCTGTTGCAGCCAAGAACATAGAGAGGCTTAGCTCACGCCCACTGCGTACCATTGGTTGGTTTTCCTTTTCTCTCTCATTTGTCTGCTTATTATTGGTGGCCCAGGTTGTCAATCTTATTTCTCTCCCGTTGAGCGTGGTCTCTTTACCATCTCATTGATCAGCAGGCATCACTGCTTCCACTGCTTGCTTTTCAGGCACTACTGTTTTATTCTTTTTCAACATTCCATTAGAGTGCATGTGTTTTTGAGCAGTCTTGTGTGCATCTTTTCAGTTGAGTGTTCTAATAGGACCCAAGCCCCACCAGCAGCACCTGCTGAAGACGTCGCAGGAGGTCATAGTCCTGCTGGGCACACTTTCGCTTGCTCTTAATGTTTTGTACACATAGTTTGTATTTTTTGCACATTTTCAAATATTTTGTAGAGTTATAGTTTAACGGCTAAACACTAACCTGCAATTAAAAACACAAGTCACACGGAAATGTTTAAGTATTATTCAAGTAAAGATAGGAGTCAAAGGGCTTGGAGTTCGCTTCAGAAGTATGTTATTGCTTGTACATAGGTTACAGGTAGAACAAGCCATGTAATTTCAGTCCTTTAAACTTACGCCATGCTTGTATATATTATATGTGTAGCCTGTGATTATTTTGTAAACCAACTCTTGAAAATTGCCCTTAAATAATTAACATTAATTTAATGTAAAATAAATTACACCGAAGTATTGTATAAAACCTTGTCTGCATGTTATAAATATCTACGTAAGCTGTGTCAGATCAGACGGTGAAGCAGCGCATTAAGATTCCATGTAAGAGCGATGCAGAAACAGTAACAAATCTGCTTCTGCTTGACACCCCTTCCTTCCAAGGAGTTGGGCAGCTCTCAGAGGCAACATGATGATTTTTGCTGATAAAATGGGTAAGCAACAGCTAACCATTCACAAACAATGTTTATATACCAATTGCAAAATAAAATAAAAATTAATGCAAAGCATTGTCATTTACAATGCCAGTAACTCAAACTTTAATGCTGCGAGACCTATTGCATTGAAAAGGCTTGTTTCCTTTGAGTGTGCCCGTGGCGCACAATGTAACGTTTGTCCTGCTTGCCTGTGGCACAATTGTATGGATTGTGCTATCCATCTTGCAACTGTGTTTTGGTTACTGGCCTTCCCAGAATACTTTTTGCAAAGGATACAAATAACTGTTTTGTTTTTCTGTATTCCTTATTTCTTTCAGTGTAATTCATGACCGCTCTTCTTGCATCAAGTGTGTGCAAAACTTTCCGCCTTGGTCTTTGGATTTTGAAAGAAACTAGTTATCTGAATGCTTTGATTTATGTGAAATTTTGATACCACCTTTGGTATAAATTGCAGATCTGTTCTTGTGACGATCTTATTGTTGTGTATTTTGAAGTAGGGTCTCTGTAGTGTTATTGCTACTATAAAATGCAGTTTTTAGCATGAGCATTTGTAACGTTGCTTTGTGTAGTGGTTTGAATGGTGCCTTCTTCATGTGCGCTAGAACTATGTTCAGATTCCCATGTTGGTGCTGGTACCATTTTGTGGTGCTGCTATTCTTTTTGCTCCTTCAAGGAACCGTTTGACCACTAGTGAAGTGAATAAACTTCGCCAGTTGAACCTTTTGTATACACTACAATTGCTGCTAAGTGTACTTTTAGTGAAGTAAAACCTAATTTACTTTGTAGTAAATGTGTCAAATACTTTAGTACAGTTTTTCCTTTTGTAATCTTTCTAGAAAGACGTTTAAGACACCATTGTGTGCATCTTTTACATTTTGCCGTGTAACATTTCCTTGTTGTTTTCTCGCTTCTCTCATGACAGCCATTGTGCTTTCTGGTAGTTTGAGATATACGAATTCTAAGTCTTCAGGAGCCATGCTGCAAGGCCTAGGCTCTCTAATTCTGGATGAAGCACTTTCCCGTTTGGTAATGTTAGCAAATCTTTTGTTTGGGAAGTTTGCTCATTGTTCGGAGACATTTTCATTATTCCTGAGAACCAAGTTTGTCTGGCCCACTGTGGTGCGATTAATATCATTGTCACTTTGCTGATCACTTTGTTCAGTAACTTTATTTTGGGAAAAGCGTAAGCAAATATCCTTGACCGGTCTATCCATAGCACATTCCCTAGGGACTGACTCCATGATCCCCTGGATGAGGTTTTGGCATTTTGCATTGTGGGGTGTTGCAAATAGGTCTATTGTGGTGTCCCCCATTTCGTGGAAATCTTTCGCACTGCTGTTTGGTTTAGTTCCCACTCGTGGGATGTGTGTCTGCTCAGTTGGTCTGCTTCTATATTGTCTTTTCCTGGTAGGTGTATTGCTATAATGTCTATACCCATTGGGACTGACCATCTTCATATCTCTTGGGCTAGCATTGAGTGCTACAGACCGAGTCCCTCCATGTTTGTTTATGCAAAACGTTGTGTTGAGTGTATCAAAACCCTTTACCCGTAGAGCTCTTTCTTAAAGGCTTTTAAGGCTAAGAATACTGTTTTTAGTTCCAAGATATTTATGTTTTTCACTGCATCCTGCTGTGTCCACAATCCCCTTACTTAGAGGCTGTTCATGTGTGCTACTCAACCTATTAGGAAAGCATCTGTTATGGTCACTGTTGAAGTTGGTGGTGTGAAAAGTCTCCCCTGTGCTAAGTTAGCCGTGTTCCACCATGCCATGATGAACTTGGTTTGTTACAACCACTAGATCCTCCCAACTCCCTGTTGCCTGTGACCAGTGTGTCTGGAGCCCCTCTTGAAATGGTCTCATGTGTAGACACATGTTGGGAATTAAATGAATGCATGAGGCCATTATTCCCAGTAATTTCCCCACTGTCCTCAGTATCAGATGATGCCCGCTCTGGTATAGGAGTCTCCTTCAATAGGGCTGATCTCTTCTCGCTTGGGAATGCCCAGCTGAACTAGTGTCTCCATCACTTGTTGTATATGCTGTTTGCATAGGCTGTAAAAGTTTGCTCTAACTAATCAGTCAGCCAAGTAGGGGTAAACATGAATCCCCTGACTTCTGAGATGTGCTGCTAACTGCTGCTGGGCACTTTGTAAGCACTCTTGGTGCCGATTTTAGTCCGAAAGAGTACTTTGAATTGGTAGTGTTTTTTTGTCCACTACAAATGAAAACAGCCTTGTGTCTTTCGTTTATTGGATGTGTAAATACGCATCTTTTAAGTCTATTGTTTCCATGTAGTCTCCTTTCTGCAACTGAGGTAGCACTTCTTGCAGTGTAGTCATTTTGAATCTTTATGACTTTATAAATTTGTATAGAAACCTTCGGTCTAAGATTAGACTTAATGTTCCGTTCACCTTTGGAATTAGGAAGTATGTTAAATATACTCTGTTCTTTTCTCTGTGTGCCACATGCTCTATTGCATGTTTTTCCAGATGTTCCTGCACTTCTTTGACCAGGTGAGATAATTCTTTCGATTGTCCCTGGTTTCCAGCTTGGTACGTTTGCTGATAACCTTGATGTACTAGGTTGGTGTGTACCTCTCCCCGCTGGTCTCCTTGATAGTGTGCCTCTATGCATGCCTCTGAACTGTAGAGCTCCCATCGACCTTGCAGTTTCGTTATCCTGCTTTAGTTGATTGAGCTTTTCATCAACCTCACTCCCAAACAATTGCTCCCCATTGAATGGCGAGTTAATAATGTTACTCTGCACTTCTGGCTTGAAGCCTGAGATTCTAAGCCATGAGTTCCTCCTTTCTGTGATACCAATCATCTGCCTACTTGATGTTTCAGCACCATCCAGGGCTAATTTTAAACCTGTATTTGCAATGTTTTTACCCACTTCCACCAAGTGACTAGCTCTTATTTGGAATGGTTCAGGGAGATCTTTTAACAATTCTCCTACCTCCTTCCAGTGTTGATGAGCATGTCTGTTCAACAATGCATTTGAATTGGCTATGCGCCATTGATTAGTTGCACTTTCTTCCACCTTGCTTACTACCAGGTCCATCCTCTTCTTTCTCCGTCAGGAGGTGGTCCCACTGTAGATGGACATTTGCTCTTATCCTTGCAGTTGAAGTAATAGAGTCAGCTGGTACAGATACCCTGATGTATATGGGATCCTTCGAGGAGTGCTT
This sequence comes from Lissotriton vulgaris, assembly GCF_964263255.1. NCBI lineage: Eukaryota > Metazoa > Chordata > Amphibia > Caudata > Salamandridae > Lissotriton > Lissotriton vulgaris. The sequence continues at coordinate 93,994,321 of NC_141698.1, forward strand.
CTATTTCTTTTCTCCTATTGGTGTGATAGCCTTGCATGCAGCAGGCTCTTTAAATGCTTCCCTCTCCTGGTACAAAACACTTGGCAGCATTGTGAGGAATGGATTTCTGGATTGCGTAGGCATCAGTGTCTAATTAAAAAAACATGAATGGTTTTTCTTCCTCAAGTTGAACACCATAAGTCTCAGAAGCCTTTTTAATCACCCGATTATACCAGTCAATGTCATCTGGGGGTGACAGCCTTGAAGGATACGTTTACACAGCCTCCTCAGGTGATTCGGCTTAGATATCTTATGTCTCCGAAATGTCCAATCCGCCATATGTCTGTTCGTCCCCCTCAAAGTCTTCTCCGAAAAAGGATTCCTCCCGTCCTTCAATCATTTCAGGGGTTGTCTGCGGTATTAGATCTTGGACAACCTTTTTGCCTTCCGTATTTTTTGTTTCAGTCGGTATCTTGAATTGCTTTGTAAAATATTAGCTATCTCGGATTCGAGCCTTTTCCTCTCTCCGCAGTGTGTGCTTCGGCATTAAGATTTTCGGCTTTCTGTTTTTCGGCTGTTGTCGCCGAACTTAGTAGTCGACGTTTGGCCTCTGTTTTTTGACGCTGAGGCGTCCTTTTCCACACTGTCTTTGAGGACCTTTGCTGTTTCGGAGTTCTTATCCAAGGTTCATACGGTGTGTTTTTGTTTGGGTGCAGCTGCGGTCGCCGAATGCTTCACTGCAGATGCTCCCTTTGGAGGTCTAGAGTCTAATTTGAGACTCTTCTAGTTTTTTCAAGGTAGACTATTCTAACCTCCTTCATAATCTTCTTGACCTCCACGACCAAAACCTCAGTCCTAGTCGTCATTATCTTCCTCCTTACTGGAGAGGCCTAGGTCTCGCAGCAAAGGTGGTGGTCCATGGCCTTGCATATTGTAGTAGGCTCGTCGCTGCCTTTCTCTCACCCTCTACGTCTTCGGGGTAAAGACGAAGCAGGCATTACAGTAGTCACTCTGATGATTGCAGACTGGGTGCTGATCCTTCTGTGCGTTCTTGTGGTGACAGTTTGTGCAAAACTTGAACGGTGTCTTGTCCATTACTGCGCACAGGGAGCCCCATGCATGCGCATTCTCCGATCGTCGTCAAAGATCTTGTTTTTTGACCCATCGAACTCCGGTCGTCTTGTCGATAAAGACTTTGTTTTTTCGTCGATTCTCCAATCTTGGGAGCTCCTTCCGTATCAATCCAGACCCAATGGATGAAAAAAAGATGGCGACCAAAAGGTGGGAGCTTCTGGAGGAAGCACGTAGATGCCACAGAAGGACACCAAATGGTGGTACGTCGACGCCCACCAACAAAAAACAAAAAAAAGAAGAAATACTACCATTCGGGACCAAACCACTAGATGGCGGAATAATGCACAGCATGTGAACTCAGAAAAGATGCACACTGCAAATGTGAACTTGCAAACATGAGCAAATCTACACCTACATTTTTGCTCATGCTAAAATGCAGTTCACATATTTTCAAGGAGTACTATTTCTTGTCCTACTACTGTAAATTCTTGGGAATTAATGAAAGCCATATAGCTGCACTGAATGCAAGGACATATACCATGGGTGCACATTTCAGCATTTAATTGGGCCCTTTCTCTCTATCGGTTGGCTTCACAGTGTCAGCATTCTGCTCTTTCACAAGGAGCATATCAGCACACAAAGTAGTTATGTTCAGTGCCAGTAACTAATGTGGCAGTGTGTGCTTTTAGAGAGCAAAAACAATTTTTGATTTTGCCAATTTTTGTTATAATGCAGCTCCAACACAAATATGGTTTTACAAAACCCATGCCAAAACAAGTCACACATTGATAAAACTTAAAGGCTGACCACCAATTTAAGACCTACTGGCTTTGGCAATGCTTGTTTATTTGTTTCCCATAATCTCTTCGAAACCGGTGAGGGCTGTGAGGAGACCAGAATGACATTTGAGGTGACCGGGGCTTCGCTAGTGAGGAACATATACACATGATCTAGCAACCAAGAGATCAGAGCACTGAGAAGCTTTGCACAACATCGGGACAGGAGGAGTCACTCCCATGGCGTCTAGTGTCAACACTTTGTTGTGTGACAACTGACGTATGGACTATCGATTGGGGGGGGCTTGTGCCCGGGGTTCTGCCTGGGTAGATTGAGTACAAAGGATCAGGACCCCTTCTTGGAGGAAAACTTAGACAAAAATGATGGCCTCTTACATACCACTTGACTTTCTTGGGCAAAGCAATTCCATACAAGATGATCTACCTGTCCAAGTTTCTGTACGTACTACAGAACATTCCTTTCCAGTGCCGGAGTAATTATTTAGGTCAGTAAATGCAACTACAAGATGTCTGCGCTGGGGGGTTGGGTCCCCAAGAATAGTACTGACTTCCTTCATGAGGAAATCTTTGGACAACAGCATAGCCCTCCCCGATCTCCACCTATACTATTGGGCGACCCAATTACAAACAATCAGTGACTGGATATTTACGTTACAACAGGAGCCATCAGTGAATGCAGACAGGAGAGCAATGGTCCCGGTGGGGTACATTCGGAGGTTGTATGGCAACAAGAGACTGCCAAAAAGCTAATAAAATTGGTTTAAAAAAAACCAAAACAAGGGACTACCTCCATTGACGGTACCTATGGAGGTGGTGGAGGATACGTGGAAAAAAAAGTTAAGGCTCTGGCTGGAGGGGTAGGCTGACGGTAGAAACACCCCCATGAGACTGACAGTTTTCATGTATTTTATTAATTTACTATAAAAGTATCAAAAAGAGATGTTAATTTGCAGCTTAAATTGTTCCGCCTACCTTCTTCCGCTAGATCTTTGTTAATGACCAGCTTTCCATGTCTCAAATAGTTCAACACCGGTCCAAAGTAGGTAGCATCTCTGTCAATTAAATAGGCACCAGTTTCATCCTGTAACGAGAGAAAAACACTAAATTGCAGCATAATTCAGCACTCAACATTGCTAAGCTAAGAGACAATTGTATAAGCATACTTCATCATAATCTACTTATGGTCTTGACTTTGGCTCCGATTTGAGTTTCAAGTTGTACTTGCTGTTGCCAAGTAATCCTGGGCTTCAAGGAAGGGAAACACTTGTGCCATCACTTTCTCAAACAAGCATACAAGGAGCAAACAAATAGTGCTTATGTCTCAAATGTAAAGCGTTAGAGAGCCTAGTGCTGGGCAATTTGAGAAAGGGAATAGTATTCCGAATTTCTTCTGGTCCAAGCCTAGCAATTGATTATCACAAGGTGTTTTTTTGCCGCATTGGTTTGCTTTGTTCCTATTAAGAGCTTCATTTTTGCTTTTCTAGTTGATGAATGTGTACAGTTAATTTACTACAAGTATTCACTTTTAACAAAAAAAATGACACCCTACAGCCTAGCCTTTCACACTATTATAACAACAATGTCAGATAATTAATTTTGCTCTTCTTTCTCAGACAGCAAAGTGGGAGAAATGTGTAAAGCCGAACCCCATGTAAAAAAAAAAAAATTGTTAAACCATAAGCAGCAATTTGTCAGAAGGCATAGCCTGACATAACCCCCTCATCTCATCCTCCTCGCCCCAGTCCTTACATGTGAGGAGACTGTCTGACAGAGGATTTCCATGCCAGAGATCTGAACCCCACAGCTTCAAGCGGTCTTCTATTTCTACAACAAAGAATAAAAGCTCTTCCCTACCTGCCAAACTTCCTGTATTCTTTTCTGTCCTCACGGATAAGAGGTAAGCCATGGCATGTGCATTTTCGGCTAAATTACAGATTCTTTAAGTTATGCATTTACTGACTGATGTGGTTTGCCTAGTCTTGGTCAGCATTTATGCATGGTTTCTCGGCATACTCCCCAGTCCATGTGCTGGCTGGGAGATGAAGTTTTCAAAAAGCTGTAACTCTGTTCAATGCTGAGCCGCAATGGGCGGCATTGGAAGCTGTGTCTAGCACCCCTATACACATGTCCTCTGTAAGCAGAACGGTCTTGTAGAACAGCAGGATTTAAATTCTTGACAACAAACCCTGAAAGAATGCTGCTTTAGCACGTTCGACCCGGTGATTACTTTAGGGGGCAGAAAGGCCACCCACAAATAGCAGGACACTGAGCAGCCTACAGCTAAGGAGGAGGAAGTGATCCAGATTTCTCGCTCAGAACTATGAGCTCTATTTTAGGAAGCTATGGATTCTGCATTCGTAGTCATCTTGCAAAAAAAAAAAAAATTGAAGAATCTGAAACCAGAGGCAAATATATTCAGGGTTCACAACTGAGACCTTCTTAAACAGATTTATGAGGTCTTGGACTTTGAGGAGAAACCAACAGGAGGAGAGGTTTTATTCTAAGTATATGCCAGTGGACTGATGACCAGCTGCTGCAATCCTCTGCAAGGAATGGAAGGATCCAAACAGGAAAGATTCCTCGCTTTTTGAAAAGCATCATGTGCTTCAGGATTATAATGAACTGTTGTCCCAGGTAAACACCGTGTTGACCACAATGGCATCCACATGTACTTTAGCATTTGAGGACTTTACTTTGTCTGACGTGTTGGATTAAAAGGTTAAGGAGTCCCTTACATGTGGTCCTATGCTGTGACTATGTTTTCCATAAGGGCAAGCGCTTAAGTAGAATACACATCACAGGTTTTACTCAGATTTTCAGAGTCCGTATGGTGCCCTTAAGAATGCTATCTTAATTTATTCAGACATTACTTTTGATGGTTTATGGGCCATCTCATAAGCAGTGGCTTCAGTTGCTAGCTTTAGGCTGTAGTGGATTAATACCTGGACTTCGGACTAGTCATCAGTTTCCCGTTCTGACAGTTCCATGCACTCAGTGATGTATCACATCTTTGTCAGGGAGTTAGAGCTAGTGCAATCTTCGGGACTCCTTGGCAGGATCTATTTGCATCCCCATACAATACGATGCTTCCTCTTTTCTGTTTAGAGACATTGTCTCCCCAGGTTTGGGCAGTAAATGCTCGATCAGTCCCATGCCAAAAGGTGTATCTCGAAGGGTTTAGAACCATTATCTCTGGGTGGCTTTGCAATTTTGAATTTTCGGCGGGACAGATTCTTATGGGAGGGGGTGGGGGGGGGGGGGGGGGGGGACACCCTCCACTGTCAATGGGCTTCCATAACAGCTTTTCATGTTCAGGAGATTTTTCTAAAATCACTTCCCTGTTGTCCAAGCTTCTTAAAAGTTTCAGGTTTAAGCGGAGAGCTCTTGCTAATCCTATGCCTTCCTGGGATATCTTCATGGTATTTGCAGTTCAACCTAAAGGAAGCCAGAGTCCTACTGCTCTTGAAGTCTGGGCAGACACGGCCAACCCCAAAAATTAAAAATTATAGGCCTATTTCCCAGCTACCCTTCCTGGCGAAGGTCTAGAACAGCATGTCCTCAAAACATTTTCATCTTTCTTGGAGGACCACCAACTACAGGGGCGCTAGGCAGGTTTTAGGGCACACCACAGTACTGAGCTGGTCAGGATGTCTGTACTTGACTAGCTCAGAGTGATGGCTGACAGTAAAAGACCCAGTGTCCTGATTCTATTAGATCAGTGGCAGTCAATACTGTCTGTCATGCTCAACTACTGCACAGACTTACTGCCCTGGGAATCCGTGGACTGGCATATCAATGGCTCAAATCCTTCCCATCAGGTCAGTTCCAGAGAACTCAGTTGGGTGAACAGGTATCAGATAAGGGTATGCTGAACTGTGGAGTGCCTCAGGGCTCGTCCCTGTCCCCACTCCTTTTTGATGTTTATCTGCAACCACTGGTAGCAGCTCTAGCCAACATGGACTGTAGAAACTACGCAGATGACGCACAACTTATCCTTAGCATCGATAATACTCCCCAAGTACAGGACCATGCACAAAACATTCTCAGATTTGCAGAGAGTTGGATGACCGCAAATTCACTAAAAATCAACAGAAGACCTTGTTATCCCCATCAAAATCTCCCCTGAAATGACCTTTACTGGCCACAAGAACTTGGTCCCACCCCCAACCCATGTCGGTCGTGAAGAGTCTTGGTATAAAAATAGACTCCGAGCTCTCCATGGCCTACCAAGTGTCATCTGTAGTTGGCATCTGCACCAGCCTGATTAGGTAGTTGCAGAAACTGGTCCCTCTCCTTTCGACCATCTCACTTCAGATGATAGTGTCGGACACTATCATCTCGAGGTTGGACTACAGCAATGTTTTATACATTGGCCTCCCACGCAAATTGGCAAACAGACTGCAGGTGGTGCTAAACGATGCAGCCAGACTGATTTTCAGGCTCCTAGGGTTTCATGCCACTCCTCTGTTGCGCAAATTGCACTGGCTCCCTATTAGGCAAAGAGCAAAATTCAAGGGCCTCTGTATTGCTCACAAAGCGATCTATGGCCAAGCCCCAACGTATATTAAAGAACGCCTTGAGATCTATGTTCCCGGACGCACATTGCAGTCTTCTGAGGCCTTTCGTCTGTCCTGCCCACAGTACAATACTGTATCAAAAGGGGGCAGAGCTTTCTCGGTCTTGGTCCCTCAGCTTTGGAACCAGCTACCATAACAACTTAAGATAGGAATCCACTCTATTCAGAAAACAGCGCAAAACAATCCTGTTTATGGAGGCCTTAAATAGGGTCTAACTCTATTCACATTTGATCACTGCTGTTGTCTAGCAGTCCCGCCCACTCCCTCCTGAGCGCCAAAAGACCTGACTGATTTAGCGCTATACAAAACAATTAACATTAACATGATGTTACTGTGGGGGTCTTCATTTGGCTGCCTTTGGATACTTGTCGACTGCCAAGACCGCTTTTTTGCTGGCCATTACTACTGCCAAGCGTTTGGGGGAATTAGGATCACCCTTTAAACCTTTTCCCTTTCTTGCATGTTTTTCCTTGACAAAGTAGTCCTTAGATTAAATCCTACTTTCATGCTGAAGGTTCCTTCTCCTTTCCACTTAAATCAGGAAATGGTGTTACCTAAGTTTCCGTCTGAAATAGATGGAATTCCCTGTACACTTGAGACTAAAACTCACTGTTTCAGAAAATCCAAAAGTCTAGGTTTCCTTTGGCTAGGCTAATCAGGGTTCCAGGGTCTCTTCCCAGACCATTGGCAGATTGATTGTCGGCCGAACTTCAGGCATATAAATCAGCTGGGGAACAGCCTTACCACATCCAAGCGCATTCTACTACGCTGCTTGCAGTCTCATAGGCTGAAACAGGTGGTGCTTCCATTCATGGAGAAGTGTGGCTCACTGGTTAGAGCAGGCAGACCCTGAAGCAGAGGTCAGACCCGGGACCAGGGTTCGATTCCCAACGCGGCAGGGTGTTGAGCTCAAATGTCCACGGACTCGATAATTCTCGCTTCGGTGCCTGACCTAATCATGGGTTCACACTCTGCAACTCTGGGCATTAAGCTTGCTTAATCTCCACAACGGCCCCCCGCGGCGGGATGCCTGGCTTTCACCTTGGGGATGCCCTGTAGGGGCTATCTCACAGGGAAAAACCAGGACGGGTTCCCAAGGCAAGCGCGGAGATACCCCTTCGGGGGTCGATTCTGGCGCTATATAAGAAATGTAATAATAATAATAATAATAATAATGAGATCTGTTGCATTGCTACATGGTAGTCGCAGCAGATGTTAGTTTGGCATTACCGTCCATGCCAGATTCTTCAGGTTCTTTTGGAGCTGCTGTATAGGATGTAATTTTTGTCTCATTAAAAATATTGGCATTTAAAATGGTCAGTTTCCTTGCATGGAAGCTTTTATTCTTTCTTATAGAAAGGAAAAGACCGCTTCCAACTGTAGGTATCCGAGATCCCTGGCATGGTAAACCTCTGTTAGAGGCAGAGTCACCTCACAAGTAAGGATTGGGACGAGTAGGATTCCAAATCGGGGTAATGAAGATTTCCAGTAATAAATGGGGTCATTTGACCTCTGCTTCTGAAGCACAGCAAATGTGACAAGATAATACAGCATTTAAAGATATCTTTATTTATGGTTTGGACTTTCCTTACCCACCAATAAATCAACTCGCGTCCCACCCACAGTTTGGGAAACACTGCCCAGTAACAGTTTTCTAACATTCAGTCTGAAAGAATTGTATCCTGCCACTCCTTGCACATACAGGACTACTTTATTTTGCTGTTAGCGATGCATAAAAGCTCATGCTTATCTTGCTCTCACTTGGATGCTGCTTTCTCCTTCACACAACTGTCCACTTGAACTCTTTATGTTGCTCTCCCAGGCTACAGATGGTCTACTGCTTCCCACCCCTTCCTAACAGGGCTTTACTTTGACTTCTTAGTCTATGTAGCAGCTGGAATCTGCGCCCAGGCGGCTCTTATGAAATATCCCTTTAAAACATTTTAATTCTGGTTCATGTACTGCTACAAGCTGGATTTCATCAATTTGGAAAGCAAAATTAAAAAATAAAAAGTCATGATGCATGCTTGGCAAGGCATGCACACATACCCCATCATGCTGTAGCTGTCAGCTTGAAGCATGCACATGCATACATCACTCAGTATTTTGCTGATCCTGTTCAGCATTGGCAATAAAACATGTGTATCCTCTTATTTATTGATGTCGACTATGAGAAATGGAGGGAGGGTGGGTTCGCAAGGTTTTGAAGTTGGAGTCATTAAGTGCTCCTCATACCCTGAAGATGGAGGTGGTGGAATATATTAAGGGGCCTGAAGTAGAGGGAGAAAGGTTAAGGGCCTTAATGGGCGGCGAGAGATGGGGGTTTAAGGGTTTTTATGACCGAAGAAATAGTATAAGTACCTTGAAGGGCAGTCTTAAGGTGGAAAGATAAAGGTGACGTACAGGTTTGGTGCTAACTTAAGAGTCTAAATGTGGGCAGGGGGAGAAGTGAAATTACAGGTTCTTACAGGGGTGTGAGGAACAGGTTAGGGGCGCTTAATGGTCACTGACCAGGCTCTAGAATGTTATTCAAAGGATTAAACGGTCAACTTTCTCAAAACCACCATATAATATCTTGTATTATGTCTGTTCTGACAATTCTCACATGCCCTAAAAACACTGGCTAGATTTTGAGGAGCGACAACCAGGTCACATCACAACCTCACTCATCAGACCACACTCTTGCCATACACATTACATTTGTACACCTTTTGAAACATTCAACCTGTATATTTTAGACAGTTTGATTGAGGCAATCCCACACTAGTTGCTGTTGTGTGCTACATAAATGCTAAATAACCTAACCGATAAAAAAAATATATGAGCATACATGTATAGTAGAGCAAAAGTATATCTTCTAGTAAGAATTATCTACGAAGCACTTCCCTACATAAGCCGTCAAGCAAATATGAACAGCAAGCATCTGTCAACGCAAATTCAAATATTCTCCATACTAATTTCCATTGCAAAACATTTTCCAGTCTGAAATGCACATGATCTAGTTTCTTTGGGAAGGGACAAAAAATAAACTAATTTTGTAATCGGACTTCTCTAAAGCACAGAAAACTTATTACCGCTTGTATGTCCATCTATTTCCAGCATGTGTAAAGCTTCTTATTTCCTAAGCCGCGCAGATATTTTTAATACAGATAATTAAATTAAGATGCAGTACAATTCAAACTGTCTTACTGTTCTTTCAATGATGTAACTGCAACAACATTTAAACACTAAAAGTTGAGTGTAAATCTATGAATTTCGCTATCTGCAATTATTAAAGCACTAAACTATATGGCATTACTTCATCTTCAAGCAATTTGTCAACCATTGTAAAAGGCAAATTGCGATGAATGACCGGCCACAAGTCTTTAATAGTGCTTGAAACATGGCTTTGAACACGCCATAGTGATGTAGACATTACTACTAGCCAAAACTACTAATTTAATTGACCACAGCGAAATGAATGACTCAGTCTTGCGACCTCTGCGTTACACACCCCAGTGCTGGGTTCAACTTCATAACTCCCTAGCAATCTTAGAAGCTCACCTGCTTTAAGTAATCTGGTTCACCGAGTTTAATAGGGTACATACTTTTCAGCATAATTATAAGTACTGACATTAAAGGATATGTATGATGAAATAGTTCAAATGATTAAATCCTTAGTAATGAAATGAGTAGAGATGGTGAAGTCCCCCTGCTCTCACACCCCGCAAAGACACTCAATCACACAATGTCCTACCACCAAGTCACACCATCAAAATCTAGGCAAGCCTCAATTAAAATAACTTAAATTAACCAAATAAACATGATTTTATTAATTTTAAAAAAGTTGTGCAAAAAATTACAAATATTGCATTAATCAAGCTGCATCATTAAGCAATACATTCAAATTCAAAGATCTGAACATACAAACAATGCAGAACTGTGTAAACATCAACCACCACATTTACACAAACAGATGGACAAAGAAATATATGCATGTCAAATTACAAAAAAACTTTTTTTCAAATCCAAATTGAGTCATCTTAAGCTGCATCTAGCACCAAGTGGCGCGCTGTGGCATAAGTTAGTCTATGGGTATTTCAAAGTTAGATCTTTAACTATGAACAAAGTGGAAATAAGCAGTTTTATTGGCTCCCATGCACAGTACTGACTGTTACTGAAACTTGGCCGTGTGAATCTTCTGTCCAGATACAGCAGCAACCATTCCAATGGACTATTTTATTATGAAGCAGAACTGGACCAATAAAATAGGAAGGCCCCGCCTTAGTCCATAAATCTTCTATTTTGTGCTCCATCTTAGAAGATAATTTTTCCGTCTCCAGATAGTCAAATTAATTTTAATTGTGAATATAATACTACTTCATTCTCTCGAACCCTTGCCTTTATCTTTGTGGAGAGCCCTAAATCATCAACAGGGATTTGAGCAAATGTATCCTGGTAATAGAACTCCATGTAAAGGACCTTTTAGATGCTGCTAAATCTTTTCCCACTTGTGATCCTTGTTCTCTACCATCACGTAACTAGCTAGCAATATGATGGGTTCAATCCTCATTAGTATGCGTAATCTTCCATGAAAAGCACCCACGTCCCTGTAACCTGGAAGCAGTTTAGTACACCCCTCCTTAAACCACAGATGATCCTCCTCAACTCTCAAAATACAGACATACATCATTGTGGCCTCTACCCTTAAAAATTGCAGAGAAAAATGTCCATTCACAAACATCAGCCTTTCAGGAGGAAAATAAAACAATGCTAGACTAGAACAGTCTTTTAGGCCATTACATAGTACAGAATCAGTTCTTCTAGCGAAATCAGATACGCTTAAAATCATTCTGGACCGAGGTGGCATTGTCGCCCTGGTCCCCCTAGATGTCTCAGCAGCCTTAGTCACAGTCTTCCATTTAGTACTTCTAACCAGGCCAACTGACTTTCGAAAACGTTTCCAACTTAACGGAAATAGAGGGAGTCTTCTCTTCGGCAATTAATGGTCTGGACACCTCAGTGGTAGCCTGAAGGTCTAGGGGTCTATTCCTGCACAGGTTAACTCTGCCAAAAATGTAATCGTATGGCTGCTACTAGTATTCACATTCTTCTATGTGCAAGATTTATTAATTGCTTTCTATTTCTTTAAGATCTACAGTTGTACAGTCTCTTATTTCCTCGCGAGTGTGCTGTGTGTAGGAGAGTAGGGTCTGCTTCCTATGGTCACCCCACTTTTTGCTGTGATTTTCTGGGTTTTTTTACTTTAGTGTGGCTGTGGGCCTGCTAATCATACCCACAGCCCAGCTGTTCTCTCTAAAATTGATAACATGTACTTTAGGTACATACCAGATTGGGCATTGGGTCACCTTTGTGAGTCCCTGTATAGTGAACCATAGGTACCCAGGGCATAGGTGCATCCAAGGCCTACCAGGGGCTGGAGCATGTATTATGCCACCCCTGGCTGGCCCTCCAAACTGACACCACAGGCTGATCACTCAGCTTGGGTAAGGAGGTGTAATCACCCCTTACTTAGATATAGTATATCTACATCTACCTATACATCTAGACACATATGCATCTATAAGTCACTCCTATGGTAGGCCTCGACAATCCTGGAGACAGAGTGCTTGGTTTTATGTGAGAGGGTGCCCTAGCATGAGCTGAGCCCCTCTGCAGCGTTCGGAACCATCTTCTTATAGCTGTTCTATGATATAGCCATACCATGGCTCCACTTGCCCCCATCGTCAGAACCTACAGACTCAACATCGTGTCATAAGCAGACGACACCCAGCTCATCCTCTCCCTATCCAACAAGCCCAACACCGCCAGACGCAACTTTCGAGAAGGCATGGAAGCCGTCGCCAAATGGATGAAAAACAGCTGCCTACAACTAAACACCAACTAAACAGAAGTACTCATCATGGGCCCAAAACCCGACGCCAGGAGCAACACCTGGTGGCCCACCGCCCTCGGAAACCCACCAACCCCCACAGACCACGCACGCAACCTGGGAATCATCCTGGACTCAGAGCTCAAAATGGACCGCCAGATCAACTCTGTCTCATCTTCCTGCTTCCACACCCTCCGCATCCTACGTAAGACCTTCAAATGGATCCCCCATGAACACCGAAAGACAGTCACTCACGCCCTGGTCACCAGCAGACTCGACTACGGCAACGCACTCTACGCCGGAACAAACAAAAACCTCATCCGCAAGCTACAGAACATCCAGAACGCCGCCGCAAGACTGGTCCTCAACCAGACAAAACACTGCCACATCTCCCAGCACCTGTGCACACTCCACTGGCTCCCCGTAGAGGCGAGAATCACCTTTAAGATGCTCACCCACACACACAAGTCCCTCCACGGCACTGGACCAGCATACCTGAACAGCCGGCTCAAATTCCACGCACCCCAAAGGACCCTACGATCAGCCCAGCTCTCCTACGCCTAGGTCCCCCGCACCAGAATGACCAGACTGGGAGGCCGCTCCTTCTCCTTCCTCGCGGCCAAAGCATGGAACGCCCTTCCGCTCCACCTCAGATAGACATCGCTCCCCATCTTCGCAAGAAACCTCAAAACCTGGCTCTTCGACAGACCCCCTTCTGAGACCTGTGGCAGACACAAGAAACGTGGTACCGGACACCCTGCATTTTGCTAACTGCTCGACTACCGAGGTACCCTCGCAGTTGTGCATTGGGGTACGAGAAGCCCCAGACCCGAGCGCCATTTGCACAGAAGCGCAGCCCTCCACCAGTGCTGCGTGGGCCCACACTTGCCTTTCAGCTCGACGCGTCTTCCTGGTTCCTTGCCCGTTGGCTAGTGAGCCCCCTGAAGACTTTCCTTTTGAACGAAACTGCTTTCCTGGTTGCTCCAGGCTTGCTCCAGCTTCCCTTCAAAGGAGAAGTGCCACAGACCTTGCTGCTCTGCTACAGAGCCAATCTTAACATCCTGCGTGGGTTGCAGTTGCCAAGGCTTGTTGGGTCCAATCCAGATACCGACACCACAGTCAACCAGATCCGTCGTGGGACAGCTCAAATCCAGCGCCTGGTCATTGTCGATGCCTCCTGGACCTCGTGGCTGAAGAGACAAGCTCACCTTCAAGCACGCAACATTGCCTGGTTCCTTCCTGGTCACTGGCTAGTGACCCAGGCTTTGTCCCCTCTGCTTTCAGGTTCTTCACATCGTCGATCCACCCTTGGATCCACCCGGACACTTTTCCTCTGGTCACCTGCAGCACTTCTATGCAGATCTCCATAGAAAACAACCCCGTGGGTCTCGACTCTCGAAGTGTCCTAGTCTAAAGGGGTGTTTATCATAGTCCATCCGGAAGTGTCCTAAAACAGTAACTTTGTAACTTATTTGTTTCTCCCTATAAGTCAATGGTAACTCGCGACTGTGTTTAGACACTGCACGCGTCTCCCGTGGGCCTCCTACTTCCTAACCTTTGGTTGTTTAGTGTAGTCCCAGCGATTCTACAGGCCCTAGGCCTGCTGTCTAACTCTCATGTGGTTCTTATACCACTTCTTTAGTATATGGGCTGTGAGGCCCCTAGGGCATAACTGTATTTGTGCAACTTATCGTATGCTAATTCAGTAACTTATGATGTACTTTTACCTATGACCTCAAAGAGTGAAGAGGGGTTGTGTTTAGAGTAAATACATATATATTTAATATATACCTTGTGTGGTGTCTTTCATTTGGTATTCTAGGGATTATAATTGGTAAAACCGCTTCTATCATATGCTCTCTGAAGTCTTAGCCTATGACTGCTGGTCCATGCTACCACTAGGATAGCTTGTCTACAAGGTTGACTTTACAACCACCATCAATAAGGATCGGTTAGACTGGTACAAGGTGCCCACTAGAATAGTGGACATCAGATGCCAGGCTAACTTCTCACACCATGGAGTCCACTTAACCTTTCAGGTCAAAAATATCTTCTTCAAAGTTTGCAGGTGGTTCAAAATGCAGCAGTACTTCTCAAATATTCCAAAAAAGGCCTCTTAGACCTCATCTGGATGCTTTGCAGTGGCTTTCGGAGCATAAATGCACCAGGTTTAAAGCCCTCTGTTGACACACAATCTGCACAATGGAGGTCCAGCCTATATCAGAAATGAACTCACTTTTACCTTGCCATCTGCTCTGTTCTCCTGCCTTGCATCAAGTGGTGGTCCTCAAGATTAACCTATATAGATTAGGAGGTAGAGCCGTCTTTTATTGTGTCAGATATGCTATGGAACTCTTGCCTTTAAATGTTACTTGCCTAGTCTCCTGGTTAGGTACTCAGTCTACCAGAGTCCCTTCCCTCTCTGGGTAACAGCAGCACCATATAAACTCAATTTCATTATTTCAACCGGTTAGTGTACCTAGTTAAGGAGCCAGGCTTCAAGTAAGCAAAAGGTATATATTTTTGCAAGTTCGTGCAGCAGACCTTTGCAACACTCACTAACTCTCCGTACTCCATACCAAACCACATTTTCACCTATCATTTAGGGAACCCATAAAACCTGGATCTTCATTAAAATGATGCCAACGTTTTATGAGCCCCCACCCCAAAAATCGTAGGGGGGATGCTGATCAGTAAAGCCCACAAGCACTAGGCCTCCATTTGCACGTGCACGTACAGGACCAAGGTGCAAATTTTTACACCATACTTCATAACCACCAGGGATGTGGAATTCCTATAGCCTCACGCTAAGGACGTATGGATAATGTTTGGGATCAAGGGCAACAAGTGTTAATGAGTTCTGTCCTTGGGACAAGAAGGCCAACCCCATGCAGCACAAACCCTTTGGCTGCCAGTTTGCAGTACCACATTATGGATCAGGTAAGCAGTAAGGTAATATGTTTGTCCATGTGTTAATTCTGTTCAAACTTGTATTTATGTTTCATTAATTGAAAGCCTTTATTATTCGGGCGAGCGCTCGAAGTAAATGTTAAGCTCTGACTGCACGATGGACAGTGGTTCCGGAATAAAAATGTTCACACACGTTTTCAAAGTTTAGCAATATGAGGCTATGCATAGTGCTCTGATTTTTTGCAAATATTTGCAGAAGCTTGAAAGAAAGATTGAGGATTATTTGCTTTCAAAATAAAATGTTCAATAAAAAAAATGAAAGCAGGGAAAAAAACATGTCGCTGAACTACTGTAACATTTCAGGTACCATTTCTTTCCAGCATCATTTAGTAACGTGTTGATGCATGGTAGTATTCCTCAAAAATATTCATAATGGAAAATAAGTATAACCAGTTTCAATAAGATTATGGGAAACAAAAATAAACTAGCCTTGGGGCCAAGTCTTGTAGAACCAGTAGGTCTGAAGGTGGTGGTCAGCTTTTTAGTTTTGTCGATGTGTGAATTGTTTTGCCATGTTTTTTGTATAATTACATGGGTTTTGGACACACTGCCACAGTAGTTACTGGCACTGTACTAAACTACTTGGTGTGCAGATATGATCCTTGTGAAAGAGCAGAATGTTGTCAGTCACAGTAAAGCCAGCCGATACAGAGACAATTATAATAAATGCAAAAGGTCATGGTCAACGCCATAACAAATTAGGAGCCCAATTGTTACAGAAAGCCTCAAAAGTGCGCCCATGGCATATGTTCTTGCATTAAGTGCAGCTACATGGCTTTAGTGAATTCCCAGTACTCCTAGAATATATTTGTGAACTGCATTTTAGCATTAGCAAACGTTCATGTGTAGATTTGCGCATACAAAAATCTGAGTTTTTAAAGTTCACTTTCCCTCAAACCACTTTTCACCCCCAATTCTGGAAGATGGTTTACGTCTGCCATTACCAGGAGTAAACTTTCAACATTTCTCAGTATGGGAAAAGATTAGAGAAGAGTTGTTGAAAACCCTTAAAGCATGCAAGTTTGTAGGTATGCACAGACCCAAAAGGGCATTCTAACTCCGGAACTATTGCTTACCACTATCTTCAGACCTAGTATGTAGATCTGCAGACACGTGTCAACATAAGGGGATTGCAAGTAATCAAACATTACTATGGTATGAGCCCAGGCATAATCAGAGGCTACACCTGAGCTCTCATATAATGAGTGCTGCCAGAATTTGTTGCTGCACTACATGGCACCAAAGAGACAAGTGTATTTTGTTACAGGAAGTAGATTTATGAAGCAACCTGCCCCACAGACAAGTAGATATTTTATTAAATTCCACACCCCTGAATCACAATCGGATTGACTACAACACTGGAGCACATTTACTGGGATTACCATCATGTTATGTTAAATGTTATGTTAAATTGGTCTTCTATAGCGCACAGCTACTCCGATAGAGTGTCCCGGCGCTTTTATTAGCAACCAGAAAAAGACAAAACACAACACAATAAAAATAGGACCACAACAGAAAGAATAAAACAGATCCAGCAATAGAAAAAGAGCACACTAACGGGCAAAGAGCCATGTTTTGAGGCCCTTCCTTAAAGTCAGTAGGTTAGATGTACTGCGTAGTGCCAAGGGAAGAGAGTTCCAGAGCTGAGGAAGCCCGCAACCTGAAGGAGCGGCCTCCAATGCGAGCCTTTTTTACTCGAGGAACCACAGCGAGGAACAGAGACTCAGATCTCAGAGATCGGGCCGGATGGTAAAAGGCAAGCCTCCTTTGGAGATATTGAGCTCCCGAGGCGTACAGAGCCTCGTGAGCCAAGGTCAGGGCCTTAAACACTATCCGCTTCCGGATAGGCAGCCAATGGAGCGACTGCAGTAGGCCAGAGACTCTGGCTCGCCTGTGGAGGCCAAAAATGGCCCGCGCTGCCGTGTTCTGGACCACCTGCAAGCGTTGCAGAAGATACTCCGGCAGGCCAAAATATAATATGTTGGAGTAATCCAATCTTGAACCAATTAAGGCCTGCACCGTAGCCCTCCTATGCTCTTCAGAAAGCAGGGGAAAAAACTTCCGGAGCATCCTGAGAAGGCCAAAGCAGGTTCCCGTGGGAGCCAGAACCTGGGATCTTAACGTCAGCCCGTTGTCAATCTTAATTCCCAAGTTCTATGCTAACTGGGACGAGTGCGCTGGGCTGGGGGGGGGGGGACGACACATGTAAGCAGGCCACCATTCATGCCAATCTGGATCAAGTGGGCAGCCGAAGAAGAGTATCTCAGATTTATCGGAGTTGCACTTGAGGCTGTTGCGCTGGAACCATTTGAAAACAGCCCCAAGGCACTCGCGGATACTCTCTCCGTCTAAGTCTTCTCCTTTCCTGCATGTAAAGAGGAGCTGGGTGTCGTCGGCATAGGATACGATCTGGGCCCCAAAGGACTCCACCAACGCCACCAGAGGGGTCATAAAGATGTTAAAGAGAGTCGGGCTCAACACGGAGCCCTGTGGGACTCAGACTCCCAAGGGCGGCATCTCGGCAGAGCTAGAAGAGCCCCAGACAGTTTGTCGACGGCCAGCCAAAAAAAGATCTAAACCAGCTGAGCACCGTCCCCCTCAGACCGATCTCATAAAGTCTGGCGAGGAGACCCTCATGGGGGACGGTGTCAAAAGCCGCCGACAGATCAAGCACGACAAGCATAGCTTTGCCTCCTGAATCCAGCGACTCTTTAATGGCTTCGGACACCTCCAAAAGCGCCGTCTCGATGCTTAAATTGGGGCGGAAACCAGATTGAGAGGAGTGTAGCAGATCGTGGGATTGCAAGAAGTTGGAAAGCACGATATGCACATATTTCTCAAAGATCTTGCTCCAGTCTGCACAGCACACAACAGCAACCTATAGCACATTACAAAAGCAGTCCATATTCCAATTAAAGTTTGGCCTGGCATCACATTTTCCATTAAAGGTTGCACAAATCCTTTCACTCATCCGAACCAGCCCTCTATATCAACTCACTTTGTGCATCTTTGGAGATAAATGCAACAAAGACTACCACTGAACAAAACCGTTTAAAGAAAAAAAAACATTGAACAAGCTACTGTGGAGTACAAACTCGCAGCTCACCAAATCATTAGTTTTTCATCGCCCTCCTACTATTCATTGAACAAAACCAAGACAGCAATGACTAACACTGCAAAAGTCTCCCTCTCCCATACCCTTTCTAATAACATTGACCGATAATCTAATGAATGACCAAAATAGACATTGCCATACAATTACACATCCCAGGCAAATTATATCATCACTATCCCATGCAAATTATATCACCTCAAAAACAGGCCTGTCAGATTCCATAAATATATGGTATCCCTGCCATAGTCTATAAAGGTTTGATTATTATACATGTGAGGTTTTTAACAGTACCTCATGCTTTGCTTGTTATATCTGTTTTACATTTGGCAATGCTAGGTATATCTCAGTTTTGAGTATGTGTGCCATGAGCAATTTCTCCATGCCTTACCCACACCCAGTTATGCTAGTCGCCATCCTCTCATCCCTCTCCTTCCCTAAAGCCTCTGACATTCATATATTTCACTTCTTCCGCAATGCCCTGATTCTTTGACTACTCTGCCTCCATCTAGCATGTTTTACCCTTCTGCCAAACTATCTGCCCCTCGCACCCCAGACTAGCAAGGCCTGCATTTCTGGGCAAGTGCAACATCAGCCGTTTGTGGTATACTAACCCTATACCCTTCTGATAGAACCCGTGGTGGGATATTTTCATAACAGCTTTTTGTTGTACTTTATGCTACATTAGGTAGGCTTCTACCTGAGTTTACCAACATCACTTCCCATATGATTCTCCCGCTTCAACCCACCAAATGTCTTTATCTCAGAACCTGAAAATAAAAGGAATGCAGGCTAGCTCTAGTCCTAGAGCATTCTCTAACTTAAGTGTAACAAAAACCTCCCTGCTTCACGAGATACCACTATTCCAAACCTTAAGTAGCATCATGGCAAGCCATGATGCTTCTTAAGGTTTGGAATGATGGTATCTCGTAATACAGAGGACTCTGGACAGAGGCTCTAACCACCTACAGCTCAGCTACGCAGTTTCCTTTCAATGGAACATTCAATGTGGAGATCACGCATCATTGTTCTTGATTAGTTTCCAAACAGAAGCTCCTCATTTGAATAAAATGCAGGTAATTCAATGCCCAGAGAGCTTGCGGCTACGCTATGCCAGCACGCTGCCAACGACCCTACTGTTATGCCCACTCATCCGGAATATATGAAGCTGGTGTTTAAGAGAGAAGAGCATGTGGGTGGAGGGAAAAAACAAAACAAATGTATGGCCTACAAGCCCGCACTTAGTTCTATGAACAGATATGGTTGGTTTATTCTGTTATTGACAACTTACAGTGACAGAAAAAAGTAACTTTTAGATTAGCTTGCTTAAACTCAAGCATGGTGAATGCTCATCTTCTTATCGGATGGAGAAGAGCTGCAGCGTGCGTATACACTTGAACAAATTTGCAATACGTTACCAGGGGATTGTTCATTACTATACAACCTTTGGCTCAAAGTCTTTGTGAAATAAAGCTGCACTTGAACGCAGCTTATAAAGTTATACTGAGAAAACACTGCATTATCACATGGGACCATCATTCACATGCGGATGTAATGTGTTTTTAATTTAAAAAATGTGCTCAAGGCTACAGGTAACATGTAAACACATCAAGTAATCCCATGGCAATTCACTGTTTTGAACTCAAACAGTAATCATACGCTCAATAACGACAGGGTTAAGCAACAAGCTGTTTACAAACAGGCATGACATAACCCAAGCAAGACCAGATGCGGTAGAGGAATGCACATTCTGAAAATCACGTCCAGAGAATTGTATACCTGCAAATAACTTAATATTGTGCAACCAAGTACTTACATTGCTTAAAGCATCAACATTTGGTTTTGATCATGCAATTAAGCTACAATGCTAACATTTTCAGCATTTTAATAAATTTCAATTACAGCTCAAATTTGAGGACCTATAGGGGATCTAACAAGTACTACACAGACCCAGTGAATTGAAAGGTCCTTAACCTGGCAGAAATCAGCCAGGAAGTCTAACATTAGCATAGTAAAGCTATGCATTTGTTCACTTTCCAGCCTAGAAAACATGTGCATGACCTACTTTTTCATTCAGGACTGGAAAGCTCCTAAATTTTCTTTTAAACTGATTTTAGGGTCTCAAAAACAGGGATGTTCCTGCCCTCCAGTGTCGGCCTAAAATAATCGATAAAATGTTCTCTGCAAAGTTTTTGGGTGTATGCATGCGGTATACAAGGCTTTCTTCCCAGTAGGAGGTTGACTTGACCATTTTTTAAAAGGCTCAGAGTTTTTGGCAGACCAGTGAAAAAGAATGGTTGATCTCATTCATTTAAATATCATTTAAATTCCCCACGCCAGATGGGTTATTTTAAGTAAAGTCATGGAAGACCTGCAAATAGCATGCACATTTTCCTTTCAGCCTCCTTACACCTCACTCCTGTGTACAAGGACCACAAACACGTAGCAGTTTCAGTCCTCTCACCAGGAGGGAAAGGTAACACTCTGCTCAACTTCCTCACCAATACAACTCAAGTAATCATACATTGCATTTTAGAGGCTGCAACAGGTCTTAAAAGCCTGTAGACGTTCAGCCATATCACTCTAACACTAAACGTACTACACTAGTAAAGCAATGGAGCGGTGCACCACCAGGGTATAGTGGTATTCAATAATGAAGCACGATCAGTAACTTAGTTGATATCTTCTTTATTCAAATAGATCCAAATCAATAGAAAACAGCCAGTCAACTTGTTTCGTTCATAGAAATGAACTTCGTCAGGGGAAAAAGTGTATGTTAAGAGCCTTCACAAGTGGTTTACTATAACTTCCAATCAACCTCAATCTGCAGTAATCAATGCAATTGTGGCATGGGCCACACGGTAAAATGCCTGTTACACCGTCAAGCCAGACCGAAAAATGTGTAGACTAGTGATGCACTTGGCTCTCTATAGTCTAAAGTTATTGATGGATGGGGAGGTTACAGGGACTGCAATACCATGATTACCCTTCTCCCATCTGTGCTGCTGTCAAAAAAACATTGTAAATTATCTGGTTAGCTAAGACTTTTTTCCCCTGAAGCTGGATAAGCCGGATAATGGACAATATTGTCACAGTTGTGGAGGGGAAAACACTATTCTGTATGGATGCACACATCTTCTGCCCAGTCAAACATGTACACCTAGGAAGCATTTGAACAGAGCCAAATCCCCTCACTAAAACTCTTGAAACCTCTTTCATAGGGCCATTACATTACATTGGGCAACAGGTGCATTTTCAGGCCATATCTAAAAGGTTATTCTCAGTGTTCTCTTTAAGCTGGAGGAGTTTAAGCGAACAATTCAAATGCCAACGCTAAATGTCAGCTTTGAGTAATAAAATACATTTGTCCAATTGGTGTTTCAATATTATTAGCACAGGTTTCAAAAGCCATCAGACACCACTTCCGCTACTCCAATGTCCCCAGTACCCCTTCAAACACAAGGGGGTAAAACTTCTGAACACACAAATACATAGTTAGCCACACAAGCTCAGTTTCCAATTCGGACTCTGACTCCGAGTATGCTACAGTCTTTCTATTCCTCAAGCAAAAATGTTTCATTACCTGGTCATTGACCGGGCTAATTGGTAGCTTGTCCACTGCTTAACTTAACTCTGAGCCACTGCTTTTCAGTTGCTAAATCAACGATGATGCCTTTCATTCCAATTCACTTTTTAGGTTGAAGCCTACCAGACAGCACCTGTTGCTTACGAGCTCTTGCGAGGAGATAAATCAAGGCGACCAACACTAGTCAAGAAATAAAGTGAGGCAAGGGTTGCAGTTGGTGCGAGTGCACAAATGGCTCGCGCAAACTCAGTTATGGCATACAATTACCAAAATTCTGAAGTTAAAAAAAAACACAAATTACCATAAATAAGTGAGACAGGCACATTCTGTTCAGAAAGTAGAAAATGTTAGACGCTTCCAAAAGATGGCATCAGGACTGACCACTCGAAGCAGCATCTCGTACCTAAACTACAGGTGCAATTTCCTTCAGGATCCATCATAACCGCTTTTACCCCGTTATTCATATAACAAGGGTTAATTCCTACTGTTCAGGCACCACTAATGAAAAGTAAGCACACCAATCTATTTTTTCTTAATCCGTTCGCTGTTTCGGGTTAAAAATCTAGACACAAAATTGCGCTTGTGATGTTGGGCAATATTTTAGTCTAGTTCATACTAGCCTAATCCGAGATATTTAGCCCTGCCGTTTATCAAATATGCACCCTAGCATTGCACTAAAAGTTGCAATGCTAGGGTGCATTAACACTTACACGGTTCAAGTCGGATTGTGTGAGCTTCTAGAAAAGTATATTCGCGGAAAAACAACATCATAGCCACTTGGGTACTAACGAGACAATATTTTAACTGTGTAAACCAAATGCAATGGTTCAACCAGTACTAATTTAATGCTATCCTCTACGCGCAAACGATGATACTTTTCCTTTCTTACTCACGGTAATACCGGCGAGAATGTACTGGTGGGGGTCGAGCACACATGAAAGCAACACTTACAAATGCCAAGTAGTAAAAATGTATTTCGTTGATTTTTAAAATGATAGTTCTTCAGGGTCCTGTACAGTTCAGACTTCATTGTCGCCTTTGTTGCGACGGCGGCAAAGTGCATGAGCACAACAACGCAGACCAACACACTGCCGGTATCGGAAGAATGTATTGAGCATCGGGCAGGTAGCAGACAATTGAAAGTGATCAGACACACAACGCAAAGGAACGGGTGTTATCAATGGTTCAACCTAGGTATACATGATGACCCAACTCACCCTAGGGTTCCATGAATCAATAGATGGCCTTGGAGGCAGGGTACCACACGAGTCCATCCTCCTCACAGGTTTAAAGAGGGATGGGGGCTCATCTGTCTGCCATTGGATTTGGTAATTGGTTGAAGCTAATTTCTTTCATGACCAAATCTCACTACAGAATACCAGCACTTGCCATGCAGAATAAACACATTTGCTTGAGTGATATGAAGTTAGAGAAAACTGAAAATAAAGTGCACTCACGCTGTACATTAACATCTGTGTGCTTTCCGCCAACCAAGTATTGCACAGGCAACTAACTACGCCCTCATCACTTGTTACATAAGGGTCTCAAATATGCCTCTAAATTCACAATCAGATTTGGGTTTCAGATTTTCCGCACCCCTCAGAGCTGCCAGTTTATCAACAACGATCGTCCAAAATATGTGCAACTCAACACGGATGTCACTTTGATCCTAGGGACGCTACCTTCGTGAATGTTTTAGACCGTTTGAATGCGAGATCTCTGTAGAGGCGTTCAAACTAGATAACACTTGTGACAACGCGTAAACAGCCAGAGTTTTTAGTCATTTTTGACGACATAAATCCTAATCTCCACAAGCCCCTTGCGATTTACTGACTGACAATCTCAATACAGTGCAAGACTTCCAAACGCCTTTGAGGCGAATGCAACTGTCACCCCCTACTTACAATAGCGATATCTAGTCCCGAGAACTTTTCCTTAAGTCAGTCCACTGAGGCATCACAACCGCCAGCATATCAGAGTCAGCCACGCCCCCCCCCCCCCCCCAAATCACCGCTAAATCTGAAACACTCAGTGCACTTATCAGGCTCCCTTTCTCCATCAATATACCACTGCTTTAAAAATTATCTTCTGCACGTCTACTATAACAGCATCCAAACAATATTCCGCAAGACGCATGACCTCCTTCCTTAGTGGCCGTACCTACTGTTTGAAACTGTGCCCTCATTAGGCCCATCTCCAAGGGGTCGCAGAGCCCAGCGCCAACAGTTGTCCTTATGTGCCCTCCCTCCGCCCACTCCTCCAGTTGACTAGCTACACCACTTACCTTGTCGGAGTCTAGGTCGGGGTCGGCCTGGCAAAGGCGGTACAGGAAGGACTTAGGATCCCTGCACAGTGTCTGTCGGGTGGTGAGGAAGTAGGTGCCACCAACGTTGAGGCGCACCCACTTGGAGACGCTGCCAGGCAGCGGCCCCCTATCCCCCGGCGGAGGCCCGGCGCAGCGCCGGCACACTGACGCCACCGGCCCGTTCATCTCGCAGCTCTTCTCCGCCATTGCCCCGGCCACCCTCCTTCTCCAGCCTGCCTGGGCTCAGAACGCACAGGAAGCGCTCGCGCTTTAATAACCTCCCTCCCAGCAGGGGCTCCACGAGCTGCTTCCGCTTCCGCCCACCGACTGTGACCAGCAACGTCAGGAGTCTGAGCGCCTTAGCCATACAATAACAACACACAAGATAGATGGAAATAGAAAGAGGACAAACTGCTGCTTCCAATTGAAACAGAAAGAGGGTGGGAGGTGGAGAACCGCGCCCGATTTATAGTCCTAGATTTTAGACCGAAACGGCGCCCTCCGGACAGAACTTTCTGTAATATTAAATGACAACTTTCCCCATTTTTTTTCAGTAATTGGGATTTTTTTTTTATTCGCCCAAAGTATTCCATAACTGGAGCTAGATCAGTCTAATAGAATATTTTCGGAAAAGTTGCACTTTCGAAATATTCAAAGTCTGGATTTAGAAAAGTAAATTTAACTCTTAAGAGTCTGCCAAACCATGGCCGGTTCTAGGATTTGCGAGGCCCTGGGCTAAAATGGAATGTGCGAGGCCCCTCTAATGTAGATAAGTGGCCCCTTGCAAGGAGACCATTCACAGACACTGTGGGAGGCTCATTGTCCTGCATTTTGCCCCCCCCCCAGTTTTAACTTTCAGCCCACAAGCATTTCTCACACCTTCAGTTGATAGGTGTGAGAATTGCTTGTGGGCTAAAAGTTAAAACTGTGGGGGCACAAAAAATGCTGGATAATGGGCCTCCCACCGTGTCTGTGAATGGGTCTCCTTGCAATTGAAGGGAGCTTCTCCCTCCCCTATGCCTCCAGAACCATCCCTGAGAGTCCCGGGGAGAGGGGCCCCTCCGAAGTACCTTAATTGCAAGGCGATACCTCACCAGTGCGTGACCCCATGCTGGTGGGCTGAGTGCGAGGCCCTGGGCAGCTGCCCATGCCTAGCGCCGGCGCTGTGCCAAACCATTCGATGCCTATTACAAAGTGGGGAGAACACTGGTTCAGATTACCAGTGGGTCAATATATTAGGACCCGTTTGTAAACCCTGTTTCTGCAGGGATCTGAATGACTAATTGGGAGATATTTAATGTTGTTTTGCATGGCTCTCACAGAGTGCCTCTATATGAAAGTCATAACTCCTTGCTATGACATCACAGTTGATAACAAAATTGGTTATCAACTATTGTGATATATATGAGAGCCTATCAGCGCAGCTGCTTGTCTGCTTTGAAAGCAGAAAGCACAGCTGCAGGAAGGGGAAGGAAGGCAGGGAAGGTAGTTGTTTTTGTTAAGAATAACAGGTAAGATATTTATTTTTCAAATTTGCGTCAGGGAGAAGAGCAGCCGTAGCCCATGCAGGTAAGAGCGGTGGGGCCAGGTTGGAGGGGATTCGACAGACAAGGTTTCAGGTTGCTTATGTGTGACAGTTCCATAATTTCAGTGTAATTATGAGTGGCATTCAACGACTATGACACTTTCTCGTGAGGAAAATAAGCAATGATGGAAAGGGATGACTATTAGACATTACAGCCTTTTGTCAATGGAAAGCACTAAAATATCTTCGAACTGCTCAAAATCCCTGAAATGGAAGGTTAAGATATGGGTACCAATGAGACATCCTTTCAGAGCACCAACATCACAGTCAGAAACGTAATAGTGCTAAACGTTTGCAAAGGGCTGCAGAATGTGCAAGGGGAAGCTTGTCTGTAGGATGAAACTGTTCAAACAGCTGCAGGTTACCGCTTCTACCCTAGACTTGACCCCTGGCTTTCCTGCTGTCTGGGAATACCCCCAAAGCCTTGCTGTTATTAAGCCTGTGGGGCATAATAGCTAACTTCCAGCGTCGATTACTCTCCTGCTTATGGCCCTCTGCACTCACCAGCTCACAGAGGAGTGTTAACAGCAGACCTACCTATCCAGTGCTTCAGTCGAGTTCTACCTTTGTGGATCTCACTAATGTATCAGCACAGCCGGTAGGGCTGGGACCAGGTTCATAACTGACATGGCTGTATTTTTGGTTTCCTTCTCTGATTGTTCTGTAAAATCAAGGGAGTCCAATTCGTGCCTTACCTCTTCACCCTCTGGCTGCACAGATTGGCATCCCTTCACTTTACAGAAGAACCAGAGGAGAAAACCGAAGATACAGCCAGGTCAGTTTCGTTTCATAGCTTCATCTTCAGTCCCTGGCGTTAGCAACAGGTTGTGACAATGGGACCATTAATGAGGAGAGTAGAGAGGATCAGGAGCAGCGGGGCTTGGTTTCCTGACATGACAGCAACACAGGAAAAGGCAGCGCAAACAATGTCATTTTACTGAAACAATGCACACTATTCACAACGGTATTACTTATTCTGATAGAAAACATCCCCACTTTGGACTCTCCATGCGCGGTGTGCTGACCAGCAAAGGTTTGAATGGCCTGCCTCCCACACTACTGTTTTCACAGAGGTTGATTACGTTTCCTTTACGCTCTTTAGGTTTCGACTATGAGCTGGACCTTGTGGAGACTCTTCTGAAACCCCCGTATAGCTCTTCCAGTAACAGGGGCAGCATGCATGCATCCCCGGCCATTTTGGACACCGTACCCTCAGGCGCACACTTTGTCACACATAGCCTGCCATCAGCCTCAAGTCTGCAGCCATGCCAGGGCAGAACTCTGAGCTACAGTTTACTGCAGTGTAACACGACCGGCACTGATGCAGCTGATCGGGCTGCCTCTAAAAACAAATCATTTGCTAGGATTCATATTAACCCACTCAGTTGGCTGCAGCAAGCACTGTCAATGTCTCAGTTACTTGTGAGTTATTTGTCCGCTATCCGCGAGCCATGGAGATTCAGGTTTACTGTGGGGGCAGGCTGGCCGGACCAGACCTACCAGCTGCAACAGTAACTCCTTCGGCAATTTGCAGAGGGCCAATCATTTTAATTTTAAATTTACTGCAGCCTGGAGGCACACATTGGTACAAGTTGGGAAGCGCTGTTATTATTTGCTGCATCCGTTACCTCGACATGACGCAGGTGGTCAAAGATGCGCCACAAATGGAAATCTCCTATATTGGGAGACGCTGCATCAATACACACACCTGTGCTTTCTGGAGACGCCGCTGCAGCTCGAGAGACCCGGCTGCTGCTTGGGGGAACCCTGCCGACTTGCCGAACTTCGTTCTGGGCTGTGCTCATTTTCGAGCAGAGAGAGAGCCATACTTGCTAGTTTTTATTCCCCCCGCCGCCGCACTTTGGAAACACCTGCGGCCGCAGAACGGGGGGACTACTCCTCCCATACGGCATAGCGTGAGCTGACCTGCCGCACATGCCCACCTACGCGCCAGGTGGTGCACAAAAGTCCAGCGCTCTCGCAGTGGAGCGGGAGTCGCTGCTTCAATACACACACCTGTGCTTTCTGGAGACGCCGTTGCAGCTCAAGAGACCCGGCTGCTGCTTGGGGGGAACCCTGACGACTTGCCGAACTTTGTTCTGGGCTGTGCTCGTTTTCGAGCAGGGAGAGAACCCTACTTGCTAGTCTTCAGTCCCCCCCGCCGCCGTACTTTGGAAACACCTCTGGCCGAAAAGCGGGGGGACTACTCCTCCCATACGGCATAGCGGGAGCTGACCTGCCGCACACGCCCACCTACGCGCCAGGAGGCGCACAAAAGTCCGTGGCAGACCGTGGCTGGGCTGGGCCCTGTCCCTTGGTTCCAGTATACAAACGCAGGATTGACTTGGATTTACGCTGGGAACTTAAGGTACATTTATTTATTGTGAGTTATCCTGTAAAATATGGGCAAAAACACTCCTATGACTACGCGTTCCACCTCAAGAAGGAAACAATGGGAAGAGCTTAGCGCGCATCCAAGATGGTCGCGTGAGCTGAGAGCTCCCAAGACCCTCGCCGCCTCCTACATATATCCTGTCACGGATCCTGATATGAACGACGGGTTATTGTGGACATAGCCCTGCTGAACTAATTGCTCTTTTCAAAAATTGATTTGGACGCCGGGAACCAGAAATACTCCGTTCTGACGCCTGAAGGCCTACACCGAGAGACAGCCTGGGACTCGAGCATCCGGAATACCCGGGGGGCAGTTGAATAACAACGGCTGTTGGAAGAAGACTGCTGCCCCTGGTGTACTTTCGGTTTCGTTTTTCCTGCTCTCGTCCACTGAAAGACGGCTGCCCTTTGTTCCTGCCGGTCCATGGTTCAACTTGATCGACTGCTCCTACAGGGCGCCCCGTATTTTGATTTTTCGCAGTTTTATCTGTGAGGAGCCATTTGCACCTGGTCCCAAAAGCCCCTTTGGGACGCACAGCTCAACATGGCGGGCAAGCCTGAAAGCGATAAACGGACGGTCAAGAGCACGTCCCGAGGTGGTGCCACTCAATCCAACAACATGGATCGATATACGTGCCCTAAGGGTGCCCCCAGTGGGACTGGTAAAACTCCGGAGGACCTTGGAGGTGGCTCCCCAGAAACGGAAGAGTTGAGTCTGCGAGACATAATGGGCGCCATTGCAAGCGTGGAATCATCCATGGGCCAGCAGTATGAAACATTGGCCTCCAAGATCGACACAGTGGCTGTTGATGTCAGTTTGATTAGGACGGACTTGGCTAAAACTAATGAGCGGGTCAAGTTGTTGGACATTAAAACTGCCAGTCTTACAACCGACGTGTCTGATCTCCAGACTGAAGTCCGGAACTTAAGAACCTCGAGTGCACAGTTCGCCCGCCGGCTCGAGGATTTCGAAAGCCGCGCGAGGCGCAACAATGTGCAAATTATTGGAGTTTCGGAGACGTCTGCTGAACAATCGACTGATCTCCTGGTGGAAGATTTGATATTAAATCATCTCGCTCCTAAGGGCCTCAGCAATTTCTTCGCGGTGGAGCGTGCCCACAGAGTTCCGGGCGGAAGACACAAACCAGGCGCCCCACCACGGCCCATAATTGCTAGAATCTTTAATTTCAGGGACAGGGATGCTATCTTGCAGGCCTCGAGGACCGGCGGCCCCACGAAATTTGAGAACGCATCTATCAGTTTCTACCCAGACTTCACCCAATCGGTACAGAAACAGAGAATGGGATTTACCAGGGTGAAACGTAGACTGAGAGACTTGGGCTTGAAGTACGCCATGCTCTTCCCTGCCCAGTTACGGATTGAACACAGCGAACGCGTACTCTTTTTTGATCGGCCTGAGGTGGTCAGTGACTGGCTAGACACTTTGTCGACACATCGTGACCGTGCGGAGCAACCTGGAGGTGCGGAAGGCAGCCAGACGGAACAGGAGGAGTAAGGGGAACGGCGTGTGCAGCTCATATTTCTTGCAGAGGTGGTTCGTTTTAATTTTGGGTCAATGGGACTTTAATGACTATAAACCCAGAGGCGGCGGGGGATTGGGACTCTTCCTCCTCTTGGGGTGTTCCTCTTTCTTCTTGTAGATTAGTTTTTGGGGCAGGGTGACAGACACACTGCAAGTTGGGGTGGTTTTTCGAATTACCGCAGGGGTGCAGGGAGGGGGGGGATGTGTGTTTGGGGTTTTCTGGGGGAGGAGGGGGGTTTCTTTTTTCTTTTGGTGTTGTTACAGAGGCTACGTATCATTGTACAATTCCACTTTTGTGTCCTTCTTAGTGTTTGGGGGATTCCGCCAGTATTCATGGGATGGGGGTAGGGGGTTGAGAGTCTTAAGTTGGAATGTCAATGGCTTGGGAGACAGGATAAAGCGGGGGATTGTATTACAATACTTGAAACGCCATTCCCCTGATGTGATACTATTACAGGAAACGCACTTGGTGGGGAACACATGTCACGCTATGAACCGGAGGGGTTACCGGTTGATTGCACACTCGGGGTTCACCTCCGGATCGAGAGGGACTGGTGTTCTTGTTAGAAACTCCCTCCCCTTGGAGGTTGATGATACTGTCCTAGATGATAGGGGACGATATGCTGCCATTACTGGTAGATGGGAGGGGAAGACGATCTCTATACTCTCAGTGTACGTTCCTGCAGGTTTACAAACCACGACGTTTGCTGACTTGGGAAACTGGTGTTGGAGCTCCCGAGGGGATTTTGGTTGTGGGAGGAGACTTCAACTCTGTTGTCTGTGGTAGGGAAGATCGTAACCCTCCCAGAGATCTTACGAGATCGCAATCCTGCCTTGGCAGCTTTCTGGATACATTGGGTCTCGTTGACTGTTGGCGAATGTTACACCCCGGACAGGCCCAATACACCTTCCATTCGGGTGCACACGGAAGCCTTGCGAGGCTTGATTACATCCTCATGCCGGCGGCACAGGCCGTATCGGTGAGAGAGGTCCGACATTTGCCCAGAGGCATCTCGGATCACTCCCCACTATGGCTTCTTATTGATATCCAGCTGGGGGTCGGGTCGCCCCGATCAATCCTTGGCATCTCCGGAACCCTGAAACCCGGGTAGGTGTGGTCAAGACTATCAACAACTACTTTGTTGAAAATGTGGGGTCTGTGTCCTCGTCTATATCGCTGTGGGAGGCTTTCAAAACTGTGATTCGAGGCCAGACACTGTCGCTGATTGCCTGTGCTAAGAGACGGAATAATGAGGAGGTTGTGAGACTGGAGTCTGAAATCACTGCCCTAGAGGCAGACCTGGATTCCGGGGTCATGCAGGACAAAGTGCATGTCTTGAATCTAAAACAGTCTGACTATAGAGCCTTGGTGACAGACGCTGCTAAGGCCATGAGTCGCGAGCAACAGGGACGCCTGTATGATGTGGGTGATAAAGCTGGGAAATTGATTGCATGGCTGGATAAGAAGGAAAGATTGAGTCAAGTGGTGCCAGTTGTTGAAAGAGCGGATGGTGTGCGTGTGGTTTATCCGCTAGAGATAGTGGAGGGGTTTGCATGTCACTTCCAAACGGTATATGCGCCAGTCTCTGACAGGCCTGAGGAGGACTCGCATCTTTTGCTCAGAGATATCGCACTGCCTAGCTTGTCTGATTCTGATAGAGAGCGTATGGAGGCGGAATTTTCCACCGATGAAATAGCGCTCGCTATTCGCTCCATTCGCTCGGGAAAAGCCACAGGCCCAAATGGTATCCCAAACGAGTTGTACAAGTTGTGTCCCGACAAAATGGCGCCGTATCTTCGCACGATGTTTCTGGAGTCGAGTGAGAATGGATCGCTTCCCCAAGATCAGAGACTGGCTTCCATTGTCGTAATTCATAAAGAAGGGAAACCACGAGACTTGTGTACCTCTTATAGACCTATATCACTTTTGAATGCCAACCCTAAGATTCTGGCGAAATTATTGGCAAATCGATTAATAAAGTGATTGGAGACCTGATACACCCGGATCAGTCCGGATTTATTCCAACCCGCAACACTGCGCTGAATTTACGTCGCCTTCACGGCGTTCTTGCGAGGGCGAAGACGTTGCGTGAGCTGGCCATTTTGGTCTCTCTAGATGCCACTATGGCCTTCGACACTGTGGAATGGCCATATCTATGGGCGGCCCTTGCGAAGTTCGGTTTTGGCCCTGTGTTCAACATTTGAGTCAAACTTCTCTATGAGAGGCCGCTGGCTCAGGTGGTTGTTAATGGTAGGGTCTCTGAGCCTTTCACTCTCGGGAGAGGCACGCGGCAAGGATGCCCCCTATCTCCGTTACTGTTCGCGCTCGCCTTGGAACCCCTGGCCGCATGGCTGCGGTGGGAACGATCGCTCAAGGGTATCAGATGGACCCCCGACTTTGAAGATCGCATATCCCTAAATGCGGACGATATCCTCCTGTACCTTACTTCCCCTCGGAAATCGTTGGGGGTACTGTTTGATGTCCTTAGCTCCTTTGGTAAGAATTCTGGTCTGGTGATCAATTGGAATAAGTCTTGTGTCTACTCACTTACTGGTGAGATACCTCTCGTGCCGCGTAACTGCCTGATACAGATCTCGCACACCGGCTTCAAGTACTTGGGGATATACGTTTCGCTTGACCCTGCGATTCGGTATCAGCGTAATTTGCTCCCTCCGCTTCTCCGGTTGAAATCCGACGTGAAAGCTTGGTGTAGATTGCTGTTGTCTCTGGTCGGAAGGGCGGCCCTATTCAAAATGATGTCCCTGCCCAGATTTTTATACGCACTTCAAAATACACTTGACCTTGTACCCACCAGCTATTTCCGCGAGATCGAATGCCTTCAGAGGAAGCTACTGTGGGGCGGACGCCCCCGTATTGCCTTGGCTAAGTTAACACTGCCTTGGTATGACGGGGGCATTGCGTTGCCTGACATCAGACGCTATTATTGGGCCTCCCAACTGAGCGCAGTTAATCACGCTATGTACGGCCCTGTGTCCAACCCAGCATTCGCAATGGATAAATGGCTGCTCCCAGGAGGGGACTCCAACAGGGCGCTATATTCCAAGCAGCCGGGTAGGACGTTAACGGGACCCACCGGAGTTGCGGTGCGGGATTGGCATAGTGCGAATGCAGCTATGGGCTGGTCAGACGTCGTGACCCGAGCGGCTCCGCTCTATGTCACTGAGAAACTAGGCAATTTATGGACTACCAAGGGTTTTGAGAAGTGGGACCTCATCGGCATCAGTAAGGTTGGGGATCTCTGGGTCAAGGACAGGATAAAGACCTTCGATGAATTAAAAACTGAATATGCGCTTAACGACAGGGAGTACTTCCGTTACCTACAGATCCGACATGCGATTGGATCGGTCTTCCCGGCCGACACCCTCATCCCGGAATCTTCCCCTCCAAAGATAGAGTGCTTGACGGCCACGTCCCGGATAGTACCATCTCTCTAATATATAAAAAACTCATAAATGACCGAACGGATCTTCTTCTGCAACTGCGAGAGGCTTGGACCGGCGATGGACTGGAGCTAGATGATGAAGATTGGCAGGCTGCGATATCCTCTCCTAAGGAGGTCGCGATCCCGGCCCGTCTTCGACTGGTGCAGTTAAAGATCTTACACCGTGTTTACGTGACAGGCCCCCGATTGTTGCGTATGGGTTATTCTGTGGATGGGTTGTGTAAGCGTGGGTGTGCTATGATGGGTACCTTCCTCCATATTCTAGGGGTATGCCCCGAGGTCGTGTCATTCAGGAACCGTGTGCATGATGTCATGAAGGAAGTTACAGGAGTTTCGATATTGCCTGAGGCCCAGAGGTGTCTGTTGAATGTGTGGGAACCCAACGATTATAACGTGGCTCAGACACAATGGGTCACTTTGGGTAATATGGTGGCTAAAAGCGATATTCCACAGTTATGGGGGTCCCGAGGGCACCCAGGCTCTCAGCCTGGATAGAGAACATGGACTGGTGCATGTTTCGAGAAAAAACGGTATATGTCGCACGGGGTAGGCTCAAGAAGTGGAGGGGAATATGGAACCAGGGGAATCTGTACAGCGGATTGATCTGTACTCCTCCTTTTGTGAATCAACCGGAGGTGCTGCAGTCCCCTTAGCCTGATGTTCCTTCTACAGTATTGAGCTTAGTTGATACCATGATTGCTTGCCTCTTTCGTCCTTCCCCCCCCTTCTGTTTACATCTCCATTTACTGATTACATATGACTTTTGGGATGCGGCTCTCCCCTTCCTGGGAGGGACACTTATGTATACAATTCCTGTTTTGCCTCGCTATTTTTATATAGTTTCCTTTTTAGTTTGTTTATACATATCAAAAAAAAGTAAAACCTTGATTTATCCTGCGTCTTAACATATATTTTTATGACATGTAAGCTTATTTGCCGCCGGACCCCCGGGTTGCCGGCTGAAACTCTGTGTAACTGTACTATAGTATGCATTTGTCTGTGTTGGCGACGGCCGGCCCTAGTGGTTGTAGGCTTGCTACTGTAATATTATAATTGTCAATAAAGGCTTTAAAAAAAAAAAGAAAACAATGTATCCCCACCCCTTTGCCAACCCTAACTGCAAAAGACAGGATGTTACAGAAGACTATAGGGGTGGTCGTCACTGCTATTGAGAGAACTGAGAGACGGCTCTCGCTGCCCCCTAACATGTGTTTACCTTCTCTAACTACGAACACCTCTGTAACACTGGCAAATATCTCAGACTCGATGCTCATGGATTAGTTTGCAGCGTTCCCTAGGCCCGCAGATACCCATTGTACCCCTCAAATACCATGTACAACTTCGCTAACCTCCCCCTCGGCTACTAGGTTGTCATCAACACCTTCATTACAACCACCCCTTACATCGGTGGAGTCCTCGATTATAAATGACAATGTTATTAATCTAGAGGGCTCTGGAGCCCCTTTATTGACGAATTCCAACATATTGGTTGGACTGCGCAATGAGAGCTCCCCTCAAAGAGAAAGGGGCCAGAAAAGGATTCAGGGAAAAACTAATCCGACTGAAAAGCCAACTACGGGAGTGGGTAAAGATAGACTCAAACAGCAAATATTAGCCTTTGCCACTCAGGGACAACATGGGGAAGTGAGCAAGGGTTATCCAACTATTTCTGAGATCAACAGTGGCACTGATAGTGTCATGGTTGATCCGGAAACTTTACCACCTAACCCCGTAGGTTTTATGATTTATTTCGAGTAGATGCTGAGATCCTTAATCTTACCACTGCTGGAAAGAACAAAAACTTTGACAAATAAAATAGAGTCCCTAGGAAAATTGGTTCTGGGCAATTCGGACATGCTGAAACAGCTCAATACGAGGGATTTGGACAGGGACGTAGCAGCCCCTGCTGAAAACCCTACTATAGCTAGCACTGTCCCTAAACCTCCCCAAAAAACATCTAATACAGCAAAAGAAGGGGGAAAGCGTCCAAGACAGCAACTTCTAGCCCTAGATAAGAGAGCGCAGGCATCTAACAAAGTCCCCAATAAAGCGGTGGAAAGGGAGGTTCTAACAGATAAAACAGGGTTAAACCCCGCAAGAGGCTTACCAAAAAAAGAGTATTGACATTCTGAGGGTTAGACACCCACGCATAGACTTACCGCCTGAGTCAATGCCTTACACTGTGGTACTGACGGGCGTCCCGAAACTACAGAATAATAGAGAGGAATCCTTTGCAATTTTAAAAAAGTACACTGGCTAAATAGAAACAGACCGCTTCCAGAACATCTACGAGCAGAAATCATAAATGTTCGTAGAGTGGCCTGGATTGGACACACATATAAAGATTCAACTGGGGATTGTATCATTATAAATTTCAGAGATAGACGTATTGTCAGACACATCTGTGGGTGGAATCCACTTGGTGGGATTGCTGGGATTCAAACCCGGGATCTGTCTTACTTCTACCCATTAATGAACTGTAGGGTATTTAGATCAAATCCCTACCGGCAAGTAGAGGATTGGGATAGACAGGCTGCCACATTTAATGTCCCAACATTTAATCAGTTTGATGTTTTACAAGGGATGGAGGACATTGACTGACTCCCTGATATTATAACCACTCAAAAATCTGGATCATCCATAAACCCAATCAATATAGGTCCTGTCTCTGACATTAGTGAATCAATTGTGATAGAGAGTAAGGATAAAGAAGGATCCACAGATCCCATAAGAAAAGAGCAACCCCCTAGTACGTCTAGTTTATCTAGAAGTTTAGGAAAAGATCAATCTCAATCTCGAGAGATTATATTGGAACCTGAGGACACCCTGGGTACGTTAGCCAGTTCAAAGGAGGAGGACACATTGGCACTGGTGAGCTGGAATATAGCTGGTCTAAGGTGGGAAACGAAAACTGGATTAATCTTGTGAATGCTCAGGATGTTATGTGATTACAAGAAACCTGGTCTATAGAACCAGATCATGTTAACAGCTTTAGGACCTATTTTTCCCCAGCAATTCGTTCACCCCATGGAAGGGCAAAAGGGGGATTCTGCACATATGTATCAAACATGTTGTCATATACTAAAATTGATGTTGTTTTTAATGATAGGTTTTACCATATTCTCCATATTTCCATTGATTCTGAATTTTCCTTGGTTTTAGTCAATTTTTATAATAATGTCCAGTTGGAGGAAATGGATAACACTTTTAAACGATTAGGAAGGCATATAAAAGCCATGTTGACCTGAAGTTCTAGAGATGTCTATGTAATGTGGGCAGGAGATTTTAATTGCTCCCTATGTGCAAGAGCGGAAAAAGGCACCTGTGGTGTTGTGCTTGACAAAGATACTTTTTTGTCCCACTTTGAACATACCAAGTGTGGAGATCACATAAACGAAATCATGTTCGGATCCGATATGGGGTTTGTAAATAGACTGGTCACCCCAGAACGTCCATTTGTCCCGACTTTTGTGGTAGAGGGGCTACAACAACGATTGATTATATAATCATGACTGTGAGACATGGGGGAATGATACAGTCTTGTAGTACTCTTGATAACTCACTGAGCGACCATTATCCTCTTAGAATTGTACTGCAAAGTACTTATAGCACTCTATGTCTGTTAGGTACTCCTGACGTACAATTGGAGAACATCACCTTGTCCAGGAAAAATGGCTATTCCTTAAAATGGTCAAACATAGTCCCTGAGGACTTTCTCGAAAAACTAGTGAAGAGCACATGGCCACAGTTTGAGGCATGTACTGACGTAAACATTGAGGAAGGCGCTGTTGTAAATAATTTTTTATTAATCGTCACACAAATTAAAAAACTTCTCTGGGTTGAAACTAAAGGCCCCATAAAACCCAGAGTAAGCTGGTTTGATTCAGTGTGTACGAAAGCATATTCAAATCTAAAACATGCATTACACGCGCCAGATAAAGACAGGACGTTAATTAAGGAATGCAGATATATTTATAAACAGGCGCTAAGAAAGAGGAAAGATACTATAAAACATGCAACTTGGGATGCTCTGTGTGAGGCCTCGTTAAGTCGAGATTCAGCAGCATTCTGGAAAGTTGTAAACTCCCCCTTCTCTAATTATAATAGTACCCCCACAATAGAGGTAGCAATATCCGCACCAGAGTGGGTGTAACATTTCGGAGATTTATATTCTGCTCAATGCTCGTTAGGAGATCGTTCACTTTCTGTAACTCCTAATATTGAAGAACCCAATTTAAACAATACCCAGGCACATGATGATTTCTCTATAGAAGAAGTCAGCGCTAGTATCAATGCAAGTTTGGGTGGCAAAGCACCAGGCCCTGACGGGGTCCCGGTAGATCTATACAAAAATGATATTGATTTATGGGCCCCTATCTTGGCTAGAGTTTTTAATTTTACTTTTCACAATGGTCCCCTGCAATCGTGGCGCGAGTCACTGATAGTTCCAATATTTATAAAAGGGGACAGACTTAGCTGTCAATGTTATCGTCCTATTTCACTTCTTGACAGCACCATCAAAGTCTTTGGTAGGGTCATCTTAAACAGGCTTCAAATATGGGCGGATGAAAACAATATAATCAGCGATTTACAATACGGGTTCCGTAAAGGGCTTAGTACAATTGACCAGTGTTTGAACTTACATATTTTAATAGAGAAATATATAAAGGCTAAAGAGGGTCGAATATTTTTAACTTTCATAGATTTACCATCCGCTTTCGACTGTCTCACACAATAAACTTTGGATGGTTCTGAGCAAAATGGGGGTAGATATATCAATTATAAACTTTCTAAGGGAATTGTATCAGGACGCATCTGCAAGAATTAGATTTGGAAAAAACGGTGAATGCACTGATTCTTTTGGCATAGGTAGGGGCGTACGACAAGGCTGCGTGCTAGCCCCACTCCTCTTCACACTATATAAATGACGTGGAGAAAACTCTTTTAAAGAAATGTAGGGATTTGCCTACGGTAAGAGATAGACCAGTGCCCGCATTATTGTACGCCGATGATGCTGTCCTGATGGCTCGAACCCCATTGGCCATGCAAGTCCTGGTTACCTCCTTTGCAAATTTTATGAGTGGATTAAACTTAAAGATAAATTGCTCTAAAACTTTTACTATGATTTGCAGTGGTGGCACAAATAAAAAGAGGAAAGCAGTTTTTATTGGTACGACCCCAGTTGATTTTACTCCAACTTTCTCCTATTTAGGAGTTTTGTTTGATCACACTGGCAACTGGAACATTACAATCAAGACAAGAAAACTGCTGTATTGTAAAGCCATAATGGCGCTAAAAACCTTTAGCCATAAACTTGGAAGGAATCCTATAGTGGAAATGCAAACTGTGTATAAGGCCACTTGTCTAGCAATAATGACCTATGGCGCGGGCTTGTGGGGGCATGCCAATGTGACATGTCTACTGGTGGTAGAAAATCTTTTTATGAAGTACCTTCTGGGTGTCCCGAGAAGTGTATCCGCATACTCTTGCCACACAGAACTTGGGGAACCATATCTAGCAGATATTTTAAGAACTGCCCCGATACTGTTATGGAATAGAGTTTGGACAACCGACGAATGTGGTCTAAATCGTCTGATTTTGAACAATGTGTTAGGCCTAGAAAAGAAGAATAAAATTTGTTGGTTGTCATATGTGAAGACATTTTTCGAGGATCTGGGAACCCTATACTATTTTAATGATCCAACCTCTTTAAGTAATATCTCAAGGAAAGCTCTGAAAGAAAAGTGTATGGGATACTTACATGAACGCAGAGCGCAAACAGAAATGAAAAAGAAAACTGTATTGGCACATTCACAAACTGTTATTTCTAATAAAATGCAGCCATACGTCAAACTTCAGATGAGCGATTACGAGAGGTTTTTATTAACTCGTTTTAGGTTTAATTTATTGGTTCGGTTATTTAGTTTCCCAGACATGAATGATTGGTCTAAACACCTGATTACATGTCCCTGTGACAACCTGTTAGAGCAATCAGACATGCACATTCTTTTTTTTGGTAAATTTTATATTAAGCCTAGAAGAAAATTGGTCATATCCCTATTGAAGATTATGGATGTTAATCGCTGTCGCCCTGCCTTTCTAGCTGTACAGAAACTGGACAATATTTTAACTGTCGTATTTAATTCCTCGTTTTTAAAAAATTCTTTTAAATTACGAAAAACTATGGTATTCTGAATTACAACGTATTGCTTATGAAATTATGCTGAATTGTCCCTTGAATTATGTAGAAATCTTTTTGGTATTATGACAAAGTGTTTATGTATTTACAATGGTGCTTATTATGAATTTACTAATTGAATGTGATTTTATATGTACTTTTATGGTTATTCTGTTTTAATAACCGAATAAAGAATCTGAACTGAACTGATACATTGTAGCAGCCAACTGCTGCTCCCTCAACCAGCCAAGCCCTGAAGCCTGTGAACGGCGTGCGCACGCCACATGGAGTGGCAGCTTTACTTTAGCACTAGGCAACGCTAACCGCTTGACATCTGAATCGCTCTGCCTATATTGCGTGACAATGCATTTCAATGCTATGATGCGGAGCACCACATTGAAATGCGTTAGTCTAACACCTGATGCGTGGTACATGGCAGGACTGCCATGAGGGACAATTAAATATATACATTTTTTCCCCTCGTCAGCATCTGTGGAAATCCCCTCCACCCCCACTCGCCCCACCACTCTTACCTGCACAGTTTGCGGCTGGAGAAGAGGGCATGTTATGTATAGTTCTCCCATTATCCTCTGCCCCTGTGGAGTAGTTGAAGGCAGGGGCAGATGATTTTGGTGGCCATGCATAGCATAACATTATAGATGGGTAAACAGTGAATTAAGGTTATGTTTTCACCTCCGGGTTCCGAGTGACATCATAGCTATTTGACGTCACTCTGAACCGCTCAGTGAAAAATATATCCATATTTCACTGTTAACCATCTAAAATTCTATATGTTTTGCATGACTCTCATAGAGAGCCTCTATCATTTATTTCAGTTTCAAAATGTCATAACTCACTGCTATGACATAGCAACAGTTGATGACAAAACTTGTTACCCACTGTTGCTAGGTCATAAAGGCTTTCCAGGCTAGGCTGATAGGGCTGTCTGTGAGCTTGGAAGTGCAGGTATGCTTTCACTGAAAGTAGAGCTGCAGGAGGGGGATTGAAGGCAGGGAAGGTGTGAGGGGTGTTAGTCAAGGATGGCAGTAAGGTAGATTTATTTTTCCTTTGGCACAGGGATACATAACTGAGGCCATGTTATGTATTGCTCCCTCATTAATTCTCTGTCACTGCGTAGCCATAATATAAATCCTAAATGAGTAAAAAGGGAATTAAGGGGATTGGTTTTTACTTCAGGGATCTAAGTGACATCATAGACAGCTCGAGCTTTGCTCTCATCTTTTTGACGTCACTCAGAACCCCTCGGTGAAAAACATCCTAGTAGTTTACTGATACCCATCTATATGCTATGTGCAGTTGTAAAGCGCACTATCACCCCTAAGGGTAGCATGGCACTGAGCAGGTGCTTGCCTAGCCCCGCCTATTGTAGGTTGGTTAATTTAAGCCAGGTCTTCTCCTTCTTGTAGAAATCAAGAAGCGAGGAGAAGATTCTGACGTGGAGTTGGAGATCGTCCCACGCTTTAAGGGGCATATTGTCAAGGACTTATCGTCTAGTTATCGTCACTTTATCGCAGCCAAATTGGCGATAAAGTTATCGGCTCTATTCACAAGCTGGTGCTAACAGCCGATATCACCAGTTTTCCTGCGATAGCAGCCGCAAAAAACATCGCCACAGATGACACCGGCAACCAATGTTCCCTCTAATTTTTTTCCTCTGTGTGCGGCAATGGAGGGTCTCTGTGCGCTGCAACCATGGCTATGTGCGCCAGGAACCAAACCACGCGTGTCTGCGGCGCCAAATGGCACTCCAAAATTTTACTTTAAAAAGTGAAAAGATAGTGCATTTTCATACATACAGCGCAACAATAAGGGTCTTAAGGGCAGTTTGCAAAATTGGATAAGCACTCTCCCCTCCCCTACCACACTCTTCCTTCTCTCTCCTCTACCCTCTATCCCCACACTCTCCTCCCTTTCTCCCCTCTTTCCTCAATCTCCCTTCTTTCTCCTCCCCTCTCCCATCTCTCCTCAAGGTACACGCGATTGTCAATGAGCACTAACACAGCATCATTTATACCATTTCGGCATTAGTCAACAGCACTAGTTTTTCCCTGTTGCTCTCATCTTCATCTCCCCCATGGTTACTCCTTTCCCAGGTCTATCTCCATTGCTCTGCCTTCCACCTCTCATGCCTCTCTCCCAAACTCATCTTCTCCCTTTCTATGCTCAACTCTCTCCCTTTCTATAATCTCAGACTCCCTCTCCTGCTTCTCTCTCTTGCTTCGCTCTTGGGCTCCCTGTCCGTACTTCTCGCCCCTGATACACTCTGTCTCCCTCTCCATGCTTCTGTCCCCTGCTGCACTCTCAGGCTCCCTGTCCGTGCATCTCACCCTTGCTTCACTCTTGGGCTCCCTCTCCGTGCTTCTTCCTTGCTGCACTCTCTGCTCCCTCTCTGTGCTTCTCTCCCCCGCTGCACTCGTGTGCTCTCTAGAGATGTGGCCTAGCGACCAGAACTGCCATCTAAGTCACGTAAATACAAAACATGTTGCATTCCAAATGCTATAGGTGTCACATTCGCGAAAGTTATAACTATTAGCATTGTAAATGACAAAGCTATCCATTTAGCTGTTTTAAAAACCAACACATAAATAAAATATTTGTCATTTACAAGACCAATAGCTCCAACTTTTCTAATGCGAGACCTATTGCATTTACACCCGCAACCAGGACACCATCAGAGACTGGAAATGAGGTTAAAAAAAGAAAAAAAGGCAGCAGGACTTTTGTAACTATGCACCCAGAATTTGGAACAACATCCAATCCAAAATGCTTTTATTCGACGAATAAATGTCATAAAAGCTAAATACATCTAATAAAACTAATTTTTGTTACAAAAAGTGTCAGTGGAAATAATTTTTAAAATACAATTTAATAAATACACATCAATCTTACCATGATTAAAAATCGTATTCAACATCTAGAAAAAAGCATTAGATTAAAATTGGATTGTCCTAACTAAAATGACAATAGATAATTAAGCATACACAATGATTAAAAAGGATAAGCTGCAGACATAAATGCCACACATCGATTAATCAATTGGTTAAAAGACATTGTGACCTAATAGCCCACATCCAGCTCAGATACTTTGCTACAGCTGTTGCAATACATGGGAGAGTGTCATTTTGCAATATCCTCATTCCAGTGCTACATAATCTGGAAGACAGCAATCTGCATAATGGAGCCAACCACGCTTTGCGCAGAGCTGTGTATGCTGGGCACACAGAGAACATGAGCGTAAGACTCTTCACACTTATCGCTAAACCCTTATAAAGTCCCATAGGCGAGACATATTGGCTATGCCAATGCTTGTTGGCTTTATGGAATGTCAGTCTGTGGGCCAAGCCCTGCCTTCTCTGGTCTCTAACAGACATGGATGGGCCCACCCTTGGCTCGGACGTGTCCCGTGCCACGGGATAACATGAGCGATTTAAGCCCTAACAAATGCCAGGTGCTGTAATCTCCTCCTGTTGCCCCCAAGTAGTCTGGGGTTAGAATTTCAGTCGTTGTGCCCTGCAAACAGCGTCCTGCTCATGCTCAACTTATCGTTGTTCTAACATCTCGAAGCCTTGATGGCATCTCTCATCTTAACAGCATTCATTAGCTCTCACTAATTTGTATTTCAGAATGCCAACGCCAAGCGTGTTATTCAGAGAGACTAACATTGAACCTACAGCTTATCCCCTATTAAAACTCTAAACTTAATACCATACATATATACTTATCTATCTGATTTTTAACCATCCGAAATAATGCAAATCCGAATTTGTAGTGAACCGAAGACTAGGATCGAACTACAAGGTAGGACAACATTGTGGGTCTGAAATTGAGATGGTACACCATCTTGCCACCCAGATGGGGAGCTGTAGCAGACCGAGGCAAACGGCAGGGCAGAGAGGCAGGATTAGACAATCGTTGCAGTATTTAATTGAATTTTTAAAGAAGTAGCATCGGACTTGTTTGTTGTCTGTACAGTTGTATGATGTTTAACTTCATACAATCTCATTGAACACGTTTCAAATTCAAATACGATAAGGGTACCCTAGATTGCAAGACAATGAATTTGTACATTAATTCTAAAAACAAATGATGGACGGAATGCTGAATGATTCAAACCTTCACCCTCAGTCAATGGTATGCTGCTCTCACAAGGAGCACATTTAAATACAAAGTAGCTGCCTTCACTTCCAGCTGCTACGACAGCTAAGTGCTTTTCGAGACTAAACCAAATTTTGATTCTTGCTAATATATATTTGCTTCAACACGAAAGTTTTAGTAAATCCATTGTAAAACAAAACAAGCATTGACGGACCCAAAAGACTGGCAGTTAGCTCCAGGCCTATTGGTTTTGTGAACAGTAGTGTTTTCTTTCCTCCAACTGATTGCAATATGCCTATTGTACGTTTTTTCTGTAGAGTATAACTGATGCGAATCCCCCAGAAAAAGGTGCAGTTTATGAGCCAACAAGATAATAAGCTGTGTCAGTAATGGTGAAAAAGGCAGTAGGTTCAAAGTTTGAACAAGAAACACGTTGTTCGTAAATGCTCAGTACAGAATTATGAAGCAACATTTAGAGTCCCACTCTTCCAAGAGAGCCTTGCCCGATTTGCTGCCCATATTACTTCCTTGAAGTGCCTGAACTCAAAATTATGCCTGGCTGGATTTTTCTACTCTGCTCCACCCTGTCAAATGCTGCTTTAGGACATTTTGCCAGTATGAGCCATCAAGTTGGCAGGGGCCCGAAAAAGAGTACCACTTGATAAAGGCTGTCATTAGGCAGAACCCTTTCCTCTGTGTGTTGATGTAGGTAATTTTCCTCGAAGCCTCCCAATAACCACCAGTTCCCCCCGCCCCCCGTCCCCCGCCTCCCGTCCCCGCCTCCCGCCTCCCGCCGCCCGCCTCCCGCCTCCCGTCCCG
Organism: Lissotriton vulgaris; assembly: GCF_964263255.1. NCBI lineage: Eukaryota > Metazoa > Chordata > Amphibia > Caudata > Salamandridae > Lissotriton > Lissotriton vulgaris. The sequence goes on from NC_141698.1 coordinate 94,038,692, forward strand.
CGCCTCCCGCCTCCCGCCTCCCGTCCCCCGCCTCCCGCCTCCCGCCTCCCGTCCCCCGCCTCCCGCTCCTTACCTGCAACTCCTCACGCCCGCACCGCCGTCACCACTGTAAAAAGTGCCTCATGTCATGTTCGCGCCGCTCGCTTTGTAAAAGCGGCGGGCGGCGCGAATCTCTTGCGACGGCCTGTGTGCACGCTCCACGCTAGGTGGTGCGCGCTGACGTCAGGGAAGGTGCGCGCGGCCTAGAGGGAACAGTGCCGGCAACTAACGCTAATGAGATGCAGAGTAGGCGTTCCCGTGCAAAAGCAGCGACAACACCACTTTGCAACATTCTCAACGACCAGCCAGATCGGCGATAAGATCACAAAACAGGCGATAAACCACATTAGCAGGAGGGATTTAACACCTGCTCTTACCTGGTATAAAGTCGGCTGAAAACCTGTTCCATAAAAGGGAGCCCAGCCCAGAGCCACACCTGAAGAACAACAGACGCCATGGAGCTACTGATCATAAAGCTCTGAGCCCCAAGAGGGACACAACACCCACTGCCACCACCCCCAGGCCCGCCACCCCCCCAGACTCTGCCCACCACCCCCACCCCAGACTACGACAGAGGCAGCGCAGACAAAGGCAGTGGACCTTCAGAAAACGCACCAGCCTCACAGACTTAACACCAGAGGATGTCATTGCCCAACACAGGCTCAAAAGGAAAACCATCCTCCGCATCCTGAGCATCCTTGCCCACAGGCTGACGGTACCAACACAGCGGACAACCAACATCCCTCCGCAGACAAAGCTGCTGGCTGTGCTGCACTTGTTGGCCTCTGGTACCTTCCAACCAACAACCACCAGAGTCGGAGGAGTCTAACAGGCAGCTCTATCAAAGTTCATCACAATCGGCTTGGTACCCCAGCACCTACACTTCCCCCACACTACGCAGGAACAGCTGGAGACCAAGCAAGGCTTCTACACCATAGCTGGCTTCCCGTACGTGTTGGAGGCAATTGACTGCACACATGTCCTACTTGTGCCCCCTGCCGACACTGCACACAATTACCGCAACAGAAAGCACACGCATTCTATCAATGTGCAGGCAATAGTGGACCACCGGGGACTCTTCACCAATGTCGTCGCCAACTACCCAGGCAGTGTGCATGATTCCTACATCTTCCGACAGTCCATCATCAACCAGCACTTCCAGGATGGCACCTATGGGAATGCACTGCTCGTTGGTAAGTACCAAATGAGCACACCATACACCTCAACTCCACAATAATGCAACTCACAAGTCTGGGAATGCACATGTTACAAACTCAAATACAACATGCTAAACAACATGCCCACCTACCAGACACAACAGCACAACTAACTGTGGTAACCTGAGCTAGCCATATACATAAGCCAACAATGGCTTGGCACCTCAGCCACACAATAGCAGATTGTGGGGAGAGGTGGGAACCAGGCATGTGCGAAGGAGGAAAGTGACCCATGAATGAGAATGTACACAATGCCAAGTGTGGTGTGGATGTGCTGGACAGACTGCAGTATGCAGGCCACAGACATATCCATGTCGACATACACTGCTGGTGTTTGGAATGTAGTGGACAGTGGACGAAACCATGTCACCTCAGCCAGTGGGTAAGATGGCGGAAATGTAGCTTGTTACGTCCCCCCCTGTAAGAGTGAGTGGAGTGCGCTGGCCCGGCATACGCCAGGCTAGCGTAGGGGTGTGAATAAAAAGCACGTATCTCTGGGCGTGGTTGTCTTCCGGAATGGCCAACGTGTATGCCAGGGCGGCGCCTCTCACCCCGCCACAAGGCCAACGCGTGAGCGGTGTTGCCTGCAATCCTGTGCGCTTGCTGCACCCCAGGCCGCTGGTCCCCAGACCCCTCTGCACCCAGGCCTCACTGCTCACACCGGCGTGTGTCAAAGAGAGCCCACCACGTGCCGGTGCAAGCTCCAAACCCAAGGGCCGCGACCTTGGCAGCCTCCTCAGACCATCACGGCCTCCGTGACACAGGCCCAGAGCACGCCTTTCTCATTGACGCACTCCACCGCTGTCTTCGGCTTACACTGCAATCAAGTAGGTTACACATTTGGAACTGAGTCTTGATTTATTTATGGCAGAGTTCATATCACTGTACGCAAGGAGAGGAGTAAGAGGAAGACGCTTTTCAGTCCGGAGGAAAAAAGGATAATCGTTAAGGAGGTGATCGAACACTACTAACAACTGCTCTGGTGCCATTAACTCTGTGCATCGCAAGCCAACGACACGTGGCTGTGGGCCCCTGCTGACCGCTGCCTCCAGCCTACACTGCGATCGAGTAGGTCACACATTTGGAACGGAGCATTGATTTATTTATGGCAGATTTTATATCATTGTGCAGGCCTCATTACAGACTGCACCCCCTTTCAGCTCTGGTGCCACGAAATTCACGGACACTCTCTTGTTGTACTTTGGTGGCGTCTGAGTATATGGCCTGGGGGTTGTCTTCATCATCGTGTAGCCGATACTGACTTGGTGTGAAGAAAGAGTCTGTAGCATTCATCGCCTCCATATTACCTGTTTCTGCTTGGTTCTGCCCTCTGCATCATGTTCTGTAAGAACACCTTCCACTGTCCCCCGAAACACTCAGCGACATTCACCTTGGACATCGACGAGGACCCGCTCAGCTCTCGTGGCCCTAGCTCAGTGCACAGCAAGTCACCGTCCTGTGGCGGTGTGCCTGTGCCAGCCGCAGTGCATCTGGGACCACTAACTCTGTGCAGCTCAAGTCATGGACCCTAGCTGTTCGAACTTTGAACTTCAGATTGTCTGATCACTATTGTAGTTGTTGCCAGCACCAACTACTCCCTGTGGGCTGGCTTACACTCATCCCACACCCATCCAGCACAGGCGTCACTGGGCATGTGACCCTGGCAATAAAAGGGGCCGGGCGCACGTGCCCGTAGCCAGTTCCACAAACTATCTAAGTGTGTCTTGAATGCAAAAGGCCAACGGTGGACTACAGATGCCGCACAACCCCTGATTATTTCCTAAAGTATTTTGCATTAATTCTGTTCATGTGGTGTGCATACACTGCTCCTGTACCCACCGTTACGGGGTACAACCCAACCGGGAAAAAAAGATGCCGAGAGGTGCACTACCCAGGTATCCAAGATTAAAGAATGAAGCCAAATCAGTTCCTTCGTGGAAAATAGTCTTTAATCATATAACTCCAAATTCATAGATAAAAAGCAACAGCCAACGCGTTTCGTTCGTGAAAGAACTTCGTCAGGGCTGGAGAGAAAAGAACATAAACAAAAACATAAGAATCCAAACTCATACAACATAGACCACAATACATATAAAATATTTAAGATTAAAAAGAGCTCAGTTATATAGACCACCTGTAAGGGAGTGACGGTCTCCGGGATCTACACTGAACTTGTTACAAAAACCACACACAGCATGTCAAGAAAAAAATAAATAAAAATAAACCTAGAATTGGTGGATTCAAGTAATTCGACCCCCACTAAGTTTCCTGGTGGGCATGGGGCCGCTGAGGTAGCATGATTCCCAAATCTAGACCATGAACCCCATAGATTAGGTTATGCAAGCAACATACATATAAATGCACACTCTATAATCTAACTCTTAGATTTCAGCATGCTAAAAAAGAATGGTCACGGCCTTGCGCCGCATGGGTTGGTGGGGTAGGCTGACAGCCGAAACGCCACTGTGGCATAATGGTTTATTACCTGAACTATCAGCCTTATCAGGTTTCGATGACTGGGATGCGATCAGAATTTCGCAGCTGGGACATGTAATGTCCGGGACGACGCTCAAGTCCTTCCAAGCGCTCAGCACGGAATTCAATATGCCTCAGTCCCAATTTTTTCGATACTTGCAATTCAGGCACGCATTATCACCCAGCATTGCCAGCCTGGACTCGCTTCCTGAATTTAGTCCGATTGAGGCGAAGGTCTTTATGGGCGACCTGGGGGATAAAAAAGTCTCTCGTATTTATCAGACGATGGTCACTCATTGCTCCTCCACCCTCATTCCCTTGAAGACAGCTTGGGAAGCTGATATTGGTCCCTTAGATGAGGATGATTGGAGGGAGGCCCTGGAATCCCCTAGGGGCAGCCATTGCCATACGATTTAGATTAATCCAATTCAAAATTCTCCATAGGGCCTACTACACCCGTGAGCGTCTGTGGAAAGCAGGCCTGATTGAGTCCCCGGAATGTTTGCGATGTGGAGCTGTAGTGGGCACTTTGCTTCACACGGTATGGTCGTGCCCTAGACTGGTTGGATTCTGGAGGGGAGTGTGGGGCTGCCTGTCTGAGGTGCTGGGCTGGATTCTTCCCTGTACTCATCGCCTGGGCCTCCTACACATCCTGGAAGGGGTTGGTGGGAACATATACAAACGCCACTTGCTGCTCCTAGGGTTGGTAGTGGCCAAGAGAGACTTGGCGCGAGCTTGGAAGGACGTGAGGGCCCCCTCCCTGAGTGCATGGAGGGCTGGAATGGACATTTGTATGGGTCTGGAGCGACCAATATTTGAAGCACGAGGATGCCCCCGCAAACATTTTAAAGTGTGGAAGAGATGGGCCGATTATAGGGGGTTGACACTAGACCCTCCAGAGGAACCGGAGGAAGATCTTTAGTCCCCAGGCGCCTGGTGAGCCCTTGCATTACATCCTGAGTGCCATGTCACGACTAAGCACTGGAGCTACTTGTATACACGTGCACGGGGTTAGGGTGGGATATAGGGAAGGGGGGAGGGTTGGGTAGTTCGGGTTGTCAGAGGTAGGGGCGGGTATAGCTGTTTTCTCTTTCATATCAATGTATTCTCTCGATGTCTTCATTGGACGTGTGATCCTGTGATTTAACTGTACCAAGATGTCTGGCGGTGTTCTCCTGATTGTGGGGAGCCACATTGATTCCTTACCCAATCCTATCAATAAAATTTGTTGTGAAAAAAAAAAGAACGGTCACCTGCAAGGCCTAATACATCAGAATGCGAGTGATCATAGGGTAAATTCTCTTAAGTAACAGAAGAGAAGGAGCTTGTTAAAAAAATAATTTTCACATGTAAGGCCTAATACATCCGAATGAGACCTGTCATAGGGTAAGTTATCTGATGTGGAGCCGGGACTCCGCCGGAGACCAGAGGCCTCTGATCTCCGCCTCTCCCATGTCGCCCCCCTCAGCCCTGGAGGGACGTGTCCGTCACAACTAAGTGCTCCGTTTGGGGTAGGGAGAGGGATCTGCCGCTGACCCAATCGCGGCCCATGAGCCACCACTGTAACTGTCTTGCAGCGCCCTCCGAGATCAAGACATGGTCGGACAAGTTGCCCTGATGCTGGGCCCACTGAAACTTCAGGTCCAACTGCAGAGCCCGTACCTGCCACCTGGTGCGATGCACCAGAAGGATGCAGCGTCAACCTGACGAAACTCAGGATAACAGCTGAAAGATTGGCATCAAAGCCTGAATATCCCAAACCCGCTGTTCGGGAGGATAAACCTGAAACTGTGCCGAGTCTAGAACTGCTCCGATGAAGAGGAGCTTCTGAGAGGGACACAGGGGTGACTTTGTCACATTGATGGAGAACCCCAGCAGGTGCAGGAGGTTGGCCGTAGTCTCTGGAGGTGGCTGACGACTGTCTGGGGCGAGCCCGCCTTCAACAACCAGTCGTCGAGGTAGGGGGAAGACTGAAACCACCAACCTGCGCAGATGAGCTGCAACCACTGCCATCACTTTCATGAACACCCGTGGGGCACTGGTAAGGCCGAAGGGGAGCACGGTAAACTGAAAGTGCTCGTGGCCTACCGTGAACCGCTGGTAGCGCCGGTAGGCCGTCAGGACCGGAATGTGGAAATAGGCGCTCAGCAAGTCCAATGCTACCATCCAGTCTCCTGGGTCTAGGGCAGCTAAGACCAGAGCCAAAGTCAGCATCTTGAACTTCTCCTCCTGGAGGAAGCCGTTGACGTTCCACAAGTCCAAGATAGGGCGTAGGCCCTCTTTGCCCTTCTTGGGAACCAGAAAGTAGTGGGAATAACAACCACACCCTACTTATGGCCCAGGAACGTGCTTGATGGCCCCCTTGGCCAAGAAGGCCGTAACTTCCTCTTGTAGAAGGTCCATGTGATCCCCCGCCTTGCGGTGGTACTGCAGTGGTATGGCTGGAGGGGTCGCCTCGAAGAGGAGGGAGTAGCCCCTTCGGACGATTTGCAGCAACCACCTGTCCGAAGTGATGGTGCGCCAATGAAGGAGGTTATGGCGTTGTGTGCCCTGAAAGCTCGGACTAGGAGGGCTTTGAGGTGGATGCTGCGGGGGTGGATGTGAACTGGCCTCGCCTTGGTCCACGGGCACCGCCACAACGGTTACCACGTCCGCCACCGCGATGGCTGGCAGGACGTGTGGGGACGCCCCTTCTTTGGCCACGAAAGGAGTGAAAGGCAGCTGGCTGCTGGCGCGGGGCCGACAGGCCCAAGGACTTGGCCGTAGCCCTGGAGGCCTTAAAGCGCTCAAGCGCACTGTCTGCCTTGTCGCAAAAGAGGCGACGGCCATCAAACGGCATGTCCATAAGGGTGTTTTGGACATCAGCCAAAAAGTTGGCAGACCTCAGCCAGGCGTGGCGACGAATTGCCACTGTTGTTGCCATTGCTCTGCCTAGAGAGTTCGTTGTATCCAGCCCAGATCAGATGGAGTACCGTGCCGCATCTTGACCCTCCGCAAGGGCTTGGGCGAGTTTAGTCCGGGTCTCCTCCGGACATTGTGGCAGCACGTCCGCGACCGTGTCCTACAGAGAGTGGGTATAACGGCCCAAGAGGCACGTGGTGTTAACTGACCGCAACCCCAAACTCAGTGAGGAGAACATCTTTCCATACTGTTCGTACCTCTTGGATTCCCGATCGGGGGAGCCGTCGGGAATGCGGTCTGGGAGTTAGAGGCCTCTATGACCAGACTCTCGGAGGTGGGGTGGGTGGACAGGAACCAAGAGTCGCCAGGAGCCGGGCGGCGGCGTCTAGCCACGTTCCTATCTACAGGGGGACCTGTAGCGGTCCTGGACCAGGTGCCCAAAAGAACGTCAGACAAGGCCTCATTCAAAGGCAACAGAGGCTCCGAAGAGCTTGCTTGCAGTTTAAGGACCTCAGTGAGGAGGTTAGTCCTCACAGCCGTGACGGGGAGTTCAACGGATAAGGCCTGGCCACCCGCGTCAACACCACACTATAGGCAGCCCCCTCCTCCGAAGCCACGGTAGGAGGAGAGACAAAACCAGTGTCTGGCGAAGTGTCCAAACCACTGGCATCCTCTAGCTCACCTGCCCAGTCCTGATAAGGCTGGCATTCATGTGCCAGAGGGTCCTCAGACCCTCCCAATCCGCCTTACCACCCATCTCCTGGTACTCAGGGTCAAATATGGGGCCGGGTCATAGAAGTAGAAGTCTCCCATCGGCATCGAGAGCGGCGTAGAGCGGCGCCGCTCCTGCGCTGGACCCAGATCGAGGGGAGGACCGTGGACGATGTCTTCCTGGGACGGCGCAGGGGGCAACACCCTGGGGGCCGGCGCCAGCGAGGTTGTAAGGTCGACCGGCGACGATCCGGAACCGGATCCGGCGGGGTCCTGCGGCGTCGGGACCGAACTCGCCGACGGCTCCGGGGCCGAAGCACCCAGCCCGCTTGGGCTCCCAGTTGGGGCCGCTTGGCCCGAAGGCGCCGCGGAACCCGACTGAGGAGTGAGCAACCTCATGGCCATGAGGAAGGCGTCGATCTCCTCCAGCGTCGCGCTCTGCCCAGGGACCGGCGGTATGGAGCAGGCCGCGACCTCCGCTGCTTCGAGGGAGCCGCGTGGCCGGTGTCGCCCGAACCCCCGGCCGCGTCGGGGGGAGTCGGAAGAGCGATGTCGCTTCTTCGACTTCTTGTGCCTCTTACCTGAGGACTTAAAGCTCGAGGAGTGGTGTCGACCCTCCGATCCGTGATGACTCTGGTCCCGCGACCAGTCCCTCGACCTCCTTCCGGACCAGGACCTCGAGCGGCGCGGGGCCGACTGCCAGAGCTCGAGGCGCTTGCGGGACCGCTCCCGCCTAGCCTTCGACGTCAAGGCCCGGCAGTCGGGGCACGACTGGTCATCGTGTTCAAGCCCCAGGCAATGAAGACACCGGCGATGGGGGTTGGTAACCGACATCAGTCAGCTGCAGTTGACGCAGGGTTTGAACCCGGGCATCCCTACGGGCACCGTCGACGTCGTTCGACTTCGAAAAGTGATCAAAAACGATCAAAAATTTTTTGTCAAAAAATGACTAAGGGTGCCACTTTTTCAATTCGGGGCTTGCTGGCGCAAAAAAAGAAGAACTGACGTCGGCGCACGAGGGCGGAATCTAAGTACTCCGGCGACGTCATACCGGCGCCAACGACGGACGCAAAGCCGCAGACTACGCCTACCGACGCACAAGGGTACTGCTATGCAAAAGTTTCCGGATCCAGTCTGACACCTGGGGATATTCTAAGGTAAGGAATCTAATACTAACCTGTTTCTTTCAGATATATATGTACCCTGTTCCCAGCTCCCCCCCCTGGAAGATGTGTTGTGATGTCGGGAGGTGATTCTTCTGTACTGTGCTTTTTATTTTGATGCCTTGTTTTAATAAAAAGAAATATAAAAAAATAAGAATGTAAGTCAAATTGAAAAGGTCTTGTAGGAAAAAAAAGTCACGTCAGTTGATTGAAAAAAACTTACTGTGAATCGCCTCAGTTTGGGAAATGTTGCAGGTGCGAGGGCTGGCATAGGAGCCACTGTGTTCCCCAAGGGAGACAGGAAATGATTTCTGAGGGAAAACCTGTGTTTTGGCTAGGGGACAACAAAGAGCAGCTTTGGTAAAAACATACCTAAGGATATTTGATCAGTGTGGTCCAGTGTTAGATTTCTTTTAGAGTTGGTCATCCACCCGGAACTGGCGTGTGCGCTCTATATAGAACGAAAGGGCACATTTTGGGTCCAGACGGTGGAGCCGCTCTTCCTCTTTTGAGGGATGCGGTGGCAGAAAGAAGGTGGGCAAGGTGATAGACTGCCCGATGTGGAAGGCTGTGACAACCTTGGGCAGGAAAGAGGGTCTAGTCCGCAACACAACCTTGTCCGGATGGACAGAAAGGAAAGGAGGTTTGGATGAAAGAGCCTGGAGCTCACTCACTCTCCTGGCGGAGGTGATAGCAACCAGGAAAGCAGTCTTCAGAGTAAGAAGGCGGAGAGGACAGTTGTGAAGTGGCTTGAAGGGAGCGCACATCAAATAGATAAGAAAAAGGTTCAAGTCCCACTGAGGCATCACAAACGGAACAGGGGGAAACATGTGTGTGATGCCTTTCTGAAAACGAGTTACAGTAGGGGACTTGAACAAAGATGGTTGATCAGGTAGCCTTAGAAAGGCTGAAAGGGCAGAAAGGTAGCACTTGATAGTGCCCAGAGCAGAGCCCTGCTGGGCAAGAGAAAGGAGGAAGAGAAGAACCTCAGAAAGCGAGGCAGAGAGAGGATCCACAGCCTTTGCTGTGCACCATGCCACAAATCTGTTCCACCTGCAGGCGTATACCGACTTTGTGGAGGGACGCCTGGCTGCCAGAATGACATTACAGACTTCAGGAGGCAAGTCAAATGGCCTCAACTGTCGCCGCTCAATCTCCAAGCATGGAGGTGGAGACTGGACAGGTTCGGGTGGAGGACTGTCCCCTGCTGCTGCGACAGAAAGTGCTCCTGAAGAGGCAGACAAACCGGGGGACCGACTGACGTAGCTCGGGATACCAGTACCTTCGTGTCCAGTCCGGAGCCACAAGGATGACTTGGGTCCGGTCGGGTTTGATCTTCTTCAGCACTCTGGGCAAAAGTGGTATAGACGGAAAGGTGTACAACAGACCGCAACTCCACTCGCGCCGAAAAGCGTCTCCGAGCGAGTGCCGCCTTGGAAATTCCAACGCGCAGAACTGATGACATTGCGTGTTCTCTTCGGTGGCGAATAGATCTAAGCAAGGCTCTCCCCACTGCAGAAAGAGACCTTGCGCTACGTCCGAGTTCAGACGCCATTCGTGATCCATCATGCACCAGCGGCTGAGTTTGTACGCCCTGGCGTTCAGAGAACCTGCCAGGTGTTGAACCACCAGGGTCACTGCCTGATGTTCCAGCCATTGCCAGAGGCGCAGAGCCTCCTGGCAGAGGGTTCACGACCCCACCCCGCCCTCTTTGTTGCAGTACCACATGGCGGTGGTGTTGTCCGTGAACACCTGCACTACATTCCCTCGGACAGAGGGGAGGAATGCCTTCAGTGCTAGACGAATCGCCCGCAGCTCCAAAAGGTTGATATGGAGCCGGGACTTCGCCGGAGACTAGAGGCCTCTGATCTCCGCCTCTCCCATGTGGCCTCCCCAGCCCTGGAGGGACGCGTCCGTCACAACTACGTGCTCCGGTTGGGAAGGGAGAGGGATCTGCCGCTGACCCAATCGGGGTCCATGAGCCACCACTGCAGCTGTTTCGCAGTGCCCTCCGAGATCAGGACATGGTCGGACAGGTTGCCCTGATGCTGGGCCCACTGAAACTTCAGGTCCCACTGCAGAGTCCGCATCCGCCACCGGGCGTGATGCACCAGAAGGATGCAAGAGGCCATCAGCACCAGAAGCCGCAGCGTCAACCTGACCGAGACTCTGGATAAAGGCTGAAAGATTGGAATCAGAGCCTTAATATCCCGAACCCGCTGTTCGGGAGGATAAACAAGAAACTGCGCCGAGTCGAGAACCGCTCCGATGAAGAGGAGCTTCTGGGAGGGGCACAGGTGTGACTTCGGCACATTGATGGAGAACCCCAACTGGGGCAAGAGGTCTGCCGTCGTCTGGAGGTGGCTGACGACTGACTGGGGTGAGCCAGCCTTCAACAACCAGTCATCGAGGTAGGGGAAGACTGAAACCCCTAACCTGCGCAGATGAGCTGCGACCACCGCCATCACCTTCGTGAACACCCGTGGGGCGCTGGTAAGGCCGAATGGGAGCACGGTAAACTGAAAGTGCTTGTGGCCTACCATGAACCGCAGGTAGCGCCGGTGGGCCGGCAGGACGGGGATGTGAAAATAAGCGTCCTGCAAGTCCAACGCTACCATCCAGTCTCCTTGGTCCAGGGCAGCTAAGACCTGAGCCAGTGTCAGCATTTTCAACTTCTCCTTCCGGAGGAAGCTGTTGACGTTCCGTAGATCCAAGATAGGGCGTAGGCCCCCTTTGCCCTTCTTGGGTACCAGAAAGTAGTGGGAGTAGCAACCACATCCTACTTCTGGCCCAGGAACGCGCTCGATGGCCCCCTTGGCCAAGAGGGCCGCAACTTCCTCTTGCAGAAGTCGCAAGTGATCCCCTGACACGCGGTCGTTTTGCGGTGGCATGGCTGGATGAGTCACCTCGAAGGGGAGGGAGTAGCCCCTTCAGACGATTTGCAGCACCCACCTGTCCGATGTGACAGTGCAACAGTGGAGGAGGTGATGGCGAACCCTTCCCCCCACTGGCGTCACATGGGCCTGAAAGTACGGACTAGGAGGGTTTTGAGGCGGGTGCTGCAAGGGTAGGTGTGGACTGGCCTCGCCATTAACCCCGACCGCCTCCACAGCGGTTTCCATGGCCGCCACCGCCTTGGATATTAGTCTGCGGTGCGTGGCTGGCAGCACGTGTGGGGGCACCCCTTCCTTGGCCACGAAAGGAGCGAAAGGCACCCGTTTGCTGGAGCGGGGCCGAGAGGCCCAAGGACTTGGCCGTAGCCCTGGAGTCCTTAAAGCGCTCAAGCGCATGGTCTGCCTTGTCGCCAAAAAGGCAACTGCCATCAAACGGCATGTCCATGAGTGTATTCTGGACATCGGCCGAAAAGTTGGCGGACCTCAACCAGGCTTGGCGACGAATCGCCACTGTCGTTGCCATCGCCCTGCCCAGTGAGTCGGTGGTATCCAGCCCACACCGGATGGAATAACGTGCCACATCTCGACCCTCTGCAAGGGTTTGGGCAAGTTTAGCCTTAACCTCCGCCGGGCATTCTGGCAGCACGTTTGCGACCGCATCCCACAGAGAGTGGGTGTAGCGGCCCAACAGGTACGCGGTGTTGGAAGACCGCAGTCCCACACTCAGGTAGGGTAATACCTTTTTGCCGTATTGCTCATACCTCTTCGATTCCCGATCGGGCGGAGCCGACGGGAATGCGGTCTGGGAGTTGGAGGCCTGGATGACCAGGCTCTTGGGGATGGGATGGGTGGCCACGTTCCCAACTACAGGCGGACCTGTAGCGGTCCTGGACCAAGTGCCCAAAAGAACGTCAAGCAAGGCCTCATTAAATGGCAGCAGAGGCTCAGCCGAGCTTGACTGCGGTTTAAGGACCTCAGTGAGGAGGTTAGTCTTCACGGCCGCGAAGGGGAGCTCAAGGCCCAAGGCCCTGGCCGCCCGCGTCAACACCACACTGTAGGTTGCCCCCTCCTCCGTAGCTACGGTAGGGGGTGAGACAAAACCAGTGTCTGGTGAAGTGTCCAGACCACTGGCATCCCCGAGTTCACCTGTCCAGTCCTGCTGGAACTGACACTCACGTGTCGGAGGGTCCTCAGACCCCTCCCAATACTCCTCATCACCCATTTCCTGATAATCAGGGTTGTCAAAGGATGGGGCCGGTTCATTGACGTAAAACTCTCCAAGCGGCGTCAAAAGCGGCTCCCAGCGGCGCCGTTCCGACGCCAGAACCGGGTCGAGGGAGGTATCGGGGACGGCGTCACCCGAAGGCGGCGCCGGAGGTGACACCCTTGGGACCGGCGCCGGTGAGGTCGTTAGGTCAACTGGCGACGACCTGGATCCAGAAGCGGATCCAGCGGGGCACTGCGGCGCCGGGCCTGAAGGCATCGCCGGCGTTGGGGCCGAAGCACCCGACCCGCTAGGGCCCCCAGACGGGTCCGCCGGGCCCGAAGGGGCCGCGCAGCCCGTCGGAGAAGAGAGGGACCTCATGGCCATGAGGAAGCGCTCGATCTCCTCCGGCGTCGCTTGCTGCCCAGGGACAGGAGGGTATGGGGCAGGCCGCGACGCCCGCGATTTATTGCTCATACTTCTTGGATTCCCGATCGGGCGGAGCCGACGGGAATGCGGTCTGGGAGTTGGAGGCCTGGATGACCAGGTTCTCGGGGGTGGGATGGGTGGCCACGTTCCTATCTACAGGCGGACCTGTAGCGGGCCTGGACCAAGTGCCCAAAAGAACGTCAAGCAAGGCCTCATTAAACGGTAGCAGAGGCTCAGCCGAGCTTGACTGAGGTTTAAGGACCTCAGTGAAGAGGTTAGTCCTCACGGCCGCGAAGGGGAGCTCAAGGCCCAGGGCCCTGGCCGCCCGCGTCAACACCACACTGTAGGTTGACCCCTCCTCCGTAGCTACGGTAGGGGGTGAGACAAAACCAGTGTCTGGTGAAGTGTCCAGACCACTGGCCTCCCCAAGTTCACCTGTCCAGTCCTGCTGGAACTGACACTCGCATGTCAGAGGGTCCTCAGACCCCTCCCAATACTCCACATCACCCATTTCCTGATAATCAGGGTTGTCAAAGGATGGGGCTGGTTCATTGAAGTAAAACTCTCCAAGCGGCGTCGAAAGCGGCGCCCAGGGGCGCCGTTCCGACGCCAGAACCGGGTCGAGGGAGGTATCGGGGACGACGTCGCCCGAAGGCGGCGCCGGAGGTGACACCCTAGGGACCGGCGCCGGTGAGGTCGTTAGGTCAACCGATGATCTTCCTCTTCAGAATGCGAAGTGGGAGGTAAAGTTGGGTAAGACCGGGCTCGATATCTCTCGGGGCCTAGAACTTTCAAGCAAAATGCTAATATCTGGTAGTCTTCGATCCCAATGTTACAAGGCGTAACTTGATTTGTACTACACTCGGGCTAAACTTTCTAAATGGGTAGGCAATGGGGGCAATTGCTGCCGCAGATGTGGCCTGGTGGCAGCTAATGATGTTCACATGTTCTTTTCCTGCCCTAAACTGATTTTATTTTTGCATGATGTAGAACGGTTTATCAATGTGAGACTTAATATTTCGGTTATACTATCACCAGAAGTAGTAATATTTGGTTGTGAAAACACTGATGTGTGCTTGAGATCTAGCCCTGCATCTGCCCTCTTATTTATAGCTATGTCAATAATGTAGCTCTGCATTACATCAAAATGGATTAGCAACGAAGCCCCAACTTGTATTAATTGGAGAGCAAGGTTTCTGGCTCATTATTACTTAGGATCTGCTGTCTGTCAGAGGTGGGGCAGAAGGCGGCGGGAGTTAGGCCAGAAGCTCCAGTGGTGGCCTGGCTCAGCGACTAGCTCACCGAGTCCTTTCCCCAACTGCATTGCAGGATTATTTATTTATTTACTTTTCTTCTAGCTCCTGTTTCTGTTATTTCTTTGGTCTGCCTCTAATTAAATGTGATATTTTCATTTTTTTCAAGTTTGTCACCAAGTATTGTTTTGCTCTCTCTTTATATTGCTGCTGTTTTCAAGCTGTTCAATAAAAAAAAAAAAATGAAACGGTACAAAGGACAGGGGAATATCCTACCCCTTGTCCAGGCCCTCCTTTGGGAGGGACCGCTGAATGGTCCCAGCCCTTTCCTTAGAGTATTTAGGGGATTACCTGTGGGTGGGTCACTAGATTCATTTCAGTGGTGTCACTTCCCTGCAACTAAGCTCACCGGTCTGCTGATCCCGAGCACCCACGGACCCGAAAGGCTCAGCATACACGGGTGGTGGTTCTTCACATCCCTCGAGGCCTGCCCTGTCCTCTCACCAAATTTGAGGCCAGTATCCCTAGTTGGAGTGGCAGGAACCGAACCCCTGTGCACCCCATCGACTTGCAGTTGTAAAGGCTTGTTGGATTCCTTCTTTCAAGATCTTTGGGCTCCAAGTAGCCCCAACCTCAAGCATCTCCAGTGACCAAGATCTTCATACTCACCGCATCACTTGCATTGTGGGTCAGCTACTTTGGTGAGCTGCACAACGCCCTCTTGCGACTCCAGTGCCTCTGGCCTGTGGGTCTTCTTGAGGCTCATCTTTGTATTCTTTGGTTTTCCCGGATTGCTCGGGCCTGCCCTGACTTCCCTGCTTGTGTGAGTCACCTGGACCTTGCTGGTCCCGACATTGCAACTTCTTCGCTTTCCATGTTGTTTGCAGTTGCCAAGGCTTGTTGGCGCTCCCGATAGACACTGACTCCTCAACTCTTCAAATCTGACGTGGGAAAGCTCGTGAACGGCTCCTTGTCTTCCATAGTGTCGTATGGTGCTCACTTCTGCAGCTCCACGGTCACCATCAACTCTCCTGCAGCCCCCAACATTGGTGGGCATTTGTCTTCCGTGCCTCCCGGTCACTTCCAAGTGGCCCTCAGGTACTTTGGGTTACACCGGACACTTTCTCCTTCAGCAGCAGCATTTTCCTGAAGTTGTCCATTGGGTTTCACAGCGGTTTCCGACGCCACTTCACACCTATGCACCCAGCTCCCCCGGGGCAGGTATCCTGGTTCCTAATGTATCCACGGGTGGAGTGGCTCTCCAACCTTCTGCCTTCCTCTGGGTTTCTTCAGGGTCCACTAGGAAGGGTCCTTCTTCTATAAAATTTCAACAGCAACTTATTCATTGAGTTGCATTGATCCCGCGGTCGTGTTCCCACTCTGCACACAGCCTCAGTGGGGCTCCTGGTTACTTACCTTGGGTGGTTCTTTGGTTCCCCGCACGTCGTCTTTTGGGTATAGTCTTGACTTGACTTGAGTCGTGGTTTGCATACCACTACTTTAGTACATGGTTTGGTCTCCCCCTGGTGACCACTGTGTATTATGTGCTACTTACCTGTTTATATTGAAAAGTATAGAGTACATTGTGTGTATCTCCGAGCTAGGAGATACCTATATGTGTTAGTGAGTGTTATATAATAAATACATATTTTTTAACGGTGTGGTTCCTTTTCACTTAATCTATATCAATAAGATTATGTTCTGGTAAAACAAGCTGCTCTCCACAGCTACCACTTAGAGAGCTAAGGTTGTCTAAGACCACTAAAATCACCATAAGGATTGTCTGGATTGGTGCCTGGTGCGCATCATATACAAAGCTAGCTTCTCACACCTGCGAAACGCACCACCACTCTAGAAACCTTGGGTCAGGGGTGTAACCATAGAATGCATTGTTCCACCATCTGCCAGAGATCTAGTCCAGTCAGGTAGATAGGGCGCCAATTGTACCATGTTTTAGGGTGAGACCACTGATTAGAAGTTGTAAAATTCACAGGGTCCAGAAGCCAACACAAATGGGTTCAGAAAACAGGAGAGGTGAAGGCAAAAAGTTAGGGGGTGACGCTACAGAGGGCCAGGTCTAAAAATTTCCAAGCACAAATAACGTTGGTGCAACTACCACAGCCTACATTGTAATAATCGAATAAATAAATAAACAACAGGTTAGGAAGTAGCTAAAGTTTTCAAAGACCTCTGACGACATAAGGCACTAGGCCCGAGCAGACTAAATTGTTAATACAAGAGGTGCGCATCTGAACTGATCCACATACTGGTAGAGTAATTTAATTCAATACGACAGGGGGTGGGGTAATGGACACAATGTCTGAAGCTAACATTACCTTAATTCAGAAGACCGGTAAGCCAAGACACCAATGTGTGGCATATAGGTCCATCTTGTTGCTGAACTCGGACTTGAAAATATAGTTGAAGGGTATTGGCCAACAGACTAAAGAAGTGTACACAATTCGTGATCAAATTGTATCAGTCAGGGGTCATAAGACACCACCAATCATTCTATAAAATAAGAAGAGTACTGTATTTAATAGAAAAGGCCAATAAGGACAAGATACTTACCTTTGGAAATGCCTTATCTGGTTAGAACCATATTCCTTACCTTTGAATTTTCCAAGCATCAGACTGTATCCAGAATATTTTTCTTTGAGCAATACCTCTACATGCCCGTAGGCAGCGCCGATCGGTACTGCATGATGTTGTTGGCCGTATCGGAAGGGATGTCCGCGTCACCTATATAGGCACCACCTTGGCATGCTGACATCAGTTATTTTTCATGACTTTCCACAACAGAAACGAACCGCCATGAAGAGTACTAACATTGGTGTGTTAAAAAAAAAGGGTTCAGAAAGGGAACAACCTTGGCCCTAGAAACTAGTCCACAATGCGGAAAGGATGTGTGGGTCGGTATGGAACCTGTGGCTAGATACGGTCTCTACCAGGTAGGGATTCATAGAAAGTAAGTAACTTGTCCATCAATGGAGTTTCTATTCCTTACCTTTGAATAGATACCCAAGCAATACCATCCCCGAATTAGGGACTGAAGACATGTTTCAGACTAGAAAGTCCTGCAAGACTGAACAGGCAAAATGGCTGTCCTTCAGACTGGACTGTCCAGGCAGTAATGCTTGGTAAATGTGTACAGGTATGCCAATGTTGCTGCCCGACCGATTTCCAGGAATGGGACTCCACGAGCTAACGCAGTGATAGCAGCCTTAGCTCTGGTGGAATGAGCTCTTAAGCCTTCAGTAGGCTGCATCTTTGCCAGAGCGTAACAAATCTTGATGCAGACGACTACCCAACGGGAGATGGTCCTCTTCTGCACCACTCAACCATTTGTTGCTCCAATGTACCCCACGAAGAGTTGGTCGTCCACCCAGAACTCATTTGTGCAGTCAAGGTAGAACAACGCTCTTTTTGGGTCCAGAAGGTAGAGTCACTTCTCTTCTTTAGAGGGATGAAGAGGAGCGTAGAAAGTGGGCAAGGTGAAAGATTGTTCACATGGAAGGATGTTACCACTTTCGGCAAGAAAGAGGCCCTAGTGTGAAGCATCAATTTGTCAGGGAATATCGTCAGAAAGGGGGGCTTGAACGATAGAGCCTGCATCTCACTCACCCCCCTGCTGCTGCGACAGAAGATCCTCCCGAAGGTGTCAGCCTGATTGGAGGATAGATGCTCATTTGTAGAAGCTCGGAGTGCCAGACTTTTTGTGCCCAGTCCGGAGCCACAAGGACGACCGGGGACCAGTTGCTCCTGATCTTCTTGAGAACTCTGGGCGGGAGTGGTATGGGCGGAAAGGCACACAGGAGGCCTGAGTTCTTCTCAAGAAGAAAAGAGTCTCTGAGCAAGAGTCACCCTGGAAACTCCAACGTGCAAAACTGCTGACATTGCACATTCTCAGCGGAAGCGAACAAATCTAACCAAAGCTCTCTGCGCTGCTGAAAGAGTCATTGCGCCACCTCTGGACGGAGACACCATTCATGATCCACTAAGCATCGACAGCTGAGTTTGTCTGCCCTGATGTTCAGAGAACCTGCCAGGCGTTGAACCACCAGGGAAATGACCAGCTGTTCCAGTCATGTCTAGAGACCATTGGGGTCTTGACAAAGAGTCCAAGACCCCAATCCATGTTGTTTATTGCAGTACCATGTGGCAGTAGTGTTGTCTGTGAATACTTGAATTAGTCTTCCTTTGATGGAGGGTAGAAAGACCTTCAATACCAATCGGATCGCACGGAGCTCCAGCATTGATGTGGAGTATGGATTCCGCCGGATACCAGAGTCCTCTAATCTCCAACTCTCCCAAATGGCTGCCCCATCCCAGAATGACACATCTGTCACTACTGTGAGGTCTGGTTGGGAAAGGAAGAGGAGTCTGCCTCTGACCCAATCACTGTTTGTCAGCCACCACTTCAGGTCTTGTGCTGTTCTTTCCGAAATCTGGACCATGTCAGAGAGATTCCCCTGATGCTGCACCCACTGGAACTTCAGGTCCCACTACAAAGTCCTCATATGCCATTTGACATGGGTTACTTGCAGGAGCCACGAGGCCCAACTGCCTCAGTCACTCTCACCGAAATTCAGGATAGAGGCTAAGAAATCGCATCATAGTCTGAATATCCTGGACTCGCTGCTCGAGGATAGGCCCGAAACTGCACTGTCCAGAACAGCTCCAATGAAAGGGAGGATCCGAGAGGGAGTCAGGTGTGACTTTGGCACGTTGATAGTGAACCCCAGTGAATGCAGGAGGTCTGCTGTAATCTGGAGGTGGGATACGACCACCTGGGGTGAGCCCGCCTTCAACAGCCAGTTGTCCAGATAGGGGAAGACTAGCACCACTGATCTCCACAGATGAGCTGCAACCATCGCCATCATCTTGGTGAACACTGAAGGGGAGCTCATAAGGCCAAAAGGGAGCACTGTGTACTGAAAGTGCTTGTGGCCCACCATGACTCAATGGTAACACCTGTGGGCAGGCAGGACGGGGATGTGACAATATGCATCCTGCAAAACCAACGCTACTGTGCCGTCTCCAGGGTCCTGGGCACTTAATGAGCAGCTTTTGAAGACCACTCCCTCTATTACATCTCAACTGGACTCGATCAGCTCCTAGTAGATCACTGGTTGTCAGAGGCTATCAATTCTATTTTTTCTCTCTCCACCAAATCTCAACCTAGAGTGCTTCCCCCGCTCTGTGGTTTACCGACTCTCTCAGACTTGAAAACCCAATGTTAAGCTTTGTACAGACTGTGGAGAAAGCACTATGCACCTGAGGCCAAAGTCACCTATCTGGAGGCACTAAAAAAATATCATGGTCTTTGCAGATCAACTCGTGCCTCCTTCTACACGGATAAAATTCTGACTGCTCAAAACTGCCAGAAAACCCAATTTAAAGTTGTGACAGAACTCTCCGCACCTAGCACGTTCGTGCCATCCCCCTCCCTTTCATTACATCAATGCAACAAATTTGCACTGTTTTTCCACAATACAGTTGTGTCTATTCACCGCGAGCTTGAGCTGGACGCGTCCCCTCATGACAATGTCATTTTTCCCACCTCTCAACTTTCTGAACAGGTCAGACCCTCTCCCTCTATCTAAGCTCAGATGTCTGGACAAGTCTGCCCTTGAGGTGATTCTTAATCTCCTGAACTCCTCTCTAAATCTTGGCCAGTTGTCCCGTAATTGGAAGCACACTCTTGTACTCACTTTGCTGAAAAAGTCTGGCTTAGATCCCCTCTGTTGGTCCAACTACAGGCCCATATCTCTTCTCTCCTCTGAGGTTCCGGGGAATTCTGAACCAGTTTCATAAAGGTCATGGTTTCGTTACGAATTTGATAGTAGCGAACCGTAACTAGTGAGTGCGGCATGTACGAGTGTTTACGTCATGTTAGATTGATGGATTCACTGTGTATTTAGGGATTTCGTTCTGAACCCTTGGGTTCCATTTTGTGTATGGCAGCCATTTTGTGGTTGCCCTCACATAGGCCGATGACTACGGCCGAACGAGTCTTTAGTACACGTACACGTTAGCAGACTTCTAGATGACCCAAGTGAACTGACCTCGTTGCCTGAAGCGGACCTTGCTAAGCCAGTTCCTTGTCCGGTAGCTGATCAAAGAACAGGACATTGTTGAGTTTATTGCACACGCACACACCCTTATCCTACTTCTCATCTGTTTCTGTTCCTTCTTTTATGGCTTCTTTATGATATGGATTGTGGTCTTTTATTATGGGTTTGTCCGGCCTGTTCGAGAAAGAATGTTGGGCTTTCCCGTGTAATTGATGGTGGGCCGGACAACTGAAAAGTGGGTTTGTCGTCATGTGATACCTTTTGTAATGATGCTTATGATTGGACAAAGTGTAACTAGTGGGAGTTTGTCCGGAATGTGATTTTTAGCATAAAAGACGATGTCTCGCCTTACGAAAATTTAGCAGTCTCTGACGAACCTACTCGTGTCATACTTCGTAGACTTCTGTTCCTGGTTGCAACCAATAAATTTGATCTTTGACGTCACCAAGAAGTATCCCGTGTCTCTGTATTCTAAGACAGGTGAACCCGAAGACTTTGGGCATGCCCCTGGCGCCGCTGGGTTCTAAAACCCGATTCTTCACCACCTTTTCCAAAATATTGGAAAAACACATTAATTCTCAACTTTCTGCACAGGGCATAAGCTATTTCATCCATCACAGTCTGGCTTTTTTCCTGTCAAAGTAATAAATCAGCTCTGCTGGGGGTCATGGAGAACCTTAGGCAGCAGCTTGACTGTGGGGGCACAGAAGTGCTAATCTTGTTGGATTTGAGTTCTGCCTTCGACACAGTCTCATTCCATTCTGGTGGATCACCTTGAAAGCTCTGGAATTGTAGGTGTAGCCTTACAGTGGTTGATCTCTTTTCTAAGGGATCGCTCCTTTGAAGTTCTCCCACACCGCTAAATCTAACTCTGTTGCCTTAACATTTGGAGTACCGCAGGGCTCGATCCTGCGTCCTCTGCTTTTTAATCTTTATGTTCGCCCCTTGGCGGACATTGCAGAAAAATCTGGGTTGACCATCTTTTCATACTCAGATGATATGCAGATTATTTTTCCACGGTCACCTGTTCAAAATCAGGATCCTTCACTACTCAAACTTGGTCAGCGGACATCTCCTTGTGGATGTCCAGAAATGCTTTAAGACTGAACGGTTCAAAGACTGAAGTTCTCATCCTGGGGCACAATCCTGAGCTTTGGGGAGCCAGCCATTGGCCTGTCTCTTTGGGACCTTTGCCGGCTCCAGTCCCCAAGGTTAAGAACTTGGGCTTTACCATCGACAGCAAGTTTTCTCTCTTTGCCAAGTCTCTGGAGTCACCTCTGCCGGCTTTGCGGTCCTCAAGTGGTTGAAGAAAATCCGCTGGCTAATTCCACCTGCTGCTCAGAGAACTGTCTTGCAGGCCTTGCTGATCTCCAGAAGATTATGGTAATGTACTGTATCTGGGTGCAGACAAGACCGCCGTCGCCAGCTCACTCAGAATGCGGCAGCCCGCCTGTTTTTTTGGTTGCCCCTGCACGCTTCTGTTTCCCCTTTGCTTCATCAACTCCACTGGCTTAAGGTTAGTAAGCGTATCGAGTTCAAGGCCCTTTGCTACATGTTTAAAGATCAGCACGGTTTGGCCCTTTGTACATACGAAACCTTTTCAAGCCTGATCAACGTTCTCACAATCAAAGATCTGCCAACCTCTCTCTCTTCTTAGTTCCCAGAGTGCGGCTGACCCGTATGGTTGGCCGCTCGTTCTCCTTCCTAGGACCGAAATTGTGGAATTCCCTTCCGCTGCAACTCAGGACCTGTCAATCTCTCCTTGCTTTGCAAAATAAGGTAAAGACCTTTCTTTTTAGTCAGCCCTAATGCCAACTGTTGGGTAGCTGTGCGCTTTATAAATGTTTTAAATAAATAAAGACCTAAGCCAAAGTAAGCATCTTGATTTTTTCCTTTTTTAGGAAGTAGTTGAGGGCCTGGAGGTCTAGGATAGGACTAAGGTCTTTGTTCTTATTTGGGACCAGAAAGTGGCAGGAATAGCAACCAAAACCTACTTATGTTGCCAGAACCCTCTCTACGGCTACCTTGGCCAAAAGATCCATGACTTTGTGCTGGGGCACAAGTAGATGATCCTCGGTCAGCGGGTGGAAGGTTGAAGACCTGGAGGGAGAAGCGGTCTCAAAGGGGAGGGAATAGCTCCTTTGGATAATCTGGAGAACCCACCTGTCCAAAGTCAGGTTGTGCCAGTGGTGGAGGTAATGGTGATGGCTTGACCTGGCCTCTGGCTACCAGAGCTACAGGGTCGGAATGAACCACAACCTCTTCCACGCAGGAGTTGTGGAACTTGGACAGCTCTGAAGTATGGCTGGCGCAGTTGAAATCCCCTTCCACAGCCTGGGGTCGAGAGGTAACTGAGAGGCCCAAGGACTTGGCTGTAGCCTGTGAGTCCTTAAAGCGGTGCAGCATCCGGTCTGCCTTGTCTTTGGAGAAGGATGCCATCAAAGGGCATGTCAATGAGCGAAGCCTGGACAGCCCCAGAAAACAAAGATGTTCCCCACCAGGCATGGCGTCTAACAGCTACCGTCAGGGAAATCGCTCTGCCCAGCCGGTCAGTCATATTTAAGCCACATCGAATGGCGAACTTTGCTGCATCTCTCCTACCTGTTATGGCTTGGGAGAGGATGGCCCGGATCTCCTCCCGAGACCTGTCGCAGCACTTGTGCAACCATTTCCCAGAAAGAGTGGGAATAACAGCCCAATAAGTATGCAGTCTTCACCAACCGTAATGAAAGGCTGGTGGAAGAAAATATTTTCTTGCCTCAACTTTCCATCCTCTTGGATTCCCTGTCTGGTGATGCACCAGAGAATGCGCTTGGGAAGTAGAATAGAAGCCTGGACCACCAAGCTCTCTGGGGTGGGATGCGAGGAAATTTGGGTCACCTGGGTGAGGGCGGTGGCGGAGGACAATCAACCTGTTCACAGGAGCCCTTGTGCTGGGATTGGACCAGGTTTCCAGAGGGTCGTCCGTGAGGGCTTCATTAAAAGGGAACAAGGGTTCCGTAGAAGTGGCTCCCAGCTGTAGCACCTTCATCAAAATATTAGCCTAGATCACCACTGCGGGTAGCTGAAGATCAAAGACATCAGCTGCCCTACGCACCACCATTGCGTAAGATACTCCCTCCTCGGTAGCCACAGTGGAGGGGGGAGAAAGCATGCCAGTATTTGGAGAGGTATCCAGTCCGTTGGCTTCACCCAAATCCTCAGACCAGTCCATAGCCTCATAAGGCTGTTTTTTTAAAGGGTTCAGCGATCCCTCCAATTCTTCTCTCAATCCTAGCACCCCAGAACAGGGCTCAAGAAGCGACCTAGGCACTCATGGGCCTATCTGCGCCAGTCAACATGGTACCAGCATTTGTTGTCAGAGATGAGAATAAAACTCGTATCACCAGTGGGCATATTGGCGTCTGTCACAATGGCAAGACTGGCGCCGGTCCGTATACATTACTGGATCCAGTGGGGTACATAGGCATAGGGCCACAACTGCTGACTCTGAACCCGATGGAGCCACTGCTGATGCCACGGCCCCTGAAGGCGCGCCGGAGGGGACAGGCCGCTCGAAAATGAGGTGCATGGCCTCATAAAAATTCTTTAAATTGAGCGGGGTTGATCCGCTGCCAGAAATGCGGAGAGGAGTGGAGCCTACTCAGTTGCAGGTTACAGAGAACGAGGCCTTGCACTCCGAGGCTCTCCCGTAGCGACGGCCGCAGACGGGGAGAAGTCATAGCACGCTTCAACTTCTTGTGCTTCTTGTGCCTCTTACCCGAGTGTCCTAAAAGTAATGAGTGGGACAAAGAGGACTTGGGACTCATGGTGTTGTAAATGAATCTTGGACCCTAGTATAAATTTCGCGATTCATGCCCATATATAGGTATACTTTATCATTCCCTTATATAGGCACAGAAATCATTACCATATTTGGCCTAAACCATACAGCCCAAATACGGCATGGATACTTCCACTAAGCTCCAAGAATTAACAACGTTTTCTTGGAAAAACCCGCCTTCAGCAGCTCGGGACTTCCCCCTGCTTGGATATTAAGTTCTCCTAGAACTCCCGGCGTTTTCCAAGAAATTAGCCTTTGAGTGACGTTATTAAGTCCAAACATGCTTCAAATTTGGCACCTTCAAAGTACAAATATGCCTTGATTTGCCTAAACAAACACACAGTTGTTTGGAGCAGATCGACTATCTACTTGCCCGACGCCCTGCAGCAGCAAGTGCCAAAGGAAGCCGACCCTCCAGCAGACGCACTCAGAGACTCTGTCATTTCTCCTGCCGAGAAATCCAGCTCCAGTGTTTCCAGGCTACCCTTGCGGGTATCTGGGAAATCGAGTCCCGAGAACGAGATACAAGACCTCCTTCATTCTAGAACAAAGGTACGGAGCTGATTAGACCTCTTAGAGAATTATTGGAATCAGATTCCTGGCAGAGAACTCCTAGACTTAAACTCCTCCTCTTATACTACCTCCCTCTTACCAGACTTAGGTTAGGTACACCGGGGTAGGCGTATTCTAGAAGCACCAGTTGAGTATTTTAGTCATCCTTTTATCACTGTATGTATTTTATACATTTTATGCACTTTATGGCTTAGAAACCATATCATGCTTTTACAGTACTACTTTATAATACTGTTCGTATTATATGCATTGTACTTCATAGTAAGCTTTACTATTGTAGCAGTTCATTTTCAATGCTTGAGAAAGAAGACTGTTCAATAAATACCTTTTTATTGAAAACGCCTGTCTCTCTATTTCCTCTTGCACCTCTGGTGAAACTAAGCATGCACGATTGACTGGGTGAAATAGTTATATATTGTTTCCGCGACTCTAGAGATTTGATTTCTTATTCTTGGGAAACAAAGTTGTCATGTTTTATGCGGTTGTCAGAAACGAATCCCTTCTTGTTTATTCAGGAAAGTTTCTAGTGACCTCTGAGCTAGCTCGCACTCACAATTAAGTCTAATATAGCCGGTAGAGACCTAGTAGACCTCAGTCCTACGTCTAAACTACAGGATATAATATTCCAATGCGCAGAGCCTATTGGGAATATAGGAACTACACTACTGGCGCCCAACGTTTGGTAAGGTGATAATTTAACGCTAAATACTAGAGTAACTCAGTCGTGCTTTTCACATAGACCCCTCCTTCCCGTAAAAACTCCAATAGACGTCTGGAGTGGGTGAAAGGGCATAATATCCGCCAGAACTTAGTAGGACGAGAATCCTATGTAATAGATTTTTGTTTAGTCAACGTTGAAGGATACAGTGTTCCGAAATATTGTGCACCTAATCTTTGTTTCCTTGAAAATTATTCTGCAGAACTTTTAGTAAATAAAAATGTCGGAGAGTGACGACGAAAGGGAGAGAGCTAGAATAGCAGCTCAAACAGTCTTAGATGACACAGCTCTCCAACAAAATGACCCAGATGCTATATTCATCCCCGCAAATATAAGGAAAACATAACTATAAAACTTATAGAAAATGGGGTATCATCGAGACGTGGTAAAGTTATATTTGTGATAGAGGCACATGAATATCGGCAGACAGAGGTATTCTATTCATGGATTACTTTTCCACAAGCAAATCCAGTAACACAGGAGTTCCACTACTACAAAGCAGAGGAACCTCCAGCGGAATACGTTCCTTTCGAGGGCGTTGAAATTCCACTAACTTACCAAGAGCATCAGCTCTGGTTTGAAGGCGCCCTAAAACATCAAAATCACATTACCAGGCTCGGTCCACTAGGTAGACCAGGAGCTACATGGCCGGTTCTAGCCAGCTATGTACCACATCCTGACATTGAAGAAATGTCAGATAGAGAACTTTTAGCTCAGCTAAAACAATTAATAAAAACATATAGACAATTAGTTCAATTGACAATTGACAGTCCAACCTGCCGCCAGAAGTTAAAAGAAACAGATATGGCAGACCAACTTTATTAGCTTGCCAGAATTATTGAAAAATCATATGAAGAATTAGGTAGAGATAGTTTGGGTGGAAAAGCATTGAAGCTCCAACTAACTGAAAATCCTGAAAAAACATTTATTAAGAATAATCTCACTACTCCAAACAAGCACTGGCGTTGCCAATAGGTCTCGCAGTAGGAAAGTTTGAGCTATTACAATTGCAAATAACAATGCCTTTTATTTTTGTTTTCATTTTAAAAACATAAAGGGCTTTGTCATTTACAAAACCAATAGCTCCAACTTTCCTAGTGTGAGACCTATTGGCAACGCCAGTGCTTGTTTTTGTTTATTTCCCGACAAATGGCTTGAATGTTACTACTTGCATTGGAAAGTGCCTACTTTGAGCAAACCTGTTTATGTAGGCTGCATGCATTCCATTTGTCAGGCCATAAAATATCACACAGCAGGTTTGAGGGCTAAGGAGGAGTCAGACGGGCTGGGAACTGTTTTTGCTGACAAAGGAAATCAAGTACAGGACAGCCCGAGTCCACTGTGAAAAGTAAAACGAGATTTATTTACATGCGAGACTATGAGCATTTGTACAGTTTTATCAAGCCTCCTATGGAGAGAGGCTGCTTTTCGACCTCGTGCTGCAATTGGTACCGGTTAGGGGTGATATATGTCACTTTTCTAAATTAAGTTGTTCAGCACAAACAAACCATCCTGTACGAGCGGTGCTGCTTATAAATGTTTGTGTTGGTCCCTGTTACGTGCGAACAGATAGTGATCCTGAATGCCGTCCTTTAAATGGCAGTGGTTTGATGTACAGGGACATTCAAAGATGCATCAAGCTACACAAATAATTAAAAATTGCATCTTTCACATAGCGCTGCCAAACAAAAGCTGATCCGCAAAGTGTCACTGAATGCCATTTGGCCTGGAAAGTGAATTCTTATAGCGCTGCAATAAGTTTAGGAATTGACCTTTGCTGCTGTATCTGCATTTAAATTGGCAAAGCAACATTATTGAATTATATATTTCACATGCATTTCACAAAAACGTGTCTCATAATGCAACATTAATCTGTCTTGTCACGGTAACAAGCTTGTGTTTTCAAAAAAGTCTGTATTTCACTGTGGTAACCTTACTATACACGGTGGTGTTCCAACTCAACTTTCCAAGCACCACACACTTCACATGGAGTATCATACATATCACGTGGGCAAGCATCTCAACATTTGGCCTTGTTTGGTAAGCACCATCTACATGTTATTGTACAGTGCACAAATATAATGCAGTCAAGACCGAAGTGTGTGTGGCTCGTTCTATCATCGGAGGAAATCATTTTTAGTAGTTTCAATATAAGGTATTACAGCCTGGTGAGTTCAATGTGTTCAAACCCTGATATGTCATTATTATTACCAAATTCAACAGTATTCTTTATCGACAACTGAAGGATGAAAGGCTATGACTGACTCAGTGACTCTGACGAAACTTGAATTGGGCCTGGTGTTCGCACACTGTTCTCTGATTGCAAGTGGTCCCTCCTAGCCTTTCCGAAACATGTGGAGTAAATCACGTGTGTTTCAGGGATGTGTGTGGCTCAGTTTCTGCCACTGACGTCCTGGTCTAAGAGTTTAGAGATGTGAAAGGGAGTATGCTGTCGCCATTTGAGGCCCCGCTGTTCACAGACACGTGCATACTGACAACCAAAAAAGCGTACAACTATTGTACTCAGTTTTTGAACATTTTTCGAAAGTATGTTCGTGTGTTGAAAATAATATGCAGATCAAATGGTGATACAACATTGTGCACAGAATACACCGTGTATATAGTACTAATGTTTGCCTCATTTTCAAAAGCTCTTTTGTATTTGATAATTGATTGCAGCAAAGGAGACCCCGGAGCGCAATGATCAGTTCAGGACAAACAAAACCTCCTGTATGGGCGGAGCTGCTCATTTAAATTTCTGTTGGAGTCTGCCCTTTCATTCACGTGCACACAAACCTATTGAGGTCCTGACAACCGGAATGACATTCAATCAAGTACTGTACTCGCATTTCTAAGCACTTTTTGTGTTTGATTAGTAAATGTTCAATTGGAGCGATTTTTGCGCTTGCAGCAAAGATGACCCCGGAGCTCAATTGCTCGAATCGTTAAAATAAAGGAACATGTTCAGCGCAAACAAAACCTCCAGTATGAGCAGAGCTGCTCAATTGAGCCAGGGGTTCAAGGAAAACAAGGCAGTGCTGGGAGGGGCGCCTGAGGGGAGATCAGAGAGAAAAGAAGGCAGGGAACAGATGGCCTGGCCGTGAAGCAGGGGGCGGGGCATAATATGCAGATCAAATGGTGATACAACATTGTGCACAGAATACACCGTGTATATAGTACTAATGTTTGCCTCATTTTCAAAAGCTCTTTTGTATTTGATAATTGATTGCAGCAAAGGAGACCCCGGAGCGCAATGATCAGTTCAGGACAAACAAAACCTCCTGTATGGGCGGAGCTGCTCAATTGAGCCAGGGGTTCAAGGAAAACAAGGCAGTGCTGGGAGGGGCGCCTGAGGGGAGATCAGAGAGAAGAGAAGGCAGGGAACAGATGGCCTGGCAGTGAAGCAGGGGGCGGGGCAGCGCTGGGGAAGCCTGTGGGAGGGTGATTGATGACTTTGATGTGGGGAGGGAGGAGAGCCTTTTGCGAGCCTGCAGGAGAAATGCTGCCGATGCGCGTGCATGTTTAATCACGTGATTCACGTGAACTGCATGAAAACCGCGGGGCTGAAAGCCCTTGGTTTGACGATTTTCGCCACTTGAATTCTCGTTCCCTCAATGCGCTTGCGCGCATTGTAGGTCACGAGACCTAAAAAGAAGTGGAAGAGTAATAAACAAACACTTCCTAGAGAAAAATATTCTCAAACCAGAGGAAGATCTCCCCAACAGAGAGACAAGTCTCCCCGAAGTGAGCCCTCTGAAAAAAGATATAATCTTAGGAATAGGGATAATTTGAAAAAACCTGAACGATATCAAGATATTGATACACGTCCATCTCAATCTTTTCAGGCTTCCTCGCAGAAATCGGAAAGAAGAGGACGGTCAGAACACAAGGAAGAACGCGTCACGTCCAAAGACAAGGAACCGGCTCACCAAAGTAAAAAAGCTCAGTTTTCCAAAAAGAAGATAGCAAGCATAAAAGTCAGACATGCAGAGGATCTTGAGGACACAACTCAAGAACGGTAAATGGGCTCAGACAATGCTAGACTGCGCAGCTGAAGTAACCATAGTTCGCAAGATCCTGAAGGATCATCTAGAGACAGTGGACTTTGAATGAATGCATTCAGGTTGAAACTGCAGACACCAGGGTTAGTATACCCTATAAACTATATGAAGTAACACTCCGGATGGAGGGGGACATAACTAGAAAAATGAGAGCACTCTTTTGGGAGAAGCTCTCTAAGGGCTATGACATTCTTCTAGCTGAACAAGACTAGCCACCTGAATTTGTCAGGGAGTGCCCACATGGCGAAGAGATAATTATGCCAGCCTTCTCTAATCACATTCCAATTCATATAAAATATACATATGCAAGAAAATGGGCAGTAGCCCAAGCTCCAGCATTATTTAAAAATCACGCAGGATGGGATGAGGATTCTCCTCGCCATAAAATCCAGTTAAAAAACCATCCCACTGCACAAAGGCAGTACCCAGTTAAGCAAGAAGCTAAAAAACAGGTCAGGGAGATTTTAAATCAACTTGAATACCAAGGGGTGATTGAAACATGCACCTCATCTATGAGCAATCCTTTGTTTCCTGTATCCAAACCAGACAATTCATATTGTCTAGTATTGGATTACAGACACTTAAACTCTTGTTGCAAAACATTTGCAGTACAAAACTCACACAGTGCAGCACTGATGAATAACATTGTGCGCAAAAAATATAAAACGACATTAGATATTTCAAATGGATTTTTCTGTCAAAATATTGCACCAGAAAGCAGGCATTTGACCGCTTTCTCAATATTGGGGACACAGCGACAATTTTGTCGTCTCCCCCAAGGATTCAAGAATAGCCTAGGGTAATTTTCAGCAAGAGTATCGGAATTACTCCAAACGTACGATGATGCAGCATTATCTTATGTCGATGACATCTATCTTACGGATGACGACTTGGACAAGCACTTGAAAAGAGTGAACACCATAATACTTGGGTTCGCTTCTGAGGGGTATAAATTCAATTTTAAAAAAATCAAGAATTGCCCACCTCAATGTCATATTCTTGGGATATGAATTGTCAAGTGAAGGCAAAAGCCTAGCAGCAAACTTTCTAGAGAAATGCGTGCGGTTTCAAGCCCCAAACAACGCTAAAAAGCTTACAATCAATTCTAGGTTTCCTGAATTTTGGAAGAACTTACGTTCTGAATTAAGCACAGAGGGTTAAACCTCTCTACGAATTAAGCAAACCTGATTTTAAACCAACACATTGGACTCCAACACACACAGAAATTTTGCGTTCAGTCCAAACAGACATGTTAGCAAAAACTAAACTAGACACACGCGAAAACGTGCGTAACCTTGTAATCTGAATCATCCCAGGAAGATGCGGATTTATGTACCTAACTTTTAATGAAGGAGAAACGGTACCAATAGCTTACAAATCACACTTGTACACACAAGCAGAAATGAAGTTCACTTCTACAGAGAAAATTCTGACAGCGGTTCAAACTGCTGTAGCAAAAGAGAGAGCTCTCGGGCAGGGTAAACGCATAATGATCGTTACACCTGTACCTGGCTTAGAGGCAGTGACAAGAGCAAGCATTCCTAATTCAAAAGCTCTACATCCGAGATGGATACAATGGTTTAACTCTCTTGCTGCAACAGACGTTCAATACTTTTTTGACCCTAGTCTAAAGACACAAGAATTTCTCCAATATGAACACGAATGTCCTCTGCCGACCGAAATTCTTCCTCTTGAACATTATGGCTGTATAATATATACAGATGGATCAGCACAGCCCGCAATTGGGGGTAAACAAGCCTATAGGGCTGCGTGCACGATTGTTAAAGGCCGCTGGCGTGAAGGCAAATTTAGACCTATGGTCACAAAAACTCAATCACTCGGAGACTGTACAGCTCAGCGAGCTGAACTACAGGCTTTCAAGATGGCGCTTGAAAATACCGATCGCGAATTCCCCACACTCACAGTGTGCGATTCGTATTACTGCGTCCAATCTTACAATGAGTATCTACATAACTGGGTTCAAAACGGATTCAAAGACGCTAAAGGTGGCACAATCAAGCATAAGTTGCTTTGGGAACAAGTAGTTCTTTTGCAGAAAAAACTACAAAAGACTCACGTGATACATACACTGAGTCATCAGCCTGATGGCGTTCACGTTGCAAGGAATTCATTGGCTGATGAAGACGCGAAGGCAGCTGTGCAAACGGCTTCCGTAGCTGCTATCACCCGGTCAAAAACAAAAATAGACAGCGAAATAATGCAAGCTGTCACTGCTTCAATCAAAGACTGTGGTAAGCCACTCCCGAAAGACTTTCCAGTAAAATACTGATATATAACTGATGCAAACAATGTTCCTCTTGCTCGAATCCCTGGAGTGGGGGATAGGGCAATATCAAACATGAAACACAGGTTAGGACTAATAATTGCAGCACATGAAGGGCTTGCTTCTGCACACGCAGGTGTTTCCGCCACGGTATCATTATTAAAACAGAGATACTGATGGCCACGCATGAGGAAACAAACTAGAGACTATGAACTGGAATGTGAAATATGCCAGAAAATGAAAGTCTCTACAGTGAAACGTCCTGCACAAACGCCCCTTTTGATTTCAGATAAACCACTAGCGTGTGTTTATCTGGACCACTGTGCTCCCTTAACACGGGATGGCAACTATAAATATATCATGGTCGCAGTGGATTCCTGCACAATATTTATTTGTTTATGGCCCCAGCGCTCGGCTGATGCCAGAACTGTTAGAAAGGATTTGCAAGTCTTTATCGGCACATATGCAATAGGCACGCTACATTCTGACCAGGGTCCTGCGTTTAGCTCTAGGGCTTACAAGGAGGCCATGGCCAGCTTGGGCGTTGCATTGCGGTACTCTAGTCCTTTCCAACCTGAGGGTAATGCGGTAGTGAAAAGAAAAAAACGTGACATAAAGCAATCCATAACAGCAAAGGTATTCGGTTCGGGTGATGGGTGGGTCAAACATCTAATAAGTGTCCAACGTAGTCTTAATCTGCCAAGAAATTCTCTGGGGGGAATCACTCCTTATGAGCTACTATTTGGTACTAGAATGATAATCGAGGATCTCGATTGTCAGACTTCAGTGGTAAAACAAAAACCATTTGATGTCAAAGATGGTTTGGCTGTCTTACAGGACTTAAATGAAACAAGAAGAAGTCTGAGTAACAACACAAAAGCCAACAGCCACTGAAGATAAACCACCTGTCCCAACAAGACCTGTCTGGATTCCAAAGATTGGGGATCTAGTCAGGGAAAAGGCAGCGGTAAAGCAGGAATTTGGGCCTTCTTACAGAAAAGCCATACCAGTCTTAGCAATCCAAGGAACAAGATCAGTAGTACTACCGCCCCTTGCTGGTAAAAAGGAGAACAGAGTTGTGTCCATCGACCTGGTAAAACCACAACTTGTGCCCAATAATAAGTAGTAGGCCAAGTGGACTCCAAAGATGTAGCAGACAGCCAAATCTTGCTACAATCCAAGAGGTTCAAACTGAAAGACTTATCACCTCTGATAAACCTGCAGTAAGAAAAGAAGGACTATGCAACAAAGCAATGGAAGTCGTGCCTCTTGAGACCCAAATATATGTTCGACCAGAAACACCAGTCTACAATGATGTAGCACCTGAATACACTAACATGACAAAGGAGAAATCAGTTCTAGCAATTTCAACAAACCCCGATGCCATTCAACAAATTGACAGAACTGCATCTGGATATTTCATCAACTTTTTTTTTTTTTTAAACCTTTATTGTACCTTACAATATTACACAGCTTTTGGCCTACAACCCGTAGGGCCGGCCGCAATCATGTATTTACGGATTTGTTGCAACAGGCACAGGCCTCAAACTGACTATAGTGGTTAAAAAGTGGCAATTACGAGGCAAATTGAAAGGCACATAATTAGCGATAATTTGCTGATCAATATAGGTTTAGTTTTCTATTTTTTATAAAAACAACAAAAAGGAAACGAAAAGAAATCACATTGCGGTCACCAATGAATAAATAGCGTTACATTAGCTGAGTCTAAGGGCATTCCCCTTGTTTGTACCACTGTTTAAACCCATGGAGCTGGGCACGTAATGAAATGTTGGGAATGCTTGGGCTCTCTTGTATGTGGCTTTTCATGGGTCCCGCCCTTGTCGACCCTCAAGTCCCTATCCTCTAGATCCTGGGTCCCTCCCCTAATCCTGTTGTCGCCTGTTCCCCTTTCATACCCTTAGAGCACCTCAGTCTTCCTCCCCCTCTTCATCCGACGACAGTGGGTCATCCTCCGGCAAAGGCTCACAAATCTCCCCTCTGTACACATTCCATGGGGTCCAGATTTTGTTCCATTTCCTGGGCATGCTCGGCTTAAGTATACCGCCCTTTCCGTCACCATCACCCTGTCCATATTCATGCACCATTGTGTTTTCGTTGGTAGTTCCGCCACCCCCCAGCGCTGTGCAATATCTCGTTTGGCTATTATCATGCCTAATGTAACCCAGAGTTGGCCATGTCTGGACAGGTCGTTGGGTCCCCATAGGTTTAGAAGACATTTTCGTGGCTCGGGGATAAGTGAGGTCTCCAAGGTCTGTGATACAGTACGCATTATTTGCCTCCAGTATTCCTGGATAAGTGGGCAGTCCAATATTGTGTGGAAGAACGTACCCTCCTCCCCACAACCACAGAGGCAATAAGGGTGTTGTGCTCTATGTATGCGGTGTAGCGTTGTCCTTGTGTAATACACTCTGTGTAGAACTTTAAGTTGTACGAGCCTTAGTCTTGCTGAGATGCCTACTTCTTTTGGAGACGCAAGCGCTTCATTCCATTCGTGTTCATCCATTGCATTTATGTCTCCCTCCCATTTATCTTTCAATGGAGTCATTGGGTCAGGCAAATTGTTAATTAGCTTGCGATATGTCAGTGACGTCGCTCTCTCAATCATAAAATCTGTGAGGAGGCGATCCTCAATCGGGGATGATTCTGGAACCCCCTCTCCGGGGGGGATGGCAGTGAGCAGTGCGTGACGTATCTGAACGTAGCGGTAAGTCTCATGTGCTCCCAAATCGTATAGTTCCCTCATGCGGGCAAATGATATTACCTCTCCTTTTTCCCACAGGTCTCCCACCATGGATATCCCTATGGTGTCCCAATGAGAGTAGCCCTTACTGTGTCTCAGGTTTCCCAGGGCACGAGAGTCCCATAGTGGGGTGAGCTTGGTTATTTTTCCAGCCTAATGCCGCTAGTGCTGTATGCCACAGCGCTGCGGTGAGTCTTGTGGGTCCTACCAATTTGCGAACTCGGAGTTGGTCATAGAGCGGGGCTAACAGACTATTTGCGCCGAGTTGTGCCCTATCTGCCTGGAAAGCTGGGTAATTTTGTGAAACATGGATCCACTGATTATTGGGCTTGAGTTGAGCCGCCCAGTAATATAATTTGAGATTCGGTAGCGCAATTCCCCCGTCAAACCATCCCCTGTGCATTTTGGCTTGTGCGATACGCGCCGGGCGGTTGCCCCATAGCAGACCAGATACCAAGGCCTCCACCTTCCTGAAGTATCCTGGTGCCACTGGATATGGTGTGTTCTCTAGTATGTACAAGTAACGGGGCAAGGACATCATTTTATAAAGTGCCGCTTTACCCAGCATCATTAAAGGCAGCCCCTGCCCAGAACTTGACGTCCTGTTTAAGCCGCTCCATGGGTGGCGCCAGATTTTTTTGCATAAATTCCGTTGGGTCCATTGTAATGTGGATTCCCAAATACTTAAAGGAGGAGCCAGCTGCCCTTAATGGGCATTCTGCGCCCAATGCCGGGACCGGGCCCTTCAGAACATACATCTCTGATTTATTCCAATTTAACGTATACCCTGAGATTTTGCCGTGGGCATCACAGAGGGTCAGGAGTGCCGGCACCCCACGTTCTGGGTCTGTTAGGTACACCAACATATCGTCCGCATAAAGAGAGAGTCGGTCTTCCCAACCCTCCTTCCAATGTATTCCTTTAAGTAGTGGTGTTTTTCTTATCAAAGTTGCCAATGGTTCTAGAGCGATTGCAAAGAGCAATGGCGAGAGGGGGCAGCCCTGGCGGGTGCCTCTCCCCAGAAGTAATGTTCGCGAAATGTGGCCATTTGCTACCACATGAGCAACCGGCTTAGTATATAGTAGTCTGACCCACAATATAAATTTCGAGCCGAAACCCAAACAAGCAAGGACCTCAAACAAATAGTTCCATTCCACTAGGTCTAAGGCCATTTTTGCATCCAGGGCAAGTATGACCGCCTGTTCAGGGATCGAGTCCGCCCTCGCCAACACCCCGTGCACCCTGCGAAGGTTCAGTGCCGTGTTTCTGTGAGGCATATATCCGGATTGATCCGGATGTATGAGGTCGGGCAGGTGCGCCATCAGCCGGGTAGCAAGGAGTTTGGCCAGGATTTTAACTTCTGCATTAAGCAAAGAGATAGAGCATTCCTCTTGCGATTTCCCAGGCTTGGGAATTGCTACTATGGTAGCTATTCTCTGATCAAGCGGAAGTTCGCCCCTCTCTAAACATTCTTCATACATAGCCAGTAGGTGTTCACTTAGCTTCTCTGGTGCGGTCTGATACCATTCTATTGGAATGCCATTTGGTCTGAGCGCTTTGCCGGGTTTCAGTGCTCGTATAGCCATGTGTATCTCCTCCCTAGTTATGTCTGCGTCCAATTCAGCTTATGCCTCTGGCTGTAGCTTCGGAGTCTCTATCTGCTCTAAAGCTGCCCTAGGCATGTCAGCCGATACTTCCTGTTCGGGGGTGTAAACCTCCTCAAAGTGTACCGCCAATGCCTCCACTATTTGTTCAGGGCTTGTTTGAACCACTCCTAGGCTATCCCTCACCTGCTGGATGCCCTTGAGCTACCCCCCCTCTTATCCAGCCAGGCTAACATCTTACCCGCCTTGTCCCCTACATCGTAAATCC
The DNA here is from genome assembly GCF_964263255.1 of Lissotriton vulgaris. NCBI lineage: Eukaryota > Metazoa > Chordata > Amphibia > Caudata > Salamandridae > Lissotriton > Lissotriton vulgaris. The sequence goes on from NC_141698.1 coordinate 94,075,147, forward strand.
TGTTCTGTGTATCAGCTATTTGTCCCTTCACTTGATGTCGGACATGATCCGTGTACAGTTGTTGTTGGAGAGAAAGTGCGTGTGACGTGTCTGGTGTAGGATTTGCCTCATGTATTGTGGTCATTTCTCGCAGAGCCAATTCGAGCCTGGTCAGCTCAGCTGCTGTTTCCCTTTTGTGGCCCGTGATTGAGTTTATTGCTTGCCCCCTCAGTACCGCCTTATATGCTTCCCATAGAACCTCCGAAGAACGCACGGAGGCGACATTTTCCTCAAAGTACTGTGTTGTCGCCATCTTAAGAGCCTTCCTGACCTTAGGGACCTTGAAATATGCTGCTTGTATGGGATAAATTCGTTTGAGACTTCTCTTGAGTGGAGATTGTCAGGGTGATCGAAGAGTGGTCTGATATACCTCTAGGGTGGATGTCTATGGAGTCTACGTGTTGTATGCCATCACCTAGCGCTAAGAAGTAGTCGATTCTCGATAGACTATTGTGGACAGTGGAGTGAAATGTGTATTGCTTCTCCTGGGGGTGAACATGTCGCCAAATGTCTATTAGACCCATAGCTGTTAAGAATCGTTGAAACCGGGAAGGTCCCCCAATCGGGCCCATCGCCGGGAATTTGTCGAGTTGTGTGTCTATTGTGGCAGTAAAGTCTCCCCCAAGAATTACGTCTCCCTCGGGAAGGGTCAGTAAAAAGTCACCTAGTGCTGGAAGCTTTATTGAGTGAAGTGACGGTGGGATGTACACCGATACCACATTGATGAGTTGTCCCTCCCATTGTCCCTGTAGGGCTGCGAAGCAACCCTGCCCGTCAGTCTTTGTGCCTTGGGGGATGAATTGTGAGGACTTCTTAATCAAAATGCCAGTGCCCAGAGAGCCTGAAGTAAACTCCGAATGAACTATCATCTTATATCCTCTCCTGTCCAGGGCCTTGGACGCCCCCCGTTAAATGTGTCTCTTGTAGAAGTGCTAGGCTAGGCTTCTGCCTCTTCAGCGCGGTTAATACCAGGCCACGTTTCACCTTATCTCCCAGACCTCTCACATTCCAGGTCATTATTCGTAGGGGGGAGCCATGTGATCGTGACTCAACCCCCTCTGCACTACGTATCAGACCATCTGCCATTTCTAAACATGTAGCCGTATATGAGCGTATCAAGGCTCGGACCCGGACCCTTTGCTTCTTCTTGTCAGCTAAATTACTCAAATGTGAAACCCCATTTCTCGACCGTCTTTGTGAATTTCTAACAATCAACAAACAACCCCCCCTCTCCCTCCCCCTCCCTGCCTCCCTGCTTAACGAACCTTCAACTGCCAGCCTCCCCAACTGAGCAGAGCGCTTAACCCATCCCAAAACCAGAGTACTTGCGCGTTGGGGGAGAGGGTCTCCCCGGGAAGGCGGCATCCCTGCACTCTTCAGGGCCACCCTGGTCAGCGTCCAACCACGACTCTTGTGCAATTATTGTCAATAAAAGAAGTCAGCGTCCATTGTTGCTTTGGGCTCTCTGTGCTATTCCCCTCCGCCGGCCTCGGTTAGTTCATGTGTCGGCGACTTGCTCGCACCTCCTCTGCCTGATGCTTGTGACCCATTTCGACTGGCGTCGCGGCGTCCGTGGTTCGTTTTGTTGATTCTACGCGGAGGTCCCGCGGTGCGCCAGTCCTCGAGCCAGTCCCTGGTTGCCTCTGGGGAATCAAAGAACCAGACCTTTTTGTCACCGACCACCCGAAGCCGGGCCGGGAAAAGCATTGAGTAGGGCAGCTCTTGTTCTCGCAATATCCTTTTCACTTCCAGGAATGTCCTCCTCCTCCTCCGAGAGACCTCAGCCGTGTAGTCCGGGAAGAAGGATATTTTGGAGTTTTGGATTTGGATGGCCGGTGCCACTCTGGCCGCATGCAAGATGGTGTCTCAATCGCGAAAATTAAAGAGCCTCGCTAAGATTGGTCTCGGCGGGCCCCCTGGTTTCCGCTTCCCTCCTGGCACTCTGTGGGCCCTTTCCACAGAAAAAAAGTGTGAGAGGCCCTTTGGATTAAGCTGGTTCTTGATTAAGTCTTCCACATAGAGGTCCATAGCACCCGTAGCTTCCGATTCCGGATCTCCTAGTATACGGACGTTGTTCCTCCGGGAGCGTCCTTCCTGATCGTCCAGCTTCTCTTTAAGCGATTTATTGTCAGCTTGCAGCTTCTCCATTTCCACCTGCAGTTCCGACACATCCTCCACTAAGGATTTGGTCACAACTTCCACTTGTTTCACCCTTTCATTCATTTTCTGGAGGTCTGCGCGAATAAGGGTTACCTCCGTTGCTGTCGCCCCCACTGTCACTTGCACCTGGGCCAGGGCGCTTAGCACGTCTTCCAGTGTGGCTTTCTCTGCACCGTCTCCCTCCATCCCTTTACCCAGTGATTTGCGTTGTTCCGGGGGGTGGGGGGGGGGGGGGGGGGGAGTCTGCTTTTTGTATGCGAATTTGTCAAGCTTCGCTTGGGTGGAATTATGCTTAGATCCTCTGCCCGCCATGGTTACACACCAGGAGTCTGTCCACCGCTGAGCGAAGCTTTTATTGGTAGTCTGCCGAGTACTGCCCCGAAGAAAGAGATCGGGGGGGTCGCCCAATTTTCAATTGCGTCTCGGCTAAGAGGTCGTTCACCGTGTCTAAGTGTAGCAACTGGGCTTTCCGGGCCGGCGCTCCGCAGGGAAATCGCACCGCTTCCCCTGTCACGTTGCTGATAGTGGGTTCTTTTTCGGGCCTGCTGAGACCTCGACGCGGGTGTGTCGTGTCTATTTGTCGAAGGAGTTTGTGCCCGGAGTGGCGTGGCCTTTTAAAATGGCGGTGTCGTCATACTTTTGTCGGGCTTCGTTTTCCGTCCTGCGTTGCCGCTACCCGCAGTGTTGTACTGTTGTGGGATGATGTACACTACCCGTGGATGGTCCACGGGGACGTCAGGCCTCCTATCGCCGTTTTGCTCGATTTGTCCTTCACCACGAGCACTTCCGGAAGGCGATCACCGCCTGGGGCGTCGTCTTTTCCACCAGTTACCGGTGCGTCGCTGCTTCGAAACTTCTTCGCCGAGTGCCGTTCGGTCACTGGACTTGGGGCATCCCGTCTGAGTTCGTTGCTGGGTGGATTGGCATGCGGATTGATGCGGGATGCCGCCTTATGCCGGGAGCCTCTCTAGTTTGCTGCCGCCATTGTCGGCTGCTAGCCACGCCCCCTATTTCATCAACTTTGATAAATTCTTTGAGGATCCAAGCGAACCTGAAGATACAACAACAAAGAAATCTCTCAAAGAAAAAATGACAGAACTTTTTCATGAACTTGAAAAAATGTATCTGGTTTCACCATGGACTGAATTTTGGATTGGTTTAGGTGCATTTTTCCTCCTGCTCTGGCTAATATTGGTTTTAAGCCTGGGGCAAATGATAGATGGAAAATACAGTACAATGGACACAGCAAGTCAGAAAATCAACTTGGTCCTAAAACCGAACAAATCATCACATGTTGAGAAAAGAGAACTGTCATCAGTAAACATCACAGCCATCCCTATCCCAGGAGGTATAGTATGGGATAGAACCGATTATGATATCTATGGCCCGGTAGAGATGCTGAGGATTCCACATCAGGTCAAGGTTTCTGTGATTGACTTTGTAACACCCAGCAGATTCGCTGATGATTGGGACTTTGAGACAGTTAATAATAGGATGTCAGATTTAGAAAGGTCTGCGAAATATACTGAACATGACTATTTAGAAGGGTCATCAGACTACGAACAAATGTATTGTTTTAACCATTTTGGTCATCACTATTTGCACAAATCTGCAAGCCCGAGAAATGTTTTTATGTATGATCAATGGGAACATTGTCCAACACCACAAAAAGGCAGCTCTAAAACATTTTATGAAATGTTTCCTTACTTCTCGGGGTTTAATGTTACAGATCCAGAAACATTTTATTTAAAAAATGTAAATAAGACAGGATTTAAAACAATGTTGACTAATACCAAACAAATTTATTCTGCAAACTTTTATGCTAAGTTGTCCACATTGGGTTACGACTTCTGGAAAGACAACATCGAGACAAAAACTGTCTGGGGAACAAAAGAATGGCAGGTGCAAGCGCTGGAAGCTTTAATCAGAGCCTGCATTATACCTGAACAAATAATGTTTTTAAATGACTGTGCAACAAACCTCTTGTCTTGTCATAGCAAAAAATAAAAGATTTAAATAAACCGTCTATACCAAAACCCATACCTGAAAATAACAAAACTACAGAAAGGGGGATAGACGCACAATATGTTTTCAAATTGAACAGAACTAGTCCTAATTGGAAAAAAAATGTTAATCTGGCCCACAGACACCAATAAGGAGTAGTTTCTGTCCTGTAACTCCAGTTCTGTAGTAGGGGTATCTCTGTTATAGTCATAAACTAGTGAATAGTCCCGCCCATGTGCGTGGACCCCGGAGCAATCAAAAAGAATCTCTTAAAGTGTCGAAAAAATGCAGAACTGCACAGACACTTAAGAGAGAATTTAGCCCCTTCGATGCTGGTGAGAAAGCCAGCTCGTCATGGGCGTTACCTGCGCTGTGCGCATGACGAGCTGGCTTTGTCACGTAACGTGGGTTTTTTGAATTTTCAGCGCACAGCGGGAAAGCCTGCTAGCGCGCATGCGGTTAAAGACCTATAATGCAGCCTATAAACAGGCTACACTGTCCAGTACTTCAACTAGAAATTCCACCAAAAATCCACAAACAGCAAAGCCTGTCCAGATTTCCCTTGCCTTAGCAGCAAAAACCCTCTGGAATGATAGAGAGAAAGACATGGACAGACAAGCCACATAGGCTGCCATTATGTGGCTCAAAACAGGATACTGTGCCTTTAAGAGCACTTTCCAGAACTTCACAGTATCCCAGAATGCACTGCAGGTCCCTTTTACTTTCAGTTCTTTTTGAAGGCGTAACACGCCAGACCTGTAGCATTCCTTATATGAATATCTCTCCACCGGGGAGGAGGGCGGGCGCTTATGGCTATAACAGAGATACCCCTACTACAGAACTGGAGTTACAGGACAGAAACTACTCCTTCTGTAGTAGGGGATCTCTGTGTATAGTCATAATCTAGTGAATAGAATGGCAAGCCCATCCCCACAACAAAGCGGCGGTGGAGAAAAGAAATCAACACCACTATTGTGCGAAGAAATTCCGCAGCGGAGCCTGTCCAACCTGAGCATCTGCCCTGGCATCAGTGTCCAGACAGTAATGCTTAGCAAAGGTATGAACCGACTTCCAAGTGGCGGCCTTGCAAATTTCTGCAATAGGAACATTACGGAGCAAAGCCGTCGTGGCAGCTTTGCCCCTGGTGGAATGAGCCTTAGGTTTACCTCCTAAGGTCTTATTAGCTTTCTGGTAACAAAACTGTATGCAGGACACAATCCACCTAGAGATGGACTGCTTAGAGGTAGCAAGACCTGTCCTGACTGATCCATAATTGATGAACAATTGGTCTGACCTACGAATATCTTTGGTCTTATCCAGATAAAATTTCAACACCCTCCTAACATCCAGGGAATGTAAGGACCTTTCCGCTGGAGATGAAGGATTCTGAAAAAAACGTAGGCAAAGTTATAGTCTGGTTGACATGAAAATCAGAAATAACCTTGGGAAGAAATTTAGGGTGAGTACGCATAACAACGTTAGCAGCATGAAATACAGTATAAGGTTCTTGGCAACACAACACCTGAATTTCACTCACCCTGCGGGCTGATGTAATGGCCACAAGGAACGCCGCCTTCCAGGACAGGTGCTGCAACGAAGCCTTATGAATGGGTTCAAAAGGCTCCTTCATCAATCTGGACAGCACCACATTCAATTCCCATGAAGGCGAAGGAAGCCTGACAGGAGGGAACACTTTCTTCAAGCCTTCCAAAAAGTCTTTGATCACAGGGATCTGAAAGAAGGAAGTCTATGAAGGGCTTTTCCTGTAGGCAGTCAATGCAGCGAGATGAACCTTAATGGAATGAACATTAAGGCAAGACCGCGCCAAATGTAGAAGGTAAGGAAGGATGACATCTTCCTTGCACGTCGTCGGGTCAAAGTTCTTGGACGCACACCAGATACAAAACTTCTTCCACTTGTAAGCATAGGATGTCTGAGTGGAAGGACGCTTAGACTCCTTTAGTATGTCCATGCAATCTTCGGGCAGATTCAAGTGGCCATATTGCACTATCTCAGGAGCCATGCCGCCAAACTCAAAGACGAGAGGTTGGGGTGCAACATCTGCCCCCCGAACTTCGTGAGAAGGTCCGGCCTGCACAGCAGCCGTATGTGCGGAAGGAGAGACCAGTGAAGCAGGTCCGTGAACCACCACTGCCTGGGCCATTCCGGGGCAATCAGGATCATCCGTGCCCTGGACTGGGACAGCTTGATGAGCACCGCTGGAATCAGGGGAAAGGGTGGAAAAGCGTACACAAAGCTGTTCTACCAGTTGATCCATAGCGCATTCCCCAGCGTCCCTTGCTGGTAGTACCTGGAGGCGAAGTCTCGGCATTTGCTGTTTTCGGCGGTGGCGAACAGATCTACGTCTGGAGTCCCCCACCTTTTGAAGACTTCTCCTAGTACTTCGTCGTTTATGACCCATTCGTGGTTTTCCTGAATCAGTCTGCTCAGTGAGTCTGTCTGAACATTCTGCACACCTGGTAGATGGGCAGCCGTTATCGTCAATCCTCTGGCTAGAAGCCAGTGCCAGATCGTCTGCGCCTCCCGAGACAGGGTGCGCGATCTCGAGCCCCCCTGCTTGTTGAGGTAATACATCTTGGTCGTTTTGTCCGTCTGCACAAGCAGAGAGTTGGTCTGGAAGGACGGATGAAAGGCCTTCAGTGCCAAGTGAACAGCTCTGAGTTCCAGGAAATTGATGTGATACGTGGACTCCATCGGAGACCACGTTCCTTGAATCTGTAAGTCTCCCGAATGCGCTCCCCAGCCGTGGAGAGAGGCATCCGTCACGATAGTCTGAGTAGGAATGTCCTTGTGGAAGGGAACCCCTCTGAGGAGATTCTCCGCTGAACACCATGACTTCAGAGACTGAAGCGCATGCAGAGATAGTCGTATCTTGTCGTCCCAAGATCCTTTCCTCTGGTCCCATTGGCCCTCCAAGCACTCCTGCAGAGGTCTCATGTGTAGTCGTGCATGAGGAGTGAGGAAGATACAAGAGGCCATCGACCCCAGTAGAGAAGACACCGTCCTCACTGTTGTAGATGGAGTGGTCATAAGAGCCTGAGCCTTCCGAAGGATCGATCGCAGTCGCTCCTCCGAAGGAGACACGCTTGCTGACAGCGTATTGATGGTGGCTCCCAAGTACTGAATGCACTGGACCGGGATCGGGACAGACTTGGACATGTTGATGTGCAACCCCAACTTGTTCAAGAGAACGCATGTCTTCTGGAAGTGTGCTTGAGCTTCCGAGAAGGAGGAGGCCTTGATCAACCAATCATCCAGGTATGGGTAGACAAACACCTTGTTCTTCCTGAGGTGTGCCGCTACCACTGCCATGCACTTAGAGAATGTTCTGGGCGCAGATTTCAGCCCGAATGGCAGCACTGTGTACTGATAATGATTGGTGCCGACTTGAAATCGCAGAAACTTCCTGTGTTTGCACGTGATGGGCACATGGAAGTAAGCATCCTGTAGGTCTATTGCACAAAGCCAGTCTCCCTGTTGCAACTGAGGATAAATCTGATGCAACAACAGCATGCAAAACTTTTCTCTGCGAATACACTTGTTTGCCTGCCGCAAGTCCAGAATGGGCCTGAACTCGTTCTTGTCCTTCTTGCGAACCAGGAAGAACCGGGAGTACAGACCTCTTCCTCTTTGTGTGTATGAAGCTTATATAGCGCATGACTTACCCTGGGGCATCTCCGCGCTTGCTTAGGGAACCCGTCCTGGTATTCCCCTGTGAGATAACCCTGGCAGGGTATCCACAAGGTGAAAGCCAGGCATCCCACCACGAGGGGCTGATGTGGAGATTAAGCAAGCTATTGCCCAGAGTCGCAGAGTGTGAACCCGTGAGTCGAGGAGGCACCAGAGCTAGAATTATCGAGTCTGTGGAATTATTGAGCCCAAGACCCGCCGAGGCGGGGAATTGAACCCTGGTCCAGGGCCGAACTCAAGCTCCAGGTCTGCCGCCTCTAACCCCTGAGCCACACTTCTCCACTTTTTGAGACAGAGATACGTCTTCTATCGCCCTTTTCCTTAACAGGATATCGGCCTCCACCTGGAGCTCGCGCAGTTGATACTGCGAGCTGACCGGAGGGATCGCTGGAGGAGGGCTGATGAACCGGAGACTGTATCCATTGCAAACAATATTCAGCACCCACTTGTCCTGAGTAATTTTTCTCCACTCTGCCAGAAAAAATTGAACGCTTCCCCCCACCGGAGCGGGTAACGGATGAAGGGGAAGTAACCGCTCAGGGTTGAGACCCGGCCGGGCCCTTGTTCGCGGTAGAGGACTGCTGTCCCCCTCTACCCTTCTGTTGTTTCTGGAAGGGTCTCCGGAACTACTGCTGTTGTTGCTGCTGCTGTCCCGAAGACTGCCCCCGTCCTCTTCCTTGCGCGCCGTAGCGTCTTTGGAACGGCCGGTAGGACTTCTTCTCTTTGGGCTTCTCCAAGCCCACAGCCATAAGGGTCTCCGCCTCAATGCGGGCCATCTCATCATCTGCGTGTTTTCCGAACAAGGTATACCCGGAAAAGGACAGGTTGGCCATACGCTGCTGGGCCTCCGGCTTGAGTGACTTGAGACGGAGCCACGCATGTCGCCGCTGATTGATTCCATGGCAGTAACCATGGGCAGCCAACAAGGAGGCATCTGCAGCCGCGCTGATGACCTGATTGGACACCAGCATCCCTTCCTTGAGAATCTCTTGGAAGTCCTTTCTCTTGTCTCTTGGTCACAGTTCCACGAACTGTTGCAGGGAGTCCCACAGCGCCCGGTCATAACGTCCCAGCAGAGCTGTATCGCTGGACGCCTTCATGGCTGTGGAAGCGGTCCCACACACCTTCCTTCCAGCCGAGTCGATCCATCGACTTTCTTTATCTGGCGGCACAGTGGATGACGGGGAGGTAGAGTGTAATTTCCTGGCCGCCGTCACTATCACCGGATCTACTCTCAGAAAGGCAGGGTCCGAATCCGGGGCCCTGTACTTCTTTAGAAGTCGGGAGGGAGCGGCCTTCACCACCGCTGGTGTGAGGAACAGCTCCTCTGCAGGTTCCTTCAATCCAGGTACTAGTGGTAGAAGAGGGCGAGACAAATGCTTCTTGTGAAGCGTCTCGAATATCACTGACGTCGAAGGTGTAGGAGCCGTCACAGCGATACCCAACTTCGCAGCCCCCCTCAGGAGGACCTCCTGGAAAGTGGCAATGTCATCCACTGGAGAAACCCTGGTCTCAGGGAGTCCGACAAGGTCGGCGAGTAGGAATGGGTCCTGGAAGAGTCCGTGCGGAACCTAGACCCCCGCCTCCTATGGCGACGCCTTGATCTGGTGGAGGATCTATGACGACTCCTTGATCTTCCTCTCCGTCCGGAACGTGAACAAGACCTCCTCGGCCGAGGACGATCAACTGGATCCACCGGAGCGGGTGACTTGGGCTTGGACGGGGCCTTCGGTTTAGGCGTACCCTTGGGAGGCGTCGGAAGAAAAGGCAACAAAGTCGACCTCGGTGGAACCGGAGGTGGATTCACTGGCAACACTGGCCCAGGTTGCGGTGGAGGCAACCGAGGAGGAGTAGGATTCCTCGGAGGGGGACCCCTCGGTAATGGAGGAGGGGGAGTCACCTTCCCCGACGGGGTATACACCTCGGAATACACAGAGCCCGGCGAACATCCCTCTCTACCAGCCTGGGACGTTGGCGAACTTCCCACGGCGTCAGGCCTCCTTTCACCTCTCTTCGACGTCGAAGAACGGTGACCAGACGGCGAGCGCCGGCCCCTTGACGTTGAGCGTCTCTTCTTCGGCGACGAACGCCTTCGCCTCAACGGCGACCTTCTGCGCCTCGACGGCGACCTTCTGCGCCTAGACGGCGATCCTTGGCGCCTCGACGGCGACCTTCTGTGCCTCGACGGCGACCTTCTGTGCCTCGACGGCGACCTTCTGTGCCTCGACGGCGACCTGCGCCTCGACGGCGACCTGTGCCTCGACGGTGACCTGTGCCTCGACGGCGACCTGTTCCTCGACCGCGACCTGTGCCTCGACGGCGACATTGACGACGAGGACCTCCTCGACGACGAACGTCTCCTCTTCGCCGACGGCGAACGGCGGTGTCGCCTCGACGGCGAGCGCCGACGCCTGGCCTGTCGACGTCGATCGCTCGACGCAGACATCGACGAGGACGACGATGAAACAGTCACCGGGGACTTCGATGGTCTTGTAACATCCCTCGACGCCGAGCGTCGACGTCGTTTCGACTCAGACGATGGGGAACAGACCGTAGTCCTTCCTCTCGACGCCGTAGTGGGCGCAATAGACCCAGGCGGAGAATGGTGACGTTTGCTTGCCTTCCTGCCCCTGGGGAGCCCCCCAGAGGCCTCAGCATGGGCAGAAGAAGCCCCTCCAGACCCACCTTGTGCCTTCAATCTTCTTTCCTCGAGGCCCTGAAGTCTGGTCTTCTTCCTGTCCTTCAGGGTCCTGCCAGAGAAGCCTTGAGAGATCACACACTCCTCTGGGACATGTGAAGAAAGAAGGAAGGCAGAGGATACACACCTCATGGGGATACGATTTGGCCTTCTTCCTGGAGCACTCCGGGCATTTATCGAATAATGCAGGCATATTCGACAAAAAACAGAGTGCAAGAACCAAGAAGAAAGGCACTAAAGTACAACAAAGTACTAACTATGAGAAAACTAGTGAAAAATTACCAAAAACCCTTAAAAAGGGAGAGCTCAATGCTCCAGGGTCCTGCTTGCAGGGCCGGAAAAAAGAACTGAAAGTAAAAGGGACCTGCAGTGCATTCTGGGATACTGTGAAGTTCTGGAAAGTTCTCTTAAAGGCACAGTATCCTGTTTTGAGCCACATAATGGCAGCCTATGGGGCTTGTCTGTCCATGTCTTCCTCTCTATCATTCCAGAGGGTTTTTGCTGCTAAGGCAAGGGAAATCTGGACAGGCTTTGCTGTTTGTGGATTTTTGGTGGAATTTCTAGTTGAAGTACTAGACAGTGTAGCCTGTTTATAGGCTGCATTATATGTCTTTAAATTCTCTCTTAAGTGTCTGTGCAGTTCTGCATTTTTTCGACACTTTAAGAGATTATTTTTGATTGCTCCGGGGTCCACGCACATGGGCGGGACTATTCACTAGATTATGACTATACACAGAGATCCCCTACTACAGAACTGTCAAGATAGATTGCTAAACAAAACACAGGGTTTAATCCTTAACAGGCCAAATCCAAGATACTCCCAGAGACAACATCCAGGGATAGTAACAACATATAGTGTAGGGAAACTATTCCTTGAATTGCTGAAAACTTCTACACTTCCAGAAATTAAACACTTGACGTTGTCCGCGGACTCAATAATTCTTTCGCCTCAGCACCTACTCTAATCATGGGTCCCACGCTGCAACTCTGGGCAATAGCTTGCTTAATCTCCACAACGGCCACTACAACACTGGGATGCCTGGCTTCACATTGGGGGTTCCCAGGAGGGGCATCTCACAGGGAGAGCCAGGAAGGGTTCCACAGCGTTATACAGCACCGGGACGCCCCGTTGCTGGGGCAGCTGTGCGCTTTACAAGTATACTACCTTTACATTTTACTTAAAGAAAGCAATAACTTGCGAGATTTCTTATTGGGACCTCGCAAACCACGGCAAAAACGTTTCATATACACCGGTATATATGCTGCGTACAACGAGGCTTGGAAAATAATACAATTAGAAATTGCATAAAGAATACGAGGAATTGATCGTATTAACTTGGAGAAAGCTCTCTCTGTAGTGGACAATGGGTTAACTACTCAGTCCTCCAGAATATATTCATTGGACAGCATTGTATCCTCTGCAATTGACATAATGGCACAAAGAGGAGCAGACTATACGGTGCTGAGCATTGAAAAACTGGAAAGATTACCATTGACAGTTTCTGAGAAACCTGTAATAGAATGGATAATTCATGGCACCATCATGATTCCAGTGACGATTTTCCAGTTTCAGTATTGTCTACAGCATATACCAGAAGGCCTGTATGAAAGGTTGGGTAAAGAATACATTAAGTCAACATGGACTTTACCATATACACATAGTTGTTGGAATAAGGGGAAAGAAGTTTTCCTTAGTGGGAAAATTTGTAAAAATTCACGAAGTGGTACACTTCAGTGCCAGGGTATTAATTTACACAGAGCCTGCGATGGTTCAGCGAATAATCTTTCATGCCACCTGCACGGTACTCCCTCCACACTGATAGAACCCGATTTCAGGCAGCTATCCAATGGCAGTTACGTTATGTTAAATGATTACAGCTGCTGTGGAATGGTGCCAGGAAAAGTTTATCTGGTTAGTGTGTCGTCCATGGTCACTTGTTGTATGCAAGTATTGTATCCAACTCGCAAGTCAGACAATCAGACGGCAATATGGCCTTCATTGAATGTCTCTTCTATACGAATTGATACTTTAAGCAGACTAAAGTCTATTCTTTTGCAAAAATCTGTGCCACTGACATCATCAAAAGAAACGTATGATCTGCAAGTTGCAAGGACATCTGCAGAGATACATGCATTATTATCAACAAACTGCCCTGTACATTTCGCAGAAATGTTAAGTCAAATCTTAAACATGTCTGATACCAGTGGCATTGCACATGTATTTAAGACTATTTTTGTCGGGACTGTTAGCACCATTTGAAGCAGTCCTCTGCATTTTTCCAAATTTCGTGCACTCTGTGTTCGGCAGCCGGCCTCTCATCTTGGGACTCGAAGCAGGAATACTATTTTTATTTCTTCTGCTCCGATATGGCAAGTCCAGTAACCAGCGATACCCAGAACCTCATGGAACAGACAGTCCGTGCCCAGAGGTATCGTGAAAGTATAACACAGATTCTCGGCTTGGCTTGGTTAAGAGATCTGAATACGACATGGCTTGTATCGTTCAGACCAATCTGGCAAGATTGCATCTTACCTGTGCTACGATGCCTGCTTTGCGGAGAGGAATGCGTGTTAGACATTTGTCTTACACTTCCATCAGTCCTGCCATCGGATGTCGACGGCTTGCTAGGTCCTGTAACGGCTCATGCATTGTGTTGCCCCCAACGGCTACAGATCCTGATGACGGCATTCATTGAGATCTCACCAGTAAGTCTAACTGAGGGTGAGGTACGAGAAACACCAGGCACACAGGTACCATCGGATATGACCATTGCTAACGCGGCAACAAGCGCTGACGGCAATGCTTCTCATCTATGCACATTTGATCTGCTGGATCAAATGGTTCCACTTTCACATACTGTGGTACACGATTTCTTTGCCAGTACTGTGGTAGACAATTTCTTTGCCAGCCTAGACGACTTGATGTTTTCTCCTGACACCGAGAATAACTTTTGAGTCATGCCCACAGTGTTCTCTGAACTCTGAAATTTGGCCTTCGCTTTTTCAAAACAATGACTTCTAACATTTGGAACTCTATTTTCACAACAAAGTTGTAGTTTTTCTCTCTTTCCAAAACATTGAACTTTTGGCACAGACTAATCTACTGAAAGTAGAACTATTCCTAGAGAACAAGTCATTTTTTGAAGACTGACTTAAAAGAACTATTTAGGCCTCTTCCCTATTAGTAGAAAGATTGCTATGACATGTTATGTCATGAAATGATCTCAACTTTTTCCTCTGTATTTAAGAGACGTTTTTATGAATGTAATCTCATGATTCTTTTCAAATTGCATAAATTAGACTAAAAGACTGTATGCTTAGAAATTTTCCGCTTAAGTATATTGTGTACTGTAGACATGCTAAAAATATTTTTTTTACTTACCCAGTTCAAATGCATTCTTTGTTTTGGGGTGGGATTGTAAACACTAGCTTTAAATATGTTCAGTGCTTGCTAGACTAGCTTTATTGAACTTAATATCTGTGGAGTGGGTGTTGTAAATGAATCTCAGACCCTAGTATAAATTTCCCGATTCATGCCCTTATATAGGTAAACTTTATCATTCCCTTATATAGGCATAGAAATCATTACATATTTGGCCTAAACCATACAGCCCAAATACGGCATGGAAACTTCCACTAGGCTCCAACAATTAACAACGTTTTCTTGGAAAAACCCGCCTTCAGCAGCTCGGGACTTCGCCCTGCTTGAATATTAAGTTCTCTTAGAACTCCCGGCGTTTTCCAAGAAATGAGCCTTTGAGTGACGTTATTAAGTCCAAACCTGCTTCAAACTCGGCACCTTCAAAGTATAAATATGCCTCAATTTGCCTAAACAAACACACAGTGGTTTGGAGCAGATAGACTACCTACTTGCCCGACGCCCTGCAGCACCAAGTGCCAAAGGAAGCCGACCCTCCAGCAGACGAGTAATTTAGTCATCCTTTTATCACTGTATGTATTTTATACATTTTATGCACTTTATGGCTTAGAAACCATATCATGCTTTTACAGTACTACTTTATAATACTGTTCGTATTATATGCATTGTACTTCATAATAAGCTTTACTATTGTAGCATTTCATTTTCAATGCTTTAGAAAAGAAGACTGTTCAATAAATACCTTTTTATTGAAAACGCCCGTCTCTCTATTTCCTCTTGCACCTCTGGTGAAAACTAAGCATGCACGATTGACTGGGTAAAATAGTTATCTATTGTTTCTGCGACTTTAGAGATTTGATTTCTTATTCTAGGGAAACAAAGTTGTCATGTTTTATGCAGTTGTCAGAAACTAATCCCTTCTTGTTTATTCGAGAAAGTTTCTAGTGACCTCTGAGCTAGCTGGCACTCACAATTAAGTCTAATATAGCTGGTAGAGACCAAGTAGACCTCAGTCCAACGTCTAAACTACAGGATATATTATTCCAATGCGCAGAGCCTATTGGGAATATAGGAACTACACTACAATGGAGCAGGCCCAGGACCTTACTCTCAACTGGTACCGAGACCTTCAAGGAGAACAGCGTACTGGGCCACAAGCAACTTTAGGGACTGTTCCCTCAAAACCTTCTGAGTAGTGGCCCAGCAGTCAGACCATGACTTGGAGGAGTCGTGTCGCGCTTCAGACACCACAAACAAACCAAATGCGGGTCCGTCACCGACATGGCGTGGTGACAGGAGCCACATAGCTTGAAATCTGACGTCTTCATAGAGATTACTTCCAACAGACAAAGGAAAAAAAGTAGAAAAAGCAGTCTAAATATCCTGTCAAAAGTGACAGAGGGTAGCTCTCTTCAAGGGTCAGCGCTTGATTGGTGCGGAAAGAAAAGAACAGATGTCAGCGTGCTGAGGTGACGCCAAAATAGGAGGTGCGGATCTAATTTCCAGCACGGACGTCACGCACAGCCAACCGACACCACCTACCAGCGTGCAGGGGTATTGCTCAAAGATCTTCTGGATCCAGCCTGATGCCTGGGAAATTCAAAGGCAAGGAATCTGTGGCTAGATATCTATCAAATGCGGGTCACATCTATGGTAGTTTTGGCGATCACTGCCTAGAAGGCTTTTGTCCAAGTTGAGAGGCCCTTACTACAACATGTATTGAATAGGGTTAGGATCGGCCATTATATGCAGAAATATAGATGGGCGGTGTATAGGAACATTATAGGCCATATATTTATTAATGGCGTTAAAACACAGAGGTTTCCACTAACCTGAGGAAATATACAAGAGCACCCTTTATCCCTTCTCCTCTTTGCCATATAAATAGAGCCATAGGCCCACTTGCTGAGACAGGACCTGGCCGTGGAAGGCATGCCATTTCAGATTATGCGTTAGATAACAAAAAATCCTTCAAATGGGAGAAAGAGGCGGTTAGATATCTGGGGCTCTAGAACACATCAACTTTAAATGGACTATACAAGTTAATTTACATACCGCTGTTTAAGGAAATAAGAGAGAAACTCACATAAGGACCCCAATTCGTTTTATGGATAGGAAAGATGAATGCTTTGAAGATAAATATTCTCCACGCGATTGTGATTTGTTATCAGGCCCTACCTATAAGAATCCCAAAATTAGAAATGCGGCAAAGCCAACTAGCTCGTGATAAATTTGACAAAACAGTAAACCCAGAATAGACAGAAGGGTACCACAGGACACAACGGGGTGGGGGTCTGGGTCTCCTAGATTTAAACTCCTATGATATAGAATCACTATTACACATAGCACTTGAGTGATACCTTAGAGCAGGGGAACTCATAGTACGGCCCGTGGGCCACCAGTGGCCCGGAAAGCCTTACCTGGTGGCCCCGGGACCTTGCAGACATTATTTGCATTTTCTTTAAGGTGTGTCAGCAGACACTGCAGGTTGCAGCAGCCCAGCCAGACTCTGAGAGACTCTGCTCTGTGGGGGCCGGGCGATTCCAGTGCAGTGATTGTCAGTTGGAGCTGCAGAGGCCTGAGAACAGGTGAAATACAGCAATGCTTTATTAACATGTTAATGGTCTTTTAAAGACCTGTGAAGTACTTGGGTGTGGCTGGGTGTGAGACAGAGAGAGAGAGGGAGACAGAGCGAGAGGGAGACAGAGCGAGAGGGAGACAGAGCGAGAGGGAGCGACATAGAGAGAGAGAGAGAGAAAGAGAGACAGAGAGAGATGTGTATGCCGGGTCAGTGTACATTATATACGGTATAAAAAACGGCGTCACCGAGGGAGCTATCACCCTTTAAGAAACTGTTCCCTAACTCTGAAACCATTTAGAGGCTTATCTCAGCCATCTACAAATCTTTGAAGGCCATCCCTGATAAACCTAGATTGCCCTACAAGTTGAAATGGTATAGAATGCTGGTCATCAAGATAACTCAGATGAATGGCATTGGTTATGAGGGGATATTCCAAAATTAGTGAGAAACGTACAGGGTAGGGAGACATGCTATAAAATAGTGCTGGATTGGTACATGACCCCACAAAAACTAAAACATATGTTCCACGCTACGGACAAAGTGTTGGAGAGGCTGTGGGGAGGAAGGAACAGTAATCATTGTATGGTGGGCTTAGCCCCAGACTAAAGGTTTTTTGGGAAAATATACTGAGTCACATCAGGGCCCCAACACAGTAGTCTTGGCGATGTGCCCGAGGGACTGGGGGACTTGGGAGAAAAGATTGCACTGTGATATGGCAAATAATATTGGCATTGAAACAGGAACTTTCAGCACACTATAAACAGCCAAAAATCATTGACACATCCATGTGGTCTTGCAGGGTATGGTCGCTGATGGCAATGAAAATGCTGTGCTAAGACCTGATAAATCGGAGCGGAGCTTTTGTGAGGGAGCGACTGATGTGTAGTAACTTCGGGATGAGCTATGGAAATGGAAACAGTGAAAATTTCTTTAGCAGGATTTTTTTTGTCGCTTAGATGTGTTGGTGGTAGTACTTGGCTCAGTGATTGTGTACTAACATTTTGTAAACATGTGTGCTGGATTCTTGCAAGCTTTTACACCTTTTTTGCCAGGGAGTGTTTTTTAATATACCAGGTTGCAGATGGGGACATTCTGTGAGGGGCCTGCGTTTTCTACAGGAGAGTGACATCTAATGCTGATGCGACCCAATTGTTGAAGAGGTCCATGGACATTTGTATGTACTCCCATGGCGTAGACCAAATACTCCCTAAAAGAGTAACACATTTATGGAGATCTTGCTATGATCATGGGCGATTTAATAACATGAAAGATGAATTGCAAATAGATTTGGCACAATTTATTTTATTAATAGTAAAAAATGACCTTGTGATCTGTCCAAATGAGCCCTCATAAGGAAAGGGATTCTGTTAGGGTACCACAACGAATATGCTACTTACCAGTATGCATCTGTTCTTGGCATGTAACGCTGCTGACACTCATATCTGTGCATAGATCGCCGCCTAGTGTTGGGTCCGGATGATCGCACATTGTTGTCCTGGAAGAGTCTTCGAAGTATCACGAGATGGGGGGCTCCTCCCCTGGACTACAGTGCGCATGGGCATCAACTCCATCCTCAGATTGTTTCTAGCCATTGTGGCCAAGATGGAGTGAAACTACGTGAATGATGACCATGCTAGAAGTATGTGTGAATGCGGCAGCCGCTACAGGCGCCGGGGAGGAGGGCGGACGATATGAATGTCAGCAGCCCTACATGCCAAGAACAGATGCATACTGGTAAGTAGCATATTCGGTTCGAGGCATGTGGGCTGCTGAATTCATATCTGTGCATAGAATACAAAGCAGTCCCTCCATTAACGGCGGGGCCCTTGCCAGCTGCAGCAGTTTGGAAAAGTGTTTTTAGAACAGCCTGCCCTACAGCTGCCTGCTGTTTGGAGTGCACATCAACACAGTAATGTTTTGTAAATGTGTGTGTGGTAGACCATGTGGCTGCTCTACATACATCTTCCAAAGGAATATTTCCAAAGAAAGCCATGGAGGCCCCCAACTTTCGGGTGGAGTGGGCCCGCGGTGGAATGGTGAGAGTGCGCTTGGCTTTCTGATAGCAGATCTGAATACATTTAACGATCCACCTGGCTATACCAGCCTTGGAAATGGGGTTACCTTTGTTGTGTGGGGCAAAGGCAACAAATAGTTGTTTAGTCTTCCGAAAATCTTTGGTCCTATCAATGTAGTACATTAGGGCCCTTTTGACGTCAAGTGTGTGGAGCATTCTCTCAGCAAGTGACTCTGGATTTTGGAAGAACACAGGTAGTTCTATAGTCTGGTGGATATGGAACTGAGAAACTACCTTAGGAAGGAATTTAGGGTTAGTGCGAAGCACTACCCTGTTGGAATGAATCTGAATAAATGGCTCTTGGATAGTTATTGCCTGGAGTTCACTAACTCGTCGTAGCGACGTAATCGCTATAAGGAAAGCCACTTTCCATGTCAAGAACTGAATCTCGCAGGAATGCAGTGGTTCAAAAGGGGGACCCATCAGCCTGGTGAGGACCACATTGAGGTTCCACTCGGGAGCCAGTGGCGTCCACGGAGGAATGACTCGTTTGAGTCCTTCCAGAAAGGCTTTAATGGCAGGCACCCTGAAAAGTGAGAGTTGCTGTCTGTTTTGGAGATAAGCAGCTATTGCAGACAAATGTATACGAATGGAAGCATAGGCCAGATTACATTTGTACAGATGTAAGAGATAACAAATGATGTTTTGAATAGATGCATCCAGCGGGTTAATGTTGTGGTCTGCACAATAAATGACAAACCGCTTCCACTTCGCCGCATAGCATGCTCTGGTGGTGGGCTTCCTTGCCTCCCGGATGATGTCCATACAGTCTGGAGGTAAGTTGAGGTAGCCAAACTCTAAGACCTCAGGAGCCAGATCGCCAGGTTGAGCTGTTGCGGAACTGGATGCTGAATGTCGCCATGGCTCTGCGTCAAAAGCCTGGGTGTGAGGCGCAGCCTTTGATGCAGTACTACGGACAGTTCCAAAAACGTGGTGTACCATGGTTGGCGAGCCCACGTCGGAGCAACCAGGATGAGAGTCATCGAGTGCTGCTTCAGCTTGCGTGCCACCAGCGGTATTAGAGGTGCTGGGGGAAAAGCGTACGCAAATTTGCCTGACCAGTTCATCCATATCGCATTGCCTTGCGACTGTGGGTGTGGAAACCTGGCGGCAAAGCTTTGGCATTTTGCGTTTTCCTTTGTGGCGAACAGGTCTATCTCTGGATGACCCCACCTTTGGAAGTATGGGTGGAGTACTGATGGATGTATCTCCCACTCATGCATTTGGTGGCTGTACCTGCTGAGCAGGTCCGCCATCTGATTGTCCTTGCCTGGGAGGTGTTCTGCCATGAGGAAGATGTTTCTTTGAATGGCCCACTTCCACATGCTCTGAGCCAGATGAGACAACTGTGGAGAGTGCGTTCCTCCCTGTTTCTGAATGTAGTACATGGCCGTCATGTTGTCCGTCCGGATCAACACGACCTTGTTGCACAGACGTACTTTGAAGGCTTTCATTGCCATGAAGATTGCCATCAGTTCTAGAACATTGATGTGCATCTTCCTTTGCTGTGGTGTCCATAGTCCCTGCACAGTGTAGTGGAGTACATGAGCTCCCCATCCCTGGAGAGAAGCGTCCGTCGTCAGAATGATCTGTGGCACAGGCTCTTGGAACGGTCGTCCCTTGCAAAGGTTTTGTGGATTCCACCAATGCAGAGAGTTGTATGCCCGACCGCTCACCAACACGAAGTCTTTCAACTGTTCGTGAGCCTGAGTCCACTGACGTTCTAAGCACTCCTGAAGCGGACGCATATGTAGTCTCGTGTGCGGGACTATGGAGATGCAGGAGGCCATCATGCCTATCAACTGCATGAACACTCGTGCTGGAAGCGAGTGTTGAGGTCTGAATTTTTGTATCAGCGATTGAATGCTGCTGACCCTCACTGAATTCGGCTGGGCTGTGGCTGCCAGAGTGTTTATTGTCGCACCCAGATACTTCTGTATGTGGGCGGGTTGCAGGTGGGACTTTGGGTAATTCAGTGAGAATCCCAGATCGTGAAGAAGGTGAATGGTGTGGGACATGTGGGCGGCACACTGCTGGGCCTACTTTGCCTGGAAGAGCCAGTCGTCCAGATAAGGGTAGATGTGAATGTTTTGCCTCCTTAGGTGTGCCGCCACCGTCGCCAGGCACTTTGTAAACACCCTGGGTGCCGTGGTGACCCCGAAAGGCAGAACCTTGAACTGGTAATGTTGGTTGTGGATGGTGAACCGGAGGTATATTTTGTGTGACGGGTGTAGCGGAATATGAAAATACGCATCCTTCAGATCTAAAGTTGCGAGAAAATCCCCCCGACTGAGCAACGGTAGGACTTGCTGCAGGGTCAGCATGTGAAAGTGCTCCGACAGGATGTACTGATTGAGGGGTCTGAGGTTCAGTATGGGTCTGAGGGACCCGTCCTTTTTTGGTATTAAGAAGTACAGTGAGTAAACTCCTGTGCCTCTTTCTTTCACAGGCACGAGCTCGATTGCCCCTTTTTGCAGCATGACCAGGACCTCCTGCTGCAATAAGTGCAAATGCTCGGCAGACATAGGACGGTGTCTTGGGGGTATGTTGGGTGGAGTGGATGCTAACTTCAGACAATAACCGTACTGTATAAGCTGTGTGACCCACCTGTCTGTGGTGATGGACTTCCAAACTGGCAGGAACTGTTGAAGTCTCCCCCTGACAGGTGTTGCGTGGTCGGGGGGTAGTGACAAGGCATCACTGTTTGATCTGGAGTTGTTGTTTCCACGACCTCTGCCTTTGGCGCGGTTTCCACGATATCCACCTCGACTCTGTTTGGTGTATGTGGTCTGCGTGCCGCCTTTATAGTATTATGTGGTTTGGGAGAGCTGGCCTCTGGAAACACCTCTAGTCCTTGAGCGACGAAAAGAACCACCCCTGAACTGCTGGGACTGCAGAGCCCCCATGGACTTAGCAGTTTCAGTGTCCTTTTTGATTTTCTTCAAGGTGGTGTCCACCTCTGGGCCAAATAGATGATCAGGGTTTACTGTCTGATTGAGAATGGTGGTCTGTATCTCCGGCTTGAATCCTGAGATTCTGAGCCAGGCATGTCGTCTGAGCATGACACTAGTGTTAATAGCTCTGGCCGCGGTGTCCGCCGCGTCCAGTGCACATTTAATAGAAGCATCTGATATGAGCTTCCCCTCTAGGATGAGCATCTCAGCCGCCTCTTTGTATTCATCTGGCAGGTGCTGTAACAGGGTCTCCAGTGTATCGTAATGTGCCCTGTCATACCTGGCTAGAAGTGCTTGTGTGTTTGAAATGCACCAAATATTGGCCGCTTGAGCTGCCACCCTTTTCCCTGATGCCTCAAACACCTTAGATTCCTTATTTGGCGGAGGAGCATCACCCGTTGTTTGTGAATTAGCCCTCTTCCGGGCATTAGAAACAACAAGAGAGTCCAACGGCAACTGTCCCTTGATGTAAGTAGGGTCACCAGGCGCCGGTTTATTCTTCTTTTCAATTCTAGGGTTTATCACCCTGGCTCTCGTAGGCCCCTTAAAGATCTCCCCAGCATGCTTCAAGACACCCTTCAACATAGGCAGAGTCTTGACAGTCCTCTCTGAGACGGAAAAGGTGTCAAAAAGAAAGTCCACTTAAGGTGTGGTCCCCATGGAACGCCTACCGGGGCGACATCTGCGATCCACTACCTGAGGACGACCCATTAGACTCGGATGAGGAAGACGGGTTGGAATGAGGAGGGCTGATTAGTGTGGGGGGTACTTCATGGGGGGATGGGGGGGTAGAGATGGTTCGCTCACACCCTAACTTGCCTTGTGGGCGTGCATGAGGCTGGTTTCAACTCAGGAATAAACTCATGCCTAACTGTGAAGGACTAATAAAGGTTTTCAAAAAAAAAAAAAAAAAAAAAAAAGAAAGTCCACTTCAATGGGGTCAGCATGGAGCTGGATGTCATGATTTTTTGCTGCCTTTTCAATGAGGGCATTAAACGCAGCTGAATCCTCTGTAGGCAACACTTTCACAGCATACATCTGAGTGTCTGGGGTAGAGTGAGGATTACCTGGGTCAGCAGCAGCTGCCCAGGGTTCATTGGTATCATCTGGCTCAGTGTAGACAGGATAGCTGTATTCATCATCATCACCTTCCCCAGTGTCCACATCTGAATAAGTGGGTGAGACATCATGGCCATTTGGAGAAACCGGTTCCACAAGAACAGGGGTCGAAGTGGAATCCTTTTTCTGCTTTAGTGGAATTTTATAGGGCTCCATTGGCTGTTTCGGGGCATTTTTCCGCTTATGAAGGGAAAGTCTGCCTGTTTTGGCATCGATAAATTTTTCCTGTTGTTCTTCCAACGAGGATTGTCGATGCTTTAAGGCCGGGACCACTGTCGTCGACTTCGACACCGAGGACACCTTCTCGGGCACGTTGGAGGCCATCCTAGGGGCGAAAGCCTTTGGCGCCACTTTCGGCGGCAACGTGAAGTGAATGGGCGTCGACGCCTTCTGAGGTTTATCGACAGGCTTCGAAGGTGGAGGATTTTTTGGCCTGACACTCGAGGCCTTGTCCTTGATGCGCTTGAGGGAGTCTGCCACTTGCTTGGAGAAAGTGGCGGACGGCTGCGTCGACTCAACGGAATCCTTTGAGGCACCACTAGACGTGGACTCATGGGTCGGTCCGCTCTTGGCCTTGTCTTGTCGACGCGGAGTCTCGAGAACCTTTGGATTACTGAGCCCCTTGTCGGTGTCGACCGTCTTCGGCGCCGATTTGTTCGGCTCGACTGCCTTGACCTTTGTCTTCGGCGTGCCAGACTTCATCTCGACGTCCTTGAGCTGTTTTTTCAGGTCGATAACGCCCTTTTGCTTCGTCGGTGCCGACAGGTCCGAGGGCCTTGAGCCTGCCAAAGCAATACGCACTTTTGGTTTCGATGGGGGCACCAGTGCTTTCACTTGCGTCGAGACCGGTGTCTTTACTTTCGGTTTCGATTTCGCAGGGTGCGGCTCCTTAGCAATGTCCGTAGCCGAGCCCGAAGGCGGGGCCATAGAACTCACTGGAAGATCTTGGGTAAGGCCTAGTGGCGATCCCTCGACCTGAGCCTTCTGAAGCGTTTCGGCCCCAATGTCAGTTAGAGTTAGCTCTTCGCTCGAGCCATCTTCCATGGCCCCAAAGGCCCCGTCGTCGTCTCCTACCACGTCGACGACTTCTTCCGCGTTGAGCATTTCAACATCCGCGTCGTAGTTGGAGTTGACCTCTGACGCGGGATTCAACAGGGTCTCACGAACTTCCCGGTCAGCTCCTTCATCATCCCCGGCATCGAATATGTCCACAGACGCCGGTGCGGTCTTCTGGGCCTCCTGGGCAGTGCGACGATGCAGAAGAGTCTTCTTGGATCGAAAACGGGAACAAGCCATGCAGCTGGCTTCATCATGATCCGGCAACAGACACTTGTTGAACACCAGGTGGACGTCGATGTCGGGATACTTAGAGTTACACACGGGACATCTCTTGAACGGACTCCGTTCCATGATGGTCCGTCGATAAGGTCTCTGGCGTCGACTGGGCCTTCAGCGTCGAAAGCACGCGGCTCTCTGGAATCCGGCTCGGAACTGAGCTGGAAGAATCGGGCACCGAACGCAAGACTATACCGACGAGAAGCTAAAGGCCTTTTGGCCTTAAGAAAGTTTTATATAGATTCCGACTAGAGTGAACCAATATACCTCCAAACCCAATGGCGGAAAAAAACAATCTGAGGATGGAGTCGATGCCCATGCGCACTGTAGTCCAGGGGAGGAGCCACCCATCTTGTGATACTTCGAAGACTCTTCCAGGACAACAATGTGCGATCATCCGGACCCAACACTAGGCGGCGATCTATGCACAGATATGAATTCAGCAGCCCACATGCCTTGAACACATATGTCTGATCAAGTGTGAGGCCAGCAGTATGAGTAGACCCTTGGACTAGTAGGGAAAAATCAAAAACTGAACAAACATTGAGCACTTTCGAAGCTGCCTCAACCTGTTCGTGCCAACATGAAGATTAGAATCAGTGGGAACAATTAATCTGTTTGGTGTTAGGTAGGCAGCAGAAATGAAGTCTTGCAAAGGAAGCATATAATTGTTCGTGGGTCCAAGAGGTCTGTAAATTAAGAGTACTTTAATAGACCATTTAAAAGTCATGGAGAGGGTAACAGGCAACAATTCAATGTCAAAGATCTGATTTATTGCTCATGTGGAGACCGAAAAAACTGCTGTTGACCTGTATTCATAATTTTAAAAGCGTTAATGGACCCTGTTTGACCTGCAGGAATCGTCAAGTAATCATATAATGAGCTACTCCTAACTGAAATGAAAAGCTTTACTTTTTAGCAAATAAAGAACTAATATCTTGTATTCGGTCAGGGGCTCATTCACCGGAAATGAACAAACCTGTTTAATGATCAAGTATGGCATATGAAAAGAACTACCTCGCTTATATTCTGATATTAATATACCTTTGGGGTAAATTTGTTTGTATCAAGTAATGGAAAAAGTTCAGAGTCGAAGAGGCTGAATAACATGAAATAATTAACAAAACACACAATTCACCGATAACCCTACATGCTTTTTATTACAAGACTACCAAGCATATGTGAAAACCTCATCATTCAATAACTACACCTAAAGCACAAATATCTGGAAAGAGAATAAACAGATTCATTAAATTATGAGAAATATGAATAAATCATTGACCAAATAGAAAATTTATATAATAAAGCCAGGAAAAAAAGTTGTAAAATATAGTTTACAATAATTATTCACATTCAAGGCTGTACAGTAATACATACAACAATGTGGCCCCGAACATGAATTTAATCCAAATAATTCATATATTAGAATTTAAATAACACAGACTGAACTAGAGGCCAACAATTAGCCAGCAAATAACCTTATACAAGAATAAAAATACAAAAGGTATATCCTAATATCATTGCATTATTTGCTTCTGTTTTCATACATTTTTTCCATTTCTTGTTTTGCTTTGCCTGTACATCACAGTTACAGTCAGCTACAAACCAGGTAGCAATATTACACATAACTGACTGCCACTAACCTGAAAGAAAGCTAATGTATTATTACATCTTTTCCTTACTGTCTATGTGTTTGTTAAAGGAACCGCTTTTCTAAATGTTGCTATTGTGTAATACATTTCAATGACATTCAAACTCAGCACATGGTCGTTATAGGAGGCTTTTAGCAGTAAATAAGTCCAATTCCACATACAGAGTCATTCTAAACAGAGAGACTTGAGGACTGGGAGAGTCACGTTTTACCAAGCGACCTGTTGCTTTTACAAACAATGTACTCACTGCACACACATTTGCCTTATTACTTGTGAGCTGGAAAAAAAGTTGAAGATAGAACATACAGTGCTTGAAACCTGCTGCAAAATGATTGTGGTGCCTCCACATTACTTGCAAATGTATCACATTTGGATCTAATCTATACTTAAGATTACGGTTTGTATTTAACTTAGTGCAGACAAGGGTTATTCTCATTAAACAGAAATGTTCTTGACCACAACCATTTAAAATGAAAGTTGCAATTAACAGACCAATATGAAAGCTAAGCATTGTCATTTAGTAGACATGACTAAAGTACCATACACGTTTCAAGATGTCAACTTATCACATGGAGAAACTGATCCATAATGAGAGGGGTTGCCCAATACATCTGTTTTCACATGTATTTCAGGATTGAATAAAATAGTTCTAATAGAGTTTATGTCTGCAAATGGCACACTAACATTTATTGTGCAGTACTTTACACAGAGGAAGTGACTCTCAATGCTAAATATTTGCACCATCAGAAAGAAAAATCCATCTTTGAAGCGTTGTGAAGCTTTTACACACTAAAATGTTTATAAATTTGCAATGTTTGTACGCATTAAAAGCATTCTCAAAAACACACAGTTTTGTTAAGATCACAAATTTTAAACTAAAATCAAAGGCCAGGTCATAGAAGTTTACATGATAAGATAAATGTAAGATTTGCAATGGAGGAAAAACGTCAGTGCCATGTTTCTTTTTTGCAATCTGAAACCTACTTTTCAGAATACTGAATGTCTGTCAAAGACACACAATGCATTTGAAGACACAAGTATAAGTACCGTGTAAATCTTGTAAGCAGATTTAAGAGTAAAAGCTATGTAAGGGATCCACTGACCTTACTGCAAGTGCCACATACCAAATAAAACAGGTGACATTACACCTTAGCATAGTTTTTTTAAAACTCCCTGCTAATATACCATTTAATAACAACCAGAAAGTAAATACGCAACTGAAAGGCCTGAACTACAAAACGGCATACAATATATATATATATATATATATATATATATATATATATATATATATATATATATATATATATATATATATATATATATATATATATATATATATATACACACATACATATATATATATATATATATACACATACACACATGTACATATATATATACACACACATGTATATATATATATATGTATATACATATGTATGTCTATATGTATGTCTATATGTATGTCTATATGTATGTGTGTGATCTTAATTATGTGGATGGGTTCTTAAACTGATGTTAATTTTAAGTTAAGCCCCTCAAACAAAATATATCCACTAACTGGCTACACAAATGAGCTGAAGTGCACAAAAGCTGGGTGTTTACTGCAACAATGCACATGTGGAAGCCTCAACAAAAGCACAATGAGCAAGCAAAGCAACCCTGAATTCCATTTATATTTGATTTAAAAATAAACAATATTTCAAACATATGCTTTCCCTCAAGGTTGTAACTAGGTGGTTTTAGGAAGGCTCTTCAGGTTTGCTGCAGAGCTCATGACTTGAATCAGGGAGTCCTAGCAGCAGATAGGGAGACTTGTTTACTATGTTTAGACAAACACTGTTATATGCTAGTATTCTGATGGTTCTGGTATCTGTGCCTCCAAACTTCTTGGATCTTTTTGCACCACTTATGGGCATTGCCGCTGGGATCCATCAGGTAATACGTTCTATTTGGCTATAAAAAGAAAAGAGATGAAAAAGAGAAAAAACAATTAGATTGCAGACTTCATGTTACAGACTAAATGAATTTTAGTTTTGAGCATCATTGAAAAATATCACTTCAGGAATATATACAGAAATGTTCAATAGCAAACGTGCAGAGCCTACTTTATCTCAAGCATTGTACTCTCTTACACTTGTGTGTCATCACAGGTCAATTTGAAATGGGGGCTGATTTCATTCCAACTGCTTTAAATTAAAGAAGGACCCTAATCCCCATTTATATGTATATATATATATATATATATATATATATATATATATATATATATATATATATATATATATATATATATATATATATATATATATATATATATATATTAAGTAGCTGTAACAGGAAATGTGTGGGTGGGTTCTGCAGCACTTTAAAGGCCAGTTTCAATGTGTCACCTGCTCGAGGTGTTGAACAGTTGTTATCTTTAGAGATTTGAACCATCTCTCGTTCTAGTCTCCTACACTGACATGGGCCTGTAGGAGATGCTTTGTTTTCTGTCCGATTTTGGCCACTATAGGTGTGGCAGGGTATACTCAGACATGAGTCCCTTTCTCACTGCTCCATCAGGATTCAAGCAAGCCGGGCCGAAGAGGCTGAAATGCCAGAAACCGGTCCCCGGTAGCTTGTCTCCTTTCTGGTAAAGAATTGGCTTGGTAGTTTAGTCTGCCCTGTTCCCATGATGCACTGGGCCAGGGACAGACTGATTTGCATATAGCCAGGTTCTGAGCTGGGATGGGGCAGTGAGATAAATAACGGTGATGGATCAAGCCCTGATCTTTGGACTGGGTAAGAGTGGTCTGCTCAATTCAGACACTCTGTTCATCACCACCCCCTTTTGTAAATCGATTTTGGCCACTATAGGTGTGGCAGGGTATACTCAGACATGAGTCCCTTTCTCACTGCTCCATCAGGATTCAAGCAAGCCGGGCCGAAGAGGCTGAAATGCCAGAAACCGGTCCCCGGTAGCTTGTCTCCTTTCTGGTAAAGAATTGGCTTGGTAGTTTAGTCTGCCCTGTTCCCATGATGCACTGGGCCAGGGACAGACTGATTTGCATATAGCCAGGTTCTGAGCTGGGATGGGGCAGTGAGATAAATAACGGTGATGGATCAAGCCCTGATCTTTGGACTGGGTAAGAGTGGTCTGCTCAATTCAGACACTCTGTTCATCACCACCCCCTTTTGTAAATCGATTTTGGCCACTATAGGTGTGGCAGGGTATACTCAGACATGAGTCCCTTTCTCACTGCTCCATCAGGATTCAAGCAAGCCGGGCCGAAGAGGCTGAAATGCCAGAAACCGGTCCCCGGTAGCTTGTCTCCTTTCTGGTAAAGAATTGGCTTGGTAGTTTAGTCTGCCCTGTTCCCATGATGCACTGGGCCAGGGACAGACTGATTTGCATATAGCCAGGTTCTGAGCTGGGATGGGGCAGTGAGATAAATAACGGTGATGGATCAAGCCCTGATCTTTGGACTGGGTAAGAGTGGTCTGCTCAATTCAGACACTCTGTTCATCACCACCCCCTTTTGTAAATCGATTTTGGCCACTATAGGTGTGGCAGGGTATACTCAGACATGAGTCCCTTTCTCACTGCTCCATCAGGATTCAAGCAAGCCGGGCCGAAGAGGCTGAAATGCCAGAAACCGGTCCCCGGTAGCTTGTCTCCTTTCTGGTAAAGAATTGGCTTGGTAGTTTAGTCTGCCCTGTTCCCATGATGCACTGGGCCAGGGACAGACTGATTTGCATATAGCCAGGTTCTGAGCTGGGATGGGGCAGTGAGATAAATAACGGTGATGGATCAAGCCCTGATCTTTGGACTGGGTAAGAGTGGTCTGCTCAATTCAGACACTCTGTTCATCACCACCCCCTTTTGTAAATCGATTTTGGCCACTATAGGTGTGGCAGGGTATACTCAGACATGAGTCCCTTTCTCACTGCTCCATCAGGATTCAAGCAAGCCGGGCCGAAGAGGCTGAAATGCCAGAAACCGGTCCCCGGTAGCTTGTCTCCTTTCTGGTAAAGAATTGGCTTGGTAGTTTAGTCTGCCCTGTTCCCATGATGCACTGGGCCAGGGACAGACTGATTTGCATATAGCCAGGTTCTGAGCTGGGATGGGGCAGTGAGATAAATAACGGTGATGGATCAAGCCCTGATCTTTGGACTGGGTAAGAGTGGTCTGCTCAATTCAGACACTCTGTTCATCACCACCCCCTTTTGTAAATCGATTTTGGCCACTATAGGTGTGGCAGGGTATACTCAGACATGAGTCCCTTTCTCACTGCTCCATCAGGATTCAAGCAAGCCGGGCCGAAGAGGCTGAAATGCCAGAAACCGGTCCCCGGTAGCTTGTCTCCTTTCTGGTAAAGAATTGGCTTGGTAGTTTAGTCTGCCCTGTTCCCATGATGCACTGGGCCAGGGACAGACTGATTTGCATATAGCCAGGTTCTGAGCTGGGATGGGGCAGTGAGATAAATAACGGTGATGGATCAAGCCCTGATCTTTGGACTGGGTAAGAGTGGTCTGCTCAATTCAGACACTCTGTTCATCACCACCCCCTTTTGTAAATCGATTTTGGCCACTATAGGTGTGGCAGGGTATACTCAGACATGAGTCCCTTTCTCACTGCTCCATCAGGATTCAAGCAAGCCGGGCCGAAGAGGCTGAAATGCCAGAAACCGGTCCCCGGTAGCTTGTCTCCTTTCTGGTAAAGAATTGGCTTGGTAGTTTAGTCTGCCCTGTTCCCATGATGCACTGGGCCAGGGACAGACTGATTTGCATATAGCCAGGTTCTGAGCTGGGATGGGGCAGTGAGATAAATAACGGTGATGGATCAAGCCCTGATCTTTGGACTGGGTAAGAGTGGTCTGCTCAATTCAGACACTCTGTTCATCACCACCCCCTTTTGTAAATCGATTTTGGCCACTATAGGTGTGGCAGGGTATACTCAGACATGAGTCCCTTTCTCACTGCTCCATCAGGATTCAAGCAAGCCGGGCCGAAGAGGCTGAAATGCCAGAAACCGGTCCCCGGTAGCTTGTCTCCTTTCTGGTAAAGAATTGGCTTGGTAGTTTAGTCTGCCCTGTTCCCATGATGCACTGGGCCAGGGACAGACTGATTTGCATATAGCCAGGTTCTGAGCTGGGATGGGGCAGTGAGATAAATAACGGTGATGGATCAAGCCCTGATCTTTGGACTGGGTAAGAGTGGTCTGCTCAATTCAGACACTCTGTTCATCACCACCCCCTTTTGTAAATCGATTGTTTTCTGTCCTGGCACCTCCAGGGCCCCTAATGGTAGCATACAAGACTGGCCGATGGGTAACTTTAATCACTCAAGTATGAATTAGGTCTGGTTGACACAGACATACAAGTTTTCAGCTGCTCGCTTTCTAAGTTCTTGGGTTACACAGATTTATCTAAAGTTGAAAGAAATATATTTATATCTTGAGAGTGCTTTCTTCTTAGAAACTGAAGAAACCATATAATAAAACATTATTACCCTACATTATACCCAAATTCAGAATTGTTCACCAAAGCCAATGTAAGG
This sequence comes from Lissotriton vulgaris, assembly GCF_964263255.1. Classification (NCBI taxonomy): domain Eukaryota; kingdom Metazoa; phylum Chordata; class Amphibia; order Caudata; family Salamandridae; genus Lissotriton; species Lissotriton vulgaris. Next base: position 94,106,397 of record NC_141698.1, read on the forward strand.
CTGTGTTGTATTTAGTTTAATGTTGCTGACGCAGGGGATATTCACAAGATGAGGAATCCACTGGCAGATGTATCCATCAGAAACAAACGTACGAGCATACGCGGATAATATCGCGGTAATAACTTCCGACCCAGGTAGTGCAATAATTGAGGTTGAGCAACTGGACAGTGAATTTGGGAGAAAATCGGGCTACCTATGAAACGGGGAAAAACCAGATTGATTGTACTGATAACATTGCTTTTATAGACACTCGTAGGACGGTTACGTATCTAGGGATCAAGATAAACTCTAAGGTTGCCACCATATATCATATCAATCTCGATACCCTGAAAAATAAGATTAGCACTGACTTGAGGCGTATTAATGGTCTACACATCAATTATTGGTGGAAGTACTGTTCTTAAAATGAAAGTACTACCTAAGGTACTTTATCTGTTTCGAACTGTTCTCCTCGTGATCAATGGCTCCTTGTTCAGGTAGTTGGACTCCATCTGTATACCTTTTAAATGGCAAGACAAGGAGACTAGGTGAGCCCCTTAAATTGCCAACCCTTACACAGGAACGAGGAGGATGGGCAGCTCCTAATGTTTTGTTTTATTATTGAGCAGTCCTCTTATAACAGATGGGGGTATTGTTTTCCACAGAAAGGGGCAATACAGAGGCATGATCCCTCCTATGTTATGTTATGTTAAAATGGCTTTTGTAGAGCGCGCGGCTACTCAAAAAGAGTGTCCCGGCGCTTTTATTTAAGGTAGGCTGCAGTATACTAACATAACACATTAAAAGAGAAAATGTCACAAACAGAAAGAAAACAACAAGCAAAAAAAAAAAACTACTATACATTAGCTCACGCTTGGTAAATCAGCATGGCTGTCTACTCCAACAAGTTGAGCAGAGTTATTTTTTTAAAGTACGGTTTAAGAGTGTGATCACCCCTTGGAGAGTCTGGAACAGGCTTTGAAAATTGATGAAGATTAAACGCTATAGCATGTATACCTCCTTTTAGCAGTCACCGCTTTTTCAGACCAACTTCTATGGCACAATGGGTAGGCAGTGGGAACAATCTGGTCTCAGTACATTAGGGGATCTTTATTTGGCTGACCAATTATGTTAATTGATGGAACTGCAACTAGACTTTGGGCTAACGGGCAGGTCCTTTTTTAATTTAACAGGTGAGGGACAATTTGAGTAAGTTCAGTGTAGGTATATTTTCAGTGAAAAGAATTCCCCTCTTAGAAGCAATAATCCGGTTAGATAGTAAGACAGCTTGTGATGATCTCTGGAAGGCCGAGTCTAACTGGGCAAGTAAGTTAGGGGAGGGGGATGTGGATCTACATGTCCTTCGGGGCGAACGGGTAATTCAAAGCAATATGAAATATTAGCCCAGGAAACATACCAAGGGTATGGATCTTCTAAAAAAAACTGGCTGCCAATCAAATTTACATCTTGATAGGTTCTATTTTTTTCAAAACAGACATCCACAGAACTAGTGTGTGAAAACAATCAAAAGGTATACAAAAGAACACAAACACTTACTGTATGAACAAAAAAGGTCTTAAAATTCTTAGCCTCAGGGCGCAATTCCTGGGACCAGGGAATTTCTCCTTTCAAAACTTTATTGACAGGATCTACATAATATAAATGTGGTCCTTCTGTGAGAAGCAGCTGGCGGCGTCGAGCAAACAAACCCTAACAAATATAAAACACAAAAAAAATTTATCACCTGAGAAGTTAAAATACAAATAGGTTAAAAAAACAGAAGTTGAATTATTTGATACAATTTTGCTGAGAATGAGAAACGTCAGACATAAAAGACCAACCACCTAACACATTATTAATGTGAAACAAACACACAGCTCAATTATATATCATATGTATTAGCCACAAAAGCATGGACAATGCATTTCAAAACCTTAAGAGGAAACCATCTCAAAATTATCTTGGAAAGAATGAACAAGCTCCCAACTAATTTTAATATCTTCAAACGAGGACACTGAACATCTATAACATGATTCACTGTAGGGCTGCTCAGTAAAATAATTTACTGTATTAACCTAGATTAAAGGAAGACTAAAATCAAGTTTAAGAGTTTATGATTCAGACTTAATATCTCTTTACTACAAGACGATCTGCTCCCTGGAACGTAGAGGAAGGCAGGAGGTGAGGAATTTGCAGTTAGATAGACTATCCACCAGAGACAGTGTTAGAAAACATTCTTCTGATGGATACTTCTAATTACTCACCTTTTGAATCAACAGTAAAGCAATGCCCCCTTCAGTGATGGAGGTGGGTCTGGGGAGTGGCCTTTACACCACCAAGCCCCGCAGGACCAAGTGGATAAAATGCCTCTCTCTACAGACATGTGAAATCAATGAAACAGGGCCTGGTGAAAGGGTGGACAGGTACTCATGTGGCTGCCTGGCAGATGTCTACAATAGGGACCCCCCCCCAAGCTAAAGCAGGAGTTGGTCTTTGATCTAGTTGAATGAGCCTTAAGCACCTCTGGAGGATTCTTTTTGGTCACGCCACAACACATCTTAATGCATTGGGGCAAGGTCAGTTTCTGGAATGCCTTACCTTCCTTTGTTATGTTATGCTGATTTGTATAGCACACTAATCACTAGAGAGGGTATCCAGGTGCTTGGGCAATGTGTGTAAATCAAAAGGTGCTTATATGAAGAGCCAGGTTGTCAGCTCCTTGCGGACTCAATAAGTGAGGAGAAGGCTCTGATGTGTTGAGGGAAGTAAGCCCATGTCTTGGGTAAGATGTAGGAGAATGCGCGACCTCCAGTTTTGCGGATGCCGGCATGGGTGAGTGAGAGTGGGACAGAGCGTGGGTGTCTGTTGATTTGGTTTAAGTGTATGTGGTTATTCAGGTATTGTGGTCCTGTGTTGTGTAGGGCTTAGTATTTGCCCACGAGAAGTTTGAATTGGCTTCTCTTGTGAATGGGGAGCCAGTTAAGCTTCCTGAGGTGCGGTGTAATGTGGGTGTGACATGGGAGGTTTAGTAGGAGTCTTGCGGCTGCGTTCTGGATGGTCTGGAGTCTGTGTTGGAGTTGTATGAAGATTCTGGTGCAAAGTGTGTTGCCATAGTTCAGTCTGTTGGTGATGAATGCTTGTGTGATGGTCCGCCTGGTGTTCTGAGGCACCCACTTGAAGATCTTTTGCAGCTTGCGTAGGATGTGGAAGCAGGAAGTGCACACTCCGTTGACATGAGCAGTCATGCTAAGCTTGTCATCTAGGATGACCCCTAGATTTCTCATGTGGTCTGTGGATGTGGGTCCTAGCTCCAACAGCCCCCAGCTGGAATCCCATGGGGAGGTCTTGTTGCCAAAGACCAGTACTTCCGTCTTGTCGGAGTTGAGCTTCAGGCAGCTGGGTCACATCCAGTCTATCATGGTCATGCAATTGGAAATGTTGGTTCTGGTAGAGTTTGTCTTATCCCTCAGGAAGTGGATGAATTGCACTAGCCAACCTGACAAACAGCTGATCATCCACCCAGTACTCCTTTGTCTTAACAAAAAAGAAACTGAGGGCACACAGTGGGTCAAACCTGTGGAGATGGTTATGGTGAAGAAAACAACATGAAAAGCGCCATGGACTGCACCATGTGGAAATGTGACACCACCTTTAGGAAATAGGACATTTGTCCTAAGCATCAATTTGTCAGGAAAAAACTGGTAAACAGAAGCTGAACTGACAAAGCCTTCAGTTAGCTCACATGATGTTTGGGACTAATGGCAATTAAACACATGGTTTATCCAGTCAAAATTTTCAAGTACAAGTAAAAGAGGCTTGCAAGGAGCACACATCAAGAACATTACAGCTAAATTGAGGTCACACTGAGATGTAATAAATGAGTCAGGGGAAAACCTATGTGAAAGTCCTTATAAAAAGCCCATCACAATGGGCGTTTTGAAAAATGTGGGCTGATCAGGCAAATGACAGAGCCAAAAAGACAAATAAGTAACCAATAACAGTGCCTACACTCAAGCCACAATGACATTAACTACCTGCGAATGTAGCTCAAAGCCCCTCAGTTGAATCCGCCCAATCTCCACGCATGAAGGTGCAGATTGTGAAGGGTTGGGTGCAGCATCCTGCCTTAGTGCAGGGACAGTAGGTACTCCTAAAGAGGAAGCCAAAGTGAAGTGCAGATGCTCACAGATTACCAGAACCTTTTGGTTCAACTTAGGACTAAGAGAATTCGCTCTGCTGCATCCCATTTGACTTTCTTTAGGATCCACTGGATCAGCAGCAAAAGTGGACGCTAGAGTTCCACTGAATGTGGAATTTATCTCTAAGAGACCCTTGAGGAGGAAACTCCAAACTGCTGGAAACTGAGTATTTCCGGGGAAAGCAAATACATGTAAGGATGTCACTGATGTGCATAGTGCCTACAATGAAATAGGTAGCATCTAGTCCACAATGTATCCCAACCTTCATTTACTGTGTGCGGAAAGGGGCTGTACAAGTCCTCTGCCAAGGCCATCAACACCTTGTGTGCCATGTCTCAAAGACACAAGACACAACTGTATTCGGGTAGTGTAATGACAAACTGGCAAAGGAAAATACTTTCTAGCATATAGCGTTAATTGTTTTACACTCTTTGTCTGGTGGAGAAGTAAGAAAAGAATATGGGCTGGAACTGGATGTTGTGTGAAAAACTTTTGATTATCTGGCACAGGCTTGTGATACCTCACAAGAGCACGACTTTGAACCAAGGCTGGAAATTACTTATACCAAGTAGCTAGGACCAAGTCAGGCAGTGCATCACTGAAAGGCAAAAAGGCATCAGAGGATATTTGCCCAGGCTGCAAAATTTCTGGGAGAAGGTTAGCTTTAGTCTCTTCAGTGGGGAGTGGCAATTACAGGATTTTTGCTCCCCTCTGCACCACAACCATAAAGAAAATGTTCTTTCTCTACTGAAGGATCTAGAGGCAAATCTAGTGTAGACTCTGAAGGACTATGCATGCCACTGGCATTTGGCAAAGCAAGATATAAGCCGGCATCTGTAGAATGCGGTGGAAGCAAATTATCTACCTCCTCATCAACATCCTCATCTTGTGGAACATGTTGGAAGCTAAGAATGGCATCCACATCTGATTTCCATCCTCCGGAAGTGCTGCTGCCTAGGTTGGGTACCGTGAGAATAGCTCTCAATGTCCCCAGCATTTGCTTTGTTAATTGTGTACCTCGACAATGGGCCATATCTAGCCAAAGATGGTTCCGGAACACAGACCGAAGCTGGTGACAAATCTGAAACTGTAACCAGCACAGAGGACTAGAAGATAGGTCCTGCAGCACAAGACTGTATGTATGGCCTGGTGCAGTCGGTGAAACAGGCTGACTTTGACTTGGGTCAGACATTGAAGGGGGAAATCGGCAGAAGTACAACTGATCGCCAAAAGAAACACAGAGGGAGCCACAAAAAACTGAAATAACAGCATCATGGCGTTTATGAATGCCACAACCAGCTACTGAGTCAACAATGGCCTGTGGAACTGGGAGAGCTTTGGATCCAAAGTCAGTACTGGATAGGAGTTGGACACTGAGGTTGGAGTCAGGTGCAGCGACTGCGTGATTCTCTGTAAATAGTGAGTGCCTGGTAGAAGAGGAGTACCGTCATGTTTCTTGAGTTTAAGCTTCACTTGTCCTTGAACCCGTGTTTTGAAATCGTCTCATACCCAGACCATGTGACAAGGGCAATTTCAATGTACACGGACCTTGCTTCTCGTTTTCCATGATGTAGTACTTGGCCTCAAACTATCCCTGAAGGCCTTTAGGTGCATCAAGAAACACTTGTCGTCATGCTTGATAATAAGGCACCATATGCAGATGCCCTGATGAATGGTTAAAGGCATGTGTTTCCGACACGTGTGGCATGGCTTGAAAATTGTTTTCATCAGGCACAACATTCCTACACACTGTGAAGAATTTGACAATTCAATGAAAACTGAATTCGGTTTGGTGACAGTGGAGCTCCAGATCCGTATATTTGGCCACGGAAAATGAGGAAGTTACATCAGTGCACAAGGGTGGTGTCTTTATTCATCTTTTTGTCAATAGATCGGGGGGAGTCAAGTTGTAAGAAAGGACCATGACCCCACCTGTCGGCACAGAGGAACCATAGCAAGAATTCAGGATCTGGTTCAAGAGGAGATACACAACGTGAGGAATCTGGGGTTAGGAGTATCCAACAGATTCTTGATGCCAAAGGGACAGCCTACAAAAATGCATCGAACGATCAAAGATGCTCTTTCTCACAATCAGTTGGATTATAAATCTGGTTAGAACTATTCAGCCACCACTCATGACGAGCTAGAGTGGCCAAACGCACAAGTTACTACTTGTGTAACAATATATCTGTAAGAGACATTAGTTAGTGATAGATTACTTACCTTAGAATATCCCCAGGCGTCAGACTGGATCCGGAAACTTTTGCGTAGCAGTACCCTTGCGCGTCGGTAGGCGTCGTCTGCGGCTCCGCGTCCGTCGTCGGCGCCGTGATGACGCCGTCGGAGTACTTAGACGCCGCCTCCGCGTGCTGAGATCAGTTCTTAGACACAGCTTTTCCGCGCCAGAAGCGCAGAGCCGTGCCAAAAACCAACACTGGTGCCATGAAACTAGGGCCCTGAAAGGGGATGACCTTAACCCTAGATATCGGTTCGCAGAACGGGGAGGATGGGTGGGTCGGTAAGGAATCTATCACTAACTAATGTCTCTTAGAGATATATCGTTACACAAATAGTAACTTGTGCATCTGAAAGAGACACGTTAGTGATAGATTCCTTACCTTAGAATAGATACCCCAGCAATACCAACCCCGTAGTGGTGGGTCTGCGAACCAATAATCACACCAGAAAGTCCTGGAGGACGGAACGGCCAAAGTAGCCATCCCTCCGGACTTGACTGTCCAGGCAATAGTGTCTTGCAAACGTGTGCAGTGAGGCCCACGTAGCCGCCTGGCAAATGTCCTGCAAGGGCACACCTCGGCCCAATGCAGTTGTAGTGGCTGTGGCTCGAGTGGAATGAGCCCTCAGCCCAACAGGGGGTTCCTTCTTAGCCAAGGAGTACCACGCCTGGATGCACAAGATAATCCACCGGGAGATGGTCCGCTTGTGCACCGCTTTCCCTTTCTTAGCGCCCGCGTATCCAACAAAGAGTTGATCATCCACTCGGAACTGTTGTGTGCGATTCAGATAAAATGAGAGCGCACGTTTTGGGTCCAGACGGTGGAGCCTCTCCTCCTCTCTTGAGGGGTGCGGAGGCGGAAAGAAGGTGGGCATGGTGATGGAATGCCCAATGTGGAAGGCCGTGACTACCTTGGGTAGGAAGGAGGGCCTCGTCCGTAACACAACCTTGTCCGGATGGACTGAAAGGAAAGGAGGCTTACAAGATAGAGCCTGGAGCTCACTCACTCTCCTGGCAGAGGTGATGGCTACCAGGAAGGCAGTCTTCAAAGAAAGAAGGCGAAGAGGACAGTCGTGGAGTGGTTCAAAGGGATCGCACATCAGAAACGTAAGAACCAGGTTCAAGTCCCACTGAGGCATCACGAAGGGAACAGGAGGGAACGTATGAGTGATGCCCTTCAGGAATCGATTAACGATAGGGGACTTGAACAAAGAAGGCTGGTCAGGCAGCCTCAGAAAGACTGAAAGAGCTGAAAGATAGCCCTTGACAGTGCCCAGAGCAGAGCCCTGCTGGGCAAGAGAGAGAAGAAAGAGGAGAACCTCAGAAAGAGGGGCATTGAGGGGATCCACAGCCCTTGCTGTGCACCATGCCACAAATCTGTTCCACCTGCAGGCGTATACCGACTTTGTGGAGGGACGCCTGGCTGCCAGAATGATGTTAAAGACTTCAGGAGGCAAGTCAAATGGCCTCAACTGTCGCCGCTCAATCTCCAAGCATGGAGGTGGAGACTGGACAGGTTCAGGTGGAGGACCGTCCCCTGCTGCTGCGACAGAAGGTCCTCCTGAAGAGGCAGACGAGCCGGGGGATCGACTGACATACTGAGTAGCTCGGGATACCAGTACCCTTGTGCCCAGTCCGGAGCCACAAGGATGACTTGTGCCCGGTCGCGCATGATCTTCTTCAGCACTCTGGGCAGAAGTGGTATAGGCGGAAAGGCGTACAACAGACCGCAGCTCCACTCGCGACGAAAAGCGTCTCCGAGCGAGTGCCGCCTTGGAAATTCCAACGCGCAGAACTGATGACATTGCATGTTCTCTTCGGTGGCGAATAGATCTAACCAAGGCTCTCCCCACTGCTGAAAGAGGCCTTGCGCCACGTCCGAGTTCAGACGCCATTCGTGATCCATCGAGCACCGTCGGCTAAGTTCGTCTGCCCTGGCGTTCAGAGAACCTGCCAGGTGTTGAACCATCAGAGACACGCCCTGATGTTCCAGCCATTGCCAGAGGCGCAGAGCTTCCTGGCAGAGGGCCCACAACCCCACCCCGCCCTGTTTGTTGCAGTACCACATGGCGGTGGTGTTGTCCGTGAACACCTGCACTACACTCCCTCGGATAGACGGGAGGAATGCCTTCAGTGCCAGACGAATCGCCCGCAGCTCCAACAGGTTGATATGGAGCCGGGACTCTGCCGGAGACCAGAGGCCTCTGATCTCCGCCTCTCCCATGTGGCCCCCCAAGCCCTGGAGGGACGCGTCCGTCACAACTACGTGCTCCGGTTGGGGAAGGGAGAGGGATCTGCCGTTGACCCAATCGCGGTCCGTGGGCCACCACTGCAGCTGACACGCAGTACCCTCCGAGATCAGGACATGGTCGGACAGGTTGCCCCGATGCTGGGCCCACAGAAACTTCAGGTCCCACTGCAGAGCCCGCATCCGCCACCGTGCGTGATGCACCAGAAGGATGCAGGAGGCCATCAGCCCCAGATGCCGCAGCGTCAACCTGACCGAAACTCGGGATAAAGGCCGCAAGATCGGAATCAGAGCCTGTATATCCCGAACCCGCTGTTCGGGCGGGTAAACCCGAAACTGCGCAGAGTCGAGAACCGCTCCGATGAAAAGGAGCTTCTGAGAGGGGCACAGGTGTGACTTCGGCACATTGATGGAAAATCCCAGCTGGTGCAGGAGATCCGCCGTAGTCTGGAGGTGGCTGACGACTGTCTGGGGCGAGCCCGCCTTCAACAACCAGTCGTCGAGGTAGGGGAAGACTGAGACCCCCAACCTGCGCAGATGAGCTGCGACCACCGCCATCGCCTTCGTGAACACCCATGGGGTGCTGGTAAGGCCGAAGGGGAGCACGGTAAACTGAAAGTGCTCGTGGCCTACCGTGAACCGCAGGTAACGCCGGTGGGCCGGCAGGACGGGGATGTGGAAATACGCGTCCTGCAAGTCCAACGCTACCACCCAGTCTCCTGGGTCTAGGGCAGCTAAGACCTGAGCCAGAGTCAGCATTTTGAACTTCTCCTTCTGGAGGAAGCCGTTAACGTTCCTCAGATCCAAGATAGGGCGTAGGCCCCCTTTGCCCTTCTTGGGTACCAGAAAGTAGTGGGAGTAGCAACCACATGCTACTTCTGGCCCAGGAGCGCGCTCAATGCAGGAGCCGCAAGTGATCCCCCGATACGCGGTGGTGTTGCAGTGGTATGGCTTGAGGAGTCATCTCGAAGGGGAGGGAGTAGCCCCTCCGGACGATCTGCAGCACCCACCTGTCCGAAGTGACAGTGCGCCAGTGAGAGTGGTGATGGCGAACCCTGCCTCCCACTGGCGTCACATGGGCCGAAAAGCACAGACTAGGAGGGTTTAGAGGTGGATGCCGCGGGGGCAGGTGTGGACTGACTTCGCCTGGTGCCCCAACCTCCTAAGCGGCGGTTTCCACGGCCGCCGCCGCGCTGGAAGATAGTCTGCGGCGAGTGGCTGGCGGCACGTGTGGGGGCGCCCCTTCCCTAGCCACGAAAGGAGCGAAAGACACCCGTTTGCTGGCGCGGGGCCGAGAGGCCCAAGGACTTGGCCGTAGCCCTGGAGTCCTTAAAGCGCTCAAGCGCGTGGTCTGCCTTGTCGCCAAAGAGGCGACGGCCATCAAATGGCATGTCCATCAGAGTGTTCTGGACATCGCCCGAAAAATTGGCGGATCTCAGCCAGGCGTGGCGTCTCACCGCCACTGTCGTAGCCATCGCTCTGCCTAGCGAGTCGGTAGTATCCAGCCCACACCTGATTGAATACTTGGCTTCATCTCGGCCCTCCACAAGGGCTTGGCCGAGTTTGGCCCGTACCTCCAATGGGCACTCTGGCAGCACGTCCGCCACCGTCTCCCACAGAGAGTGGGTGTAGCGGCCCAAGAGGCATGCGGTGTTGGAAGACCGCAGTCCCAAACTAAGGGAGGAGAATATCTTCTTTCCATAATTCTCGTACCTCTTGGATTCCCTGTCCGGCGGGGCCGTCGGGAATGCGGTCTGGGAATTAGAGACCTGGATGACCAGACTCTCGGGGGTCGGGTGGGAGGACAGGAAACATGGGTCGTCCGGAGCCGGGCGGTGGCGTCTGGCCATGTTCCTATCTACGGGCGAACCCGTAGCGGGCCTGGACCAAGTGCCCAAAAGAACGTCGGTCAAGGCCTCATTAAACGGCAGCAGAGGCTCCGAGGGGCATGACTGCGGTTTAAGGACCTCTGTGAGGAGGTTAGTCCTCACGGCCGCGACAGGGAGCTCAAGGCCCAAGGCCTTGGGAGCCCTCGTCAACAACACACCATAGGTAGCCCCCTCCTCCGAAGCCACGGTAGGAGGAGAGACAAATCCAGTGTCTGGAGAGGTGTCCAGGCCACTGGCCTCCCCAAGGTCTCCTGCCCAGTCCATATTAGACTGACACTCCTTGGTCAGAGGGTCCTCAGACCCCTCCCAATCCTCCTCATCACCCATCTCCTGAGATTCAGGGTTGTAATTGAATGAGGGCGGTTCATAGAAGTAAAAATCTCCAAACTGCGTTGGGTGCGGCGCCGATAGGCGCCGTCCCGACGTCGGAACCGAAGCAAGGGAGGTATCGGGGGCGGCGCCGCCACACCAGACGGACTGACGCCGGCGGGCGGGGGGGGTTGTAAGGTCCACCGGTGACGATCCAGAGCCCGAGGAAGGCCCAGCGGCGTATGCGGTGTCGGGATCGTGGGGCCCGAAGGCGCCGGCGGCGTCGGGGCCGAAGCACCCAACGGCGTCAAAGCCCCGACCCACTAGGGCCCCCAGACGGGTCCGCTGGGCCCGGAGGCGCCGCGGAGCCCGTTGGAGGAGAAAGGGACCTCATGGCCATGAAGAAACGCTCAATCTCCTCCGGCGTCGCGTTCAGCCCAGGGACCGGAGGTTATGGGGCCACACGCGACGCCCGCGACTCCTGAAGAGCCGCGTGGGCGGTGTCACCCGAACCCCCGGCCGCTTCGCGCGAGCGTCGGGGGGGGAGTCAGAAGAGCGATGATGCCTCTTCGACTTCTTGTGTTTCTTACCTGACGACTTGACCCGGAGGAGTGGTGCCGACTCCCGGAGCTGTGACGGCTCTGTCCCTCGACCTCCCGTGAGACCGGGGCCGACTGCTGGAGTTCGAGCCGCCTGCGGGACCGCTCCCGCCTGGCTTTCCTCGAAAGGGCCCGACAGTCTGGGCAGGCCTCGTCGTCGTGGTCGACGCCTAAACACGTCAGGCACAGGCGGTGATGATCCGTGACCGACATGGTGCGGTCGCACTCGTCGCAATGCTTAAAGCCGGGCATCCCTACGGCACTGTCGGAGTCGTAAGACTTCGAAAAGGATCAAAAATGATCACCAAAAAGTTAGTCAAAAATTGACTGGGTTACTGCTTTTTCCAGATCAGCGCTGGCTGGCGCGGTAAAAAGAAGAACTGACGTCAGCACGCGGAGGCAGCGTCTAAGTACTCCGACGACGTCATCACGGCGCCTACGACGGACGCGGAGCCGCACACGACGCCTACCGACGCGCAAGGGTAATGCTACGCAAAAGTTTCCGGATCCATTCTGACGCCAGGGGATATTCTAAGGTAAGGAATCTATCACTAACGTGTCTCTTTCAGATTCTTTTTTTTTTCTTGGAATAAATGTATGAATGTTTCTCTGACCTATGATTGAGTGCTATCGTTCTACAAATGGGTAACAGCTGTAGCAGCCTAATGGAGGCATACAGCAATCACAAGGCACAGTTTACATAACCATTACTATTTGTGTGGTACAGCAGCCTTCCCAGAACCCATATTACAAACTGTTTCAAGTTGGCCGCTTAACATCTTTTAGCAGTAGGTCTGTATTCTTATTTACAGTTTACATTACATTAATTTATACATAGGTTTGTCGGCGCTAGTTTTTTACACCCTCCATATGCGTTCTAATCTTTTACAACTTGATTTGTTGGTTTTCAAGTCAGCAGTGTACCATCGGGCATTAGGTCTGCAAATTTTAGTGGAAAGTTGTTTGTGGGGGGCAACAATATCAAGTGCACAGGAGAAGGTGTAGCGGAACAGAGCTAAAGTGGAGTACATGCCCTGCGAGTTGTCAAGAGTAAGTGAGAGGAAAGCATACTGAAAGGACTTCAGAGTAACCTGTTTCCATGGCCTTGATATTGGTTGCTTCTGGGCTATAGGTTTTGTGGGGAAGGTCAGGATAGGAATCAAAGTTTACCACAATGCCGGACTGAACATCGCAACCTTGGAACCGACGCATTGCCCCGACTTCGTGGTGCATCGACTCCAAGCTTTTCTTCGAAATCCCTGGTCCACGGGTTCTCCGATGACGATGCAGAACCATGCACCACAGTGTCACTGCATCTCGGAACGGATGCATCGTTTCGGCTGCGCGCCCTATCTTCGACGTGGATCCTCGCAATGCTCCGCAAACCAGGACTTAAGGTATTCGGTCAACAGACCTAACGGGGTCCCTGCAGCAGGCCCGCGTTCCATAGTGGTTGACTTGAACTTGTCACTTTGTCCCGATCCGCGCAAGCAGATAACGACAGTTGGCGCGTTGTGCCTTTTGTGGCTATTTTCATCAAAATCTTTAACATTAAATATCTCCAGTTCTACTAATTGGATTTTTGTGGTTTTGCTCTTGTTTTATTTGTTAACAAAAATATGCTATATTCATAAATGTGTTGTGGGATCCTTTATTGGTGTATTTTCATTGTGTTACTGTTTGAAAGGTTGCACAAATACTTTACACATTCCCTCAGAGTTAAGCCTAACTGCTCTGTGCCAAGCTACCCGCGGGTTGAACACAGGTTAATTTATCGTTCACTTGTGATCTCACCTGGAGAAGAATTGTGATTACTATTTGAGAATGGTTTCACCCCCACTCAACCAGTAACCCAATTTCTTAAACTGATGGTTCCTCTTTTCGGTTTGAGGCTGCCACTAATGCTCGATAATCTCTACATTCTACTTCCCATATCACAGTAAATTTAGACTCATGGTCCCAGGGCACCAAGTGTTCATAGTTTTTTCTTACTTGGGGTCCATCTCCCTGGTGCTTTTCATGGGTGGACCACTATGTTTACTAGTAATTATTCCAGACCAGAACCAATACTGTAGGGTAAGGGTCAGTTAAGAATCCAGAGTGATAACCATGCTGCATTTCCACCTGCACAATCTGGCATTGAGAGCTTGTCCAGTGTCTTGCAATCCCACCTTCTCAGTGTTCCAATTATAACAGGCAGTCTTCTTGACCAAAAACTGCCCCATTACCCTGCGATGTTTAGTGACAGAAAAACTCTTTCACCCACCACAAATAATTAAAGGGCCTGCTTTCAAGCAATGTTAGCAAACATTTTTGAACTAAGGAAAATCTCTATGTTGAGATGAAGGACTAAAGTTATGAAGAGTACCTCTTTGATTATAGAGAACAGGGAAAATGGGGAGAGGGGGAGTATTGGGTATGAGGCGAGAGAGAGAAGACAGGTTGTTTTGCTTTAGATGAGAGAGGGAAGAAGCAGCAGCATGTGAGGAGAGAATGGAAGGCACATGAGAAAAGTAAACAGAGAACATGCACAATGGGAAAGTGTAGACTGAAGAGAGGATAGCGAAGGAAAGGGGGAACAGGGAGATAGGATGAGAACATTAGAGGTACAGAGGAGACTTTAAAGGTGAGGGATGGAGAGAGTTAAAACAGCAGTTGAGTAAGGAGAGGAAAAGTAGGAAGGGGTTGGGGGAACAGGACAGATGAGAGATTGTGGAAGAGGGGGGATAAGCAGTGGTCTGCTTGTTTGGACCATGCCAGCTCTAGCAGTATGTATGTTGGATCTGCATAGGATTATGCATTATTGTGGGATGCAACTTAGGGTAGTATGATATAGTTTTGTGCAGAATGGCTTGGTGGGATTTAATGTGTAGTATGGTGTGCTCTGTTACTGGCATTATGCACTGGAAGAATAAGAGTTGTAGAGTCACCTACCTTGGTTGGGGGAGGGGGAGGTTTGGGGGGAGAGGCACTCATTGCACTCGCCAAAGGTTGAGGGCGGTGGGGAGGTGTTGATGCAATTACAAATATCCCATTCCCTTAGTCACATGGCTTAAAGGTCTTTTTAAAACTCCTTGAAGGAGAAAAGTTTAGCAGGTAATTATGTTGGAATGCCTTAATGTGAAGGGCAGAGAAGTATACAATACATATACTTTTATCCCTTAAATAAGCGAAAACACGAGTCTTTTTTGTGTTTTATAAACTCTTTCATGAAAAAGTCCTAGTGTATTATTATCTTTCGGTAAAACGGTCACATTTTATCTATGCACATCACACGCACATTGTCATTATTTCATACTAAGTAAATGATTAGCTGTTTTGTATATGCCCAGATTATATTTTTAAAATGTAAACTCACTTGCTGTCTAAAATATTTACTGCTTTGCATTCATTGGCAAGTGGATGTTCATGTATGTTTGGCACTGACTGAACAGGCCTGTTGCGTTTTAGGAAGTGAAAAAATGCTATTTTGAAATAATATTTCCTGTGACTTCACGTGCGATGTCATTGCGAATTGCAAATGCGAATGAGTCCCTCCACTATTTTTTGGGGCTTGTATCTTGGTTGTAACAGGTGCAGTTGTGTGATGGTGTATTATGATGTTATGTGGTTTGGTGTATTGTGGGTGCTCGGGACAGAATGATGTTGTGTACTCTTTGGGGTTGTGACAGAGTGGCTTAGAATGATGTGTGGTCGATTGAATAGTGGTGTCAAAATATAACATGTAGATGGATCTATGTAAGCAATTTGGGTGCAAGCAACTAATACTATGTCGCTGGAAGTGATCTTATTTTGTGTGTTACAATGTGCAGCTGTGGGTGTAGTGGTTTAGAGTAGTGTGGTCATTTAGTATGTCTGGAGAAGTATGAAGAACTTCTGCTATTTGGCTGGACATGGTGAAATGATGATTTTCTATAGATTAAGGGGGTATGGAGGAGTAGCATAATAATTTTAGGGTGTGGCATTGAGTGAGGTAATTTGATATCTGGTGTCATCTGCGAGCTGTTCTGGATCATATGCGGACCAGTGTTGTAGTATGTTGGTGATACTTTATCCTGCACTTCACTGAACCCTTATCGCAATGGTCTACTTAGTTCATAGGGCATATATAATGTTTAATGGAACCCTACCAGGGAGGCATCCACACTTTAGAAGTTCCATGACTTTGTATTCTTAGTTCTTGATCTAGTGCCTGCTATGTAGCGGTGTTAGTTGCAGAGGGGTAGAGATTGGGCTAGATTCGGATTCTAGATTTGTTATTCTGCATTAAAGCCCAAAAGAAGAGTTTCAATTAAAAGCAGTATTGGTTTAATCAAATAGCCACACAAACCTAGGAACCAGGCTGCCAAATGTAGCTATCACAGATTGCTGTGGAGCTACAGGCTTACCCTCTTCCTGGTTAACAGTCAAAGCTTAGCAATAATTCCCCGTATTGGCACCCTGAAAGCTCAAAGAGCTGTAAGGACATCCAGCGTAACCATGCAGGCGCAATGAGAAGCATTGCTATTTATAATTGAATGAGATTGCCAACCACTTGCATAGGCAGTGGTGTCAGAAGAACACTGCATGAAAATTCTTTGTACTGGTTATCGGAAGTGCCCTTCTGAGTGACGTCACCCTGAGTTTCTATAGGAGAAACTTCAGCAACTGAGATTCTCCTTTGTGGCAAAAGGTGTTGAGCATGGGATTCTACCTTCTAAAAACAGAGCTGCCAGTTCTCTTTTGGGAATGTACTGGAAGCTGCGGCTCTGATTGCTTGATAAGTCCTTTTCTGTCTCTGGATAAAGGGGTCTTACTAAGGATAAACCATGTACAGGTCTCAGTTCATCACCTCATGTAATTTGTTTAGGATTCTATGTCAGGACCGGAGGCTTCAGATTATGCTTTTCTCTCTTCGCTGTTTATTAACATCACATCGCACAGCAGCCAGAAAAGCATCAAACTTGAAAAAAATGTTAGTATTCCCAACACAGGAATATCAGAAAACATTGCAATAACATTGTTTAATAACTACAAATCCCATGAGATGAACATTTAGGCAGTCCTTCTTTAGTGTCCATACATCCCAATATAAGGCGTCCAACCAACGAACTCCTCCTCTTTCTTCGCTGCTTCGCAGCCAGTTAAGTGCTATTATCCCTCTCTTGCACTTTTGTGTTTGTTGAGGTTTTTTGTGTTTTCTTCTATTATATTTGCATTTGTTGTTGCTTTGGGGGGCCTGTGGGGTTTTTCTTCCCTTCCAGAGCCCCTTCCATCGCGGGGACGCCTTCGCCCCTTACGCGATGTCCCCGTGTATTCCGCGGTGCTGAGTCACCGCTAGAGGGAGCCGTTGCGTGTCGCCTGCCCGCGCGCAGTTTTCGTCTCATTGATTGGAGCTGCGCTGGGGAGTCGACCTCGCAGGTGCCCTGCTGCCGCCTAACCCTGACACCCTTTTTGGGTTGTACTGTCCCGTACTTGAACGCCCCGGTGGGGTCTGTATAGTGGTTGTACCCACGTTGAAGCCTGCGGGCGATTTCAGCACCTTCTTCTGCAACAGCTTCCGCTGGGGTGTTCCCCGCTCGAGCGCGCTGGGAGGCGGTGCGGCCCGGTCTCTGGAGAGAGGGTCGGCGCGCTGTAAAGGCTGGTGCTGCCTTTTATTTGTCCGGTTCCACCGGCATACAATCTTTGCCAACCTTCGGTCGGCCCACACGTGGCAGTCTGTGTACGCCATCGGAACCCTCAGTTTCACTTTCGTATCTACTGCGTAGCGCCATGGCTGAGGGGTACTACGTCGAGGAGGAGGAGTCCCACCAATACCTCCAGGACGACGAGTTTTATGCGGCTGTGGACCAGTCGATTTACCGGTGTGTGCAGGAAATCGTTGGGCCTATGGAGGACAGACTTTCAGCCCGCATTGTCCAGGAATGTGCCAAGTTGGCACCGGCCCCAGGGGGTTCCCCCGCCACCGATCCTGGCCAGCCTCCGGCGGTCAAAAAGTCACGTGGGGACGCGGGTCCCAGTGGCTCGCAAGGTGTGGATAAGGACGCTTTAGAGCGCCTACGCAACGCTTTTCTGGCTAAAGCGTCTGGGTCAACCCCCGAGGCGCCTCCGCCTCAGACACCTTCTGCACCGGCGAACGTTGTCCCGACCTCCCCGGGGGGGGGCTTCTCCCGCGGATACCGACGAGAAAGACGACGACGATGGGGACTCCGTGCGGTCATGGCGACCGTCGTCCAATTCGACGGAGTTGCCCAAGGACACTTCGGGCATGCTGGACCCGGACGAGATCATGCACCCGCGGTCGGCCGCCTGGGCGCCTGGTGATAAGGTGGCGCAGTTTGTGGCGGGCCGCCTCCGCAAGCCCTTGGAGAAGGAGGCGCGCAGCTGTTTGAGGGGCGAATGTCCTCGCCTGACTCTGGAGGGGAAGGTGGCCATGACGCCGGAACTTGATGGGAAAATGGCCACCTTCATGGTGTGAAAAATGAATACAATCTTGGTGAACATTATCTGCGCCATCTTGCCCCCTTTTCGAGCCCATTCGTGCGCGTAAGCGGCAGCCATTTAAATGCCATGGCCCCCCCTGCCCCTCGCTAATAGCCAGCGCGTCTCTCTCTCTCTTAACCTCGCCAGCATTCCCCCCCGCACGCTGACAACCCCCGCTCTCTCATGCCTTGGGTCATAAACCCCTCTTCAGCGCAGCTCCACCACGGACTCCCATCCTGTTCCCAGCGCAACACCTCCCCTCATTCCTTTCATGACCTCAAACCCTTTTGATGCAAACCCCCTTTTTCCTGCGTCCCCGTTTGTCTTCCCTGTTCCCAAGCCGCCACCTGGCCCTGCGGATATTGTTTATTACCCGTACAGTAGGAAGCTTCCCCTCCCCATCAAAGATCCCCGAACCGATCAAAGCCCCCACCCCATGAGATCCGATCAAACCCCATGCATTCCGTGAATCGGCGGAATGCCCTGCTGTGCGACCACCACCACCTGTTGTGACCGGGGTGGGGAATCCAACTGTAAATGTATGTGGGAACGGGTCTGAAGGGGAGATTCCGAGGATGTCCTTTCAAGTACCAAAATATTACGAGAATGTGTTATGTGCAATAAAGGTTGTAAACTCTAGTATAAGAGGCCAGGCCTCAGAGATGTGGTTAGAGCACCTCGTGACGATACTTGCTGTCTGAATTGATGTGTTCTCCTCCGGAGAGAATAAAATCCTCGTTTCCCGCCTTCCAGTCTCCAGCGCCTGCTTCTTCATTGATTAATATTGGTGGGTCATAGAGGCGTTACCGCCGGGCAACATAAAAGGGTCTTTGGTTACCGGTTGTCTTTGGAACCCTTTTTTAACAATTGGCGTCCCAAACGTGGGGCCCATCAGCGACTCGTGGATCCAGTGGGAGAGGTCCTGACGACAGAGTGAACGACTGCAACGATCGGAAGGTACCCTGTCCGATAGACCCTCGTCTGACAGCCGATCATCCGAACTTCACTGGTTCCGAACAGACCTCTCTCGAGTGATCTGCGGTCCTGACTGGGAACCATCAGGAGTGCCACGAGAAGTGCGAAGAGAAGAGGACGATCGGGCGCTGGATTCGGAAGACGAGAAACTGTCCATGCGGTCCGGGTAAGGTCGTGTAAACACGACGAATTGCGAAAGTGATAGATAATTGAAAGAAATTGATAATTGTTGTGAAAATACTAGTATTACTCTTTGTTAATTTATTGGAGATTCACTGTCTACAAACGGAGAAACAACAGGCTCTCCCTTTATAAACAGCGAAGGATAGGTACGCACCCGTCGGACCTATTTTTCTCCCCCACTGAACAATTGCCCCTTTGCCCCATTGATTAACGGTTATAGATTGTTTTCTGGAGATTCTCTGTCTGAAAACAGGGAAGATTAGGTCCCCTCTTTACAGATAGTGAAAGGGTAGGTGACGCGAACCTTTGCGAGCCTACTTATTCTCCCCATTGACCATATTGATTTTTTATTTTCGACCTAACATTGATTGATTGCTCAGAATTGGTTCATGAGGTATTCACTACGTGCAAACAACGTAGAATAGAAATATTCTGTCTAGTCTTTGCGCGCAGTGATAAGATAGGTAGTGCTGACTATTATCCCATTGTGATCCGTCATGCCTGTCTTCTCCCCACTGGTCAATAGCCTGTTTAACCCGGACCGCTTATTAGAGATGAACCATCCGGCTCCGCTGGAAGGCACCCCTAATAAGGACATGTTTATGAAGCATGGATTAATTGCTATAGCCTATAGTGAGCTGTGGCATAAATATACGAAAAGGGATCGAGAAAGACAGTGGCCACTGAGAGGATCCTTTGATCTTGACAAAATAGAAACAGTAGAAATAGCCCTTCGTAGGAATGAAACAACACCTATTATGCTCGATAGTCTCGGTATGTGGCGCAAAGAAGCCACGCAACGAAGGGAAGGCGACGAATTTAGAAAAGGTGAAGGGACACGACGGACAACCCTCCAAACGTCTAGTAGGCAAAGGGAAGGGCCAGCGATGGCACAGCCCCGAGGAGTAGACATGAAAAGCGAATGGTGTAAAGGGATGTGCCGACAAGCCAACCCCGGAACACAACGACCCGAAGGTAATCCCCCGACATTACGCACAGGACGGACAGATTTAAAACAAAACCAATGTGCTTTCTGTAAATGTCTTGGACACTGGAAAGTCCAATGCCCGACTCTGCAAAGCATAGGTAAGAATGGAGGGTTGACGGGAAGGACGGACCGACAGAAAGGAAAAAGACGTGAGATAAAAACCAATCAGACTAGTGCAGACAGAACAGACAGGACCACCCCGTTTGATTATGCTCGGTGGCACAGATTTCGTCAGGCCAATTTTAACGACATGTTAGAGTTCTGGGACTGATTGCTCTCTGTTGCTCCCCCACTCTAAAAAACAAACACAACTGCAGGTCAGTGTAAACAACCCCCTGTTAAAGAAAAGACTCAAGGAAGCCAAGCGTTTATTATATAAAACTTAGGATTTAATCACGGTAAAGAAAACACACAACCAACGGTAAATAGAATAACTAGTAGAACTTTCTAAAACAAACTTTACTGATAGGAAAAATACAAAACGTGTTATGCTCACTCCGGAAGTCCTCCAATATAACAGTTCGATGGTCCCGCCCATCCGAAACACATAGCACGTGTGGGGCGGGGCCTGCCAGCAGCCATGAGCCAAAAGGAGGTCGCTGGCGAGAAAGTCCTGGAGGCTCCGCCAAGCAGGCAATGAAATGGTCTTCCCATACCGCCCTTCCAGGGATGGCGTCCCCCGGGCCACAGATAGGGAGGGGGCGGCTGCAAATGACCCCCTCCCTCGTATCTTCTGGTCCGGCCATCACGGATTCCTCCATCGAACGGATGCAGGGTGGGCAGGGAGGAAGAGGCGACGCGGACGAGCCTCTTCCACCTCCACAGGTAGGAGGCTTCCCTGCCCTGGACCGGCGCCGATGTCCTCCAGCCGGGCGACGACCATATACCTACGCTGCACAGGAAATATAATGTCCGGCTGGTATATTTCCATAATACAGGACATACAATGCCCGCCTCGTATATTTTCTCAGTACAGGACATACAAGACCCGGCTGGTATACTTGCGTGGTACAGGACACACAATGTCCGATGGGCATATTTACGGAGCACCGGATGTACAGTGGTCCCCCAAGAGTCGGAATCAGGGGTGTAGGGTGGTCATCATGTGCGCCCCTGATTCCAAGAGACGGCGTAGGATGCACCGGGAGAGGAGGACAGCACGGTGAGCCTCCCTCACCTCTCCAGATGAAGGCTCCACTGCTGCACCCTGGCGCCCCGAACCAAAATGTCCTGCTCCAGCAACATGATGCTCCATCTTTCGCCATCACAAGAAGTTTCTTCCTCTCCTGGAAGATACGACGAAGGGCGGTTGCCGCAGGGCCTCGAAATGGCGTCTGGGCCCTCGAAAGGCGGGTCTAGGCCGCTGGAGTAACTTTGTCCGAAATTGCAACTCGGGCGCTTGCCCACCTGGGCGCAAGCCCCCACCATCGACAAACATCCCCTCGACTTTGAAGATTCTACCAAAGTCCCAAGAGCCCTCGGCCCCTTTAGGCTTCCGGTGAGGAACAGTTGCATTGCCCTCAAACGAAATAACTACGGCACAGCAACAAGATGGCGGTGCTCTCGTGTCTGCATCAGCTTCCGTCTGAACCACACAGGAACATTATGGGCTAACGAACTCAAGCAAGTTCCGGCTGAACATCAACATGACCCGGTAAGAGAGACTTTTACCCCCTCCCTCTCTTGATTGACAGTCCACACCACCAACACCTCTGTTAGCACAATTTTCTTTTGAACTGCCGAAAGGGACTCTGGTCCAACCGCCAATTGTCGGGGATATTTTGCCCCTGATGCTACTTCCGGACTAAACCGACCTCGCCCAAAATGGCGCTGGTATCAATAGGAAACCAACGGATGCCTCGTGGTGTTCCTTAGCTAATGAAACTTGGTGTACTAAGATATATATGTATATATATGAACCATTGTGCACTCGATGTTAAAGGGAGGAAGGTTCACTTGGCGAACATTTAAGAAGGGTTCCGTAAAAATGTTGATTTCAATGAACAATTTATTTTTTGATATTTGATGTATCTGATACATAACGTCGCTCATGATGCACGCCCGCGGTTTGCATTTAGGAAATGTGATTACGATGAGCTTGACTGTGTTTCC
The DNA here is from genome assembly GCF_964263255.1 of Lissotriton vulgaris. Classification (NCBI taxonomy): domain Eukaryota; kingdom Metazoa; phylum Chordata; class Amphibia; order Caudata; family Salamandridae; genus Lissotriton; species Lissotriton vulgaris. The sequence goes on from NC_141698.1 coordinate 94,128,576, forward strand.
ATTTATGAACTGAAATGTCCCTGATTCCCTTGTCACGCAATGAAACGTTTTTGGTTACTTATAAATAATTAATTAGACCTTTTTACATGTTCTTGTACTGCGAAATAACCCCTACTGTACATGCTTCCATCGACGACATGTCAGGCCAAAATATGAATTGCGCTCTCACTTTTTACGTACTGAATAATTCTACAAATAAAGGTCTTAAAGGGTTAAAGATAGGCTTCGCGTACTTTTTGTAAATGCGGGTATCGGTGGGAGGGTTTTTCTGCGCGCAAACTGTTCTGCTCTCTTTTTAAGGTTATCTGAAGAAAATGGTTGTTCGGCCCTGAGTTGATGGTCGGACCAAAGGTATGATACGCTGCCTCCAAGATATGCGACTAAGCTCAGGAACTGACGTATGAAGAAGGACCTCGACTTCTGAGGATGGGTAAAAAATAAAAACGGTGTGATTAATAGACTGTTATAAAGATATGGTGATCGAAGGCGCTAAGGTACAGGGTTGAACGAAGAACTGATATGCCTTAGAACATCACAGCTTTGGGAATGATTTAGGAACCCCGATGACCGGATACATCTACGAAACCGGGTACCTCGCGCTAGACACCTCTGATTCCTCTTTTTAGCGTTTTTTTCACTACACACGATCCTTAATGCCATCCTCGAACCTCCCCATGAACCACCTATCACACTACCTGCCCCCATGATTTTAGGAAACCAGAACCCTGAGGGATTATATCCCGAAGAGATGAATACGAGTATGCAGTAAGTAAAGGACTTCCGTGCCCGTACATTTGATGTGTTTGAATGTTGTCCTCCCACTTCCCCCTTTTCCCTCCTTTTTCCCTCTGCAGGTTACGTTAGAATCCCGATTAGAGTATCCTAAGGGATCTGGAACCACGTCACGCCCGATGCATGAAGACGGACCGGCGCTGCAAAATGGCGCAACAAGGACGCTCTCACGGCCTTTTTTTACCTGATCTAATGCTCTTCTGTCCCAAAACTGCATGCTTTCTACCCCCTAACACAGACCCGAAACGTCTGACGATGGGTAACGCACTGACTAGCCCAAACAATACACGGTCATCCCCCATGTCACACGTGTACTGTTTGGCCTATTGTCTCTCTCTCTCTCTCTCTCTCTCTCTCTCTCTTCATCTCGCTCTCTCCATCTCGCTCTCTCCATCTCGCTCTCTCTCTCTCTCTCTCTCTCTCTCTCTCTCACTCACTCTTCCACTCCTCCACACTTTCCCTCTTCCTAGCAACTGGCACCTAATTGGCGAACCTGGTGCACCTCCTGATTGGCCCCAAATACCACAAGTATTTGCACAAATTTGTCCTAAACAAAATTGTATCGGTACCACGTTACTACCTCTCCTTTTTACTAAAATATGGATGAAATTTAAATTGGCCAATAGGAAAGGGACAGGTAAAACGACAAAGGTTCCCTAAATTTGACCCACTCCCAGGGACCTATTTGTCAGTGGTTTCTCTGATAGAATGTGTCTGTGGTAATACGACCACCCCCCATTGAAAACTGTCTCCGTATCCCAAGCTGTAAGAAATGATCAAGACACCCCCATCTACCCAAAATACCCCCAGTTTGGTATCAGCTGCTCTGAAACGGGAGCCTGAAAACCGCCCCCTACTCTAATTCACTGTGTACCCAATTGGTTTCCTCAAGATCCCTCCTTCCTGGAGGATAAGTTTAATAATTGTTTCAAACCACCCCTCCCGAGTTTTTGTAGTAACCAAGTTGCGAGGATTTATATAGAAAGTTAGAAGGATGTGTGCAAAGTTGAAAATTAGATTAAGAATCGAAAGAACTTGTTGCAATAAGCCTGGTTGAAAATAAGATGTTTTTTATGTAATGCTGACTTGTTTAGCCTAACCTCACCCCTCAGAAGGATGCCTATCAGACTATGGTGAATAGCACATTGCACTTTTTTCGTAAAATACAAAGCCCTGATGACCAGCCTAGCCTTGCAAGACTCGTACTAAGGAAATGGGTCTCTATCAGAAGAACTGACATCTGCTATAACAGACTAATGCAATAAATGATTACCAAACCTCGTACCTTTTACTAATGAGTGTAATAACCAACAAAGCGCCAAAGAATTAGCCACGAAGGGAAGTTGTAAGGAATCCAGCAAACCCATCATCAATTGTTTGTACGTTGGCTACAGAATCTCAAATGTAGCGAGTGCTTACCCCAGTTGCTTGGTGTTGGGAGAGAAATAGATTTATGTAATTACCTTCTTCTGCAAAATCTCTAAAGACTGTCTTTTTAAAACTCATTTAAGGGTACCACTGTCGGAGGAGAAAGAGACCGGATGTGGGAGCACGCGGCCTGACTGCGAATCATGAAACCTCAACGACGGAGGCCAAGGCGAGACCACGGCAGTAAGGAGACGCCGGACGGGGCACTGTTTCAGACAAAGCTAAGGAAAGGGCTGACCTGAAGCCCCTGCTGTATGATCAACAAGTACCAAAAGCTCCCGCTCTCTGAACATGGTCACGGACTCGCCTGTCGATAACTCTCCGCCTCCCCCTGATCTACTCCTGACTTGGCCTTGCTCCATCCCCTCCTCCTCCGACCTACCATAAGGACTGTTCACACCCGCACCTTTTCACCCGAACTCCCAAGTTCCTCCAAATCCTACTGAGCTGCCCAGAAGAAGAGTACCCCCTGCGTCAAAAAGGAAGGGAGCTCCGACTAAGTAGACCACGAACTATGTTAAAATCCCAGAACAGTGACCTAGAACTCCACCAAGGGTCGCCCCCGAAGAAAAGATAAACAAAGTCTGTGGTTCTGCCCGCTACCAAGCACCTTGAAGATGATGGAAGCAACAGGAAATGCCCACCACAGAGACTCAAGAAACGAACAGATCTCACAATTCTGGAACAATCGCATTTTTTTATTGCAAATCTATGCTCTGCGCTACAAAAGAAAGTGCATCTGTCCCAAACCGTAACGCATTGCTCCTATGGGGTCTGGCGAATCAAAGCAAAAGGTACCCCCGCCCGCAGACCTCTAACGACTCAATCCACATGAACATTTCTGTTGCTAGGTAATCCAGGTGCTCGACAGCGCTGACAGAAGACGACAAAGGACAACTAGAACTCTGACATATTTACTGTATCTCCTTTCTCCCCCAATCACCATTTGACTGACTATGCACTCGCTGTATACAAAAAGGACTTACTTATATGATAACTCACCAGTTCTTATTCTATGATCTGTACCCAACGCCCTCACTGCGTAATTCTAGGCTGATATTGCATTACGATGACTTCTCCTGCAACCAACTTAGCAATGAACCCGCTTACTAGATGATGAGATTTTTCAATGTGATGTTTATAAAATGATGTATATGCGCAGTTCCTTTGCCTAGGCCCCCTCTCCCTTACTTATGATCGCTACATATAGGTATAGATAGGAAATAGGCCAGCAAGATGTCTTGGAAATGTTAAAGGGAGGACTGTGAAAAATGAATACAATCTTGGTGAACATTATCTGCGCCATCTTGCCCCCTTTTCGAGCCCATTCGTGCGCGTAAGCGGCAGCCATTTAAATGCCATGGCCCCCCCCTGCCCCTCGCTAATAGCCAGCGCGTCTCTCTCTCTCTTAACCTCGCCAGCATTCCCCCCCGCACGCTGACAACCCCCGCTCTCTCATGCCTTGGGTCATAAACCCCTCTTCAGCGCAGCTCCACCACGGACTCCCATCCTGTTCCCAGCGCAACACCTCCCCTCATTCCTTTCATGACCTCAAACCCTTTTGATGCAAACCCCCTTTTTCCTGCGTCCCCGTTTGTCTTCCCTGTTCCCAAGCCGCCACCTGGCCCTGCGGATATTGTTTATTACCCGTACAGTAGGAAGCTTCCCCTCCCCATCAAAGATCCCCGAACCGATCAAAGCCCCCACCCCATGAGATCCGATCAAACCCCATGCATTCCGTGAATCGGCGGAATGCCCTGCTGTGCGACCACCACCACCTGTTGTGACCGGGGTGGGGAATCCAACTGTAAATGTATGTGGGAACGGGTCTGAAGGGGAGATTCCGAGGATGTCCTTTCAAGTACCAAAATATTACGAGAATGTGTTATGTGCAATAAAGGTTGTAAACTCTAGTATAAGAGGCCAGGCCTCAGAGATGTGGTTAGAGCACCTCGTGACGATACTTGCTGTCTGAATTGATGTGTTCTCCTCCGGAGAGAATAAAATCCTCGTTTCCCGCCTTCCAGTCTCCAGCGCCTGCTTCTTCATTGATTAATATTGGTGGGTCATAGAGGCGTTACCGCCGGGCAACATAAAAGGGTCTTTGGTTACCGGTTGTCTTTGGAACCCTTTTTTAACAATGGCGAAGTTTGTCAAGGACCCCCGGAAGGGGATCGACCGTTCCTGGCGCTCCTGCCAGGACAAACTCTTGGACACCATTGGCCCCCTCACCAAGATTCTCGATATGGCCGAAGAAGCCAAGGTGTCGGGCAGCGCCATTTGCCCGGAAGTATTGTCCAACTGGGCGTAGCGGGCGGTTATCTTCTTGGGGAATGCCAACTGTGCCCTGTCGACCGAGCGGGGTCGGTCGCTACTGATGAAATTGGATCCCAAGTTAGGTGATTTGGCTTCGTCGGAAGCTGGCGGTGTCGCCCAAGGTGGACTCTTTGGTGAACCATTCATTAAGGAACTGGGGAAGTTTGTTTCCACCTTCACCTCCCTGGATAAGGCCCAGTCGACCATCAAGCGGGTCTTCCACCAGCGTTTTTCCCGGGGGGCTGGTCGTGGTAGGGGCCTCACGACCGGCCGTGGTGGTCAGCAACAGCCCGGTAAAGGGCATGGCTCCGGCAGAGGAGGCTACAACTCCAATGCGAATTATAACAACTTCTACCCCACCAGAGGTCAGCGTTTCAGAGGACGCGGAAACTTCCGGAACGATTACGGCGGCAACAGTTCACACGGTGAGTGTTATCCCTGCAGATCGGGTGGTTATTGGGGGGAGGTTGGCGTGTTTCCCCCAAGCATGGGAGGCTATTACAACGGACGCATGGGTCCTTCAAACCGTGCGGGGATTCCGCATAGAGTTTTACGACCAGCCGTGCCAGGCGGAGCCTCCCCGTCCTATAATGTTTTCCCAATCGGACGCGCTCTTGATCGACGAAGAAGTCTCGGCGCTACTGCGCAAGGGGGCTATTTGTCGAACAACGCGCCACCCCCGGGGTTTCCTGAGCAATATTCTTCTTGTGGAAAAAGTGGACGGGGGCAGACGACCAGTCATCAACCTCAGGGAGCTCAATGGCTGGGTGGTGTACAACCACTTCAAGATGGAGGGCATCCATCTTTTGAGGGACGTTTTGCTCCCGAACGACTGGATGGTCCGTCTGGACCTCAAGGATGCGTATCTGGTGGTTCCGATTTACCCCCCGCATCGTCGTTTCCTTCAGTTCTGCTGGAAGGACATGGTGTTCGAGTTCAAGGCCCTTCCGTTCGGTCTTTCCTCGGCCCCTTGGTGCTTTACAAAAATTCTGCACCCGGCCATAGAAACCCTGCGGAGTCAGGGGATTCGGCTTATCGTCTATCTGGACGACATCTTGCTGTTGGGCCAGGACCCGAGCAAGTTGGCCGCCCATCTGTCTCAGACAATCTCCCTGTTGCAAGGTCTGGGGTTTATTGTCAACAGGGAGAAGTCTGTTTTCACCCCCGCCCAGCAAATGGTGTTTCTGGGCTTTGTGGTGGACTCGGTGAAATCGACTCTCAGTTTGCCGTCCAGAAAGATGGCCAAAATAAAGCATCTGCTTCGGCAAACTATCTCCAAGTCACACACCTCTCTCCGGCAGGTGGCCAGAGTAGTGGGCCTTCTCTCATCGTCCATTCAGGCGATATTCCCGGGCCCTCTTCATTATCGGGCCCTTCAGCGACTAAAGGCGCACCATTTGCGCAGGGGGCTTTCCTACGACCACTTGATTCCCTTGTCGGTGGAGGTCAAAGAAGAAATGTCTTGGTGGCTAGCCCACATGGAGGCGTGGAGCGGCCGCGCGATTTTCGGGTCCGTTCCAGACCTAGTGATAGAGTCCGACGCCAGCAGGTCTGGCTGGGGCGCCCGCTGCGGGGATTTCTCCACAGGCGGCGCTTGGTCGTCAGACGAACAGCGACTTCACATCAACTGCTTGGAACTTCTAGCAGGCTCGTTCGCCGTCCGTTGCTGGACGAGGGACTCGGTGAAGTCATGCGTCCTTCTGCGGATGGACAATGTCTCAGCGGTTCGGTATGTGAACCACTTAGGGGGTCCGCGGTCAAGAGCACTTGCGGACCTGGCGAAAGAGTTTTGGGATTATTGTCTCGCTCATCAAGTCTCGGTTCAGGCGGAATACCTGCCGGGTCAGGCCAATCAGGTGGCGGATTGGCACTCGAGGTATCTCCGAGACTCCAGTCTGTGGAAGCTGGATGCTCAGGTGTTCCGCTGGCTGGCGGCGTGCTGGGGTCCGTTTTCCATGGACCTTTTTGCGTCCCGTCTGGACTTCCAGCTTCCGAGGTTCTTCAGCTGGAGACCGGATCCCTTGGCGGAAGCGACGGATGCGTTCCTCCAAGACTGGAGTCAGGAACGGCCGTATGCCTTCCCGCCTTTCTCCATGATAGTACGGGCCGCGGCCCAGATTCGCCGTCAGATGGCGGACGTGGGGATGGTGACGCCCGTTTGGAGGTCGCAAGTGTGGTTTCCAGTTCTTCTGGAACTTTCCTGGGATTCTCCAATCCTACTCCCCCGGCTTCCTCGTCTTCTCCTCAATCCAGACGGGGTCCCTCACCATCTCCTCCAGGGTTCTCTCCGCCTCATGGCATGGAGGCTTTCAGGCGACGTTGGTCGCTCCCTGGCCTTTCAAACTCAGCTCAGCATTTTTTGTCCAAGGCCTGGGCAGGCAGCACTGCCAAGAGGTATAGATCGGCTTGGACCAGGTGGGTTCGTTGGTGTCTTCGACGGGGTTTGGATCCCGTGGTCGCAGGCCTCGTTCCTATCCTGAATTTTCTTGCAGAACTCTCTACCGCCGGTTTGGCATACCGGACGATTAATACGATACGTTCCGCCATATCAGCGGCTCATGTACATATAGATGGAGCGGCGGTTGGGAAGCATCCCCTGGTATGTCGCCTTCTTAGAGGAGTACGTCTGGCTTTACCGCCGGAGCCACGGTATTCCGTCCTGTGGGATGTTAACGTGGTGCTGAACCTTTTTCTTTCCTGGCAGCCTAACAAGTATCTTTCCTTAAAAGAACTGTCAGCTAAACTGGCGATGCTCTTGTGCTTAGTATCTTGTCGCAGAGTGTCCGATGTGCGTGCCCTGGATGTCACGGCGAGAGCATTCTCCCCGGATGGGGTGACCTTTACTGTGGGTCGCCGCACGAAATCGGCTACAAGGTCTATTTCCTATCCGGCATTTGCAGATGCCCCCAAGTTGTGTGTGGTTCAGTGTTTGAAAACCTATGAGGATGTTACAACGGAACTTCGCCCTCCGGGCGAACGGCAGTTACTGATTGCGCTGCGCAAACCGCACAAGGCTGTCTCTTCCCCCACTATAGCCCGGTGGGTGCGTTGGGTAATGCAGGAAGCTGGTATTGATACGAGGCAGTTCGGAGCTCACTCAGCAAGAGGGACATGGCCTCAAAATCTTTTGCCCTTGGGGCACGTTTAGAAGACCTCATGCGCGCTGCGGATTGGTCTTCGGATTCCACCTTCAAAAGGTTCTATTTTAAGCCAGTGGTGGATATTGCTAGTTTGGTGGTGAACAAGCTTTAAACAAGCATAATCTGAAGCCTCCGGTCCTGACATAGAATCGAAATTTGCCTAGCGTAGTAACGGTAAGTTTCAATTCTATTAAGGACACGGAGGCGAGGATTATCCCACCCATTCCTCCTGCGGAGATCCCGCCCGTACTGGAGTAAGTAATCCGTTTTCCGACTTGCAGTATGGTTACTGTATTCTTGAATTGCATGTCGATGACTTGACGCTACGTTTTGTTGACTTGCCTTCATGCTTAGCGGTATGGCTTAGCTCACGCTGTTCTTTTTTCCGCCAGGGAATGATGGTGCGAAAAGAGATGCTTGAGACTTTGGCCTGACTCGCCACGAAGAAAGAGGAGGAGTTCGTTGGTTGGACGCCTTATATTGGGATGTATGGACACTAAAGAAGGACTGCCTAAATGTTCATCTCATGGGATTTGTAGTTATTAAACGATGTTATTGCAATGTTTTCTGATATTCCTGTGTTGGGAATACTAAAAATGTTTTCAAGTTTGATGCTTTTCTGGCTGCTGTGCGATGTGATGTTAATAAACAGCGAAGAGAGAAAAGCATAATCCTCGCCTCCGTGTCCTTAATAGATTTGAAACTTACCGTTACTACGCTAGGCAAATTTCAATTCCACACAATAATTGACAATTTTTTTCTGTTCTGATGTGGACTTCTTGGGCTGAAAGTTAGGACTGCATTACTGCCGTCAACTAAAGTACATGCAGGTGTGCACATGTACACAATAACACTTTTATTTAACAGTCCACATGATTCAGGATGCTCCCTATTCTATCAGGCGAGCAACGGTGGTTATGGTTGGTCTAGGAGTGGGATTACTAAAGTCTTCTATGTTGTTGGATAAATAAAGTACCATAATCTTGACAGCGTTTAACAAATGCTCTATTATGAAACTTGTTCATACAGTTACAAAGCTACTCAACTACCTCTGGAAGGGCATAATTTGTAGTCTTAAAATTGAGCCAATGTCAGTTCATTTGGCAGCCTTGTTATCTTATGTGTTAATTGTTTTTTTAACTTGTTAAATATGCCAAAGCAAATGCTCACCTAACAAAACACAATACTAAAGACATTTCTGAAACCAACATTACATTCAAAAGCAAATGCGCAATAAGTAAATCTGGTTCAATGTGTAAACAATAAGTTCTTTAAACAAAGAACAGAAAAGGTAGATCTGAAACAATAGATGGTTAAGATTTAGTAGACTTTATTTGAAATAGTGATTCTTAAAATAAAGAACGATCAAATCACACTTTTACTAATTATTGTAATTGGGAATGTGGTACCTCCCAGAACTTTAATTAAAAGAGAGGCCAAGGTGGGCACATATAACCCAGTGACCTTAAATTTAGTTGGTGCCACTTCTTCCAATTTCTGTACGTAATGCCAAAATGTAACAGAGAATTTATTTTTGTTAATTCTTTTTTAAATTAATATTTACATTTGGTACTTTAGCAATTCTTTTAAACATATTTAATATTACCTAAAGTGTGTGTGTTTTGTAACTGAGAGTCAAAGGGATTACCTTGCTGGGAAACAACTTACTTAATGAGAATAGGCAAAAACGTTTCTCAAAAGGCAGTGACGCGTTCACTCTTTTTTTACACTTAAATGGCAGAGCAGAGTTGAGCAGAGAAACAAATTAATAAACTGGTCGTAATTTGCTTTCAGGTAGACATGCTAAAAAACGGAGGTTTTTCATGGTATAACATCTTGTGGTTGGACTGCATAGGCCTCCTCGGATAGTAGAAAGGTCTAGGAAAGGGCATACTGCAAGTATGTATTCTGAATGGCTTCACAGCATCAATTGATTCCCAGCATCAATTTGAATGATATAACAGAGGTTCCTTCCGATTCTTGGAACAGCAGGCTGTTCATCAATTCTGAGTGGCTGCCATCAACTAATGAGAACAAATGGCTTCCCCCTTCGGTATAGCACTCTACTGTCATGGCCTGGACACTGTGCATGGGTCACCATTGTTGCAACACTCTGTGGCCTTTTGCAAAATCTATCTTGATTTCTCTAAGGGAGCAGAAGCAAATTATGGAACTGGTGGCCATATCTGGTGACTTACTTCTTTCAATTAACAGGAAAAAAAAAGAAAAATCACCCTCTCATATTCTTTAAGCTTCAAGTAAGCTTTAGTCTGCAGGAGGAGAATTAGTTATCAAGTAAAACCCAGGAAGCCCATGTTGGAATAATAAAGAAGTGCTAAAACCAATGCCACTAATGCAGCTGGTCCCGCCACTAAAGATTGGTCGTCATTGGAATATGTGCAAGTCTGATCTTGATCATTCACTTTAATGCCCCCTACTTTCACCAAAAAAACCTTGAAAAAACATCCACTGAATCAGAGGTGGGGTAAACAAAGGCCAGACTTTGATGATTTTAACTAAGTTAACTTAAAGTCCACCTTAGAAAGTAGGGCAAGCACAACTGACTGTGTACAATAAAGCAATGTGAAACTTGTTTGAAGTGGTATCAGACAACTGCTTTTTTGACAAACACCTGCACATCATCCAGTGAGCCCTTTCCAGATGTTTTGCTGGGAGATGACCAAAAATGATCAAACATGTGCCTGGGTCAGATGCATCTAAATATTTATTTTCAGTAAATGAAGCATATAAACCTTCTAGAGGACCAATGGCCCAGCACCAGATTGTCAAGCATTGTTAATTAGGGAGAGCAAAGTAAAAACGGGCAAACACTGAATGCGGATGATGCACGTTTACTTTTACTGACCAGACTTCCCAAGGTTTCCATAGAGAGGAGTATAGAAGATTCCAAAATTGGATGTGCAATCTTCTCAAGATTAAGTCAATGTTCTGACAAGGCACTCATGACAAATTTTCTTTTTGGATGGTGGAAATCTTGGTTGGTAAAAACAAACTGATGTTCACACATCTTCCATATATCAGAAATCCTCCAAAATGTCCCTCTAGAAACCATTTGCAGAAAAAAAAAATTACACCAAGTTATAGATGTATAAGGATGTGAATCTTGCAAGTTTAGAATTTTATTAGGCTGCCTATTACATGAAGATAGATTAAGAGAGCTGGATTGGTAATAGGGTCAAGGACTAGCTGTGCTAATGTGAGTAGGTGAGAAAGCTGTACTTCAATGTAAGCCCAGACCATTACCCCAATAAACATGGGCAAAATAAAAGGATGATTAAAAATACATGTATATCGCAGGGTGGGACTGCAGATTCCAACGAGGCAGACAAACCTGGCCAAAAACATTCCTCAGTACAGGTTATTTAAAATGTGGATTTGAGCATGAGCTTGTGTACATCGCAAAGCATTTGAAAAGGCTTGGGGTGGGCCACACAAGTAGAGTTTCACTGGATTGTCTCTGGACACATACTCATGAACGCTCTTTGGAGGAAGCCCATTCACTTAGTAATATTCTAGAATGAAGGAAAGTCGCCAACAAGAAAAAAAATCCTCATCAGTGGCAAGGTTCCTGTCTGAATTCATCACTGCTTTTCATACAACAGTATATTAATTCTAAAAGTATATTCAATACGCAAATATATTTGGCAGCTAAATTAAAACAAAATTCTCAATAGCTTCATAGCAAAAGCTTGAGTAGGAGCAATAAACAACCATTTGTAGCGACAGGGTAATTTTAGTCTATTTTCAGACTGATGGTGACTATAATTTACTACCATTTCAGTCCTAGTTGCATTTGTGTTTATTTGTAGGGCTTAACTATGTGCTTTGACAGGGTTTAGTGCTTTTTCTGTTTTCTCGGGCCTACAGGCCCGAAAGCTAGAGAGAAGCCATTTGGTATCTCTGCCTCGGCTGTCCGAGGGGCTTGCAGGGTAAAGGTAATGTTTAGAATTCATCCTGTTGTTCGCTAGAGAGGAACCGGTCAAGACTGGCCCTTATCGAAGGAATGTGTTTGTCTCCCCGGCTCTAGAAGCAATACGCAGGTGGCCACTGCGGAGGGCGAAGGGGGCCGGGGACTGGTACAGGAATTCGGTGGGAGTCGGCCTAATACCGGAATTTTCCATAGAGAAAGTGAGCTCTATATTATCAAGGAGCGAGTAGAGTAGAGAGAGAGAGCAACGTGTGGAGAAGACCGAAGAAGTTGGTCTGAAGGCTGGTGCATAGAGATTGATACCATCAGCTAATCGAAATCCTGAAGTGAAGAAGGAGAGTGATTGAAAGTCCTGTAGTGACATCATACAGGAGTGGCAGAGACTAAGACCAGAAGAGGGTTTGAGTATTCTGGAACCATGGCAGCGTAGACGAAGCATAGCGGTGCAGACGTGTATTCGTGAGCCATAGAGGGAGAGCAGAGTCCCAAGCGCATAGAAGAGAACGAGAGAGAGAGGGATCAACTCCGCTGCTGAGATGGAAAGACACACGTCAAGGTGAGGCGTTCTGAGCTTAGTGTAGAATGCATTTAACTATTCATCTTTATTCCCCTTTTTAGGTTATAGGTATCGACTGACTTATTTCATTTGTCTTTTGCTCATTCTGTCATGTTTGATTGTAGAATAAAGATTTAATGACCAATATCTTTGAATGTTGTTTTCATGAATGGGATTGACATTTCCTTTTAACCAGGTGCTGACATACAGAAGAATGGGATATGCCCTTCTGCAAAGGTAACTGATGGTTGGGGGAGAGTGTGAACTTCATTTGGGAAATAACTCTTAAAGTTGAACCCCTATTAGCTATCCCCATTAGTGTAGATCGTCGGGTGACGTTAAAGATATCGTCGGGTGACGTTACAGATATCGTCGGGTGACGTTACAGATATCGTCAGGTGACGTTACAGATATCGTCAGGTGACGTTACAGATATCGTCGGGTGGCGTTACAGATATCGTCGGGTGACGTTACAGATATCGTCAGGTGACGTTACAGATATCGTCGGGTGGCGTTACAGATATCGTCGGGTGACGTTACAGAGATCGTCGGGTGACGTTACAGAGATCGTCGGGTGACGTTAAAGAGATCGTCGGGTGACGTTAAAGAGATCGTCGGGTGACGTTAAAGAGATCGTCGGGTGACGTTAAAGAGATCGTCGGGTGACGTTAAAGAGATCGTCGGGTGACGTTAAAGATACAGTCTTACAGGACTATAAAGATAAAAGATATCGTCGAGAGACGTTAAAGAACATAAAACGAGGTAAATATAGGATAAGATATGGAATACATTAGGTATTAGTGATATGTTTGACTATACAGGCATGTAAATAGCTTCTTTTCACTTTCTCAGGTGAGTATTTTAGAGGTCTTGTAAATAGTGGCCTGAGAAGAGTGTCGTTACGTGACGACTGGGTTAGCCACGGTTGGTGAGCTGCCTGTCATGAGAATCCGGTCGTTACACCATTAGACTATAGTGGGGTACTGCTTCTCTTCCTGACTGTACTAATGATTATAGAGTCAGACCCTGCATTGACAATGATGTACATTTGGTCCTCCGATGAGTGTTTCTATATCTTTTAGACTGAAGAAGTCAATGCCTTCAGAGACGAAGATTCTCAAAAGGTTTCCTTTAGTCTAGGCTGCTTGAAGCATAGGGAAGTAGAGATTCTTCTTCTGGATTAGCACAAGAGTTTGTAGAAGGAAGCAGGAGTCTACCTGTTTTACTTCAAGAGGCAATCCGCAGGTGTCCACTGAGCGTTTTGTTAGAAGTTGCACACCGCTAGATCGACTAGTGGTAATGACCTTGAAAAATAGGCATGTTCTCCCTCTCAAGTGTTAGTGTCAAGGTCTTGCCAAACTTCCTCATGCATGCTCCATTCCTCGAGGTGAATGCCCTAGATATTGCCCTCTTCTTCATAGAGGAACTCCTCCTGGTTCTTATTGAGGGATTACGGTATAATCATATGTTTAAGCTACTTTTGCTCTTTCTCAATAGCTTTGGGCTCGAATGACCTTACTGGGATTCTGAACGCCTTCATTGACTCATCAAAATCTTTCTGCAACAAGTTCACCATTTCGTTCTTAAGCGGAAGTTTATTTAACTCTACATTGAGTGCTCATTGGCTGTTGTAGAGTGTCAGCATCAACTTTCTTTTTTCAATTTCCTTTTCTTCTCCTTCCCCTCGGCCTGTCCCGATCACCTTTAGCATCAAAGTGGTCTCAGAGGATTTGCCTCCAGCAGTGTCCTTGGTCTTGGACAGAAGGGATCATTTATATTTGTCCCATCCTTCATTCACGGAGTGTTTCAATGTTCGCAATCTGCACCCTGTGCGGTAGCAATGCTGTTAGCCAATTTTGGGTGGAGGACAGAGCTAGGTACATACGCCTGCATTACTTTATTTTTTGACTATTTTTCCCTTGGTGTCTACACGCTTTCTGCCCCCAGGGGCGTGGGAAGAAGAAAGACGGTTGGGTCTGTTACGAGGAAGGGACACGGCCCGATGAATGGGCTGACCAAACTAAGTCCGTTTTTTTTAAAACTATCTTTCTCTAGTGGCTGGTTGGTTTTCTGACCCCCATCGGAGGGGACTGATTATGGGTAAACCCCCTAATCATCCCTCAGAGGGGCACTAAGACTGTTTGGGCCATTTGTGCGTGGGCATGCCCCAATGCCACCCCATTCTCATTTTAATTTTACTCCTTTCTGTTTGGCGGGGTTTTTACACAATTAGGGGTTGGGTGCCAGATTAGGGGAAACACTCCCAATCACCCACCCTATGGTGAGGTGGCAGAAAAACAGTTTTTTATTTTAAGGCGGGGGACACTGGCCCACGCACAGAGACTCCAAAAGACTCCAGAGACTCCAAAAAATGAATACAAGTCCCTGTGGTCTCTGTGTAGCGCTACTTGGGGTTCGTGATTCTGAGGTGATGACGAAGTATGGATACACTACATTGAGGTACCACAGGAAGGTGAAACTGCCCCAAACAGCAGAGACAAGAAGGCTCAGTTTGGTTGCTCTAGATTATAGGTGGCGAAGATTGTTTTTATAGCCTCCTTTGACATTTAAGAGTCTTCGCTGATGCTGTGGCTGGTGGTCTAATGAACTCCTAAAAGGTCTTCTGATGCCAGGTGCATACAATGGACTCGTACATTAGCTTAAAGTCTGATCTGCATTAAACAGGTTCAAACAAGCTTTTACATATTTTAGTCAAACATGGTAAGACATTAGTTGCTCACTTACCTTTCTTTTGTCAACTGGACCCATTTTGAGTATTAGGTTATTTTCTACAAATTGGTGCCTGATGAGGAAATAAAACATTTTAGGACTAGGTACTATTTCCCCAACACTATCAACATTTTATTTCTGTCTCACACATTCAATAAAAATATAGAATCTACGAATGAATAATATCAAATATACCAACATACACAAAAAAGGCCATTTAATTTCAATTAGTTTTCATTTTCTCGTCACCCTAGAGGCTTGAATATATATTGAGCACATTATGTATTACTAGCATGAGTACCTTCTAAACGGGAAGTGATAAAACAAGAACAATTGTTTATAATTCAGGGGCAATTATTTATACTTTTATTTACTCACCAGCCATATCAAGCCAATCTTCACATTTATTAGATTTTACTTTTGATAAGAAGCGGAATGCTTAGTCTTTAAAGGGCTATAATTTGGTTAATAGGTGTTGTACTTTGATCAAGAGCAATAATACTCATTGAATGTTTCATAGGTCTAGTGCAAACTATAGAACATTGTTACATGAAAACAATTAACAGTTACATTAATACTTTAAATTGAATTGGTATAATTGAATGCTGAAAGTTTTTTTTGCCAAAAGAATGTCAGAACAGCACTTTAGCATCAATCTAAATTCACAGTCAGTTTGTGGTCTAGTTCAATAGTTTTAAGACTTCTACGCTGTGATGTTATAAATGGCCTGATACCTATTATTGGTATTCATCTTACTGTGCAACGGAGAACTTGGTTGGCAAGTTTAGATAAAGACCTTTGACCAACATGAGAGTATGTACAGTAAATTGAAGGTTTCTGTTTGGTGGATAACCAATATAGGGTTAGGAAGATTGCACTATCCCAACTGCAGTAATGTTAAGGACTGCTTGAATTTTTCAATATTTTTTTCTTTAGACTAAAATGCAACAAAGTAGTATAGGTTGTTTGGGGTTGGAGTCTCAAGATCACAGTCATTGAAACTTTCATAAATGTTCATATGTTGGTGGTTTTTAGAACAGTCTGCACTAGGTATTTAATTAAGTTCAGGCCTGAGGAACGTTGGGTTCCTTGAAGATTAGTTTGATCCGAACAAGCTACTTAACCTTAGTAATGTTCTTTCCAGTGGATATCCTAACGGCAGATTGCTACCTTGTGAACTGTGCCTGAGATGAGGGAATGGGGTGCTGCCTCAGAGGAGATGAATTTGGCTTGCAATCAGATACCACAACATGTGATGGATCCTCTTCTGCCACCAGTGTGTGACCTGAAGCAGGTTCTAGCGGCACACACTGTATCTAGGATGCCGCGCGGGTGGAACCAGACTGGAGGACATGGCGGATCTTTAGAGTCTTAAGGCATGCCAGAGGGAGCGGAACTGTGCCAAAGATGTGCAGTAAAGCCTCCCTAAAGGATTTGATCTGCTGTGATGTTGCCGATGGACCCAGAAAGTCACGGTCCATCAGGACCAAGGTTGGAATTGGATCCTCAATGGAATGAAAAGTAGAACTAGACATACTTGGGCCTTCTCTGGAGATCTAGAATGGCGGGAAGGGGCAGAGTCCCGCTTGAATGTCTTATGCTTCTTTTTGACTTACTAAAACACTTACTGATGAAGATCTGTTGCAGGAACTACGCCATGAGTTGGAAGGAGTCTGCACTCTCGACATGCATCTTGTGGTGCTTAGCCACTCAAGACCAGTGAGTCTTGCAGTGTTTTGCTGTGTTGAGCTTTACCTTGTGTTTTATGTTGACTTTCTATTTCACCTTGATGCAGTTGTCATAAGTCTTGGATTTGAGCGCCAAACACCGGAGGTATACCCCTTGAGGATCTGTGACAGACATCTGTGTGCAACAGCCCCTACAAAGTTTAAACCCTGTGGTCTTAGAAGGTGATATGTTCCTTTGCACGCTGGTAGAACTGAGAGAAAAATCATTGGAAAACAAATTCTTCAAGGTATGAGGAAAAGGAGCAAAGATCCATATCGGTCTCTGAAGGCGTGAAAAGAAAGGAATCAGCATCTGGGCGCATAGGTTGCGCGTCTATACGGAATATTTTGTCACTTCCAGAGTGGAATGAAATCGTCATGGAGCTGTCTGACGCCACCTAACTAGGCAGAGGATCACTTTTTTTGAGTTCCTGGATCCAGTTTGGCACTTGGGGATATTCACAAGGAGAGGAATCTGCAGTTAGAAGTATCCATCAGAATATTTTTTTTTATATTCTTGATATTCGTACTGAAGGAACGGGTTTAGTGATACAGCCAGTTCTCAGTAGCAGTGATAACCAACTATGAACTTTTAATCCTTCTCTGGCCATGTTTTTGGCTCCGGAGTTTGTGCTGTGATACTTTAGTCATTTCATAGCAGCTAATAGTTGATAGCTGCTACAAACGACCTATTAGAATAATTTGTGCCTATACACCAATATGACCTATCTCAATTCTAATCTCCAGCTCATACTTTCCAAAATTGCAGGTATGTCTGGCCATATGTTTCTTTCCGATCTTTCCACATAAACATTCCCAGCGTTACTGTTAATATGGCGCACACACATACCAATACTGTGCCACTGCTAATCCACAGGATAGTTAGATAACTTACTGAGGACTCATTTGACCTAAACAATCTGACCAATCTCGCTCTACATATTAAACCCATTTACATAACATGGAATACAAGACACAAGCAGCACACCTTTTGTAATAATATTTTTATTAGTGGAAAACAAATTATACCATTATCTTGGTGGATTAGCTAGGCAAGCTTAGCAGACTGCTAATCTAGCCACGGGGCCTGAAAGATCAAGGAAAGGAGGGCTTTGGAGTATAAACACATTCTAGGATGTTGGCATGTACTGAAAAGTAGAGATGTGTAAGGATGCATTCCCGTCCAACAACATTGGCTGACAACCCCCTTCTACCAACCCAGCTTTATATTAAAACAAATGTAGGGCCATGCATGAGTAAGTCCGAAGGTGATGAGGGCACAAATGTGAATTAACCAACCAGCTACATCTGAAAAAATCTCTTGGACTCTTTGATCCCCCATGACACCTCATGGTTGATATCTTGCAGAATTATATCAAAGGAAGAATCCCGTTTATCTGAAAGGGTGCTTATTTCCAAGTTCACAGCAATTAACTGTATCTTCTTGTGTCATGATAATCACTAGTTCTTTGAATTCTTCACAGCAGTACTGGGTGGAGAAAATAGTCTTGGGTTTCAACATGACAAATCCAATCTCTAGCTCATACATGCCCACACATAAGCCCACCTACCCATCCACACAGGCACACATGCATGCACCTCAAGCATCACTGCTCCAGTCCCATTCCCACATACGAAACTCCACACCGCCACCCTGTATGCTATTTGATGAGAATGCTGTACAGTGCAGGTATTTAATTCAAGGAAATAACAACTTACCACTGATTTCCACCTGCTTGCTTTTCCAACAGGAGAACTTTCTCCGCCTCAGAAAATAACAGGTCCAGCTCAAATGAATTATTGTCAAGATCGTGAATGTATTGTTCTATGTTGCTGCCTGTCCGCTGTGTTGGGCTTGCCTCGGGAGCAGACAATGAATGCGAAGAGGCTGAGGATACTTGCATGCCGCCGAACTGACTCAACAAGTCATCATACTGTAAAGGACAAATAATACACAACTTACAATTACACATGATGCAGATATACTTTGAATATGCAAATCTGTAAGCATTACATAGCAGACCAATGTTCAATCAGGTAGACAACGGTTTTCCTGCAACACAGGCAAAAGAAATTGTCAATGCTTGCTTTCAACAATACAAACCTTATGATCTTAACTTTGAAATCCCAATAAAGCTTCATATTAATGATGTGTGGAGGCCTACAGTTAAGTTGGAGATGACACAATGAATAAGCTACTTAGTTTTGGTAACGTCTTTCTAGTGGATACTTTATCTAACTGTAGAGTCCACACATCTTTAGAATATACCCAGGCACCAGCCTGGATTCAGAAGATTTTCCAGCATAGTCCCTCTTCAGCAGTAGATAGAGTTGTGTGCCTCTGTATTGACCCTGCTCTGTCCCGGAAGGGACAGAGCGAGCCTCATTCAGGCACCACTTAAGAGCACAGAAGTCAGTTACCTTCTGAACATCATCTGCACTTTCGGATGCAGAGCTAAAAAACACAACTGGTTGTGCTAGTGTGTAGATCTCTAATTTGGAACCTTTTACATGGAAAAAGAGTTTATTCATAGAACAGGGAGGTGGAAGCGCATAAGGAATCTTTGGTTAGATAGAGCAACTTCAGAAGAGTGTTAACAAAGATAAGGAACTTGTTCTTCTGATTGATTCTTCTAAGTGCAGATTCTTCTTCAGAATAGATACCAAAGCAGTACTTCCTTGATGAGGAGTGTGGAACAAATCAGAACAAATGCTCCTGCAGGACAAAAAGCCCTTCCGGTCAGACCTAGCTGTCAAGGCAATAGTACTTAGTGGACATGTGCAGTGATGCCCACAATGCAGTCTGACTAGTAACCAGGTTAGGAACTCTACATGCAAGCGCAGTGGTAGCAGCATTGGGCCTGCTGAAGTGGGGCCTGAAACCTTTAGGAGGCTGACTTTTGGCCAATGTGTAGCAGATCTTTACATATGTGGTAAGTCGCCGTCATCAAGTCCTGTTCTGCACTGTTGTGCCTTTCTACGCCCCAGAGAACCCCCACAGAGAGCTGATCATCCAACCAACAGTCTTTAGTACAATCGGTGTAAAAGCTCTCTTCTGGGATCCAAGCGATGGAGTCTCTAATCCTCTTTCTAGAGGTGGAGTGGGTCAAATGTCAGAAGAGTGATGGACTGTCTGAGGTAAAAGGGAGTCAGCTTTCTGTGGTAGAAAGGCCTATCTAGTCTTCAATACTATTTTATCTGAAAAGAAGGTAGTTGCAGGGCAGCTGGACTGAAAGAGCCTGTAGCACAATCACACAACATGCCAATGTGTTTATAATGAGAAGGAAAATGCTACTTACCAGTATGCATCTGTTCTTGGCATGTAGAGCTGCAGAGTTACACACTATGCATAGATGGCCACCTAGTGTTGGGCCCGGATGTTTGCAGTTTGTTTTGTTGTAGCAAAGTCTTTGGAAGTCACAGGATAGGTGCCTCCTCCTTTGGAAGATACTGCGCATGGGCATCGGCTCCATCCCCAGATTGTTTTTCGCCATTAGGGAAGTGATGGAGCTGTTCAAGAAGTAGTGATGTCCATGTGATTTGTATCTAATTAACATAATACTGGAACAGATAAAGGTAGCCGGGGAGGCGGGTGGGCGTGTGTAACTCTGTAGCTCTACATGCCAGGAACAGATGCATACTGGCAAGTAGCATTTTCCGTTCGAGGCATATGAGCTGCAGATTACACACTGTGAATAGATTGTATAGCAGTACCCACACTTAGCAGGGACCACCAGTATCTGTTACAGTTGTTTGAAACAGGGTTTTTAGTACAGCCTGGCCCACAGTGGCTTGTTGTTTAGTTTGCACACCTACACAATAGTGTTTTGTGAATGTGTGCGGTGTAGACCATGTAGCTGCTTTGCATATATCATCTAGGAGAATGTTCCCTAAGAAGCCAATGAAGCTCCTATTTTCCTTTAGAATGGGCTTTTGGAAAAATTGTTAACGTACAATTGGCTTTGTGGTAACATATTTGTATACATTAAACAATCCACCTAGCTATCCCAGATTTTGATATGGGGTTGCCTTTATGTGGTGGTGAAAAAGACACAAAAACTTGTTTTGTTTTACAAAACGTTTGTGTCTTTTCGATGTAGTACAGTAATGCTCTTTTGACATCTAAGGTGTGTAGAGCAAATACAGGCAGCTCAACAGATTGATTTAGATGGAATGGTGAAATGACTTTTGGAAGGAATTTAGGATTAGTGCGGAGAACCACTTTGCTATGATGCATTTGTACAAAGGGTTCTTGAATGGTAAATGCTTATAGCTCACTAACCCGTCTGAGAGAAGTAATAGCTACTAGGAAAGCTACTTTCCAGGTTAGGAATTGCAGCTCACATTTATGTAAGGGTTCAAAGGGAGGTCCCATTAATCGTGTGAGAACAATGTTTAAGTTCCACACTGGTGAAGGTGGCGTTCTGGGAGGAATTATTCTTTTGAGTCCTTCCATGAAAGCCTTTATAGCTGGTACTCTAAAAAGAGATAGATGTGGTCTATTTTGTAAGCATGCTGCAATAGCAGCGAGGTGTAGCCTGATAGATGCATAGGCTAAGTTACACTTTTGAAGGTGTAATAGATATCCTATGATGTGTTGAATAGACACGTCTAAAGGATTTATGTGGTTGTTTTGACAGTATATGACAAATCTTTTCCACTTAGCAGCATAGCATTCTGTAGTAGTGGGACGTCTAGCTTCTTTGAGAACGTTCATAAATTCTGGAGGAAGGTTGAGGTAACCAAATTCTATGACTTCAGGAGCCAGATCGCTAGGTTGAGCTGAGCTGGGTCCAGGTGTCTGATCTCTCTATGGTTCTGTGTTAATAGGAGTGGAGATAGGCTTAGTTTTTAGTGTGGTACTACAGACAGTTGCAGCAGCATGGTGTACCACGGTTGTCTGGCCCAAGTTGGAACGACTAGAATGAGCGTTGGGGAATGTTGCTGTAATTTGCATACCACTAACGGAAGTAGTGGGAGAAGAGGAAAAGCGTACGCAAATTGTCCTGACCAGTTCATTCATATCGCATTGCCTTTGGACAATGGGTATGGGTATCTGGCGGCATAGTTTGGGCATTTTGCATTTTCGTGGGTGGCAAAGAGGTCTATCGGAGGTTGTCACCACATTTGAAAGAACTTGCGGATGAAGTTCCCACTCGTGGATCTGCTGTGTTTGTCGACTTAGCAGATCTGCTAAGGTGTTTTGTACTCCTGGGACATGTTGGGCTAAGAGGAAGTTCTTTAGTGGTGAAATGAAATGAAATGAAATGAATGAGACTTATATAGCGCACGACTTACCCTGGGGCATCTCAGCGCTTGCTTAGGGAACCCGTCATGGTATTCCCCTGTGAGATAACCCTGGCAGGGTATCCACAAGGTGAAAGCCAGGCATCCCACCGCGAGGGGCCGTTGTGGAGATTAAGCAAGCTATTGCCCAGAGTCGCAGAGTGTGAACCCGTGAGTCGAGAAGGCACCGGAGCGAGAATTAACGAGTCCGTGGAATTTTGAGCCCAAGACCCGCCGAGGCAGGGAATTGAACCCTGGTCCCGGGCCGAACTCAAGCTCCAGGTCTGCCGCCTCTAACCCCTGAGCCACACTTCTCCACGGTAAAGCTCATCTCCATATCTGCTGTGCTAACAGAGAGCTGCAGAGAGCGTGTTCCCCCTTGTTTGTTTATGTAGCACATGGCTGTCATATTGTCTGTGCGGGCTAAGACAGCTTTGCCGGACACTTGATTTTGGAATGCCTTTAACCCCTTCGGTGCTCATGACGGAACGGTTCTGTCATGAGCGTCGGTTGGCCTGTGCTTATGACGTAACCGTTCCGTCATGAGTCCGTTGGCCCAATAGAACCTTCAGCACAGCGCGAAAATTCGTGCCACGCTGAAGGGGTTAAGGCTAGAAAAACAGCTAGCAACTCCAAGTGGTTGATGTGGAGTAACTTTTGTTGTGGTGTCCACCTGCCTTGCATGGTGTGATGCAGTAGGTGAGCTCCCCAGCCGGAGAGCGATGCGTCGGCTGTCATGACTATTTGAGGAACTGGCTCTAGAAACGGTCGCCTTTTGGAAAGGTTTTTGGTGTTCCACCATTGCAGAGAACAATGAGTCAGACCGTCTACCAACACTAGGTCTGCTAATTGATCCAGAGCCTGGTTCCATTGGCGTGCTAGGCACTCTTGAAGTGGACGCATTTGCAGTCTTGCGTGAGGTACTATGAATATGCAAGATGCTATCATTCCTATGAGCTGCATGAACACTCAAGCTGGAAGCAAGTGTTGCAGTTTGAATCTTGTTAAGAGAGTTTCTACACTTGTTATCCTGGCTGGAGAGGGATAGGCTAGTGTTAGTTGGGTGTTTATTGTAGCGTTGAGATATTGTTGTATGTGTGCAGGTTGCAGATGTGACTTGGTGTGATTTACTGTGAATCCCAAGTCGTGAAGCAGTTGAATAATAGCGTGAGTGTGTTGTACACACTGACTGTATGAGCTGGCTTTTATGAGCCAGTCGTCTAGGTATGGGAAGACATGAATATGTTGTCTTCTTAAGTATGCTGCTACTACTGGTAGGCATTTTGTAAACACCCTTGGCGCTGTTGTGACTCCGAATGGGAGCACTTTGAACTGGTAGTGCTGCCTGTCTAGCACAAATCTGAGATATTTTCTGTGCGCTGTGTGGATGGGAATATGGAAATAGGAGTCCTTGAGATCTAGAGTGACAAGTAAGTAGTTTTGTAACAGGAGTGGAAGGACTTGTTGGAGTGTGACCATATGAAAATGGCCCGACTGTATGTAAATGTTTAGAGGTCTGAGGTCTAGGATAGGTATTAGAGATCCGTCCTTCTTTGGGATTAGGAAATAAGAGGGAGTATACTCCTTTGTTTTCCTGATGCTTTGGGACTATTTCTATTCCATGTTTCTGCAGGAGGTATATTACTTCCTGTCTGAGCAGTGTTAAATGTTCTTGTGACATTAGATGCTGCCTGGGTGGTATGTTTAGGGGGTAGATGTTAGACTGTAACCTGATTGAATTATTTGAAGCACCCACCTGTCTGATGTGATGTTTTCCCAGGCTGGCAGGTATTGTTGTAGTCTTCCCCCGACAGGAGTGGAATCGGAGGGGGGAGGGATGGGGGGGGGGTTCGTTGGCGGGGGAGGGGGATGTCATTGGGCAGGGGTAAAGGCAGAGCGGGAGTTGTTGTTTTTGCCTCTGCCTTTATTATTGTTACCCCTGTAACCACCCCTTTGGTAGCCCTTACTATAGGTGGATTGTGTAGGGGCTTTGTACGAGGCAGAAGGTGTGTCTGAAGAGTATCCCCTGGTGGTGCCTCGGTAAGATGAGCAGCGAAATAAACGTCTGGGAGCCTGCAACTGCAGGGCTCCCATTGATTTGGCTGTATCTGTATCCTTTTTCATTTTTTCAAGTGATACATCTACATTGGGTCCGAATAAGTGTTGCTCATCGAAGGGTGGATTAAGTATAGCACTTTGGACTTCCGGTTTGAACCCGGATATGCGTAGCCAGGCATGTCTACGCAGTAAGACACTGGTGTTAACTGCTCTGGAGGCAGTGTCTGCTGCATAAAGTGCACACCTAATATAGGTGTTTGTAATATTTTTCCCTTCTTGGATAAGCTCGTTTGCTCTATCTTTGTACTTATAAGGGAGGTGCCCCACTAATGATTCTAATTTGTCATAATGTGCCCTGTCATATCTGTCCAATAATGCTTGTGTATTGGCACATGTTTGCTGCTTGAGATGCAGTTCTTTTCCCTGATGCGTCAAGTAGCTTAGACTCTTTATCTGGTGGGGGGAGCTTCACCTGATGTTTGTGAGTTTGCTCTCTTGCGTGCGTTGGAAACTACAAATGAGTCTAGTGGTACTGGGCCTTTAATATATGCTGGGTCTGAAGGGGCAGCTTTATATTTCTTCTCTATTCGAGGGTTAATGACCCAAGTTCTGACTGGGTCCTTGAAGACTTCAGGAGCATGCTTAATCACTCCTTTAAGCATGGGTAAAATGGATGAGGACCTTTGTGCTTTATCAAAGGTATCCATTAGGAAGTCTTCATCCACAGGGTCTGTATGCATGTCTACCCCATGACATTGCGCAGCTCTGTGTATCAACGGATTGAAACCCATAGTGTCTTCTGTTGGGGAAGGCCTTGAGGGGTATATGTCATCCTGAGGGACATTTGGGAACGTCTGGGGTGTTCTAATCATCCCACGGGTCAGGTGAGCCTGGAGGAATAGATGGATCATCTACGTTACCCCCTATATCATCAGAGCTATCATCCCTGTTGTCATCATCTGGTATGATAGACGATGTAGGGGAGTGTTGTGGTAGGGGAGCAGGTGGTGATGGCAAAGGTGGAGGCGAAGGGGAAGGAAGTCTAAAAGGAGAGGTAGCCATGTCCTTTTTCTTTGCATGAGGAGCTGGCGCTGGTGTATCCATTGGTCGCTTTTTTTGAAGCTAAAGTTAGTGGACTTTTTGTGCAGGGTCTGGGTGAAATAAGTCCTCTGCAGGAGGCCGATCTTTAGGTGGGGAGGGGGTTTTCGGCATTGAATCGGTTTCTTTAGGTTTTTTGGCAATGTCTTTAACCGGAGAAGCAGTCTTTTTCAGCTCTGATGATTTTTTTCGGCTCTGGTATATTTTTTGGATCTGTTGTTTTTTTCGGTTCCGTCGGTCTTTTTGAATCCAAAGCGGGTTTGCTTGGTGTGGCCGGTCTAGTCTTTTTCGGTGCCGGTGGGTGTGCATATCGCCATTGTCTAACCCAGGGTGGTGTGGAGTGCAAAAAAACGATGGATTTGGGCCCAGATCTTTGGACTGGGGTGAGTGTGTGACATTGATCCACATTCGGTCCATCACCTGTTGTGTTTGCATATTCCGCCCTAAGTGCGCTGGGGATGCCCAGACGTGGGTCCCAGGCACTCCACACCACTGGAGTCAAGCTAGCCGGGCTGATGAGAGGTGTTACCTCGAAACCGGTCCGGTCCTCGGATGCTTGATTCCGTTCTGGGAAGGACATGGCTTTTGTAGTTCGGACTGGACTGTTCCCATGGGGCACAGGGTCAGAGCTGATTTGCATATCGCCATTGTCTAACCCAGGGTGGTGTGGAGTGCAAAAAAACGATGGATTTGGGCCCAGATCTTTGGACTGGGGTGAGTGTGTGACATTGATCCACATTCGGTCCATCACCTGTTGTGTTTGCATATTCCGCCCTAAGTGCGCTGGGGATGCCCAGACGTGGGTCCCAGGCACTCCACACCACTGGAGTCAAGCTAGCCGGGCTGATGAGAGGTGTTACCTCGAAACCGGTCCGGTCCTCGGATGCTTGATTCCGTTCTGGGAAGGACATGGCTTTTGTAGTTCGGACTGGACTGTTCCCATGGGGCACAGGGTCAGAGCTGATTTGCATATCGCCATTGTCTAACCCAGGGTGGTGTGGAGTGCAAAAAAACGATGGATTTGGGCCCAGATCTTTGGACTGGGGTGAGTGTGTGACATTGATCCACATTCGGTCCATCACCTGTTGTGTTTGCATATTCCGCCCTAAGTGCGCTGGGGATGCCCAGACGTGGGTCCCAGGCACTCCACACCACTGGAGTCAAGCTAGCCGGGCTGATGAGAGGTGTTACCTCGAAACCGGTCCGGTCCTCGGATGCTTGATTCCGTTCTGGGAAGGACATGGCTTTTGTAGTTCGGACTGGACTGTTCCCATGGGGCACAGGGTCAGAGCTGATTTGCATATCGCCATTGTCTAACCCAGGGTGGTGTGGAGTGCAAAAAAACGATGGATTTGGGCCCAGATCTTTGGACTGGGGTGAGTGTGTGACATTGATCCACATTCGGTCCATCACCTGTTGTGTTTGCATATTCCGCCCTAAGTGCGCTGGGGATGCCCAGACGTGGGTCCCAGGCACTCCACACCACTGGAGTCAAGCTAGCCGGGATGATGAGAGGTGTTACCTCGAAACCGGTCCGGTCCTCGGATGCTTGATTCCGTTCTGGGAAGGACATGGCTTTTGTAGTTCGGACTGGACTGTTCCCATGGGGCACAGGGTCAGAGCTGATTTGCATATCGCCATTGTCTAACCCAGGGTGGTGTGGAGTGCAAAAAAACGATGGATTTGGGCCCAGATCTTTGGACTGGGGTGAGTGTGTGACATTGATCCACATTCGGTCCATCACCTGTTGTGTTTGCATATTCCGCCCTAAGTGCGCTGGGGATGCCCAGACGTGGGTCCCAGGCACTCCACACCACTGGAGTCAAGCTAGCCGGGCTGATGAGAGGTGTTACCTCGAAACCGGTCCGGTCCTCGGATGCTTGATTCCGTTCTGGGAAGGACATGGCTTTTGTAGTTCGGACTGGACTGTTCCCATGGGGCACAGGGTCAGAGCTGATTTGCATATTGCCATTGTCTAACCCAGGGTGGTGTGGAGTGCAAAAAAACGAAGGATTTGGGCCCAGATCTTTGGACTGGGGTGAGTGTGTGACATTGATCCACATTCGGTCCATCACCTGTTGTGTTTGCATATTCCGCCCTAAGTGCGCTGGGGATGCCCAGACGTGGGTCCCAGGCACTCCACACCACTGGAGTCAAGCTAGCCGGGCTGATGAGAGGTGTTACCTCGAAACCGGTCCGGTCCTCGGATGCTTGATTCCGTTCTGGGAAGGACATGGCTTTTGTAGTTCGGACTGGACTGTTCCCATGGGGCACAGGGTCAGAGCTGATTTGCATATCGCCATTGTCTAACCCAGGGTGGTGTGGAGTGCAAAAAAACGATGGATTTGGGCCCAGATCTTTGGACTGGGGTGAGTGTGTGACATTGATCCACATTCGGTCCATCACCTGTTGTGTTTGCATAATGAAAGTAGTAGCCCTGCATTTCACATCATTCTTTCATCCATATGAAATTGACAAAGGATACTGAGAAAGGAAATAATTGTTTTTAACATACTGTAAAGCAAACGGAAACCACAAAAGTGTTACTGTTTGGTATTTTCTTACAAAGACAAAAATCTAGCAAGTGATTAGGGTTTTGATTTAGAAGCACTTAAAAATATTTTAAGTGAATGTGTGAATTGATGATTATACAATTTTTGGCATATCTCTGATCTTTCATAAAACACAACACCCGATCGGGTAAAGAAAAGCTTGCCTATCTTAAGGCTGGAAAAAGAAATTCAAACACCCCTCCGCTCCCCAGAGAAATATAAAAATAAGTAATTCTTTAGCCATTTAAAGCAAGCAAACTCTGCACAGTAAGGACCCTTGTGTGGGAGCAAAAGGAACGTAAATTGCCATGGGGCACCAAAGTGGTAGTATTACCTTTTAAAAGAACCATGCTGATGACACACAAGTTACTGTCCTTCAGTAACTCTCTTTCTGGTAGATATTGTATCTTAACGCAGATTCATCACCTTTAGAATATCGCCAGTGGCAAGACTAGGTGTGTAAGCATTAAAAGAGCAGGTCTCCCGTATGCAGATAGGTGGCGCTGTGAGGTTCCGTGTTGATTTTGTTCAGCCTGTCCTGGAATTGACAGAGCATACAGGCACATAGGAGGTCTGAAGAAGATCAGAAATAACCGGGTCCATGTCATCCCAGAAGCTCCAGATTGGGGCAAGGTAGTGTGGAACTCACGTCTGGGAATGAGATAAGGTCTTCTGATCAGACTATCACTTCAGGAGGATCTCCTGTCGCAGCAGCAGGTCTGGGTCCTGAACCCAAACCAGGAACAATCTACACCTCCATGTGTGGAGACTGAGATGCAGAAGTCGACCGCATTCGATTTTCCTCCTGGAATTGTGGATGTCATCCTTGCTTTCACACTTCCTTCTACAAAGTTGTTTACTCCAGGCACTGGGACAACTGTATGGCCTGGTGCGGAACCTGTAATGTGGACCCGTCACAGGCCAAACAGTTGGGAATCTTGTTGTTTGGTTTAGCTCTGGCCTAGTAAGGACTTGCAGTGGGCATCATTAAATGTTATTTAAGGGCCCCTTTAGCTATTTTGCATTTGCCGGACCAACTGTCCATGTTTAGATCACCTGCTGTGATTAGGTTTATAAAGGTTTGCCACATATGTTTCCCCCCAAACTCTTTGAAATGCCACAGTGGGATCTCAACTTGGTTCTCACTTTCCTCATAGACACTCCCTTTGGGCTTATGCACAGCTGTCCACTACATCTCCCAACTCTGAATACTGTATTCCTTGGTGCAATAACAACAGTTGGTTGCTTCATTAGACTTTAATCTCTCTTCTTGTGCCTGCCTTACATGACATTTTTCTAAGATAAACTGGTGTGGAGGACCAGGGTGGTCTTTATAACGAAGATCTTGACTACCCATTGCAGGCTGCGTGTTTTGGTGCAGAACAAAGTGAAGAGTCGACATGGCACATATCCTTAGTGCCATGCCTTCAACCCATTGCCCTGGCATAGGTCAGCCATCCCTCTAGTTGGGTGCACTATATCAGTGGTGAGGGTACAGGTGCATGAGCCCTGTACCCCTACAGTGTCAGCCAATTCTTAGACATTGTAAGTGCAGTAATGCCATTAAGAGTATATGGTGCTGGGAGTTTGTCATTACGAACTCCACAGCACCTTAATGGCTTTACTGAAAACTGGGAAGTTTGGTATCAAACTTCTCAGCATATTAAATCCACACTGATGACGGTGTGGGATTTAATGAAAAATGCACTCAGAGAGCATCTTAGAGATGACCCCTGAAAAACGACGTAACTTTAATGTCCTGGCTGAGTCGCTGCTCGCCAGCTGCCACCACCTGACATGTTTCTGGACCCCTGGGCCGAGAGCATGCTGCTCTTGGAGGTCTGAAACAATGCATATCCTGGGACGAGGTGCCAAGCCTCCTCCCCCAGGATGGGCAGGGTCCACGAAGAGGATGCTTCAAAGTCTTGGCGCCTTTGTGAACTACCCCAGCCATTTGCTGCTTTCAGCAACTGCCCCCACAGGTTCTGACCCCCCTTTTGGGCAGGAAAATCGGTGGAAAAACCAATTGAGGAAGGGAGGTGTGCCCACCTTTGCCAACCCCACCCCTCAGGTGGGGGTGGCAAGGTGAAGCACAACTCTCAGTCCCTGCCATCTTGACGATGGGGGACCCAGCCAACACGAGAGAGGCAAATGCCACCCTCCCATTGGAAGTCGGCATAATAGGGGGGTATACCCACCCCAAGGAAGGGACTCATTGGTCCCGACCTTTACTTACCTGTAGCGCCCCTAAATCTAGTATTTAGGGGCAACCCCCGAACCTTGCCTCCTCATACAAGAACCGACCAGAAGAAGAAGGATCGAAGAAGCTGTGCTGAACTAAGAAGAAGAGGACAACCACTGACTTGGCCCCAGCCCTACAAGCCTGTACCCACCTCTAACCTGCTCCAGCGAAATCCTGGTGTGTCCTGCAGCCCGCAGCCTTCAAGAACCCAAAGGACCTGCTATGCCTTCCAAAACCAAGACTTTGTCCCCCGTGAGCACCGGATTTGCTCACCATCAGACTCTGGCCCCAGCCAAAACCTTGAGTCTGCAACCCTCTGCACCAGACGCCCACCGCCCGAATTCGAGTGGCCCAACACCACGAGGAGGTCTAACGGCGATTCTGACCTGAGATCTAGTGATCTTTGACCTGCCTCGAATTTCCAATCGACGCCTGCAGCCGCTTTCTAGAGGGTCCACACCGACCGCGCCCGAGCTCGTAAGAAAACCAGAAGCCTAAAGACACCCCTGAAACCGACGTCCCACGGCCTTGGGTGGCCCAACCGATGGTGTCCCAGCATCCCCAGGCATCCCATCTTACCTCTCCAACAGGTGGTCACCTCTAGAAGATAGTCGTCCCCGACCCTGCAGAGTTTGTTGTAACCGAAGAATCCCCATTGCCCGGAGCCTAACACCAGGAGCTTTGCTCCCACAACCTGGTGGCCTGCATGTGAGCAGCCACCAACCAGAGGTCCTCTATCCCTCATTGGATACCATTGGGCTTCAGCACTCTACACCCACCCACCCTAGCCTCGTTGAGTGTTTTCTGAGAGTGCATCCTCGACCCTGAGGGAACCTTGGTTCTAACCCCAGAACACCAACTCCCACAAATAAGTACTTACCTGTGAACCATTAACTTAATTTCCTTCCATATGATTGCATGGACTGCTTTTCCTTGAAAATTATTTTAAGTGTGGAGTTGGTTTGCATGAAACATTGAAAAACTGCAAATATACTAAAAGTGAATTACTTACCTTTTGCCTAAGAAATGTCTGTGTGATAACTAGGCATATCACACTGATTAGCAAAAGTATTCTAAAAAGTGATCTAAAAAGTAATGAGCATAGTAATCTGTAAAGTAACTGAAAAGTAATTTCGAACTGTTGACTTACTTGTAATTCAACCAACTGCGTTTGAACCTGCATTCAACTGTAAATCACTACATAAGATTTTGCAAAGTATTTCACTTACCTGCACCAGACTGGGCATTGTTCAAGAAATAAAATAACTAAATAATATTTTTATACCAACAAATTGGTCCGAGTCCAGTCTTTGAGTGAGTGACATCATTTGCTGCCCGAGTGTGTACAACAAATGCTTAACACTACCCTCTGATAAAGCCTTACTGCTTACCCAGACTACCACAAAAAGAGAGTAAGATGCTATCTACTTCTACCTCCGACTACCTTTGGGGTTCCACTGGACTCTGTGCACACTATACCTCATATTGGTATAGTATATACAGAGCCAGCTTCCTACAACGAGGGCATGTTCATGCAGAGTATCTGTCAGGCCACGTTCTGAGCATCAGTGCACGCGTTCACATGGCACTACTCTATTGACAGCCAGGTCCAATGTGAAGGGCATTTCACATGGTCGGTCCTGCAGGACTTTCTACAGATCGCCACCTTGGGAGGTGTACAGCTTTGAGATCTATTTTCAACATGAGGAATCTGCAGTTAGAAGTATCCGTCAGAAGAACAAGTTACTTACCTTTGATAATGCTCTTTCTGGTGGATACTCTAACTGGAGATTTTTCACCAACCTCCTACCTCCTCATTTAGTGGAATCGTCTCCTTTCTAATCTAAAAAGGTCCCATTTTAGGAATATGCACACTTGTTACCCTTATTATTGTTGAGCTCTGCATCAGAGGGTGCGGGAAGAACCAGGAAATAAACTGATGATGGTTAGCAGGGATGGTGCTTAAACGCGGATGCATAGGTCACTTCCAGTGTGGAACAAGTCAACACAAGCTGCACAGCGCCACCTATTGGCGCGCATGAGGAATGTGGTTTGGAATCTTCTGGATTAATTCTAATGCCTGAGGATATTCTGAAGGTGAGGAATCTATGGTTCGAAGCAGCCATATGAAACCAGCTTTCTGCACTCATCTTTCACCTCACACTTTTAAAAATAACCCCTTTCCAATGTTTGTAATTAACCAAGATTGCTAGAAGGCAGGTAATGTATGGACTTGTTTTCCCATATACATGGTCTCCTGTCCTGCTATGCTTTCCTAAACATACACTGATACGTTCACCAAAGTCATCCAGAACCTTATTTACAAGACCACCGGAGACAAAATCACTCAGGAATGAGAACTAAAAACCAAGTACAGCAGTGCTTTGCCACTCTAGTAGGTAACATGTCATCCCATAGATAAATGTATTCCACCTGTACATTTTTTAACTAAGCATCCTACTCATAAAGAAAAGTGAAACCAATTACCTTTCCTAACTGAAGAACAATAGCATGGGATTTACACCGAACAAGGAGTATGCAAGACACTGTATGTGGAGTATGTATGCAAGACAGTACGGTGGAAAACACACCCAGAATAGAATCTAGATTCTACAGTGTAGACTCTTTCCATTTCACTCTACAATGTATATATTATGTCTTATCGGAAATGCCAGATAAGTGAACTTGAAATCTATTTATTCATCAAAGATTGACAAGTTATACCCTGTAGTTACAGCATCAGCTTTATGGCTAACAAGGACACACTCTCCCCATGACAAGCTTCCTACGAGTAAAATGTCTCAAGAGTGGTGGAGTGATTCAGTGTTTGCACTACTAAAGAAAAAGAGGTTCCACACCTTGTGCACAATGGAATTACGTGAAACCTTACAGATGACTCATTAAGCATTGTATACACAAGCATCAAGGGTTGGAAAAATGACCATTTAGCAATTGTCAATAACTATTTCACAACAGCAGTAAGGTGACATACGTTCCCATAGCAATCCTCGTCGTCTTCGGACATTGCTGGTAAATATGCTGTTAGTTTTGGGGGCGTCTGATTATGCAGATTTTCCCATTTAAGGTTTTCAAAAAACGAATGAGCTTTAAGAGGTTCATATCCACCCATTTCTTCACAACCTAATCTCTTGGTTGCGTCCAAGACCTAAAAATAAATTTAAATGAAATAAGAGCACATGAAATTTTCAAAACTAACTTTTATTAATTTACAACCATTACATCCTACATCAAACTGATTAATCTCATAATTGAATAGAAAAGAAGGAGTTTTATTGTAATGTGTAGGCAACTCACCATATTTATTTGTACACATGTTGTTATTAATCCTCAGGCTCTTCCAGTACCAATAACAAGCACATGAGATATTTAGCCCAACAGGCCACGATGAAGCCGCAATCACGTTGTGACTTCACAGCGTTGTCATTAGAATGAACGCGTCATTAGCACACAGTTGTGCACGCAAGTCGTTGCAACAACTTGCTTTAGGGGAGGCGCATTGGTGGTGGGTGCTGGATTTAACGTCCAACACCTACCCTGCTGTTGCACAGACTGGAGTTGGAATAGTAAATTAGACCAATCCAAAATCAAGCACCCCCCTAAGGCAAGCTATTATTACAACTTGCGTGCATAACAAATGTGTGCTAAAGATGCGCTTTTTCTAATGTCGGCGTTCCCAAGGCATGCGTGATAAACGCATGCAGAATACCGTCATACATTCGGCCATGATATGGACACAATTCTAGCAAGAACATAATCAGATGAACACATAAGCCCAAGTGCATCCATCACCTATCAGTGGACTACCACCACCATGACCATAGGCTGCCCGATCCATAGTTCCTAACTACTAATCTCCAACAACATGGCTAGTGGCCCCCTCATGGAAGACAGGGGTGGTTGAATGTTCAAAGAGCCACTTGAAGAACACATTTTTACATTTATGTAACAATTTTCTCCAGCAAGAAATCTTAGATAGATCTCCACAATCCCTTTGAGCAGAGTAGCAAGCAATTTTCTGGATCATCCCCACTTGGGAGTTAAACCTAGCTATTTCTGTGTTGGTGCTTTACAGTTTTCACACAAAGAAATGTTTGTTAGTTTGTTCTCGTGAAGTGTCCCACAATTTGCCATCTTGAAATTCACCCAAACATTTTACACTCCACGTAATTATTTTGACATTTTAATTAACCAGACATACAAAATGGCATAAATCGAACTCTTTTGTGCAGTCCACATAGTAAGTAGGGTTTTCTGACTCGGCCTACATGCAGGTCAAAATGGTTTGATTGAGATAAAATTCGGCCTGCATTTAAGTTGGGAGGTTCAGATGAGTCCTGGGCGTTGCCTTGTAGCTACAAAATCGGATGTTGAGTTGTTAGCTAAGAAAGTCCTACAGCTAGTGAGGGTTAGAATTTGTGGTGCTGATACTTTGATATCCACTACGTTGCTTGGACAGATGTAGTTTATTTGAGAAACTGTCACCATAACCAAGTCTGATTTTGATATGATATAAGGCATGATAAGAAGCACAAGTTACTACTTGTGTAACAATATATCTGTAAGAGACATTAGTTAGTGATAGATTCCTTACCTTAGAATATCCCCAGGCGTCAGACTGGATCCGGAGATTTTTTGCGTAGCAGTACCCATGCGCGTCGGTAGGCGTCAGCCGTCGGCGCCGTGATGACGTCGTCGGAGTACTTAGACGCCGCCTCCGCGTGCTGACGTCAGTTCTTATACACAGCTTTCCGTGCCAGAAACGCAGAGCCATGATAAAAACCAACACTGGTGCCATGAAACTAGGGCCCTGAAGGGGATGATCTTAACCCTAGATATCGGTTCGCAGAGGATGGGTGGGTCGGTAAGTAATCTATCACTAACTAATGTCTCTTACAGATATATTGCTACACAAGTAGTAACTTGTGCATCTGAAAGAGACACGTTAGTGATAGATTCCTTACCTTAGAATAGATACCCCAGCAATACCAACCCCGGTGGTGGGTCTGCGAACCAATAATCACACCAGAAAGTCCTGGAGGATGGAATGGCCAAAAAAGCCATCCCTCGCACTTGGCTGTCCAGGCAGTAGTGTCTTGCGAACGTGTGCAGCGAAGCCCACGTAGCTGCCTGACAAATGTCCTGCAAGGGGCCTCCCCCAGCCCAGGGCAGTAGTAGTTGCCGTGGCCCGAGTGGAATGGGCCCTCAGCCCAACAGGGGGTTCCTTTTTAGCCAAGGAGTAGCATGCCTGGATACACAACACGATCCACCGAGAGATGGTCCGTTTGTGCACCGCCCTTCCCTTCTTAGCGCCCGGTTAACCAACAAAGAGTTGGTCATCCACCCTGAACTGGCATGTGCGATCCAAGTAGAATGAGAGCGCACGTTTTGGGTCCAGACGGCAGAGCCTCACTCCCTCTTTCGAGGGATGCGGAGGCGGAAAGAAGGTGGGCAAGGTGATGGACTGCCCGATATGGAAGGCTGTGACTACCTTGGGCAGGAAAGAGGGTCTTGTCCGCAATACAACCTTGTTCGGATGGACAGAAAGGAATGGAGGTTTGAAAGAAAGAGCCTGGAGCTCACTCACTCTCCTGGCAGAGGTGATGGCAACCAGGAAAGCAGTCTTCAGAGTAAGAAGGCGGAGAAGACAGTTATGAAGTGGTTCAAAGGGAGCGCACATCAGGTAAGTCAGTACAAGGTTCAAGTCCCACTGGGGCATCTCGAATGGAACAGGAGGGAACATGTGTGTTATGCCCTTCAAAAACCTATTTACAATGGGGGACTTGAACAAAGATGGTTGATCAGGTAGCCTTAAGAAGGTGGAAAGGGCAGAAAGGTAGCCCTTGAGAGTGCCCAGAGCAGAGCCCTGCTGGGCAAGAGTAAGGAGGAAGAGGAGAACCTCAGAAAGGGGGGCAGAGAGTGGATCCACAGCCTTTGCTGTGCATCATGCCACAAATTTGTTCCACCTGCAGGCGTTTACCGATTTCGCGGAGGGACGCCTGGCTGCCAGAATGACATTACAGACTTCAGGAGGCAAGTCAAATGGCCTCAACTGTCGACGCTCAATCTCCAAGCTTGTAGGTGGAGACTTGACAGGTTCGGGTGGAGGACCGTCCCCTGTTGGTGCGACAGAAGGTCCTCCTGAAGAGGCAGATGAATCGGGGGATCGACAGACATGCTGAGTAGCTCTGGATACCAATATCTTCGTGCCCAGTCCAGAGCCACAATGATAACCTGGGCCCGGTCGCGCCTGATCTTCTTCAGCACTCTGGGCAGAAGTGGTATAGGCGGAAAGGTGTACAAAAGACCGCAACTCCACTCGTGACAAAAAGCGTCTCCGAGCGAGGGCCGCCTTGAAAATTCCAACGCGCAGAACTGATGACACTGCGTGTTCTCTTCGGTGGCGAACAGATCTAACCAAGGCTCTCCCCACTGCAGAAAGAGATCTTGCGCCACGTCCGAGTTTAGACGCCATTCGTGATCCATCATGCACCCGCGGCTGAGTTCGTCCGCCCTGGTGTTCAGAGAACCTGCAAGGTGTTGAACCACCAAGGTCACGCCCTGATGTTCCAGCCACTGCCAGAAGCGCAGAGCCTCCTGGCAGAGGGTCCACGACCCCACCCCGCCCTGTTTGTTGCAGTACCACATGGCGGTGGTGTTGTCCGTGAACACTTGCACTACACTACCCCGGACAGAGGGGAGGAATGCCTTCGGTGCTAGACGAATCGCCCGCAGCTCCAAAAGGTTGATATGGAGCCGGGACTCCGCTAGAGACCAGAGGCCTCTGATCTCCACCTCTCCCATGTGGCCTCCCCAGCCCTGGAAGAACGCGTCCGTCACAACTACGTGCTCCGGTTGGGGTAAGGAGAGGAATCTGCTGCTGACCCAAACGTGGTCCGTGAGCCACCACTGCAACTGTCTTGCAGCGCCCTTCGAGATCAAGACATGGTCGGACAAGTTGCCCTGATGCTGGGCCCACTGAAACTCCAGGTCCCACTGTAGAGCCCGCATCCGCCACCTGGCGTGATGCACCAGAAGGATGCAGGAGGCCATCAGCCCCAGAAGCTGCAGCGTCAACCTGACTGAGACCCGGGATAAAGGCTAAAAGATTGGAATCAGAGCCTGAATATCCCGTACCCGCTGTTCGGGAGGATAAACCCGAAACTGCGCCGAGTCCAGAACCGCTTCGATGAAGAGGAGCTTCTGAGAGGGACACAGGTGTGATTTCGGCACATTGATGGAGAACCCCAGCAGGTCGGCCGTATTCTGGAGGTGGCTGATGACTGTCTGGGGCGAGCCCGCCTTCAACAACCAGTCGTCGAGGTAGGGGAAGACTGAAACCCCTAACCTGCGCAGATGAGCTGCGACCACCGCCATCACTTTCGTGAACACACGTGGGGCACTGGTAAGGCCGAAGGGGAGCACGGTAAACTGAAAGTGCTCGTGGCCTACCGTGAACCGCAGGTAATGCCGGTGGGACGGCAGGACGGGGATGTGAAAATAAGCGTCCTGCAAGTCCAGCGCTACCATCCAGTCTCCAGGGTCTAGGGCAGCTAAGACCTGAGCCAACATCAGCATCTTGAACTTCTCCTTCCGGAGGAAGCCGTTTACGTTCCGTAGGTCCAAGATAGGGTGTAGGCCCCCTTTGCCCTTCTTGGGTACCAGAAAGTAGTGGGAGTAACAACCACACCCTACTTCTGGCCCAGGAACGCGCTCGATGGCCGCCTTGGCCAAGAGGGCCGTAACTTCCTCCTGCAGAAGTGTCAAGTGATCCCCCGACACGCAGTGGCACTGCGGTGGCATGGCTGGAGGGGACGCCTCGAAGGGGAGGGAGTAGCCCCTTCAGACGCTTTGCAGCACCCACCTGTCCGATGTGACAGTGCGCCAGTGGTGGTGGTGATGGCGAACCCTGCCCCCCACCAGCGTCACATGGGCCTGAAAGCAAGGACTAGGAGGGTTTTTAAGGCGGATGCTGCAGGGGTAGGTGTGGACTGGCCTTGCCGTGGACCCCGACCACCGCTAGAGCGGTTTCCACATCCGCCACCGCGTTGGATGTTAATCTGCGGTGCGTGGCAGGCGGCACGTGTGGGGGCACCCCTTCCTTGGCCACGAAAGGTGCGAAAGGCACCCGTTTGCTGGCGCGGGGCCGAGAGGCCCAAGGACTTAGCCGTAGACCTGGAGTCCTTAAAGCGCTCAAGCGCATGGTTTGCCTTGTCGCCAAAGAGGAGACTGCTATCGAACGGCATGTCCATAAGTGTGTTTTGGACATCGGCCGAGAAATTGACGGACCTCAACCAGGCGTGACGACGAATCGCCACCGTTGTTGCCATCGCTCTGCCCAGAGAGTCAGTAGTGTCCAGCCCACACCAGATGGAATACCGTGCCGCATCCCGGCCCTCCACCGGGGCTTGGCCGAGTTTAGCCCGTACCTCCAACCGACATTCTGGCAGCACGGCCGCTACCGTGTCCCACAGAGAGTGGGTGTAGCGGCCCAAGAGGCATGTGGTATTAACTGACCGCAATCCCAAACTTACGGAGGAGAATATCTTCTTCCCGTAATTCTCGTACCTCTTTGATTCCTGGTCAGGGGGAGCCGACGGGAAAGCGGTCTGGGAATTGGAGGCCTGGATAACCAGGCTCTCAGGGGTGGGGTGGGTAGACGGAAAGCAAGGGTCACCCGGAGCCGGGCGGTGGCGTCTGGCCAGATTCCTATCCACAGCCTGCCCTTTGGCAGGCCTTGACCAAGTGCCCAAAAGAACGTCTGACAAGGCCTCATTAAACAGCAGCAGAGGCTCGGCCGAGCTTGACTGCGGTTTAAGGACCTCAGTGAGGAGGTTAGTCCTCACGGCCGCGATGGGAAGCTCAAGGCCCAGGGCCTTGGCCGCCCTCATCAGCACCACGCTATAAGCAGCTCCCTCCTCCGTAGCCACGCTAGGAGGGGAGACAAAACCAGTGTCGGGCGAAGTGTCCAGACCACTGGCCTCCCCAAGCTCTCCTGTCCAGTCCGCAGAAGACTGACACTCACCTGCCAGAGGGTCCTAAGCCCCTCCCAATCCTCCTCATCATCCACTGCCTGGTACTGAGGCTCAAACGATGGGGCCGGGTCATTGAAATAAAAATCTCCCAGCGGCGTCGGATACGGCGCCGAGCTGCGCCGCACCGGCGCCGGACCCGAATCGAGGGCAGGACCAGGGATGACTTTGCCAAGGGACGGCGCCGGGGGAGACACCCGTGGGGCGGACGCCGGCGAGGTCGTGAGGTCGACCGGCGGCCCTGTGGCGTCGGGACTGAAGTCGCCGACGGCGCCGGGGCCGAAGCACCAGGCCTGCGTGGGGACCCAGACAGAGCCGCTTGGCCCGAAGGCGCCGCGGAACCCGACGGAGGAGCGAGCGACCTCATGGCCATGAGGAAGTCAGCAATCTCCCCCGGCGTTGCGTCCTGCCCAGGGACCGGCGGGTGTGGGGTAGGCCGCGACACCTACAGCTCTAGCGGAGCCGCGTGGGCGGTGTCGCCCGAACCTCCGTCCGCGTCGCGCGAGTGTCGGGGGGGGGAGTCAGAAGAACGATGGTGCCTCTGACTTCTTGTGCCTCTTACCTGAGGACTTCGAGCCCGAAGACGACTCCCGGAACTGTGTTGGCTCCGGCCCCGCGACCGGTCCCTCGACCCTCTTTCGGACCGGGACCTCGAGCGGCACGGGGCAGACTGCCGAAGCTCGAGTCGCTTACGGGACCGCTCCCGTCTAGCCTTAGACGTCAGGGCCCGGCAGTCGGAGCAGGACTTGTCGTCGTGGTCCAGGCCCAAACAGTGCAGGCACCGGCGATGTGGGTCGGTAACCGACATCAGTCGGTTGCAGTCGGTGCAAGGCTTGAACCCGGGCATCCCTACCGGCACCGTTGGGAGTCGATAGACTTCGAAAAATGGATTAAAAAAAAATGGATCAAAAAGGATTTCAAAAGGTTAGTCAAAAAGTGACTTGGGTACAACTTTTTCCAGATGTGCGCTAGCTGGCGCGGAAAAAAGAAAAAGAAGAACTGACGTCAGCACGCGGAAGCGGCGTCTAAGTACTCAGACGACGTCATCACGGCACCCACAACGGACGCGGAGCCGCGGACGACACCTACTGACGCGCATGGCTACTGCTACGCAAAAAAAATCCGGATCCAGTCTGACGCCTGGGGATATTCTAAGGTAAGGAATCTATCACTAACGTGTCTCTTTCGGATTAATAAAGCGTCTGCATATGCCCGATCAAGTCTTCAAAGGACTGCTGCAGTGGGCTTGTGCAGAGAGGTGCACTTTCCCTGCAGAGAGATGCGCTTTCCCCGCAGAGAGATGCGCTTTCCCCGCAGAGAGATGCGCTTTCCCCACAGAGAGATGCGCTTTCCCCGCAGAGAGATGCGCTTTCCCCGCAGAGAGATGCGCTTTCCCCGCAGAGAGATGCGCTTTCCCCGCAGAGAGATGCGCTTTCCCCGCAGAGAGATGCGCTTTCCCCGCAGAGAGATGCGCTTTCCCCGCAGAGAGATGCGCTTTCCCCGCAGAGAGATGCGCTTTCCCCGCAGAGAGATGCGCTTTCCCCGCAGAGAGATGCACTTTCCCCGCAGTGAGATGCACTTTCCCCGCAGTGAGATGCACTTTCCCCGCAGTGAGATGCACTTTCCCCGCAGTGAGATGCACTTTTCCCGCAGAGAGATGCACTTTTACCGCAGAGAGATGCACTTTCCCCACAAAGAGATGCACTATACCCGCAGAGATGCACTATACCCGCAGAGATGCACTATACCCGCAGAGAGAAGCACTTTCCACACAGAGAGATGCACTTTCCACACAGAGAGATGCACTTTCCACAGAGAGATGCACTTTCCACAGAGAGAGATGCACTTTCCACAGAGAGAGAAACACTTTCCACAGAGAGAGAGAAGCACTTTCCCCACAGAGAGAAGCACTTTCCCCACAGAGAGATGCACTTTCCCCGCAGAGAGATGCGCTTTCCCCGCAGAGAGATGCGCTTTCCCCGCAGAGAGATGCGCTTTCCCCGCAGAGAGATGCGCTTTCCCCGCAGAGAGATGCGCTTTCCCCGCAGAGAGATGCGCTTTCCCCGCAGAGAGATGCGCTTTCCCCGCAGAGAGATGCGCTTTCCCTGCAGAGAGATGCGCTTTCTCCGCAGAGAGATGCGCTTTCCCCGCAGAGAGATGCGCTTTCCCCGCAGAGAGATGCACTTTCCCCGCAGAGAGATGCACTTTCCCCGCAGAGAGATGCACTTTCCCCGCAGTGAGATGCACTTTCCCCGCAGTGAGATGCACTTTCCCCGCAGTGAGATGCACTTTCCCCGCAGAGAGATGCACTTTCCCCGCAGAGAGATGCACTTTCCCCACAAAGAGATGCACTATACCCGCAGAGATGCACTATACCCGCAGAGAGAAGCACTTTCCACACAGAGAGATGCACTTTCCACAGAGAGATGCACTTTCCACAGAGAGAGATGCACTTTCCACAGAGAGAGAAACACTTTCCACAGAGAGAGAAACACTTTCCACAGAGAGAGAAGCACTTTCCACAGAGAGAGAAGCACTTTCCCCACAGAGAGATGCACTTTTGCACTTTCCGGACAGAGAGATGCCCTTTCCCGACAGAGAGATGCCCTTTCCCGACAGAGAGATGCCCTTTCCCGACAGAGAGATGCCCTTTCCCGACAGAGAGATGCCCTTTCCCGACAGAGAGATGCCCTTTCCCGACAGAGATGCCCTTTCCCGACAGAGAGATGCCTTTTCTAGACAGAGAGATGCACTTTGCCCACAGACAAATATATTTACCTCACAAGAGGAAACACATGGGAAAGCAAAACGCTAGTTATTTTGGAAATTGCTCAAGTAGGACAAAAAAAGACAAGTCTTCTTTCAGTTTTTTCGACAGTTAATCAGAATTCACAGGTCTTTTTCTGCTGAAGATTCATATCAGTAACTAAATAATTATTTGCCTCAACAATTATTCAACAAGATCTCCTAGGCCTTGAATAATAGTTCCTGGTGCTCTGCGGTTCAGCCATAATATATAAAAGCAAATACATATAAAACCCAAATATCAAAACTGTATAGCCGACATATTTTAACTTTGGAATATTGATTTAAAACACAAGAATCCTTTTTTGTTTTGGTTTTTGGGCCCCACTACTGACAAGGCACAGCACTCATTCCTCTGTCAGCTCTGCCCACAAAGGGAGACCGTGGTGTCCCACCTGGGGTGAGGTTTCTTTTTTTACCGAAATTATAAATCTAGTTTATTGGAACTGAACATAGATTTAAGGCCAGGTTTCAGGACCAGTAGACAGATTAGTGCACATGGTTAGCATTTACCTAGGGGTTTGGAGTAAGGTTAAGCCTTGGACTGAGGTTAGGCTTGGTTTCATTGCTAGTTAATAGTAGGCTTCGGAATAGAGTTAATGAATTAGGTTTTGTATCGACTCATTTGTATTATCCTTGTTCATTCAAATCAGGGTAGACACAGAGGTTTCAGAGTCGAAAGAGAGGACTAAATATCATCTAATGTATATTGTCGGGAAGCTTCCAAGGGACCACCCTGGAGTGTGGACTTGTTTATGTCAAGTAATGGTTTCAAAGGGGTTTCATATGGTAGACAC
The DNA here is from genome assembly GCF_964263255.1 of Lissotriton vulgaris. NCBI lineage: Eukaryota > Metazoa > Chordata > Amphibia > Caudata > Salamandridae > Lissotriton > Lissotriton vulgaris. Next base: position 94,171,102 of record NC_141698.1, read on the forward strand.
ATGGCGTATTCAAAACCCGGAGGGTAGGAACTACTCCTTTTACTCCCCGCCCCATGACTCCTTTTCAAGAATTGATTACATATTTATAACTAGGAACGCTGTAGCCAGAATAGAGGACACAGACATCGCACCAAGACTTGTCTCCGACCACTCTTGTATATCACTCACCCTAACTAATGTCAAACCGACAATTCGTCAGTCAATGTGGCGCCTTAATGAGGCCATTTTGAATGATGAGAAACATAGAGAAACCATAGGGAACGCTCTCAAGGAATTCTTAAAAACCAATAAAAAGGGAGACACCTCAGACTTAATTCGCTGGGAAGCATTAAAGACCACCATAAGGGGACTCATCATAAAAATATCATCCGCAATTAATAAAAATCGCAATGCTGCCCTTTTAAAACTAGAAAAAGACATCTCAAAACTCAAACACGAATATTTAAATAGTAGAAGTGCCAAGTTATTGACTGACCTGTCCAATCAAAAATATATCTACAATAAACTAGTAATTGAAAAGGCAGGAGTATGGTTAGATAGAAGAAAACGTTTTAAAATCTGCGAATCTAATAAAGCAGGAAAAGGTTTAGCGGCCTACCTTAAATTTAAAATTCAAAAAAATACGATCACTTCTCTACTGGATGATACAGGCACCCCCACTTCAGATCCCAATAAAATTGCCAACTTATTTAAGAACTTCTATGAGAAACTGTACGCTAAGAATGCGAACGTGGGGAGAGAGAGAGTGGAGGACTACCTCTCCAAATGTGCACTACCAACACTTACGCCCTCACAACAAGAATCCTTAAACGAACCAATATCGGAGATAGAAGTCACTAATGCGATCAAGTCCATTAAGAGTCGGAAGGCCCCCGGACCAGACAGGTTTACGGCACAATTTTATAAATGCTTTGCCCAAACCCTTAAGTCACCAATTTTAGACGTGTTCCACGAGATTAGTACTACCGGAGTAGTGAAAGGAACGTTAGCTGAAGCAGTGATAGCTGTGATACCCAAGGAAGGGAAGGACTCGAAACTAACTAAAAATTACAGGCCCATCTCGTTGATAAACTTGGATTGTAAGTTGTTGGCTTCAATCCTAGCAAGACGCATCCAGAAGGTGCTCCCGTCCTTAATACACCCTTCACAAGCTGGCTTCTTGAAAAATAGATTGTCAAGCGATAATACCAGAATCCTAGCTCCTGTAAATCGATAAAGCTAAGCTTCTCTCCACGCCTACTGCAGCGATTACACTCGACGCAGAAAAGGCGTTCGATAAAGTGGACTGGACATACCTGGAGGCAGTCCTTCATAAATTCGGGTTGGGTCCTCTATTTACTAAAATGGTAATGTCGCTATATTCATGCCCCACTGCTAGAGTAAGGGCTGGTGGAGCCTTTTCCTCCCCTTTCAAACTAGAACAAGGGACTAGACAGGGGTGCCCCCTGTCCCCATCACTATTCCTCCTGGCAATAGAACCCTTTCTATACCAAATCCGGGAGAATGCGGACATCGCAGGGGTTCAGTTCAAAGAATGTACTATCAAGCTCACGGCATATGCCGATGATGTTTTGGTCATGAATGAACAGGCAGATCGAGCTATACCTGCCTTGCTCTCCACGATCAAAGAGTTCTCCTGTGTGTCCGGATACTCCCTCAACAAGGACAAAACCGAGGTGAAAATGCTAAATAATATGGGCGATAAAAATATTTTAGCCGACTCTGGACTTACCTGGCAGCCAAAGAGCTTTAAATACCTGGGCTTGGAATTTGAAAAAAAGACGTAATCACGACTCTAAAAATTAATGAAGATATATTATTTAAGAAAGTACAAAAACTATTGGAAGGATGGTCCCCGAAATTCCTGTCGTGGTGGGGTAGAACGGAGACAGAAAAGATGATGATCACCCCTTTAACTATATGGCGAGCATGCTCCCCATGACCTTCACAGAAGACTTCCTACAAAAAATAGACAAATTACTTAGTAACTTCCTATGGAAAGGGAAGAAACCAAGAATCTCTATGAAAAAATTGCAGCTTCCAAAGCTTAAAGGTGGTTTAGGCTTACCCAACTTCAGAAACTATCAAACCACTTTCTTGTGTAAGCAGGGGTCTTCCTGGCTCGTTGAAGATCCTACCTACACGCCGTTGTGGATCAATATTGAAAAGTCGATTATAGGCAAAGCCCCACTTGCGGCGACACTCACCATGGATTTATCATACCTCACACATTCAAAGTACATCATGCCCAACACCAAAAGAGCTCTCCTGAGACTTGACCAAACGCATAAATCTGGCCTCCAGATAAAGTCGTCGGCTTCTTCATCTCTATGGCGTAACCCACTTATAAAGGTCAATGGTTCACCCCCTAACTGGGAACACTGGTCAGACAAAGGAATTAATGTAGTATCGGATCTGTTCGATGGGCACACGCCACTGCCTTTTGCAACGATCCAATCGAAATACTCCCTTCAGCCAATTGACTTCTACACATTGCTAAAATTAAAGTCAGCTCTGTCCACACGGCCGTTCACGCTCTCAACACCTTGGTTGAAGTTGACGCGCCCCCACTTGCAATCAGGACACTTTGTTTCAAAGGTTTACAAATTGCTCGCGCCGACACCAAGCAAATCACTGAGACGAAACGAACTTAAATGGGAAACAGAGCCTAACAATACAGGGATAGTTATTGATTGGGACAGGATCCACGCTTCGGCTCTTACACGCAAAGTCTCTCCAATCCTCTCGCAAACCAAATACATGAGACTTAACAGAGTGTTTTGGACCCCACAAAAATTATTGAAACTTAATCTAAAAGAAACCCCCACGTGTTGGAACTGCTCCCTAGCTGATGGTGACCTGCCGCACATGCTGTTCAACTGTCCTATGCTACACAAGTACTGGTCCAATATCTTTGACTACATTGAACACGTATTTGCCATCAAACCAAAGAGGGAATTTATCTACATAATTCTGGGTGCCATTGACCCGATGTTAATAAAAGATCATGATCGCCAACTCCTCGACCTCCTACTAACCCTGGGGTGTAAGGTGGTCCTCTGTCACTGGAAAGCAGCCTCAGAGGTCTTTCACTGCTTGGAAGGAGTGGTTATCCTGTATCAGAGGAGTGGATAATCCCGCTTTACACTCATCTCCCTGGCAAGTTACCAACAAGAAACTGTGGACCTCCCTGGACATAGTCTCCTTTTCCTTTGACCCACCGTGAAGTGCCCAAGTAAACACTAGACACCCGAGAACGCCCGATGAGTGCCCACCCGGAGACATACTGCTACGCTATAGTTGCTCAACACACTACTATACTGTAGGTATGATTCTGCTATTGCCCTGTTGAGTTCCATTGTGGTTTCATAAGCTGTATTCGTGACATAATATGCATGAATAAGATGGTTGCTTACATGCTGTATATTTTATTTTGGAAAACTAACTGTTAATCAAACCCACACCGAGAGCACGGGGTTGCTGTTCCCTCACATCGTACTGCGGAACTGTAATCTGGTGGTCATAACCATTTCGGACACACCTCCTGTAAATACAATGTCTCTTGAAATCACAATATCATCCTGATGATTGACTATACAACCGTCCTACGGTGTGGCTCTGGATAGAGCGGTGTGTTACTCCATTTTTATTGCTTTTTTTTAAAAAAAAAATATTTATTTATTTAATTCTCTCTTATGTGTTATTCTTAGTTCTTATTTCCTTGATCTCAATAATGTACTGACATGATTGTATGTATTATTGGTCCAAAAATGACTTCTTTTACTTTTTCCCTTCATTGTCTAATAAAAAAGATTTGAACACAAAAAAAAGGGCCATCCTCTGATTTTCAAGAACAAGATGCTTACTTTTTTCCTTTTGAAGAATTTCTGTGCTGTATCCTTTCCCTTCTTGCGGACATATAACAAGTAGCAGAAGTGAAGTAGAAATTTCAAGATGAGGGCCATAAAACGGAAATCTTGACTTTTTGAGCTGGAAACTATGGAAATGTAGAAAAGTTTGCATGGCCCAGGAAACCCAGGCAGGCCTGCTCCCACATGCTTAGCTGCATGGAATCTATGATGATGAAGAGCATCTCTTGATATGTGAACAGTGCTACATATCTACTTAATACAGTGAAAAATGATGTGGAGGTGGTAAGTGCAGGATGCATTAGGTGGGGGGGGGGAGAACATTTTAATACACGTCTGCCATGACTGATGTCTGTGGTAATTAGAAAGCCTTGCTCTTTTATGGGAAGCGAATGAGTTAATATCAGTAGCCCGGCCACATGTTAACAGCTGAGTATGCTGTTACATGACACTCGGAGATTATCATAGAATGGGTTATAAAAGACAACAGTGTTTGTAACGCAAGTGCTCTTCTCGGTGGGAAAAAGCGTTTTTACTTTGCTTGTGTGTTCTGCAAAGCAAACAAAAATAAATTAATCGATCCAGGCTTTTGTAGAACTTCTGCTCTGTCACAAAATACTGCAGCCAGTACCACCAAAGGATTCTTTTTAAAGTTACATTAGTCAAGAAGAGCAAGTGCTCTAGAGAAGACTCCCTCGCTTACAATCTCAACCACCCATGCGATTTAAAGAGGAAATGGGAGAGAAGCAGGTTCGTTTATTGATGAGGACACAAAACATGGGATGAGTAGCAGGAGACCTCTAGCTGTGTCCCTTTTTATCTCTTACACACATCATTACACTCGTTTGGGTTATAAGTTGCATGACCCTTTTTTGATGGTGTGGTCAGAACAGCCTGTTCATTATGTGTTACAACAGGAACACTGATATGCGATAAATGACTGAAATACCCTTGCACTCTGGATACTCTTTCCAGAGATGAGCAAATTCAAAGTAAGGTAAAGATGGATAAGGCAGGCCAATAGGAAAACCAACAAGCGCAGCGTCTCGTGTTAAACACCAACTAAAGAAAACACAGGAGAAGCTCAGACACCACAGATAAGTACTAGCAATAAGAGACATACAGGAGACTAGAATTGCTGTACGAAGGCCCATCAAGGGTCGGACACCTTCATGGACCTGCAACAGATACAGGGCCAGTTGGTTAACACAGAGGTGAAGGGCATCGGGTACCTGAAGAAAACAGACAGGCTAGTAGAACAGGTGTGACCACGACCCATGAACCTCCTGCCCATGTGTAAAAGGATCCCACTCACTGAAACCCAGGCGGACCAATAAGATCGCCTTGAGATATGATTATGTATCATCAGTGCACTGGGGTACGGGCAATCCTTTCTCCTGCAGCATCGGACCAAGTGGATCCTTGTACAGTTCAAACAGTACAATGGATGAGACTGAACCTCGCTGTACCTTGCAGTTTGGTGGCAATGTCGGAGATCTAACTGAATACTTAAAAAATATATATATTTACACTTTTGATGGTGATATTTCTGTGGGAAAAAATGTATTTCAGAATGTATGTTTTCTTCCCCATTCTGAAGGAGAGGAAGGGAGATAGGTCTGGTGGGTAACTGTGTTGACAGTTACCGACAAGTTCTATAAAAAAAAACAAATATGCAGATTTTTTTGAGTCTAGAATTCATAAGGTGTCACCAGGAACTTGGAGGGTTATGGTTCCTAAGCTGCATTTATTACGAAATCTAAGTAAGAAAGTACTGATGGGCCTCTCAGAGAAGGACTTTGAAATGGGGCCTGAAGGGCACCTTAGGCACCACACAGGAGGCCTTCTAGTGCAGGCAGTCCATTCATCCATTCAAGGTGTCTGAAGGCACCATGTAATTACCTAGTAGTAACGGCTAAATAAAAATAAAGGGACATTGGAGCACTATCTGGATAATGTTCAGTGTTTGGAGCGGAGTGCCTTGAAGCAAAGCACTTAAGGTTTAACAGCTCCTAAATGTTAACCCGAGGTTTGCCAGCTCTCTCTTTGTTTATGGTGTTTAAGTTCAACAGGATTCCTGAGGGCAAATGAGGAGACGACTTCACACCGGAAGTTACGCCACACCAAGCACCTTGCGAGAGACGAAGAAACAGCAGCAGGCTCCAGCCAACCCCAAAAAGAAACCCATTGTGTTTCATCCCACAGGGAAGAAACCGGACCGGAAGAAACAAGAAAATACATCGACAGGAACTCCAAAGGAAACCCAGTGGCATGTCAAACTAAGGTGCCCAGAAGTCATGGATTGGCCTGAACAGTTCAGGTTTTTCAAGAACCATTCCGGCATCCCCAAACTTTTTTTTGCAAACATAAATAAAATGAGACGTCCAGTGTAAATGTGAGTACATGTTTCGGTTTTCTGAGAGGGTCGAGTGAGCAAGAACATTTATGATCGTGCTGAAAAGGCTCACATTTACACTGGACGTCTCATCACATCAGGGACAGGGATAGTGCTTAATTTAAGCCAGTGGTTTCCGATGCTCGGCACCTCCACTTAATTTTCAACATTGGGGCTTATGACAGTCTGCCATATGGCGGCGCCATTTGTCTAATATAGAGAAAAGCACAAAAGCAGTTGGTTATTAACTCAATTTTAATTCTCACAGGGTTATATTGTGTGATCAGTACACACATATGCACTGGTTTCACTGGTTTTCTGGACACCCACATTATTGTTTATTTTTTTGCAAGGTAGTGACCAATGATGAGAAACATGGGCATAACTGGCAACAAATAACTAGTAAGCTCCTCTGGTGGTGCGCACGTGAGATGCTACCTTGTTTTTCACACATTTTTTCATTAACACTGATGCACATTTTTGTGTGATATATACCTGTTGAAGTCGAGGATATTCTAGGTGAACACAGTGACTGGTTACTGAGAGGGGGTTTTCTTTTTCTTTTCTTTTGTAAATGTTTGAAAAATTAAAAAAGGATTAAAATGAGAGGGCGACTATGAGTAGGACAATATCTGTATTATATGATATCTGTATTATATGAAGGGTTGTTGGTGAAGGAGAAAGTATACTCCCATTCTCAATCAGAAAGTGGAGATTGGATTGCCCACGTAGATCAGGTCTTGTTGTTGATTGTTGAGTGGAGGGCGACCGGATCTGTATCCCTCTATAGCTCCTTGTTGTGTAGAGTATTAATTCAGTATGCCTTAAAATGGCTATTACCAGCCTTCCAGGTCATTACTAGAGTTCTGGGGGCCTGGAATACACAATTGTCACACTTGTAGGGTTTCATTGTTAGTAGTTGTGTTCTTTCCGTCATAGGCAGAGCTCACAGCAATGGGCTGGTGCAAGCAGCAGTGGTCTCCTGACGAGGGCCCCTGTACTTATTTTTTCCCTAATTAAGCTCTGGACAGGGTTTACTTGTTTAAACAGTCTCCTGCTATGCTGCCTGACGCCCGGACCCGACTCAAGTGGCACAGCGAGAATATATGAGTGACGAATCCGCATCTGAAGCGCCCATCACCCATGAACGGAATCACAAAAAGTGTCTATGCGCGTGTCTGTGTCTAAATGGTGGGACTGATCAATGCAAGTTAAGACTAATATCTAGATCAATGGCCGTCCCAAGTGATTTTCTTTGAAAGGCTGGTGACCTTTCCTAAGACCCGTAATGTAGGTTGGAGTATGCTAGGAGCTGTGAGTGTAAGGCGACGTAACAGTATTGTGATGCCAGCCAATCCGGAAACAAAAATACAAAGAGAAACAAGCTGCAATACTCTGAACCCAACACTAGATGGCAGCAGACTGCACAGCAAACTAGCCACAAAACCACAGACGTCCGTTTAGCATCTCAAAGGAAGGAAGCAGCATGTACTGTCCCACTGCCACTCCTGTTCTGTACACGTCACAATTCAGCCCCTTAAGGAACAATACTCGGAGTTGTTTGAAACAAGCAACATTGCTCAAAAACGACGGCAGATTCTAAATCCTTTCAAATGATCATCCTCCCTCGCGGCTGTACTTTGCCGCCACAAGCTTAGAATCCGCTTCCAAAGTGCTCGCTCGACCCCGATGGACCGGGCACTGCCATGAGCCATTGTGATGAGACTGAAATGCAACTGATTGTTCCTCCTCCCAACACTGAAGGCAATCTAGACAATGGCCGGGCAGCTGACCTGATCCCACCTGAATCCCACGATGGTATTTGACATCGAATGCATGTATGTAGCAGGGGTGGCAGGACAAACAGAGTGAACGAATTCAACAAGGTAAACGACGCAGGAAATAAATGGCGTGGAACCATTAATAGGTGGGAGAATAAGTATAGATGGGAGGGAAATAGGCAACAAAGATTAGTGTTAGAGCACAGAGCAGTTCACAAATTGAAAGTATTTACATAGTAGAGTACACAACATTTGTACAAATAAGAAAACATTTCACCGGAAGACCTAATGAGTAGGCAGGGGTGTGGGATTTATTAAAATATCTACTTGTCCATGGGGCAATTTGCTTCATAAATCTACTTGTAGTGCGGCGACAAATTATGGCAGCAAACTCATTATATAAGCTCTCTTATATAGCCTCTCTGATAATGCCAGGGCTCATACCATAGGAGTGATTGAATACCAGCAATCCCTTTATGTTGTCACATTTTTGCAGATCTACATACTGGGACTGAAGGTAGTGGGAAAGCAATAGTTCCAGGGTTGGGATGTCCTTTTGAGTATGTGCAAACCTACTAACTTGCATTTTTTAAGGGTTTTCAACAACTCTTCTCTAATCTTTTCCCATACTGAGAAATGTTGGAAATTTACTCTTGACAATGGCAGACGTAAACCTTCTTCCAGAGTTGGGGGAAAAAGTGTTGGAGGGAAATAAACTTGCAAACACTCAGGTTTTCGCATGAGCAAATCTACACATGCATATTTGCTCATGCTAAAATGCAGTTCACAAATATTTTCTAGGAGTACCATTTCTTGCCCTACTTATGTAAATTCTTGGGAATTCATGAAAGCCGTATAGCTGCACTTAATGCAAGGGCATATACCATGGGTGCACTTTTGAGGCTTTCTTTAATAATTGGGCCCCTAATTTGGTCTGGCGTTAACCATGACCTTTTGTGTTTATTAAAATTCTCTCTCTCTGTATCGGCTGGCTTCACTGTGAGTGACAGCATTCTGCTCTTTCATAAGGAGCTTATCGGCACACAGTTGTTTTGTTCAGTGCCAGTAACTAATGTGGCATTGTGTGCTTTTTTGAGACCAAAAATAATTGTCGCTTTTGCAATGTTTGTTATAATGGTGAGGGCCTTGCAGCTCTCAAATCAATAAGGTTTTATAAAAACCATGCCAAAACAAGTCACACATTGCCAAAACTAAAAAGCCGACTACCATTTCGAACCTACTGGCATTGCCAGTGCTTGTTTATTTTTGTTTCTCAAAATCTTATTGAAACTGGTTACGCTGATTTTCCAATATGAATATTTTTGGGAAATACTAGCATGCATCAACACATTTTACTAAATGATGCTGCAAAGAAATGGTACCTGAAATTTTACAGTAGTTTAGCAAAATGTTTTTTTTCAACTTTCATTTTTTAGGAACATTTTATATTGAAAGCAAAGAATCATTAATCTTGCTTTCAAGCTTCTGCAAATATTTGCCTATAATCAGAGAGCATTCTGGGAGCATTATGCATAGCCTCATATTGCTAAACTTTGAAACCGTGTGTACACATTTCTATACTGGAACCACTGTCATTAGTGCAGTCAGAACTTAAATTTACTTAGAGGCCTCACCCTAAAAATAAAGGCTTTCAATTAATGAACCATAAATATAAGTTTGAACAGCATTAACATATGCACACAAATATTAACTTAACTGCAAGCAGTGCCTTTCTCCGGTCTTTAATGTGGTACTGTAAACTGGCAGCCAAAGGGTTTGTGCTGCAGGGGGTTGGGCCTACTTGTACCAAGGACAAAATACACATTAAAACTTGTTGCCCTTGACCCCAAACAATATGTCCTGGGCGTCGGGCTATAGGAATTCCACATCCCTGAGTAGGGCAGGGAAACAAAATTCACCGAAAGTGGAGTAGGGAGAATCTCAGAGATTTGTCGTTTCCCATGCTATGAAAGAATGCCCCCCCCCGCACATATTGCAGCACCTATGAGCATGGGACAACACCAGACTACTTCAGCCGCCATTACTGGCCAAACAGAGGCCAATCAGGGCATTCAAAGCAAAGCACACGGCCAGCATTCAAACCACAGCACACGGCCAGCATTCAAAGCAAAGCACACGGCCAGCATTCAAACCAAAGCACACGGCACACGGCCAGCATTCAAACCACAGCACACGGCCAGCATTCAAAGCAAAGCACACGGCACACGGCCAGCATTCAAACCAAAGCACACGGCCAGCATTCAAACCACAGCACACGGCCAGCATTCAAAGCAAAGCACACGGCCAGCATTCAAACCAAAGCACACGGCCAGCATTCAAAGCAAAGCACACGGCCAGCATTCAAAGCAAAGCACACGGCCAGCATTCAAAGCAAAGCACACGGCACACAGCCAGCATTCAAACCAAAGCACACGGCCAGCATTCAAAGCAAAGCACACGGCACACGGCCAGCATTCAAAGCAAAGCACACGGCACACGGCCAGCATTCAAACCAAAGCACACGGCACACGGCCAGCATTCAAAGCAAAGCACACGGCCAGCATTCAAAGCAAAGCACACGGCACACGGCCAGCATTCAAACCAAAGCACACAGCCAGCATTCAAAGCAAAGCACACGGCCAGCATTCAAAGCAAAGCACACGGCACACGGCCAGCATTCAAAGCAAAGCACACGGCACACGGCCAGCATTCAAACCAAAGCACACGGCCAGCATTCAAAGCAAAGCACACGGCACACAGCCAGCATTCAAACCAAAGCACACGGCACACGGCCAGCATTCAAACCAAAGCACACGGCCAGCATTCAAAGCAAAGCACACGGCACATGGCCAGCATTCAAACCAAAGCACACGGCACACGGCCAGCATTCAAAGCAAAGCACACGGCACACAGCCAGCATTCAAAGCAAAGCACACGGCACACAGCCAGCATTCAAAGCAAAGCACACGGCACACGGCCAGCATTCAAACCAAAGCACACGGCCAGCATTCAAAGCAAAGCACACGGCACACGGCCAGCATTCAAAGCAAAGCACACGGCCAGCATTCAAAGCAAAGCACACGGCCAGCATTCAAAGCAAAGCACACGGCCAGCATTCAAACCAAAGCACACGGCACACGGCCAGCATTCAAACCAAAGCACACGGCCAGCATTCAAACCAAAGCACACGGCCAGCATTCAAACCAAAGCACACGGCCAGCATTCAAAGCAAAGCACATGGCCAGCATTCAAACCAAAGCACACAGCCAGCATTCCAAACAAAGCACACCGCCAGCATTCAACTACCGTTTTCAAACATTATACATGCCAGTAAAAGAATGTATAAATGTTAAAAGAGAAATAAGCAATCAGTGGCCTTTGTACATATTTCTGCTGCTCTTTGTACAGCACTGTTTTTTTCAACTTTATAAATAACCCTATGTCACTATTCTGTTGAGGCTAACACCCTTTCTATCCAAATCACTTTTTCTTTCTATTTTTCCGGCACCTTTATAGAAGCACACTGCTCCCTTTGTTACCGTTCGTTGTTTAAAAATTTTTTACTAATGTATATATGAAATTTTCATCGCTGTGTTGGAGTAATTCATTAAAACTCCTCATTTTTTGAATAAATTAATTTTCCAAGGTGGATGCATTTCTAAGTTGTTTGATAAAATCTACAAGAGGTGATTATTCTGAAACACCTATTCAGTCACTAAAATAATCAACTGTGAGTACTGATTGATTGAGCTAATAATCGATTTCGGGTTGGGCCATTGTTTCTATGCCAATATTGACTACCCAGGTCCAAAAACCGTTTTGGGTTACCCCATTTTCTATAATGGTTACCTTGTGCAGGGATTCCTGCGAGGGTTATTTTGTTTTAAATGTTTAATTGTTGTATGTAATTGTTGAATCAATTTTTGTCCATCTGTTGTTCATAGTACATGATTATATGTTTGGGAATCTTTCTCAGAGTGTCCCCCTTTAAATACCATGTCTGAAAAAGAAACATTGTCTTACACAGAAGACTATATTGACCAGCTATTGAGTAAAGAGGGAGCCAGTGGTATTTTGGGGAATAACACTAACAGTACTGATATCACATTAAATGAGAAAGTTGCCAAGTTAGAACGTCTGGAGAAAAAATTAATAAGAACGAGACTCCACGGGCATACTTTGGCTAAGTATCTTAAAGCAAATGTGATCCCAGTGGGGTTAAGAGTTAGAAACGAGCCAGCAATTTTTGTCGATAACCCCAAGTTCAAGGAACATTTCAGCTTTGTCTCCAATACATGCTCACGCCACTGGATGGTGTTGGGGATTGAGACAGCTGTGATAGAAGCTGAGAGGTTAATAAAAGAAATAGCTGACCTCAAAAAAGAGATCATCGAAGATAAAGCACTAATCAATGCCAAAGAGGCCTTAGAACGTGTGGAAAAAACAATACGTGAATTTGATCTATATGCCCAAGCTACAAAGCTAGACAAGGTAGCCAAAGACATCAAATTTTTTGACAAGAAGGTGGTATACCCATACTTACAGGAAGGGTATTACACTAGAGAACAACCGGGGACTTATTCCAGTAGAGGTAGACGAGGATACAGACAATTCACTACTTTCTCAGGATCCTCTTTTGGCAACAACACAGACAGTGATTCTGAACAAGCAGGCACTAGCACTGATACAACCAATTCGGGGAATCAATACCCAGACCAAACCAATTTTTTAGAGCAGGAACAATGGTGGGAACCACGAGGACGAGGACGTCCCTGGGGGAGGCCCAGGGGCTCGAGATCACAGAACTGGAACAGAGGCAGGGGCAAGACCAGAGGCAGGGGCCAGACACAGTTCCAACAGTCACACGGAGAGATACAAACCAGGAGACAACATTACAGATGGTAATTCGAAATCCAGAGAATCCAATAATCAATCTCTCAAACTATGAGCTACACCAAGACGAACAGAGTGTACTTGAAAAAGGCCTATCTTTTGTACCGACCTCAATGCCCAATTCCTTCAATCTTAAAATGGAATTACACCACTTCTTTAGAAAAATAAGACTGAAACACTTTTTTCAAAAAGTCCCACACAATCCTGTTTTCTCTGGGAGTGGTCTTAGACCACCATCCAAATTCAACCCTCCTGCCCACCAAATGCCACCAAAAATCTTGGCCTTTGAACAACTGGTATTGAGAGATGTAGAGAACACCGTATCAGAGAGACAATATGTTAAATACAACATTACCAAGGCAGAGAAAATAGCACTCACCACGCTAAAAGAAAATGCCAATATAGTAATTAAACCAGCCGACAAGGGCGGAGCCATTGTCGTACAAAATTATGATCAATACACAAATGAAATTCTTGCCCAGTTAGAAGTTGAAGGTAACTATGCGAAATTGAGAGGGGACCCGACAAATGAAATAAAAAAGAAAATTAATTCTATCACTACACAAGGATTAGACTTGGGCTTTATCAATAAACATGAGTATGAATATCTCAACAACAAACACCCCAGAACACCAACCATTTATACTCTGCCAAAAATTCATAAAAGAATGCAGAATCCACCGGGCAGACCAATCATTTCAGGCTGTGGCTCCCTCTTGGAGCCACTCTGTAAATACATCGATACATTCCTGAAACCCTTAGCAGAGGAGACAAGTACGTATCTTAAAGATACGATGCAAACTATTTTGCTCTTAGATGGACGTTCATATGACCCGAGAACAAGCCTACTTGCTACAATGGACATCCAATCCTTATATACAAATATTCCGCAAAAGCAGGCCCTGACAGTTATTGAGTATGTGCTAAACTCACGTCCGGCGCCCCATCGGGTACCGACGAAATTTATCATTGAACTTTTAACCTTGGCAATGACAAAAAATTTCTTCATCTTTCTAGATAAATACTACGTTCAGACTAAGGGAGTGGCGATGGGGGCAAGCTTTGCCCCCAATCTGGCCATAATCTTTATGGATGCCTTCGAACAAGCCAATGTCCTCAATGATGTCAACCCGTACCTAAACCATATAGGTTTATGGCGACGTTACATAGATGACGTTTTAATTGTATGGAATGGTAACGCAGAGGAATTGATTTCTTTTCATGAGTGGCTTAACACACGGTCCACAGATATTCAATTTACCGTAGAATTTGATAAGACAAAAATCAATTTTTTGGATATTACAATTAATGCTGATCAAGGTGTGTTGTACACTGGCCTATACCGTAAGAGTAGTGAACGGAACACCTTACTCCGGTACAGCAGCCACCACCCTCGCAATCTCAGGGACAACCTCCCTTTCGGACAGTTCCTGAGGTTGCGAAGGAATTGCACCAGGAAGGAGGATTTCTTCAATGAATCAGCGGGCCTTCTATCCCGTTTGGTAGACAGAGGCTACCCGATTAGACTTCTAAAACAGGCACGTAAGCGTGCCTGGTACAATCATAGAGAACACCTTTTAGAAGTGAGAAACAATCAGAAACGAAAAGAAGACCGAATAGTATGTGTTACCACATACTCCACTAAGAGTAATAAGATCAAAAAAATAATTAATCAGCACTGGCACATGATTGCTGATGAAATAGACAATGCTCCATTGCCACTACATGCTTTTAAGAAGGCGAAAAATATAAGAGATTATGTAGTGAAAGCTCTCCTGCCCAGCAAAAATCCACCAAGTCAAACTGTCCTATGGGGAATTCCACCAGTAAAGGGCCTCGTGAAATGTGGGAATTGTAAAGCATGCCCATTATCTCAAGAAATTAAATGTTTCAAACATAATAACCACACACACGTGTTAAAAGAACACAGCAACTGTAATTCAAGTGGGGTTATTTATGCGATTACATGCCCATGCGGGTTTGTATATATCGGGCAAACTACACAAAAAGTAAAGTGTCGCATATTGCAACATGTAAGTCGTATCAAATGTAAGACCCAGGGGGCACCACTTGTGGAACACTTTTCAAAATTTGAACATACACCTGACAGTCTTAAATGGTGTGTCCTGGAAAAGGTAACACCTAACCCTAGAGGAGGAGACTTCAGTCATGTATTGAGCCTTCGTGAGTGCCGTTTTATCCATCTATTCGACACTATAAAGCGGGGGCTAAATGAATACGAAGAAATCAGCAAACAGGTAGCAGTTTTAAACAATAGATGATGCACCCCAACTGACTATCCACTAGGATACTGCATTATCCTCGCACTGTGTACTGCCCTGAGTTTTCCCTGATGCATTGTATATAGTCTTACACCTGGGCATTGTATAAATTCATACAACTGTTCCCTTAGAAGCCCTTGCACGATGTCGATTTATTCTTAAAGCAACTACCAATAGTGATAAAACTACCATGGATCTGCTAGATAAGCGCCCTAATAAAGTTCAATTTATCTTTGCTCATGTCTGGCATCTACGGTAAACACCGTTGCCATGACTATATCGAGTCCGTTCTCTGCGCTAAGCAACTCCTTCTCTTTGAGATCCAACAGTCTACTCTCTATGTCGACGTTTTTTCAAATGCTTTAAAACGTCCGTATGACGTCACCGCGCTACGAGGCCCCCTGACTTGAGCAGTCGCCGCCAGAATAGTTACACTCACGGTAAGACTTTCTTTTCCCCGTAGACCAATTCCTCCAAACTGAGTTAATGACCGTTAGGTTGCGAGATAACCGCACCCGGTTCTGACGTGACCGCTTCTCTTTCATGTCCCCATACAGCGTCATTCATTGCCGGGTGAGATCGTCTTTTGTGAACAACTGTTAAGTGAAAGCCGCCACTCCGTAAGGTAAATAATGGGTCAATTATCACCATTTATTTAAAAACACGCTGTACCCTCTTGTAACAATATAACACGAGGTCGCATTCGTCTTCTGCATGTTTCTGCAGGAACTCTGGCGCATTTATTGAACCCCATCTAGACTCACTAAGATGCCTGCACACGGACACCTAAAAGGTATGAACCACCCCGCTATTCTTAATATAAACAGACGAATACACTGATTGACTCCTTCTAAATACATGCATTCATATGTTCCCTTACAGTAACGGATTAAAACGTATATGTTACTGTCGACATCTTCAACTGAATAATCTTGGTGGAAGGCCCACGACCACCAATCGGTAAGCCTTTGTACATGACACTTGAGGTATTAATTCAATGAATACCTAATTATAATTATATGAAGAATTGACACATAATACCCCTCCCTAGGTACTGAAGGAGCGAGACTGTGACCCTTCAGTCGTCTATAACCATCCAGGTGTATGAGGTTTTCTGATCATCCCAACAAAGAAATTTTGGGTAAGGAAGTATTTGAGGTTGAGGTCACCTCTTAATTAACATCCATCTTATGCACCCACCTGAACATTGCCTTTTGTAATTTATTGTAGGCCCACAGCTTTTATTAACTACGGTACGGAGTTCTTTTGTGCCACACACGTCCTGAGGAAGACCCGCAGGTCGAGGTCCCCAGCTACCCTAGTACCACCAGACGGGTCGAAACGTCGACGCGAAACTCCCCCAAAAATAGGACCACTACCGTTTTCAAACATTATACATGCCAGTAAAAGAATGTATAAATGTTAAAAGAGAAATAAGCAATCAGTGGCCTTTGTACATATTTCTGCTGCTCTTTGTACAGCACTGTTTTTTTCAACTTTATAAATAACCCTATGTCACTATTCTGTTGAGGCTAACACCCTTTCTATCCAAATCACTTTTTCTTTCTATTTTTCCGGCACCTTTATAGAAGCACACTGCTCCCTTTGTTACCGTTCGTTGTTTAAAAATTTTTTACTAATGTATATATGAAATTTTCATCGCTGTGTTGGAGTAATTCATTAAAACTCCTCATTTTTTGAATAAATTAATTTTCCAAGGTGGATGCATTTCTAAGTTGTTTGATAAAATCTACAAGAGGTGATTATTCTGAAACACCTATTCAGTCACTAAAATAATCAACTGTGAGTACTGATTGATTGAGCTAATAATCGATTTCGGGTTGGGCCATTGTTTCTATGCCAATATTGACTACCCAGGTCCAAAAACCGTTTTGGGTTACCCCATTTTCTATAATGATAGCATTCAAACCAAAGCACACGGCACACGGCCAGCATTCAAACCAAAGCACACGGCCAGCATTCAAAGCAAAGCACACAGCACACGGCCAGCATTCAAACCAAAGCACACGGCACACGGCCAGCATTCAAACCAAAGCACACGGCCAGCATTCAAAGCAAAGCACACGGCCAGCATTCAAAGCAAAGCACACGGCGCACGGCCAGCATTCAAACCAAAGCACACGGCCAGCATTCCAACCAAAGCATCAAACCAAACACACGGCCAGCATTCAAACCAAAGCACACGGCACACGGCCAGCATTCAAAGCAAAGCACCCGGCACACGGCCAGCATTCAAAGCAAAGCACACGGCCAGCATTCAAAGCAAAGCACACGGCCAGCATTCAAAGCAAAGCACACGGCCAGCATCCAGCATTCAAACCAAAGCACACGGCCAGCATTCAAAGCAAAGCACACGGCCAGCATTCAAAGCAAAGCACACGGCCAGCATTCACACCAAAGCACACGGCCAGCGTTCAAACCAAAGCACACCGCAAAAGGGACAAGGTACCAGTGGCGGTTTTACCATTAGGGTGTTTGGGAGTTGCCCCACCTATAATTATCAGGCAATTTATTCGAGCGGCGCGTCAATAAAAGTTTTATAAATTAACGCGCCGCTCGAATAAATTGCCCGATAATTATTGCCCTGCGGCCGTGGTGTGTGTCATGGACATGGACAGTATGCACTGTCTGACACTGGGTGGCGCTGGACTGACTCTGTGCCGGCACAGTAAGCACTCACTGCGCATGTGGTGTTTGCCCGGCAGGGTTTCTCCAGCTAGCAAACTATGCGGTTTTAAAAAAAACAACAGATTAGGGGCTTGCCTGCCTAATGCAACGTACCCCAGTGCTGAGAAAACGAACAACGTTTTTTTAAGGCTCAGCCCAATCCTGATGCTACTCTCTTTAGAGAGCAGCTCTCCTCTAAAGAGAGCAGCATCAGGATTGGCTACTACTGTGTCTCGGCAAGTTGGCAGCCATTAGTCTAGGCGCCAACGGGACCCCAGAGCAGAGATGGTGCGGACCCGGTCAAGTAAAGACAAGGTAAGTTTTTTTATTTTATTTATCCCCACCCCCCTGGCCCCCACTGTGAGCGAGCCGTGTATTCTCAGTATTGGTAGCAAGTTTGCCTTTGATGAGCAGAGTGCTAGCTAGATGAGTGAAGGCAGAATTGTTCTAATGAGAACCTGGAGCCGAGGCTGGTAGGGCTCGAGTTTTGGAGGGGAGACCGACGAGGTGGAGCTTTGCCCGGGTTGAGTCTTTAATATTTCGGTCGCCTCACGTTCGTTTGTTTGCAAGATGAGTTTGCTCTGATCCGCGTTCAGTGTTCAAGACTCGTGGGTCCGTCTAATCTTCCCTTTCTTTTAAGTCCTCTCTCTTTCTCATGTTTTACAAGCTACTTATTATCCTTCTCCTGTTTTTTATCTTGTTTAGTCTTTTACACTTTCGTCTTTGGTACAAACTGCTTCTTTATTGACATTTCCTGTTCCTTCCACTGGAATTCTGTGACATTAATTCACGCTTTTTGTCTTTCTTATTAAGTCTGCACTGGCGAGGGTGGGGGGAAAGTTACACATCATTATTGTAAGTTTAACATCTAATATGGCAATTGGCAAGAGAAAGGTGACCTGTCATGATCGGAAAAGGACCTGCCACTGCACCGCAATATGTGTGGCAGAGTTTTAGTAACTTTATTGTCAACGATTTTTGTATTAAAACGGATTATTGTAGAGTAGTGGCAAATGCAGCAAATCAACAATTATGCAGAAAACGCGGCAGCTGCCAATTCCTGTACCCTGGTTCTGGTTGAGGGAGAGTAAGTTCATCTCCAAATTTGACTGAGAGGCCCTCGATTGCCAAGTTCATGACGCTGCTATCACTGCCCTAGGTCGTGATGGTTATGCTACAGAAGCCGAGGACAGGCTCTGTTTCATTATATGTAACTCATCTGGTGTGAGTAGGGCACGTGCCTTAGAGGTTTTACATCTTGCGAGTCTTAAGGTCGAGTATATCCTATTTGGCACCACTGAGGGGTTTGGCGGGAGTTGGGGGTGGTGGATGTTACAAGGGGGGGGGGAGCAGCTTTAGATTGCTTCTACGTGCTAAATATGTACCTAATCCCTGGTGGACTTCATGCTCAGTGACGTTCTGGACAACATCTTTTTATCCCCTGCACTGTGCCCATCTCAGGAGTATTGATGTCAGCCCGTTACTAGTGGGACGCTGGCATCTCCATTTGAAAAGCTCTCTGTGCCTCTCTCAGCAATCGGCCTATTTAACCCTTGATTGCCCACAAGCAAAAAGGCAAAAAGTCAAGAACATAAGTTTTATTTTTCATTTCAGAAGTTTACATGTACGAGCTACATGCAAAACTTAGGCAGTGGCAACTCTTGTTTTTTTTTAAAGTTTAACCCATCACCTTTCAATTGGATATTGCTATATTCAGATGCTCCAATGGTAATAATGTGCACAGCTTTGCCCAGACACTTCTAACAGTTGCTGAAATGTCAATAAGAGACTGCTACATCATACACATAACTTGCTGTGCTTAGCCTCATAATGTATCTTATACATTGGTGATCCGTTGCTGCATAATTTCAGTGGCCCTGTATATAAAACCATCCACCATTCCTGCCTTTGTCAGATGGTTTTTACATTTTGACAGAGGTATCGAGTCTATTTGAAAAATCTGCTAGCTTTCCTTGTTAAAACTAGGCCTAACTTTAGAATAGTCACCAGGAGCTTTGAGGGTAGAGAAGGAGCAGGACTAGGAGCTACCTGAGGCTGAAGCTCCATGTGTTTTTCTTACGACGGTCAGCCTCGTTCGCTACGCTCCCTCGCCATAGGGCACGCATCCCGAACCGTTACGCCCTACCACTTTCAAATGTCACCAGCCGCCACTGCAAGGTACAGACATCACACATTTTGTTCCTCCACAGATTTGTGGGCAAGGGAACTCCTAAAGGGATAAAAGACTGTTGATCATGAGGCCGTTCTGCATATGAAGGGCTTGGGGACAGTTTTTGACACCAATGCTGGTAATTAAGTGCGATCAAATCAAAGACAAGTGTAAAGCGGGATACCAAGAAGAAGCTCTCCGATTAGAAACTGCAAAGTAAACGGGCAAATTACAGGGTCCCCATTTGAAATGTTATTTTATGTGACCGCAGAGGTCTTTATGCACCCGTGATTGTCAGAACTGCCCAAAAGTAACATGACTGTACGAGACTGTGTTGAAATTATCCCACTGAAACGGGGCATACTTACCAAAAGCTTCTCTACAAGATCTTTTGCTTTGGGAAAGAATTTTTCAGGAAAACCATATTCCAGCTTAATGATCTTTTGAAATATGAGATATTCATTCCTGTAAGAAAAAAAAGTTGTTGATTAGAATACAGAAGAAAATGGATCTATATGTAGTGAAATTCTGCACTTTGTGCTGTTTAAATAATGAAAAAGATTCCAAATAAAAGATCCTTACCCAGCTCGGAAAGGAGGTAAACCGGCTACGAGTTGGTAAAGGATGCACCCAAGAGCCCAGAGGTCCGAACTTGGAAAGAAAATACATAATTAAATTAGGCACATTAGGTTTACACAACGAGTACTTTGATAGAAGTGTACTTATTGTATTGCATTATTATTTGCTAAATAAGATTTAACGATGGACGGTTGATTTCTACAACAAACAAGCTGTAACTTTTCTAAACGTGTTTCAACGGAAATACAGACAATGATATTTCTGGCACCACATGAGGCTTCAATGGATGGAAGATGCAATATCTTTGCGGAATAGGCAGCAGTGTCATAAAAGCAACTTAACAACATCATGCTTGAACTTCCATTCTTAGTAAAATTCAAAGTATCTCAAGAATTTTTGTTTTTCTCCGGGCGCTGCCACATGTGGAGAGTACACTTCATCGACTTTTTCCCTGCCCGCCTTCAGCCCGACCATCATGTTTTGGAAACAAGCACACCACCAACTCACTACATGAGTGTTCGCTTGTTCTGGGGGTTTTGCCCAGGCAAAATCATCCAAGGGATGCCAGCAGGACTTTATGCTGACAACCTGCCTAACGGGGAATGACCCTTGCCACATTTCAAATATATGCATCATGGTGATGGAACACACTTTCTTAACTTTTCAAAACACATTGGCTGCACAGCTATTGATTATAGAGAGGAACGCACGCTTCAACACAATATAGTTCCCACTACTTCATGGCACTACTGCTCCTCCATCTTCATGGCACTGTTTCTCCCCTTTCCTTCGGGTGCTACAGCTCCCCATCATTGCACGCCACTCCCCTCCAATCTACACTAATTCACTCACTACAATCTGCCCCAATCTACCCCTTCTAGCACACTCAATCCACCCAATCTACCCTACTCCGACCCATTCTACCAACTCCAATCTACCTCATCTATCCCACTCTAATCTACCCCAAACCACTCCAATTTACCCCAATCTACCCCTCCACTTCAATATGCCCCGTTTAACCCACTCCAATCTACTTCAAAATCTACCCCACTCCAATCTGCCCCAACTACCCCACCCAACCTATCCTACCCAATCTACCCCAGTCTACTCCATCCAATCTACCCCACTCCAACTACTACAGTCTACTCAAACTACCCCTCTCCAATCTACCTTAATCTACACACCCCAAACATCCCATTCATCCTACCCCAATCTACCCAACCACAATCTATTCCACACCAATCTACCCACCCTAATCTACCACAATCTTCCCCAATATGCCCAAATCGACCACAATCTGCCCACCTCACTTCACCACAATCCACACCAATCTACCTCATCTGCCCACCCCTATCTACCCCAGCCTACCCCACTTCAATCTACTCCACCCCCATCTACCCCACAACACAATCTGCCCCAATCTACCACAACCTGTCCCAATCTACCCTACTCCAGTCTAACCCCATCTAACCCACCCCAGTCTACCCTTTCTACTCCACTACCCTTTCTACTCCACTCCCCTATCTACTCCACTCTAATCTACCCCACTACAACAAACACCAATCTACCCCAAATTACTGTCTCCAGTCTACCCCACTCCAATCTACTTCAACCTAGCATACTCCAACTACTTCAAGCTATCCAATCTACCTCACTCTAACCCACTCTAATCTACCCCACCACAACCTACACCAATCTACCCCACTCCAACCTACCCCTCTAGTCTTCTCCATCTACCCCACTCCAGTCTCCCCATCTACACCATCTACCCCACTCAAATCGAATAGTTTCTTACCTGTCGGTGTAGTTTTGCAGCTTGAAGATCTTTCTGGATTCACTATGCTGTGCATATTCCGCAGTCTTGTGGTTGGGTCCGGATTCGTAGTCTTTTCTTTTTTTTTTTTTTTTTTTGTAGCCCTTGTGGGCGTCGGCGTCACACCTCCTTGGGTGCATTTCCGGTGACGTCGGCATGCTTCCTGCGGAAGCTCCCACTGTTGGGCGCCATCTTCGGATTCTTTTTTCCGTGTTTCTTTCTTTTCCGAAGTAATGGCAATGTTCTATTCAGGTGATAATTTCTTTACCACTTGTCCTTATGTTCTCTTACTTCATCTTCACTTTTTTTTTTTTTTTTTTGATCACCTCTTCTCTCTCCAGCCTCATCTTTCTGGCGGAGGTGGGTGGGTTCGCTAGTGAATCCAGAAAGATCTTCAAGCTGCAAAACTTCACCGACAGGTAAGAAACTATTCGTTTTGCAGCGTGAATCTTTCTGGATTCACTATGCTGTGCATCGATTTCGTAGCGGTTTCTCATTTCCGTGGCGGCTGGGTGGAAGATGAGCTCTGGTTTCTGAATATATATGCTGGAGCACCCTTTGTCCGACTTGTGCTTCCTTGTTCATCTGCACATCCACGCAATAGTGTTTCGTGAATGTGTGCACCGAAGCCCATGTTGCCGCCAGGCATATGTCTTGTATGGGTGTATTGGCCAGGAAGGCTATTGTAGCCCCCTTTTTTCTAGTGGAGTGGGCGCGTGCCCCCTCTGCCAGTTCTTCTCCTGCCCTTTTGTGGCAGAGTTGGATTGTGTGCGCGATCCATCGTGCAATAGTGGTCTTAGTCACTGCCTTGCCCATGTAACTGTTGGCGAACGACACAAAGAACTGTTTCGTTTTCCTGTGCCCTTTAGTCCTTTCAATGTAATGCATGACCGCCCTTCTGGCGTCCAGGGTGTGCAGAGCTCGCTCTGCCTTAGTCGTTGGTTTTTGGAAAAAACTCGGTATCTGTATGGACTGGTTCATGTGGAACTTGGACACCACCTTCGGCATGAAGTGTGGGTCGGTCCTCATCACCACCCTGTCATTGTGTATTTGTAAGTAGGGCTCCTGTAGCGTTAGCGCTTGCAGCTCGCTCACTCTTCGTAAGGACGTTATTGCAACCAGGAAGGCAGTTTTCATAGTTAGCATCTTCAAGGAGGCCTTGTGAAGTGGCTCGAAGGGCTCCTTCATGAGTTCCGTCAAGACCACGTTTAAGTTCCATGCCGGTGGTGGTACCCGCTTGGGTGGTGCAATCCTTTTTGCTCCTTCTAGGAACCTCTTTACGACCTGTGATGTGAAGAAGCTTCTGCCCATCTCACCCCTTGTGTATGCCACTATAGCCGCCAGGTGAACTCTCAAGGAGGACGAGCTGAGGTTTTTCTCCAGTAAGTGTGTCAGGTACTTCAGTACCGTGGAGTCCTTTTTCATTTTTTTTGTGGAGCCCTTCCCTCTTGCACCACATCGTGAATCTTTTCCACTTTGCGACATAGCACTTCCGTGTGCTGGGCCTTCGTGCCTCCCGAAGGACCCTGAGGGTGCTCTCGGGCAGTCTCAAATGTGCGAACTCTATGTCTTCAGGAGCCATGCTACTAGGCTCATGCTCTCTGGTTCTGGGAGCAGCACCTCTCCGTTCTGCATGGAGAGCAGGTCTTTTCTTCTGGCGAATCTGTGGGGTGCACACTGCGCCATCTCCATGATCTGCGAGTACCAAGTCTGCCTCGCCCACTGTGGCGCGACCAGTATCAGGGTGCTCGCTCTGCACTTGCTCAGTACTCTGTGTATCAGTGGTATCGGGGGAAAAGCGTACGCAAATTTCCCGGACCAATCTATCCATAGGGCATTCCCAAGGGACCCTTCTTCGTGTTGTCTGGATGCGAAGTTTCGGCATTTCGCATTCTGGCGTGTTGCAAACAGGTCCACAGATGGTGTTCCCCACCTGTTGAACAGCCTCCTTGTCTCCTGAGCATTGAGCTCCCATTCGTGGGATGCCGAGGTCCGTCTGCTCAGCCAGTCTGCCTGAATGTTCTCTTTCCCTGGAAGGTGTATGGCTAGCAGGTCTATCTGGAGAGGGATGGCCCACCTCCATATCTCCTGCGCCAGCGTCGAAAGCGTTGATGACTGAGTTCCACCCTGCTTGTTGATGTAGAACATCGCCGTGGTGTTGTCTGTCTGTAGCAACACCCTCTGCCTGTACAGTCTTGTCTGGAAGGCTTTCAGTGCAAGGAAGATCGTCTTCAATTCGAGGTAATTGATGTGCCTTGTCGCATCTGCTGGCGTCCAAAGACCCCTCACTTTGAGCTCTTCCATGTGAGCGCCCCATCCCTTCAGGGATGCGTCCGTGGTGATGGTCACTGTCGGACTTGGGAGTGTTAGAGGTTGTCCCCTTGTTAAGTTCTCCAAGGTCCACCATGCCATCTCCTTCTGCACTGCGTGCGTCACCACCATAAGATCCTCCCAACTGCCCGAAGCCTGTGACCATTGTTCCTGGAGCCATTCTTGCATGGGTCTCATGTGGAGCCGCACATTCGGAACTAGGTGGATGCACGATGCCATCATCCCCATGATCTTGCTCGCAGTCCTCACTGTCCGAGTTTGTCCCTTCCGGTAGAGGCGAGTTTCCTTGACCAGTGCCCTCGCTCTCTTCTCGCTGGGAAACACTTTGCCCTGTAAGGTGTTGATCTGTGCCCCCAGGAAGATCTTTACTTGCTCTGGCTCCATTGATGATTTCTTCCAATGGACGGAGAACCCCAGGTTTATGAGCGTGCTCGTCACTGCCTGTGCATGCTGCTTGCATTTCTGGTACGAGTTTGCTTTCACCAGCCAGTCGTCCAGGTAAGGGTATACGTGTATGCCCTGTCTTCGTAGGTGCGCTGCGACTGCCGCGAGGCACTTCGTGAATACCCTTGGTGCTGATTTCAGTCCGAAGGCCAGCGTTGTGAACTGGTAGTGGCCTCCTCCGATTGCGAACCTGAGCATATGCTTGTGCTTCTCGTTCATCGGTATGTGCAGGTAGGCGTCCTTGAGGTCTATCGTGACCATGAAGTCTCCGACCTGTAAATGCGGCAGCACCTCCTGCAGGGAGGTCATTTTGAACTTTTGTGTCTTTATGAATTTGTTGAGGAACCTTAGGTCTAGGATGGGTCTCATCTTGTCGTCGACCTTTGGTACTAGGAAGTACGTTGAGTATATTCCCTTGTTTCTTTCCCTGAAGGGAACTCTTTCTATGGCCTGTTTTTGTAGAAGTTCTTGCACTTCTTCCTGAAGCCTCGCCAGCTGTTCTCTTGCTGGTGGCTTCCCCCTTGGCTTTCTGTTTGTTGGCTTTCCTTCCAACTCCAAGCAGTATCCGAATTGGATGATGTTTAGTATCCATTTGTCTGATGTTATTTCTCTCCATTCTTGGAGATAGAACTTTAACCTTCCTCCCACTGGTGTCATGTGGTCGTAGGCCTCTAGATTGTCCTGACCCCTTCGTACGTGGTGCCCCCTGGGGTCTTTCCTGTGGTCGGGCACCCGGAGGTGTCTGAAGTCACTTTGAGGTGGGCTACTGCCCCCCTCTTCTATTCTGACCACGTCCATTTCTCCCTCGAAAGGACTGACCTCTTTGCTGGTATTGCCAGGACTGCTTCTGGTGACCTTGCTGAGCCTGCGGGTCTGTCTGGTGTGTCTGCTGGAAGGCCTGGTGCGATGTACCTGGCTGGTTTCCACCTCTCCCGCCGGGCCTCCGCGCCGGGGTGCCTCTTCTGTTGCCTCTGAACTGCAATGCCCCCATGGATCTTGCCGTCTCGTTATCTTTTTTGAGTTGGCATAGTTTGTCGTCAACCGTTGCCCCGAAAAGTGTTTCGCCGTTGAACGGTGTGTTCAGGATACTGTGTTGCACCTCGGGTTTGAACCCTGAGATCCTGAGCCAGGCGTGTCTCCTCTCCGTGACACCCATCATCATGAGCCTGCTGGCGGTGTCTGCTCCGTCCAGGGCCGTCTTAAGGCAAGAATTTGCCACGTTCTTCCCATCTTCAATCAACTTTTCGGCCTTCTGCCTGGCATCCTGGGGTAGGTCCTTCACCAAGTGCCCCAGCCCCTCCATGATCTGGTACATGTGCCTGTTTAACAGGGCGTTGGAGTTAGCCATGCGCCAGTGAATCGCGGCATTTCGCTCGATCCTTCTCCCCACCAGATCCATCCTCTTGCTCTCCTTATCCGGTGGGGGGCCCGAGGTAGTGGATACGCTCGCCCTCTTCCTAGCTGTCGAAGTGATAATGGAGTCAGCGGAGACCTCGCCTCGAATGTAGGCCGGGTCCTTCGAGGAGTGTTTGTATTTTTTCTCTGTTCTGGGAGTTACCACCTTGCATGTCGCGGGCTCTTTGAACGCTTCCTTTCCCTGAGCCAAGACGCTCTCGAGCATTGGGAGGAACTGGCTTCTTGTCTGTGTTGGAAGCAATGTCTCTAGCAGGAAGTCTGCTTTCTGCTTTTCTTCGTCGAGTTTCAACTTGAATGCAGTTGCGGCTGATTGTATCGCCGAGTTGTACGCCCCGATGCCGTCCGGCGGCGAGGGTCTCGAGGGGTACGAGTCGACCGGCTCCTCCGGGCTCTCGGTGTCGACGTCTAGGTAATCCTCCTCGCGTGGGTCAGAGGTGACCGACTCGGCGTCCACCCTACTGCCCTCTTCGTCCTCATAACTGTAATCCTCGTAGGGATTTTCTTCAGCTTCCCGCTCGTCGACCATCTCGTCGCTCGGCACATGGTCGTCGACCTGTTCCTCTTTCTCCTCGACCAGATCTAGCACCATGTGCTTGGTCTTGAGTGGAATCGTGAAGGCACTCATCTCGGCGGCGACCTCCTTTCTCCGCTGCAAGAGGCTTGCCATCTCGGCCTCTAGCCGACGCCTTTTCCTTTCCACCTCGGCCGCGTGTTCGGCTTCGGAACGTTCGGCCCCTCTCTTCGGCGGCGAGATCTTCGGCGTCGACGGCTTGGACGTCGAACTGGTTTTCGGGTCCTTGGACGGTGCCGAGGCTTTAGGGTCTTTCTCCCTCGACGTCGATCGGTCCCTTTCGGCGACGATCTTCGACGTTTTCTGCTGGTCAACAGCTTTCGGCGCCAGGGACTCCTTCTCAGAGGATCCGCTGGGCGGGCCTGCTTGTGGTCGCGGACTGCAGATTTTGCTGCGTCGGCGCCTTCGGGCTCTTGGCCTCGTACTTTCGAGACTCAGAGTCTCTCGTGCTCTTGTGGGACGTCGAGTCTCCTACCTTATCAGGTGTCTTCTTTTAATCGGTCTCTACGACCGTGTAGCTGTCGTCTTCGGCGGCAGCGTTGTCCTCCTCCTCCGAGGAAATCCCCAGCTCGTACAGCGATGGCGTCGGGGATTTTCCGCCGAGGGCGGCGTGTGCTACCCTCTGTCTCTTCCTCACACGAAGGGTCTTCTGGGCGAAGACGGCGCAGGCGTTGCAGTCCTCGCTTCTGTGTTCTACCGGTAGGCAAAGGTTGCAAACCAGGTGCTGGTCCTTCTGTGCGTACTTGTGTCTGCAGTTCGGGCAGAACTTGAACGGTGTGTTGTCCATCCTCGTGCGTTCAGGCCTCCCTGACCGCGTGGACGTCGACGATCGTCGAAGTTGTCGAGGTTTTCACCTTCTCCCCTCTTCGTTGATGTTCTGTGAAGTCTTCCTTAGTCTTCTTCTTCCAATATCTCCCCCAACTTCCACTCTTTTCAGTACTTTCTCCAAAAATGTCTGGAGCCCAAACGGGAACGATCCAGACCCGACCGCGGAAAAAAGAATCTGAAGATGGCGCCCAAGAGTGGGAGCTTCCGCAGGAAGCATGCCGACGTCACCGGAAATGCACCCAAGGAGGTGTGACGCCGACGCCCACAAGGGCTACAAAAAAAAAAAACAAAGAAAAGACTACGAATCCGGACCCAACCACAAGACCGCGGAATATGCACAGCATAGTGAATACAGAAAGATTCACGCTGCAAAACTATCCCACTACAACCTACTCCAGCCTGCCCCAAACTACCCCTCCAGTCTTCTCCAGTCTACCCCACTCTAATCTAGTTCAAACTAGCCGACTCCAACTACTTCAAGCTAACCAATCCACCCCACTACAATCCACCTCAACCTACCCAACTACAATCTATCCGACTCTTATATAGCTCAATCTACCACACAACAATCTACCCCACCTCAATTTACCCCACCTCAATTTACCTCACCCAATCTACCCCACCCAATCAAGCCCACCCCAAACTACTCCACAAACGACCCTACTTCAAACTACTCCACTACAATGTACACCAACCTACCCCACTCCAATCTACCCTAATCTACCCCACCCCAATATACTTCCATATACCGAATCAACCCCATTCCAACTACTCCAATCTACCTCGCTCCAATCCACCCCAACCTCCCCCACCCAATCTATTCCGCCCAATCTACCCTACCCAACCTACCCCAATTTACCACACTCAAGTACCCCACCGTAATCTACCCCAACCAACCTCACTCCAATCAGCCCCAATCTGCCGCACTCTGATCTGCCCCACCCCAATCTACACCAAACTACGCACCCCAAGCTACCCATCCCATTCCACCACACTCCAATATACCCCGCCCTAATCTATGCCAATCTACTCAACCCCAAGGACTCACTTTTAGCTAAGTTGAACAGCAGCCACATTACGTACGACATGGATAAAACACATTGCCAAAGCCAATAGGTCTTGCTTAGGCCAAACCTATTGGCTTTGTCAGTGCTTGTTCTTTCTGCCTTTCTAACTCATTTCTCCTATTTGCTTCAGTCCTTTCCCCATCCCTTACCCATCCAATGCCATTCCTTCACCTGGAATTGACCCTTCCTTTCTTGTCCGTATCTTTGATGCATCTTTCCACATGATTAGTGTACTCAAATCAGTCTTCAACATCTATGTTGACCAGGGCATAAGTCTAAGTGGTGCCAGCATGGAATATGCTGAAGCAAAATTGATCAGAGCAGATTCTTTATATGTTGGTGTCCTGGGCATCAAAGTTGTAGAAAATAGAAAAAGTGGGAAGCAAACACATGCACACTGGTAAAAGTGGTGTTGCACAAAGTATTGGGTTTGACATCCAGGGCTTTCAGTGATGTCTAAGAGGTGTCAACGTCAAGAGGGGAAGATTTCCAAATTGTGTGGACTACATGTCAAAAGTGGGATAGCAATGTGGGCATCTGCTGTTCAATAGTAGAAAGATTACAGCATGTTGAGCATTAGATAAACTGTGTAGATATTTTTAGTAGTATCCTTTCACCCAGGAAACTTGGGATCGGACCTTTGGGGCAAAACTCTAGCAAACTATTTACACTTTGGTTCTTGCCACCAGAAGTTTATGTGGTTTTGGGTCCATGTGCAGAATCTTGCCACTCACAAAATACTCTCAAACCAAAGAGAGGGACTCCGTGTAACCCAAAAAGGAATTGGAGTTCCAAATAACTGTTAAGTAAAACAAAGTATTCCTTTTGGGGGTAAGGAATAATTGCCAGCTGAAGCACACACTACATACAGTCACTTACTCACATTCGATTTTATATGGTCAACACATTTGGGAAAGGCTCTATAATGAAAACAAAAACGATTATACACAGTATACAAATTTATTAATATAAAAGAAACATATACATTAATCCACAATCTCATTTAAAACAGTTACATACATAATAAAAAAGCCACCTAGTATGGTAAAGGAGAAATATGAACCGAGACAGTAAACTTTGTCTTAGTGTTTGTTAATTCGGACACTTTGTTGGCAACAATGGGAAGATATACATTTCTTATACCCAACTGTATGTTGACAACTCCAAATTTAAACATTTTTGTTAGCGTCGACGCGTTTCGGAGACTTATGATGATTATGGTCTCCTTCTTCAGGACAATGTTTTATTAAAAATTTCTCCAGTTTGTAACGTATCACCTATGCAAAAGCATCTGGGTGAAAAGACTGTAATTTACGTCCGCTACGAGTCTACTTTATCTTCAGGTTAGACTCCCGCGCTAGAGCGCGATTGTTACGAGTTAGAAGACCATTATTGTGCATCAAATTATAACTCGTGTTGATTCAGGAGCCCTCGTTCTGCTCCTCTCTTAGCTCCTCGGTTTTTTAAAAGATCCCGTCTGTTTGAAAGTCTTTCAATTAAAATCAACCATTCTTGTCAGGCGGCTTTCGGTCCGTTTATAATTCAGGCACATCCGGGTATTTATGCTCGCGGCTCGTTTAGTAACCTGGCGGATTTCCCCGGTGTGGATTCTAGCGTTCGAGCGATCGCTATTTGAGATATATTTTTTTCACAAAATACAACATACTCTTATGGCTCTTCGCCACTATTCTTCAGTAAAGTTTGGACAAATCTTACAATTTTGCACAACCATGATCGGGTAAAAGTCTGTACACATAGTTCTCATGTAGGGCAAGTTTAGAAACATTTCTACAATGATTCTGAGAGGTGGACTTGAAGATTCATTTTTAACTAGATTTGACATCCCCACATTTGTGAAAATAATTTAGTGTTCCAAGTACAAGGTTTAACAGAGCAAAAAACCCAGAACGAACTGCTGCAGCATGGACAGTAGGAAATAGTTTGTAAGGGACAAAAGTGTTCAATGAACAAGTGCTCTGAGGAGTTTTGCCTGCAACACCAATGTGGAGGTACACATTGAGGCTAAAATGTTATAGAAGATTGCTGACTGCCTGCGGGTGCGAAGGAATATGCATGGAAACCAGCAATCAAGTAGAAAGAAGCCTGTATATGCAAGGTAGAAAAGGAAGTATGATTTTAATATGAATGTTAAGAGCACTCCAGGTTTGCGATTGTGTGTGTGTGTGTGGGGGGGGGGGGGGGGGATATAAAATGTTTGCATAGTAAAGAAGAACTCTAGATTAACGTACTAAAAGTACACAACGAGGCTTGTTTCCACCGCTACTGAAAGATTGAGAAGTGTGACACCATAAGATCAGTTGCATCTCAACTAACAAATTACTCAGCGGAGAATTATCATTTTGCGTATTAGCTTGCGAGAGCAAAAATGAACCAAGTCCCTATATGTTAATATTTAAAAGAAGACCCCTCACCATGGACCAAGTGACAATCTCTCGGGTCTTTTACCACATTGCGGTGTCGACACATTTACACTCTTGTGATAAATGAATAATGTTTTTTATCAAGTTTTATATTGAGCAAAGAAACATGGAGAAAATATAACTCCATCTCTGTAGGCAGGCTGGTCCAATATAAATAGACCTCTAAACCGGAAGAAGGTGATATGCACACAAACCGTCCGTCTGTTAGAACAGGGAGGCCGCGAGTTGAGATTCGGGTAAGTCAAACACCTTGTGTGTTGATTCGGCGTGCTGTAAATATACACCGTGCAAAAACAACAATTGATGGACAGAATGCAGAACAAATGTCATACATTCACCACAGTACAGAGATCTCTGCCTAAATCCATCGTTTTCTTGCACTCCACACCACCCCAGTTCAGACATGGCCATATGCAAATCAGCCTTGACCCTGTGCCTCATGGGAACAGTCCAGCCCAAACTGCCAAGCCATGTCTTTCCTGGATCGGAATCAAGCATCCTAGGACCGGTTTCTGGCTATCAGCCGTCTTCAGCTAGGATAGCTTGACTCCAGTGGCGTGGAGAGCATGAGACACAGGGTCAAGGCTGATTTGCATATGGCCATGTCTGAACTGGGGTGGTGTGGAGTGCAAAAAAAACGTTGGATTTAGGCCCAGATCTCATACTGGGGTGAATGTATGACATGGTTCTGCATTCTGTCCATAAATTGTTGTTTTTGTATTTGTCACCCCGAGTGGGATGGGTATGCCCTGACGTGAGTCCCATGCTCTCCACACCACTGGAGTCAAGCTATCCTGGCGGAAGACAGCTGATAGCCAGAAACCGGTCCTAGCATGCTTGATTCCGGTCCAGGAAAGACATGGCTTGGAAGTTCGGGCTGGACTGGTCCCAGGAGGCACAGGGTCAAGGCTGATTTGCATATGGCCATGTCTGAACTGGGGTGGTGTGGAGTGCAAAAAACGTTGGATTTAGGCCCAGATCTCTGTACTGGGATGAATGTATGACATTGTTCTGCATTCTGTCCATCAATTGTTGTTTTTGCACGTAAATATACACTGTAGCTTTCTTTAAAGCAGCCGTATGTTATGTCGTCCAAAGCGGCCGTTTGTAAACAAAAATTTCTTCACAAGTATAGATTTTAGCGGCCATGACATTACAATGCAGCCGGTTTTACTGAGCGTTGCAACTTTGAACACGGCAGGGACTGCATGTTAAACGATAACTTCATAAGGGGCTTAGGTGTTGATTAATACAGCTAGTATAACGTATTATCACTTAAACGAGAGCGCTCAGTTTCCTTGCGATTTTTACAATGATTGATTACAATTATTAAACGACGGGCTTCAAAGAGGTAAACCTCTGACTATACAGAAAATAGAGAACACATTTGCCCGTTCATTTGAAAACTAAACAATTTATCACAATATTATAATAACGAAATAACACCATGTACTTATTAGAACTTAGAGTGCTAGGTAGCGTGACATTTAAACCATTGAAATAAGTCATGTGATTTTATGACATTTAAACTATTGAAATAGGTCATGTGATTTTATATATCCACATATTTTAATTTTTTGCTCAATTATATAAAAATACCTTCACAGACAGCACGAAGCTGCCAATTGAAAAGTGTAACTGCCAGTCAGTGTAACTCTGCGAGATTCGTACAACACGGTTAATATAGGGCGTGGTCCGGAGGGAGTGCCCAGCCTGCAGCTGCGAGGATGAATCCGAGCTTCATGTTATCTTTTTTTGTCCCGCCTATAAATCAGCAAGGAAATCTTGAATTGTTCCTCTGTGCATGAATTTAGGGTTTGCACACTGTGCAGAGGCATTCAGAGTTTTAAAATACGACACCGGCAGACCCATTGTATTTGCTGTATCGCGATTCTTGACCTCTATGTGGCGCAGGAAGTTGGTAGACAAGATCAAACAGTAACAAAATAAATCTTGTCCCCATAAACTATAGGTCCCGCAAAGAATGTTTATCCCTCACTAGCTTTAATTCACAAAAAAACAATTAAGCCGGCATGTTTTTAGAAGTATACGTCACGGTCTGGTTTTATTTAGTCATAACATGTACTAAGGAACTGACATGGTATGGCTATTTTACATTTTTAGACAAATTCACATTATTTGGACCTGGTCTGCTAATACTCATGGGCTTCCACTTGGGCTTTGTTCCATCAGCCAGTGTCTTTGTAATTATCCAACCTATATGAGCTCATAAATTATTGTATATAGGTGAGGTGCCACTGTATATTTGTTTGTACTGTTGGATCCATGTAGGTGCTCTAACTTGATCCATGCAAACAAGTATGGTAACTACTGTATAATCTTAAAGTGACGTGAATTTTAATGTACTGTTTTTCTATGCGCGCTTTTATGGTTGCTCGACCGAAATAAAGTTTTATTAAAGAAAGAAATGTTTTATATGCTATACTTCTTTCTTTGTAAAATACAAACATTTTGACTAAAAAGGTTTTATTAAACAAAAGGATGGATGGAAGCGATGGAGCAGAAGGCACTTCGAGGCTAGGACTGAATTAGGAACAAGACCAAAACTGTAACTCGCCATGGAAAACTGAAGTTATATTAACTAGAAGAATAAGTCTCCATGTCACCTGTGGCTAATGACTCAGAAACGAAATCCTACAGCTGGTTGATTTAAGTAGCACCTGTTTATTCACTTAAAATGGGTCAACTATGTTGTCCATAAAGCTCAACATCCAACCCACATCTCCCTACTGTTGATTCACATTGGCAGATTCTGCTCCATCACCATCACCTTGCTAAAGCTATGGGGACCAAACTCACTCAGAAGAAGAGAGCTGAGTGAACTTCCCACTAGGAACCTCCGAAATGCAGTTTTCAGGGCCCACAGTGGGATGTCAATGCACAGCTCTATCAGATTGATTGCAGCTAATATCTTCAATGTAGTCCTTCCTGGGACCATCAACTTCGCTGCTCATTAAGGATTTTAAGGCTAAAAAAATTAAAGACTTGTCAGCATCTTAAACTACAGCCTTTAGTATTTTCACCGACTGCAGTCTTTAGCACTGCAAGGCGTTTGGAATAAAACCTGCAGTTTTGAACTCTTAGGAGCACGAACAAGATGTGCTACAAATAAAATTTCTAAACCTCCATTAGTTGCTCGTGGAACAAGGTGGGCAGGAAGAGGAAAGGAACTGAGGACAAAAACCAAAACCCCAGACCCTTTCATCAATACGTTCTACAAAAATGGCCACTGCACTATGAGATAGAGGACAATCCTTCAGTGAAATGAGGCATGGTGATATATGACAAATGAGAAGAACTCTTGCTTGCAGATGAGGTGTAGCAGCCTGTGTTGGTGTGTTTCTTTCCCCTCACACAATAAGTAGGCAGAGCCCGAAGTTTAGCAAACCTTAAAAGTCATAGGATTGCTGAGCTCAGGGGCCAGGAAATGGCTTAACTGCAATGACAAAATGGCCACTCATGTTCAACATGGTCCCTGGTGTGCACTTTATTAACTGTTAGGCAACAGATGCCCCACTGATGAGGTCATAACATTTAAGATAGCTACCTTGAATTTCAAGCACGTGAGAAAACCACTGAATCATCGCTTGACGGGAAAAACACTGGTCGACTGAGCAGCAACTTTAGGCTATATGTGGGTGAGGAGACGCAGCATGGTGGGAAGATATGATTGGGTCCTTCTAAAAATGGATGTGAAACTAGAATCTTAACAAGCATTTGCAATGCAATAGGTCTCGTATTAGGAAAGTTTGAGCTATTGGTATTGTAAATGACAATTTTTTTATTTAGGTTTTGTTTTTGAAAATAGCGAAATTAATAACTTTGTCATTTACCATGCCAATAGTTATAACTTTCGCAAATGTGATAGCTTTAGCATTTGTAATGCAATATGTGTTGTATTTACGTGACTTACATGTATTGATATTACAAATAACAATGGTTTTTAATTTTTACTTAAATAAAAGTTATTGTAATTTATAATATTTATAATGGCAATAGCTTAAACTTTTGTAAATAACATTTGTGAAGATTATGTTCAGTGTATTTTATTGTGACGAAAATCCAAGAACATATGTCAAATATTAACATCTTTTTGTTACATTTGTAATAAAGCTTGAAACATTGAGATAACATATTTGAACCAGTTGTTGTTGAATGGTTGCACAGATTGATGCTGTGGTGGAGCTCAGTGATATTGTGGTGCCACTGAGTGATGCTGTGGTGGTGCTGAGTGATGCTGTATGCTATGCTATGTTTAGTTTTGCTATCCTATGTTTTGTTTTGTTATGCTATGCTGTTTTGCTATGCTATGCTATGTTTTGCTATGCTATTCTATGTTTTGTTATGCTATGCTTTGTTATGGTATGCTATGCTTTGTTATGCTCTGCTATGCTTTGTTATGCTATGCTATGTTTTGTCATGCTATGCTATGTTTTGTTGTGTTGGTATGCTATGCTGTGTTTTGCTATGCTATTATGTTTTGTTCAGCCATGCTATGTTTTGTTTTGTTAAGCTATGCTGTTTAGTTGTGTTATGTTATGCTATGTTTTGTAATGCTATGCTATGCTTAGTTTTGCTATCCTATGCTTTGTTTTGTTATGCTATGCTATGCTATGTTTTGTTGTGTTTTGTTATGCTATGCTATGTTTTGTTGTGTTTTGCTAGGCTATGCTTTGTTATGCTATGCTATGTTTTGTTATGCTAGGTTTTGCTCTGCTATGCTTTGTTATGCTAGGTTTTGTTATGCTATGCTTTGTTTTGTTGTGTTTTGTTAAGCCATGCTATGTTTTGTTGTGTTTTGTTAACCCCTTCGATGCTCATGACGGAACGGTTCCGTCATGAGGCACGGTGGAGCTGTGCTGATGACAGAACCGTTCCGTCATGAGTAATGAGGTATTCTATAATCAGCACAGGAGAAAAATCTCCATAGCAGCGATGAGGTTAAGCTATGCTGTTTTGTTGTGTTTTGTTATGCTATGTGTTGTTGTGTTTTGTTATGCTATGTTTTGTTATGTTATGCTATGTTTTGTTATGCTATGTTTTGTTATGTTATGCTATGCTATGTTATGCTATGCTATGTTATGCTATGCTATCCTATCCTGGTATGTGTGAGGTTGTTTGTTTGGGATTGTTTGTTTGGGGTTGTGTGTGTGTTTGGGGTTGTGTGTGTGTGTGGGGTTGTGTGTGGGGGGGTTCTGTGCGTGTGTGTGGGGGGGTTCTGTGTGTGTGTGGGATTTTTGCGTGTGTGTGGGATTTTGTGTGTGTGGGGGATTTTGCGTCTTTGCGCGGTATTGCGTGTGTGTGGTGGGGTTGTGTGTGTGAGAGAGCAGTGTGTGAGGGAGCAGTGTGTGGGGGGCAGTGTGTGGGGGGCAGTGTGTGGGGGGGGCAGTGTGTGAGGGGGCAGTGAGGGGGCAGTGTGCGAGTAGGCAGTGTGTGAGTGGGCAGTGTGTGAGGTTGTGTGTGTGTGTGGTTGTGTGTGTGTGGGGTGGTGTGTGTGTGGGGTGGTGTGTGTGTGTGTGTGGGGTTGTGCGTGTGTGTGTGGGGTTGTGCGTGTGTGTGTGGGGTTGTGTGTGTGTGGGGTTGTGTGTGTGTGGGGTTGTGTGTGTGTGGGGTTGTGTGTGTGTGGGGTTGTGTGTGTGGGGGGTTGTGTGTGTGGGGGGGTTGCGTGTGTGTGTAGGGTTGCGTGTGTGTTTAGGGTTGTGTGTGTGTGTGGTTTTGTGTGTCTGTGTGTGTGGGGTTATGTGTGTGTGGGGGTTTGTGTGTGGGGGTTTGTGTGTGGGGTTGTGTGTGTGTGTGGGGGTGTGTGGGGTGTGGGGGGGTTGTGTGGGGGATATATATATGAAAGGATGAATGGACGGAGGAATGAAAAAGGTTGGATGGGGCAGCGGATAGGCTGTTAGAAATGTGAAGCAATGGCAAATAGATTAATAGATCAAAGGGTGAAAGCATTGATGGATGAAAGGAGTGACAGCCTTGCTCGCATTCCTCACTCGGTAATATTAGACAAGTGTTTCAAGTGGGCTGGGATATTTATTTTCTGACTAGAAAGGCACCCAAAGCTGCATTTAAGATAAAATATGTAATATTTTGATATCTGCATATCTGATACTTTTCTGTTCTAAGACAGCGCATTCCAGTTTTCACACTAGGAATACGATTTGCTGAAGGGAAAACAAAATCTTGGATGCAAACGAAAAACAAGGGGAACAGAGTTGCAATGCACACATATCCGATTCCCTGCAATGCACGGTGAGGTTGGTGGTGGACGGGACCCAAGAAAAATACACAATGAGGGCTTGAAAGCTACAGTATCAGGACTCACCACACTGAGAACACCATGCCACAAGGACATCGATGGACACTAGCTCTGATGAAAGATGCTGCTGAAGGAATGCAGAGAATTGTGGACCAATGAGTATGAGGACGATGCAGCAGCTGTACAGTGCGTGACGAGTAGATCAAGAAGGGGGAAGTCGAGCCAGAGTGAGATGAAGCAGACAGACGAAGATGGGAGGCAAGAATCATTCCCAAACTGCATTTAATAAACACCTTAGTGCCTATGACTCCATCCAATGATCCTATTCGGCAGGCATGCAAATCTACTGCCTCTCTCGCCGTTCCTCAACAGAGTGCACAGTTATTTACCTTTGTTCAAGCCATGCAATAAGAACATGTATCCATTGGATACCAGCCTCGTAATGTGCGACTCTTCAGTGCACCAGATTAAACTAGTGGCAGCACTGAGACACGTCTAAATGCTTCCCAACTAAATTAAGTACATCCATTTCAGCAGATGCCAAAGGACAGGGATCGAGTATCGCCGCTGTGGAAGTGCGGCTGTCTCTCCAGCATGATTAGGTAGCCATTTGTAAACGGAAGAAGAAGTTAATTGGGCAGGCAAACACTTAGCTGACACACAAAATGATTTAACACCTGAAAAGAAAGTGACTAATGATGTGCAAACAACGCGAGAGGGCTAAAGGAGGAATATTTGAAAAAGATTAAAGTAGCAAAGTTCTCAAACAAAAATAGCAATTTACAGTGCTTAAAGCAACTGTTGTGTAATTACCTCACTGGGTGGCAGTAAACGATAATCTTCATGGAAACACTTCCATGAAGATTCAGCTTCAGAAATGCCAATTGTGTACATCTGTTCACGTCATTATGTCAGTCTGTTTTTCATTGCTTCACTTACTGGATGGTTGTTATATTCTGTGCTCTCCTCGATGCTGTTGTTCAGTTAGTTTGGTTCATATTCCACATGAGGGCAACGGTTTGAGCGGTCAGAATGTTTTAGATTTTTTTTTTTACTGTCACTGACCAAATGGGGCGCTCAATAGGTCACGAGTACGAATCCTGACAGAGCCAGTGTTATATGATAGAGGTTTACTGGACTAAAGGCACCCCACTATCACTGGTCCCTTTTCTCACGGCGGGGGTACTTCTGTCTGCAACACTGACAAAGCCATTTAGCCCCCTTATCGGGGTCAAACATAACTTGCACGCATCTTTGTATGCACAGGCCAGTTACCAATGATGAAACCGTGCAAACACACTTTCCAAGGTGATCATTACTTGAAAGTGGAAGTCTGACGGCCCCACTAGTCTCTCCAAACAACCAGTTTAAAGATTTACTTTGCAGATAAGTAGCGAAATATTTTCAAACATGAACATGAAACAACGTTGCTCAGAATTGCTTTAACTATCTTGAGCGCGTGATCCAAACAGGTACAAGGAAGATCAAAGAGATGGAACCCAAAAAAATATGCGAGTGAGTCATGGCCTGGCGGCCAAAGTGAAGTGAATAATTAGGGGAGGAGAAATGCCAGAGGCCGGCCGAGCGCACGCTGGGGAAGCCTTTGAAGTCATGGGGAGGGAAGCCTGTGGGAGGCTGATGCAGGGGGGATTAGAAATGCGAGTCACGGCCTGCGGCCGTGAAAAGTGAAGTGAATAATTAGGGGAGGGAGGCTGATGCCTTTCATGTGGGGAAATGCTCGTGCTTGTTAGGTCACGTGATTCACGTGAACTGTTAGAAATCCGCCTGGTTAGGTAATTTTCTGGTTTAACAGTAATAGGTCTCTCTACGAGACCTAAAAAGGAGTATCTGTCCTCTTTAAATAAATTGTCAAATATACTGTAATTAATGATTCCAGATGTAAAAAAAAAAGTTTGGTATGACCTGGCTGGAAATTGTAAAGGAGGTCTTCTGTTCAGCATACGGTATTGAAGAAATCACTTGCTCTGTGCCGAGTAACTGCATCTCATAGGTAGAGTAGAACCTCTTTTAGAAGATCCAAATAGCTTTGCAGGAGATTCATGTAACCAAATCAAGATTTCTGGAGCCATACTGCCAAGATCAGCAAACCAAGATCTGGGTTATTTACTGGACTTTGATGTATGATTAAAAGACGTGGATGTGCCGACAAGCTCATATTTTGTTGCTGAAATGAAATGGAGCGCATGGTGAAAAGTACAGAATTCCTGGTCACTTTTTATCTTGAATACCTTTGGATGCAAGTGTCAGTACCAACTGATCATAGACCATTGCCATTTAAACAGAAACCACAAATATCTGTATGTATAAACTGGGCATCTAATTTTCTCTTTTAGCGAACAAGTAACTCTCTAAAGCCCTTTTCTTTGAATACACTAATAAAAATGGCCTGATCTAACTCACAACAATAAATGTCTTCGAATTGCATGCTAAGCTTGTTGGTGAAATTCTATGTCAGGATAGGAGGCGAGGATTATGCTAATTTTTCTGTATTGAAACTCCCC
The DNA here is from genome assembly GCF_964263255.1 of Lissotriton vulgaris. NCBI lineage: Eukaryota > Metazoa > Chordata > Amphibia > Caudata > Salamandridae > Lissotriton > Lissotriton vulgaris. Next base: position 94,211,469 of record NC_141698.1, read on the forward strand.
AGCAGCAGCATATAGCAACAATTTAAAGAACTAACTTTCGCATGAACACTTCGGAAATTTCGGAACCAATATTTAGCCAATAACATCCGGATGGGTGCAGTAGTCCTATGCAGCTGTCCACCACTCCTCTTTATTTACTGCTCCTGCATCTGCCAGTTACAGGGCTTTTTTCTTCCTTCTATTGGTGTTTATTGTGACTGTAATCTCTTGGGTAAGGGTTGGTTTCTTTTGCAGGGCTGAGGGAACACCTAGCAAGCTCCTTATACAGTGGGTTTTCCATTTTATGTACCTGGAACCATGGAGTGAGGTGCAGTCCCTGCTCCTCCTTCCGTGGTTGCTCCTGCCTCACGGGAAGCATTGTCCTCCGCTGCCCGCAAAAAGTGTGCAATCTCTCTCTCAGAGAAACTAAAGGAGAGCGCTTACATTGTCCCATTTGCCCTGGAGTCAGACGCCCCTGATAGAGGTCTGTATTTGCATTCTGTATTTGCACAATCACCATGCCCATGGGTGGTGTAATTTACCCATTTATGTGTGTTGGGACGCTGGAGCAGTCCTTAGAATATACACACGGCAAGTGTGTTCCCTGGGCATAGGGTGTAATCAAAGCCTTGGGCTTACTTTTATTTGGCTGGTTCCTCTAGGCGCAATCAATCGGCCCCAACATGCAGGACTCGGCTGAGTCATATACAAAAGAAGAGATCCTCTCCTACTACCGTCGGGGGATGATTTCGACGAGGCAGTGGACGCCTTAATACACAAGGTGGTATGTCATGCTGTGGCCTCCTTGGAAAAGAAGCTTCTGCAGCTGGAGCGAAAGTGCCATCAACCCCTCTTCAAGAGGGAAAATCTTCCTGGCACACTCAGGTGGCCCACCCCAAAAGAGAATCCCACACACAAGGGCAAGGGTAAAAAGAGACAACAATGGTGTGGACCAGGGTGTTTTTGACAAGCTAAAGCTGGCTTTTCTTGCCAACCAACTGACTGGTCAAGAGGATGGTCACCCCACAAAAGGTCTAGATGCAGACGGTGATGCATCAGAGAACAAGCTACAGTCCTTAGAGGAAGGTGCTTCTCAAGGGGGACTCTGAGGACAATTTGGGCAGAGAACATCTGTGGCACTCCGCCTCAGATACCTCGTCCCATCCCAGGGAGGGAACCACTGACAAGCTGAGTGGAATCTAACACTTGTCTCAGACATGCTGCATCCAGAGAACATTCTACATCCCAGTTCCTCAGATAAGACCTCACGGACAAGGTAGCAGCCAATATGTCGGACAGGCTTCGCAAGTCCTTGGATAAGGAGATTCGCAACCAGCTATGGGCGGAGTGCTCCACCCCCCCTCAGAGTGGTAGGTTGCTCTCACACCTGAAATAGACACCAGTTGGGTCCTGGATATTTCCAAACATACTGTCTGGCTGGGCCTAGTGGGTAGTGATATTCCTAGGCAACGCGAATTGCGAACTTTCAGCTGAATGATGCCGCTCCCTCCTCATAAACATAGACCCCAAACTGGGGACCTAGCGTTGTCAGAAGCCAGAGCTGTGGGGCAAGGAGGCCTGTACGGAAAGCCCTTTATAAAGGAGTTGGGGACGTTTGCATTGACTTTCACTTCCCTTGACGAGGCGCAGGTCTCCATCAAGAGGATATTAACCCCAAAGTTTTTCCCTGGGGCCGGTTGTGGTAGGCAGTGCACAACCGGCCGCTTCTCCAAGCAACCTCCCTCATAAACCAAGTGGCAAAACATTGATAATGGAAGGATCCTGCTAGATTCTGCAGCTTCTTCCCATCCAGAGGCTACCCACAGCAGAAAAGTACCAGAGGCCACTTCTGTGGTGGTGGCTCTCAGAAAGCAGGCAACAATAAGTGTTCCTCATTCTTCCCTGTTAAATATGGGACGAGGGTTGCCTGGTTTTGGTCACATCTGAGACAAGTTAACTTCGGATGCAAGGGTTCTGTAGACAGTCCAAGGCTTTCAAATATATTTTTGGGTGTCCCTGGAAGAGACCAAAAGGGTGCGTCGTTTGGTCTTTTCGGTTCACGATGATGCCCTTATTGATGAGAAAGTACAATCGCTATTCTCCCATTTGTGTTGCATCCCAAGTGTTTCCTTAGCAACATATTCCTGTAGAGAAACAGGTTGAAAGATTCAGTCCAGTAATCCACCTCCAAGAATTCAACAAGTGGCTAGTATTCCGCCACTTCAAGATGGAAGGCATTCTCTTTCTGAGGGGCTTGTCTCATGGTTGCCATATTCCCCCCCCCCACCCCACTACTGCTTCCTTCAATTTAAATGGAGATTTCAAATTTATGAATTCATGGCTCTAACCTTCGGTCTCTCATCAGTAGCTAGGTGATTCAAAATGGTGCTCAGACCATAGATAGATAGCCTCCGATTGCAAGGGGTGTACCTCATTGTTTACTTAGACGACATGTTGTTGATGGACCAATGCCAATCAAACCTATCAGTGCATCTTCAGAGGACAGTGTCCCTGCTAGAACACCTGGGCTTCGTCATCAATGTGGAGAAATCACTACTTGAGGAATAGCAACAAATCACATTTCTAGGTATTGTGATAGATATGGTAACAGTGACGGTCAGCCTTCTATGCAGGACAGTGCCAATAATCCAACAAGAGCTCTGCAAAATGCTGGCTCAGCCACCAGATCATTAAAGCAGCTCGACTGGCTAGTAAGCTTCCTCTCGTCGTCCATTTAGGCCATATTCCCAAGCCCCCTCCACTACACAGCCATACAGAACTTCAAAGCCATCATCTGTGCAGGGGATTTACGTATTCACAGAAGGTCTCCCTGTTGAGCATCGTCAGGGAGGAGATAGTGGTGGCTCTCCTACATGGAAGCATGGAATGAAAGGGCAATCTTCGGCTACAACCCCAATGTGGCCACAGAGTCCGACGCCAGCCGCTAAGGCTGAGGAACACCTGCAGAGAGAACTATACCGAAGGAGAATGGTCTGTTCACAAGCGGGATCTTCAATTAAACTTCATGGCACGCCTGGCGGGCTCCTCTGCGGTCCAGTGCTGCACGAAAGACCAGATCCAATGCAAAGTCCTCCTGAAAATTGACAAAGTTAGCTATATAAACCATCTAGGGGTACCAGGTTGAAGATCCTGGTGAAGGCCTTCTGGGAGTTCTGCAAGGACAATCACATCTATGACAGCAGAGTATCTTCCGGGTGCATCCAACACCATGGCAGACTGGCACTCCCAGCACTTGCAAGGCATGAGCTGTTGGAAATTGAAGAAAGAAGTCTTCTAATACATAGCGACCCAGTGGTGTCGATTTACAGTGGACCATTTTTCTTCATGGTTGGACCATCAACTTCTCTAGTAATTCAGCTAAAGACCGGACCCAGGAGCAGTTGCCATGGATGCCTTTCATCAGGACTGGACCAAGGAACAGTGGTACATGTTCCCTCCCTTCTTGATGATTACGCGCCTGATGTCACATTTACGGCACCAGCAAGCGTATATCACGCGATGACACTGATCTGGCAAACGCAAGTCTTTTGTCTGGTTTTGATTAAACTTTCATGTAACTATTCAATCCAACTACACCTTTTCCCAGATCTTATCCTAGTAGTAGCTAGTCACATCTTCAACCCACGCAGCAGGACACACGCTCGACCCATCTTTTCTGGCAGCGAAAACATCTCCTACGGCCACATCTGCAAACTCCTCTGGCCCTACCATTTCGCTTTCACCCCCCGGAACAAGATCGAAGAACATCTCACCACCTCCTTCAGCACAACCACACCGCCAATGTCCACAGACGCCAACAGTGCAGCACACAACCTCCATCAATAGATCACCAACTGCTGGCGCCTCTCAAGAAAGCTACGGGCAAGCAATACTCCAAGAAAGCCAGTTGGTTCGCTGCCACCCTACACAAGACCAGACGCACCTGTATATGGCATTGTCAAGGAGTTCACCAAACCCAACAGCAAGACCACAGAAGTCCAAGCTCCCCAAGACCCCTGCAGAAAACTCAGCACCTACTTCCACCCAAGATCAAGATCCTACTCAACTGGAGCCTGCTCACCACGGATGACACACTCAAGACCATGAAGAGCATTTACTCTGTAGCACCCCGGGCCCCTGCCCATACCACATCTTACACAGAGCCGCCACCTCAGTTGAACCCGTATTATGCCTCACCATCAACTACTCCATCAAGACAGCCACCTTCTCTGCAGACAAGAAACACGCGGAGATCAACTCCCTGCTGAAGAAACCCCTCCACTGACCTGATGGACCTCAAGAATTCCAGACCCAACGCCCTGCTCCCCGTCCCAGCCAAGGTAATCGAGAACACCATTAACACCCACCTCTCCAAGTTCATCAAAGCCATCCACACCCTGAACTCCTCTCAATCCAGCTTCCAAACCAACCAGAGCACCGAGACAGCCCTACTCGCCATCACCGACGACATCTGCTCCCTCCTCAACTGGGGAGAAACAGCAGCCCTCATCCGCCTTCAACGCCGTCTCCCACCACACCCTAACCACGAGACTCCATGACACGGCATTCTCAACAAAGCCCTGGACTCTATCCATTCCATCCTCACTGGTATTACATAACGAGTCAGACTTCGACTTTCCTCTCAGAACCTATGGAGATCAGCTGCGGCTTCCCACAAGGCTCCTCCCTGAGCCCCACCCTTTTGAGCATCTACATGGCCCGTTCGCAGCCATAGTCAGGAACTGTGGACTCTTCCTCACCAATGAACCCGCAATCGTCAGAAAGAACTTCCACAATGGGATGAAGGCTGTCGCTACCTGGATGAGAGACAGATGCCTCAAGCTCAACTCGGACAATACCGAAGTCCTCATCCTGGGGCCCAACACCTCCGCCTTGGAAGATTCCTTGTGGCCAGCCGTGTTAGGACCCCCCCCCCCGAACCCTCACACCACGCACGAAACCTCAGCATCTGCGGTCTTGATGAACCGCCAGATCAACGCTGTCTCATGTTATGTTATGTTATGTTATGTTATGTTATAGGTATTTATTGTGCGCACAGCTGCTCCAGCAAAGGAGCGTCCTGGTGCCACCAACAAGGTAAAACACAACACAACATGCAGCCGGAGACAGAATAGGAAAGCTAAAAGAAGAGACTAAAAAAAAATGTTTTAATAGCTTTCCGAAAAAGCACGAGATCCTCCAGCAGACGAATTTCCACCGGGAGGGAGTTCCAAATAGTTGCGGCTTTGACACAAAAGAAGCGTCCACCAGCACGACAGAGCCTGAAACGTGGGACCACGGCAAGAGCCTGGCCAGAAGAACGCAGAGCGCGTGTCGGAACATAGAGGGACAGAAAGTTAGACAAGATCTGGGGCCCTATGCCCTTCAGAATTTTAAAAGTCAAGCAAAGGACCTTAAAATCAATTCTCTTCCTCACAGGTAGCCAATGCAAGGAGCGAAGGACATTGGAGACAGGACAGAATCTGGGCAGACCGCCTATCGCTCTGGCTGCGGCATTTTGTACCCGCTGTAAGCGGGTCATTTCTGCCTGATTGGCCCCCACCAGGAGAGAGCTGGCGTAATCCAGGCGAGAGATAACCGTAGCCTGAATTACCAGCTGCCTAGTTGGGGCATCAAAAAATTTAAGCATGGGTCTTAAACCTCGAAGAACGCCAAAACAACAGGCTGCTGTTTTCTTGGTATGGCCGACAAAAGTAAGGCCGGCATCCAGCCAGACTCCCAGGTTTCTTAATTCCGAAACCGGAGTCGGGACTGGACCCAGTTCTGAGGGCCACCACCTGTCACCCCAAAGCTCCACTCTCTTCCCGACAATCATGATCTCTGTCTTGGTGGCATTAAGCTGGAGACAATTCGCCGTCAGCCAGTTGGCCCCCGCCTTCAGTCCCTTCTGAAACCTGGGGGCGTCTTGCTCCGCATCCCCGCTGAGAGTAACCGCCAGCTGAGTGTCATCGGCATATGAGACCAAAGTCAGGCCCCACTGCCTGGCGACCTCAGCCAGCGGTCTCACGTACAGGTTGAATAACGTGGGGCTCAGCGAGGATCCCTGCGGAACCCCCATGGCCAGAGGCTGGAATTTGGACTTGAAGGGAGGGATAGCCACACAGAATGAACGATTGTCAAGGAAGGAGCGGAACCACCGTAAGGCCTGTCCCCCAACACCAATCTCCTCTAGCCGGTGTAACAGGATGCTATGGGAGACAGTGTCGAAGGCGGCGCTGAGATCTAATAGTATCAGCGCCGCCGTCTGACCAGCATCCAGCACCGCTCGTAGGTGCTCTACCATGGCAAGAAGGGCCGTTTCCGTGCTGTGCCCAGCACGAAAGCCATTCTTCGTAGGATCTAAGGCGTTGGTCCGGGCCAGATGTTCTGACAAGGCCAGATTGACATGAGCCTCCACAATCTTTGCCGGCCAGGATAGGAGTGATATGGGGCGATAGCTTTCAGGTTTCGAGGGGTCCAGTGTAGGCTTCTTAATGATTGGGGAAACCACCGCCTGCTTCCATCTAGTTGGAACCACACCTGAGTCCAGTGAAAGATTAACTAGGGTACATACTGCAGAGCGCCCCAGAGAAGACTGTTCTCTAAAAAGAGCGGGTCTAACTGGATCCGACGGAGAGCCCGATTTAATCTGCGACGCAAGTTTATTAAACCCCTCCAAAAGTAGTGGGGGAAAGGAGTGCAAGATAGAAAGGCTTTGAACCCCATCTCGGACTTCCAGGACGGTCCCCGAACTGGGGAAAGCCCGGTAGATAGCCTGGACCTTCTCCAAGAAAAAGGAAGCCAAGGCCTCGCAGTGGGAAATGGACCCCACTGCCACAGAGGAAGTCCTTTTCGCCAAAAGATCTTTGACGGCCTTGAATATGGTCTTGGACGGGTTCGAGCTGTTGCGGAATTCCAAGGCATAGAATGCCGCACGAGCTCTACAGATAGCACGATGGTAAGTTTTGACGGAAACAACATAAGCAGCTTTCAAATTAGCTCCATACGTTTTCCGCCCGTCTACAAGTACCCTTCAAGGCACGCAGCGCACTATCGTACCAGGGGCTCGACTCTCTAGCACTCACTTTACTAGAAACAATGGGAATCAGGGAGTCCAATGCCCTAGAAATCCACGTGCAGAACTGGTCATAGCCTGTTTCCACATTATTCAGTGGACCCAGCGTCTCTTCCGCTAAGAGGCGATGCAGATCGTCCAGCCTAAGTTTATTCCAGTGCCGCCTGGGTACCCTTCTGACCGATGGAGTGGGAGGGGTCTCAGGTAAAGGGAACCGAAAGGTCACCAAAAAATGATCTGTCCACTCTAAAGGGGAGATGGACATAACCCTAGCCTCGCTCAGGTTGGTAAAGAGGGGTCCAAGATGTGACCCCCTACATGGGTGGGCTGAGATACCTGTTGGGAGAGCTGCAGAGCCTCTAAATCAGCTAGAATACTGCTCACCGTCGGGTTGGTCTGAGTATCAAAATGCAGGTCAGGTCACCCAAATGGAAAAGTTAGCACATCCCATAATTAGTGTACTAACAGCGTCTGGGAAAGTGTTTCTGAACACTACATCGCTACCCGGAGGACGGTAGACAACCATCCCCGAAACCGTAAACTGAGGGCTGATTAAGATCTTAAAGGATTCAGAAAAGGGGGTGGTGATGGACTGAGTATCTGAATTAAGCAGAACACTCCTACCCAGTCCAAAGATCAGGGCTTGACCCATCACCGTTTTTTAGCTCACTGCACCATCCCAGCTCAGAACCTGGCTACATGCAAATTAGTCTGTCCCTGGCCCAGTGCATCATGGGAACAGGGCAGACCAAACTACCAAGCCAATTCTTATACTGGGAAGGAAACAAGCTTCCGGGGACCGGTTTCTGGCATTTCAGCCGTCTTCGGCCCGGCTTGCTTGAATCCTGATGGTGCAGTGAGCAAGGGACTCACATCTGAGTATACCCTTCCACGCTTATGGTGGGCAAAACGATTCAGAAAAGGGGGTGGTGATGGACAGAGTATCTGAATTAAGCAAAACACTCCTACCCAGTCCAAAGATCAGGGCTTGATCCATCACCGTTTTTTAGCTCACTGCACCATCCCAGCTCAGAACCTGGCTACATGCAAATTAGTCTGTCCCTGGCCCAGTGCATCATGGGAACAGGGCAGACCAAACTACCAAGCCAATTCTTATACTGGGAAGGAAACAAGCTTCCGGGGACCGGTTTCTGGCATTTCAGCCGTCTTCGGCCCGGCTTGCTTGAATCCTGATGGTGCAGTGAGCAAGGGACTCACATCTGAGTATACCCTTCCACGCTTATGGTGGGCAAAACGATTCAGAAAAGGGGGTGGTGATGGACAGAGTATCTGAATTAAGCAGAACACTCCTACCCAGTCCAAAGATCAGGGCTTGATCCATCACCGTTTTTTAGCTCACTGCACCATCCCAGCTCAGAACCTGGCTACATGCAAATTAGTCTGTCCCTGGCCCAGTGCATCATGGGAACAGGGCAGACCAAACTACCAAGCCAATTCTTATACTGGGAAGGAAACAAACTTCCGGGGACCGGTTTCTGGCATTTCAGCCGTCTTCGGCCCGGCTTGCTTGAATCCTGATGGTGCAGTGAGCAAGGGACTCACATCTGAGTATACCCTTCCACGCTTATGGTGGGCAAAACGATTCAGAAAAGGGGGTGGTGATGGACAGAGTATCTGAATTAAGCAGAACACTCCTACCCAGTCCAAAGATCAGGGCTTGATCCATCACCGTTTTTTAGCTCATTGCACCATCCCAGCTCAGAACCTGGCTACATGCAAATTAGTCTGTCCCTGGCCCAGTGCATCATGGGAACAGGGCAGACCAAACTACCAAGCCAATTCTTATACTGGGAAGGAAACAAGCTTCCGGGGACCGGTTTCTGGCATTTCAGCCGTCTTCGGCCCGGCTTGCTTGAATCCTGATGGTGCAGTGAGCAAGGGACTCACATCTGAGTATACCCTTCCACGCTTATGGTGGGCAAAACGATTCAGAAAAGGGGGTGGTGATGGACAGAGTATCTGATTTAAGCAGAACACTCCTACCCAGTCCAAAGATCAGGGCTTGATCCATCACCGTTGGGGCAGTGAGATAAATAACGGTGATGGATCAAGCCCTGATCTTTGGACTGGGTAAGAGTGGTCTTTTCTGAATCGTTTTTGGCCACTATAGGTGTGGCAGGGCATACTCAGACATGAGTCCCTTTCTCACTGCTCCATCAGGATTCAAGCAAGCCGGGCCGAAGACGGCTGAAATGCCAGAAACCGGTCCCCGGTAGCTTGTCTCCTTTCTGGTGAAGAATTGGCTTGGTAGTTTAGTCTGCCCTGTTCCCATGATGCACTGGGCCAGGGACAGACTGATTTGCATATAGCCAGGTTCTGAGCTGGGATGGGGCAGTGAGATAAATAACGGTGATGGATCAAGCCCTGATCTTTGGACTGGGTAAGAGTGGTCTGCTTAATTCAGACACTCTGTTCATCACCACCCCCTTTTCTAAGATCTTAAAGGAGGCGCTTTCGCAGCCAGCGATGTTAAGGCCACTCCACTTACAGTTAAAACAGGACCTGACTATGAGGGCTATGCCACCACCTCTCGTAGGTCGATTCAATGTGTACATAGAGTACTCAGGGGGACAGGCTAAGTTGATGATAGCCGCGTCCGCATCCTGAAGCCAGGTTTCAGTAATGGCAAAAACGTCCGGGGACTCATCCTCAATGAGGTCATAGATGGCTTGATGATGTTTAACCACCGATCTGGCATTCAGATTCAACACCCGCAGAGTGGGGACTGAGCCAGTGGCCCGAGGGGCGGATGAGGTGTCCTTCTGACGGATGGACACCGGGGGGGTCAAGCATCCACCTATTACACCTATCATCATCATGCTTCCACATTCTGCGTCTGCTCTGAAAGACCTTCAGATGGATCTCCACTGAGGCCAGAAAGACTGTCACCCACAAACTCAGCAGTAAACTAGACTACGGCAATGCACTCTATGAAGGCAACACCCAGAAAATCCTCAGGAAACTACAGAACGTTTAAAATGCTGCAGCCAGACTGGTCCTCAGCATCCCCCACTGCACCCACATCTCTGAACACCTGATAGAAATCCAGTGGCTCAAAATCAACAAAAGAATCACGTTCAAGAGCCTCACACACGCCTACAAAGCCCGACACAACGCTGGAGTAGCATACCTGAACCACTGCTTCTCATTCCACATATCCACCAGACACCTCCGCTCTGTCGAATTGGCCTTCACTACTGTCTCCTGGATCTGCAAGACCAGGACCTGAGGAAGATCCTTCTCCTACTTTGCCGCCAAGACCTGGAACACCCTGCCTCTCCACCTCAGGCTATCCCAGTCACTAACCCATTTTAGGAAGGATCTCAAGACCTGGCTCTTCAACTGAACCTCAACGCACAGTGGAGCCTGCCCCCGGCGCCTTGAGACCCTAGCAGGTGAGTAGCCACGCTTAACAAATACTGATTAATTAACCAATAAGGGGGGATGCATCACCTGGTAAAGGAGGGCACACTTTGTCTTATGGTTTGGCAGATTCCAGGAAACCATCGCAGATCCTAGGGCTTTTGGGCCATGCTCAAGTACTCCTCTCCTAGGCATGGGTTGACTGAAGAGTCAAACGCTACCGGTTGGTGTGGTCAAGATGGGCGAGCTGGTGCCTGCAGAGGACCCTAGATCCCGTGGGCCAGATGTCGTTCATATTCTGAAATTCCTGGCGAGCCTGGTGTAAAACGGCATTTTATACAGGCTGGTTAACACCCTCAGATCAGCAATCTCTGTGGCGCACTCCGCCATCCAAGGTCTCCCGGAAGGTGAGCACCCACTAGTATGGAAACTCCAATAGGGTGTCCTTCTCTCCAGGCCACCGGATCCTCATTCCTCACTCTGGGACCTGAATGTAGTAATTAACCTCCTCCCTTCTTGAACGTCCATAAATACATCGCCAGGAAAGAGATCTCTGGTAAGTTGGCGATCTTACTATGCCTGATATCATGCAGACAAGTCTCAGATGTCAGGGCACTGGATATTACAGGTAGGGTGTTTAACCTGGCAGGGGTCTGTGTCTTACCGGCTTTCCAGGAAGTCTCTAAGTGATGTGTGGTAAGGTGCTTCAAAGCATACAAGACAATAACAGAAAAGCTATGCACAGCAGGTGAAACACAGTTGTTGATTGCATTGAACAAAATTCACAGGGCAATAGCCCCCCCGACCAATGCTAGATGGGTTCGCTGGATTATATAAGAAGCAGGTATGGATACCAGAAGTTTTGGTGCCCACTCTGTCCGAGGGCCTACGGCGTCTAAGGCCTTCTCTTCAGGGGTCATGCTGGAGGACATAACAAATGCAGCTTATTGAGCCTCCACTTTTAAGAGGTTCTTATTCAAGCCGGCGGTGGATATGGTCTCTTTGGTGGTGAGCAAGCTTTAAACAAGCAAAATCCTCGCTTCTGTCCTGATATAGTATGAAATATCTAGCTAAGGTAAAAAAGTTTCAATTCTAATAAGAACACAGAGATGAGGATTATCCCACCCAGGGCCAAGAGAAGTCCAACCCCCTGTTCTACACAGGAGAGAAATCCGGTGCAACAATGAAGCAGGTATGGTATAGTTTAATGTATGGGCATATAACTTCTCAGGTTTTTGATGGACGTTGAACACCTATTCATGAAGCTGTGGTTTGTGTCATTATTTACTCAACACTCAGATGTTTGCCAGTGCTTTTGTTCACCAGTTACTGAGAGCAGCAAGTGGCCAAGGGTAGCTCACAAATACGGCAAGCCTTTGAAGCGTCCCCTTCGTGTACCCTGCCCATCCTGAAGGAGGAGGCATGGCACCTCGTCCCAGTATGTGCATTGTTTCAGGCCCCAGAGAGGAGCAGGCTCTTGACCCAGGCGCCCAGAAACATATCTTGTGGTGGCAGCTGAAAGCAGCCACTCAGCCTGAACACTAGTGATTGGTTAGTTTTCAGGGGGAATCTCAAAAATGTCCTCTGTGTGCATTTTTCATTAAACCCTACACTAGAATCAGTGTGGGTTTAATGTGCTGACAAGTTTGAAACAAAACTTCTCAGTTTTCAGTGTAGCCATTATGGTGCTGTGGAGTTTGTAATGACTAACTCCCAGCACCATATATTCTTAATGGCAGCACTGCACTTACAGTGTCTAAGTATGGGCTTAGAAACTGTAGGGGTTCAGGGCTCATGCACCTGTACCTTCACCACTGGTATAGTGTATCCAGCTAGAGGTGTGACAGACGTATGCCAGGGCAGTGTGTTGTAGGCATGGCACACAGAGATGTGTGCCATGTCGACTCTCCACTTTATTTTGCACCAAAACTTGCAGCCTGCAAAGGCAGTGTGTGAGTGTAATGGAACAGGACCTCTAAGGGTGTCACAATAAGTGCTGCAGCCCTTAGAGGCCTTCTCTGGCCACAGTGCCATGGGTACCTGTGGTACCATTTACCAGGGGCTGACCTGTGGCTAGAGATGCCAATTGGGTTCGTTTTGGGGAAAGAACACAGGCCCTGAGAATCTGATTGGCTTAGACCTAGGGCACATCAAGTCAAAGTGCATCAGTAGTCTGGCAAAAAGTGGTGGGTGTTACTGCAACAGAAACTCATTTTCCTACGGAGAAAGAAAAGTAAACATCAAGCACCCTGGAAGACGGAGCCTGACACGGACCCCAGTCTTTGAATGCACAGCAAATGTGACAAGATAAGAACATTTAAAGGCCTGTTTACAGAAATCCAGTATTGGTTGAAGAATATAGTAAACAGGGCTTGGGCAACGGAAGGGACAAACTTAAGCTGGACCACCTATAACAAATAGAGCCAGCAAATAGAAAGCAAGCAAACGTGGGTTACAAACCACAAACCCAATGGTGAGCAACAGGTGGAATGCATTCTCAGGGAATGTTTCCCCATGTTCCCAAAACGTCTTTAGCAAACCATGCAGCTGGGCTGTCTGGTAGGTTTCAACCTAAAAACAGGACAGTGTTTGGTTCGTAGTGTTTACAAGCTATGCTATCAACAACTTATAGAATAATTTCCACATATTCCTAATCAATGAATGCACTGCAGAAAGTGCCGGTTCGGAAAACTGTGTACTTGGACACTTTGAGCCAGTGTAATGCACTAAAGATATCAATGATACAACCACTCACCCTTCTGTGTGAAGAGCTGCAGTACCCAGTGGCATGTTTGCCATACCATAAGGGTTATGACTACGAAAGGAAGTGCGACTGCAGTGCATTTCGGAAGGCACCTAGATACACAGTGATCTTGGTTGCCATGATCAAGGTCTTCAGAATGAAGTTATGGCACCTCCAGTGAAAGAGATTATTATAATGGTAGTGCTGCTTGTCCTGGATTCAGATGTGTTTCACAGTTCAGATGCAACCAGCTAGTGACCACAAAGCAGCTTACAGAGTACAGTGAATAAAAACATACCTATGCATTTCCATAATTGAGGCTAAAGCATTGATGTAGAGCTGTGGAAATGGTGATACATCAAGCTGATATAGCTTCAGCTTTAACCGTCCCCTCCACTTAACAATTTAACTTTTTGCTTCACCATCTAGAGGCACCACATTACATTACCATCAAAGGTATTTTCTGTCAATCCAAGGAGTCAATGATAGGTGGTGCCTAAAAGATGCAAGAAACGATTTCAGAACTTACTTTTGCACTGGTCTAAACATGTTCCCTCTAAAGCATGGCGAGGGTACTTAACCGAGGTACCAGTTCACCATACATGTACATTGTCTTTTGTAATATGGGCATTATGGGCATTAAAGTAGCCAATCACATCATTCATAAAAATGGCAAGTCGGTGTCATATGCACACCAATCCTGTGTACTCTCTGCTGTTCAGCAGTGGAATACACATACAAAGGTTGTTCTGTCTCTTAGATGTGTTGTCTTCATGCACTGGTTGTGTACAGTTGTTAAAGTTTAATCCTTGGTCTCCTGTCACTTTGTTTCTTTGGACTGTGCTAGAGGCAATAATGTTTCCTCCAATGTCAATTGCGTCTTTATCAGCATCAAAACGCTTAGTAATTTCAAAGTTTTCTGTTGATAGGCACTGAGCAGTTTCAGCATCAAAGTTCAAGTTTTTAGATTTGAAGAAGAGAAAATAATTTCTGACTTTGCTATAACAGTTGTTAAACATGGGGAAAACAAATACTAAAAAAGCATCAACAGAAGCTGCATCTCAGGGATGCGGTTCTTTTCACATTTGAAAACAGTCACACAATCTTCCTTTTCATGTGCTGAAGAGATTCCAGCTTCTGAACGCAAAGGCACACAAGCAAGGGCAAAGCTTGTAGGCCTGGAGTTGGCTGCCAGCTTTTTGGCTTAATAAATTATATTTTTTTTGTTTTATTATGGATTTTGCTCAACTTTATTATTGAGGAAACTGCTGGACCATCGGCAAACTAAAAGAAAAAAAAAATGCCCCAAAAATATTTTTGTCTCAAAAAGGAGAAAGTGCCACAGTAGTCTCTGGAACCGAAGGGAACTTCTTTGTGTGTGGATGTGCTCCTTGTGAAAGAGTATAATACCATCACTCACAGTAAAGCTAAGTCAAGGATGAAATGGGCCAACTCACTGCCCCTTGCTGCATGTGGGAAGAAGGAAATGTAAAGGACAATACCATATCAAGGGATGAAGAAGGTGTGCTTATAAGTAAGAATATTATACATATAATTTTTGTAAAATCAAAACATCTAGGCTAATGCCAGACCTAAAAACGAAATTTCTAAGATAGCGTTAACAGTAGGTGAAACTGCTCATTACGTTTAATTACGTTTGATGTAATCTGTAATTCACCTACATCACTCCTTATGGTTGACATCAAAATATTTTCTTCAATTCAGTAGACGTGTTATTCTGAGCCCAACCACTAAATGACAGTATGATGCTTAGCATTCAACTCAAGATTTCCGCTGCAAAATGTTTGCCACCCTTCCAAAAACCTGATCTGGTCTCACCAGACGGGGGATGTGAAGGAACATCATGATGAATCCACAGGCCTATGATCAAGGTAAATTCAATAGAAGTCACAATACCCTAACAACTCTAGAGCAGAGGAACTGAGAGGACAGATAAAGACCCAGTTGTCATTTGGGCACAATTATGCTTGACCACCCAATTACTCCTCCACTAGTATCTGCTCCTCGATAGTAACAACCCCAGGAAATCAAGCAAGACATGGGGCTAAGGAGGATTTAGCAAAATAAGTAGAGGCAGCTTTTCTCGGATTTAGACGTTTTTCTCGTGAGACGATTCAGGATACAGAGGCAAGAAAAAATGAATCACTCTGCTTCATATGATCCTCCCTGTTCTAGACTGGAATTAATTTTCTAGCGAAGCTTTATTGACGGCAGCTTTGAGAGATTGAGATTTTCTACTAGTGAGAGTTCAACAGCTCCAAAGATTAGCTACCTGGTTGCAAATGCTTTAGACTACTCCCCAAACCTTCAAGTATCTGTTCAATCTTTCTTAGGCACTATTTTCCATTTCTTTCAATGGTTTTACTTCCAAATATACCTTTCAGAATACCTTCTTTAATGGGCCTTCCCTGCTTTAGGCTCTGCCTTAACGCATTGCCTCAAGTGTCTTTTTTCTTGCTTTGAAACACTTCTTGAAAACAATATGCAGATCTATTTTTTTTTCTCTTTCAGGTCAATACTGTAAACTGAAATCAAAGGTTGTACCTTCAATGAAGAGGGAAGAACAAGCATTTAGCACAGCACACCAGAAGGGTTGATCAGGAAAACCATTGCTCCAGGTTAAGCGTCACCATTACATTCAAATGAGGTGAGGAAAAGCAAATGGAAAACTTGCTTCTATGTTGAAGAACAGTGTAAGAGTGTTATGGCAAAGTTATTATAATCTTTGGCCCAGGAATTGGCACCAGGTAATGATGTTCGCTTTGGGGTCCAAGGTACATGTAGTCTGCCCCTGTGTTCAAGTTTTTTTTGGCATCTTTTTGCTGGCTTCTGGGATCCACAATAGACTTTTGACTAGGCATTAACCATTCAAACAAGCATTGGCATAGCCTACAGATCTCGCCTTGGGGACCTTGTAAGTGTTTAGTCAGAGCTATTGGCTTTGCCAATGTCTTTTAGCCATGGTGTAAAGCAGTGTGCCTGCTGTGCAGCATGTTGGAAAGTTATAATAGAAAAGTGTTAAGCATTTTTGATACCTTAAATATAACCAGGATGGCATTAGGTACAGCACCTTCTGATTGATCAGTGCCTGAAAGTTGTAACTCCTAACAGAGCGAAATGAGTGGTCAGAGTCAGCCTTTTTATTGTTTCAGAGATAAGCTTCCTGCTGTCAAGGTTAAAGGTCTCCAAGAGTAAAACTGTCCTTTCATGAGCTAGACATCCAATTTTAAAGCCCTTCCCGGCGCCTAAGATCATTTAGCTCACTGCTCTATATTAGGATTTTAACTTTTAAACTACTTTTAAACTACAAGTAACAAAAGAAACTCTCTGACAAAAGCTATAACACATTGACCTATTTATAGTGTATGCACTTTGTGATTTGAATGATAATGTTCTTTGGGGCAGGAATAATTACCCTCTCGCTACGATGAGTCAAAACTTCCACTAACAGACAAAGCTCTGGTCTCTCTATAGGAAGAACATTAATCACCAGAGTTATCCTGACAATTTTAAAGACGCTTGAAAATTGCTGGGACAAGGAACGTGACATCTGGTGCTTTTAAAACAATAAACATGGCGCCCCCACCCCAAGTCAGCGCCTGGTGCTGTAGCACTGATCGCACTGCCTTAGAGCCGGCCCTGCTTTACCATTGCCACTTCGGCTTTTCAACTGCACAGGCGTGCCTCGAGACAAACTATGTCGCAGACACAGTGGAGTTAATCGAGACACAGGCCTAACTTGTCATTAATTTTACTTCAGCTCTGTGGACATTTCAGAGGCGTATGCCTTGGCCCACTAATGACCTAGGGACCAGCCTGTTCATGTGACTCCAGGCCAGTCCACTCCCTCAGTGATGAAACAGGACTAGTGTCACTCCTAATGGTCATATTTTTTTAACGGATTTGGGACATCCTATGGAATGAGACAAGGTGATATATTATAAACCATCCGCACTGCTGTCTGTTAGTGGAAAATCCGTGTGGTGGCAATGCTGGGCTGGCTGCCTCCCACCTCTGACCCCACGGTATAGGCATGTAGACTCCCATTTACTGGATCAAACGCGGCTGCCTCTCTCTGTTGTACAACTGAGTGGGTCCTCATTGTGCAACATAATGCGAGTGAGTGAGAGAGAAGCGCTGCGCAGACGGCGAGGAAGGATGAGGCACTGTGCAGCGAGGGGGTGGGGACAAAGCGCAGACAGTGATTCCGTTGAGTGAGAGAGAAGCGCTTCTCAGACAGTGAGTGGGAACACAGCCCAATGCAATGCACGCAATGAGGCAGGCAGGTGAGTGAGGGGCACTGTACAGAGAGCCAAGGAACATCCCTGCATGTACTAAGAGCCACGAATGACGGCATCACTGTGCCCCCCACAAGTGTCCAGGAGTCCTCTGCAGACTGCGAGGAGGGGCGCTGTGCCGGGAGGAGCGCCTTGCAGGGAGCAGGTTAGTGCAAACAATGAGCTGTCAGTCACAATAATGTTAAAAGCTTATGCAGCAAAACAAAATCTGAGCAGGAGGTAACCAGGAAGCATCAAAGTTAAAAGAAACGCACGGCCGCAAAAGTGAATGCGACCGCCATCTTTTTCCAATTAGCGCAACAGCAATTGAGGCAAATGTAAACATGTGCGGGTGCGATAATTGGAAACAAATGGCGCAGATGCTCGCTCCCGCAAGGTAAATGCCGTACATGCTCGAGTGCTCATTGGAAACAGTGCAGTACATGCACGAGTTTCCGAAAAAGTCCTGCGTGATTCCAAGAAGTCATCTCATAAGCAGCGCTTGCACATTGCTTTAGGCTCGACCTAAAAACCACACAAGGGGCTGCTGTGTTCAGCATACTGTTTCAGCTGTCCCCTCTTCCAATGCCATGAAGGTTTAGTCTGTAGAAGCCTAAGGAGATCAGATCCTAGGTTTGAATGTGCTCAGCTTTATGATTCAGTGACTCTGAGCTGGGGTAAGACTGATGTGGACAGCAAATGTATGGTTTGAAAGTAGAAACCCTCCAACAAAGAGCACGCTCGATCAGAGTAAGTTGCTATCTGTGGTATAAGTGAGGCTTATTTGAGGGAAAGTCTCCTGGAAAGGCAACTGGCTCACAGCCCAACCAATAAATGGCAGGATGATGTGAAACTGACCCATAGTTTGCAATCCCTTCAAAGTCCAACTTGTCTTTGAAGTACCCAGTAAATGACTGGTTTTAAAAGGCATTCCCCTTGAAAAAACAAAGAACTCCGAAGTTCTGGAGAGAAGAGTATTGGAGCTACTAACCCTAACCGGGTGGCCTCAATAGTATTATAGTGGAGGGACATAGTCATCTGTCTATTCCTCTTAATGTTAGAGAGCAAGGAGGGAAAGGATGGTCAGTCCACATAAGTTAGCATGTTTTTAATGGGATTTTTTGAACTTTCAAAAGGATATACAAATACTAATATACATTTGAAAAATTAATATGTATTTAGATTAATGAAGGTAGCACTGTGACTAACGAAGAAAATCCAAGTCAACAGTTCACAACATTTAAACATCAAAGGCATATAAAAGAATCATTAATCAAACTGCAGGATGAGTGAAATGTTCAACTGCAAGAAAAGTAATAAAAATAAAAAAAAAAAAAGAACATGTGGGAGGTGGCTCTACAGATAGCAAAGCGATCAACAGCAACCAAGTGACATAATCAAACACAAAAGTTAATATAGAAATTTTGCGCCTGTACCTTTTGCACGCAGATTTCTCAGTAAGCAGCTCTGGCGACACATACTGTGCTGTTCCTACAAACGAATTCGCCCTTGCTGGACCACAAATGAAAAGATAAGAGGGAAAAGAAAGAAAATGAGTCTAGAATGCCTACTAAATAACTATAAAACCTAATGTCTAATGTAAAAGCAGGTGCACTATGCTTCGTTATATCTGCGGCTCCCATTCAGGACTTCAAGTGAATGAAATGCCTTTACCGTCCACTGAATTTAACCAGCAACAAATACCAAGATATAAGGAGTTTGCATGTACAGCAGTTATAAAGGGCAATGTGAAGAGACTATGGCAAATAAAGAGAAGTTAATAGAGTTATCACAACACATGGTAAATGTCATTGAGGCTCATTAATATATTGTATTGCAGCTTGGTAAAACTAAAGCAAGGACTTCCAATACAAATGATTCAGAACAAAGGGTTGATGCAATCAAAAATAAATCCATCACCAGATGCTGCCACATTTTTGCATCACCTTTGACTCTGGAGCACGTACTAATCAAAGGTTAATTTGTGCACACGAGGGCACTGGTACTCATTGTTTGGGACCTTGACTTATTTTTCATCATAAGACTTTGAACTAGAATAAACTGAGGTAAAAGTTAGGAAAAGGAGGAAGAATGAAATATTAGATAGGAAACTAGTGACTAAGTAAGAAAAGAGTCATGAAAAAAGAACGTGCAAGAGTGAGATCAAGAGACAGGAAGTGGAGAGTGGTGGCAAAAAGGACGAGGAGGAATGGAGATGCCTAAGAGAAAACTAAGAACTGCTACTAACACATTATAAAAGAGTAAGCAAGTCTACAGAAAGGAAGGGGAAGGTAGAAACATAGAAGATGATGCATTCACCAGCCAGAAAATGGGTTCAAACAATGCAGGAGCAACTCTTTGAAAGGGGACAGCATAGGAATTCAGAAGACAGAAGTGACGTCAACAGTAATATCACACATGAAGAAGTATTACATGAACATAATGTATATAAACTTAAGCCCTATGATGAGCATGCCAAACCTCAGATAAAGTTTTATCTTCTGTGTGCATCCACAGATCATGCTATTTATCTACCAGACAGTAAAGCGTAAGAAGCGCTGACTAAGCAAAAAGTAGCAAAGAGGGTTTGCAAGACAAGTGCCTTAGTTTGTCACTCTAATGACCACACGTTTTGTCAAATGACCATTCAGTCTTCGATTCACAAAGTTATTTGTGCAGTATGCTGGGCTTAGGTTTGTAAACTCCTTGTCATACGAGTACACATTCAGACTCTATGGTCTGAAAACTTGAATTTACACCGCAATGGGAAAAGAAAACGTAACACACAACTATTTATTTGCATTCAATTAATGTACTCAGAAATATAAACCATGTACATTTCCATGTGTACACAGTTGCATGGAATTCATAGGTTGCACAAATGGAAGGAGATGGAAGACCAGAAGTGAGAAAAAAAACAAAGGAGAAAAAAAGCTGCTGAAGGCATTAAAAGCGAGGAAGAACAGAAGATGGCTTGACAAGAAAGATGGCAGAGAGTGAAATGGAATGAAGAGTGAATGGACGAGCAAGGATAATGTTGTAGACAAGGGAGGAGAAGGAGCAACGGTGATCAAGGATAAAAAAAAGATTTCTCCTAACGGAGGGCCAAAGACGCTCTTTTCATGGGAGTCTATCCCCTACAGTCTTACATCGGTGTAGAGTTTACAGAAGGGTTGCATGGACAGCCTGCACCAGAGGTCTACATGGGCAGTCTGCATCAGTACTTTGTGCAATTAGGAGACATTAAAAGGTATTGCCCAAAACGGTCATTGTGACAAGCAAGTAATGGTGGCAGAACTTGATTTAGTGGCTGTCAGCCAGGCGGAACTCAATGAGGCAATAAAACAGACAGTAAAAGTCAGTAAAAGTCTCATTCAGAACCCAACACAATTTCAACTCAGGATTCATAGTTTCTCTGAATATATTGTGCACCTAAAGTTTTTGACCTTGCACGCTTTGCCAAAATTCACTGTCAAAAACTTTATGGGTGAAAACTTAAAAAGTGGTAAAATCCGTGGAATTGGAAGAGTATAAAGGATGTTATCCCTAATTTCAAAGCAAACAAAACCCTCAAAATTCGGTGGAATAAAGCATTTAGTGAATACCGAACCCTGCTCATCAGTACATGCTAGGGACAGTGATACTACTCCAATATCTGGGCACTAAGAATGGAGAATTAACTCGGAGTAGAAAGTTGCAGCCACGATGCATGGAAGAGGTAGGGAGTTAAAATTTATGGTGTAAACCTTAATTTAGCCATATTATCTTCAATAAAAAAGCGAGGGCCAAGAAATTGGAGATGCAAGCGAGTAACTGAGATTTAATGACGTTTAAGTAAACAAATAGAAGGTACATGAATAGTCTTCTTGTGCCAAGCAAGATAATTAGCAATCCAGTGAACCGTTATCCAACAAAATTGTATGAAGAGCTATTCTGAACATAACAGAAGAACACAAAGATACTGGATCTGTGTGAATTCATGAAATATTAACACTATTGTTATTCACAACGTGAATCTTCATATACCTCCAATCTAATTAACTGAATTGTTATGAATTGCTATCTTTAAGTTACACCAGGAGGGTAATTTATGAAAGGAGGATGTAGCAACGGGCTAAGATCGGATACCCAAAGCTGCTTGGGACTTGACAAAGGTTATTGGAAGGAAAATCGGGCTTATGCAAATCTAAAGAGAATGGTTTAACAAATCACCAGTTAAGATCACACTTTCAAACATGGAGCCTTATATTTCCATTCAACTAAGGAGACTGTTCCGGTCTACAAACTGAATAACTGCAGAAAGACCAAAGGGGTTTCACATCTGCTAACTGGGAAATTGGAGGAACAGCTAAAGATCATTGTCTGAATAGTCTGCAGCAAACAGGATTTCATGAATGTGCATTGATGGTCATAAATATCTACTCCCATGCATTACTGCATGGGCCGTAATGGAAATGACTATTCTGTCTACTCTCAGGTGATTAACAGAAATCAGACTATGACGAAATTATTCTGGTACTCCATTGATTGAGACTACTTTACAAAAGACTATATTTAAATGTTAACCTGTGGGCATGGTGGAGGATAAAAAAAAGGCAGAGGTAATTCCTAATTATAAGTTTTCCAGACAGTGCTGCTACTCTGATCACGCCTCTAATACCTGATTCTAAGCCCTCTAGACAGTGCTGCAGCTGTGTCTCTGGTGAGTGGTAATTCCTCATTCTTAGTCCTCTAGACTCTGCTACAACTGCTTCTTTGGTCCCAGTGTTAATTTCTAAGTCCTCTAGGCAGTGCAGCAGCTAGGTCTCTCTTCCCAGTCGTAATTCCTCATTCTTAGTCCTCTAAACTCATAGTAAAAATCACAATATAATCTACAACACCAATAGCTCTAACTTTCATGAAGGCGAGACCGACTGCATTGAAATGCTTGTATTGTCGTGGGCAGCTCAAAACTTTCAGTGAAAGAGCAAAAGTGCATACACTTTTTTTTGTTCGTTTCGTGTAAATCCGTCAAATGATGCCACGGAGCGTGTGATCTAATTTTAGCTATACTGGTGCTATCACCACCAATGTAATGTATACTGTTCAATATGGATGACGATGAGGAAGGCAAAGGAGCTTAAAAACCTCATTAACAACAATGTAGGTTCAATAAGGGATCATGATCTGGATACAAATTTTCTATAGCTTGTTGTCACCACAGGCTCAAAGACTAGTAAATCCAAAATTGCAGTTTTTACAAAGTTTAGGTTTTGCAATGTTTTCTAGTCACTTGATAAAGCTGGAGGGTGGAACCAACTAATGAAGTTTAGAACTAAGGTTCGTTCTGACAGGACAGGGTTTTTAATTTCCCAACTTCTCTAGGCAATAGACCTTTGAGAGTTTTGTTGTCTTTTTATAAATGTACAATCTACATTAACACATGGGGAATAAATACTGAGATTTTCTAACACTTCAACCTTCCACCTGGAGAAAAAATGATCCTATAGGGGTTTACTCTGTTTATTATAAAGTTCTGAAAACTTTAAATGCCATGAAGAATTTGGGCAGAGTTGCCTGCGAGATTCAATCAAGCTTGCACCTCTCTAGCTATGGATTCTATGTCAGGACCGGAGGCTTCAGATTATGCTATATCTTCCTTCGCTTTATTAACATAAAGAAACCACAGCAGCTCAGGAAAAGATATAATAAGAACACAAGATGCTTTAAACATAAAGCATTGACGTAATGTTCAACAAAAATCAACAACAACTCCCAAGAGTCTCTTTGCTTATAATAATAGTCCATAGTCCTTTGTCTCTGTCCATCGTCCCTATATAACCGGACTTCCCATCATCTTCCTCCTCTTTCTTCGCTGCTCCCGCAGCCAGATAAGTGCTTTTCTATTTTGTCTTCTTTTCTTGTGATTGATTGTCTTGCGGTCTTTGGGGACTCCTTGCATGGTTTATTCCCTTTCAGAGTCCCTGGTTGCGGGAACGTTCTGTCGTTCCTACGCGACTTTATTCCCACTTGTGTGCGGTGTGCACATAGACCGCAAGGGGGCGGCCTGTCGCCTCGCCGACCCTCCGGCGCGCCTCCGCAGTACGAGGAGCCGCGCCGTGGGGTCTGCTTGCGCAGGGGCCGACCCTCGCGTACCCCTCTGACACCTGGTGATCCGGGTCTGTACTTTCACAATTTTGACGCCCTCTGGGGTCTGTATAGCGGTTTTGACCGCGTGAATCGCCTTCGGGCGAGATCTGTGCACCTCTTTAACAGTGTGTGGCCTAGCGCGCTTGAGGGGTACGTAGACCCGGTCCCGGCGAGGAGGGTCTGCGCGCTTGGGGGTTGGTGCAGCCCACCTGCCACGTCAGCTGGCCCAAAACGTGATCGCAGCCGCTGGGCCTGCCCACATTCGAGAACTTTCTCGGTTGCCGCCCTCTTGGGTGCCCCGCATTTGCCCCTTGGTTCCGAGATGGAAGGGGAGTACGAGGAGGAGGCCTGCCCCTATCTGCAGGATGATGAGTTTTACCAAGCGGTGGACAACTCCATCTATCGTTGTGTGACGGAGGTGGTAGGGCCCATGGAGGACCGCCTTTCAGCCCGCATCGTGGAGGAGTGTGCGAAGCTGGCAGCGGCGCAGGTGCCGCCGTCCCCCGAACTCCCGGGGACGTCCGGCGGGCTGCCGCCCGCTCCGAAGAGACCCCGAGGTGAAGGGCCTTCATCGGAGGCCCAAGGCGTGGATAAGGGCGCTTTCGAGCGTCTTCGTGACGCCTTCCTGGCCAAGGCGACGGCGGTGCCTCCGACGCCCTTGGTGGAGCCTGGCACTTCGGGCGGCCTGTTGACGGCGCCCGCCTCCCCGATCTACGACTCTCCGGACACGGATGACGACGGGGAGTCGACCCGTTCTTGGCTCCCGGCGCCTTCAGGGAAGGAGATGCCCCGAGATGAGTCGGGCATGCTGGACCCGGACGAGATCGTCCACCCCCGATCCGCGGCCTGGGCCCCGGGGGAGATGGTGGCGAAGTTTGTCGCGGGCAGGTTGCGCAAGCCCCTGGAGAAGGAGGCGAGGGGTTGCCTGCGCGGGGAATGCCCTCGGCCTACTTTGGTGGGGAAAGTGGCCATGACACCAGAATTGGACCCCAAGATGGCCACCTTCCTGGCGAAATTCATGAAGGACCCCAGGAAGGGGATCGACCGGTCCTGGCGGGCCTGCCAGGACAAGCTGTTGGACGCGGTCGGGCCCGCCACGAAGATCCTCGATATGGCGGAGGAGGCTCGAGCGAATGGCACCGCCATTTCACCGGAGGTGCTCTCCAACTGGGCCCAGAGGGTGATCGTATTCTTGGGCAACGCCAACTGTGCCCTGTCCACGGAGCGGCGGCGGTCGCTCCTTATCAAGCTGGACCCGAAGCTGGGGGACCTGGCCTCGTCGGAGGCAGGTGCCGTGGCCCAGGGTGGCCTTTTCGGTGAGCCTTTCATCCGCGAGCTTGGAAAGTTCGTGAACACGTTCACGTCGCTGGACAAGGCCCAGTCCAGCATCAAGAGGGTGTTCCACCAGCGTTTTTCTGGAGGGGCCGCGCGATCGGCCGTGGTCAGCAGACCAACAACCGTGGACAAGGAAATGCCCCCGGTGAGTGTACTTTGCTTGGATCAAGTTCCGATTGGGGGGCGGCTGGCAAGCTTTTACGGGGAGTGGGAATTGCTCACTGCCGATGCTTGGGTTTTGCAAACTGTGAGAGGTTTCCATATAGAGTTTCACGACCAACCAACTCAGGTGAGGCCCCCGCGCCCGATGGTTTTCTCAGAATCCGACGCGCGATTGATAGACGGGGAGGTCTCAGACTTGCTGCGCAAGGGAGCCATCCGTCTATCAACGCGCCACCCTCATGGGTTCCTCAGCAACGTCTTCTTGGTAGACAAGACGGATGGGGGCAAGAGGCCTGTGATCAATCTCAAGGAATTCAATGGGTGGTTGGTCTACCGTCACTTCAAGATGGAGGGGATCCACCTCCTTCGGGACGTGCGCCTCCCTCGGGATTGGATGGTGCGACTGGATCTCAAGGATGCCTACTTGGTCGTTCCCATCCACCCCCCTCATCGTCGTTTCCTACAATTCCTGTGGGACGGCAAGGTGTTCGAATTCACCGCCCTGCCGTTCGGTCTTTCTTCGGCCCCGTGGTGCTTCACGAAGGTCCTTCACCCGGTGGTGGAGTTTCTCAGAAGCCAGGGGGTCCGTATGATAGTATACCTAGACGACATCCTCCTCATGGGACAGTGCCCAGAGGTGCTGGCAGGACAGCTGCGTCAAGCTGTCGGCCTGCTTCAGAGACTGGGGTTCGTCGTCAACGGCTCCAAGTCGGTCTTGGTTCCCACTCAGCAGATCACCTTTTTAGGTTTCGTGGTGGACTCGGTACAGGCGGTCTTGAGCCTACCGGGTCGGAAGGTCGCAAAGATACGACACCTGCTTTGGCAGACGATCGCGAGGGATCGTACGTCACTGCGCCATGTCGCCAAGGTGGTGGGTCTTCTATCGTCCTCCATCCAGGCGATTTTCCCAGGCCCGCTGCACTACAGGGCTCTTCAGCGCCTGAAGGCGCAGCATTTGCGCCGTGGGATGTGTTACGACCAGTGGGTTCCCCTCACAGACGAAGTGAAGGAGGAGATGTCATGGTGGCTGTCTCACATGGAGGCATGGAATGGGCGAGCGATCTTCGGGTCGGCTCCGGACTTGATCATAGAGTCCGACGCCAGCAGGTCGGGCTGGGGCGCCCGGTGCGGTGATTTTTCCACCGGCGGCGCCTGGTCGTCAGAAGAACAACAATTGCATATCAATTGTTTGGAGCTCCTTGCGGGCTCCTTCGCGGTTCGCTGTTGGACCAAGGATTCGGTCAAGGCTTGTGTCCTGCTACGGATGGACAATATTTCGGCGGCCCGATATGTGAACCACCTGGGAGGTCCTCGGTCCCGCGCTTTGGCGGATTTAGCGAAGGACTTCTGGGATTATTGCCGGTCTCGTCACATTGCGGTGACGGCAGAGTATCTGCCAGGCCAGTCCAATCAAGTGGCGGATTGGCACTCTCGACATCTCAGGGATGCCAGCCAGTGGAAACTGGATCCGGGAGTCTTCCGGTGGCTACATTCCCTTTGGGGCCCCTTCTCGGTGGACCTCTTCGCGTCCCGTCTCGACCACCAGCTGCCGCGGTTCTACAGCTGGAGGCCGGACCCTCTGGCGGAGGCCACGGACGCGTTCTTGCAGGATTGGAGTCGGGAACAACCGTTTGCGTTTCCCCCGTTCTCCATGATCATGCGAACGGCGGCTCAAATACGCCGCCAGGGTGCGGACCTGGTGTTGGTTACACCGCTGTGGAGGTCTCAAGTATTGTTTCCGGTTCTTCTGGAACTTTCCTGGGATTTTCCAATCCTACTCCCCCTGTTTCCTCTGCTCCTGACGAGCCCGGATCTGGAACCTCACCCTCTCGTCATGCAGAACACTCTCCGCCTCGTGGCGTGGAGGCTCTCAGGAGACGCTGGACGCTCCCGGGCCTTTCGGGGACGGCTGAGCACTTGCTCTCCAAAGCATGGGCCGATAGTACGACGAAGCGTTACAGATCCGCTTGGCTTAAGTGGATGCGTTGGTGTTTACGAAGGGATCTGGATCCCGTGGTCGCAGGCCTCGTTCCCGTGCTGAATTTCCTAGTGCATTTGGTCGACAAGGGTCTAGCGTATAGGACGATCAATGCTATTCGATCGGCGATTTCTGCTGGCCATGATAACATCGATGGCCATCCGGTAGGGGAACATCCTCTTGTGTGCCGGCTTCTGCGAGCTGTTCGCCTCGCGCTGCCGCCAGAACCCAGGTACTCCGTCCTTTGGGACGTCAATTTGGTTCTGAATTTGTTCCTGTCGTGGCCGGCCAATTCCTATTTGTCTCTTAAAGAGCTGTCGGCGAAGTTAGCCATGTTGTTATGTCTGGTCTCTTGTAGGCGCGTCTCGGACGTGCGCGCGCTGGATGTTTCGGCACGCATTTTTTCCCCGGATGGGGTTACTTTTACGGTGGGCCGACGCACTAAGACGTCGTCGCGTTCCATTTCTTATCCAGCCTTTACTGACACTCCTAAGTTGTGTGTCGTGCAATGCCTCAAAGCTTATGAGGACCTGACCTTGGATCTGCGCCCTCCGGGCGAGCGTCAGTTGTTGATTGCCCTGCGGAAGCCACACAAAGCTGTCTCCTCCCCCACTATTGCTCGGTGGGTGCGTTGGGTCATGTAGGAAGCGGGCATCAATACTTCTCTCTTTGGAGCACACTCCGCCAGGGGAGCCATGGCCTCTAAGGCGTTCTCGGTGGGTGCTCGTCTGGAGGACCTTATGCGAGCTGCGGACTGGTCCTCGGATTCCACCTTCAAGAGGTTTTATTTTAAGCCGGTGGTAGATTTAGCTCAGTTGGTGGTAAGTAAGCTTTAAACTAGCATAATCTGAAGCCTCCGGTCCTGACATAGAATCGAAATTTGCCTAGCTTACGTAACGGTAAGTTTCAATTCTATTAAGGACACGGAGGCGAGGATTATCCCACCCGGACTACGGTGGCGTCTCTACCCACCCGTATGGCAGTAAGTAAAGCGTTTTCCTTTACATTGTCAGTACTGTGTTGTTCTCTGCATGCTCCTCGCCTTGTTGTCGCATTTCCTGGGCCACCTCGCTGATACTGTTCCTTTTTTGGCAGGCAACGACGGTGCTAAACAGGACCAATGAGGCTTAAGCGTGATCTGCGCGAAGAAAGAGGAGGAAGATGATGGGAAGTCCGGTTATATAGGGACGATGGACAGAGACAAAGGACTATGGACTATTATTATAAGCAAAGAGACTCTTGGGAGTTGTTGTTGATTTTTGTTGAACATTACGTCAATGCTTTATGTTTAAAGCATCTTGTGTTCTTATTATATCTTTTCCTGAGCTGCTGTGGTTTCTTTATGTTAATAAAGCGAAGGAAGATATAGCATAATCCTCGCCTCCGTGTCCTTAATAGAATTGAAACTTACCGTTACGTAAGCTAGGCAAATTTCGATTCAGGTTTGGGTTAGTTTTAGACTGAAAGACCTGGGAGCCCCTTATAAAAGTGTCTTTGGCTAAAATACTTTAAAGAGTTTTTGCCTTGAGCGGTGTCGACCGGAACTGTAGGAGACTCCCTGGAATGTTGTCTTTGCAGACCAGCTCTGGGTTGACCACATATAATTTTTTTACTTCCTAAGTGATCACACTGGGAGGATACAGTGTTAGTTAAACTCACAATGAGAACTTCTAGTACTGTTAAAAGTTAGGCAGTTAAATAAGTATCAAGGAGCTGTAAAAAATATAGGAGCCCAATTTCTTAACAAGGTTCAGAGTATGTATTAGGCAGCATATGTGGTCTTTACCCAAAGTTCAGAATTTTTGATTTGGTGGTTAATTTGTGTCCTTGTTTACACCAAACTTAAATATATTTTATGCTTTTCGGTGATTTTTAACACTCTACACACAATATATTTAGAACCACTTTGAAAAAGGATATGTTTACGAACAGTAGTACAGCCCATGTATAACCCTAAATGTTATCTACTCTATACGTTTCACTGTGGCTCATTTTTTTTTATTAAAGCTGTTAAAATGAAATCATAAGTTACTGATTAAGCTGTGCTTGTAATTAGTTCTAGAAGTATTTTGATATTGATGACTTTAAAAAGGTTTTATTTTTGTTATCCTATGTATATTTTCCCAAAACATATTAGTTTTGTGCGTTTTTTAAGGTAATGACTATAACCAAAAGAAATGGATTTTGACTCTATTACATACATGTACATTGGGGGTGGAGGGGCCATACCTAAATTTTCATCTAAATTTAATTTCCTCAATATTAATTAGAACACTAAAAGTCAATCAAGGAGATTTAATGTCACTTAGCAAAGAATACACAATCGAATGCAACCCATTCTGAAAACCAATCAAAAATTAGAATATGACAAATAACTGTTGGGTAGTCTGGTTGCTGGGTTAAACAGAGCGGCTGATATAAATATTTTCCGAATTATACAGTATGCCTGGGGTTGAGAGAGTGAGGACTGTAGTGTGCTCGCCAGCCCAGGACCATGTAACAAACCATGCCACACACTGAGCTCTGGGAGAAGAGTTGGATGCTTGACCCAGGCACTCAGGTGGACCTGCCTCACTCCTGAGGTCTGGAGCTGACGAACATTGAGGCAAAGGCTTCAAGTGTGATGAGTCTCAGGTTATGGATTTTTCAGGTCGTGGGGGAGTTACCATATGTCCATTGCTAGTCAGAATCCATTGTGG
Organism: Lissotriton vulgaris; assembly: GCF_964263255.1. NCBI lineage: Eukaryota > Metazoa > Chordata > Amphibia > Caudata > Salamandridae > Lissotriton > Lissotriton vulgaris. The sequence continues at coordinate 94,241,251 of NC_141698.1, forward strand.
TTCGGCAACTGGAGCTTCAGCCTTGCGCGACTGCTTTCGCTTGACAAGACCTAGGTCTCCTTTCTCCAAAATCGTGCCTCAAGCGCATCAGTACTTATTGGCACAGGCCTTCATTTTGCATTTGCGAGAGGTGTCAGACACAAATCTCATCAGGGTCTATAAACTTGTAGTCCTCTTTGGTAGCTTCATTCCAAGAACCCTCCCAAACAGCAAGGTTGCAGAACTTTCTCCTGCTGTGGAATGGTAAACACAAAGGGCTGAGTGTAATGCTGACAGGAGACAGATGCATTCCAGCGCAGCACACTGAACCACCCATTTCAAAGTACTCAGAAACGTTCAACAACTCTATTTGCCTGTGGCCAGAAAGGTGTACTTTTCTGGTGTTTGATGTTCATGCTAATAAGAAAGTCTTTGAACTCTCTGTTATTGAAGGGTGGACCGTTGTAAGATTTGAAAATTGTGAAAATGTCTGAGAGCCTCTCGATAACTCTGCCAAGTGTGGTCGATAAGTCTCCCACTAGAGGAAAACTTGAGTACTTGGCGACAACTACGATGAAAAGATGTCCATTATTTAGGGGTCAGAAGAAGTCAGCTGCAATCGTCTCCCAGGCTTGCTTACTAAGATTGGACATGTTCAGCGGGTGCCAAGTAGTTTTGGAAGACAGTTGCACAGAGGACTCACTTTCAGCTCCCTTTCAAATCGTTAATCAATGAGCAGGAACCACACTCTATCCCCGAGGGCGGTTTTAGTTGTGGCAATACCACAATGTCTTTTGTGTGCTAGTTCAATAACTTGTTGGCTCAGGCTTTCAGGGATAACTATTCCTGCCCCTCTTAGAATGACACCATAATGTGTAACAAAGTTCTTTACTAAAATTTTTAAACTTCTGGTACTGATCATCATCTGTAAAAGGTTAATGTTGTTTCCATGATTGCCTTGAAATGATTTCTTTGAGCTTAAGCATGTCTGTCATTATTAGTAGCTGCCAGAATCTGTTCAATAGAAAGAGTATGCAGGTGCCCTTGACATTACTATGAAATTGATATATGCCTCAGCCGCTTTGGACATTGTACTAAGACGCCGGAGCGGCACCTGTGAAAAGTAGTCAGCGTGATTCTGATCCTTCCCCGGTTTATGCACAATAGTGTAATCATACTCCTGCAGACGCAATACCCATATCACGATGCGAGAGGGAATCATGGCTTTTGGATTTCCAAAAATGGTGAGTAAGAAATGATAATCTGCGACAAGGGTGAAATGCTTCCCGTAGAGAAACACATGCAAATGTTCAGACCCCAGACTACAGTTAAGTATTTGTATTTGTATTTGTATTTGTACTGGGTTTTATATCGCGCCAGCTCACCGACAGGTCTCAAAGCGCTACTAACCAAGTGCAGCAACAAGAAGCACGATGACTATAGAGAGATTCTGGAATGCCAGAAACTAGGAAGTAAATGCATCTTTGAAGAGTAGAGTCTTCAAAGACTTCCTGAAGTGGAGAAGGTTGGGCTCTCTACGAAGCACCTCCGGTAGCTTATTCCAGATTATCGGAGCCTGAACTGAAAAAGCTCTGCCTCCTTTAGTTGCCAGCTTAAAACGTGGGCAGGACAGCAGAAAGGAACCGGAGGATCGTAGGGCGCGCTTGGGTTTGTATAGTTCAAGTCTCTCTTTTATGTAGGCTGGCGCCTGTCCATGGATTGCTTTGTGACAGATGCACAAGCTCTTAAACTCAACTCTTTGCACGACAGGCAGCCAATGAAGCCTGTAGAGCAAGGGGGAGGCATGAGTCCGCCTTGGCACACCAAATATCAGGCGTGCTGCGTCATTCAGAGTAACCTGAAGACGATTGGATAGGTTTTTTGGGAGGCCAAGATATAGCGCATTGCCATAGTCAATTCTCGACACTATTGTAGCCGAGACAATAGTTCGTAGCATATTCAATGAGAGTAAGGGAACGAGCTTCCGCAATTTCCTGATTAGGTTGGTACAGGAACCAACTACAGCAGACACTTGGTTAGCCATCGAGAGTTCCTGATCAATCTTCATGCCGAGGCTCTTAACACTAGTACACGGTCTTGGGGTGGGTCCGAGTTCTTGTGGCCAAAACAGATCGTTCCAGGGAGAGGTCAAGGTTGAAACTACAAGGACCTCTGTTTTGTCTGGGTTGATTTTCAGTAAATTGGACGACATCCAGTTCACTGTAAATCGCAGTATGTCTTGGGCCGTGGACTGAGCTGATGATGTATTGTCGATACTCAGCAACAGCTGAGTATCGTCGGCATAATTAAAAACTTTACAGTTCATATTTGCCAGGGACTCTATCAATGGCTGCAGGTACAGATTGAATAGGAGTGGAGAGAGCGCGGAGCCCTGCGGGACTCCGCAAGATAAAACACCCTCCCCGGAGACCTGATCTGCAACCTGAATTCTCTGCGTCCTCCCAGATAGGAAGGCTGTTAGCCATTCGAGGGCTCGCTCTCCTATCCCGAGCCGAGTCAGTCTGCCCAGGAGCAATGCATGGCTGACAGTATCAAACGCCACTGAAAGGTCTAATAATATCAGGGCGCTTGGATTTTTGCTGTCAGCCATGCATCTGAGCTCATCCAGTACAGACAACATTACCAATTCTGTACTATGGTGGGCCCGAAAGCCGGCCTGCCGCTCCTGGAGAAGATGGTGAGATTCCAGGAGGGATGACAGGGATTTTAGCACGTGCTGTTCCAACACTTTTGACAGAAATGGCAACTGAGAAATAGGTCTGTAGTTCTTCAGGCTGGATGGATCTGCCCCGGGCTTTTTTAACAGGGGTCTGACGCGTGCCTCTTTAAAGGAGGTAGGTAATGCGCCAGTAGCGAGTGAGGTGTTTAGAAGGTGTAAGATCTGGTCTTCTAGGATCGGGATTGCTAATCGGAGAATGTCGGGTGGACACGGGTCAGCAGGTGAGCCTGACTTAATGGATGCCACCAGTTGTGTCAAGGTGGTAGGGTCAATTTCAGGGAAGCTTGTAAAGATAAGATTTGGAGGATTTAGAGGGGGCAATTGTTCGATGTGTGGAACTGGATTATCCTTCTTAATATCAGACAAGATAATCGCAACTTTTTCGAGGAAATATCCCTGAAAGGTATCACAGTTGATCGAGATGTCATTCTTTTCCTCCTTCACACTTAACTCTTTCAAGATTTGAAAGGTTTCTCTCTGAATGTTTGTGGCATTGTTTATACGTGTCTCATAATAGTCCTTTTTAGCTAAGACGATAAGCTTTTTGTATGTTTGAAGCGACATTCTATATAGTTCCCTATCAGTGTCCTTTTTGGATTTCCTCCAGCATCTTTCGAGGCAACGGAGTTTTCTTTTTTGTTCACGTAGATTTGGGGTGAACCAAGGGGCTCCTTTCTCAACACCTTTTACTCTTTGTACCTTTTCGGGGGCTAACTCATCGATTGATTTCTTAAGAGTAGTCGTAATTGCATCATATATTGAGTCAAGGTCAGAACCACCTTGAAAGACTATGGAAGTCTGTTTGTATTTGGGCAGAGTTTTGGCCAAGGTGTCAGAGTTTACTTTTTTCCATTGGCGTACTTTTTTGGTTTTTAAAGGGAGTTTAGCCTGGATATTGTTTAGCGGAACGTCGTACAGTATTAAATGGTGATCCGACCAAATACAGGGTGTAATACTTGCAATGGTCACCTTTGGCATAGAGGACCAGACAAGGTCGAGAATGTGGCCTTTTTTGTGGGTAGGAGCTTCCACAAGTTGTACTAATCCAAAGGCGGTCATAGTAGTCTGTAGTTTCTGGGCTAGCGGGTCTTGATCGCATTTATCCCAGTGGATATTGAAATCACCAGTGACCAGGATGTTTTTATAGCGTGTGCATAAATCTGATAGTATAGGAAGGAAAAGGTCGTTGAATTTTGAGGTGCTTTGGGGTGGGCAATACACTGTTAAGATGGTAAGACAGGAATTATTCATGGTGATTTTTATCCCTAGAATGTCGACGGTACTTATGGTCTCCGATAGGATTTTGGTTACCGAGAACTGCTTTTTAAAAATCGTTGCTACACCCCCTCCTCGTGCCCCCTCTGGTCGGTTGTGCCAGATCATATCATATCCACTAGGAAGGGCGGCGATGATATCCGGGGAAGAGGCATCGCTCAGCCAGGTTTCAGTGAGTGTCAGGAAATCAATGGTCTCGTCCTGTAAAAGAGTATAAATTTCTAGATGATGTTTCTGCATTGACCTGGTATTAAGGGTAGCTAGCTTAAGGGGGGGTGAAGGGTGAGGAATCTTACCACTGGGTCTGTACAAGATGTTAAGTTCCTCCAGAGTGGCGTATATAGCAGGGGAAAGTGCATAGCTGCCAGATTGCAGTACTAGGAGATCCCCAGAGGTGTAGCTGGTGCGAGTACCAGAGTCCCTATGCCCTATGCCCGGTCGTGCGCGGACGAGCGCAGACGGGCAGGACTCTGGCACGACTCCGGCGCAGATCCGGCGCTCCCGCTGATCGCGTCCGCTGCGCGGAGTCATCTCTGCCCGTTTTTATGGCGCCTGAAATCGCGTCACAAATAGCTGCCTGACCTAAGATGGCCGCCAAAACCGGTACTCTGCTCTCGGCGTCGATACTCGGCCGAGAGCAGGTCCGATTCGGAAAGCAGGGGTACAATTACTGTTTTGGCGCAAGGGGGGTCAACAGGGGGGTCGCAAGCACCTAATACAGTCAGGTGCACAAAAGTACAATTTTCCACCGTTTCGGTTCGTAAAAACAAATAAAATTTTAATAATACTAGAGACCTCCCGGCTTCCGCCTCAGGAGGGTGAGAGATGCGTGCAGGTTAGAAATTACCGGCACTCTCCCTTCGCGTCCCTTTTATGGCGCCTGAAATCGCGTCACAAATAGCTGCCTGACCTAAGATGGCCGCCAAAACCGGTACTCTGCTCTCGGCGTCGATACTCGGCCGAGAGCAGGTCCGATTCGGAAAGCAGGGGTACAATTACTGTTTTGGCGCAAGGGGGGTCAACAGGGGGGTCGCAAGCACCTAATACAGTCAGGTGCACAAAAGTACAATTTTCCACCGTTTCGGTTCGTAAAAACAAATAAAATTTTAATAATACTAGAGACCTCCCGGCTTCCGCCTCAGGAGGGTGAGAGATGCGTGCAGGTTAGAAATTACCGGCACTCTCCCTTCGCGTCCCTTTTATGGCGCCTGAAATCGCGTCACAAATAGCTGCCTGACCTAAGATGGCCGCCAAAACCGGTACTCTGCTCTCGGCGTCGATACTCGGCCGAGAGCAGGTCCGATTCGGAAAGCAGGGGTACAATTACTGTTTTGGCGCAAGGGGGGTCAACAGGGGGGTCGCAAGCACCTAATACAGTCAGGTGCACAAAAGTACAATTTGCCACCGTTTCGGTTCGTAAAAACAAATAAAATTTTAATAATACTAGAGACCTCCCGGCTTCCGCCTCAGGAGGGTGAGAGATGCGTGCAGGTTAGAAATTGGTCTGCTTTCTTAGGTTGAGAATAAGTACGTTTGATCTGAGACACACTCCGGATAGCATAGGGCACAATGAGTCTCTGAGCATCAGGCTGTCCATTGTGTTGAGCGATGATTGCGCCCAACCCCACCGGACTTGCATCCAGCACAAATTCTGTATGCAATTTCAGATCAAAGAAAGCTATTTCAGTTGCATTTTCAATTGCGTGTTTTATCTTTTTGAAAATTCGGTTTCATTTAGATGACCATTGAAAAGGAACAACTTGCTTTGTTAGTTCTCTTAGAGGGGCACTCACAGTTGGAATATCACAAATGTACCTGGAGCAGTAGATGCACATGCCTAAGAAGGATCACAGCATGGTCACATCTTCTGGAGTGCAAGTAGATGACAATGCTTTTACCTTTTTGGGGTCAGGAGCGATTCCCTTTTCAGAGTAAATAGGATCAAAGAATTGAAGTGTGTTTTTTTTAGACTCACATTTCCCAAAATTTAGTGGTAAACCTGCATTAGCAAATAAACGGCATACTTGTGCGAGTGCTTTATCATGTTCCTTTCGTGAAGCCCCAAACAACAGTATATCATAACTGTATGTAAAAGCATGTGTGACAGGCTGAATTATTCTGTAGCTGATGAGAAAACAAAACTGAGTCTCTTATATCTGAACAAACATGAGTTGAAAAAGTAGTAATGTACCAAAAGTTGACTTCTAGTTCAAGTTGATGGTAGCCTTAGTTCAAATCAAGGCGGGAGAAGACATTGGTGCCATTCAGCTTTGTGATCATGTCCGCAATGTGTGGACCTGGATGTATCTCTTTCGGTTGCTTTGTTGGCCTGTCGCATATCAACACAAATGTGCACTGAACCTACACTGTCATTTTTTGGCACCACCACAATAGTGAAACCCACAGTGTCGGATCAGTAGAGTGCTCGATGATATCATCCTTTTAACAGCGTTTCTAGGTCTCTCAACAGCTTCCTGCAAGTAAGTGAAAAGAAATTTGATGGTGTAGCTGTGCAACAGGGCGAATATCTTAATAAAGGTGCAGCTTCACATTAATAGTCTTAAGTTTCCCAAGTCATGAAACAATGTCGGGAATTAACTCACTATTTCAGAATGAGCTTTCAAGTTGTAGTTAATGGAGATCAGTCCCATGTCAGCAACAGTATTGAAACTTAAAAAGCACTTACTCGACATAGTTCATTGGAGGGCATGAATGGGTCTGTGACGGACATTACTATTGCACATCCATCTTCTTCACTGTCAATCGATGACATCAATAAACCTTTGGAAGATGAATTTGATAACGATCGACTATGGTTCGGTTCCCCTTGCCCTAGTCGATGTTGCCGTAAGGCCTAGTAGGAGTGGCTAGACTACTTCTGGAACTTTCTGGCATCCATCTTCTCGACTCTCCGTGATGCATGTACATTTTCTTTTGCTTTGCAAACTTAACAAAAAGGTTGTCTTTCCCGCAGCCTTTGCATGTCTGTCCGATGGTGGGACATTTACCTTCATGTGGAAAAGAGAATTCACAGTGGAAACACAATTTCTTTTACTTCAGAGAAATCACTCTAAGGGCCTGATTTGTGTTTCAGCTTACTTTTCATGCTTAACGCCGATTCATTTGGGATTGTTCCTGCTTCCATATCAGCAGCTTGTTAAATCAGCACGTTCCTCAGTGCTTCCAGCCATGAGCACTTTCTCCAAACTGAGCATTTCTCCTCACTGAATGCGTAGTCTGAATGAATCGGAGAGGCAACCATCGATAACGCTGATGTGTGGCTTCTTCATCATTGAATTAAATGAACTTGCTTTGCTTTATAAGCGTATCAACTCTCTCAACTAACTCCTCCATCGTCTCACCAAGTTGCTGTTTTGCTAGCTGAAAGTGTACTTTTCATAGTAGACATTCGGCATTGGATTGAACTTGGCCTCCAACGTCTTCTTGATTTGCTGTATGATTCTTCATCAGCTCATGATATCTTCTTTATCACTTCTTTTACTCCGTCACCTGCAAAGATCTTTTAAGTATTTGATAATCTTTTTGTCACCTGCTTCTTCTATAACATCTATGAAATCAAATATTTCAATCCAGGTAGCTCATCTGGTGCCAATATTCAGCTTTTTGGCTATGTCGAATGGAGGCGGTGGTTTCAGGAACACAGCAGCGCCATATTTTGTGTGCTTTTCAACAGCCATTGGAGAGCTTGAAGATCTCTTGAGTTGCGCTGAGTGTCACCATCCGCCTCTGTGGCCCCTCCTGCAGGGACCAATGGCTTCGTAAGCACAACCCCTGTGCTTTCGCTTGGGTTGTTGTGGATGCTGTATGCTACTTTGTGTGCACTGGCCCACGGCCAAGTCTCGATGGGAGGTCAGTGACATTTCTCGTTCGGTGAGTACAGTTGTACTTTCTCTGTATCCGGAAATCGGTTGAACCCAGTGTTTTATAGTCCTGCTACTCCTAACTTCAAGTTGACCGGCGTACCCGCCCCCAGCCGACACCCCAGACACTGGACATCTTCCATACCATCCTTCCATGGTAAGACCTTTGTTCACACACCCACGGTTTTCCGACCAATCCCATTCCACATCCCCCTTCTCGTTTTTTTTTACTTTCTCCCCTCCGGACTTCCACGCCCATATCACGTTCCACGACACACCCGCTTTGATCCATCATTCACCTTTTTGAGGAGCTGTCACTTCTCCTTGGCATGTCTCACCCCCCGAGGTGCACACCTTCCTCTCTCCCAAGTCGCAGCCCGACGTCAAGAGAGCTCCCTCAAGGCACGACTCGATCCATTGCCTCGCACACCAGAGGCTCCCTTACTGCAAGAATTCCCTTATAGACTGCGATCTTCATTAAGATACGGAGGCCATTTCTGATCCCTAATCGCACCGGTTGTTTGACGTAGCTACACAGCCCTGAAGAGTCACTGGAGAACTCCCATATGTGACGACACACTTGTTGGCTGGTTGTTTCTTTGTTGTTGCTCTAATAAATACTTTTGAACGAACACTCTGGTGTCGACCACTAAAATTGGTAGAATACGAGACATTTCTAACAATGCGATATCCTCATAACATGTGCCCAGGACTCTGATTCTCATTTCTGGTGTGGATTTCACGACTCACACATTTACGGGGGTTATACAGTATTTCCCCCAGATCTGGCAGCTCTGTGTTCACTCTCAGCATCACATACACAACGAATATCAGTCAGCCAGAACGCCAAACTACCTGTCTTACTAAAAACGCCACGTCGAGAAATCAGTTGTACTTTCTGTACCTGGTTGTCTCTGCCTTTATTGTTTTCTTTCACCTAGCTGTCACTGCCTTTAGCATTTCTCTCTGCCTAGTTGCCTTTGGCGTTTCTGCTTTACATATGCACTGGATCAGTGTTATGCTGTTCTTTTGGCTTTACTAGTAGATTTTTGGCTGGCTTATAACTGTGCTCCTCTGTAGGGCCATCACCTTCTTCAAAGGCCTCTCAAAAGCTGGAGTTGGGCTTTGACTCCACATACGCCAACTGTAGACCGCTTCTTGAGGCACACGTAGCACAGCAGTTTGCTGGACCACAACAAACTCAGGGAGAGCAGTCTTGGGTCCTTGGGGCACGTTTCCCCTATCTCATCACCAGCTGTAGCATCCTCCCCAGCCTGGGAGTATGTAACAGATCACGCCACACACTGAGATCTAGTTGCACATCTTTATTCTTCCGCATGCAACTGTTAACTGAATGCACTGAATCACAAACTTTATCAACCACACCCAGTCACATCCGCCAGATTACGTAACACTTGAAAGGAGTCTGCTGAGGGCCACTATTGGCCTCATACACAAACACAGAACATGACAAGGACTAATGTCATTGCAAACAATTGTTAAATATTCTGAGCTCAAGTAACAGTTCTAGGGATACCTTCCAAGACAGACCATATAAAAACAGATCTGCGTCGCTACATTCTTTAATGGTAATGGCACATTTAGCCTTGCTATTGATGAGTCAATACATTAATTATAATTGGAGGTTTTACGCAAATAACCATTGGTAATACTAAATCATACTCTTTTGAGCAGAATTTAAATATTAGGAACTAGCTGGAAACCATTCCGAGACTATTGAAAAGTCTGTGATGCCAATTTAAAGACACACATTATGCTGTACAAGTGGCAATAACAGAACATGTATTAGTTTTAGAACGAAGCATTATAACAGACATATTGATTTGATTACTTCACTTGAAGAACAAGTTACTTACCTTCAGTAACATCTTATCTGGTAGAGACTATCTAACCACATATTCCCATAGATTTGTTCCCAGGCGTCAGACTGGAACAGGAAATTTTTAGAGCAGTGCCCCGGCATGCCCGTAGGTGGCATTCAGCTATATACGTAGGTGGCAGCCTCCGTGATGGAAGCACCCTGACATCAGTTTAATTTCACGACTTTCCACATCAGAAGTGTGAAGCCACGAGAAACACAGACAACTAGTGTGAAATTCTAAGGCCCTTAGAAGGGTGACTATCACACTATAATCAGTTCACTAAGCGGGGAAGATGGGAGAGTTGGTAAGGAATCTGTGGCTAGGTAAGAGTCTCTACCAGATAAGGCGTTACCGAAGGTAAGTAACTTGTTCATCGATAGAGACTTTAAGTCATAGATTCCTTACTTTCGAATAGATACCCAAGCAAAACAGATTAGAACAAGAAGTCCTGCAGGACCGAACGGGCAAAATGCCCATCACAACCAACATGACTAGTGTTTGGTGAACATATGTAGTGATGCCCACATTGCTGCCTGACAGACTGCAGGACAAGGACTCCTCGAGCTAACACAGTGGTCGCAGCCTTGGCCCTGGTGCAGTAAGCATGCGTACCCGGAGGATTATCCATCGTGAGATGGTCCGTTTCTGTACTACCTTGCCTTTCTTAGCTCCAACATAACCTACAAAGAGTTGATCGTCCACCCAGACCTCTTTGGCTCTATCAATGTAGAACAACAATGCTCTTTTTGGGGACAGGTGGTGGAGTCAGGAAGGAGTCAGGTGTGCCTTCAGCATGTTGATAGTGAACCCCAGCGAATGCAGAAGGTCTGGCGTTGTCTAGAAGTGAAAGACGACAGCCTGGGTTATGCTTGCCTTCAAAACCCAATCATTGAGTTACGGGAAGACTGGAACCTCTGACCTTCGCAGATGTGCTGCAACCACCACTATCACCTTGGAGAACCCCCGAGGAGTGCTCGTAAGGCCAAAAGGGAGGACAGTAAACTGAAGGTACCCGTGGGCCACCATAAGCCACAGGTAACTTATGTGGGTTGGCTGGACACTGATGTGGACATATGAGTCCTACAAGTCCAAAGCTACTTTCCAGGCTCCAGGACAAATAGGACTTGAGCTAATGTGAGATTCTCCTTTGTCAAGAGAAAGTTGAGAAGGCGCAGGTATAGGCTATGGCCAAGGCTCCATCCTTTTTGCGCACTAGAAAGTAGTGGGTATAGCAGCAACAACAACCTACTTCTGATACTGGCACCCTCTTGGTGGCTACCTTGGCAAGTGCATCAAACAACAAAGTATGGACAATGAGTGGCCTCAATTAAATTTATAAAAATTCTTACCTTCCCATTAAAATTAAGTTTGATTTTTTCTGTTTGTTTGTGAATGAAATAAAATATTTTATCATTGATTTGTTTGATGAATGTTTCTGTATATTTTGTGTATTGTTTTCCGGTTCAAATCATCAAACATGCTTAGTTCAGGGTCCTGTGCACCAGTAAAAACTCAATGAGGGTCCCTAGATTTCAGTAATGATTGATTGGCGGTCCTAAGGTTTCAGTAATAGCTAATTGGGGGTCCACAGAAGTTAACAGGTTAAGAACTACTGGTATAGGGGTTTCTGGTAACCATAAAGGTCCTCTGACCACTCCCAATCATCACGCTCTCCAGGCCTGTCAAACGAAAAAGGAACTGCCTCTGGACTCAGGAAGTATGGGTAGAGATACTGTTGGAAACGGCGTCTGGTGGTGTTGATTTGGCTCGCATTGCAGTCCGGTATAATGATGGGGCCCGGGCCGCTGCATTGTCGACAGCGATGGCACTGGAGCTGGCACCGGGAAGGTCTCACAGGAGGCACTGCTCCAGATTCAGCACTGGATACAAGGACTGACTGTTGCAGAGGGCGACCTCACTGGTGGCGAACCAGAGGGGTCGGCGAGCTCAAATATGATGTGCATAGTCTCCTAAAGCTCCTTGGGTTCAGCAGGGGTTGCTCCTGGTTGTTCTTCGTGGCGCGGAGCTGACACAGGCACAGGCTTCACCACAAAGTGAGGCCTGGCCTGCCAACACTCCCACACAAGATTCAAGTATTTGCTCCGGTGCTCAGAACTCAAAGACTGCTTCGACTTCATAGACTTCTTATGAGAGGCTGCCTGGTATATGATGTACAGTTATGTAAGCGGACACGTTGCACTAGTCCAGACAACCCTTATGGTGAATTAAGAGGTCTTAGCCAACCTTAGAACATTCTCCAAGGGGTAGGTGTGGAGAGTAGCCTTCAGGCTTAGTCCAAATGGAGTGTAAAGCAGCTTGTTTATCAGAATGCAATCTTACAGTATAGATTAAGTGAAAAGAACCAATATAAAATATGTATTTATAATAGAATACGCTCTAGTATGTTCAAATATCTCCAACACGGAGATAAACACAATGCACACAATACTTCAGTTAGAAACACAGTAAATAGCCCGATATACACAGTGGACTCCAGGGAGGGTCCAAACCATATATTAAGAAAGAGGTATAAGAACCACGACTCTGATCAAGACAGCGTTGAGAAGACGTAGAATTGATGGAGACCCTGAGAACCACCCAAGGTAAGTAGATAGGGACCCCACGAAGAGTGTGTGCAGTGTGGGAACCCGACCGGGGCTCAGTACTAGTCCCGGTTGGATTTTTTAAAATTAAGGACCCTTCCCAGTGGACCCTGAGGAAACCCCTTGGCAGACAGAAGGATGAAGAGCCGCCCCACCCGTGGATACCCTAGTACCCACGTTACCTACACCAGAGACGCTGGGTGCATAGGGGTGAAGTGGTGTGGGAAACCGCTGTCGAACCTATTGGAGGTCTTCAGGAAAGTGCAGCTACTGGAAGAGAAGAAAGTGTCAGTGGGAATCCAAACCTGGCTTACTTGTGTTATTGTCCTTGTCTGCTTTTGGAGTGCATGTCTTGGATGGATGGTGCAAAACTAGGGAAGTTGTTCTGAAGTTTTGCCCTTGAGTCCTGTTACGGTCATCCTTGATGTTAAGGTTTTGTACTGCAGTCGATTTGTTCACAGGAGGAATATCTAGGGAGATTTCCCTATTGGCATCTGCGTTTCTTGTGCTGAGCTGAGTAAGCGAAACGTGGTCTGTCAGTAAGTTGGCTTAGACAGGTTTTTGTTCAGAGATTTCCTTTTTTTGCTACTTTTTGGTTTTGTGCTCTTTTCTGTCAAGCCAGAGAGTTTTTTTTGTTAATTTATGTTGCAAGGGGGGTAGGTCTCCTTTAGGTCCAGTAGTATCTCCTTTTATATCTGGCGAAGTACCCGTCACCTTGCCCTTGCTTGCTGGGCTACTATTCTCTGTGTGTGGCTCTTCCTGGGCCGTTCCTTGGCTGATGACTTGAGTCTTTTTGGGACAGTTGGGGGTCACCTCTCGAAGTTAGGCCACAGTGTGTTTCTGTTTATTTGTGGCTTTCAGGTCCTCTAGGACTTTTTCCAAGACTTTGGGGAGGGAGCTTAAGTTTCCCAAAAATTGGAGAACAAGTACATTTTGGGGTGAGACTCGTTGTGCTGTCTTGAGCTCTTTTAATCGGGTTGTTTCAATCGGCTATTTTCTGCTCTAGCCCAGACACATAGGTTGTGATTGCGATCAAGACCTCGATTCGAATATCCATTTTAAGAGAAAATGTTAACGCGTTGACCATTGTTTGGATGGTTCTCAGCAGAGAGGACCAGGTGCCACTGCCCAGTTGGTTCGCTGGATGTTTAATGGCTGGTTCGTTAATAGCTGATTCATTGGCCATTTTTATGATTGTCGGAGTGAGTGGAGCAGGGAGCCCAGTGGTATGAGAGGTGGTTGAGAAGACGGCACTAGCTGCATCCTTTAATAGCCTACCATTTTCAGTAATCCTGGGCTGATCCCTTGAGGTTCTTAAGCCCCGGGGTCTGTGTCGACACTCACAAGAGGTGTCGAACTGGGCGCAATCTTTTTCCGTCTGTTTCCTCCCTGTTGCAGTGTCCTTCTTTGCTTTCCTGACGTCATAATGGAACAGTTCCTTGTAGCCCATCAAATAATCCTTTTCCCTTTTAAAACGGCCTCTGCTTCTGTTGAGCTACACTGTCCAATATGTACTTGCAGACTGACTTGCGTAGTTCCTCAGTTTGGTTGGCAAAGTTGACAAAGTAGGTTGACTGAGTTGACAGGGTATTAAGGCTGGTTGGCTGTGGGGCTGCTTCATGTTAGTTGTGTAGCTGGACAGGTTAAGGCTTCCCCCAGTCGGCAGGGGTTGAGGAGCTGCGAGGCGGATTAAGTGGAACGATTAAGTAGGGGCAGGATGTTATGGCAGGTTGTCAAGATGGTGTTGAGACGTGTTGCACTGTGGCGGTGTAGAGGTGCAGCAGATAAAGCGCGGTGGTAGGCATAACCCTGCCCCTGAATGCGCAAGCTGATCTGTGCAAACAAAGGAGCCTGCAATCCCTACCGCTTAGCCCCCCCCTCTGCTTACTGCAGCACCACCCCAGCCACCGCCGCTGAGGGCACTGTAGGGGGCAGCAGGCGTCCGATGGTGTCCACCGGAGGAGGCAGGCAGTAGTGCGGCAGGGAGCGCAGTGACTGGTCCGTGCTGCTTCATCTTGTCCAGGCTCTGCCAAGCCCTTGCCCCAGCCATATCATACTAGGCGTAAATTAAAAGAAATCCTACATTCACCAACAGTTGTCCAATTCTTTAGCCTCCATACCAATTTTTTCTCACAGGGATCATTTTTGGTTGGCTCAAAACAAAAGCTATGCGGATCTGACAGCCCAAAAGAAAGAGAAAAGGAGATCCTGCCCAATATCACCTGCCGCAACTGCTGCATAGTACAGTTGATTTCTAACGTGACAGACTTAGCTTGTATGTTCCACATGGATGGAGAACTAACTACTTTTCATGAGGTGTGACCCTGGGACAGTATGTGGAAGGTGAAGGTCCTGGTCCTAACAAGTTAAACACTGATCACCTTAGGAAAGATCAAAACATTAATTATATCTAGGAGTCAAAAAAGCAACAAAACTCACTGTGAAACCAAAGCCTCAACATGGAAAAACAAAAGGTGTGTTCATGCAGACCCAAGCATGCACCCAAGTGTGACACAAATGTGTGAGCTAAAGCTTGAGGGCATGGGTAAATTTTCCCATCAGTAGCCACTCTGTACCGCCCTTGTTGACATCATTTGGGTTCTCCTTGCCCAGGAGACAAAAAAGAAAAAACAGCCTGTTGATGTTATTGAGGCTGTTCCAAGACACTACAGGTGATGTGATGTCAGTACTAGATATAAGTGTCGACTGAAAGCAGTGCAAAAAATAAGTGGAAGTGAGAAAACAATTAAAATTGGATAATACTGAGTAGATATGAAACTTTAATTTTCTTCTCAGTTTTCCAAATCTAAAAGGTAAAGTGCAAAAACAGATTTAACATAATATCTGAGAGAAATAATGGTCGACATGTTTCAGCATTATGTAGGTGTAGTAGCAATGCCTTCTTCAGGACCCGATGTTAGCTACTGCTACTATAAAGTGAAGTTAAAAAGTGTCACCTGCAAGATCCAGGTCAATTTGAGGCTTTGGTTTCACAGTGAGTTTTGTTGCTTTTTTGACTCCTAGATATAATTAATGTTTTGATGTTTCAGTCGGGGCATATATCTAGTATGGGTCGTTAAACCTGCCCTCGGACCCCCTTCTACAGAGGTTGTTGATGCACCTTAGGAAAGATACATAAAAGCAGACATTTCAAGAAAGCCTGTACCCCAGAATTGGTCAGATAGCCTTGATCACTGTGCCATAGGACTCTAGCTACTCCTGACTAAGAACACATCTGACAAAAGGAGCCTTCTGTTGCATATGTTCCCGTTGAGAGGGAGTCTGGCCTGCCAAATAGGGGTGGACTGTTTCTATTGGATTATGATCACGCCTGATTTGCATAGGGATGATTCCTGTCGGCTGTGGCATGGTGGCCAAAAGTACGATGGACTGGAATGAGGCCAGAGTAATAATGGCTGAGATTCTTTCAAGCATTATAGCAATCATTTGTTGTGTACCTCAGTGCAACACCTGCTGCCAAAAGCAGGTGACTCGTGATGCGACAGTTAGTTTGCATTTTCCACATGGTTGGAGCACCACTAACGGCTATAACGGTGCGAGCTTGAGGACAGTAAGTAGAAGAATTGTTCTGGGGTATTAGGACCTTCTCAGCATGCCTTTGGCTGTAATTTAAACTAAAAAACAAAAGGTGGGACGGAGGAGCTAGACCTCTACATGGATCTCCTATGCCCTCTAACTAGTGACACATAGCTAGATTTTCATAAAAGTGTTGAAAATATGATGTTTCAATCAATGTTAAGGGACTTGCTAATTTTTAACAAACTTATTTAGGGAATAAATTAGAGTGGAAAGCAGTTACGTTTCACTCCTTGTGCCTTATTACTGAAATTAGAATACACAGGATTAGAAGATTCCGATTCAAAAACAAATTGCTAGGGAATAGCCAGGTTAACCTGGGGATATTGACAAGCCGGTTCAAGTTTGGGATGGCAGACATACCAGTACTAATGATAAGAAACCGCAGAACGAGGTCTTGTATCAACAAGTTGTCATACTCTGAATAAAACACAACAGGATTTCCTTGGAGGGTATTTTTACAGGCTTATGCAAAATATTTTCACCTAATTAGCAGCAAATAGAGGCTAACACAGAGGAAAAAACCCTGCCTGTCACCACCCCCTTTCTCTACTTGGCAAACATGACAGGCATTTAAGCCTCCATCTGTGCGATGGATTTCACCCAAATCTTCATCAGTTTTCCAGAAAGCTAAGACCAATTAGATGAGTGGTAAAGAATGACCAAAGTACAAGTACAGGGAACAGAGTCTGCACCAGGGAAATGCCTCTAGAAATCATGGGTAGCAGTTACAATGGAAAAATCATAATTAGCTGTATCCATCACAATCTGTGTGTTATGCAAAATGTGCCATGCTGTAAAGTAAAAGACGGATATGAGAACAAGTCTGGGGTTTGCCACCTATGTGACACATCACAAACTAGCACTGATGTTCAAAATGTATTCTTTCAAGAAAAAAGAGCGAACTAGGGTTCAGGCATGCAGGCAATAAAAGCAGAGACTACTGCACTGCCCGTGCATGAATCAAGTGAGGATACTGTAAAGCACAGATAACAGTTCCCTTTAGAGTTGTAAAGAAAAACAATTACATCAGTTGAAAATGTAAAGAAGCCAGATGTATGATCACCCATGAATATATTTTAGTTGATATAAGTTGCTACAGTTGGGGAGTAGCAAATCAAGCTCTAAGTTGGCTGCACAGGATTCAAAGCAATCATACTAGCCAGCAAAGCAGTGACATTTGAAAACAACACATTATACTGCACCGATTTTCCCATCTGACAGCCAACAGACAACTTGCAGAGGGGACGTGGAAGCATTGACAAAAATAGGTCTGAGAGGTGTTATGTGATCTCAAGACAGTCTAAGAGTAACAAAGATGAGTTTTGGTCTCCCTGCACATCGCTCATCTGAGTGCACAGTGGATTAATGGATGCTGGCAAAAGAACAGGATTAGTATCCCAAGGATGTTTGGCTACTTGCCTCGGGACCCCCGCTGTCGCACTCGGGAATTCTTATGGTGCATCTTCCCCCAGGATTTGCAGTCTCCCCCAGCTAGCCCTTCTGTTGGGGGACTTCCTACAGGGATGGTCCGTGACGGTAGTGTGGGACTGGGGCAGTTGCGGGCTGATGTGGGATAGAAAAAGAATAAATGAAAGAAAAAATTATAACAAGTGGAGAAAAAAAAGTTTAAACAGTAATTTTTACATTGACTTATTTATGTTACCACTGCTAACTTCTAGAAAAACATAGCATGCTTTAAACAAAACTACCAGTTTTTAACTATTGTAAAGATGAAAGTCTGCCTTATACCCTAAATAATTATGTCAATGTTCACAGTAAACACAAACAAATTACTATATGCTCTGTCCAGTAGGTGCTTTTGTGAAACCACTCCATATCTGCAATCATGCCTGCTTCTTGAACAACTTGCCTTGAGTTACTTAGAGTAAAATTAAAACAAAAGATTTGTTAAAGCAATACAAAAGATATCAACACAAACAAGGGCTTGGCTATTTGTAGGCCAACGTACTCCTATTAGCAACAAATGGGGGAAGGAACCTGCTTCCCAAAGTCAGTATGTACTTGATGTTTGAAGCAAACTACAACCTTGGACTAGGAGTGGCCGAATGATCAAACCTCCTCTACCCTTTCTCTGAAAACTCCAATCATTGAGAAGACTCCCCAGGAACAATTTGTATAAGAGGCAATAGGGGCAGCCAAAATCTAACAGATTATTAACGCTTCTATTTCTACAGTGTTCATAGATAATAAATACAAGTCTAGTGCTCAAGAATCCATGCAATTTAAGCTACACAGCTACCCTGCAGGTGAATAATAGCCATACGCCTTAAGACAATACATGAAGTAACTTTTTTTTCAGTCTAATATGAGGAGGGAACTTGAAACCGCATTGGAGAGGGTATCAGTCTTGCAATTGCAGTGACACAGTCCACCTTGCAATTAAATCACATTTAGATAATCTCAATGCCACTTTACAGTGAGGAACGTTTTAAACACTCTGAAACAAACACAGCTTGCAGCTCCCACACATGTCTCACGGAGGTAATAGAACAAAAAAAGATTTCTTCCAGAAAAAATGATTAAGGGCACAGGAACCTAAAATACTCAAAAGACTTATGATGAAGAGAGGTAAGAATAGGGTTCGAATCTTATCTGGCCTTAAACCCCTGGGCTGTGGTAAAAACGTATAGGACACCCATCAGAAGCCAGGTGAAGGACTGTTTAGAGGACAGGTCTTTTCTGGTAAGCTGCTGTTGCAAGCATCAAAGGCATGACCAAGGACCCAGTGCTTGGAAAAAACCAATGTCTACAGAACAGGTGAGTGAATTAATAGCTTTACACAGCGTCCAGTTACAAAAATACAAAAACACATAGCCACTTATTTCCGCATTGGTATGTGGTAATATCTTTGGCAGCCTGTAACATTTTCAGATTACTTGACAAATGATCTGGAAAGATAAATGGTCTGTGCTCCTCTTGTCAAGTGTGCTCTAGGTAACCAAATGTAAAGATGGAAACTTCTTCCACCATCTCAGATGACGAGATTCTGCTTCTGGGGAAGACAAAGTTCTTTCCACTGGTGGAAGAGCGTAAGTTCTGAGAACAAGCAATGGTGCGGCTACGCTGTAGCTATGCAGGTAAGATGAGAGCACCCTGTAGTGCAGGGGTCTCCAAACCGGTCCTGGAGGGCCGGATCCATGCCAGATTTTTTAAATTACTACATGTATCTCAATGGGGATATCTTAAAAATATCTGGCATGGATCTGGCCCTCCAGGACCGGTTTGGGGACCCCTGCTGTAGTGTATCAATATCTGAAGGACTCTCTGAATTAGATGTGTTAGAGGAAAGGCAGAGATGAAAAACCCTATTCAGTCTTTTAGGAATGAGGACCCCTTCTACAAATCATGCCCGTCACACATGAAATAATAAGTATCTGATTTTATTCTTTAGGTGGATTGGTAAAGGGGTCTGCAAATAGGTTGACAGCACATGCAACATCAGCCCTAAAAACTGGAGCAGAGTACAGCTTCGAAGACTTTGCAATTGTGATGCCCCCTCCCTTTGCGGTTCCCTGCATCTCCTCTACACTGTTTTTAACACTTTAGATTTCATCACATGGGGAAAGCCCGGAGGGTCACCTTTAGCGCATGCAAGTGTATGTGGAGGTATGCATCAAATTCTCAACTTCCTCATCTATCACTAACCGCCAAATGTAAATATCAGTCAGTTGTTACAAAAGGTGAACTGGTGGAGTTCCAGAACCAGTTGAGGCGCGTAGTCTGACAATAGGTTCCAAAGCATCTGCTGGTTAAAGCTTTATGGAACACATCTGCACACGGACAAGGTGTGCTACTACCAGACTTCCAAACATGATCACAGCGTAATTGAGTAGTGCTCTGTACAGGATGTCCAGAGACTCAGACCTAAAGTTTCTTCCATGTCCTCCGAGAGTTTTGGGATATTGGGATGTATGAAACAACATGTTTTTGGCAAGGGACACAGGTGTCCTCCCAGTGAATCAGAAAAGACAGACTCTAAAGAAAATACGTACAGTGCCTTATCAAGAACAGTAAAGTACTTCCTCAGAAAAATCTACCCACCCACACGCTATGGCAAGTCAGATTTTTTCAGGTCCAGCAAATTTTAGCACCTTCTGGTCCGTTCTGGCAATTGAACTTATGCTGGAAAGTACCAGTTGTTCTGTTCATTCAGAAAGCAAATGGGGAGTAAAAATGTCTTTAAATCTTGTTTTTATCTTGACATGTGCTGTCTGTCCAAAGACAGACATCAAATGTCAGTTTGTCCGTTTAATAATTGCTGCCTATCTTATCCTGGAAAATGGAGTTTACTTTTCTTTCTCTACTACAGGTTTTTGACAAATGAGCTGTCTTACAATCATGACACAAAAGGCTGAAAGAGGTCAGTTTTTTTCCCTAACATAACATTTAAATAGCTTGTAAAGGAATAGTACAAATATTTCAAAATATATGAGTAATTGTGAAAGCACTTTTTTTTGTAATTGAAAAGTGTGATGCAAACAAAGATTTAAATAGGAGCAAAACAAATCACAACTCCTTACTTGGTGATATGTAAATGACAAATATTTGCAGAAACTGGATTTCTAAACATTATACTTTGTACACTATACATTTTTATCAGTAAAACAGCATGTCAATAGGGACATTTTATAGCCATTTAAAAGGAAAATTGCTGATTGCAAATGACAGTATGCGATCCCTTCATGCTTTAATAATTTATTAAGAGTGCCAGTTTTTAAATATGTTTGGAGACACATTCCTGCCCCACCCTAATAACAATGTTGTTAATGAACGAAGAGGTAAGTCAGGTGTCATGTGTATCCTATATGTGGCTAAATTTGTATTATATATGGAGCAAAGGTTTAGTCTATTAAGTCAAGCAAAAGAGGTTTCTGAACAGCAGTCATGCTGAACTTGCGTATTTGAAGGTACTCTTATATGTGTGTAGCGGGAAGAGCATACCCATGGAAGAAGTGACCCCTGTGATGGACTGGTGGGTCTCTGACATGGCTGCCCCTCTCTCTTTCACTCCACATCAGGACAGCTGGCAACCCGACTCCAGGACAATCTGGCTGGACAACACCATCGGGGAAGGTGCAGGCTCCTTTAACTGGGAGAGTTGCAAGGACGAAAGCACACCCCTGACTGACGTCTACACTACCGGATTGGTGAAAAGCAAGGAAGTTGAAAGAGCGGCGAAGGACGTCACCGAGCAAGCACCAGAGGAGTACGAAGAGATCACTGCATGGCGGAGAGAACACTCGGAATACGGAGAAGAGCCGGTCAAAAGAGCGGAGGAGAAGGAGCCGGTCGGAAGAGCGGAGGCGGAAGAAGGAGAGGAGGCCCATCCGGAGGGAAAGTTGAAGCTAGGAGGCCACCGTTAACACGAGCCGCCCAGCCACACACCAGGGAGTGTGGCTCCACCACTGGAGTCAAGCTAGCCGGGCTGATGAGAGGTGTTACCTCGAAACCGGTCCGGTCCTCGGATGCTTGATTCCGTTCTGGGAAGGACATGGCTTTTGTAGTTCGGACTGGACTGTTCCCATGGGGCACAGGGTCAGAGCTGATTTGCATATCGCCATTGTCTAACCCAGGGTGGTGTGGAGTGCAAAATAACGATGGATTTGTGCCCAGATCTTTGGACTGGGTTGAGTGTGTGACATTGATCCACATTCGGTCCATCACCTGTTGTGTTTGCATATTCCACCAGGTACAGCAGCGCGTTACTGGTTGGTTTGGGAAGAGGGGAGGCACTGCGTAAACCCAGGAGCGCGTAACCTGCTATCCCACCATTATTCGTGCCCCCCCCTCTTGTGAATAGCCTGTTATCCTTCACAATCTCCTTTTAGTTATTTAGTTCAAGGAGCACTTGTCACTAATAGGTGCACGAATCACGGTGTCCCTGTCACACCCCGGTCTCCCCGATGGGTACAAGAGTATAAGGAGCCTTACCTAATACCGGTCCTAATTTTTTCCCACGCATGTACTTCGGTGGAGCAACCGAGGAAGAGCCAACAACGGAGGATCCGGAGAGAGAGCGAGAGCAGTCGACCCCATCCGAACCCAGGAGGAGGAGTCAACCCCGCCATATTAGCAAGAGAGCGACTTTCTCAAATGAAAAAGAAGACATTTATAAAAATAAAACCCTAGTCTCCGTGCCCTTCCTTCTCCCTAGTCACCCCCGCAACAATGCGATAATGAAGAAAATGGAGGCTCAGTGAATTAAAATATTTATCCAGGATCACATTCTGAAACCAGTTTATGTTTCTAGAGCATTACAATTAGGTCTAGTACATTATTTAAGTCACTAGATCTGCAGGTCTAGTAACATTTTTGTGATTTTTCCAGGCCTGGATACTCTACCTATTCAGTATAGAAGATGATGAGGAGTCCTGGAAATATCCGCCAAGCTTTGCTTCCTGGTGGGAGGCATCTTCAATGTAGGATCAACTGCAGTGCCCTCTGGATCAGGGGCCTCTATTGGGGTTACTGCCACTGAACAAACTATATTAGGATCCTTTGTAACTTTTAACATTTGCTTAAAAGCAGTCGGAAAGGAATTTGAGATGTAGGTCTGACAGCACGTAGGCCATCTACATCCTGCTCTCATAAAACATTTAATCTTGCCTAAGGCCAATTACTCATGACGTGAAATTCTCAAGTTGGTGAATGGTGCTCAACGATGAATGAGCGATGGAATTCTCTGCCTTCGGCGCTACTATGAGACTCTGAAGCAACCTAATTCTGTCCCTTTATGTTTTGTTGCCAACGCGGAGGAATTCATATATTCATATATTCTGTGTTTTCTACAATGGCTCCAAAGACACACACAAATGGCCTGATAAGGTGGGTTCAACAACATACATGTCTTGGGTAAACTCAGGCCCCCCAGGATTTGGCGAGTTACGAGGCAGACCTGCACTTTTACAAGACCTCATCGCTTGAGATTTCTCTTTCAGGGATGGCTATAGCTTCCATGACAGGCGACTTTTCCTCTCAACTCTCACTGGTAGCTCGGAGAGAAAAATATTCAACCATTGTTAACATAGATGCCAAAATAACATTACAAATTACAAATTTTGGGCGGAAGGTTGAAAGCTGTCATCTGACACCACTCAAACTCAATGCATGAAGGGGGAGTGTTGACAGGTTCTGATGGAAAACCCTCCACTGCTGCTGCGACATGATCCTCCCGAAAGGGCAGCCTGATTGAAGGACCGATGGACATGCTCAACAGCTCTGGATACCAGACTCTCAGAGCCCAGATCGGGGCCACAAGGATGATTTTGGCCTGGTCATTCCTGATCGTGAGTTCTCTGGGCAGGAGTGGTTTGGGCATTAAGGCGTACAGGAGGCCGAAGCTCCACCCAAGATGAAAGACGTCTCTGAGTGAGAGCAGCCTTAGAAACTCCCACATGTAGAACTAATGACATTGCATGTTCTCTGCAGTGGCAAACAGATCTAATTGAGGCTCTCCCCACTGCTGAAAGAGACCTTGCACAACCTCTAGTTTGAGACACCATTAGTGATCCACTAGGCAATATTGGCAAACATCATCCGCTCTGGCGTTCAGAAAGTCCGCCAGCTGTTGAATCACCATGAAAATGCCTTGACATTCCAGCCATGTCCAGAGGCACAGGGCCTCTTGACATAGGGTCTAAGACCACGCGCTGCCCAGTTTGTTGCAGTACCACATGGCAGTGGTGTTGTCCATGAACACTTGCATTAGCCTTCCCTTGATGGAGGGTAGAAAAGCTTTCAATGCCAACTGGACCACATGGAGCTCCAATAGGTTGATGTGGAGTCCAGATACTGGCAGAGACCAGAGTCCTCTGATCTCCATCACTTTCAGATGGCTAGCCCATTGCAGTAGTGATGCATCTGTCACTGCCATCAGACTGGTTGAGGGAAGGGAGAGGAGTCTGCCGCTGACCTAATCGCGGTCTGTCAGCCCCCACTGCAGAGCTTTTGCAGCGGCCTCAAAGTTCTGGACTATATTGGACAGAATCCCTTGATGCTGCACCCACTGGAACTTCCGGTCCCACTGCAGCAAACGGACATACGTCACAAGCAGGGTGCAGGAGGGCTGGAGGCCCAGCAGCCTCAGAGTCAGTCTCACCAAAACACAGAATAGAGGCTCAAATATCAGTATTATAGCCTGCATATTCTGGACCCGCTGCTCGAAAGGGTAAGCCCGCAACTGCGCTGTGTCCAGAACAGGTCTGATAAAAGGAAGTGTCTGAGAAGTAACCAGGTGTGACTTAGGCATGCTTACAGTGAACCCCAGTGAGTGCAGGAAGTCTGCTGTATTCTGGAGGGGGGAAGACGACAGCCTGGGGCGAGTTCGCCTTCAACAACCAGTTGTTGAGATAGGGGGAAGACTGGGACTTCTGAACTCCACAGATAAGCTGCAACCCAAGGGGCTCTGGCAATGCCAAAGGGGAGCAGGATAAACTGAAAGTGTTTGTGGCCTACCATGTACCGCTGGTAACATATGTGGACAGGCAGGATGGGAATGCAAGTGCTATGCTACCAACCAGTCTCCAGGGTCCAGAGCATACAAGACTTGAGCAAGTGTGAGCATTTGTAATTTCCCCTTTTTCATGAATAAATTGAGTGGTCCAAGGTCTAGGATAGGACAAAGAGCTCAGTCTTTTATGGGTACCAGAAAGTAGTGGGAATAACTAGCACACTACTGATGCCGGCACCCTCACTATGGCTCCCTTGGCCAAGAAAGTTGCACCTTCCTGGAGTAGTAAAGAGATGTGGTCCTCCATCAGCCTGACGCAAGTGTGCAGAATGGGTGGATCATTAGTCTCAAAGGGGGAAAGAGTTGCCCCTTTAGACAATCTGGAGAATCCAGCGGTCGGATGTTATCAACCAGTGATACATCTCACTGGATGTCCATGATGGTCGGAGGGCAAACTAAGGAGGCTTGGAGGCTGTGGCTGCCGGGGGATGGGTAGTAGACTGGAATGACCTCTTGCTTCCTGCCCCACGAGGGTTGAGGGTACCTCGGCACGCAGGGCCTAGAAAGCCTGTGGGGAGGGGTGTCATTAGAGATGCACCTGGAAGACCCTTCGGTGTCCACAAAAGGAGTGAAAGGTTGACTGGGGCTGGCCAGGGGCCACGGAAAGGCCCAAGGACCTGGCTGTAGCCCTTCTGCTTTTAAAGTGCTCCAGCGCCAAGTCCTCCTTGTCTCCTAATAGACAGGAACTATTAAAGGGAATGTCCATAGGCGAGGCATGGACATCCTCGAAAAAGCCATTGGTTCTCAACCAGGCATGGCGCCCAAGGGCCACTGACAAAACCGCTCTACCTAGTGAGTTGGTCTTATTCAGCCAACAGCTTATAGAAAACTTATTTCCATTCCTCCTGTCAGCAATACCTTGTGAGACCATGGCTCGGGCCTTCTCCGAGACCATAGGCTGCACCTGTACAACAGAATCCCAGAGCGAATGGGAGTATCGGCCCAAAAGGCAAGGGGCGTTCCCCAACCGCAGTGCTAGGCTGGTGGAAGAAGAAATCTTGTTTCCCAAGGTATCCAGCCTCTTGGATTTCCTGTCCAGTGCAGCAGTGGAGTCCAGTGGTCCCTCCCAATCATCCCAAAGTCTTAGTCTATAGGAATAGGTCACAGGCTCCAGCCTTGAAGGAATGCCTGCATTCGGCGTCGGAGTCTGTCGGACAATGTCAATCTGGTTCTGTGTCGGAGTCGGAATGAGTATGGGGACGACAGCACCAGCAACGTTGGCAATGGAGCTTGCTTCCCCAGCCTCTCTCATCCACCCAAAATTGTCTAATTGCTACCCCAGCCCCTCCTACCACCCTCCATTACCAGCTTGATGCCCCAAGCCTCTCTACTCGCCCTCCATTGTCAGATTACTGCCCCATCCCCTCCCATCCTCCCTATGTTTAAATCTTCCTTCCCTAGTCTTTCCTGCTCATCCTCTGATATTTGTTTCCCTCCCCAGCCCCCCAACACCCACCCTCTGTTGTGTGTGCTTACTCGCGGTCTCTTGATTCTCCTCTCCTCCTGCATCCTTCTCTACCACCCTCCCTTCCTCTGTGTTGCTTCGTAAACTGCCCACTTCCTTGTTTGTTTTTTTAGAAAAAAATGCATTAGTGATTGCTGCGTCACAGAACTTTTAAAAAAGGTATGACTAAAAATCATTGTCAAAGCCAATAACTCTCCTAGGCGAGACCTATTGGCTTTGCCAATGCTAGTTTTTTATTGTAAGCAGGTCATTCACGTTTATGAGGCAGCTCATTTTATTTTTTCTACTTTTAACATTTTACTGTTTTTTACATGTGCTTGTTGAGTTTTCATGAATGTTACATTCTGGATGGTAAGTGGGCGATTGCAAGAACGAGTCACTGGGTGGATGAGTGACCGAGTGCATTCACGATGCCTTACGGTGTGCCTAAACTCATGAATTCGAGAAATGTCACTAAATTATTAGCCACACCTATTGGCACAGACAGCACTTGCTAATCCTATGAAATAGTCTTGCACGTTTATTATAACAAGTCATTTAAAAGATAGTGTAGTCTGCTAGAATTAGTAAGCTAAAAGTGCAACAAAAAAAATTGTGGGTTCCACAACAACCAAAATGTTAGCACTAAAATGTTATTTTTGTATATTTCTAGATTTGCTAATATGTATTAAGGAAAGCTCTAGCTGCAGACATGGAGTCTGCCGTCTTGTATCTGATCACTATGAATGGACATTAACACCTTCGATGCTGATGACTAGCTCAGCTCGTCATCAGCCACGGTGGTCGTGTGCGGATGACGAGCTGAGCTCGTCATCTAACGCGGCTTTTAGAAAAAAGCAGCGTAGCGGAAAAATAACCGCCGCAGCGATGCGGTTAAGTATTTCAGCAGTTCAGGTGCTGTAACCGGTATGACAGAATGTGTACAGCTTGAATCTGGAGGGCTTTGGCACAGGTTCCCATGCTGGGCTGAATAACGAAAGAGACCACCAAAAGAGTAAAAAATAGGTGAGGCCACAAGGCTCTTGGGAAACCGGGCATGGGTGCATTATGAATTTTTATGGTCGCACTGTACCGGATCTGCACAACCTGGAAAAACTGTTTCTAGTCACTTCTTTGGGCAGCAGGGTACACCCTGGTTGATAATTGGAGAAAACAACAATGTACTAGTACATGAAAGCATGTGCATTAAGGCATAACAGATATGTGCGCTATTTGTCCCTGAAAAACACACAAAGTAAATAATATAGTAATAGGATACCCAATAAAGCAGACCCAGAATTACATACTAGTCAGTGGTGTTCAATTCATCAGTGATCTAACAGGTTTATAAAATCACCAGGCATAATATGCACGTTTTGCAATTACTGTCACTTTTCTAACAATATTGTTCAAATTAAAATCGCACCTTGTTTGCCATCTGGAGATAATATTTTTGCTGTTCCAAAGTCTGTTATTTGAATATGCATGTCTTCATTAAGCAAAATATTTTCTGGTTTAAGATCCCTAGAAAGAGGCATTTATAATTAAAATATTGTATATCACTGCCTTGCAGATAGCACACTAAGCTAAACAATCCCCCAAACGTTTTCATCTTATACATCCAACATCGGATTTAAAACAGCAACCTGCATGCATTATAGTTTAGAGAACATAAGAAGTGCAAAATGAAATATTTAGCTAAACAAAAAATCTACACATTTCCACTTAACAAAGGCTCCCCATTCTCCAATACATTGCTCCATAAAAGAACTGAGGAAAACAAAACTGATGGGTGGAATGTTTGAATGAACCTCAAACATAGCTAATTTACAGAGGCTGCATCCAAGTGCATTGCATCATTTTTTTTGCCCACTATGACACCTCAGATAGGAAAAAGCCAAAAGCAAATCAGCCATGGTCGTGCTCCAATATGAACAGTCCAGCCCTAACGTCTAGGCTGGGTCCATTGTGAACAGGAACACACGCAACAGCAGCCCCGTTTCGGCCTAGTTAAGATGCACATAAGGTGTCATACTGAGGAAAATAAAACAATAGGTGAAATGCTTGAATTAAGCATTCAGAATGTCATTTAAGCATCCCATCCATCACTTTATTTGTTGCTGTAGATGCCCATAGTGCAACGGTATGCCCAGGTGGGTCCAATGCTTATAGTGCCCCAGGACTTCAGCAACACCTCGTTATCTGGGTCTAAATAGGCCTAGAACAGTGTGAGGTTGCTTGTGTGTCTGCCTGGGGAGGCCTAGCTTGGAAGTTCTGACTGGACTGTTCCTACTAGGCCAGAACCAAAGGCCATCCCATAACATGTAATAGTTCTAAAAAATAATAATAATAAACAAATACAAAAATCATATTTATTAACTCATTTATATTTGCAACCAAAAATAGCAATAGCAGCTTTACAAAGTTTAGATTGAACATAGTAGTTAAATTTCCTGACAATGTAATAATATGGAGGGTGTGTACTTTGCCAAACTGTGGTAAGTAGACAGACAGCTTGGTAATACTGTTTTCCAAAGTTCCGTTATTCAAATTGCATCCCATGGTGTTACAAGTGGAGGATACAAGTGACAGAGAAGTAAAAACCATATCACTTAAACCACAAAAGAAATTCAAGATCGCCGAGTGCGAGTGAACGCATAAGAAGCATTAAATGCAATCTTAAACTTTGCTATCATTATTTTACAACCGCTGAATTAAGATTTGTAAATATAAACAGTGAATGTGGATTCGGCTTCCAACAAGTACCTGTGAATAATGCCCTTTCCATGAAGGTATTCCAAAGCGCACACAATTTCAGCTGCATAAAACCGGGTACAGGTCTCATCAAATGACCCAATCTTCCGAATGTATTTCAAGAGCTCACCATTTTTGGCATAACTAAGACCAAAATCTGAGAATGCAGTTAAGAGGTGCCATAACTAGCAATGTGCAGAATTTCAGAAAAGCTCATGTTGAGCTGTGTGTGCATGAACATTAGAATATTCTCTTTTCTTCTATCTTAAGATACATCCATAACAACTACCTTCAAACAAATACATTTTTCTTGAGATAGCTTACATGTTCTATAATGGGTTATCCAAGTAAAATCGGTTTTTTAGATCATATTTAGACTCAGACTTAGTTTAATCCAAAAAGCATGCAGTTCTTTGAAGAACAGTTTTAGAAGGCGTTAAGGTATTAGTCACAAAATGATTTGCTTCTGCAGACATAATACATCCCTTAAACAGCCTCAAATTTCACTTCACTGTAGTCTTGACAACTTGAACACAGGTTAATATTCTATCAGATTAGATTTGCTACTAAAAAATCCTTCATAAGTATAACAAATGAAATGACATCAACGGCAGGCGTCAGAAACAGAGATCACCACATTTAGGTTGCAGTAAAAGCCAGCATTCATGGTCATGTTGCTGTTAATTTAACTTAAGGTCAATTGTTTTAAAGCGATAACATTTGACATGTCTGCCAAAATTACGCATTTCAGTTCTGCTGGGTTCTTTGTAAACTACATATTAAAAATGGCACTGTAAATTTATTAGATGGTACACCACTACAGTGTCTAAGCAGGAGATTCATAGCTAGTACATGAAAAGCCTTCTTATAATTTCAACCCACAAATCGTTAACATCATCTTCCCATAGCAGCTGCTTTTGATCATTATACTTCTAATAAAGATCTAGAATGTACACATGGCTCACTGAATGTGCCTGCACTAAGAGATATGCTGCTGGAGAAGACAGCTTTAGAATCATTCACTTTCCTATGGAGAAGGCTGAACATGAAAATCGGTCTTATGTTTGCTGCTTACAGGAGTCTCAGGAAGCTATCCTTTGGATGTATGTGTTGCATATTTAAATTGTCCGGAGTCCTAACAGCAACTCATGTAGATGGTCTCTCTCTAGGCAAGTGAGCACAAATCTATTAATTTCAAACAGCTTCATGCACCTCTAAAAAATCTACTCGGGTACATTTAAATGGAAGAATAAAAACAAACTTTAATGTCGACCAAAATGTCACTATTTTAAAACTAAGGCGGTATTCAGCGGCAGAAAGGATGTGTAGCTTGAAATTAACATATGTGCAAAAGGGATGCTGGACCTAGTTTGCGATTTTTCTTCTGTATTTTGAAACATTTTAAAAATAGATTATGTCATAAATAACGAAAAACCCATACTTCTCACATTACTTTAACCCCTTGGCTGCTGTCGTCGGCCAACGGTCGTCACGTGACCTACCTTGGTAGTGCTGCGAACGTCCGTTGGCCGACGGTGACCCACCCGTTTTTCGAACGTTCAGCACGGGAGCTGAACGTTTGACGCAGGCAAGGTGTTAAACCTGCTGGTTTCACATCTGCATCCACATCTCAATGCTCATTGTATTCAGCCTGCTTCATAAGAAAGCCTTTAAATTCAACTTGCCTATTCCAGCAAAATGGGGCGAGGAGGCCCTTGCTTTGTATTGAATACAGTATGTTAGCTCTCTAGTTATTCATTTTGAGAACTTCGAGGTGAAGCTGCAATCCAGCACTTTGTAGGTAACAGAAAAACTGATGTACGTTTTGCTCAGCGTGCCAGACGTTTTCCCGGACGAGAATGAAAATCCATTTTTTCTCTTATGGAACTCAACTTTACCACAGACTGCTCAGCTAGAGCATTCCCTGGTCATTGAATCTGCACAAGTAGAATGTTTAATTCAAGTTGCAGCTCCATAAATGTTGTACTGCCAATGCTGCATAAATTCCTCATTCCACCGAACACAAATTTTCAGTACACAAGAAGAAAAAGCAGTTTACACAAAAATGTTATGTCCTTAAAAGAGGACATGGAACTAAACACCCTACAAGACCAAGCAACACAGTTGCTAAGTGCATGGCCAACTTGCAGGGAAGTGGGTTGTGATTATAATGATAAAAGATGGGAAAACCCCTCGGCCGATTTTTTTTACCCTTTAGGCAGTTGGAGTAATATCCCACTTTTTTTTCCGAAGTGGGGCCGCTTCTAGTACGCCATGAAGGTGGAGCTTTGAGACCTCACACAGACGTTTCAGAGGCTCCTGAAACTTGTGGAACCATCTCCGACATGTAAGACACTATATCAGCCCTTTTCCTAGCCCAGACAGTGACATTTTTCCTCCGTCCCCAAGATTTAGGATAGTGGCCATTTTGTTGCAGTTAGTTACACCAATTTCAGACAGGTTTAAATCAATACTTTTTCAATCACAACTGTAAAACCTTGAATACTAGGTTTCCAGGCCCAACTGGTGAGCCTTTGAGTCCAGCATGCATCACTGGGACAGTTTTTAGATAGAGGCCCTTGACATTTTGGTGCTGCTAAGGAATACACTTAGGGTCTTAGCCCAACTAGTACACTAAGAGTTCCCCATGTTGAACTGTGATGTTAAGATCAGTTTGGACCTTTACGTAGACTTCCATTGTCGTCTGTCTCAAGCCCATTTAATTGAACACATCCAGTTGGACAGATTTTATGAAATGCCCATACCACAAAACAGGACTACTGGCACAGGAAAAACCCTCTTTCATTTTTTGGGTGGTTGGTTTTGGGACACTTTGCTAGTATTACAGGGTTATTAGTGTGCTAGACTCAAACCTGCTAAGTTCACCGACCATGCATTTGTGACCACCATGAGCATGGGGCTATCAATGTACAAGCCAGCATGAAACACAGCAGGAGGTTTGCCTGGTACCTCTGCTCCACTAACTCACTGTAGTGATGTTACTGGACAAGGAAGACCAGTGCTCTGTTAGCCAGAATAGCACTCTCTCTCAACAAGAAAGATTTCTGCTCAAACCTGAGAAGAACAGTTATTTTCCTTTGTTCCAACTGGAGTGACGTTATCCCGCTCATTCAGAAACTCAGATACTGACTATGCTCTTCCTTGATGGGAATGTGAAAATATGAATCTTGCTCGCTGATTAAAACGACCTGATGATCCCGCTGCATGGCACCCAGGATTTGAGCCTGCCACACCATGTGAAAGGTGCAGAAGCTCTCCATTTCAAAATCAGCCTAACCCACCAGGTTGTCACAGGAACAATGTAGTAAAACAGAGTACCTGAGGTGTTCAGGAACCAACAATCTGGCACCTGTAAGATATTTGTTAATCTTTTGCAATATGCCAAGACAGATATTTTGATATTTTCACCTAGAGGTTGTTGAGAATTAATAAATACAAAGTGCATATCCTTCTTTTATTGCCTCAAAACCAACCAATCTTGGGTGGCCAAAAGGCCAAAGACTCTTCATGGTGGAAAGAAACAAGTCTTCTTTCTACTACAGTTGCATGTGCCGTAAGGGATGTGGAGATTGTCAGCCCCTTAATTGTTTCGCCTGACCTCTTAGTTGCCGTGGATTTCAATTGGATCGTAATCTACGTTTCTTGTAAGTAGAGAATTAATCCTGTTTGCGCACTATCGGTCTTTAAAAGCTTTAAAAGGTCCGGAGAGTGGACTTATCAGCCCCCAGCTTTAAGAATTAGAGGAGATGGCACATTCAGCTCTCTAGTTAACTTTTCTTTTACAATTCTTTTACAATTCACAGGTAGGTGAAAAACACAAACTTCTCTGTCAAATGATAAATCCATTCCTTTGTAAAAAAAAAAAGATATGCATAAAACAGCATGACTTCAGATCTAGAAATCTAGTCAGGAGCATATGAAATTAATCTATCAAATATTTGCATGTCTTGTACTGCTTAAAGTAAACCTGCCCACCTTTCCTTTTTAAAAACAAAGCCAGCAGCTGTGGGAAGAAGAAAATCCACACCTTTAAAAAGCACCCCAGCTCTGAAACTTTCACAAGGATACTTCTTTTGTACGAGGCATTTCCTTCTGGAAAGGAGTTATATCATGGCTGATATCAATTCTAATCTCGATTGTCCGTGGATTGTGCCTTTGTGTTGAGTCTAGAGAAACGCTGAGGAGCAGGTAATTTTTTTTGCAAATGGCAGCTCACTGGGCAAGGACACACCCTATACGGCTGTTAAATTTGATAAAATATCTACTTATATAAGGAACGAAATCTACTTGTCTACTTGAGCTAGGAATGCTCAGGTTTTGCCAACAATTACTATACAGAACTCTGAACACACCAGACTTATTTTTACATTAAGCCTTTGAATAGTCACAGGTTCCGTTTATGAATTGGCTCTATTTGGCAATCTTGGGTTCTGAACATGCTAGCAGTTTTGCTATGTTTGAATTTTGATTACACCCAAGTTCAGTATATATAATTGTTCTAATTGTAGCATTATTTTATTAATTACTTGAGTTTCTGAGGAAGAATCTTGTGACTTGCTCTGGTAAATGCATTTTTTAACATTAACCAGATTTCACAATAGTCTACTGTAAATCAACTAAGATGATATTTGAGCTCCAGTGCCTACACTGCCAACTAAGGACCAATGAGACCATTGACAGTCTGACCTTCTGCACTTAACCACACTATGTAATCCTTGGGCAAACCATTTAATTTTACTGTGCTTCAGTTACATTTTTTAAAACAGTTTTGAGCACATTCCAAATATAATCATCTGGTTTACATTTCACAACTAGATAAACTCATCAAGATGTTGTAGAATCAAAAAGTTATGGTCCAGTTTCTCATAGATATCAATGCATGCAAGTTTGGCTTACATGTGCATAAGTTGGCTTTGAACTCACACAAGCACTGTCTCCCATGGATATTTTCATAGAGGAAAAAAAACACTTACACTGACTGGAAGTAAACAGCAAGTGATAATTCTAGGGCTTGAATGCTCTATAAGTTTGACACATATCAACTTACATGTTTAAAGGTATTCACCCAATCCAACTCATTCCTACTCTGAAACAAAGTCAGAAATGTACTCCCAACAAGGGAAGGAGTTCAAACAAATAAATACATTTAAAAAAATAATGTTTCCGGCCAGGAGAGGATTTTCCCTTCAATAAAAAGGCGGTAGTGTAGGAAAAGGAGTTTTCCTATGGGAGAAAATAAAATAAAAGTTTTAAAAAGTGACCTGTACTTGCTGGGTAGATTTTTTCATGACAAATATACACTTCTATATTTGCAGGCATGAACATGGAATTTACAAAGGTCTGCAAGGACAAGAAGTCTGGATTCCTGAAAGTCAAATATGTCCCAATGCAAAGTCATAGAACTGCTAAGCACTTTTGTGACTTGCTTCAAGTGTGAGGTCTCTGATTAGTTTTTTTATGTTTTACCTATAATGTTGCCCTAATGGTTTCACACGGATTCCAAAGTAACAGTTTTGTTTTTTTAAACAATGTGGTGCAAACGCTTTAATAAATGATGCCTTAAAAAAGCTATTTAGAGTTGCTCTTTTAAATTGTTTAATAGCATCTCAAACTATTTCCATTTGCCAATTGTTTTCTTTTTTCAAATTGCATCTATTTTTTGGGTAGAATTTGTTTTGAAAATAAATATCAATCTTGCTTTGATTCTTTAGGATGTTTACAAATCTGCATAATATATGCATAAAGTGCACTATCACCCATGATGGTACCTTGACACTGAGCAGGTGTAAGCCTAGCCAAACTTCGGACCTAGTGAAAGTACTCGAAAAGCCATATCTTCAGCTGAATTCAAGAAATGACCAGGAGGCTCTTATGTGTAGCTGCAGGTCGTTCCCCGCGTTTGGAGTGATGTAGAAGGCTCAACCACTTGATCTAGTTTTCTGCATGCGTGAGATGTGTGCAACTAGGAGTCTGGACGACCAGAGGTGTCTTGAAGGTTTGTGAAAGCAGATATAATTATTGAGGTATGCCAGGTCAGAGTTATGTAGTGCCCTGAAAATGAGTGCCATAAAGGAGCATTTAGACTAAATTACATGGAGCCACACATTTTTACGTTTTAGCTTTTAATGCATCGGTCCAACCACAATTTTTAAATGCCGTTGAGGTTTTATTCATGGGGGGGTAAATCAGATTGGCACCCTCAATGTGTAAAGCAGCTTCTTGCCCTCCCATCATCAACTATGTTACAGGCTGTGCAAGTAGAATGTCATCTCACTGCCTGGAACTATCAGGGAATGCAAGCAACATTGAATTTCTGGAAAAAATTGAATGGAGAAGGCCTCCCCAAAAAGCATATCTTTGTAAGAAAGAAATAGAGACCAGCGATCTTATTTGGGCAGTTCAAGCAAGGAATAAACTAGATAAGTTATGTGTTAAACTTACTCTAGAGCAAGACCATTGGAAATCAGGGCAGCAGATCCCCAAGTGGCAGTTACGGGCCATTATTAACGCAAAGTCACGAGAAGATTTATGTTATTTGAAGAGCAAATCTTCAGCCCGGTTTTTGATAAATGGATGGGTTAATGATGACATTTTCCCCTATATAGAAGCTATGCCTAGCCCAAAGATCAGAAATACAATACTGAAATTTAGAGTCAGTCTGAATGCAAGTATTATTAATGGGAAGATAAAATCACTTATGTCGAACGACCAAGGCCTGTGCTCTTGTGGCCTACAAGTAAAATGCAGTAGCGAACATATCTTGCTTGACTGTTTATGTTTTTTAGAAGAACGGAAAAAAAATGTAAAACCTATTTTTATTGTATACTAGCAGCCCGTCCCAACGTTGTCCGGGTATGAATTGCTGCCGGCCAGTAGTATATTGTTTTGTAGGATTTCGTTTTGATAACATTACTGATCTGTGACAGGCCTGTGAAACGCTCCGATTCACAGTGCACTGCTGATGCACTTAAGAGTGCGTATTTAGTAGTGTGTGAACTCGAGTTTCCCTACTTTATTTTTCCTTGCAATATTATATAGCGCGAACACGACAACATGGCATGAGCATAAATTACATTACAGAAGAACACATTCATTTGTGGTAGGCACAGGGAGACAAAGCGATTTGCCTGGAATCACAGGATGTTGAGCTGATGCAGAGATTCGAACGTAGCTCCCCAGCTCTAAAGTTCGCAATTCTAGAACTTGTGACGGGAGGTGTGTCTAAAAGTGTATGTCGGTGCTGGCCATCAATGAGAGAGACCTGTGCATTTTTCAAATGGGTGGTGAAAAAATATGAGTATGTTGTTGGAGATGTAGGCCGCCGTTCCACCA
Source organism: Lissotriton vulgaris (assembly GCF_964263255.1). Taxonomy (NCBI): domain Eukaryota; kingdom Metazoa; phylum Chordata; class Amphibia; order Caudata; family Salamandridae; genus Lissotriton; species Lissotriton vulgaris. The sequence goes on from NC_141698.1 coordinate 94,277,293, forward strand.
ATGTACTTACCGGGGTAGGGTAACACCCATTTTTCCGCAACTTTTTCGCATACCATCACTCCGCATACTTTCATTACGAAAGTACCATGACTCCGCAATGCCATTATAACGCATGGCATTACATTTTATATGCTTTTACCACGCATACATTTACAACGAAAGTCGTTGTAAATGCATGAATGGTAAAAGCATGTTTTTTTTTAAATGTTTGGATAAGGTCAAGTCAAGTCAAAGATCTTTATTAGGATTTAGATAACATCCATAAAAGTACATAAAATCACAACAATCATCCAAAACACATAATACCACAATCTTTTTGTTTAAAAAGAACTAATAAAATCACATAATTCATCATCATGTATGTTTACAAATAACTGCATGGATAAAAATATCAGTAAATTTTAGGGCACACGATGAAATACACAACAATTAAGGACAGTTCAAAAATTAATGTCTATAATATGTGCAAAGGGCAGCTACTTGTGCAAAATGAGCAATGTGCAAACTAAGCAAATGGAGTGAAAAACGAAAGTCGTTGTAAATGCATGAATGGTAAAAGCATGTTTTTTTTAACGTTTGGATAAGTTAAGTATGGGTATAGGGGTATATGTTTTGGGGTACTGAGGTATATGTTTTGGGGTGTTTGGGTATTTTAAGGGTTCAGATATAGTTTTGCGTTATGGGGTACAGGGGTATTTTTAGGGTTTAGGGATAGGTATGGTTTTGGGGTAGAGGGGTATTTTTAGAGTTCAGGGCTAGGTTTGGGTTTTGGGGTAAAGGGGTATTTTTAGGGTTCAGGGGTCGGTTTGGGTTTTGGGTACAGGGGTATTTTAGGGTTCAGGGGTAGGTTTGGGTTTTGGGGTACAGGGGTATTTTTAGGGTTCAGGGCTAGGTTTGGGTTTTGGGGTAAAGGGGTATTTTTAGGGTTCAGGGGTAGGTTTGGGTTTTTGGGTACAGGGGTATTTTAGGGTTCAGGGGTAGGTTTGGGTTCAGGGGTACAGTGGTATTTTTAGGGTTCAGGGCTAGGTTTGGGTTTTGGGGTACAGGGGTATTCTTAGGGTTCAGGGGTAGGTTTGGGTTTTGAAGTACAGGGGTATTTATAGGGTTCAGGGCTAGATTTGGGTTCTGGGGTACAGGGTTATTTTTAAGATTTAGGGATAGGTTTGGGGGTACAGGGTATATTTATAGGGTTAAGATGGGTTAGTGTTTAAGGGTGTTGGGGTATTTTAAGGAGTAAGGGTGGGTTATGATTATGAGGTGCAGGGGTATTTAAAGGGAGCAGGGTGGGATTAGCACACGATATGAGACATGGCATGAAGGGCGAAACGTAACACACGCCCCCAGCGTTTGTCACGCCCCCAGCACAACGCAGACATGCCCACAAGGGACTACTTTGCTGGCACGGTTCTTTTAACTTTTAAATGTATATGGTGGGCGTTTGCATAGCCCAGGTCCTTCTGCTGCAACTGCCCTTTCCAACGCTGTATTGGGTGTCGTGAATGGTGCTGTGGTTCCTGAGATTATCCGCCTCAAAGGTTTGGGCTCTCCCTTTATTATATTAGTATGGATTAAAGTTTTAGTAGAGATTAAGCACTTAGCTTATTGACAAATATGAGATTTTTAAATGTGGCATGTGCAATAGGAAGATTCTTCATTGCTATAAAGGAGTCACTGAAGGAAATGGTATAAGCTGAAATGCACATATGGTGAAAATTCAATCTTACCTATGATCTGGGGATTACGCAAGATTTTACAAATGTATAGCTAATGTATAAGCAATTCCTTGCTGCTTTAGGGGAGAGCTAAGAGATCCTATATGCGGGCCTTTTATGGTCTATTTTAGTAGGCTTTTACTGTGTAGTATACTGTTTCATGGTAAAACCTTTGGGATAAATCATGTTTTAATTGTTTGTAATGTGCTATTTTTTATGGTTAAATATGCCAAATAATAGTATTCAAATGGATGGATAGGCTCCCCCAAATATGTCAGCAAAAAACTCCAGATTGTCCAAAGGAAGGCATCAAGGATCCTACACAAGGTCCCAAAATTTGCCTCAGCAAAAGAGGCCCTGGCATCTCTGCACTGGCTTCCCACTGAGGAAAGGACTCAATTTAAAACACTTTGACTGGCACGTAGAGGGCTTAACTCCACAGGACCCTCTATGATCAGAGCACTCATAACCAGCTAGGCACTAAGATCCTCTACGGGGCGACTCCTGAAGGGGCTTCGAATTCACAAGGGCAGTTGGGCTGGCAGGTCCTTTTCATATCTCATTTCCAAACTCTGCAACACTCTGCCCATATAATTAAGATGCCTACACAATGACTCGGCATGGCTCAACCCCTACTAAAAGCCCTTCCACTTTCCAGCCCTTGTTTCACAGCAATGCTGTGTCTCAGCCAGCGCTGGAAAGTCTACGGGTAGCCACACACTTTAGAAATCCGCATAGCATACCTTAGCAAGTGGCCTATATAAAGCTGGGAACAAATACTGAATACAATAAATTAAATGCATGCTTTTGCTGTTGTCTAAATAAATTACAATGCACATTTTACAAATCAACAATATGTACAATAGTAATGTAACTGAATCAGTAAACAGCTCGTACCCAGTAAGAACATCCATTCTGTTTAACCACCCCAGTTTCCTGTCCATGCTGAACTGCTCACCAATCTCAGGTTCTGAATACTGAGCAGGGACTAATCACTTAGCAGATTTGGAAGTGATGAAGAAAGGTTGGCAGGTAGGTGTCCCCCAGTATGAAGGCTGACCATCAGAATGCAACTTCTAAATTTGCTGCAAGTGAACATTTTGAGAACGTCATTCTAGCCAACCAAAGTATCAATCTTCAAGCAAGTAGCCAAAGAGTGTGTTGCCACCCATAAGACATCCTATATCTTTCATGATTGGGATATGGCACATGGACTCTAATGATTCTGCCCTGGATACACGGATACATATGAAATTACCTTCTAGGAAAGAAGTGGTATTAATTGCATTACAGCGTGCAATGCAAGCAAATGTGATAATGAAGCATTCCCACCACATGTTGCAAACATGGAACACTTCTATACTCTACTGTTCTACTTCCAATGTTCGGTTCATGAAGAACTTTCTCATGTCCGGAGGAGCGGTCCTTTATTAAGAAGAAAACAGTATGTGGCGATACAGCTGCAAGAACCTTCACACAAAAGGAAGGATGTGGATACTTCAGTTTGTAGAGAAGAAACCAAATTTTCCTCACAGGCCAAAAGTTGAACTTCTATGTAGCCCTTCTTATTCTAAAGATCACTAAACAAACTTAATTTATGAAGTTTCATACTGACAATAGATTTCGATTCCAATAAATCAACATCACTAACAAAAGAAAGATTTGTTACAGTATTTGTATAGGGCATGCACGCATTTGAATAGAAGCTCATTGAGAGATGCAAAGACGGAGAAAGATGATCCCGGGTAGATCATCAGCTTGATGGAGTCTGTGGTTTTATGGCCTAAGGTGGACTTTGTGGTTATAATGTCTGGATCACATTTACCCTTAAATACTCGAGATAACTCTCCCGCAACAGTACCAAACTGGATACAAAATATGGCCATGATCCTACAAATGTAGCCACATTTCTTCACTTTGGCTAATGAACCACCTTCCAGGTTTTGCAATATACTCCAGTTGCTCTAAAAGATCCTCTAAGGGGAACGGACTACAGCAATGGTTAGGACACGGTTTAAAATTTGTAATGTGATTTACAGCAGACTCCTATGCCCCCAAAAACAACAATTCAGGCAGATTGCAATAAACTCAAAAAGAGGCTTTCTGTCCATGGCCATCTCATTGGCTGTGTCCGGGACTAAATTGTTGGCCAGTGGGCCATGTATTTTGAAACATGATTGAGCCATAAAACACTTGCAGAGGGCGCCTCCTCATTATACTCATTTGTTTTACATGCAGATTTGTTTGTGCTCGTGCCCCTAAATCTTTAAAAAACTTGTGTTCAAAAAAGAAAAATAAATTTGCTTTGGGATTCTTGCCCTTTGTTCACGTGGTATATATTGACTACGTGGCATCTAGTTGTGTTGTCAAATCTTCCTGTCCAGCCACCTTGTTCTGTTTTTTCCTATTGTTGAGATCCAGGCTGGGCAGACGTTGGATCCAATACCTTCACTGTTTTACAGTCTGGTTGAGCGAGCACTAGCTCGCAAGGTTTCCTGGGGTTTCGACTCTCAAAGTGTGGTCGTTACATCACATTAAATTGGAGTAGGGGAGGTTCCCTTCCCTCATATTCAGCATGGCCGAACAAGACACGTTATCATTCAGTGAGGATCATGTTAAAAAACTTCTCTCTGACTCCACTCTTTTCTCTTCTGTCAAACTCAGTAGCACAGCCAAACAGCTCAATTATGCCGAAAAACTAACTAGGCTTCGAAAGAAACATATTCGAACGGAGCTACATGGTCATTTCCTCCTTGCAAATCTCAGAGCTGGTACCATTCCGTGGGGCCTACAGATTAAGAACGTTCCTGTCATCTTTACCGATGATCCAGTTTACCGTAAGGGGTTCAGCTTCATCAGTACCAAATGCAGTAGGGATCTGATGGTACACACAGTGGAAACTGCCCAGCGCATCCTCAAAAAAGAAGAGGAGGAAATTGAAGAACAACTAAAAGCAATTCGATATAACCACACCGAATCTGAGGCAAAGGCGCTTCTTGAGAAGATCGAAAAAGAACTGGTCACCTTCCGTGATAACACCATTAACTTCAAGACCTCGAAGTTTGAAAAGGACCAAAAAAACTTTAACATCGACACTGTGTATCCCTATCTAAAAGATGAATTCTATACTAGATCCGACTCCGTACCGAATCTCACTCAGCTGAAGCATCAGGGCTGAGAAACAAGTCCTCATTCTGTCCACCGAATCACAATGTCTCCAAGAATATATTAGCCTTCGAGCGTTCAGTCATGTCATCCCTGAATATGCTGGAGAAGAAACGTCCTTTCGTCCCAAAGAACATCACGAAAAAACACAGAGAAGCTATCCAAGAACTCAAAACCCAGCAGGACGCCGTGATCAGGCAGGCTGATAAAGGGGGCGCAGTGGTCCTGTGGTCCAAAGAACTATACCGTACTGAGGGGCGGAACCATGTGTACAACCAAGAGTGGTACCGGAAAATCACCCATGATCCAACTCCATCAATACAAGATGAAGTCAGAAGACTTGTCAATGACGCCAAGGACGCTGGGTTCCTTGGACCTAAGGAATCAGAATACCTTATCAAAAAACACCCAAGAACCCCACACTTGTACTTTCTCCCGAAGGTGCACAAAGATCCTAAGGTACAACCCGGTCGGCCCATCGTTTCCGGGTGTGACTCGGTGTTGGAGCCACTTTCCAAATTCGTCGATGTGTTCTTGAAGCCCCTTGTGGTGCAGGTACCATCCTTCCTGCGGGACACCATGGATTTCATAAACAAAGTTAAGGCCTTCCGTTTGATCCCTCCAGCCAACTTCTAGCTTCCATGGATGTGTCATCTTTATACACACAAATACCACAACAGGATGGACTGGATGCAATGGAACTGTATCTGGACAGTCGACCACGTCCACACAGAGTTCCTACAGAATTCATAATTTCTTTGGCAACTGTGGCTCTGAAAAAGAACTTCTTTACCTTCGAAGAAGAAATGTTTCTCCAAATCAAGGGCTCAGCCATGGGCTGCCCATTTGCCCCGGAAATGGCTATCCTGTATATGGGTCAATTCGAAGAAAAGTTTGTTCTAAATAACAATCCGTATAGAGACTGCATTGGACAATGGTTCCGGTATATAGATGACGTGTGGTGTGTGTGGAACGGAACATCTTTACAACTGGAAGAGTTCCACGGATGGCTGAACAACAGGAGCCCGGACATTAAATTCTCTTTGAGCTACCATGAAAGATCTCTCCCATTCCTGGATGTCGAAATCTCAGTGAAAGACAACATGCTGTCATGCTCTCTGTACCAAAAAAAGACGGACAAGAACAATGCGCTCCATTACAAGAGCTACCACCCGCGGAGCCTTAGGGATAATCTCCCTTATGGTCAATATCTCCGGGTGCGACGGAACTGCACTACCACCGAACAGTTTGAGCTGCATGGTCAGGGCCTCACCTCGAAGCTACAGGAACGTGGGTACCCCCAGAAACTCTTGAAGCATTCGATGAAGTGGGCCAGATGGACACCGAGGGAACACCTCCTAGAAAAAAGAACGAGACCAGCAACCGAGAGGATGGTGTGTGTCTCTACCTTTGGCCCCCACACCAACCAACTCCAAAAAATCATCAGAAAGAGTTGGCATCTGGTGCAGGAAATCCTCCCTGAGATTGGTGCCCCTCTTTTTGCACTCAAGAAGAACAGGAGCATTGGCCAAATGATTACATCCACCAGACCACCTCCTAAAAAGGTTTCTCAAAATACAATCTTTGGAGCGAGTCCAGTCATCGGGCATCGTAAATGCGGCACATGCTCTGTATGTGACCTTACTATGGAAGGCTCACTTTTTACGGATGGGAACAAATTTTGGCGTCACAATGAACATACGAATTGCAAGACGAAATATACCGTGTACGCCATACTGTGTCCGTGCAACCTGATATATATTGGAAAAACTACACAGGAGGTCCGTCAGAGAATCATACAACATCGGTCAAAAATCAACAACAAAATCTTGACGGCCCCCATGGTCTCTCATTTTGTACAACACAAGCATTCCAGTCATGACATGAGATGGACAGTACTTGCTGCCATCAAAGGCGGCAATGGTGACCCAGATGTCCGCCTCTCACAAAAAGAGGCCTACCTCATTCTGAAGTTTGATACTTCTAATACCGGCTTGAACGAAATGACTGAATCTTCCAACTTATGAACTGTATCTTTCGGCTGAGCTTGGCTGTGTGTCTACTGTTTTATCTCCTTTTCTGCAATTTTAGAATTTCACTTGGTTTGTTTGTCCTAAGCTCCGTGTGTGTTTGGTGCGTTGAGGCAACCAGGGGTGTGATGATATAAGGTGTGCATAATGACATTCAAGATATGCATTGGCTTGATGCTGGTATTCGTATATGTCCCACTGTGCCTAGTTGGGGTCAAGACATGGGAATTTAGGTAACTCGTTAGCCCGAGCGGGCCTGTCCGACTTCCTACTTCATGTGTTTGCAACGAACATGTCTTTGGTGTTTATAGATACATGTGTACTATCGTGGATATGCGTTACCAATGTTTGTTTCCAATTGCTATGAGAACTTAGGTTGTCCCATGTGGTCTAACTAACAATTGTTCTTTGAGTAATATGTTTTTTGAAAAATATGTTTTCATATGTTGTTGGTTGTTAAATACAATTGGTGGTGTACAATAGGTGACGACGCATCCTTAGTCTCCAAATATTGATTTTATTGTCGTAACACGCTCTAGGTCACCAAGACGGTGCTCCCTAATCCCACCGCGTTAAACTACAGCCTCCAGGATCCTTTGGGGCCGCATTATTGCAGCCACGCCCACTTTCCTTCTAACTGGGCGGGTTTTAAATTAAGCTTCTCTACGCGCTGCCCGAGTGCTAGACCCCGCTGTCGTTAATACAGGAGTGATTCATTCTCCAAGTAAGTGCGGAGCGCTTTTGAAAGCGCCGTTTGTTCCGCTTCTTTTTCGAGTTGTGTTCCACCCGAGCCTGTCACTAATTCCAGCCTTTAATCACCTCCGTGACAGGTCCCAGTAGAAGCAATCAACTGCTCTCTGGCGTGGACGTCTCTGCAGGTAGGCTCTTGTCCTCGGAGATCCATGCCGGTTTTCATTATAACTGTAATCATGTCGCACAATGTAATCTAACCCTGGGCATGTTACTTCTTATGGTTTCCATCAGCCTTAAAGACATACGCCGCATTTTGTGAGCTGTCGCCCAACCTGTCCGTGCGCCGCACTGCGGGCACCACACCCCCAGCCTCATTCCTGGGTGAAGCACAGGTAGGACTGGGTTAATACCATGGATCTGATTCGCCAATTGTATCAGCGCTCATCCCTGGTGTGCAACCGCGCTAAGCCTACCCTTTCACTTATTGTTTCAGAAACTGTGCCCTGTTGAGAGTTACCGACTACACGGCCTATCGCTGGCCAACGTGCAGGTAACCATTTTTCCTTGCCCCTTGGAGTCAGGTGAACCTTAAAACAGTCCTACGATAGATACAATTGACACCCACTCTATATGTTTTTTACAGAATCACGACCCCCAGTCCCCGTCCTGAAGAGAACCTGGAATCAAGCCGGTTCGAAACGTGTCGACATTTCCACCCTGTGGCAAACACCAGGGGTGCCCCTAGGATAAAATGTTGCCAAATATTTTGGATCCTAGTTGAGCAACCCGGTTATAAATATAGAACCACAGGATTGGTTGACAGGCAGGCTTTCCATTCTACCACCTCCGCCTGTCCCATGGTCCCATAGTCCGATGGACTGGTCACATACTTTCTTTAAACCCTGAAGTTTTTGCACTGTATAGTATCACAATTCACATTGGTCACTGAATTTTGTATTGTTTTTTTGTGTGTCTTGCCTAACTGTGTCGCTTGATTCATGTTTGTTAATGCTGTAAATTTGTAAAAAATTGTACATTTGTAGATATTGTTTCCATGAAACCACTGTCGTAACAGTTGTGTTGTTTGTGCTCGTGTCCCTAAATCTTTAAAAAACGTGTGTTCAAAAAAGAAAAATAAATTTGCTTTGGGATTCTTGCCCTTTGTTCACGTGGTATATATTGACTACGTGGCATCTAGTTGTGTTGTCAAATCTTCCTGTCCAGCCACCTTGTTCTGTTTTTTCCTATTGTTGAGATCCAGGCTGGGTAGACGTTGGATCCAATACCTTCACTGTTTTACAGATTTGCCAACAGAAGCACAAACTTTAAAACATAAGGAAAACCCAAGTATAAATGGGAAGCCCTCATGCAGGGAGGAGACTTTAACCCTCATTGAGCACACTTAAACCATCATTGAGTACACCTCTCCGTGCAGCTGCTGAAAATGTAACTCTTTAAACAAATATCCAATTGAACTGGGATCAAAAATGCAGTGCAAAGCAAGGCTGGAAAGACCTATAGCTCATAACTGACCAACCACCACTCTTGTTACAGGTGATGATCACTAATCAGTGAGCCTTAGCTCCTTCCTCCAAGTAATTACCCTTCTCAATATTCTCATATACAACTAACCTCCTCTAATGTTGAAATTATTAAGCTTTATGTGCACACATAAAAGGGAACTTTATAACTCCACATTTTCACTCGGAAATGCAGATTTTTTTTAAAACATGTTAACATTTAATCTTCACAGAACAGATTTGTGCATGTTTAAAACTATTACAATAAAGGATACATAGCTTTTCATCATCTTGAAACGTGAAGTAGAGTTTTACAAAGAATGGATGATCTAGCCGTGACATTACATCTCTTTCTCTTGTGACATATGGTACCTTGTTCTCCTTTATGATATGGCGCTTCTCTAAAATCTTAACTGGAAAAGAAAGAAAGAGGAATAACATTTACTGTAATGAGGTGTACAATTAAAGAAAATGGCCCATTGTTATTTAACATTAAATGGTCATTTTGGATGAATTAAAAAAAAAAAAAGGTCTTCATCAGCAACAACTTCTAAGGCAGGGTGTAAATTAAACTGTGTTTAACTTGGTTTATGACTGTGCCAGGACTCTCCAATAACTTGCTAAAAACTCTACAGGGTCAAACAGTATGCATTTTACATCTCTACATGTATTATTCAAAAAGAATGCTGACTCGGTCAAGCCTTATGGGGAAAGGTAGAGGGAAGGATGCAGGCAGGAAAGATGTGGAAAGGATTACCATACAGTTAAACAAATTAAGAGCCCCCCAAGGTGGGAAAGATACAGCATTACTTATTAAAATGTAGGAAGTGGTTAATGATATACACAGAAGCATATAATGAGACGTCTGCATAAACAAATTAGAAATGTGATTAAAACCTTAACCGCGGTGGATATTCCGTCGCTGTGCGGGGCATTCCATTGAGTAGTCGGGGCTACGTCGGCCAACGGACGTGCGCAGCACTACGGAGGTAGTGCTCGCGAAGGCCGTTGGCCGACAGAAGCAGCGAAGGGGTTAAAGAACTGACAACACCAAAGTTAAGCTCAACATCAATTCAAGAATCCTAGTAACTGCTCCCCTTGCCTAAAAACGGAACTCAAAGTTTATGTAAAAATGGTAAAAAGCAGCCACATGCAAGTACAAAAATGTAAAAACTCTATAAGGGTTTGATGTTTGAAAGCATTTACAATTTCTTAACAGACCGAATCGCTATTTTGAGCCATTAAGAAAGGCTAAATAGCCTTTCCATATATACAAAGGCCTCTTGTGAATCGCAAAAGGTGATTTCTTCCCAGTAGAAATAGCATTTTGCGATACCCAAATAGGAAATCGATAATGGGAATTTCCTAAGCACATATACAAAGCATTTCCTAGCATTTGGAGTCGATGGTAATCATGTGAAATTTTTAAAAAAAGCACTCCAAAATGCTTTTAAAAAAATGCTATAAAGGGCACACATGCCCCCAGGGCATGTGTGCACTTAGCCTGTGCACCACTTTTTGAGGGGTGCATCAAGGGGGGAGCCTTAGGCCGATAGTCACCCTAGCGTTAGCATTTCCTAATTTGACATTTTCTATTCGGAAATTACAAATTCGGAAATGCAAAACCATGTACATTCCATTTTACATTTCCTAAATAGCGATTTCTTAGGATTCGCTATTTAGGAAATGCAAAAATGGAATTTCCTACATCTGGCTCTAAAAATGCAGTATGTACATTAAATAGAATGTAAATTTCTATGCATTTGTATTGCAAGGGAGTGTCAATGCACTTTACAAGGAATACGTTGTAAGACTGTGAATCCAAACAAAACCTTTAGCAAGGAATTCACATAACCAGGAGAAGGGAACGAGGAGTGAAGCATGATGTGGCAACAGTTCAACATGAATTTTGGGATGCTTTGCAGGAGACATTCAAGACCGGATTAGGGAAAAAGGAGAACGAGGGTACAATTAAGAGTGCATGAGAGCTGAGAATAAGGATTTCGGTTTTTGCTGTACAGTAGGATATATCCTTGATGATTTACTTCACAGGAGAGCGCCGATGAAAGATTTCAATGCAGCATAGTGTGAATTAAAAGTGTCTCCAAGCATAATGGAAGAGAAGAGGCAAGTTGGTGGAGTGGTATGGCAGCCAGGGTTAAGATGGCTAGAATAAACGTTCCTCTCGTCTCTAGGGGAACCCACTAAGCTCTCTAAAGAGCTAACTGTAGGCTTGTGTGTACTTACTAACATACTTCCACATATGACAATAATATTTACAAACCAGCAAGTAATGGAATGAGTGATTGACAGAACAGATAGCGACTTATCAAATGAGTGATTGCATTTGTGAGTTTCTCTGTCAGAATGCACGCCTTTCTTTTCTTTGTTAGTGTATATGATTTGTAAGCCACACATGTTCTGGTTTTCTCATAAGCAAAAGCATGAACCACCAGCTCTCATCCTGTTAAGTGGCCTCACAATCTAGGACATATTCTTGGAAAACTTAAGATGGCTACTCGAATTAATGAGAAGGAATGTGCTTCATAATAAGCGTTACTGACATTTTTTTTGCAAAAAATTCTTATCCTGAGCTCAGAGAGATTTTTTTTCCACCGTATCTTCACAGTACTGATATTATAAATGTTGCCACATTGGGAGCTTTGCAATAGGCATTTAAAAAGAGACCACAATTACTTACTAGCATATTCTCGTGACGTTGATAGTTCTTTTGCCAAGACAACCTAAAAATGAACATAAAAGCATGAATGAAAAAAACAATATGTACATAAGAGTAGTGGTGCACAAAATTACATTCAGACTTAAACATTAAGGCCAAGTTTAAGTAGCTGGTATAATGGGCAAAATGGTCATATCTTACAACGACAGCATCTGCTGATCTAGAGTTAAGTCTGCACGACGCTCTATAGGCAAAGCTGTTTTTCACCCTTCTTAATGTGCTCCCCTCCAAACACTCCAAGATCAAACTCCAACAAATTCTTTACAACAAGAACAAAAATTACAGGAAACTTTTTAGAATGCTGATCTGGGTGAATATTCATCAAGTGCGACTGAAGATATAAAAACAGTGTACACTATAGAGAACTCTAAAAACTTCAAATAGCCTACCAAATTTCAATTTGTTTTAATTTGGTGAAATGTGATCCAGACATTAAGAAAAAAACAAAAATGCAGCAGTCTAACTTGCAAGAACTACTTTACTATATCGTTATTGTCCTGCATAACACTCAAGTAAATTAAAAAAAGAATAAAGGACAATGGTGGTCAACATTCTTTGAATTTTCCTTAGGTTTTTAAATGGAAACCAATATAACTGGTTGGAATCTTTTTTTAAGCAATCATTTTGCTTCCCTGATATTTGATGGTTATAACGCTGCTCACAAAAGAAAATAAGCAAAATGTGTAGTTTAAAAAAAAATTTAAAAAAGCAGGACCAGTCAAAACAGGTAGACATTGGTATGCTTTTTTGTAGGTATGAAAAGGCCGAAGTAAAAAACACTTTCTGATGTTCCAGTTAAGCTGGGACAAATACAGAAAATATATATATATAAGCAAAGGAAGAAAAATCATTAGGTGAAGCAGTTGGAGACCTGCTATCGCTCACTGCATAGGTAAACAGCAGCACGTTTTCCAAGTCTAACCACTGAAAACATTGGGAAAAGGAACAATCATTAGAAAAACAAATGGGACCTGCTTTTTCGAATTTTGAATATGTTATATTCTTTATCATTCCGAAAAAGCGGACACCAATCTTAGAGCACTAAATAAACTTAAATGTGCGCTAAAGCACATCTGAAAAAAGTAGCACAAAAAACAAAAACAAATACAGGGAAGAGTATGGTAAGCAAATGACAAGTGATTAACATGGAGGACCTGAAGCGGTGGTTTTGAAGGGGAAAGCAGTACACCAGGGAGGGAGCAAGAAAACATGCACTACAAGGAGGTGCTTCAAGATAAAGGAAAAAGTAGTTTCCTGAATGTGAGCAGTAGAAGGATAAAAGTCATCCAATCAAAAGGATGGTAAAGATGCTTTAGTCCATGGAAGGGTCAAACGCAAAAAGATGAAGGAAAGCACTGAATAAAATGCAAGCCAACGAGAGAGCCAGTCAGCGGGGAGAAATTAGTATTTTAAACACAATTGTTTTTTTTTTTTTAAAACGCTTTCAGTAACTGCCAACACTGAGAAAAAACAATAACAAACAGCAAATGTTTTGCCCTTTGTTCTTTGACATATTCCTGTACACAATGGTGGCTTCAAAATTATATCTTTCTCTGATATATATCAGTAGACTACGTGCCCCACCCCTAATAGTGGGGCCCCATTAAAGTACCATTTCCACTTTCCTTCATCCTACATCACTGGAGACATAAGCAGCAGCAAAAAACACAGAACTAGCAGACAAGTCAGCATAACACATTTTAGTGTGCAACACAATCGGAGACAGAAAGACGGGTATGAATCGTCCAAGGTTTAGCAACACTTAGCCATACCAATGAGGCATGTGAGGCCCAGCTAATATCAAATTTCAGACATTCTGGGGTACCATGGCAGACTACAATGCAAAGCTTCAGTTACAGATATTTCCAGCATTTGTAGCGACAGGTTCCATCGCAAACTACATCGTCTCAATCCTTTTATTACTTGTGTATCATTACATTATCAAAGGCTTTATTTAGTGAAAACAGGTCTATTATATATTAGCAGTTCTCCACTGAGCACAAAAAAACTAAAAAAGACCCAAATCCCTGGATCACCAAATGTTCTATGCATTCGGGACAAGTCCACAGATTGCGTACCCACACCCACCTGCCATTTTGTTTTGTCTCAGATGGGTGAAGCAGGCTCCAGCCTTAATCATATATGAGGAAACATTAAACTCTAGGTGAGCAGGTACTGCTGGAGGTGTAGTGGTAGATGGGGTCTTAGCTCAGGAAATATCCTCATGAAGACTATGTATTTGACAAAAATGCCCAGTGGACCCTGTTAAATGTTTGGCCTCTTCAGTCGGTACTAACTTACAAAAACCAGCATGCTGGATTCTGGTACTCGCAGTTAATTTCTCCACATTTTTCGTATAGGTCTACCATCATACAATACAAAGACTTGAAAACAAAAGATTCTCAGAAATGGAACCCAGAATATGTTTCGGTTCACCACTTTTGGCCTGAAGAACTCAGACTGTCATTAACCTCTTCAGCAGAAGCGCCAAAATTAGGCTTCACAATAAGTGAAGCAAGTGACCAAAGACACCTATATACCATGCAAGCTCAAAGCTGCATCTTTCCATAATGGGTGATCCTTTAACGGATGTAGGATATTACCTCCTTGAGCATGTTGCTCCTAGATTATGGCAGTAGACTCAGCTGTTGAGCTAGCCATCAACGTATTGAGCAAATTCTATTTAACCAAGAATATAGCCACCAGACAACTGATACACCGACATACCTTCAGACCTTCGAAATCTACTATAGGTTCCTTCGGCAAACCTTACTCGTTAAAGCCTCTTTGCAAGTCCACCGAACCATTCACGGCACTTCACCCTTCTTCATTTAACCAAAGCTTCCCACTCACTAGATAAGAAGGATCCTTCGATGCAGGATGATCCAGCTCCTGACTACCCCTTCCTTCCTTTCCTAAAGGTTTGCACTGGTGCTACTTCATCTCTATACAAGATGGCCAAAATGTGAAGCTCACTCCCAGCGAGACCTCGCTGTGACAAGGAGGAATATTAAAAATGAGAGGATCTGCTGTGCACCCCACTGCTTCACTTTAGCCTATGTGCACCTACAAGCTTGCTTCATGACATCAAATGCTTTCCAAAACGGTTGTAGTATAAACATGGACTCTACACATCAAGTACAAATAGCCAGTGAAGCGGTCTCAACAGGAGTATTAAGTGCTATCCAAATGCTACAATACAACACAGCTCTTCAAATTAGGAGCTTCTGAAAAATATCTGTGGGGCTCCAGTTCAAAGGTTCACATTTCAAAAAGCCTAGTCAAATCGGTTCTTGAGTAGTGCTCCATAAACATGGAACATCTACAGTTGTCAATGCTTTATGCAAACAAAATATCGACTCATCTTTTATTATTTTCTCTACTTGTAAAAGGACACAGGCACAGGAAGCACCTTTGTTTGTGGTCTGGGTTCCAAAGCTTAGACTGTAAATATCCCTTCCTCCTATCTACTATTCCTCTCGTGACAGAAGCAAAACAATATCTATCATCAATGTATTTATTTAAATTGGGTTTTGTGTACACCACTGTATTTTACCTTGCTCAGAAATACAAAAAGTGATGGAATGGATGGATGTATGACGTTACAACGGGGAACATCACTTACAACGCATTTTTTACAACGCGCTACCATTACATCGCAACCATTACAACGCATACCATTACAACGCATTGCGCTGGGGGGCGCTCTAGGATAGGGAATATATTTAATTTACTATCCAACACCTTCCCTGCAATCCACGGGGACTGGAGTTGGAATAGTAAATTAAATAATTCACTATCCAGCGCCTAAAAGCATTATGCGTTGTAATGGACTGCGTGGTAAAAACCGCGTTGTAAAGGCATGCGATGTAAAAGCATGCGTTGTAGTGACACCAATCCCGTTACAACGCATGCTTTTACCACGCATGCCTTTACAACACGGTTTTTACATCGCAAACCTTTACAACACATAGTGCTTTGGGGTGCTGGATAGTGAATAGTTTAATTTACTATTCCAACTCCAGTCCCCGTGGACACTAGGGAAGGGATAGTAAATTAAACTTATTCCCTATCCTAGAGCGCCCCCCAGCGCAATGCGTTGTAATGGTTTGCGTTGTAAAAGTTGCGTCGTAAAGGCACTGCGTTGTAAAAGTTGCGTTGTAAAGGATGATTCCTGGAACGGATGATTTAGTTAATCACAACTACTGACAATTACTCAGTGGCTCACTGTACTATAAGACAGCAGAGGATTGTGAAAAACATAACTTTGCCCTTTGCACTGTCGGGTAAAACTTCCACACTTCAACAAAGCAGTGTTGCCTGCTGAATCTCTTCAAATTTGCAGCCACTGGGTGCATTTTACTTGCTGCTGCTTAGGGATGACAGTTATTCCAGGCAGCAGCAGCAAAAACAAAAGAAACGCAAGGGCAGCATTAGGTATGGCACTGCTACTCCATACCGTCTGCTTAGAGTGGGGCTTAATGCCCTGGATGATATTTCTCACTCATATGCAAGGCCAATACTCGCCCATTACATTCATGAGAATAAAGAAAGGCCTTGATTACGAGTGCCACTGATTAATCTACGTTATTTTCCTGGCCTGGAATTTCGGCTACTGGGTGTAGGAAAGTGCCCCTTTTTGCATGGTTGCCCCCACTTTTTGCCTGATGTTAATGCTCTATGACTAGGTGTGCCCTGGTTCCTACTAACCAGGTACCCAGGGATATGTGGTTTCCCTAAAACTGTACCTTTGCAACACCTCTTGGCACCTCTCTGGCCACAATGCAAGTCCCTTGTACAAGGTACCGAAGGGCACTGTAACCAGGGAAGGAATCTAAGGACTGCAGCACCTACTGTGCCACCCTTAGAGGCCCTGTACCTCTCACACACACACAAACACACACTGCCCTTGCAGGCTGCATGTTTTGGTGCAGAAAAAGTGAAAAGTCAACATGGCAAACATGCCTGTGTGCCATACCTACAATCCACTGCCTATGGTATAGATAAGACACCCCGCTAGTGGGGTGCACCATACCACTGGAGCCCTGTACTCCTACAGTGCCGAAGTCCATTCTTAGACATTGTAAGTGCAGTAAAGCCATAAAGAGTATATGGTCTGGGAGTTGGTTTTTACGAACTCCGTAGCACCATAATGGCTTTACTGGATTCTGAGAACGTAGGTATCAAACTTCCCAGCACATTAAACCCCCACTGATGTCAGAGTGAGATTTAATGCCAAAGGCACTCAGAGGGCATTTTAGAGATGCCCTCCTGAAAAACGACCTAACTCTAGTGTCTTGGCTGACTGGCTGCTCGCCAGCTGCTACCCCCCGCATTCTTTTTGACCCCCGGGTCAAGAGCCTCCCACTCTTGGGGTCATGAAACAAAGCACATCCTGTGAAAAAGGTGCCAGGCCTCCACGAAGCGGAAGCTTCAAAGGCTTGCCGCCTTTGTGAGCTGACCGAGCCATTTGCTGCTCCCAGCAACTGGCCCCCACAGGTTCTAACCTCCACCCGGCGTATACTGCAGCCAGCAGCTCCCAGAACCAGGAGGACCTGCCCTGCCTTCCCAACAAAGACTGTCTCCTGTGAGCACCGGACCTGCTCAAGAACCAGACTCTAGCTCCGGCTGAATCAGCAAGTTTGCACCACGCTGCACCCGATACCCACGACCCGAGCTACAGTGTCCAAACACCAAGAGAAGGTCGCTCCACCGATCCAGACCTGGGCCCTGGTGATCCCGGACCTACCTCAAGCCTCCCGATGACGCCTGCAGCCTCTATCCGGAGGGTCCCCCCGACCACAACCGGAGCTAGTAAGGTAATCCGGACGCCTCAAGACACCTTTGCACCCAATGCCTCATGGCCTTGGGTGGCCCAACCGACAGTGTCCAGGTAACCTCCAGCATCCCAACTTACCTCTCCAACCAGGGGTCGCCTCCAGGAAGCCTCCTTGCCCGAACCTGCAGTGTTTGTTCCGATCAAAGATCTTCCATTGAAAACAACAGGGCACCTGACACTGATTTAACACCCTGCTGCCCTGTGCGGCTGTGGGTGAACTTTGTGTGCTAAATTGGATCCCCCTCTGCCCAGAGCTTAACCCTAGGAGCTTTGCTCCCTCAACCCCGTGGCTTACCCGTGAGCAGCCACCAACCGACAAATGCTAACATTGGTCCTCAGCCCTCTGCACCCAACTGCTGAGGGATCTTTTTGAGTGCACCCTTGACCCTGAACGAACTCTTGTTCTAAGCCCAGGGACTCAACTCTCAAGACCAATTTACTTACCTGCAAACCGATAACCTAATTTTACTCCAAAGGATTGCACTGACTGTTTTCCTCTGAAAAACGTGCGTATTGAGGGTGTTTGAATGGAAACATAAGAAACTGTGGTTTTATGAAAACTGTTTTACTTACCTTTTATCTAGGAAATGTACCAGTGTGATATCTAGGCATATCACACTGAGTAGAAAAAGTCATCAAAAGTAATCCAGAAGTAATTTCAGCTGTATTTAAATATTTTACAAACCTGTAACAAAAGTCATTCTCATCCAGCTTGCTTGTTGATCAATTTGTCTTGAGAAGTACAATTCTATTTACCTGTACCAAGGTCTGCTTGGTTCTAAAAAATAAACTACAACTAAAGAATTATTTTTAATACAAACAACTGGTCTGAGTTCAGTCTTTGAGTGTGTGACATCATGAGGGGCATGGTTTGTCCCCAGAGCAAGATGGCCGCAGATTGGCGGAGCTCCGAAACAAGCATGAAAATCATTCTATTATCCTGGCCCTGGTGGGCATCTGGTTGCCCACAGTCGTGTGAAATAAAGAGGATTCCTCCTCGGGCCCCAGCTGAACTGGGTGAATCGCAATTTAGTGTTGGCGCAGCAAGAACAGAGACCAAGCCGGTGGTGCGGCCAAGAGGGCCGTGGAGCGAAGCTTCTGCGCCCGTCGCCTAAGCGAAAGCGGGAGTCCTGCGCACCGAAGGCGGACCCCTAGAGGGAACTGCCAGCCAGAGATAAAGGATGGAAGGTGGGGGGGGACTCTGCGATTTATAGAGGGGTCCGGCGGCCGAGGGCGCTCCTAGCAGGAGACGCACAACCTTGGTCCGCCTGGGTTCGCAGTAGAGGACAAGAAGGAGCGGATGCCCCAGTGGCTAATTCACAAGCCAGATGAGCCACAGCAACTGCCGCCGAGATGGCAGCTGGTTTGTGTTGAGACAGCGATGCCGGGAAGGACCAGCAGAGGTGAGATGGGCCCAGAAGGCACAGGACACTATCTTGGCCGGGGTTAAGAGGGATAGTGCGAAGGAGGCTTCCCTCTCCCCCACTGCAATTGATGGAGCGGACCGGGAAGATGAGAGGCCCGCCCCACAACTCCTGAAGCAGACGAAACAGGCCCGCATGGAATAAAAGTACAAACGCAAGAGAGAACATGACAGCAAGCGGCCATTAAGGGAGAATAGGCCTCAACGGAGGTGACACAAACGCAAGGTTGCAGTGCGCACAGGGACGCAGACAGAGCGATATGCCTCACAACGTCTAATTAGTCGAATAGATTACAGCAGGACTGAGCTGAGCTGTGGCTGAAGGACCAGAATTGGCCACAATCAATTCCGGAGTCACGTCAACGAGCAAGACTACGCCATAAACTAAGAATCCAATAAAAAAGAAGAACCTTGAAGTGCAGAGTACCAAGGGCACGGGTGGTGGTTCCCCCCCTCTGCGTAGCCCTGGCGACAGAGAGGGACATCCAGTCTAACAAAATGGACAAATACGCCATCACGAAGCCTGCCACAAGCGCGGGGGAGGAGGAAGGTGGAGCACTCAATGGCCGCCATCATGGAGGCGATCCAGGATGTCAGAGGGTCCCTAGAACCCAAAATCGACTCGGTCTCCATAAAAGTCACCCTGATCAGGGCGGACCTATCCAAGCTGAGTGAGAAGGTGTCCAAAGCAGAAACTCAGATATCCCAGTTCCAGTCAAAGACCAAACGTTTGGAAGAGCAAGTGCACATGTTAACGCAACAAGCTACGCACATGGTGGCGCGGCTTGAGGATCAGGAGGGACGCGCGAGAAGGAACAACATATGGGTCGTGGGGGTGCCAGAGGGAGCGGAGGGGCCGAGCATGGTTCTGTTCATCGATGATCTGATAACCCACAAGTTACAGATGCCTCTCCAAATTCTTCTCCTTCGAGAGGGCACATAGGGCACCGGTGTCGCTACCGCGTCCTGGAGCCCCACCACGCACTATCATTGCAAGAACAGTTACCCACCAGGATAAAGACGTCATACTGCAAGCTGGCAGATCGAAAGGGGACTTACCATTTGAAAACACTGTGATCCGATTCTTTCCGGAATACTCCAAACAAGTGCAACGGCAAAGAAGGAGTTTTGACTTGGTGAAAAAAGAAGTGAGAGCAAAGGACATGAAATATATGATGCTGTTTCCAGCAAGGCTACGCGTAATCGCCGAGGGGAAGACATGGCACAAACATGGAGAATGCCCAAGAGGGCCTGGAGGGCTGGCGCGTAGGCAGCCAGAAAAAAAGGTTGTGAACAAAGATGGAGAGGAGGACAAGGTAATGTAAGTGGAGAGATCAAAGCAAGACACGAACACCGGTCCACTTCACCAGGGTCTTCGCCCCCCCCCCCCACCCCCTCCCCAGCAGCCGGGGAGGTCCTAGAGGAAGGAGTACCAAGACAGAGGTGTAGGTAAGACTAAAGAGACTGGATTTGATCCTCGAGTCTAGTCCCACTTCATGGGTAACACTGGGACACTGAGACTGTCTGACCGAAACAGCCGGTTAAGAACATCTCCATGAGACTAATAGAGGCAATAGAACTATTAAAGGCTCGGGTAGAAAAGGTACAGAGCGAATTAACTGAACTTAGTTCTGCTGGACTGAGCACCCCACCCCCAGGTATTAGTTGAACTGTTATGAATTGTCAGGGGCTATTGTCGATCTGCGGGTTGGTCAGTTGGGTTTTCTCAATCTTAATAGCACGGTTGGGGCTAGTTGGGGGGAAAGTTTACAGTTGGGTACGTATTTATTGAGTTATGCAACAAGTGTGCGCACAGGTCCGCGGTGGCAACAGCGTCCAGCCTACTAAAGGGTTTCAATATACCAGATACAACAGCAGAACAGTCCTTAGTGAAAATATGGCCCTGGAACGTTAATGGGCTCAACGGGAAATTGAAAAGGGAAACCGTCTTGAAATTTATTAAAAAACATGCACCAGACGTGGTCCTCCTACAGGAGACGCACCCGAGGGGTAACTATTGTAAAGCCTTAGACAGGCATGGCTATACCCTGTTGTCCCATGCTGGATATACTTCAGGCTCCAGGGGTGTGGGAGTGCTGGTCAGGAACGCCTTTCCCTTTATCCAAAATCAGATATGGGCAGACCCACTTGGGAGATATACAGTGCTGAGTGGATCATGGGAAGGGAAGAGCTTAACCTGTGCTCTGTGTATGCTCCACCGGGTCTACAGTTGGCAACATTTGAGGTGCTGGGTCCCCTGCTGCTGCCCCTCGGGGTCATCTACCACAAGACAGGCCGGTCAATAGGCAGATTCCTTGAGGCAATGGGATTGAGCGACATCTGGTGGCACCAACACCCAGCAACAAAGCAGTACACACATTTATTGGCTGTGACAGGCAGTCTCGCCAGGCTGGACAACCTAATCACACAAGCCCCTGGACTGGGGGAATTTGTAGACGCCACACACGTGGCCCAAGTGGTCTCAGATCACTCCCCTGTGGAGGCAAGGCTATCCAACCCAGTAAAAGACCACAGGCTGCCACAACAAATAAATCTGTGGTACTTCAAGGAGAAGTGTGTGACATAATTTCTTGCCTGAGTGTGTACAACAAATGCTTAACACTACTCTCTGATGAAGCCTTACTGCTCGCCCACACTACCACAAAAAGAGAGTACGGTATCGTCTACTTTTACCTCTGTAAGCCTTTGGGGATCCACTGAACTCTGTGCATACTATACCTTACTTTGGTATAGTATATATACAGAGCCAGCTTCCTACACGGGGGGCTCAGGTAAATCTAACGGATTGGAAATAATGGGGATTTCAAGTTTTTGGAAAATAACAAGTGGAAAGAAATCTTTCATTGCATATTTTTCTTTGTCTTTCATATAGAGATTTCAGATTTGTAAAAAAACGTGTAATTTTGATGGGCCCTATGTAAACCGGCCATAGCACAAGCTCCCATAGGGAAATGGGAGTTTGAGTGAATCACTGCAGCATGTGGCAGGCATCGCCAAGGGCCTGCCACATGCTGCAGGGATTCTCTGCTCCCAACCAGGAGCCGAGAATCCCCCAATGACACTTTCCGCCAGGCTTTCCATGTCAGAAAGCCGGACAAGAAAAGCCTGTCCGAACAGCAGAAACTCCGTCCATTGGAATTGCATGGAGATCTCAGACTGGCAATCCAGCTGGAATGAACAGCTAGTTTCTGTTTCGACCGCCTGCATTGTAATGCGGCAGTAGAAACTGAAACCGTGATGAGGCGTGGAAAGCCTCAGACCGTACCTTATTGTAAACGGGCCCCAAGTTGTGAGACATTATACTTCACACACCCTTAGACTCAAGCAGCAACATTGAGTCCAAGGGTTTCTAAAATTTAAATGTGCTACGGTAGATGAAGACTAAGTAAATATTTTTTTATGCTTACTCAAGTTTGCAGGCGATATGAGGAATCTATACTAGCTGCTCACAAGAAATGACAACTCTCAGAACATGGTCCATATGTTACTACAGAGTGGAACAAGGATTGAGGGAAATGTAGTTCAAGTGTTGGCAGACAGCTTCAAAGTTGTATAACCTATGCGGATTCAAGACGTGCAGGAGCCTTCACCAAACCCACAAAGCATTGCCCCTGGCAGACCGCAACGGACGGGCTCTGTTTGCAGATGTACCTCCATTCTAGGTACCAACAACCATCACAAAACATCACTGGGTGCCTTGGTGAACTGCACCGGTGGGCTGGCCTCTTAGCTCCAGCAAGAAGATGTACTTTCTGAGGACAGAAGGGAGCAGCCTCCCAACAACCTCTTCAGAAGTGATGTTACAGTTCTTAGAAGGGCCAAATGCTTAAGAGCACAGCAATATCTCTAAGGAACAGTGCTGCACCTTTAATGGTGATTTTTCAGAATAAAATGGAAAGTGTTTAAGAGCGCAGAGGCCTTATTTCCCACACTGTGTCTGGCTACCCGCTACCGATTTCTGCACAAACCTTAAAACATTTACACATTTTTCTAATGCTCTAGACTGCCTCAATATAGGCGTCACCCTTCATCTAGAAGTCTTACTATCGAGAGTTTCAAAACTAAAACCATGTGACACTTATGTCAACCCAAGCTCTGATGGACCTTCCCAATACTAGAGGGGTACATGATTCACTAATTCCTAGCTGACATAGTGAGTTGGAATGTAGTAAGGTTTTACTTCTTATTGCTTTTGGAGAGATATATCACTTCTGAGGTCAACATTTTCACGAGAGAACACCAAAATTAAAGTTACTATCTTTCAGTAGGCACTCATGACCCCAAATTACTTTATGAAAGCACTGTATTTAACATTTCAAGGTTGGCACCAAAATGTTTTGACCTCCAGAAACATATTTTATATGTTAATGCACCCACTAGACCCATTTATTGCACACAGAGTTGTGGCAGCACTCAAATCACTATATATCATTGCGCAAATGTGTACCTTCAGACAAGTTGAAAAACAATGCTCCTTCTTTACATCCTTTAACATTTTGCCTTTTAGGTAATATCACACCTACAATTCAGATTTATTGTCATTTCAAAATACAATCTTTATTCAACCTCTAGATAAAGATTTTTGCCGTCTGCTAAAAAGAAGGCAAGCAACAGCAGTATACTAATTAGGCAAGAAAAATAAAATGACAGTTTTTTAATCCACTTGGAAAAACATAACGTTAAATTTTTTTAAAAGAACGCATTAATTTCTGGTGATTTACAACAATTGATCCATGTCATTTTTGGAGACATAACAATCGGAAAAATGCAGGCAAGGGGGCGTGGCTACGGC
Source organism: Lissotriton vulgaris (assembly GCF_964263255.1). Classification (NCBI taxonomy): domain Eukaryota; kingdom Metazoa; phylum Chordata; class Amphibia; order Caudata; family Salamandridae; genus Lissotriton; species Lissotriton vulgaris. The sequence continues at coordinate 94,301,228 of NC_141698.1, forward strand.
GCCGAGGTGGCAATGGCGGACCTAGCGTGAGCACCGCTGCATCGCGGAACTCTTCATACTTTCAGAGCCTGTTATCCTCCTTCCTGGAGCGCTGAACGTCGGCAGTATATTTCTGAAGATGAGGTGAGTCGGACAACCGCTTCGGAGACAATGATACGCGTTTCCTAAACAGAACATTATTATCGGCAAATTGGCTCTGTGAGAGACGCGAGTGAGCGCCAATTTAGGTCGCTGCGCTCGCGTCTCGTTTTTCTCTGAAGTGTTGCCTTTTTCATAGCGGACTATATTTAAATGCTTGCTGCTTCCGTTTTTAAACGTCAATAAGCATTTTCTTCTGCTGCAATGTTCACTTCGTCTTCTGCCACTTGTTAATTACTTTTAGATGCTTTTCATTCCATGCATCTTTTTTCTCTGCCTCAACATATACTCTCTCCACATGAAATGTGCTGTCATTTGAGGAAATTGAGTTGTTCTTCTCTCACCTGATGCTGCCTTTCATTTCCTGAGGAAAGATACTTGTAATTCAGCGACTATTTTTATTTTTTGGAGGTCCCTCAGACTAATTGCATGCTTCACTCGCTTTTGTTACCTCAGTACTACAATTCTATTACTGCAATGAATGAATTTACATCCTTATGGCACTTCCTATTGACTTTGAACCACTTTTGACTCTACGCATGTTTCCTCTGCCGGTTTATATGCTGCTCTCATGCAGTGTCCAGCATTTTTAAGAAACTGAGTATCCCTCTTGTCTAAAAATTATGACCTTTCATTTTTGAGGATACTTACCTGTGGTTTTTTTCTGCTTTTTGGAGGTCTTCTTCTTTCACAGTCTATTTTACATTGCTCATAACGGTCAGTACACTTATACTAGGTTTGAGGTATGCTGTGGCATTCGTTGCATATTCTTTTCTTTTCCTTCTGCTGGTGTTTTCTGGTACAACCTACAATGGCAACTGAGTCTCACATCGCCAGATCCTCTATATCTGGGACAAAACCGAAAAGACATAAAAATGACCCGCCTTCTCCCATTCACTCTTCCCGGAATCCTGTTCTGGATTCAATACTGGATGAAGTACGAAGTCTTCAACCATTTATGTCCACGACAAATGAAAAGTTAAAACAGATTGAAGAGAGATGGATTGGAAAGCAAAGTTCTGGAACAAAGTGTTAGCGATCTGCAAGATGTTCCATCAAAGATACCTCTACTGGAACAGGAAATTCATAAGCTGAAAATCCACACTGAGGACCTTGAAAACCGAAATCGCAGAAATAATTTACGCCTTTATGGACTTCCGGAAAACAAGAACTTTCAGGTCTTCAAGTGTCAGCAAGTCCCCTCAATATACAAAGAGCTCACCGCTTAGGTCGTCAAAATCCTAATGCTACTAAACCACGTGGAATCAGCATGCTTTTTCTAGAATTTACTGAGCTGATGCTTGTGATGAAGGCTGTAAAACTTAAGCTCCGTCTTATTTGGTCTGGCCACAATCTGTTTATATCCCAGGATATCTCTAATGCAACGAATGCCCGTCGCAAAGAATTTCTTGCTTTACGTCCTCAAAATAGACACTTCAATATGAAATCCTTCATCCATGCCTCTGCAAGATTACTCATGGTGGTCGATTACGCTCCTTTGACGACCCGGAAAAACTCAAACTTTATCTTCAAGATTTCTCATCTGCTGGGATGGATACTAATGCTTGATTTGTCAATGTTTTAAGAATACTGCTTTGCATCTATAATATATCTTCTTTTAATGGTCGCTCTTTATTTGTGTTTTTCTTCTCTTCATAAAGCTCTGGCTTCCTTTTTCTCCTATTTCCTTACTGCTTAGGTCTGTGCTCTCTGGCATCACTAGGCTCCTTTTTCTTAGTTTCCTTTCTTTGTTACAGTTCTGGTTGTTATGCCTTGATCTGGTCGCTTATCTCTTTCTTCTGCTTTGTCTCTTTTCTCTCTCCCTCTTTTTCCATTTTCTTTCTCTTTCTTCTTCCTTATCTCTGTACCATGTTTTCCTTGGTCTCTTCATATCTGTTTTGCTCCGATTAATATATTGAATTTCTTGCTTGTGTATATTGGTACTGTGTGTTTTTCTGTGACGTTTTCCATATATGAATCTCATTTGTGGTGGGTTTTTTTTGTAGCTGTATTCCTGACGTATATCAACTCCATTTGTGTATTACCCTCATATCCCTCTATTATGTGTAAGTTTGTTACGAGGAACGTTCGTGGTCTTGGGAATCCCGTCAAAGACAAACGGTATTGTCTCATTTATCCAAGTTTGATTCTCAGGTTGCTTTTCTTCAAGAAACTCATTGTACTGATGCAGAGTCACTTAAGTTGAAAAGGCATTGGGTGGGTCAAGTTGTTTAGTCTCCTGCTTCTACCAAAAAAAAAAGGGGGTGTTGCTATATTGTTTCACAAGTCATTATCTGTGCAAATTTTGTCTACACAAACTGATGATGATGGACGCTGGGTAATGGCAAAGGTTGTTCTCCAAAACAAGACTCTAGTCTTGCTAAATATTTATGGCCCGGTTAAACCAGACCCTAAGTTTTGGAATGACATTAAAATTCTACTCTCTTCCATAGACTGCCCTAATATCATTGTTGCTTGTGATTTTAACCAATGGTTAAACGGTTAGACCCTTTTCTGATAGACTATCTAAATGTAAATTTAAACCTCATAAATCTCACAAAGCATTTCAATCGGCCATTGCTTCTCGTTCATTGTATGATGTTTGGAAGTCATGTAACCCTGACTCACTTGAATATATTTTTTTCTCCAATGTGCATCATACTCGCTCTAGAATTGACTATATTTTAGTTAGTAAATCCCTGCTTCCATCCATTCAATCTTCAGAAATTGGATCAATTTTTATTTCTGACCATGCACCCGTTCATGCTATACTGGACCTTTCACTTACCTCTTCAATTTAGTTGTTGGAAACATAATAATTTTTTATTATCCGACGCGGTTTACATCAAAGAAGCTACTACTTTTATTAATGAATTTTTTAACTTCAATAATCCACTGGACACCTCCGTTTCTAATAATTGGGAGGCCTTCAAGGCCTCTTTTCGAGTCTTTACTATTTCATATGTCTAGAATAAGAAGAGTCACACAGAAAAAAATATACTGACCAATTACAACATCTTAAATTGTTAGAACATACATATTTTACGTCTAAATCACGTTCCACTCTCCATGAATTGATTAAGGCTAAATCTGAACTCAACAAATTGGCAACAATTGAAGCCTGTAATATTCTTCTTAAAATTAAATCCAAATATCATGGTGGTCAAAATTAAGCGGTAAGATGTTAGCCAATTATTTGAAAATTAAATCTGAACGTAAAAATATTGGTCCCATTTTAAATGACTACTAAAACAATGGTGTGGTCAGATGAAGATATTGCAGAGGTTTTTCATGATTATTATCGATCTCTTTATTCTGATGACACGTCTCAGACGAATCAAAATTTAGATACCTTATTCTCTGGCCTACCTTCTCCCCAGTCTCTTTCTGATGAATTTACTGCATTAGAAAGAGGTCACGACTCAGGAGATAATTAATGCTATTAAATCTTTAAAAAAAAAAATCAAAAGCTCCAGGACCGGATGGTCTTTCTGTTGAATTTTACGCCACCTTTACCTCCATTTTTGTTCCTAAACTTTCGGCACTTTTTAATTATTTTATTGCAGACGCTAAAGCATCCGGTTCCTTTATGGACGCCCTAATTATTATAATTTCCAAACCAGATAAAGACCACTCCCATTGCAAAAATGTTCACCCTATATCTTTAATAAATTATGATTGTAAAATATTTGCCAAGAATCTTGTATCCAGACTTGAAACCATTCTTCCTTTATTGGTTAAAACTGATCAAGTAGGGTTTGTGAAGGGCAGATTAGCATCAGATAATGCACGTATGTTTGCAAATATTATTTCATATGGTAAAAAATACAAATCTCCTCTTGCAGCATTGTCTTTGGATGCCGAAAAGGCCTTTGACCGTATCAATTGGCAATTTATGTTTAGAACTCACCAATGGTTTGGTTTTGGACCTACTTTTATTTCTTATATTAAATCATTGTACTCATGCCCGCGAGCTAGTATTTTTGTTAATAACCATTTTTCCAAATGTATTTCTTTTTCCAGGGGTACACGACAGGGCTTCCCGCTTTCCCCTTTATTATTTGTTTTAGGCCTTGAACCTTTCTTGGAGCGTATCCGTGTTAATTCACATATTTCTGGCTTTACTCATAACTCCATAGAAACCAAAATATCTGCATATGCAGATGGTCTATTAATTTACATGTCGAACCCCATTGACTCACTCCCGCCTTTTTTGGATGAGAGCCGACTGTACTCCAGTATTTCTGGTTATAAACTAAACCTTTCAAAGACATAAGTTTTACCTTTAAATTCCATATGTCACCAATTTATGTTTAATGATACTAATTTTGCTTGGTGTCCCACAAAAATTAAATATCTTGGTATTTGGTTCTCTACTTCTTTGTCCGCCACAATTAGATACACCTTTAGTGCGTTACTTTCTAAAATCCAATCACTCCTTCTCACTTGGTCTCCCATATCTCTCCTAGTGGGGTAGGTTACACACTATTAAAATGATGATTGTACCTCATGTTCTATTCACATTATCTAGGTTACCTATTCGGATCCCATTTCTTATTTTTCTCAAATTAACTCCACTTGTATAAACTTTTTATGGAACAAGAAGCATCCACGAATTGCTCTTTCCAAACTTATTCGTTCTAAGTCTGAGGGTGGTGTGCGTTTTCTAAACTTTAAAGCCTATCACTCGGCTTTTTTTATTAAGCAATCCTTTGCTTTATCCTATGATTTTGCTGATATCCCTATTCCCAGATGGATTGTTTTTGAACGCTCCTTACTTAAAGACTTTTCTTTTCAGAATGTGATTTTTATGTCCAACAGCACTTTCATATCCAATAACCCTATTTTAAAATATTCCCAGAGTCTATTATACAACACATTTTCTAATGGTTTCACTCCATTTCAATGTTTTTTATCGTCCACAATGTGGTATAACAAATTTCTTAAACATAAAGGTAAATCATTCTATTACAAATATTGGAAGGAGAAGGGAATTATTTTTGTGCACCAATTGTTTCACCAAAATTCTGTTATTCCTTTTTATGCCCTGCAAATAAAATACCATTTACCTGATTCTTGCATCAATGAATATACTATAATTTTAAATGCCTTACAATCACGATTTACTACTTTTGACCTTCCAGCTGATACACCATCTCTTACCCCACCCTCTCCTTTAGATCCCTTATTTTCAAAACACAGACCTAATGCTGCTCTTGTATTGAAGTTATTGTTATCAAATATTACTGAAAGATCCAAATCCCCTATTGAAACAGCGTAGGAAACAGACTTGTCTGTTTCTTTTTCTATTGCGACTTGGGATACATTGTGGTCTAAGTTATTTAAAGTTTCTGCTGCTGCTCGTATGACCCAATCTTTGTATTTTATTTACAATAGAGCTGTTATTACTCCTGTCTGTATTTCCAAGTTTTCTCCATCCTCTTCTCCAGTATGCTGGTCTTGTTCTAACGATACTGGCACATTGAGAAATCACCTTTATGATTGCTCAAATGTATTATCTTTTTGGAAATCTGTTTGGACTATTTGCATAACATTTTTTAAATGTGATCTTACATTATCGTTGCAATTTTTTTTTCTAGGTTCTTCTGCACCCGATGTTGATGACTCATCTCCCATTTCCATGTTATTTGACCTTTTTATTGTATTAGCCTTCAAAGTTATCTTATCATCCTGGAAAGATAATTCTAAAATATCTTCATTAACTTGGTGGAAATTTATTAGTGATGAGCACAGAATTGCTAATGCTTCCTCCATTTCGCTCTCTCAAAAAATGAAATCTGATTTTTTTTGGCTACCTTTTACATCATATCTCTCTACTACTACTCCCGTACACTAGTCCTTTTCTTCTTTTTTTCTATAATATTCTTATACATAATTTTAAATCTTTCTTCCTCTTCTTTTTTCTTCCTTTTCTTCTCTCTTTTCTATCTCTCTTCTTTCCCTCCTTTTCCTCCTCAATGTTATGCTCATATTACACCACTATGATATTTGCTCATCTATATTTTGTAATATGCTGTATATATTTATGATTGCTGCTCCTTTTTTGGTTGTTCTTATTTTCTCTTTTGTCTTATGTACTTGAAAACTCAAAAACTTCTTAAACACAAAAAAAAGAAAAATGCAAGCAAAACACTCACTGTTGAGAAAGAACCTTCTCCTAATATTTTGCCTAGTTTGAAGTCTTCTGGTCGTTTCTTTCGAGGCTGTGCAGGCTGAGGTGCTGAAAGCGGTAAGGAATTTGAACTAGAACGTGACTCCGCTGCCGTGCATTCCATGGCGGGGCCCAGACTGGTACCACAGAAGAGAGACTGAGTACCTGAATCAGTCAGATGCCTCACCATTGATGGAGAAGAGCAGGATCATACAACCAGACAGGATGGAATGGGAAAAGCATTGTTCTGAAAAACAAAATCATTTGAGAAAAACATTAAAAGCAAGCTTTAACATATTGGCTTGTAGCACACACATTTATCAAGCGTCAAACAGATTTCTGAAATTAATGTACACAGTTATAAATTAAGGTAAGAATAATATTAAGGAGCAGTTTAATCATGAGTACACACTGGCCTCTTGAAGAGCAGCTTTCTCACAAACAGTCTTCGAATGGATTAGAGTGGGAAATGTTAATTCACAAGGATGTTCTGGCCAACAGCAGTCATTGGTGAAATTATTTACATGCATTTATAAGCTGCTTTCTTATGAGATTATATTTGAGATGTGTAGGAGGTACCTTACAAGGCTGGATCCCCTTTCGGCCCAGATCATGCCCTTTCATACAGCCTCTACCCCCAACCAGGCAGACAGCCAAATAGTCTAAGAATTACACAGGATGATGCCCTAGGAGGCCTCCAAAACTCCTGCTAATGGCAAAGGGCTACCCAAGACCACCCAAACAAATACTGGCCTTGTTCCTTCCCTCTGAGATTAACTTTGCTCTGCTGGGTGCATTTTTTCATTGAATTTGAATTTATTTTATTATGCTGGATTAATTAAAACCATTGCATACATTAAAAACTTTAAATAAAAAAGCGTCTTGCTCTTATACAGTAAAAGCATTATATTAAAGACCACATTGTTGGCACCAATTAAAGATGATTTTTTAAAAAGAGAAAGGAGAAAAAGAAATCATTAGACTCAATTATTAAACCGTACTCCATTTTACCCTATAAAAATTGTTTCAGGTAATGGCTGTTCTGTTATAAGTTGTTCCGTAGCCAACATGGTAATTTTTTTCAACCTCTTTGCTGTAATGTCGAAACATTTTGTAAGTCGACATCTTAGCAGCACTCTGTCAGGTTTACAACACAAACAATGCGGCTGCAATAAAGAGGCACTATTAAAAGGACCATGTTTTTTTGCCTCAGATTGCTGTTTTTAAGAGATGAAAGGAAGAAAGGATTCTTAACGCTAAGTCTCAGTTAATAGATCTTCTACCTCTTGCTCTATGAAAGTTAATCCGTCTAAGATCTAATGTAGTTGTTTCATGGACCACATGGATGAATTTTGCAGTCTCTTAGCTGTTATGTCAAAAAAATGTGTACGTCGACAATTGAGCTGCACTCTCTCTGGGTTGAAGCACAGCAATGCCGCTTGTCTGCAGGTCCCAACTCCATGCTGTCTGAACATTGGTTTTAACAGGGTTATGCTTATGTTCCTTAAGTTGTTACAAATGCAGATGACTCCCCGTCCACACAGACTACAAGGCTGGTCGCCTCCTCTTCTCTCCCAAGGAGGTAGGAACTGGTTAATTGTACCAACCCCCAAGCTGAGTTTTAAGAACTTTTCCTTGATGATGGTTTTTATTCCCATATTCAAGTAAGATTGAGTATCTTGGGCTTTGTACGCATTTAGCACTACCCAGCCATGAGATCGTTTGGATTTTTTTTGTCCTCTTTAACAGACAATAGACGGGTTACATTTACTACAGCTTTTTTAAATACGGAGTGGGACAAGGTAATGCTCCAAAGGTCGGTCAGACCTAGAAGTTTGACGGGTTCCTGCAGGTACACTCTAGCTAGCGATTTTTCAAGACGAAGCAACTCTGTCCTAAGGTGGTGATTCAAGGATCCTTCCTCAACTCCTTTGATTTTATGCCAGCATTTTACGTATGCTCCCCTTCTTTCAATTGACTGTTTTTGTAGCCCAAACTCCAACTGTATTTGGGCTGGGGAAGCACACCTGTGGAGCTGGAATATTGCTCAATGTGAATTGGTCATTATATTCTCTCTTTTCCTTTATCAATATGCTCCCATACGTTATTGTAGTTGGAGTTTTGCTCGCAGGACCTTTAATAAGGTTTCGAGTGTTAGATCCGGCAGCAGCTTCTTCAAGGGTTTAATAGCTAAGCATGTCATTACCGCCTTTCTCCGCAGGGATTATATCTGTGGTCTAAAAGTTGTTTTGATCTAATATTAATCCCACATATTTATAACTTGCTGCTTGGTCTAAGCGGTGACCATCCAGGAACCAGTTAAGGCGTTTCTTGTTACAGCAGTTTACTGCCATAGTTTTTGTCTTATTAGAATTTATTTTTAAGGAATTCCGTTGCGAAGAGGTGTTGAAGTCCGATGGGGGTCCGGCTTATCAAAACGAAATCATTGGCGCATAACAGATTTGATTGGGACATATTTCCTAATTTTGGGGTATGATTTGTCCACCTATCCAGTTCCCCCGGAATACACGCTAGGAAAAGATTAAAAAACAACGGGACAAGGATGCATCCTTGTTTTAGCCCTTTTGAGGGGGTTCTTTTTTTCGACATGTGTGTCCCAGCGCCTTGCTTTATCCTGATCCAGGTGCTGGTATGCAGGTTCCTGAGCTAGTCTAAAAGAGGGGGAGGTATTCCCCAACCATCTAGTTTTTGCCATGGTTTTGTTCTATCCACATGATCGAAGGCGGCTGAAAAGTCTATGAAACAGAAAAACAGGGGATACTTCCCCTGCTTCGCCGCATCCATAAGTAATGTTAGAGCCATGATGTTTGTTGTTGTACCTTGTCCTTGCTGGGATCCTGTTTGTGTTGGTGGAATTATGTGATTCGTAGAAGCCCAGGTGGCTAGGTCATTTTAAATAAGCCAGCATAGTATTTAGCCTCAATGTCTATGAGGGCTATCAAGCAGTATTTTTTGGCTTAGACCTCTCTCCTGGTTTGTAAAGTGGGCTTATGATTGAACCTCTCCAGGACTCCGGAATTGTGGATGTTTCAAGTGCATATTAAAAACAGGTTCTAACACATTGCTCCAGAATTCAGGATCGTGCACAGTATTGGCGGAATGCCGTTGGGACCTGGGGCTCCTGCCAATCTTCCCGTTGCTATTTGTTTCCTAATCTGTGGTGTTACCGGTCTGGTGAGCGAATTTCTTCATTGGGTGACTGTCACCTAACTAAAGTCAGAAATGTTGGTTGTAGTGTCAAAGTACAATAGGTATAACAGATAATGTATTTTAAAAAGCGTGTTTATATCTACAGTTCGAGTATTTTGCTCAGCAACATTCAATTTAGTCTTGGTTTACAGAAGGTATAGGTTGATGAGGGAGCTAAATATAGGGAAGAACACTAACTCCCACCGCAGTTCCATTGTTTACCTTCTTACTGTGCAAGGCTGCTCCTGCTTTTCACTTGCTCTTTCTCACTAGATCATTTCAAGACCCCTCAATTCATTTAGAATGCCCTTCTTGCCTCTCTCTCTCTCTGAGTAAAAATAGCCATTTAATTTTTTCTCATCAGCCGTTTTTGCGGACTTTTTTGAGGTTGAATAATGACTTGGTAGATATAGCTATAATGTAGCACAGGTCATTCTCTCTAGTTGCTGACAGAACTCATGATCTGATGGAAGAATGATTGACAGATTTTCAGACTATGATAACACAGGTCTCTGCAGCAGTGCATTAACAACCTGCAATCTACAACCTAGAAAGGTATGTCTTTAAGACACCAACCCTTTCACAGACGAAGGGTCGGGCAGTAGGTACCAGAGAAGGGCAGGGACAGCATGGGCCAAATGAGAATGGGGCAGCAATTCAATATGTCTCCTTTTTTATTTGAACCACAAGATGCAGAGAGGAATAACAATATCATATTCAACATTACTTAGCAAATTCGTTATCCAAGATCTGAGATAATAATAATAATTTCTAACTCTGTATGGACGGTCAGAACGAGGATGGGAATTAGGAACAAGTATTGCAAAGCCCATAAGGTGTCTGCTTTGAAACCTACTGACTTAGCCATGCTTTTTTCATGCTTATGTTAACTTCAACTAATGACTTATTACCATTAGACAGCCAGACCCTCCAGGATATCGCGATTTGCCGCGAAATCGGCACTTTTTAAAAAATGCCGCGATTTTTACAAAAATGCCTGCGAAATCGGCATTTTTGTAGAAATCGCAGCATTTTTCGCTATATCCTGGGGAGTCTGCTTTATGTGGCTATCGCCTGTGCCTCTGTCTCCGATGCTGCACCAAAGCTCCTCAGATACTCAGCAGCATTGAAGCGTCACAGCGGGATGGCAAACCTCACACCTCCAGCCCTTGATGACCTGTTAAGAGGTGCTTCGAAGGTGACAGAGGGAGGGGCTGCAGGTTCAGGAGCTGCGACATCTATTCACATGCAAACAGCCCTGAATGTGTCATGTCTCTGCTATTTAGAGGGGGGCTCACACATTCCATTTCTACCCAGGGCCCCAAACATCCGAGACTCGGCCAGATTACACCCCTGATTACACCGAGGCAGCACGTGGTTCTCTTCACAGAGCGTAATTACTGTCACTAAATTGTAAGCAAACCTCGGTTCTTCAAACATGCAGTCTATAATTTAAGAAAATACAGAAATGGTACAATCGCACCCACACTGATTAACAAAGTATGGAGGACAATCAGTTCAATCAGTTCTCTTAGAGTATCTCCTGTAAGTACTGTACATCGCAGTGGGGGATGGCATTTTGGACAGAGAGCCTGTCTTCTCGTTGTCTTGTGCAGGAGGGGGCGAGGAGCCCAAGATGATACTAGAATACTGCATGCCCACCCCTGTGCCCACCCTGGTGGATCCTGTTCCCTCTCCTGTGATGGCTCCTGCCCTCCCCTCAGTGATGGCTCCTGTCCCCCCATGTGGTGGCTCCAGTCCACCCCCACCTGTGGTGGCTCTTGCACCCCCCCCTGTGGTGGATCCTGTCTCCGCCCTGGGTGGCTTCTGTCCCAGTCCTGGAACGGCCCCTGCAGCGAGGGTGAAGTTCTTTATGGGCCTCTTCTCAAAAGGGCTCAGCTCAAAATTAATATGGAAAGGTTGGCGAGTAAGTAAGTGAAGGGATGGGTGAATGGCTGGATGAATTAGTGAAAGGGTGAATGAATGAATGAATGAAATATTGCATAAATGGATAATGAGAGAGGATGGATGGATTGATGAGAGGGGAAGGATGGAGAGAAAATGTAAATAGCTGGATGTATGGGTGGAAGGGTAGCGGGATGATGGATGAGGGGAAAGATGGATGAGTGGAAGGATGATGGATGAGGAGATGGATGGATGGATGGAGGGGAAGGATGGATGAGGGGATGGAGGGGAAGGATGGATGGATGGAGGGGAAGGATGGATGGGTGAGGGGAAGGATGGATGATGGATGAAAGGAAGGATGGATGAGGGGAAGGATGGATGGATGAGGGGAAGGATGGATGGATGAGGGGAAGGATGGATGAGAGGAAGGATTGATGGATGAGGAGATGGATAGAGGGGAAGGATGGATAAGTGGGTGAAAGGATGAATGGATGATGAGGGGATGGATGGATGGTTGATGAGGGGGTGGATGAAAGGATGGATGATGAGGGGAAGGGTGGATGGATGGATGATGAGGGAATGGATGGATGATGAGGGGGCGGGTGAAAGGATGGATGGATGATGAGGGGAAGGATGGATGGATGATGAGGGGAAGGATGGATGAAGAGTGGGTGGGTAGATGGATGGATGATGAGGGAAAAGGATGGATGGATGGATGATGAGGGAAAAGGATGGATGGGTAATGAGGGGAAGGATGGATGATGAGGGGAAGGACAGATGGATGGATGGATGATGGGTGGGTGAAAGGATGGATGGAAGGAAGGATGGCTAAGTGAAAGGGTCGATGGAGAGAGAAAGGGAGGATGGATGGATGACTAAAATAGTGGATGGGTGGAAGGATTAGTAAGTGAAAGGATGGCTGGATTGGTGCAAGGGTAAATGGCTGAATGGATGAGTGAATGGATGGATGGGATGAAGAGTGGATGGATAAGTGTACAGATGGATAGGGTGAAAGGGTGGATGGATAATGGAGATGAGTGAAAGGATGGATGAAGGGATGGATGAGTGAAATGATAGATGGAAGGATACATGATGGATAGGTTTGCAAACGGTTGAATATGTTTGGAAATGGCTGGGCTTACTTATATACTATTGCGCGACCTCTGATGTGTCTGTAAAACGTACCTATTGTCCTGAAGTTTTGTCCTGAATTTTGAGCTCCTGTCTTGAATTTGTGTCCTGAATTTTGACCCTTTGTCCTGAATTTTTACACTCACCATCCTGAATTTGCACCAATGCCAGTTGGTCACCTTATTCGCTGGCTTGGAGACGGAGCGCCGTGCAGAGATGTCTGTCATCTGGGAGATGCGTCACGTAGTAAATACCCCGCACCATGGTGCATCTTTTGCGCCGCCGCTGCGTCACAAAAGTGACGCAACGGCGGCGTAAAAGCAGCGCAAGGGGCTTGTAAATCTGCCCCAAAGTGTCTACATTGTAAAGAAACCAAATATACATAGCTTCATGTTGTTAAATAACTAAAAAAACTAAGATATCTGTGTTTGTTGTAGGAAAAATGGCCACATAAAATGCCGCAGAATTGCTGCTAAATTTCCATATTTGTGCCGCTAAATTTCCATTTTTGTGCCGCTAAATTTGCTAATCCATGCCGCTATATCCTGGGGGGGTCTGGACAGCTAAAGAGGTCTGTAGCCAAGACCTGCAAAGGAGCATGTACGTGAAAGAGAATTACTGTTCAAACTCCTCACTATTCTGATTTAGCAATTCCGTTAAGTATAATGTGTAAATATTCACACTATTTTTTTAATTCACTCAAAACTTTATGGTGGTAACCAAATTAAGGATATATGGTGATAATTTTCCAAGATAGAGGGTGCAGGGTGAGACCTTTTTGAGAAGTAGTATAACCACTGCTCCTTTAAGGGGTTGAAAATACATCCTGTTTTACTGATGTGTTAGAGCGGTACCAGAAGTACCAAGAAATAGCAAGGCAATTGCTTTCAAATCTCAGGAAGAACAAAAGTCATGGAGCACCTAGAGGGCAACTATCATCACGGAAAACTAACCAGTGATTACTGTTCCAAAAAAGGAAAATCCAGGCAGAAAAATAGGATGGGTTTAAATGTTTTTCCAGGTGCCGTCATGGTAAGATGTGATGTTTCAATTTTAATATGAAACAAGCATTTCCAATGCAATAGGTCTCGCATTTGCAAGAGTTTGAGCTATTGGCATTGTAAATGACAATGCCTTTTATTTATGCGTTTTGAAAACCTGAAAGCGGTCCGTAAACAGGCCCTTTGTACTTATAGTCTGTGTTTAATAGAAGCAAGGCTGGCAGTAAAAGAGGCACAGTTACTGCCAGCCTTGCTTCTCCGACTATTAGTACAAAGGGCCTGTTTACGGACCGCTTTCAGGTTTTCAAAATGCATAAATAAAAGGCATTTTCATTTAGAATCCCAATAGCTCAAACTCTCGAAAATGCAATGGCATTGGGGATCCTGTGTGGCTTTGGAGGACAGAGCTCTCTGCCTGTTCTCTCACTGCACGTCTCTGTGGGGGACACGTAAATCCTTGCGCGAGGACCGGACTCCCTGTGAGGGCAGGCGATGAGAGAAAGCTGCAAGACAAGAGTGAATGCCTGGTAAGAGTATACAATACACAGTTGGCCATTCACGTCCCCACTTCTTTCACTCCCATCTCGCCAGCAAAATAAGCATGCTGAGACCCTAACTACAGGCAATAGAATCTCTACCTGTCCACAGGCAGCTGGCCTCAGGAACTTGACGAATATCAGCAACACCTACAGGAAAATAATATACAAGACTTTGGGATGTGCGTTGTACACAACCGTCTCCTGGGTTTGATTTCATAAATTAGAATGCCATTTATGAATTATAGCAACCTGGCATTCCCAAGGGTGCGCATAACAACTAATTGGCCTCTTAGTTCAATCCTGGTAAGGTGGTCGGGGTTGGGAGACATGAATGTTTCAAAAATAATGTTAAAAAATTATCACTTTACAAAAAATACTTCTAATTGCACGGATTATTGACGCCCTGCATGTTAATGTAAAACTCTTTTTGAATTTTAAAGAGCTTTTATCATATTCCTTTAAAAGTGAACGTGTTCCAAGGGTTAAGGTGAAAGAGGACACTAGTTACTTCATTTCTTTAACTACAAATAACCTAAAATTAATGCTTGCTGTTTATTAAACATAGTTGTAATGTTTGAGGCTGCATGTAAATCTCAGGCGAGTACCACAGTCCTACTGTAACGCTCCAGGCTTAGGGGGGTAATACCCCCATCAAACATGTGCTCCTGAACACACGGCACAGATCAGACGGAGTGCATAAAACTGAAGGTTTGATTGTGTAAGTATTAACAGCAGAAGAGGTCCACGGTACTAGCAGACTGGCTTCAGACCTGAAACCTCATTTCGCTGCTGGATGCACAAGGCAGGCTCGCGGCGCCGGAGTAAACAAGAGCGACTAGGACAGGCAAGCGCCATGAAGCCCGCCCTCTACTGGGGCCATAGATAGCTCCGTCAGACGCGGGCTCCGTCATTTTATTCCTGGTTTGGGGCGTCGTTTTATTCCTGGTTCTTCACAGAATAGAATCAAAATCTGAAATAGGTTTCTAGCGTGACGTCACAGCCAAGTGGCAGACTGCCCTAATCCATAACGTCACACTCTCTCCTCCTGTTCCCACCCGGATGTAAATTCCCTGTGACGAGTCTCTGCCCTCAGAAATATCACTGCCTAGTGACCGATATAGGTGCTAGAGAGAATCGAAAGGATGTCACTTTTAGAATATATGTTTATGTATTTATTTACTGTGTAGTGTATTGCAACTGTTTTCACACTCAAGCAATAAAGATCACCTACTTACCTAGATCCCACATCTGGAGTGACACTGGCTGCCCTCGACGGGACTCTACTATAAGTGAAAGATCTGGATTGTACAAATAACAAGCCATCGACACTCGCAGACAGACATGGACCTGCTTCAGCAGCCGCTGCACAACCATGTCTGACGCACTCCAAAACAAGTGTCAAACTGCACTACAACAGTAAATTATATTGTGGCAGATACCGGAGTCCCAGCGACCCTCAGCAGTGTCCCATGGCCTGGAATTAAGAAATAAAAACAGAGCTAATAAAAGCAGGCACAAGGGCTGCATGCTGACTTGCCTGAGAAGCAGACATGAGATGTGCACACCGCGTGCGCGTGGCTGTACGTGCGCGTACACCTGCTTGAATCGCCAAAAGCTCTGCACGTGCCCATCTCCTGCCCCACTTCCGAGGCAAGTCGACAACAATAAGGTCACGCTGGCAACAGCGATTCGCGCTGCGTCGCCAGGTGCGAGACCTAAAATGTCCACTAAAGAGTTGCACAGTTAAAAAGTGTATGGGCCCTCGATTTGCCAGCGTATGATTTTGTAATTTCTTTAAAATAAGATTATACGTCTCAGGTGACCTTATTAGTTTTTGAACACGAGTTTTAATTCACAAGCTAGCATTAACGAAGAAAGTTTTGCAGGGGATTCCAGCTTGTTTGTCCACTAGAGTTCAAGCGACCACAACTGTTTCTGCTCCATGATCAACTGCGGTGTAAATCACTTGAAGTGATATTTTTGAGGTTTTTCACTTATTTCTTAGGTGCAAACAAATCACATCACTGCTATTAGTGCGATAAAGGCATTAATAAGTTTAGGTAAGGAAACCAGTCAAAATGGATCTAAAACTGGACCAAGAGTTATGTTCTTCCAGCGTCTGACTAGTGTGGGGTTCTATTGTGATATGGAATGAGAAAGCAGAAGGAATGAATACCGAAACAGCCATTATAAAAAGATGCAGCCACATCAACGGAACTGGTTGTTTTTAGATTAACATATCATGCAGCATAATCAGGCACTATGAAAAGTACCAGTTTTGTGCAAGGAGATTACATTTGACTACATGGATACAACTTATTTTGTTTGGGTAGTCATCTCCTATGTTGCAATTAACTATAAGGCATTCACGTTTGTAGTGTAAGTTTGCAATAACGGAACCCTTGTGGCTCCTGATTGACTCTGTAGAACTGTGATGTAAGCATTCAAGAGGAGTGAAGTGGATGCAGGTTTAGAATGTTGAGTTTTCTGTTACACAGTAGAATAAAAACGTTTTATACTAAGCTCAGTGGGCGGAGTAGTCATTGCGAGTACCAGGCTGGTGTGGACACAACAACTGGTAACGAGATAGGGGATAAGTAACCCGAAGATTGACAGTGCTCTCTGAGAGTTTGCCGTGCATGCCACGTGTGCCTCCGTCTAAGTGCACAATCGACATTTGGCATATGTGAAGTTAAAGCAGAGCCCTAGTCCATGTAAAGCATTTGATGATAACAAAAGCTTTGCTGAGAAGTCTTCCTATCGTTGACTGAGAAGGCCACAAAGAAAGTTACCCCGTGGCTACGGAACTCAAAGCCATACATCATACAGAGTGATAACACTATAGGCCAATACAACCAGGTTTTGAAAAGCAGCAAATAGTGACAGCAAATTGCAAGATAAAACTGCGCACTGAAGAGTTGTGAGGTAGAGATCAACCAGGTGGCAGGCAGAATAGACAGACCCTTACAAGTGACGAAATTCAAATACAAGAAATGGTCATCTACTTACCAGAACTGAGGAAAAGGAGTCATCGTGTCACAGCACTGGGGGAAAGTGACCCCAGAGGAAGCACAGGGGTTGTGCTTTTAGAGCTGTCCATAATCGAAGCAGCACAACACCAAAGCTGCCTGGTGGTGGCTAAGAACAACTCTAACAGCCTCATGAAAGCAAAGGACTCCCATGGAGACGACCAAGAGGGAGGTCATGCTTCTACAGACAGTCCAAGATGACCCAGAGGCCAGCACGTCACAGGCCTTAGAGATGGTAAGGATGAAGCAGGTCCTAGCGGAGAGCATCCAGTGTCGGGGAGAGTTCCACCCTAAATGCCAGCCAATCTCACAAATGATTGCAAAACTGCCTCCTTCTTTAAAGCACCACCACCACCCGATATCACCAAAAAGCTTCATATCTTGGAGACAGAGGGACTGGCGGAGTAGTCTTTTCATCACTGCAATAGAACAAGCAGATAAGATGATCATCAAGTACCTGAAGCATCTTGCTGATGAAGGTGTAAAAGAAGTAGTAAAGAAAATGCCCCGAGCTGATGAAATTACACGCAGTTAAATCAAAGCAGCATTGAATCTCAAGTTCAATCCAATGCCGAATGTAGATTACAAAAGGTGTTGACATGTAAAAGACGTTACGTACACTAGAGGAGATGAAGTGCTAGTTTGTCAGCAGAGAAAACGAAGTCTGAAGCTCCTTTTGATGCTTAACTATTGAACTATTTAATTTTGTGACCAGCAAAGGACACATGGTGACTGCCAAACGTCCTGAGAAGTCAATTATGCGAGATTCCTCCATTTCCAACATGCGGCTCATCGCTCGTCAGGCATGGATGTCAATGTAGAGACTGGGTCTGAAAGGACAAGTAAAGAACCTAGCGACTGCTGTTGTTCCTTCATCACCAACACAGGTCATGGACACTTCTAATGCCTGTTCCCAGTTTCCAAAGACACGGTCGGGATATGTGATCATAGCACCACGGAGACTCATTAAAGAGCTAGGATTGTGTATATATTTGAAAAAATATATATATATTTCTTATTTAACAGAAGGGGAGATGCAATGTTCTGTGAGTTTGCAATGACGGAACCCTTGTGGCTCCTGATGGACTCCGTAAAACTGTGAAGTAAGCGTTAGAGCAGAGTGAAATGAATGCAGGTTTAGAATGTGGAGTTTATGGTTACACGCTGGAAAATAAAGACGTGTTATACTGAGCTCCGTGGTTGGCATAGTCAATGGCGAGTGCTGGGCTGGGGAGGACGCTGCAACATTCATTTAAAAGAAAGAGCATGGGAAGGGCTTGAAAAATCAATAAATTGCCACTAGGCCTACAGGCTGAATAACTTCATAAAGTTCCTTGACCCACAAGGTCTCCACTTCTGTATCCTTAAAATAGGAGCAAAAAGAGTAGATTTTAGGTAGATTTTTCATTAGTAAAAGTTGCTAAATTAAGCCTGGCTCACAGGACAAAATGACTCCCCTGCAGCACTCTGCATTTGACCCCACGGTCACAGGTTTATATCAAGACATGCCACTGAAGCTTACATCCTTCCAACTTTCACAAAAAAGCACTACTGAGTTAGGCAACGAACACCGTCTGTAATCTGTGAGCAGTGTCAAAAGTCTCCTCGGGTGAACGTGTGCTCCTCAAAAGTCTGAATTTCAGGTTTTTCTGTTTAATCATATGATGCATTAGAATTAGGGAGGAATCGGTTACAGCAACAAACAGAGACAGGAGCCTTTCATTAGATTAAATCTTCTTTATTCAACAACAAGGAGTCCTGGCAACCACTCAGCCAGGCACCAGTCAACAACTGACATATCTAAAAACATCATCCCTAGATAGAAGAAATATTCTAGTAAGACTAAAATTTTACGTTCTGGCCTGGCCATGGAAGAACCCAAGTCCAGACTGAGAGTAGATACAAAAGAGTCAATCATCGGAACTCGGGGGCTTGGGAAGTTACCTTCTCATCACTATACAAAATGCGAAATTTACATATGAAGGATTTTATCCCAGCCAAGTTGACCTTCAAAAAAAGATCCTCTAATGTGGCTGAGCCTTCCAAGCACTAGGACTTTTGCGTTCATTGGTTTAACGTGTGACAATTTGAACCAGCCATGCCAATCTTTCAGAGGAAAATCTGTCATGTCAACGACCTTTACCTTACATTCCTTACCTTTTCGAGGCAATCAAGTCAATTGGCAGTTTATTGCTCACACCTAGAGGTTGTCAACAATAGCGCTAACATTTATTTGATCCCATTCCAAGTCTGCCCGCTTTTGGAACTAATGACAGGAGTGAGGCTGCTAAGCTCGCATAGGTCATGTGTAACACCTTTCGCCAATCCAGGCTTTTTAAACAGCACTCCAACTTATGGGTATTGTAGTTTTGTTTCCCTGTACAAGATTGTACTCCCAGGTTTCTGCATGTGAAGTGCTATTTCTTAATAAGTGAGAACTGGAAGCAGTGATCACACCTAATATGTGCCTCAACACAAATCTATAATAGACTGTGTCCCAGACTTACCAACCTTTCCGTCAGGTTCGGGAAAGGCAGCCCTACAGGCAACAAAAAACGGATGCCATTATTAGTAACAAAATTCAAACAAGTACTGCCTACATAAGTGTATGAATTATTAAACGTATACATCAATGAAAACTTGGAGCACTACACTTCAGGTCGTTGTGTTCATGGAATGATTAGATTCCTGCCTGGAATATGGAAAATAAAAAACAAATATTATAGGTCAGAACCATGTAACTGACATTGAGCTATTAAAAGGATCAAGGACTTCAGAACTGCAACAAGTTTAAAAGAGCACTTTACCTGCCCAAGTAATATAAACGGCACACAGGTAGCGTAAAGAGATCAAAGCAGGTCTACTTTCGATAAAACTTGACTATGTGAGGAGGCAGGTAAAATTTTAAAAACCCGACTGGCGGAGGTAAACCTTCCAGAGGTGATCTGGCACTTGACGTATATAATTCAAGAAATTTGTAATAACATTTTTTTTTAAATAAGTGAATGAAAATGTGTTAATTCCCTGAATGTAAAGAAAAGCAAAGCATACGTCAGAAAGTGTATAAGAGGAAAAGAAGAAGAGAAAATTATGAAGCTTGAAGAAACAAAATGCCAGACCAACTTAGCCTCAATGAAGTTGCACACTGTAGAATCAGAAGAGATGAAAACGAGAGGGCGGCCACCCGCATTTTAGCATATATTCAGTGACAGTTTCCCGTACATGTAGGAGATGCCTACTGATGGCCTTCCAAGTGTGGGTGGTAATAATGGATATGGGGAATAAACTTAATTGATGGGGGGGGGGGGGGGGGGGGGGGGGTTGAACAGCGTAATTTGGAAACAAATATGGTCCGAGCTGAAATAATGGAATTATCCAATGTGTTCTATAAAAGAAGGGGGAATGCTAGGCCATACAAAATTTCAATATTTCTAGATTTTTCACTGGTGTGGTCGGGTGCAGGGCATTAACCAACTCGTCGAAGCTTAAACCTTACAATAAGCAGCCGTGGTCCGTGCAAGTAACAGCGGTGGGGCCACGTAAGGGGGGATTTCGAGGGATGATGCAGAGGGAAAATTAAATAAATAATTTACCCTCTGCATCATGCCTCGAAATACCCCCTTACCCGGTCCCACCGCCGTTACCTGCACGGACCGCTGCTGATGTTGTGACTACCCTTCTGCAGTACTATGTCACCCTCCTACATGCCATCCTTTGAGTCCATCGTTGAAGAGCCAGTAATGTTGCTCCTGCATGTTCTGGTGCTCCACAAATTACTTTCTAGCTGCTGTTACACTTAATTTGCCACGTGCTCCGGGATTCCCTGGCCATGCTGCACTTGGTGCAGAAACAGCAGCCTGAAGGCACTTTTGCTACTAATCCCGATGCTGTCTAGTGCTCAGCCTTTAGGTGCTGTGAAGGCTTCATAGCCTTGGATTCAAAAAGCAATTCTATGTGTCTCCTGCTAAAAGAAGTAGTAATGGTACCATTGCACAACAAGCATTGGAAATGCAATAGGTCTCGCAGCATTAGAGTTAGTGCTTTTAGAATTGTTTATGGGTTTTTTTGTAAATCTTTAGCATTTTTGTTTCCTGTAGCCAATGCTAAAGAATTAAAAAAAAGCCATAAACATTTCTAAAAGCTCTAACTCAAATGCTCCGAGACCTATTGCACTGTGTGAGGGTGAGGGGTTGAGGGTGAGTGAGGGTGAGGGTGGGTGAGGGTGAGTGAGGGGTTGAGGGTGAGTGAGGGTGAGGGGTTGAGGGTGAGTGAGAGTGAGAGTGAGAGTGAGAGTGAGAGTGAGGTGTTGAGGGTGAGTGAGAGTGAGAGTGAGAGTGAGAGAGGGTGAGTGAGGGTGAGTGAGGGTGAGTGAGGGTGAGTGAGGGTGAGGGTGAGTGAGGGTGAGTGAGGGTGAGTGAGGGTGAGGGTGAGTGAGGGTGAGTGAGGGTGAGTGAGGGTGAGTGAGGGTGAGTGAGGGTGAGTGAGGGGTTGATGTTGAGGGTGAGGGGTTGAGGGTGAGTGAGGGTGAGTGAGGGGTTGAGGGTGAGTGAGGAGGAGTGAGAGTGCAAGAAAGTTGCAGTTTGGCTTTAAAAAAAAAGCCATAAACATTTCTAAAAGCTCCAACTCAAATGCTCCGAGACCTATTGCACTGTGTGAGGGTGAGGGGTTGAGGGTGAGTGAGGGTGGGTGAGGGTGGGTGAGGGTGAGTGAGGGTGAGTGAGGGGTTGAGGGTGAGTGAGGGTGAGGGGTTGAGGGTGAGTGAGAGTGAGAGTGAGGGGTTGAGGGTGAGAGAGTGAGAGTGAGAGTGAGAGTGAGAGTGAGAGTGAGAGGGTGAGTGAGGGTGAGTGAGGGTGAGTGAGGGTGAGTGAGGGTGAGTGAGGGTGAGTGAGGGTGGGTGAGGGTGAGTGAGGGTGAGGGTGAGGGTGAGTGAGGGTGAGGGTGAGTGAGGGTGAGTGAGGGTGAGTGAGGGTGAGTGAGGGTGGGTGAGGGTGGGTGAGGGTGGGTGAGGGTGAGTGAGGGTGAGTGAGGGTGAGTGAGGGGTTGAGGGTGAGTGAGGGGTTGAGGGTGAGTGAGGAGGAGTGAGAGTGCAAGAAAGTTGCAGTTTGGCTTTGAAACAGATCTGAGAGGTGTCTGCGTGATAAATGAATGATGCATAGGAATGGACAGAATGGGAATGTGTTTCGAGGACGTGCTCGGGGTGTGCATACTGGAAGCAGGGTGATGGATTCGAGGCTATGAGCGAGGGTGATGCCGAGCTCACCTCAAGGAGAGGGTGAGGGGCCAGAGCAGAAAGAAGTGCAACAGAAGGAGCTGTGTAGCAAGAAACGCTGAGGAATGTGTCACTTCTTCAGGCGGAGATGCAGCCTGCAAGTTATCTCGAAGAGTTAAACGCTCGCTGCTGATATCCGCTCTGACCTGCAAGTGAATGCTTTAAATCCTTGCAAGGCCACCTCATCTATAGATCCTTCCCAGCTCGATAAATTGTGTGTCATTCATTTACATAACACTAACACTTGTTATATACAGTGACTAGAAACAACACAACTTTGAAATTAAATGCTATATTAAAAACCAGTTTTTAGTTTCTGAATTACTCTTGTTATGTATGAAGCACTTCGTCAGGTGCGATGCCAGAAATGGAAGACCCTTTGGTCTTGCGCGCGACTGAATAGCTAGCTCACGAGAGTCTTGGAGGCACATGGGGAGGTGTAAGAGTGTGTGGGGGTGGGGGGGGGGGGGGCAGGCATGCTGCAGCTTACAGTTAAACGTTGCCATTGACGTACAGGACTACGATTCCCAGCATGCTCGGTGCTTTCGGTTGTAAAACCTTGACAGGCTGGAAGTCGCCCTCCTGACATGGGGCCAGGTATGACGTCAAGGTGGACTTTTGCTGCGTCGTGCGAGCTTGCCTAATTATCTTGAGTCAGCAGCCCATGCTAAAGGTAATCTTGGGGTCACGCTGCCCCAGCCCTGCCTGCTCCAGCAGCGTGCAATGCAAAGCAGCGACCGCAGGCGGGACACGGTCAGCGCCGCAGGGAAATCACATACAAATAAAGCGCGCATTTCCCTCTCCTGGGGTGTACCATGCAAAGGCTGAGGGGTTTCTTCTTTGCAGTGCCTTTCCCTGGAGTGAAGCAAGAGCCGCTCTCTCCAAGAAGCCAGGTCAACCATCCCGAAAGCCTGGTGATGCATACCTCCCAAGAGACCGCCATCTTTAAGGGTAAGATGCGCGCCGTGAAATATTAATAAGCAAAAAAAAAAAAAAAAAAAAAAAGTATTCCATGCGTCAACACTTAGCGCATCATGAAAGCTGGTCGGCACTTACGCTCGAGGCGCTTCGCTGCACGTTTATTAGGAGGCCTGATCGTGCATGCCGGGTCTTGCAGTGTCATCTGGGGTAGAGGACGGGTCTCGGGGGCCTGCCTCCTCTACAGATATCTCCCATTAGCACTATGCGCCGTAGGACGGGTGATCAGCGGAGAAGCAGCCGGCGACGAGACTGTTTACAAAATTCTCTGGCCAAGGCCTTAAAAATGCGTGTAGAAAATGCTGTTTTGTTGCTTTGCATGTGTTTGCTGACGGAGGTGTGCCCTTCAGATGCAGCGTGAGGGGGGAGGAGAAATGCGACACGGCGGGAAGGGGAGGGGGGGGAGCGGGTAAAATAAACAAACAAGACGGAGGGAAGAGAGGGGAGGGGGGAGGAGAAATGCGACACGGCAGGAAGGGGAGGGGGCGGAGCGGGTAAAACAAGACGGACGTGCGCATTGAGCTTAAAAGTCACAGGCACTGCAAGGAATCGCCACGATTCCTTGCAGTGGATAAAGAGTGGATAAGCCCCCATTGTCTCGCTTGCTCGATGCGCATGCGCATCGACAGGCGAGACCTAAAAAACTGCACCAGGGAACCGATTAGACTGAAAAAGGACAAATGTCGAATTGTTTCTGCTCCTGTTGTCAGAACAAGAAATGGCCATTTCAATAACCTGATGCATTTCTTCAAGAAAACTGTTCACTGGGCGATGCTTTCTGCGCCGTACACAATAGCATGATGTGGGACAATGTAATTAATCTTAGCAGTGTATGGATGTGCAATCCGACTTTTTACCAAAGTCCTTGATCCACACGAATGCAATTGATTTCATCTAGCGGTGCAGGTGCACAAAGTAAGCAAATGTTTAAAAAAAGAGGCTCTAAACTATGGTGCTAGTAAGGAACCAAGTTAATTCGAATTTAGCCTTATTTGTATATAGATATAAGCAATAATGATACTGAATCTGGTTATTAGTAAAATAAAATATAAAAAGAAAAAAGCAGGTACATTAGGAAATTCTACTACATTATAAAAAAGCAATGAAGATTTATTTTATTGACAGCAATCAAACATGTTAAGACAAAAAAACATTTTTGGACAGCAAATCTTATATACAATTAATAAAAGCAAATATGGTGTAGAAATTGTTTCTGAAAGGAGTAATTCTAGGGAAAAATCTTGGGAAATCAATATTTTGAAGTCTACAATGGAAATGCTACGAAGAAATGTAATGACTCATCTCTGTACTCTGGAAGACAGAAGGGAGCAGAGAAGGCAGATCGGAAGGTATACAAACAGTAGTTTCCAGTTGAGAGTGATATTTAGGCCAACTGACTGGCCGGTCATCCTTCATTCTACCACTTTTAGGGAAATGCTTTTTTCTCTTTGGTTATGCCCTCCATCAGAGTGCATGTGTTTTCCAGCTCTCCTTTGTGTTTCTCTTACCCTACCGAAAATACCCCATGTTTTGTTTGCTCTATCCATTTCTCTCTCTCTCATGGCTACTTGCTCTTGCTCCTGTGTACTTCTCCGACCACGCACACCCCAATCTCCATGTTGCTGTCTCACTCCTGCTCTTCTCTTGAACCCAATGTGCTCCACTCCCTTGTGCCCTGGATCACTGTCTGGTGCGTCCACCTAGCCAACTCCCTTACCCACTTCTCAGTTGACCCCTCCACCATTCTTTAAAAAAAATATATTCTTGAAATAAATATAATATAAATATTATATATATCAGCATAGGATTACCGCATTCTCTCAATAATCTTCCAGAACGGAATCACTCGGTTTCTTTATTAGGCGATGATCACATAAACATACACACAAAGCTATACCTCTCTGAAGAGCTCCAATTAGAGGAAAAAACTGTGTCAGGGGTTGCTTTTACTCATTTCAGGTTGGCTTGGTTGGATTTTACCAATTCAAATCTGTAATACTATGCCTGGAGTGGTAAATGGCTTTTGTCACTTTACAGCTCAGCATGGACAGCACTTGCTAGTCCTATGCTTAAAGACTTTGTTGTACAAATGGCAAAAGACTTTGTTCTTTTATATCTCAGCGTGGATGGTACTGTGCTAATCCTATGCTTAAATACTTAAGATAGAAAAGCAGACATTTGAGGTGAGCAGATCTAGAGTGTCGCTGGTGTTGAGAATATATACGGACGAGCTCCTTGGTGAGTCAATCAACGAATCTTTATTTCAAGCGTTTGCGAGTGACAAACTGTCAACGCGTTCCAACTGCTCACGGAAGCCTTGATCACAACACATTATATATATATATATATATATATATATATATATATATTTTTTTTATGTTTAGGGCAAGGCAGCAAATTACTAACAAACCTCAACAAAAGTGCTTTTGTGCCCTAACAATTTCTTTTTTTTGTGTGTCCATTCTAAGTAGCACCCAGCATCTTAGATAGGTCACGCTACTCCTGTAATCTCTGATCAACTAAAACATTTACTGCTCACAGCTTTCTGATGACACTTCCATTTTAAGAGTAAAGCATTCGAATGCTTGGAAAGTATACGGTTACAATTTCTAACATCAGCACAATGCACACAATGAGGCATACAGCTAACATGGCATAAAGCCAAAAAAAGAAAAAAAACACACTACATGGTGCTTTCCAAACACCTGTTTTACCATCTATTTTTGTTAAGAGTAGTAGTTAAAAAAATAAACCACAGAAACAGCAGGGTATTTCCCTTAAATATGCAAATAAAAGTTTCAAAGAGTGAACGTAATTTATGATATAGAACTAAATTTAGCAATACATATAATAGGAAACGTTTGCTCTAAAATTAGTTACTTTTATTAGGTACAATCGACATTTAAAATAGTCAATATTCCAAAAGTTAGTACTAAAAGTCAAAACATGCAGTTCAGCCTTATATAAATATTCAACAATTAAATATAAAGTTATCCGACAACAGGGCTTTCATTGATTTTTAACAGATTTTTTAAAAATAAGCACAGATTGTGTACCGATGGATTGCTACTCCAACACCCCACTCCCCGCTCCCGTCGTATGTCAAAGACCAGGAATGAGAGATCGCAGTAAAAAGGCTAAAATGGCTAAGTTGAGAAAAGCTTTTAAAAAACAATCGCTAGACCCTTGCAAAGGAAATAGCTATTTTGGAACACCTTCTATTTAAGGCTCTCCCAGGCTATCTCTTCATGTAACTGGTCACACAGGACTGAATTTCCATTGATGGAAAAATACCATAGTAACCTTGAGATACGCGTGCATACTTTTAATTTCTACATGATGAAAAGTTCTTTCTTCTGTGGTAGTTTATACTGGAAGAGTAATAGATTAGGCTCCTTCAACAGAGGTTAGATTACACCTTAAGACCAGACCTGTCCTCCTTTCTCACATAGGTAAGAATCTATGTGGACCCAAATGGGAAGGGAGTGGGACGTTTAGCATTATCAAACACATGTTATTACCTGGCCTGCGTTCAAGAATGAAGAGCAAGTATGGCCAATCTATTTGAGAAAGCTAGCTCTAAAAAATATTATATTAGCTATTTTATACCACTTTCGGACAGCTAAACTGCTTCGGTGTTTCAGGGACATAAACCGAATAACGGAAACACAACAGTTAATGATTGAGGGAAGCACAATACAGACATGCCAGCAAGACCAGACTACTTAGAAATTATATTGGCGTTGTGTCACTGTGTAGATGGAGAAGTCACCATTGTACCTAAAATACTTTGCCCTACTGGATAAATGAAAGTGACCCAAGCTGGAGTCATTGGTTGGTACATCGAAAACCAATATGTTTGCACCATTGACTGGAATAGCATTTTTTCTGCACTCAAACATGAGGATTTAAAATCTGCAGATCATTTTGTGGCATAGACCAATTTTACACCTGAATTACCTGTAATGGTAAATTGATAGCAGCACTTGCATTTTACTTGAAAGATTTGGATTCGGCATTGGTGGACAAACTGGTACTTTCACACACATAACATAAAAATAGTTAATTAAAGTATCCTACAAAACAGCCAGATAAAACTGAAGAGACAAAGTTAACCTAGAAGGGAGGGGTTACAAAAACGTTAACAACTAGCACATGTGGAAAAAAGTGTTTTTCATATGTGCAGATTTAGCCTGTGAATCTGCACAAATAAAAATGACCAATGTATACCTAAAATGCTTCGCAGTCATTTATCCTCCACTGGAGAAAAATGTGTGCTTGGCTCTTGCCAGGAGGAGCGGCCAGTACAATGTTCAGCACATGCCCCATTCACAGTGGGATTTGTTGTAATCTATGCCTGCTGCATATTTAGTTTCCCTAGGACGGTCCTGTAAAAGACTCAAGAGTGACGCATTGCAAAGCAAAATGCAGGCAAGTTACAGAAATGTGATACAAAAGGGGATGACGGACGGAGCGTTTGAGCAAATCAAACACTCACCCCCAGTCAACTGATCTGGGTTTAATCCATCACCATTCTTAGCTCACTCAGCCACCCCAGTTCAGACATGGCCATATGCAAATCAGTCTGACCCTGTGCCTCATAGGAACAGTCCAGCCCGAACTACCAAGCCATGTCTTCCCTGGACTGGAAACAAGCATCCTGGGACCGGTTTCGGATTCATAATCTTCATTAGCCAGGCAATCTTGAATCCAGTGGCCAAGTGAGCAAGGGACTCACGTCGGAGCATACCCTGCCAACTTAGGGCGAACAAAGCGATACAAAAGGGGATGATGGACAGAGCGTTTGAGCAAATCAAACACTCACCCCCAGTCAACTGATCTGGGTTTAATCCATCGCCATTCTTTAGCTCACTCAGCCAGCCCAGTTCAGACATGTCCATATGCAAATCAGTCTGACCCTGTGCCTCATGGGAACAGTCCAGCCCGAACTACCAAGCCATGTCTTCCCTGGACCAATCTCCAGAAAGCCACGAGAGGCTTGTGCTCCTCCTCCCAAGTACAGGCACTCAACTGGCTGTAATTTTGGGCCATGGTTCAATTCTCATTGGCTTAAACCTCGATGTTTCCCAGACAGCGCGCTCTAGTTGAGCTTGTGAAGTCCCTGGTGATGGTCAGTGATTATTCCATGGCACTGGAGCGTAACGCATACTAGTTGGTATATAATTATGTAATGACTAAAAGTAAAATCAGTACGCCCACAGTGTTCTGAGAATAGAGATGAGCATGCAGCTAAGCGTAGAGTGTGCTCACTGCCTAAATGCATTCCAGCATGCCTCCTACTAGAGTGTACCTCAAGGTGGTCCCTGGGGTGCTACAATTGTGTAACCAATGTATTTTAGGGTGGTGATTCGGCCACCAGCACTGATATGCGTTAGTCTAACCCCTGTTGAGTGGTACTTGGCAGTGCTACAGACAGAGGGTCTTAAAAGAAACCCTCCTTTCATCTGGAAACCAGAGGAGAGAACAACTGTTGGAGAAGAAGGGGGGTTTTGTGCGCCCGATTACCAAAACCAAACAGAAAAAACAGACATATTTTGAAGCATTTGCAGTTTGGAAGTATATCTGGAAAGCCCAAAATAAAGGCTATTTTAATAGAATAAGAGATTCAGGAACTCCAGTGGCAGGGAAGGGAAGATTTTGTTTGTCATTTTAACTTGAGAAAACATGTATAAAAAAGTCTTGTTGATTTGATTAGGCACAGAAATATTAGCAGTACGTAAGAGGCCTAAATGTGTAACCACTTTCATGGCTTGTGATGAAGGCCCAAGATCAAAGGGCCACCAGCTGTCAGACCAGATCGTATTGGTGTGGCCAAAAACAAGTATGCATGTTTGATCTGTATGTAATTTCAATGTGTTGCTGTGCATCCAATTGGCAATGGGAAACAGCATGGTTCAAGGAAGCCTCATTACATTCCGTGGGGCCATCCAAATGGATGATAAGCAGATGATCACCACCATAGATCACACAGAAATGGTCAAAAGACCAAATAAATGCCATCAATGGAACATCAAATACTGAATAATGTAGAGATACATGATGAGCCCTGAGGGACTTCATGACTGAAAGGAAAAATATTTGAAAAAGAAAATGCAATTTCAATTAACAGTGTCAGTCCAAAGCTAGGAGGACAACCACTGTGAAGGATTAGCTCCGACACCCATTCCCTGAAGCCTAGTTATAAAAACTTCAGGGGAAATGGTGTCAAAAGAGGCAGAAAGTTAACGCAGAATCAAGGCTACAAAGTCACATTGGTCACAAACCCGACCAATCTCATAGACTACTGGTACAAGAGCTGATTTTGTGCAGTGCAGTGGTCCTTTGCCACACTAGGCATGAGTCAGGCTTGGCTGAAATTTGATTAAAAGAAGATAGAATATTATTTGCAACTTTTTTCAGGATTCCTAATAGGATATTTTTTTAAACTGGTGACACAATTGCATGTTTCCGGCTTGCAGTAAAGACCGCGGAAGGTAATAAGACATTCGAAAGTGTAGTAAATACTGGCCCTAAGTCAATAATTAGCGGAGTGCAAAATACGTTCATGGCAAGGATCACAAAGCGGACAAGATTTGGCTGGGAGCAAGAGTTGTTTAAGAAGGGCTAGGGAGAGGACTTCAAAACAGAATAAGGATTGTTCTGAAGTACGTAACGTGCATTCATTGGACTTACCACCGGCAATGTCCGGATTCGGTAGCCTGTTACAGCTGCACAGGTGTTGCTTATTATCTCCCAGAAAATTCTTTTTTTTTAAACTCTTGAGAGTTAGGAACGTCATAGGTTAGATAACTCGGGTGGGTGGAATTAACAGTTTTAAAATATCCCTTTATTTCGTAGCTGCTTGAATGTGTGGAGTAAGATACGTTGTGATCATTTTTTTTCTCGTTTACCTGTTGGGTAAAGTGACTGATTTATTCTCAGTACTGCAGTCCCTACCCTAAAAGCTTTTGAGATTTTTGCTTTTGTTTTTTAAAGTCTCATCCGCACTACCGACCTCACACTCAATCGATCGTCGAGGGTGAGTGAGGGCCGTGGGGTGTAGTTACATTCCTACGCTTAACATGGAGTTGGAAAATGGAAATGTCATTGGCATGTACAGGCGTGAAAGAGAACCCAACTGCCGAAAAAAATGCGGCAGCACATTTCTGAGAGTCAGCCCTTTGGTGATTGAAGTGCAGACTGACAATTACTGGAGGCAAAAATGCCGTTTTGTTACCAAAATTCCGTTTCCACGAAAACATGTGTTGTGGCCCAACTGTGCAACCACTAAGAGCCACCTGCGAACACTTCTCACTAGAATCCACACCGCATTTTATATAAAAGGGGTTCACTGGCCCAAAAATAACAGTCCAACATAACATAACAAACTGCTCAAAAGGCACAAACGGGCGTCATTTTCCACGTGAACAATCACAATCTAACTTCTTTTTCTACAGGCGACAGCCTCCAAACAACAGCTACGCTGTACTTAAGGACTAACATCTTAGATGTGTTAAATGTGACCTTATTTTTAAAAAGCAGCCGAACAGGTGAACTAGGCGTTTACCCCAACTTATCCTCCACATAAACACCGCAGCATTGATCATTTTAGGAATTCAACGAACAAAGGACACGCACTGGGGGAGGGGACAGTGAAGTGAACTCCTAAACAGCTAGTGAGTACTTTGATTTAACACAATTACTGTTAGAAGGCAGGGCTGCTCACGTGTAATTCTAACTGCTCTGGGCACCAAATGTTGAAATGGAGGCCCGTGTAACCCAGGAGAGCTCCCTCCCTTCCCGTGCTAGTTTCACAAGCTAAAAGCATGACTAGGTCAGCTCCCTCGCCCTATCCACCCACCCGAAATGATGCACTACAAGCATGGCAATGCAGGGACTGCACGGCCATGCGAGTCTTTCTTTCCTTTCTACAGGGCTGACGCCAGACATAAACACCTGACATGCTCTTCGGTCATAAACAAAGCACTTGCACTTTCAGGTCCAGACTTGCTAGTATTCGGTGACCAAAAACGCACAAAAGGTTGCATTATCAGAGATCAAACGCACAATTAGCGCTGTGAATGGTTTACAGGAAATAACACCACGTGACCTCGGGCCGGATGCTGCCGTCACAGTGAGTCACGTGGCACTGGATTCACCTTAGAGACGACGACTGCGTGGCTTGTGGCCAAGATGACATCATGGGAACTAAATGACAACATATACGAGTGACCTTTAAACTGTGGGACGGGCGTAACCGCACTAACAACAAACATATCAATGTAGTGTTGCAGGTCACTACGTTTACAAGCAGCTGTGAGTCATGCACTTCAAGGTACTGTGTAGCTTACACGGGGTTCTTTGTAATTCTCTTCCGTTTCAGAGAGCTGGATTTCACCGTGTGTAACAGGTTCGATCGACAGCTTCACAAACTGCTCCAATAAATCTATAAAGCTGTCGATTTGCCGGGAAAAAAATGCCCAGGACCCGTTTGTCTGGTACAACCATTACCACAACAGAGCAGCAATAAGCAGCTCACGAGGAACAGTGCTTTAAGTGGGATGGAAATGGTTGGGGCCGGAGGGTGAGATGGGAGACATTATATAGAAATATGATGCTCAATAGCTATCCTAAAGATTGTGTTTAATTCTGAACGTCTTGGCAGCCACGGGAAAGAGAGAAAACAGCAGTAGGGATAAAAACAAATCCACGAGGGGGGACACGCAGCAATGACAGGGAGCCCCCAGGATGTACACAAAAGGCCCGAGAGGCTAGGACTGTTTATGCGCTTCAGTAGAGCAGGAGTTTATCAATCACATTGACAAAGTCCCATAAACTAGAAATGGAAAAAAAATCCACTCAAAACTTTTCATAAGTTGCAGTGAACACTCTATCCCAGTAATTGTGGCGAAAGAGGGGAATTAATCTAATTCTTTATTCTATGTTTTAGATCTCCTTTAGTCTGATCAGCTGAAAGTGTGACAATATTCAGCGCATACTCTCTTCCGCTGGGTGGAACAGGGCTGCTATTCTTACCATAGCATCTTGACGAGGACGAGAATGCTCCATCAAAAACTTTAAAGCAAACCCTTTGGAAAATATTTTACTTTTCTTTCTTTGTGGGCGTGAAAGTAGTCTAAAACTACTGAAAGCGGGGCAGCAGCAGCTTTACCAGCTAATCCCTGCATACGTGTTACACCTGGAACCCACAACACCTCTTGCCCCCTGCAGACTCCGTGGCATGTGCTTTCGGATCCTTATCGAGGGACAAGAGCTCCTGATCCTGGCTGCAAACATAACATAACAGACTCTTGAAAGTTCCAGCAAAGGCCTGGGGGTCACGTCGCAGAGTTCTTACATTTTTAATACTGAAGGTAAAGGCAACTATTGGAGGGCCCGATATTGCCCAGTCTCAGCACCTGGTGTTGGAAACTGCAGGTGCTGAGCACCGACAGGACCCGGCCCACTTAAAGACCGACTGAGGAACATGATGCTGAAGGCTCGGATAAACCTGAAAAGAAAAATAGTGTGATACTAAGTAGTCTCTGTGAAAAAAAGAAGATGTACACATCAATGAAATAAAACACAACATGCTACAATGATGCTCGAATACCTGGCCACAGGTATCCATGTTAGCAGATCATTACTATCAGCCGGAAGGAAGTATACTACTGGTTTGCACTTAACTGACCTCTTGTTTTGTTGTTTCGGTGCTTAGGGCTCTCTTTTGTAAAACGGCACTTGGGTAAAAGTTAATTTCATTTCTCCTTCCCTATCCTACAGTGTAGCGGCTGCCTTAATGTAACACGTATGCAGCATTAATCGAAAGCAGAGATTGTACTGATTACACCACAATTTAAAACCGGGGCCTTTTTCCTGAGAACTGGGTTTGTGTTCGAAACTGTGTTGTGATGTGTTGTCTTGGCCGGGAGGATATGCCCATGCGAAGAGGGGTGTGCCACGATGTTGTCAATGTGATGTTAACATAGTGGTGAGGTCGGGCTGACCTTATTATAATAAATAAAAAGCGGGACTTGTTAAAGAGTGTTCCGTATTTTTATGTGATAACATAGTGGGTATTCTAAAGCTTTTACACTTGTTCGTTTCTTCGTTGTAGCCTCTGGGCTGGTTTGTCTACTGCATATAAAACTGGCTTTACTTTTGAAAACAAGTGGTCTGGGGGTCATGCAGGGAGCGTGCAAATTCCAGGCATACAATTTAGTTGAACGGACTGCTCCCAGGATTTAGCAATATTAGTCACGGTTCGTTTTAAGATTTATTTTCCACAATAAATTATGCACTGAAGTGCAGACTACAGATATTTTGGACGAATGGATCGACGCTAATCGTTTCTAGGGGATAACCCAGAACGGTTGGTCACCTGGAACGGCCTGCTTGCAAATCAACTCTATCTACAGGTCATTCAACATGTCAGACACAAACAACTTATACCTCTCAGTCTTACTTTCTTTTTATTTTATACAGCTCTCACCCCATCTATTCATCATATCACATAATTCCACTGCATAAATACACATCACTCAATCCCACCCCACACAATTCCACAACTATCAATTGCAATTCAAACCACTTAATTCCACTACAAACAAAAGAAATATAAGTAAGAAACAATATCATTTACAACGCCAATAGTTCCAACTTTCACAAACGTGAGACCGATTGCTTTACAAATGCTTGTTCTCCATGCACGCAGCTGTAGTCGCAACAACAGCCATGAAAGCTGCCCATGGATTGTAGAGCACACCCATGGTATTGGAAGCTGCCCACCAGAGTGTGCTCTTTTAAAAGACGCATTACGTATGAAACCTGGGTCTGATGTGGTGAAACGCGGAAACTGTTGAAGGCCTCTGCAAACTCCCAATGCTCAAGAACAGCTGTGGGTGGATAGTAGGCCAGATCAAGGCCTGAAGGGACATGCGCAACACACCAAAGAGTGAAGCATGCACTTTAGCATACCTGGAATAGCATACTCACAAATAAGAGGGAGTGCACGGAGGAAGCCCCTTTGAAAACGACCAATGCGGTGGGGACATGCATAGCTGGGGAATACAACGAGGATACTGTGGCCTAAGAAATAGCCCAGCAATCGTCACTGCTAGAGACAATGCCCCAAATGTCAAGCTGATCAGTCTCCTAAAGTAGGCAAGTCATAAGGACAAACCAGTGGTATGGCCAACATTCCAGCTATCTAGCCTTTTGCCCTCTCTGGGCCACTGTCGGCACTGGTGCTCAAGTGGAGGCAATGGGGTGGAAGACTTGAGTGGTATTCCACTGCAGTGGGGATAACCAAAAGTGACACCCATTGCTACACTTGGGAGGCATGAACATATATAAGCTATCATATCCTTTCCCGAATGAGAACCTCTACACGGCTAGGCAACCTTCGTAACAGTACTCCAGAAATACTTTGAGCATGTGGTCAACCCCAGCTACAAACGCTTCCTGTTTTGTAAGCTTGACAAGAATCTAAAGAGCCAGTGGAAGCCTTCTACATCATGTTCAAAGAGTGCATGCTTCCAGATGAGAAAGAGATAAGAGCCCAAATCATCCAGGGCTGCGCATCAGGGAAGTTAAGGAAACAAATTCTCCAAGATCTATTAAAGCCACTGCAGGACATTCCGACACTGGGTCACTCAAAAGAACTGTTAGTGCTTCCCACATTGAGGCTTGCCTGTATAAGACAAATCAAAGCGGAGCTGTTCAATGAAATCGCACAAGTCAAGCCTCCTGAGAAGCATAAAGGAGGCCTAATGACATGGCGCATCTGTGGCTACTGGTGTCGCATCACACCATCTGGAGTAGTGCTCCATACTGGCAAGAAGTGTATGTTATGTGGGAAAGTACACCGTTTTGCTAAAGTCTGCTGCTCCTCCTGCAACCGGAAGCTGATAACAGCAACGGCTGCAAACCAGGTCACCAGCCCACCGAGCAAAGGAGAAGAAGGTGACATGGACAACAACGAGTTGCAGGGCGCGGTGCACACTGTATTTGCCAAGGACCAGTCCCGCACTGCACCAAGAGCAACTTCAAAATGGGAAGAAACCAGTGACTCCCATAATAAGCGGAGGAGCCTCCATTAAAATCATGGCAAAGGAGATGTATGAGGCACTCAACATATGATCATAGTCTATTCCTATTGACAGACCCAGCCACTGCCCCTGACTGGGAGGTTTGTGACAGACATTTCATATGATGATATCACCACCCTGACCAATATACAGGTCACAAAAGGGGTTCTGAACATGTTGCAAAACAGTGGAAAGGCTGCAACGGGTGCAGTTTGCATTCCAAGTACACACCACAGAGATGGAAGGCCTGTTGAAAGAGTTCCAAGACCTCTAAGGGACAGGCTGCTAGAAAGGAAAATCAGTTAAACTACACATCAATCACTCGGTACAACCAGTTGCTCTACAACCCTACAGGGTGGCATTCCACTTGAGGCCAAAGTGGAGCCAACCTGAGAAAGCTGTTTGAGAGGGTGAAGACACCACCTCATAGGTGTCTATGACGTTGTAACCCGGAAACCTAAACAAACAGTAGAAGTGCATTTGTATGTGGATATGGGCCTCCCAAACCTTGCAATCAAATGGGAGAGGTTTGTCATCAGAACCGCTGATGACATTGCAAGTTAGTTAAGAGGAGCAGGGTGTTTCTTCAATATGGGCCTCAAATCCTGTTAGACCTGCAATCTTCATCTACAACAACTTTCTCCACCCACATGGTCCTCCATCGATCCAAATCTCAGAATTTTGTGATTTTAAGTGCAAATGTAGTATTTCAAAATACCATTCAAGAAGTGTTGTCAGGACTCTGAGGCATCATTAACATGAGTGACAACATTTTGATGTATGTATCATCACTAGAGGAACACCATGTGTGGCTCCAGAAGTTATTGCAGAGGCTTCACAAGTGTGGGCTCAACTTGCACCAGGAGAAATCTGAATTCCTGCAGTCCAAGATTAGTTTCTTTGGATACAATTTCTCAGCTGATACCGCAAAATACATCAAAATATCGCCTCCACCTTCCTCAGTCTTAGGAGTGAGGAGATTTCTGGGCAGCTCCAAAACCTCACAAAAGCATCCATGGACTTGGACAGACACACATGAAGTTGCCTTCTAGCGCACTAAGTAAGCATTGTTAGCAATGCCTAAGTGCTGTAATGCATGTAATCCACTTAGCCCACAGGAGCACCAGTATACCACAACAATGAAAACTCACATCCGAAGTAAAGTTTTGTTCCCGAAGTTGTACGAGTTGGTGGAGATGGCTGTGAGAACATGCCACTGGTGCCAGTCAGCTGAACTCCTGATTCCATGGATCCCTTCATGAAGGACGGTACATAAAAGTCATGGGTCTCTGTGAGGGCCAATTTTGGTAGCTTTCCTGATGGACGACAAATGCTTGTTGTAGTGGGTTAAGGGGGCTGAAACAGTATCTATTACCTCAGCAAGTAAAGGGGTAGCGAAATTAAAGATAATGGCTATCCAGGACCTTTTGCAGAGACACAGAAATGACAACAAGCACAAGGTCAGGAAATGGCGGAGTATCTCAAATCATGCATTAGAAAGTGACTCACAGGTGGCCGTAAGGGAATGGAGAAGTTAAACAATTCATGAGAACGATGAACAAGGTGATTCGGATTGCTCATTCCATTCATCAGCCTTTGGATAAGGTTTTATATTATTTACTGCAGGAATATAGCCAAACTCCCCACACAACTATTGTGTGTTTCCCGCTAGGTATGCATTGGGGCGAGTAGTTTTAGATGCCAATCCTCATCATCCCAATTGGACCCCTGATACCATCAATGACATGCAGGTACTGTGACATCATCAGAAGCAAAGTGGCCAGCAAGAAGGGGTGGGCCAAATCTAAAGACTTGGGAAGTGGTGATGTGGTATTGCTACGTGACAGATATCTTGGAAGCAAGTTTTTGAACCAAACTCTTGGCGAGTGATTCATCAGCATTGCAACATGATAATAGCGCAATATAACTCGGAAGTGGCTACCGGGAACATGTTATTTTCCCAAACAGTTTAAAGGGCTGGTTCCTTACACATCAGATGAAGAGGATTATAAGTGAGACAGGCCTGCCAGTGGACCCAAGTTGGCGAGTCCCCAATGTCCCGAGCCGACTAAGAGGAGTGACAAAGTAGCCAATCGGAACAGAATCATTAGTTGTGATGATCTTTCTGTGGTGTTCTGCTGTTATTGAGACGAGGTGATCAGCCTTGCAAAAACCCGAAAGCGCATCCTATGCCTTTTGCTCATTATCGTGACTTTGAAGTATGGAAGTATGAAAAGAAGTGGTTATTTAAACTATGCTTTGTGGATGGTGTGAATTACTTTGATTATTGGAGGGAAGATCATCATATGGGAAGAGGTGTATGCCACAATGTCCCCCAATGGGTTCCTAACATATTGATGAGGTTGGGCTGACATCATTGTAATTAATAAAAGGCAGGACTTGGAAAAACTCAAGCTCTTACCGAAACCACATTAGCAGATGTATGTGTATTATTTATTGTAGCGGGTCAGACAGATGCTGGTACACCACATTTTCAATGACCAATCAATGGGAGGGTTAGACAACTGCTTTTCTGGCTGTTCAAACACATGCTCATGTTAGGGATCAATATATGAATGGTCCGAAAAGAATATAGATCCAAAAATGGCTTTTTGGGAGTATAAACAATGGCAATCCAACACATTTGGCACAGTAACTGTTTAGGGTGGAAGCTGTGAGCAAGGTATCTGGCTTCAAAGGTAAGTTTACTCAGTCATGGGCCTTGGAGTTTCAGATCCCCATCATAGCCTTGAGGACCCCATTCGCCAGGCAGGCTTTCAGTGAGAGTCGTCAGCCACCCCTTACGTAGGGATTTTTTGCCAACTCAAACGAAGGACATATACGTTTGCAATGTATCGCCTTCTTACAACACTTTTTAAGGAACAAATATTGCTCCGGGAAGCTGGATATCTCATGGATGGGAAGCCTGAAAATGAATTTCCTGCCAGATTGTTATATGTTCTTCAAACTTTCCCGCTTCCTTTCTCACCTCCAGTAGAGAAGCATACACAGGCAAAAATGTTGGCTTTTGTGTGAGGGGTGGGGTAAGTCCCAGAGGGTGGCAGGAGCGACTTTGGGTAGGCCAGTCTTGAAGGGGCGTTTGGGGTTCCCAGACTTCTCGGTCTACATTTTGGCAGCACAAATGTGTCCCTCATTGACCTGGAACCACAACCCTGACAAAAATCACTGGGACCTGGTGTAGCAGGACTTTTCCCTTTCCGCACTGGCAGGGTTGCTGTGGTAGCCCACATCCTCATTGTTACAATCCCCACCCCTATTGACCTTGACATCGTTGCTCTTGTCCTACTGAGGACAGGTGCGTTGGCAAAACCAGTTTACCCATTTCGAAAGACCCCCGCACATAATCCTGACTTTGCACCTGGAACGACTAATCCCAGCTCCTTTGGAAGGGATCAGAGATGTCCCCTCATCCTGGAGGATTTCTTTGAGGATGGAGATTTACAGACGAAGGATGACTTGGTTGTTGTGTTTGCCCTTACCCACCGACACAAATTCCACTTGATATAGGCACTTCATTGGGTAAGTAACCCCCCCGGCACGTATGGCAAGTCAACGCGATGCTATATCCATGGGGAACCTTTACTTGAATATTATGCACCCCAAAGGCATTTCGTAGCTTTATCCATCTCTGCTGCAGATGACTCCCCCTAAAAAACACACTTGTGTATTACATTGGGAGAGGGATTTGGCCACAGGATTATCAGACAACACTTGGGGGGAGATCTGGTAGACAGCAGTGCGCTCGTTGATTTGTATTTGTTACATAGAAAATGCCTATAAGATACTGACTCGCTGGTACCAAACACATGTCCGTCTGGCCAAGATATTTGGGGGCTCTGATTTATGTGGGAAGGGATGTGGTGAGAGGGGCACCTTTCTACGCACTTGGTGGGCATGTCCTGTGATTCACCTTTCTGGGTAGAGATACAGAGTATAATACGAGTCGTTATCAAAGTCCACCTCCCTCTTGAACCTCAGCAGATTTTATTGGGCAATCCTGGGACAGATCACATTTTTCCCTTCAACGACCCCTCAATGTCGTCTTTGATCTCAACTACTCCTTGCAGCACAGCTCGGTATGGAACATCTATAGAAACAACCACTCTCTCCTTCTATATCAATGTGGTGGGGGAAGGTTTGTGCTCTCTATGCCATGGAGAAGTTGACTGCTCTTCTTCATGGCAATGTCGCAAACTATACATGCATCTGATATCCATATGGTCTTCTTCCGGTTCAGATATTGAATCTGTTGAACCTGCTCTCCTCATTGGATGTGGGCTTGATTTATTATGTGCGATGCGCGTCTTGATGGTTTTCTTTCACTTGAAAATGCTAAATAAAATTGTTAAAACAAGAAAAAGGTGGCCTAAAAGGGCCACAACAAGCAATATCCCTAAGCCTCTTAAGGCCTCTGGGTCTGCAGGGAAACATGTGTTTGCTCCAGCCTGGTGGGTATTTTTAGGGTTGGTAAAGATATTTGGGCGGCAAGTGTATTTTTAGGCTGGGTGAGTTAAGGGGTCGAGAGAGAGATAGATAGATGGATAGATTTTATACTTACCTGAGAAATACTTACATTTTCGTTGATTAAACATGCATCATAAAAGCATATGCGTGGTAGAATTTATGTGGTAAAGCCATGCATAGTAAAGGCATATGTGTGATAATGGATGTGCTGTAAAGGCATGCGTGGTAATAGCATGTACGGTTCATGGATACATCCGAAGCACACATACCTCCCCTGGCTGCAGTAGTGTGGGCATGAAAGACAAGTCTGCTGCCAGCCGCCGGGAGATTTAAATATGCTCCTGCAGGCTGAGAGCAGACTTCTCTTCTGTTTCCGTGCTCCTACGAGCAGAGAAACAGAACAGATAGTCTCCTGCCCAGAGGGGGCAAGCTGTAAACAGCTGCCCGCCCCCAGGCAGGAGCAATGTCGGCTCAAGCACTACAACTGGGGCGTCGGCTGGGGCTCCCTCCGGGACCTCCAATGTGTAATTTGGTGGGAGCTGCAGGTGGACACTCACCTATATTTAAAGAAGGTCTGGGGGATGGGGAGAAAGAGTAGCACAGCCACCACCCCCTTGCTTTCTCCTTGAATTTTGCCACAGAAGATGGGGTTCCCAGAGCCTGAAGGCCAACCCTACCTTGTGAGGCCAAAGGCTGTGCATGGCGTGAGGGTGGCTTGGAAGCAGGGCCTGACTGTAGTCGCGGGTTGGCTTTACGTATGGTAATAAAATATTACTTTACGTTAAAAAAAAAACAGATATTCACTGAAAAAAAACGGTTATGGAAAATACAAAATGTGAGGAAATTTCAGGCAGACAAGAAGGCCCACCACTGCAGACATCAGCAGAGAGCAATGTACGTAATTAAAGAAAAGTACAAGCCTTAGTTTCACTAGAACACAGAGTAGGTGGGAGTTCAGAATAGTTCAGAACACCAGATCAGCAAGTTCAGTTAAGCAGACCTTATGAGCTAGCTTGAAAGAATTCAAGGCCACAGCACGGGAACACACATTACTCCCAACCTTGGAAGAGACCCGCTGTTTGGGAAATATGTGATCAAAAGGTAGTTTGAGTCAGCAGGGAGTCGGATAAGAAATCATGAGAACAGAGCAATGGAATGTAAATATACCCAGGGAAGGACAGTAAAAGCACAGTCAGTTTTAATGTTCTGTCATTCACACAAGATAAGAGGAACCAAGAAGTAAAGAACACAAGCTCAAGGAAGCAGCTGATGTGTTAATTATTTGGAAATATACTAGCAACATGTTATATTCTGCAACGTTTTTATTGCATTCTTTAGATATCACGACTGAAGTCATTGTTTCTTTTGGTAATAAAAAGGGCTGCCCGAATGCAGCATTTTGAGACAGTTTTTCAGTCCTACAGGATTGACCGCTTCCCGGCGGTATATCGATTAAACCTATATTGAATTGCCAACTAGATCTCATCTTTCTTTATGTTCCCGTCAACATTTGGCGAGCCAGCCAGGAGTCCAGTTTATCTTCACCCAACTGCGGTTGCTGGAGAGCTGCCTGTCCTTGTTGCATAGATCACTGTACAACAAATTTAAGGAGAGCCAACGTCATGTTCTCTAAAGATCTACATATTCACGGGGTGGGTGATGCTGCGGCGCCGAGTGATCTGCTGCGGCGCCGAGTGATGCTGCGGCGCCGAGTGATGCTGCGGCGCCGAGTGATGCTGCGGCGCCGAGTGATGCTGCGGCGTTGAGGGGTGCTGCGGCGTTGAGGGGTGCTGCGGCGTTGAGGGGTGCTGAGTGATGCTGTGGCCTTCAGTGATGCTGTGGCCTTCAGTGGTGCTGTGGCGTTGAGGGGTGCTGTGGCGTTGAGTGATGCTGTGGCCTTCAGTGGTGCCGAGTGATGCTGTGGCCTTCAGTGGTGCAGAGTGATGCTGTGGCCTTCAGTGGTGCCGAGTGATGCTGTGGCCTTCAGTGGTGCCGAGTGATGCTGTGGCCTTCAGTGGTGCCGAGTGATGCTGTGGCCTTCAGTGGTGCCGAGTGATGCTGTGGCCTTCAGTGGTGCCGAGTGATGCTGTGGCCTTCAGTGGCGCCGAGTGATGCTGTGGCCTTCAGTGGCGCCGAGTGATGCTGTGGCCTTCAGTGGCGCCGAGTGATGCTGTGGCCTTCAGTGGCGCCGAGTGATGCAGTGGCCTTCAGTGGCGCAGAGTGATGCAGTGGCCTTCAGTGGCGCCGAGTGATGCAGTGGCCTTCAGTGGCGCCGAGTGATGCAGTGGCCTTCAGTGGCGCCGAGTGATGCAGTGCCCTTCAGTGGCGCCGAGTGATGCAGTGCCCTTCAGTGGCGCCGAGTGATGCAGTGGCCTTCAGTGGCGCCGAGTGATGCAGTGGCCTTCAGTGGCGCCGAGTGATGCAGTGGCCTTCAGTGGCGCCGAGTGATGCTGTGGCCTTCAGTGGCGCCGAGTGATGCTGTGGCCTTCAGTGGCGCCGAGTGATGCTGTGGCCTTCAGTGGCGCCGAGTGATGCTGTGGCCTTCAGTGGCGCCGAGTGATGCTGTGGCCTTCAGTGGTGCAGAGTGATGCTGTGGCCTTCAGTGGCGCCGAGTGATGCTGTGGCCTTCAGTGGCGCCGAGTGATGCTGTGGCCTTCAGTGGCGCCGAGTGATGCTGTGGCCTTCAGTGGCGCCGAGTGATGCTGTGGCCTTCAGTGGCGCCGAGTGATGCTGTGGCCTTCAGTGGCGCCGAGTGATGCTGTGGCCTTCAGTGGCGCCGAGTGATGCTGTGGCCTTCAGTGGCGCCGAGTGATGCTGTGGCCTTCAGTGGTGTGATGCTGCGGCGCGGAGGGACGCTGCGGCGCGGAGGGACGCTGCGGCGCGGAGGGACGCTGCGGCGCGGAGGGACGCTGCGGCGCGGAGGGACGCTGCGGCGCGGAGGGACGCTGCGGCGCGGAGGGACGCTGCGGCGCGGAGGGACGCTGCGGCGCGGAGGGACGCTGCGGAGGGACGCTGCGGAGGGACGCTGCGGAGGGACGCTGCGGCGCTGAGGGACGCTGCGGCGCTGAGGGACGCTGCGGCGTTGAGGGACGCTGCGGCGTTGAGGGACGCTGCGGCGTTGAGGGACGCTGCGGCGTTGAGGGACGCTGCGGCGTTGAGGGACGCTGCGGCGTTGAGGGACGCTGCGGCGTTGAGGGACGCTGCGGCGTTGAGGGACGCTGCGGCGTTGAGGGGTGCTGCGGCATGGAGGGTTGTGTTGGAGGGTGGAGTTGGAGGGTGGATTTGGAGGCTGTATTTGGAGGCTGGAGTTGTAGTTGGAGGGTGAATTTGTATGTTGGAGTTGGAGGGTGGAGTTGGATGGTGTTTTTGGAGGGTGGATTTGTACTTGGAGTAAGGAGTTGGAGGGTGTAGTTGGAGGGTGTAGTTGGAGGGTGTAGACGGAGGGTGTAGACGGACGAGGGTGTAGACGGACGAGGGTGTAGACGGACGAGGGTGTAGACGGACGAGGGTGTAGACGGACGAGGGTGTAGACGGACGAGGGTGTAGACGGACGAGGGTGTAGACGGACGAGGGTGTAGACGGACGAGGGTGTAGACGGACGAGGGTGTAGACGGAGGGTGTAGACGGAGGGTGTAGACAGAGGGTGTAGACAGAGGGTGTAGACAGAGGGTGTAGACAGAGGGTGTAGACAGAGGGTGTAGACAGAGGGTGTAGACAGAGGGTGTAGACGGAGGGTGTAGACGGAGGGTGTAGTAGTGCTTGGATAGTGGATTTGGATGGTGGATTTTGAGGTTGGAGTTGGCGGGTAGAGTGGTGGTACTAGAGTGTGGGCGCTAGAGTGTGGGCGTGGTGGCGCATAGAGTGGTAGAGTGTTGATGGAGAGAGTGGTAGAGTGGTGGTGGTGGTAGAAAGCTGTA
The DNA here is from genome assembly GCF_964263255.1 of Lissotriton vulgaris. NCBI lineage: Eukaryota > Metazoa > Chordata > Amphibia > Caudata > Salamandridae > Lissotriton > Lissotriton vulgaris. The sequence goes on from NC_141698.1 coordinate 94,345,091, forward strand.
CTGTGTGTGAGAGAGAGTGTGTGTGAGAGAGAGAGAGTGTGTATGTGTGTGAGAGAGAGTGTGTGTGAGAGAGTGTGTGAGAGAGAGTAACATATTTCTACAAAGCGGTTCACAGAACTTACAACCAAAGGTAGAAATATTAGATAGGTCATTTGTTGCACGCTTCTTACATAACATATTTTCTACACCTTAAGCAGTGAAAACGAAACGACATAAGAAGGTAAACATTTCAGCAAGCTAGGGTGAGAAATTAAGCTGTATGTTTTGGGAATCAAAGAGAATACTTTCATGAACTTTCAGTGGCCTTTTCATGTTCGGCTAACATACAAATAAATGTTCACAGTTGAAGTTTGGTCCCAAATATTTAGGGGTAGAAGACAACCATATCACATAGCAGCACAAAAGCGAGGGGCACACATGCTATTTTTAAAGTGTCCCGTGCTGAAAAAATAAATAAATATATTTTGTTAACTTAACCTGCATTAAAAAAAATAAAACACAAGGGCGCCATCGTAAGTCACACATTTTATAAGATTCACAGGCGCCATTACCGCCGTGCCGCATTGGGAAGATGCACAGGCCACATTACCATTGTGCCGCGTTGCGAGAAAAAAAAAAACATACACAGTTTAAAGAAAACACAGTAAACAAAAGAAAGAGTTCCCTTAAGGCAGAGTTGGAAATATATATCTCATACAATCATGAGTAGGATGCTAACGCAAAGCCCACTTTAAGTGTTTGTAATGTATTGGACGCACAATGTCTTCGATGGGAAGCCAATGTTGTTCTTGCCCCAGAGCTAACAAGCAACATGAGCTAATAGGTCAGCACGCCCGCAGCAGTTGGGGAGAGTAAGAGCTATTTTGGTCCAATGAGACGCTCTCACCCGTGGAAGCCGGTGCCACTGCTGTGCAGTTGATAGATGTGCCCCTAAAAAACAGCTTTCTACTTTTCGGCAGGCATATAATTGAAATTTACAATTAACGCCCCTCGTTCTATAGTAATGGAGGCAAAGCAAATCCATGAAGCCAATGGGGAAGTAAGAATGTAAATATTTTTGAGTGCGTGAGACAAAATGAAAGGCACGGCATGGAGCAGGAAGCAGTTTCAGAAAGAAGAAGGGGAGTTACTGTAGGAGAGAGCGGGAGGGCGGATGAACAGTCATGACAACGGCCGCCATTGTCCCTGCTTTGAAAGTGAAAGCTCTACTCCGAAGGAAGCTAGATTACCGCTGCTAAAGACATGATGGCAGAGGAAAAGCCTGACAAAGGAGGGAGAAAGCTGCTGGAGGTGCGAAAAAAAAACACGCTCGCGAGGAAGGAGGGGCTGTTCTGCTGGAGACGGCTGTAGAGTAGACGGAGGGAGAAGACTGCTGGAGGTGCCGTGAGTACGGGTGCCTGAAGGGGAAAGAGAACACGAAAAACAAGTCAGATGGGCTTCTCAATTGTTTCGGCTTTAGCCAGTTAAATTGCTCTTTTATTTTGCGGCCCGAAAGTGAAAGCACAGCATGAGAGCACATTTTTTGATGCTTCGAGGTGGTCTAATAAAAATTTTAATCAAAAGGAGAACGAGCCATTAGCTGCACTGTGCCTGGAAACCCATTTCGACATAGGCTTCCCTTAAGCTTTGGAAGTCTGGCAGAATGGCAGCTGCGTGTAGTGTGCACGCACGCGATGTAAGGAAAACAAGCCCTCACCCAAAGGAAAACAAGCCGAGCCACGAAAGGGAAAGTGAGCGGACGGAGGCAGAGAGGAAAGCAATTTAATGACCCATGACGCGATTCCGCATCTGCTTTTGACAGCAAGGTGAATAGAAGCCGATTTTAGCTGAAATTGGCCAAGTGGGGAATTCCAACTCATCTGTTAACAGCAATTTTCTGTCTCTGCAAAGATACCTGGGTCAAAATGTCACCAAAATGGGTCACAACAGAAAACAAGTCGGATGGGGGTGGGGGGCGGGGGAGAAGGGGAATGAGCGAATGGGAGGGAAGCGCTGGCGAAGCGTCGTGCTTCAAGAGCCTGGTGGAGGGGCGGGGGAGCCAGCGAGTGGGAGGGAGGGAAGGAGCATATGGGGATGGGGCGTGAGTGAGGGGGAGCAGAAGCCTTTGATGTGGTGTGCGAGGCGGATGGAATGACTGAGGCCAAGCGCGCGCTGGCGAAGCGTTACGCTTCAAGAATTAACATGCATTGTGAGAAATCCGCTTGTTCAAGAGAGTTTGTTCCCCTGCTATAGGTTCGAGCTATTAATCCCTGCGGGATTTAATAGCTCGACCTAAAAAAGAGTGAATGTAGCTCACATACAGATACTTAAACAAGGCAGGTGCTGTTAGAAGGAGCAAAGGGGATTTGTTTCCCCTGTACAGGAAGTTTGATCCTCCACAGTAGGATATGCAAGGTTCCCAGGGTTTATTAGAGTTTAGAGTGACCAAGAATAATTTTAACAGGGCTATAGGCTGCAAACGAGATCTAGCCAAATTTGAAACTGCTGTATTAAACTATTGTGGTTACGTTGCAATGGACTGTCTCTGTGAATTTTTGTATGTTTACATTGTAGCAAAAGTAGGAGATTTGATTCGCACGCCAACATGGTATGTGTTCATAAAGAAGGGTTACCACATGACTATGTTTTTAGATAATTGGGTTTATATCACACGCAAAGACCCACTCAGACAATGGCCAAAATGGGGGTCATTTGAGGGAAGTAGAATAGACTATTTGGAAGACTGTTTGAGAATGTGACAAGAAAGGGAAGACAGTAAAGTCATTACAGTGGGAAGCATTTCATGCATGGAAAGATTATGCAAAAATGAGACTGTGGACAGAGTCAAGAGATACTTGGGAAAAGGAATGCAATATGAAAGGGAAATGATGGGAGAGGTACCTGGTGCAGCCAGGAATTGCCAGTAGAGAGATATTTTGTACAAAAGAAACAAGAAACAAAGGCAGGTAAGGGCGAACTTATGAAACAGGCTTCATTACACGGTCCAACTACACAACCTGGGTCAGAATTAAAAGTAGTACATTTGCCACAACAACAAGAACAGTTAGAGAGGGGACAGTGAGAACAAAATACTCATCAGAATGCAGATGGTATAGAAAGATAAACATATTTCTCCAATGCACTAGATGCAAGGTCTGAATTAGAAAAAAGATTGAGATCAGCCAAATATTTATTCTGTACTAGCAGGACTAGGTCTGCCTCACAGCTAAAGATCTAACACAGTAACTCCCCAGTGGTGGGACATCAGCGAGAAAGGAAACTGGTTTGCTCAAAAGAATGAGTGAGAATAAGTGAATAGAAAGAATAGGCTGTTGATATGGAATGTGTTGCATTCATGAGAAAAGTATGCCAGAAATAGGAGACGAGTGGATCACCAGGGAAATAAAGAACAAATTGAAAGATATGATCATATAAAAAGAATTGAGGAATTCATAGATCTAAAAACGAGGGTACTAAGGCAACAGGCCTACCGACGTCAGGAGTAGGGGGCTTGTAGGTCAATAATACAGGAGAAGAAGGGGACAGAGATCACAGTCAATTCTTTCCCATGGACAGAACATTAACTACAATGCTGCTTCTAACTTAAAAGACTTTGTTATAATTATAGGGATCCTGACCATTGGAGGCGCAATAGTCCTAAAAACATTCAGATAACAAGAGAGGAGTGTTCACCCCTCTCAAGCATACTTTAGGTCCAAAAACTAATAAACATGCATTTCTTAAAAAGGTTTAGCGCTACTATCAAATGTTCACCTGATGAAGTATATTGGAGGGTCTGAATGGTTTGAGGACATAGGTATTATCAGATCAGGATTACAGACTATACCACCAGATATACTATCCATGATAGATGACAGAGTATGGCCAAAAACAAAAACTACAAAGGCAAAATGCACAGCGACACAGTAAGGATTAATGCCAAATAGAATGTTGCCCTGCCAAGAACACCACAGTCCAAAATGTCCCTAGAAGGGTTGCAAAGAAAGAGAAAATTACATAGAATGACCTGAACCTTCGGCTCCAGGAGCCAGACGATCCATTATAGAGTAAATGCTGATGCGTTACCCAGAGTAACTTCACTATTCAAATTTTAAGAATAGGGACACTTGAGCAGCAATCATTATATTAGTTTAATTGGAAACAATAATAACAAGGCGCCAAATTGATTGTGCCAAAATAAAAAACTTTAATGATGCTACACAAAATACATTTTGGACGTGTCTTATTCAAGGTGGAAGGGGCCAGAGCAAATTCTGCTCACCATACAGACAGCCATCAAACACACCAACTATCAGGACCAGATACACGCATTCCATGTGAAGAGAAAACCATTGTCCACAGCATTTTAACTATTAGACACCAGCATAACGGAGACATTGGCACAGGTGTCAGAGCCCCTCAAAGACTGAATAGGAACGTTTGAAAGATCTCTGTGATACCTTCGGGTCTGGTGAAGGTACCATAGTTTTGATTTAGACAAAGTAACGGTAGAGATTGACTTAGCCAGGCAAATGTCTCAACAGTGGGCGAGTGATAAATTGCAGCAGACCACCTAATTAGTTATCCATCTTAATAATAGTCAGATTGCCCCCTTCTCCAACGGCACGGACCCCAGAAGAGCATTAATATCAGCACCATCTAATGACACCTTAAAGGGAGAAATTCCTGAACACCGAGGTATTGACTGTACATCACCTTTAGGTCTGTGGACAACATACATCAACGTGACAGAGGTAGATCCCTCAGAGGATTAGATGAACTCTTACAGGAACTGCTGGAAACAACTCTAAAACAGAGTGCTCGTGCCGCTGCACTATACAGCAAGAACGTGGTGATCGGTATCAGATGGTTTTATTAGTGTAGTGGCCTCATGAACACCTTAACAAACAGTGACAATACCAACTATTATCCCCATGATAGTACTATAACTGCGCTCCTTCAGGATTGGGGCTTAAAAGAATACTACAAGGCACACAGAGAAGTGGAAGAATTATTGGACAGTATAGGCAAGGATTTATATAGCTATCTTGAGGGTGACTTTGAGATAGACTTTGAATCAATTGAGATGGAGGAGTTCTTAAGATGGATAACTAAATGCAACATTGATACAACTAGAATACGGGACTAGTAATGGTTGGGAAGTGTAAATATATGCTCATTGATCCACCCACCCCTGTGTCGCCTCTACCTGAAACAGTGGCCATCCTGGGCTCCAAGAAATTATTAAAAAGGATATTGCAGGGAAATGTATTCATTGTAACAGCACCAACATTGAAACCCTTTCTGATTGTGTGTTTCTCGTACATAACTGAGATGCTTCTAACACAGGGACAAATAGTAAATAATGAAAGTGAGGTAAATAATACAGAATGAGTTCCCTTCACACAATGGTAACATGACGTATCCCATGTGGGCACATGAGAAACATCATGAACATCACTAAAAGGAATATAGAAGCAGACCTCCAAAACACACTAATATATAATGTCATTAACAACAGTCAAAAGTAAGCAGTTGTCTTTTTCTTTTTATTCCTTTTCGATCTTTTGTCCAGTTGTGTAAATCTTTTGCCTCAAAAAGCCAACACATGTTTCATCACTCAAATGGGAAACGTCCCGCGGCGTCCTCAGGGCTATATTCTATACCAAAGTTCTTTATAGTCTGTTGTACTTCCGTCCTGCTCTTTTCACTGTATTGATTTATAGTAATTCTTTATTTCTCGTTACGACGATCTAATTTCCATTACATTTTATCAATATTTAAGTATATTTCCAGTACAAGGCTTCATATGTACAGTCACTTTCAGATTGGCCCGGACAAGGAAAGGAATGACATATCTTTCTAGAGTCTGTGGGCGGTGGTGCATGGCTGTTCTTAGTTGGTGGAGCAATTTGTCTGGTAAATTTCGATAATGAACGAGACTCCTCCATGCTAACTAGTTACGCGACCCCCCCCCATCTGAGAGAGATTCAACGTACCAGAATGGGTACAAATCTGAATCAAAACACAAGTTGGCTTTTTGAGGTTAAAGATTTACACACCAGGACAAAAGATCAACTGCTAACTTTTGACTTTTGTTAATGACATTATATATATCTATTAGTGTGTACTGGAGGTCTGCTTGTATATTGTTATGTTGTCTTAGACCACGTATTGGGGAGTAGGGTGGTTCTCCCTACCTCATTAGCACCGCATTTTCTTATACCAATTTAAATAATTTTCTTTGGATTTCTTTTGATCGCCACTTCCCTACACGCTACCACCTATTTTGAGAAAATATATACTCAAAGGAAAGCCATAAAATAGCAGCAGTCCGAATGGTGAATGCATACAGTGATGTTTTGAATGCAACTAATTAATATTTGTGTATGGTGACCTCTTGTTTAAAGGGCAGATCCAATTGGAATTAAAGAGCATGAAAACTACTTCTCCGGGCCTTAAGTTTACCTTACTGACAAAAGCATCATGGGCTCTCACCTACAAGGACACACCTGAGCCATGTTATAGAATTAATTCCAAAAACTCGCCTGACCCTTCGAGTGGCAGCCAGCAAAACAAATGACAGGCCACATGCTTGCACACCAAAACATACTGTTACAGCCTGCATGACTTGCAACATGACCACTCTCCTCCACTCTCAATGTAGCAAAGTCACATGGAGATTTGTCACTTTTCAAGCAAGACTCCATTAGTCAAACAGTGATGTGCGAAAAAGATGTTCTTGTAGGGGGTTTACCCAAAAATAAAAAGGGAATATTTGACAGAAAAATGTGTACTTTTAGAAACTGATGTTTCAAAACAAAATAGATTGAAAATAAAAACATATTTAAAACTACCCTTTGAATGATATTTCATGGTGTTAGGGAGATTTATAGCTATTAGTATTTTCTTTGTACCAGTTGGCACTTGTTGCTGTGGCTGTTACTTCATTAGTAATGGGAAGGCATGTTATACCGATAAAGTTTTTTTTACCCGACATTTCGGTTGGTAACTCCAACTTATGCTTTGGGATGGTTATTGTTCCATCTTAATATTGAGTTTACATATCGTCCTGCCAAAATATTGTATCCAGAATATGTACAAACCATAAACATCATGAAGGTAAGTATGTACAGGTAGTACAGTTTACATTCTTAATTGTACATCTACTTACCATGAGAATATATCGAAATCAAAAAAGTATTTATAAAGTGTATGGCTACTCAAGGAGTAGTCCAGCACGAGGCAGAAAAGTTGACAAGAAGTACAAGAGGCAGCCTACTGATAAGCCGATTGAAACAACCAGGTTTTTAGACTGCATCTAAAATACTGTGCATCCTTCATTGCCTGTAAACTTATGAGGGCATTCCAATCCGCAGCAAGAAGCAAGAAAGGAGAAAAATGTGACACTCCAACTTTTCCACTTGATTCTCAGAACCACTGCCAACACTGCACCAGAGGAGCAAAGAGTTCTTACAGGGTGATATGGAGTTAGTCTACTGCCTAAGTAAAGAGATCCAACGTGAGATATTTAAACCGTATCCTCTCTTTGATCGGCAGCCAATGAAGCTGCTTAAGGTGTTGAAGATTGTGTGCCAGTCTGGTGACTTCTAATAAAAGTTGTGCAGCCGCTTTCCGCACAAGCTGAAGTCTCTTCAGCTGGTATGCGGGAAGACCCAAGTAGAGAGAATTGGCATGATCAAGTGATGTAGGCATGAATATCAGTCTTCTAAGACTGTATAAAAAGTAAATGTAGAAATGTATTTATAGACTTTAAAAGTCCAAAAGAGAAGCCCACCGTACCCGCCACCTGGGGACCATTGTCAAACTTAACCCCTAGGTTTCCCACTATATAGTTCCCAGGGTCAGCGGGCGGGACACTAATGGGCCAACATTCGACATCCCAAATAAGGGGAAGCGAGCCAAAATGTAATACAAATATCTTCATGGTAGTTAGAAACAGAGCCAACAGTAATAAATGTTTAGGTACCTTCAGGATAGTATGCAATTAGTATTTGGATATACAGTTTTGGCCAACAATGTTTTTTCACTCGATTTTGTGACATACAACTGAGTGGTCACTACATCAATCCTGCAAGATGCGGGGACTACTGTGGTTGAATCTAATGTGGCCAATACTGCAACAATGATCAAAGTGATTAGTAGCTCATGACAATTTTCACTGATCAGAAGTAGCTCTCACTATTGATAAGTTTGGAGGCCCCTGGTCCAAATAGTAAATTAGCATGAAACTATTTTCACTACATAAAATTGCAATTTTAAAACAATTAAAAATTAAATTATACTGGTAAATAAAGTCATGGTTGAAGAAGACAGATAGCGCATAATAGGAACCACGTGTTATAGGAATGTATTAAAGGAAATTAACTTTCACATCCTAAACAAACATTAAAATAAATCGCCTATCTTTTTTTTTTTCAAATGCTTTATAGTTTTGCTTCTCATTTCTTTCACCATCATCACCAGAGTTATTAAAATAATTAAACATCTTTGTCTTATTATCAATAATATTCTGGCCGCTGTAGTTAGTCCAGTATTCTTTTTTTTTTTTTAATTTTTAAAACCTTTATTTGAAAAAGTGCACACAGCTATTCAGCCTGACATCCCGGAGGCAAGGCAGCATATATGAGCAGGAGAGCGATAGTGCAAAAATCAATGTCACAGTACAATGAAGGTTGATTTTATTGTTTTGTTGCTTCATAAAGGAACATGGAAAGAGAAGAAGAAAAAGACGCCAGAAAGGCGCAAAGAGAATGGCAATGGGGTAGAAAAAACGAGTGAAGCGTTGTCAGCGGGGTAGGGGGGGAGCAGTGGGATCACAAGCACGGAAACAGGAGAATAGAGCAGGATAAAAAGGGGGGGGGGGGAGAAGAGAAAACAGGATAAAATTTTACAACGTGTCACAGTTGGCGTCGTAGGTTATGGCGACAGATGTTCCTCTAATGAGACAGGTTCCGGGGGCACACAAATGTCACCCCTATAAGCATTCCAGGCCCCCCACACCTTCAACCACTTTTTGGGCTTGCCCCTGGCAACATAGACCGTCTTTTCCCTGAACATACACCAATCCATATTGGCTTTCCATTGCACCACCATGGGAGCCACCGAAGCCCCCCACTTCTGAGCGATATCGCGTTTAGCCACCATGTTGCCAAGGGTCACCCACTGCGTCTGAGCCACATTGTGGTCCGTCGGTCCCCAAATGTTGAGGAGGCATCTCCTAGCTTCCGCATTCGCCACCACCCCAGTCACTTCATCCATAATCAGGTGCACTCGTCTCCAGTAGGAGGCTATGGCGGGGCATTCCCAGAGAATGTGCATAAATGTAGCAAGGGCACCGCAGCCGCGGCGACACAGCCCATCGACCGAGTAGCCCATATGCACAAGCCGGGGGCCAGTCACGTACACCCTATGGAGGATTTTGAGCTGCACCAGCCTGAAACGGGAAGAGATGGCGACCTCCTTAGGGGAAGAAACTGCACTCTGCCAATCCTCATCGTCGATTTCCAATCCGTCCCGCACCCACTGGTCCCGCACACCCAGGAGGAGGTCAGTGCGAACATTAATAAGTTTCTTATAAAGACAGTGAGATGGCACTGTCAGGCATATGGCCGTCCAGCACCCTGTCTTCCAAAGGGGAGCTTTCTGGAATCGCCCCCTCATCTGGTTTAGCAGAAAGCAGTGCGTGTCGCAACTGGGCATACCGGAAAGACTCTGAGGTACCCAGCTGATATTCAGCCTGCAGCTGGGAAAAGGTCTTGATCTCACCTCTCGATAGCATATCATCTACCCTGGAAATACCTATGAGGTCCCACTTATCAAACCCTTTGGTGTGCCATAACTTGCCCAGAATGTCTAAATCATACAATGGGGTGAATCTAGTCAGCCTGCCTTGCCAGCCCTGAGCCTTGGTGATTGCCCTCCAAATATGGACCGCCGTTCTCGTTGGGCCCGACATCCGCCTGTCCAGAGACCTCGAATAAAGCGCCCTGTAATAATTACCGCCACCCAAGAGCCACTTATCCATCGCTTTTCCAGGGGTATTTTCCGGACCATAGAAACCGTGATTGATGGCCGCCAATTGGGAGGCCCAGTAGTATCTACGCACGTCCGGTAGCGCTATACCCCCGTCGTACCACAGAAGCGTGAGCTTCGTGATAGCGATACGGGGTCGGCCATCCCAGAGCAGGGCACGTTGAAGGCCTTCGATCTCCCGGAAGTATCGGGCGGGAACCGGATCTTGGGTGTTTTGCAGGGCGTACAAGAACCTGGGCAAAGACATCATCTTAAATAATGCCGCGCGCCCGAGTAAGGAAAGTGGAAGTTTGCGCCAACCCTCCACGTCACGCCGAAGGCGGAGAAGAGGGGGAAGCAGATTGTGTTCATAGCGCGCTTTCGCATTACCAGAGATATAAATCCCTAAGTATTTAAAGCCCTGGCTGGCCACCTGGATGCCGCAGCCTCTAGGGAGGCGCGGTGTGTCCCCTTTCAGTACATAGAGAGAAGACTTGGCCCAGTTAATAACGAGGCCAGAATACTGGCCAAAAAGTCTAAGTACATCACATGCCACAATGACTGACTTGTAGGGGGAAGTGAGGTAAAGCAGAATATCATCCGCATAAAGGGAGACTCTGTCCTGGAAGCCAGGGGCCCAGCTGATACCATGTAGATCCGGGTGTGTCCGTAACAAGGCCGCTAGTGTCTCAAGAGCGAGCGCAAACAGAAGAGAAGACAAGGGGCAACCCTGCCGGGTGCCCCTGTGAAGAGCAAAAGTCGCCGAGATACGGCCATGGACGGCAACGTTAGCCAGTGGGTCAGCGTACAAAAGCTTCACCCATCCCACAAACACCGGGCCAAAACCGAGCTTTGCCAACACCGCCCAGAGGTAACTCCATTCGAGAGAGTCAAATGCCACTGTGGCGTCCAAGGACGCAAGGACTGCCGGCTCCTCAAGAGTGTGGGCCCTGGCCAGGGCGCCGTGGAGTCTACGCAAGTTAAGGGCAGTGTTGCGGTGTGGAATAAAGCCCGACTGGTCCGGGTGCACTAAGTCGCCGATAACACCAATCAGGCGATTAGCGAGTATCTTGGCGAGAATCTTAGGCTCAGCATTCAGGAGAGAAATGGGGCGGAACGACCGACACAAATCTCTCGGCTTCCCTTCCTTATGGATGACCACAATGGTGGCCAACCTCTGGTCAAGGGGAAGTAGGCCATTCTCCCGCGCTTCCAGGAACATGTTACGCAGGTGTGGGGAAACCACATCCGGCCTGATCTTGTATAACTCAACTGGGATACCATTGGGGCCAGGTGCCTTGCCCGATCGCAGTGAGCGGATCGCAAGTGCGACCTCATCCACAGAGACGTCACGGTCCAGGTCGCCGCGCTCTTCGTCCGACAGGCACGGGAGATCGACAGCCGAAAGAAACACCGTCGAATCGGTCTCTGACGGGTCCGAGACAGAGGTATAAACGCCTCGAAAATGGTCAGCGAAGGACTCGGCAATGGCACTTGGATCAGTGACGGCAACTCCGTCCTCCCCCAGTATCTCGGGTACAACACGGCTAGACCTCTCCCTCCTGTCCAGCCAGGCCAGCAACTTCCCGGCCTTGTCGCCGACGTCGTATATCCGACCCTGCTGTTCTTTAGCTAAGGCCAGGGCAGCGTTTGTAGCAAGGTCACGGTACTCAGACTGTTTGAGGGAGAGGTCGTGTAGGAGAGCGGGATCGGGCTCAGCCTCCAACTGGGAGTCAAGTTCCAAGATCTCCTCCTCAATGCGTACTAAATCAGCATCCCTAACTCTACGTCCGCTATAAGAGCAAAAGCCTCGCCCCTCAAAACTGTCTTAAACGCCTCCCATAAAGTTGCGGCCGACGCAACCGATCCCACGTTCTCAGTAAAATAGAGATCGATGGCCTTGGCTAGGAGATTACGAGTTTTGGGATCACGAAAATACCACGGGTTAACAACCGCCGGTCGGTCCGACATGACGATGTCAAAGTCAAAAGAGACCCACAGCGGGGAATGATCAGAAACACCCCGTGCCAGAAAACGAGCCTCAGAAACAGCGGGCGCGTGAGCAGCCAATGTAAGAACGTAGTCAATCCTAGAAAGAATACCATGGGCGCCAGAGTGGAAAGAGTAATGACATTGCGTGGGATGCAAAAGCCGCCAACTATCTACCAGCCCCATCGTCTCGAGGAAAGATGGCAGCCACAATTGGGAGCCACGGAGGTCTCTAGGCGGATGGCGGTCCAAGGAGCCGGAGCAAACCGAGTTGAAATCACCCCCCACTATCAGCAATCCAGCAGGCAAATTCAAAATGGCGCCACCAAGGTCCTGGAAAGTGCTAGACTGTAGGCCCGGGGGAACGTAAACTGAAAGTAATGTCAGGGCACGCCCTTCCCATCATCCCGCCACGGCGGCGTACCGCCCCCTCTCATCGATCACAGTAGTGTCAATCTCAAGCGGAAGGGAAGCACGAACAAGAACACCCGCCCCCCGAGATCCCGAGGAGAACCCGGAATGAGCCACCATTTTGTACCCTTTACGATTAAGCGCTTTACACGTATTTCCAACCAGATGCATCTGGCATATGACGCTTGATCAATTGAATCACAACTCCTCTCTTAATACGGTCACCCAACCCGTTAACATTCCAACTGAGAACTCGTAATTTCCTACCCCCATCATTGTGACCCTGGCCCCACCCAACCCCAGCAAGCCTCAACAAGTGAAACTGAACAGTATATACAACCCATTGCCTAAGAGATAGAAAGAGAAAGGAAAGAATAAACAAACAAACTTCCCCACCGCCACCCCCCACCCTGCACCCCTGCAGCAGACTAAAAAGCCCCCCCCAACCAGCAGTGTGCCTGTCGCCCCATAAACTAATCTACAAAAAGACCCTAGAGGAGTAAGGAATCTCTGCAGTCCCCTCCCGCCACCCTCCATGTAAAAAACAGAAGAAATATCAAAGTCGGAAAAGCATTGGCATTAACAGTCACAGACATCAGGGACACCAACCGCCATAATCGGCACAGCAGAACCTAGTCCTATAGATCAGAGCCACCGGTTGCGCCACCGGAGTGTTCGTCGCGTTCTTCCCGGCGTTGCGGCAAAGTGTCCAGCCAATCGCTCACATTCTCTGGCACATCGAAGAAGAGAGCTCGGCCCTCGTACTCAATCCGTAGTTTAGCAGGGAAAATCATAGAGTACTTAAAACCCATGTCTCTTAGGCGCCGTTTCACCCCTGCAAAGCTCTGACGTTGTCTCTGAACGGCCCTGGTGAAGTCCGGGTAAAAGTGCACCTCCGAGTTCTGAAATTTGAGCGGCCCATGTCTCCTGGAGGCTTGAAGGATCGCATCCCGGTCATCTAAAGTTGAATAGCCGGGCAATGATGGGTCTAGGTGCAACACCCGACTTCGGAGGGCCGCCAGGTACCCGATGGGCACGTTCAACAGAAAAGAAATTGCTCAGGCCAGATGGTGCGAGATGTGTCTGAATCAGGTCTTCGACAAAAAGGTCCACTGCCGCCTCTTCCGCTCCCTCCGGTACACCAATAATGCGAACATTCTGCCGCCTTGCACGCCCCTCAAAATCCTCCAGCCTTCGGGAGAATTGGTCATTGACCGATCTTAGGGTCCGGACCTCTGCCTGCAAGTCCGAGACATCGGTAGTCAAACTGGAGGTCTTGATATCAAGGGCTTTCACCCGATCGTTGGTTTTTCCCAAGTCGGCCCTGATCAGGTTGAGATCCACGGCCAGAGTGTCCACCTTATGAGTCAGGACCTCATGTTGCTTCTGCATTTCAGTCCGAATGCCTGCGATGGCCCCCATAATATCACTCAGAGTAGGCTCAGAACCATCAGGCGAGCCCGCACGTTGCAAGTCTTTAAAAGAGGCCACCACAGTGGGCGAGGTCCGCTGCTGGGCATACCGATCAATCTTGTTCAACTGCGTCTGAGTCGTCCTTCGAAAACCTCTGTTCGACGGCTTGTCGGGGTCCCCTCTGCCGGCCATGATGGACCCAAGGAGAACAAAGGGCTACGCTGCCCGGACAAGGAAGCAGATGTGTGGAACAGAGGCGAAGCCAGCAAATAAACCAGGCCGATAACAGGCGACTCCGCAGCTACGTGCACTTCACCAGCAGGGACCGAGGACGTCCACTCCGCATTCCAATCATGCGGAGCGTCGGTACGAACAGCAGCCACTCATGAGACAATGGCGCATCACTGGCACGAAGTTCAGCACGACGTAACTTCGCCTAGGAGCAACGGATTTGAAAGCGGAAAGCAGTTCCTGTGTCCGCGACCTCTCACCAAGCGGAATCCACTAACGTGGAACAGGATTCTCAGCAGGATATTTGCGGAGGGCCGGAGGGTCCGCGGAGCTCCGAGCTTACGCGGCCATCTTGGTCGCCCGCGAAGCTCCTCCCAGTATTCTTTTAAAAGTGAAACATTTGGGGAGGTTAGCTACCTTCACTTCAAGCATTTTATATAATGCGTCAATACATCACAGGTGCATTTTGCTACTTGTAGTTCGACTCACTAGATCGCATGGGATATTACTTTGCAGGGAAGTACTAAAAAGTATCTTGTAACATAAAATTTTTATGTAATTAATCTTTTTCTATGTGCCTATATCTATAGATAAATAACTGGACAAATATTAAGTTCAATTAAACAATAGACTACATTTCAAAAATAGCCATGTATCATTTACACCACTATGGTGGCTTATGGAATATGAAGTCTTCAAACAGATTTTGAGACACTGTTGATTGTGGATTTAAGTAGAATAAAGGGGTGTCTCACACAGAGGTGGTTAAAATAAAAAACACTGGTTTTGTAAGCATGGCTTCAAAGTTGTATGCCAATGTACCCGTCTCAGGAATGTGTATACTGTGTTTAATAAAACAACTGAGGTTTGGCTCCAAGGCCTGACAAAAGTTGTCTTTTGAATGGAAAATACATACCTGTCAACCTCTTGACTTACAATTGTGGTTCATTTAAAGGGGTAATCCCTTAAGGGTGAATAGAAAATTGTCCATATGTGTAGCGTGCTGATTTACTTAAAGTTCACAAACACTATGGGACGGTGTCACAATGATTGTATGAAGTCAGTGAGGTCATCAGTGAAGTAATTTAATAAGTGACTTAATATATGATGTCATAATCAGGGCATTGGCTCAGTTAACAATAACTGATAGATTTCAGTGTTTTAACGTAAGCTCTTCTTACCATAACAGCACCCTTGTGTTGAGTGCCGAAAGCTGTTCTGGGACTACAAAGAGTATTATTACTTGAATATATATATCTTAGTTCATAAAGGATATAGTACAAATATAAGAAAATGGAAGTTGGCATGGTTATAACAAACCCGTCCATTAAAGAAGAAAAAAAAAAAAAAAGGTGGTGTCGAGAATGATGGTAAAAACAAAAAAAGAAGAAAAAAGGGAAAAACGTTGCTTTGGCGGAGGTGGGGTAAGGAGGGGGTATTTAATCCCATATTAAAAGAAAAATATATACATGCATATAAAATGCAATATATATTAGACTATATAAAATATTTATATTTGTATGTTGAAAATAGAATATGTTGACACAAAAACGTAAGTACGTATATAAAAATATAAGCAAGACATACATACACATATACACACACAAACACACATCAGTTGGAATATTGACTTGATGAACATCGAGGTATTAGATAATTGACTGATATTGACAGTTATGAGGTGATAGACTGCAACATATAAGCAATCAATTAAGACAATATCATCAAGAACAGCGATGGGCACCTGCTTCGTCCCCCAGCTTCGCTAATCTTTTCATGGGCTTGTGGGAGAAGCCTGAGGTCTGGATGGAACACAATGAATATTATACCAGACATATCCCCCTGTGGATTAGATAGATCAACCATCATTTTCAGACCTGGGAGGGAGACATACAATTGGCCAGAGAGTTTGTCAACATATTGGGACAATATCTAAATTTACGTTTCGCATATTGTTTGAATAAGAAGGAAATAGATTACCATGATGTACATTTGCATGTACATTTGCATATTGAAGGTGATCACATAACATCACTACACAGAAAGAAGACTGCAGGGAGAAATGTCCTGTATGCCGCGAGTCATCATCACACGCCACTGAAATGGAGTATCATATATGGGGAGGTCATAAGAGCCAGAAGCAACTAGAGTACTAATAAATGCTATAAGGAGGAGGAACAGAATATACTGGAACAATTTAGAGAGGAGCTATACTCCCAAAATGTGTTATTGCCGGCTACGAAAAAGATTGCCTATTTGAATAGAGATAAGGTTCTTTTTAACAGCAATATCAAAAACAAGCATTGGCATAGCCAATAGGTCTCACTTTTGGGACCTTGTAAGTATTTAGTTAAGCAGCACAATATCCTTGGAGCAATAACATCAACTGTTGCATGGCTAACAAGCATTTACAATGCAATGGTCTCGGCATTATTAAAGGTAGAGCTATTGGCATTGCTCATGACATTTTTTTTCATTTTCTTTTTTTTAAAAAACATAAATAAATGGTATTGTCATTTACAATGGCAATAGGTGAGCATTAGGCAGTAGTAGAGAGTATTCCCGGACACAGAGCCACACACACAGACAGAGCCTGTGTGTGTGTGTGTGTGTGTGTCCATGGCTCTGTCTGTGTGTGTGTGTGTGGCTTTGTGTCCGCGAAAACGCTCTACTACTCTCTAATGCTCACCTATTCCCATTGTAAATGACAACACCATTTATTTATGTTTTGAAAAATAAAAGAAATGAAAAAAAATGTCATGAGCAATGCCAATAGCTCTATCTTTAATAATGCCGAGCTTGGGAGGAGGGGTCACTGATCTGAGAGCTCCGGACTGTCCCTGGACCATGAAGGGGGCTTCCTGCATGTACTTTGCAAGGGGGCCCCCTCAAGTTTCGTTACACCACTGGCATAACGTTACTCTTTGATGGTAGTGGACGGGTGTGGAGAGGAGCTTTATGGATTCTGTGGTTTGAAAATAAAACGCTGCCTGTGGTGAATGGACAAAGGGGCAGGAAAGATGAGACAGTGACAACAGGGTGACAGAGTGACGAGGAGGGACCAGACTGTAATGAGTGCACGTCTAGCTGTGGTGCACCGGAGCTTGTGGTTGTGAAGGCTATTAATACAGCACTGCCCAGTTCCTAGCGCCTTGAAGTGGAGGCTGGGTTTACTATCGGAGCTGATCACCCCAGATAACGTGTCTACTCTCCGAGTGTAGTTTCCCAGGGCCGGCCTGTGCGGAAATGTTGCCCCTGTGGAGTACGGAGGTCGGGAGAGCTGTCAGAGGTGGGAGCGCAAGGACCCTGCTGGGGACACACGGATGTCTCTGGTGAGAGCACGATTTATTTCCTAGCCCCAGAGCTGCATACAGTGAAAAGCTCAAGGGACTATACTGAGAACACCCAGTTTCACAGTCCAAAACAAGTAAGATGTACTGGTTTGTAGAAGTGAAAATGGCCCATTGTGTGTTATCTGCTCAGAAGGGCAATGTAAAGTGAATCTTGCCTTACTAGGACATAACAAATTGTAGAAAATATTTAAATCAGAAATCTACCTTGTTTAGTCTTTGTCTTCATAACGACTTATTGAGGACTACGATGTCATCATCAATGCATACAAATGTCAACACTGATAAAGAGCAAGTCAGGGTCTAGGGCATTTACGAGACTTCAACCAGCGTAAAAAAAAATTAATAGAAAACTTGAATGCAGTAGATTTACTGTAGACCATGACCCACATACTCCAATCTGCTTCGAGGCATCCAGAGTAGTGTGCTGGTGCAATACAAATATACACCGTTGCTAGGTTTTCCAACAAAAGGGACTGGAGAATAAGAAGTGCCCCATGATGGGCCAGCAAAAACAACCCACTAGTAAGACTGCACAACAGTAATTCATAATTCACCTGCCATGGGCCCCAGCCACTCCCTTTATGGTTAGGGCATCCATTTAGAGTGGTCAACTGCCACTATACAAATCATACAATCTGAAAGGGATAGTGGTCTGTCCGGGTGAAGAAAACAACTTTAGAAACGTTAACATTTCACAGCAATGTTATGCTTGCCGATTTCACAAACCTTATAGATAGGAAATAGTGCTATTATTTTGTGGATGGGTTTACTGGCCAGAAAGACTAATGTACCATGGACACAGTCATTCTCTTTCAAATAAAAACGCGCCAATGCAACAGGCAGGTCTGTGGGATTGATGAGGAGGAGACGTCCTACCAAACTAGCCACTTGCATTTATGTAAACTAACTCCCAACCATAAATATTAGCATCAAATGTGTACTTATCGCATAGTATGTTTATTTTTGCTAAATTCTGCATTTCTCATTACTTTGACGTGCAAGGGGCTGTGCAACGCTTTATAATAAGTTTGAAATTAAACGTATAGAGACACCAAGTGGAAAGGCAAGTAATATCAAGAATTACAGAATTGGGACTCATGTCCGAGTCCGATTTCCCACAGTTTTTTGATCCATGCAATAGGCATTGTACGAACCGGACCATAGCTGCACGTCAGCACTCACATTCTGAATGGTCTTTAAATATATATTTCCAGTGATAAAAAGCAGTTTAAAAACAATGTACCCAAAAAAGCTCACTCACGACTACCTCCTCCCCTTGCACCATTCAATACACAGGGAACAGGCGATCTGTGATACTACGACATCTGCTCGCCCAACCTGCTCCCGGCTCACCACTAGGCCTGCCCATCCAAGAAACAGCACGTAGGACGAGGTTTACCTACGACGGCCTCGGTGCAAAGATATTAATTACTGCAGTGTGTCGACCCCGCACTCAGCGGCAGCAGGACCCGTTTAAGTGACCCAGAAACAAAGTGAAAAAAATAAAAGTTATAAAAAAGCTCACTCACGACTACCTCCTCCCCTCGCACCATTCAATACACAGGGAACAGGCCATCTGTGATACTACGACATCTGCTCGCCCGGCCTGCTCCCGGCTCACCACTAGGCCTGCCCATCCCAGAAACAGCACTCTGTCCTGATCAGATACCTAAGTTCAAAATATATTTCTGAGGGTAAAAATATGACCTTAAAATGTACATTATTTAAAAAGTAACAAGGGCTATATTTTGGCACTGTAAGTAATTCGACTTGAAGCTTACTTAATGAGGATATGGGTCACTGATTTCAGGCCGTCGCTCGTGTAGGGCAGTCCCCCAAATAACTGCTTTCCACCAAGGGCTTGTAAAATGCATCGGTGACATGTTGGTGCAGGCAGTCGGGCATGGAGCTGGACTGCGTCTGTTAGAGGGCATCATGGTGGCGCACATCGGATCCGGAGGTGAAGCGTGACTCCTAGGGCTGGAGCACACAGGCGAGCCTGGGGATGGAGTGTGACTCCTAGGGCTGGAGCACGGCCGACAGGGAGCGGTTTCGTATCGCCAGAACAGCGAGAGGGGGGACAGCGGGAGCCACAACAGGGAGGGGGCGGGAGGGGGACAGCGGGACGGGAGAGACTCGCGGGGGGGGACGGGAGAGACTCGCGGGGGGGGGGGGACACGGGAGAGACTCGCGGGGGAGGGGGGGACGGGAGAGCCTCGGGGGACGAGGCGCGGGGGACGGGAGAGCCTCGGGGGACGGGAGAGCCTCGACGGGAGAGCCTCGGGGGACGGGAGAGCCTCGGGGGACGAGGCGCGGGGGACGGGAGAGCCTCGGGGGATGGGAGAGCCTCAGGGGACGGGAGAGCCTCAGGGGACGGGAGAGCCTCAGGGGACGGGAGAGCCTCAGGGGACGGGAGAGCGCCTCAGGGGACGGGAAAAATAAACGGCAAAAACAAAACATGGAAAGAAAAATAAAACGGCAAAAACAAAACGGCGGCCACAACGACTTTCGGATTCGGGGCGGGAACGAGGACAGCGGGAGCATGCGACCTACCTCATGTACAACAAACAGCTTAATGGCGGCCGGCGCTCCTGAAATTTTTCCGAATTGGGGGCGTGGTTTTGATGTTCTGAGTGACGGACAACGTCACTGTCTAAAGAACACCAAAAATTACGCCCCCAAATCCGAAAAGGACGGAGCTTGTTTGGAGTGACGCATCTCTCCTCCAATGGCTGGCCTCCGTTTAGGAAGCCAGCCAATGAAGGAGAGATGGGGCACGGAGGCGGGACCTTCGGCGCTACTCAGACTCATTAAATCTCCGGCCTAAGACTGCGCAAGCGCAGCCTTTTAGGCCTTCGACCTAAAAACGTATAAGGTCCCAAAGGCGAGACCTATTGGCTATGCCAATGCTTGTTTAAGCATTTGAGAGTGCATGTATTTTCCAGCTGACTCCTTTAAGTACTGACGTCCCACTCCTTCACGTTCCTCTCTCGCGCCCAAATGGTTCTCCTCACCAGCTCCATGTTGCTCTCTCATCAATTTGCTCCCCCCCCCCCCCCATTTATGCTCGCCATGTTGATGCAGCTACTCATTAGGCACTCTGTGTTGCTTCTGCCCCGTTTCTTTCCCACCCACTTAAAACAAGCATTTACAATGCAATGGTTTTGCCTTTGTTAAAGTTAGAGCTATTGGCATTGCTCTTGACATTATATTTATTTATGTTTTTTTAACATAAATAAATGGCATTGCCATTTACAATGCCACTAGCTTTATCTCTCGCAAATGACACACACAGACACACACAGAGCCCCCCACACACACACCCATACAGAGCCCCCCCACACACACCCACACAGCCCCCCACACACACAGCCACACAAAGCTTCCCACACACACAGCTACACAGAGCCCTCCACACACACCCACACAGCACAAGCAGGCAACAGGGGCACACGGAGGCACAAGCAGTGGGTGCATCGGTGGAGCTGAGTGGTGGGTGCATCGGTGGAGCTGTGTCAGCTGAGTTGTTACCGAATTGTGATGGGGCTGTAATACCATTTACTGTGTAATATGGTGGAATATGGACGGAAATGGGAAAGTCACAGATGTGGCTGTAAATTTTCCTGAATGTCACATGGCATATTCCTAACTCCCAAGATGCCCCTGAATCATGTCAGACAGCTATATCCCAATCCTCGTTTTTAAGCAACACTGCTTTGCCTTCTAGGCGTGTATGTAGTCTATCTTCATTAAAAGCATGGGCTTGGAACTTTCAGCAGGGGGAGGGGAGTCTACGGGGAGCGGGCCTGGCTACAATGCAATGGTTTCACCTTTGGAAAAGTTAGAGCTATTGGCATTGTAAGTGACAAAATTTGTATTATGTGTTGGTTTTGAAAACAGATAAATAAATGGCATTGTCATTTACATTGCCATTAGCTTAATCTCTCGCAAATGTGAGACCTATTGTACCCTACGGACGAGCTCAGCAGACAGCAATTACTACCACACACACACCCAGAGCCACACACACACCCAGAGACACACACACACACACACACACACACCCAGAGCCACACACACACACCCAGAGCCACACACACACCCAGAGCCACACACACACACACACACACCCAGAGCCACACACACACACACACACCCAGAGCCACACACCCAGAGCCACACACCCAGAGCCACACACACACCCAGAGCCACACACACACCCAGAGCCACACACACCCAGAGCCACACACACACACACCCAGAGCCACACACACACACCCCCAGAGCCACACACACACCCCCAGAGCCACACACACACCCCCAGAGCCACACACACACCCCCAGAGCCACACACACACACCCCAAGAGCCACACACACACCCAGAGCCACACACACACTCACACACACACACACTCACACACACACACCCAGAGCCGCACACACACCCAGAGCCGCACACACCCAGAGCCACACACACACACACACACACATACACACCCAGAGCCACACACACACCCAGAGCCACACACACCCAGAGCCACACACACCCACCCAGAGCCACACACACACACCCAGAGCCACACACACACACACCCAGAGCCACACACACACACACCCAGAGCCACACACACACACACCCAGAGCCACACACACACACCCAGAGCCACACACACACACCCAGAGCCACACACACACACACACACCCAGAGCCACACATACACACACCCAGAGCCACACACACACACACACCCAGAGCCACACACACACACACCCAGAGCCACACACACACACACCCAGAGCCACACACATCTGTTGCCTTCAAAATGTTTATCAATAGGAACGGTATTACACATAAAACCACATCTGTATACTACCCAGCAGGTAATGGAGCGGTGGAAAGGTTCAACAGCAGACAGCAATTACTACCACACACACACCCAGAGCCACACACACACACCCAGAGACACACACACACACACACACACCCAGAGCCACACACACACACACCCAGAGCCACACACACACACACACACCCAGAGCCACACACACACACACACACCCAGAGCCACACACACACCCAGAGCCACACACACACCCAGAGCCACACACACCCACCCCCACACACACACACCCCCAGAGCCACACACACACACCCAGAGCCACACACACACACCCAGAGCCACACACACACACACACACACACACACACCCAGAGCCACACACACACACCCAGAGCCACACACACACCCAGAGCCACACACACACACACACACCCAGAGCCACACACACACACACACACACCCAGAGCCACACACACACCCAGAGCCACACACACACCCAGAGCCACACACACCCAGAGCCACACACACACCCACCCAGAGCCACACACACCCACCCAGAGCCACACACACCCACCCAGAGCCACACACACACACCCAGAGCCACACACACACACCCAGAGCCACACACACACACCCAGAGCCACACACACCCACCCAGAGCCACACACACCCACCCAGAGCCACACACACACACCCAGAGCCACACACACACACACCCAGAGCCACACACACACACCCAGAGCCACACACATCTGTTGCCTTCAAAATGTTTATCAATAGAAACGGTATTACACATAAAACCACATCTGTATACTACTCAGCAGGTAATGGAGCGGTGGAAAGGTTCAACAGAGTGTTGAAAGGAACCATACAACTAGCAAACAACAACGAGTTATGTTGAAAAATTGAGGTAAAGAAAATGATTTGGGCATTCAGAATAACAACTAGGGAGAGCACAGGAATCAGCCCATTTGAAATGATGAGAGGAAGAACAGCACTGTCCAAGGATAATGTAGGGTGGCTTAAGACAAGAAGGAAGGCTAATTGGTCTGCAGAGGAAGTCAGGAAGAACGTACTAAAAGCACAGAGGGCATACAAAAAACACTTTGATACAAAACACAAATGCAAACCCCTAACTATCCAGGTAGGAGATTTGGTGAGAGTAAAAAGAAGTGGGTACATTGAGAAAGGACAGAACAGGTTCACCAAACCATTTGTTGTGGAAAAATTATTTTGCAATTTAGCCCTCCTCAGCGATGGGAAAGTGTGGCATACATCTGCACTATCTAAATGCGAGAAGAAGAACAGTATAGAAAACGGAAAAGAAGAGGCGTTGGATACGAACAAACCAGTGGAAGAGGGAGATCGTAGGGACTTTGACAGACAATTGAACTTTGATTGGCTGTATAAAGATGTGTTGGAAGAAGAGAGGGCAGAGAGGAAGGAACAGGAAGACAGGGCCCCTCCAAATCAGGAGCAAATAGAGTACATTGGGGAAAACAGATCTCAGCAGCAGCGAAACTACGGACGCATCCGGGGCAGAAAGTAAAGCATTTTCTGAAGAAGAACTGGAGTCTGGAAGCGGTACCACCACTGCCAAAACCACCACCAGTAGATGCGGACGTACTGTAGCTATGCCAAGCAAGTTCAAAGACTTTGCGTGCGACTAACTATGGGGGGGTGTTACCTCCCACCACTATTCTATTGTTAACTTCCTTTGGGAAGGAGATGTGTTGAGCTATGTATAACCTATTTCCTATACTGTGTCCCTTGTAGGCTTCCGTTGTCCACCGCGCGTCCCCTGGCACGTGCTCACCCTGTGACATCAGCTGGAGTTCTAGAATGCCAGCTGATAACCAGTTTGCCAGTTGACTACCTTGAAACCTGACCGGAAGCTGTGACTTTCGCTCCTGCTGGTGTGTTGTACCTGATGACTTAAATAAAATGAAGTTGTAAACCTACCTGTGTCCGGTCATCTTAACAAAGGCAATAACCTTGTTAGCTGTAAAAAAAAAAAATATAGGAATAGTTTGGATAGATTTAAAATACATTTGAAGCGATTTCCTAATTAAGTTATTTCAAATTAGGTTTCAAATGACAAAATACCGACTTTTGATGGATTTCCACAATATCTGTTACTTATCTAGGCTTGAAAAATACTGTTCATGCGGGTAAGATACGGATAGGTGCCACTCAGTTTTGGAGAATGCCGACAAATATCACCTAACTATACGACAAACTGGAAGATTTGCAGGAGTAAAAAACTTACTGCGCATAATGAGCACAATAGAGTTCCGAATGTTCGCTCTTTGTTAGTGAGCTTCTTAAAACAACACTTTAATACCTGTTTCCATAGAGAGAACAGGTTAACACCGTACAGGTGTCTCTTTAGAGCCGTCTCCAACTAGCACTAAATTAATATGTAATCCCCAACACCTGCTGTTCAGTGGTCTTTGCTAAACCACGGCAAGTATGCGGCATTCCAGGGCCCCATCGGGTCACGTGCACAGGGAGGGCTTTCACGTTGCTTCTGTTCATGTAAAGCGCTGTGATACCTCCCGGTCTAGCCAGCGCTATGTAAAACATTTCAAATAAATATCTAACCCTGCAGAGTTACACGCAGGCTCTCGAGAAAACGTGAAGGAGTTCCGAGCGGAGGCAGCAGTCAAACGAACACTGCACCCACGCCTCTGGCACTGTGCACAATACGCCATGATGGGTTCTGGGAAAGTATATGTGAGGAAACCCAAAGCTGTCGAAACTGGTGAACGTTAGCTTACTCTGGAGCAATATCATTTAACCTGCCATTTCAGTGTAGAAACACCGGATATTACGTTCTGGACCCCGAAATTCTTCACTGCTCCTCACTGCAGAACAAAGGACGTACGGTGGTTGGATAGCGCGGTAGCACACCCCCAGTATTATTACCCCTATCAGGACATGAGACCAATTAAATTCCTAAATTTGCTAAGCTGTGAACACCTGACAACAAACAACGCTCTGAGCAGGGGTGGGATCCCAAAACTTCATGAACAATGTTTTCTCTCAAAATAATGTACAACATGCACTGTGAGAAAAGTCATCGACTCTGGGCACAGCAGTCACCAAATTAATAAATATCGCTCTTCAAATTAGGTTTCAAATGACAAAATACCGACTTTTGATGGATTTCCACAATATCTGTTACTTATCTAGGCTTGAAAAATACTGTTCATGCGGGTAAGATACGGATAGGTGCCACTCAGTTTTGGAGAATGCCGACAAATATCACCTAACTATACGACAAACTGGAAGATTTGCAGGAGTAAAAAACTTACTGCGCATAATGAGCACAATAGAGTTCCGAATGTTCGCTCTTTGTTAGTGAGCTTCTTAAAACAACACTTTAATACCTGTTTCCATAGAGAGAACAGGTTAACACCGTACAGGTGTCTCTTTAGAGCCGTCTCCAACTAGCACTAAATTAATATGTAATCCCCAACACCTGCTGTTCAGTGGTCTTTGCTAAACCACGGCAAGTATGCGGCATTCCAGGGCCCCATCGGGTCACGTGCACAGGGAGGGCTTTCACGTTGCTTCTGTTCATGTAAAGCGCTGTGATACCTCCCGGTCTAGCCAGCGCTATGTAAAACATTTCAAATAAATATCTAACCCTGCAGAGTTACACGCAGGCTCTCGAGAAAACGTGAAGGAGTTCCGAGCGGAGGCAGCAGTCAAACGAACACTGCACCCACGCCTCTGGCACGGTGCACAATACGCCATGATGGGTTCTGGGAAAGTATATGTGAGGAAACCCAAAGCTGTCGAAACTGGTGAACGTTAGCTTACTCTGGAGCAATATCACTTAACCTGCCATTTCAGTGTAGAAACACCGGATATTACGTTCTGGACCCCGAAATTCTTCACTGCTCCTCACTGCAGAACAAAGGACGTACGGTGGTTGGATAGCGCGGTAGCACACCCCCAGTATTATTACCCCTATCAGGACATGAGACCAATTAAATTCCTAAATTTGCTAAGCTGTGAACACCTGACAACAAACAACGCTCTGAGCAAGGGTGGGATCCCAAAACTTCATGAACAATGTTTTCTCTCAAAATAATGTACAACATGCACTGTGAGAAAAGTCATCGACTCTGGGCACAGCAGTCACCAAATTAATAAATATCGCTCTTTTCCACAAACAAAGTAAAGATGTGCCGCCCAAAGTCAACCAAATCTTCGCAATGCTGAAATAAAGGATAAAAACGAGAGGAAGGAAGAAACTGACCAACCAAACTTTGTAGTGTAGAACAGAAAGACTGGAACGGCACATCAGAGGGATCTGAGGCAACGTCCTCCGCATCTCCCGGGGTTCCCTTCTTCCCCCGGGCTGCCGGGGGCGGGCACTTCCGGCCGGCCGCGCTAGGATTGGCCGGCCGGCCAGTCACGGGGCGGGAAACGGGGGAGGAGAGACGCAGAAGTGCCGGCAATGCCGGAACAGATTCGGGGGCGTTCCCGGCTTTCGCCTGACGTCGCGTGACGTCGGCAAAAGCCAAAGAATGTCGGGAACGCCCCCGTGTCTGGTCCGGCATTGACGGACAGGCCCCTCATCCAATGGCTAGGCTCCATTTATGGAGCCAGCCAATGAATGACGAGGGCCGACCCAAAGCCACACTACAGTTCTCATTAGGTTTTTGCTGCGCAAAAAAGATGCGCAGAGCGCATCTTTTTGGCGAGGCAAAACCTAAAAACTAGTGATCTGTAAATGAAAGTAAAAAATCTGCTGCACTATTTTGTATGTGTGCGCATGCGTGATGTGTGCACCAACAAAATGACGTGGTCGGCTAAGTCAAAGGCTTTTTTCCCCATTCTTTAGCTATGATGCATTGGGAATGCTGTGCAGTTTTGCTAAAAATCCACTAACAAAGCCAAATGGTCAGATTGATTGGCTTTGCCAATACTTGTTTACTCTTGGTTTCTCATTCACTGGCCTCCTTGTACATGGAGATAGGGTGGTTGTCAAATAGAGGCAAAGTTTTCAATTTGCGGAAGCCGCACCCCCCAAATCAGTGACGAAGGCTAGACAAGCTTGTAGAGTAAGCACTCACGCACATTATAACAATGTTTAAAATTGGGTAACTGTCCAAAATCAGTGTAATAACTCAAAATCAAAACTGTATATTATGACATTAATATCTATTCCCTTTCTTTGTTCACTGTGTAATAAAATTCGAGCCGCTGTTTGGTTCAATCTTATTAAGGTGCCAGACTCTAGTCAGCGTCAGCATCAAGCCCAAATCAAAGCCGAACACTGGTCCAGTTGCATCAAAGCTTCTTGCTGTCAGAAATCTTGCTAGCTAGGCATGAGAGAGAAGAAGATGTTCTTTAACTGTATACATAATCGCATCAAACACTTACTGGAGCACAACCCCACACAATGATTCCCATCAGATCTACATGTATACGGCCGCGCAGCAACCCATTCACTCGGAAGGTTAAATGTGCCATCTTATACAAACTGGCAACAAATGGGGCAGTCGCTAGGCCTGGCATGCTCTCACCACTGCAGTGTCATTTCAAAGGTCAACATAAGGTACGTTTGGCTCTTAACACCCATGGCCACGCCTATTCAAGCAGTACACATTTTCTTCAAATGTGTGAGTTGTTCATTAGAGATGAAAGGCTGGGGAAGCAGAACTAGAGCACAGCAACATCACAAACCACATTGGTGAGGAAACTCACACAACTGACCACTGCCTAACATTCTAGTGACCACAAATGCATTGATGCTACCACTAATAAACTAAACATTTTGAAGACAAAAGAAAAACAATCTTTATATTTTACTATAACCGATAGCGGAGTTCAATGGTCTTGTAGGAGCAAGCTCGCTGGGTAACAAAGCTATAACTTTACTCCTGGCTCTCATCTAAGTCCTGCATCCTGTGTCAGCAAGCTAGATATCAGTGAGGCGTAGAACAACCGACAGCCACCCCAGAAAGGAAACTGGTGCTAATAGAATTAGAGGGTTAAAAAAGACATACTGAAATATGTTTCGGGTTACATGTAACAAGGAGTTGGTAAAAATCGATTTTTTACACTGTAAAATGGAATATGTAATTAAAACCCACCTAAGTAATAGCAGCACTGGTATTTCACAGGAGTCGACTTTGAAGTTGCAGGTCTATTATTACCTTTCAACTTTGGAAAAGGCTTGTTACATTATAAAAAGTATTTACCTACAGCCAGTCTTTGCTTTTTTAACTTCCATTACTTTGCGTTGTATCAAATTTTAAACAAAGGATACAGTCTGGCCCTCTTCTGGGTGTCCGGCAGGGGTGTAGAACCGCTGCCCACACTTCACAAGATGTTAGAATTACACTCACTCACGCAGCAGACTCTGCCAAGTAACCTAAATGTGAAATCATATGTACCTGCCGTCCATGCCGGACATCACCAGTCTAGAGCAACTTCATAGCACATTCTCTCAGATTCAAACACACCCAGAAGAGAAGATGTCCAAGAAACAGCTGATAGGGACTGCCCAAAAACCACATGCAAACGGAGTCAAGTGAAGACTTCTTCCAGTGGTTCATCTCCCACTACACTTCAGGATAAAAGGCTGAAACTTTTTTTTTATAAAGAAATGGCGCTGAACAGAGCTACAGACCGTACAACAGGCCTGTCTATCTCCGATCTGCTCTGTCTTGCACACTTAGATTTAAACCTCTCCAGTAACATTCATAGAAACCATGGTTTATAGAATCGACCTGCATGGTCAATTCAGTTGGAAAGGTGCCCATATTTTCCCACACTCCAGGGCCTCTCATTCATTCTGTCACCAAACTCATGGACCTCATTTCTCCATATGTCATAGCATCTAAAAACTTTCTGCTCCTCGGAGACTTAAACATACGTAGTAAAAACCCAAATGATCCAGATGCTTCCTCCTTTCTAGCAGAGCTCGAGACACTTGAACTGACTTAAATTAATCAAGGACCAACCCAAACAGCAGGGCATACATTAGAACTTATCCTCTCAAATTCATCCAACATCCTCTGTGGAACAACTCACCCCCTAACATGGTCAGACCACTCCAAAATTGAATTTTCCATCACAGGACCCAGGGAACATAACATCCGGAAGTGTATTAACCTAAAGAAAAATAGACAGTGGCACAAACTGTCCCCCACTCTATTCCAAGAAAATGTTGTCTTTCCACAGTACACCAACTCAGACAATGTTGAATCCTGCCTTAGCAAATTTCAAGGTGCCATAACATCCACTATAAACACGCTAATACCCCTGAAAGCAACTCCTAAACGCCCACATGCTCCCTGGTACACTACCAACCTTCGGACCGAAAAAAGCAAATGCAAGAAACTAGAACGACACCGGCGGCGCACACACGACCATCGAGATAGAGAAAGATTCAAATCTGCCCTCGCCAAATATCATAGCAGCATAAAACAGGCTAAGAAATTGCACATAACCAATCTGCTTGAGCAAGCCGACAACTCTTCTAAAACTCTATTTCAGGTCCTCAACACATTCATCAACCCAAAAGCATGCACTTCCATAAGAAGAACACTCCCAGACACTATGTGATAGCATTGTATGCCATCTTACTACCAAAATTGACAATATCTACAATAAAATCAAGAGAACCAAAGGCAGTAAATCAATTGATAACCACACACTCCCCTTCACCATGCCATGTCTGCACAAACTAGAGGAATTCCCGCCGCTTTCCACTGAAGAAACAAAAACACTACTAACAATACCCAAAAACGGCTCTCCTGCCGACCTGATCCCTGCCAAAACCTCCGCCCTACTAGCAGACCAGTTGGCTGACTCGATCTGCCCCATCCTGAAAAGCTCAATAAGGGAAGGCAAACTCCTGAAGGAATGGAAGGCAGTTCAGATACTACCCATCAGGAAAAATGCCAAACTCCCCCCATAAGACGTCACTAACTATCGACCCATCTCTCTACTGCCGCTACAAAGTAAATTAATAGAGAAACACATAAACAAACACATGACCAACTTCCTTGAATCCTCCAACAGCCTCGACCCCTCAGAGTCAGGATTCCACCCCAGACACAGTACGGAATCAGCACTAGTGACAGTCACTGATAACATCTGAATGCTAGCAGACAGGGGTAAGGCAGTACTCCTCATACTGCTGGACCTTTCTGCTGCATTCAACACCATCTCCCACCAGATCTTGCTAGGCAGACTCAGAAACATATACGTGGGGGGATAGCCTTAGAGTGGATGACCAACTTCCTAGCTGAAAGAACACAAACAGACAACCTAGGCCCCTTCAGATCACAAACTACCATGTTCACCAAGGGGGTCCCCCAGGGCTCCTGCCTGAGCCCACCCTGTTCAATATATACGTCACTCCACTCGCCAATTTATTAAGAAACCCAGGGTTTATCTCAATGTCCAACGCCGATGACTCACAACTGCTACTCTCCTTCGACAAAAACTGCACCAACGTTCAGAACACCTTCTCAGAGGGAATGAGATCCATCACCGAATGGATGAGCGATAATTTTCTCCAGCGAATGCTGAGAAAACGGAAATAATGCTCTTTAGAGATGCAGTAACAAGTTGGTCTCCAAACTGGTGGCAAGGAGACTTGGGCCCAACTCCCTCCCCCAGCACGGTGGTAAAAAACCTAGGGGTGAAAATTGACCAGAAACTTAACCTCGAGGAACACGCCACCACAACCGCCAAATCCTGCTTCCACGTGCTCAGTCTGCTTCGCAGAGTTTTCCCCCTACTCCCTATATCCACCGGGAAAACCTTGACTCAAGCATTGGTCACTAGTCGTCTGGACTGCTGCAATGCTCTGCTAATTTCCGCCAAAGAATCCTCCCTTAACAGACTGCAAGTGGTCCAGAACACAGCGGCTCAACTAGTGACTAATGCTCCCCCCAGAACCCCCTCACTCCCTCTACTCCGTAAACTTCACTGGTTACCGATTCGGAAACGGGTCAAGTTTAAGATCTGCTGCATGGTATACAAAGCCTTGAATAAACTAGGACCCAACTACATCGCAGATAAACTGTCCCGGTACAACCCCTCGAGAACCCTTCACTCTGGGGCAAAAGAACTTCTCTGTGTACCTCGTATAAAACAAACCCGACAGGGGGGTGTATCATTCTCTTATATTGCACCTTCTCTCTGGAATCAGCTCCCCATACACATTTGTCTCTCCCCCTGCTACTTGTCTTTCATAAAGCAACTAAAAACCTTGCAGTTCTAAATTACTGGGCTTCAGTTGTCTACAGCCGTCTCAGCGCGGAGATACCCCGGTTGGGGTGATTCATGCGCTCTTGAAATGACATAAATAAAAATAAATGCCACAGATATCTTCAGCACAAGAGGGAATGCCTCAAGAGAAATGCACTCAAGCCTGCACACAGAGAGCTCCAAACCACAATTGTGACCCCAAACTCTTTACTGCTGTGGTTGCCTAGGATGATGGCTCCGGTGGCTACAGGGGGCCTTCTACTTAGACATGCAAGGGGGCGCACATATCCATCCTCACGGTCAGCCAACCTAAAGCGAAAAACCCATGGTGCATAGTCTACCATTTCAAGGCTGCTCTCTCACTGTGGTCTTATTCAGAAGATTCATATATGTCTAAACTAAGTTGAAACAGGCTGCAAGTGGATTATCTATTTAAGACAACTGGATCCACAGGCAAGAAGTACACAGAGCAGACCCACAATTCCACAGAATCAATTTGAAGGTACCCAATGAGCATAACATACAATATCTAAATTACATTTTTTAATGCAACCAAAAAAAATAAAAAAACGGTTCACGTTGAATAACGAACTCCCAGCGAATCCAAGATATTTTTTGCAGAAATCAAACACCTTCATACAAAACTACATTTCCATCACAAAGTATAATACTGCCTGCGTGCAAGTCTGGGCAGTCATGGCGTATCGGCAGTGGTGCGAACGAAAGCACGTAATGAGCCATGGCGGGCCGTAACTGTAAAAAAAAAAAAAAAAAAAAAAAAACGTGCGGCTGCAAGACGCGTTCTGTGGTGGGAGGGGGAGCAGCTCCTCTGATTGAATCCTTTGGTTTCAACCCAACTTCATACGCTGATGACACTCAGATCGTAGTATCTCTGCTTCGAGGGGGACTACAGGAGACAGCGGTCGGTTTCCACGACTGTATGACAGTGGTGGGCAGCTGGATGGCCCAAAATTGCCTCAAACTTAACTCCAATAAAACGGAGGTGGTACTTTTCGGAAATGATCCAAACTTCTGGAACCCGGCATGGTGGCCAGACTCACTTGGTCCTCTTCCAACTCCTGATAGGAAAGTAAAAAAATCTAGGAGTCATAATTGACAATAAACTCTATTTTAAAGATCAAGTGAATGCAGTAGTCTCTGACACATAATACACACTGAAATCCTGTAAAAAAGATTTTGCCTTTACTACCTACAGACAGCCAAAAAATAGTTGTTACAGCCTTGGCCATGTCCAGATTGGACTACTGTAACAGCTTATACCCAAATATGCAGGAGGGGCTTATGAAAAAAACTAACTCCTGCAGAATGCAGCCGCCAGATTGCTTTCGGACATTCCAAAATATGCCTCAATCTCGGCGGAGATTAAAAGGCTCCACTGGCTGCCTCTCAAAAAGCGAATCCTGTAAGGATCTGTGTGTGGTCCATCAGTCTCTTCATGGAAACAAACCCTCTCATTTGATTTAGCGCTTCTGCTGGTATATACCGAGAAGAACATTGCGCTCCTCAGAAGCAAAACTGGTCTCAGTACTTTTTGCAAAAAAAGCTAACTGGGGTGGCAGAAGCTTTTTAGTTGGTGCAGCCAAAGTTTGGAATGACCTCCCTCTACATCTCAGATGCATGACAAAACTACTGAATTTGAAAAGGCCTTGAAAACTTGGTTGTTCACGGCTTAATGACTAGTTGCATTCCCTCTGCAGGACATCAAATACAGCTCCAGGACACCTTCCGGTAGCAGTTGCGCTCTATAAGTGTCATGAACATACAGGAAAGCCAAGTCTTTAGGAAACTTATTGGTACATTGAGTTTGAGTAGGGATTTGTAGAGCGCATAGCTACCCTCGGGCATCCCAGCGCTGGTACATTCATCTCACCAAACCCCAAAAAGAACTTGGCTACAGACTCCAACTGAGTTTTTTTTGTGTGGTGCATGTAAAGACTGTAAATATCCCACCAGTCAAATGGACTTTAAGCTACCAACAAGTTGAACAAGCATCAGCAATGCAATAGGTCTCGCATTTACGCAAATTTGAGCCATTGGCATTGAAGGGACAATGCCTTTTTTATGTTTTGTTTTATAAAACATAAATAAAAGGCAGTCATTTACAATGCAAATAACTTAAACTCTTGCAAACGCGAAACCTATTGCATTCCAAATGCTTGCTTAAAAGGGTGTGTGGGGGGGCGGGGGTTGCAAACAGAAGGAACACAGACGGGGAGGGTGTGGGGAAGGAAAACTGAGGGTGTGGGGAGCAAAAATGATGTTGCGGTGGGAGAAGGGGCATGGAGGGCATAGGTAAGCAAACGATCGACAGAGCAATGTGGCGGTAAGGGGGAGAAAAGCAAATTAGCTAGAGCAATGTTAAGCTGAGGGGGGGGGGGGGGCGAAGCACATCCTTTACAGGTAATCTGAGCAGAGGAGGAAAGCGCAGCGAGCTGCCACTTTGGAACTGGAGAATGGCTCAGTAAAGTGCTCCAATACCCTCTGGTTGAATTTACGCTTGTGGTAGAGTGTGTCCAAAGAGATATTTACAGCCAAAGTGTTTCTTTCTTGTTGGATCCATTTCACAGAGGAACAAATTGAGAAAAGAGGTTAAGAGCCCTTTGTTGAAGTCACGGTTTTTAGCAAGTGAGCGGAGGAGCAAACCCAAAGAATATTCATGTTTAAAATAGATGTTAGTTCAGAAAATCAACACACCAGATCTAGAGGAATTTACACCAAGCTCCTTTGACCTCCCTAAGGGCATCGCTGAGTTGTCACTTCTGTCTCCCCTGGCGCCTGAAGAGCTTCCACTTTGCTACGAGTTAAACAAGCCAGTAGGTCACAACTGCGCATGAGAGACCCTCCTGCAGTAAGAGAAACTCATTAAAGAAAATAGTGCTTACAGACTAAAGACGACGTACCATGTAAAAACCGAAGTAAAAGGGCCAGTCCTCATGGGAGGTTACAAATGAAGACAAGGCAGTACTAAGGAGAGACTAACAAGCCTAATAATGAATCAAAATCCAGCATTTATGAAGGAAAATGACAAATATGGGCAGAGAGTTGGCAGGGCCCCAACTAAATACTCCAGTACAGCATGGGATGAAGAGCAGCGCCTGCGCTGCCCAGGCTCGACCTAAAAAAGAAAATACCCAAGTACATCACACTGTGCATACCCTGAAATGTCCACATAAATTAATTTATATAGGTGGTATCAAATTCGCCTTACGGCAAAAAAATATGTGATCTAAGAGCGATCAAAAACTTTGATGGGGCTTACCCCTTTGCTAGCCATTTTTTTTAGGAGTGTTATGAAAGTAATGTTGAAACGTTTAATTTCTTTGGTATTGACAGAGTGGAGGAACAATTAAGAAGTGGTGACAGAGAGAAACTCCTCCGAATAATGGAATCACGTCAGATTATTGATATGAACACCAAAAGTCCATGGGGTCTGAATATCAATCAGGAGTTTGTTAAAGCGCGACTACTCACCCGTAAGGGTCTCAAAGCGCTAGGGGTGGGGGGGGGGGGGGGGTGCAGGTTCCATTCCATCAAGGAGGGGGTCTGTCGAAGAGCCAGGTTTTGAG
Organism: Lissotriton vulgaris; assembly: GCF_964263255.1. Lineage (NCBI taxonomy): Eukaryota > Metazoa > Chordata > Amphibia > Caudata > Salamandridae > Lissotriton > Lissotriton vulgaris. The sequence goes on from NC_141698.1 coordinate 94,380,177, forward strand.
GTTTCTTGCGAAGATGGGGAGCGATGTGGTCTGTCTGAGGTGGAGCGGAAGGGCGTTCCATGCTTTGGCCGCGAGGAAGGAGAAGGAGCGGCCTCCCGATCTGGCTTTCTGGTGCGGGGGACCACGGCGTAGGAAAGCTGGGTTGATCGTAGGGTCCTTTGGGGTGCGTGGAATTTGAGTCGGCTGTTCAGGTATGCTGGTCCGGTGCCGTGGAGGGCCTTGTGTGCGTGGGTGAGCATCTTAAAGGTGATTCTCGCCTTGACGGGGAGCCAGTGGAGTGTGCGCAGGTGCTGGGAGATGTGGCAGTGTTTTGGCAGGTTGAGGACCAGTCTTGCGGCGGCCTGGATGTTCTGTAGCTTGCGGATGAAGTTTTTGTTTATTCCGGCGTAGAGTGCGTTGCCGTAGTCGAGTCTGCTGGTGACCAGGGCGTGAGTGACTGTCTTTCGGTGTTCGAGGGGGATCCATTTGAAGGTCTTACGAAGGAGGCGGAGGGTGTGGAAGCAGGAAGATGAGACAGAGTTGATCTGGCGGTCCATTTTGAGCTTGGAGTCCAGGATGATTCCCAGGTTGCGTGCGTGGTCTGTGGGGGTTGGCGGGTTTCCGAGGGCGGTGGGCCACCAGGTGTCGCTCCAGGCGTCTGGGTTTGGGCCCATGATGAGTACTTCTGAATAAGGATGAGGAGCTGGCTGGTCATATTAGTATAAGGCCCTTTGAGACTATTGAGTGTTGTGGATGACATGGACTATCACCCTTTAGCAACATTGTATGTACTCGGTCATTGAATTACCCTTCCTAGTTTTTACCACTTACGTAAGCTATACCCGGGGTGTGTGTGAAACATGCCAGCACCGAATTCATAAGCAACGTTGCCTGTATGTTTCCACAAGTGATATATTTCCTTTCACTAATATGTTTTAATACCTTCCTTATTTACTTTCTTGGGATACAGTCCCTTACGGATATTTCTCTTTTGTTGTCATTTTCACTTGTCCCTATTTTTTTCCCCTTTTGTTTTCATTCCGAATTACTGAGTAGGCTTATTTACGGGTCAGATATTGTTGATTGCATATGATTTTGAAATATGATATGAAGAGCACCAGTTACTTTGAGTGGTGTGTGTTTATATTGTACAAATGTTTCAGCAGGGCACTTGCCCACGGCAGGTTGTCTCACCTTTCCTGGTTTCCCTTCAAATAGATGTACGATGCAGCCCAGCTTTTCCTTTTCTAGTTATACATGAAACGCAGCATGCCACGTGGATGTATGTTTCATCCGAGGTATGGTAAACTACACTGTTGCCTCAGGATGAATTTAGCACGGTTGCACTTATACACTTTGGGAGTCACTGGTTCACATATTTATAGATAGCATTCCATGCCTGTGAATTGCTTATGATGTACAATAATGTTGCATTTATGGCCGGGTGGATATCATGACTCAAATATTTTGTTTATTGGAGATATAAGACTTCTGTGTTGATATAACTATTGTTATTATATTAACACCTTGACTGCTGCCCAGATTTATCACCAGTGCTGGGCCCCAATGTTAATGGGTGAGGTCATGACGGAATGGTTCCGTCATGAGCACAGCTCAACCGATGCTCATGACGGAACCATTCCGTCATGAGCATCGAAGGGGTTAAGAAGCCTTGAAATGATATGTCGAAAATAAGCATCGACTGTGGGATGATAGCGCACTATTGCAGCATTTTTTACATGTCCATGATCAATTTGAATGGGAAATATGTTGATGTGGATATGAGTATTTAAACTTATAATGTGTTTGGTAGCATTAAGTATTATACTTCTTTACCAGTTATTTTAAAGATTCTGTTTATTTTACTGCTGATCTTGAAAAACTTGTTTAAGTCATTGATGGTTTGCTTTTGGAAGTCTGGTGGACATAAAACTTAACAGAGAACTCAACAGTTGTCCCCTTTCCTGTGGTCTAGTGAAGGATTGAATATGCTCATGGGAGAGGCAGGATGAACACAAAGCACGAATGCTCATGGAAACAGCCAAGAAATGGAGGGTGCTACAAGGAGATGGGGAGAGGGAGTTTGGATAATAACAACCTAAATAGCATATACTGAGAAGCACAAAACTGGAGGTTAAATCATTTTAGTCAAACATGTACAGCCGTATTGTTTAGAGAAAGGTGTATTACAATAGTAAACAAGCATTGGCAATGCCAAAAGATCTGGCTTAGAAATGCACTGCCAAGCCAGACCTAAAAATCCATGCAAGTTACTGAAACTGCTCCTCCAGCTGTGCTGCTGTCAGAGAGAACCGTAATAGATGATCTAGTTATATAAGACACTTCAATAGCATTGCAATGGCTTGTGTGTGCCATTAAAAATTCAAGCTCGGATAGCTGGATGAATAAACAAAATGGTAATGACTGTGTGGAGGGCAAACACTTTTTTATGGAAGCACATAACTTCTTCCCAATCAAAATATGTACTCCTAGCTCCTAACACATGAGTATACCCTCTCCTGGTGATACACACATAATTGACTGGTGACAGCTGTGCTGTCAAGCAAGACCATAAAAATTAAGTAGATCATAAAGTGGCATCACCAACTGATCACAACTGGTGTGAATAATTTGCACAAAAACAATATCCAATCCAGTATGGACTGTCATCTCTACCAGAGTAGAGATAGAGGAGCACATTTAGGTGCCAATTTTCTACAGGCATTGCTCAGATGATTTGACTCTCGTTCAGCAATTTAAATTTCACAATGGAGTTGGAATTTTATTTTACAAGAAAACATGCAAAGCACCACTGAAGCCCTGAACATCGGGAAATTCATGAATTACATGCCTAATATTAGAGAGGGCAAGAAAGGCAATGTTGGTCTTTGGAGCATGATATCAGCTGCAAATGTGAAGACGTGGGAGAATCAATCCATTTTGGTTTCATACAAGTGTCTTAATGGGACAGGGTTGGGTGGCAATATATGCTATATGTACCTCTGATGGACCGGCTTCAAGCATTTACACCCAAATGGATTGTAACCTAAATATTACTTTCTGACCCTTTCTTCCAAACTCAAATCAATCCATTAAGAAGTTTCATGCTTTCAAGTGTGAGACTGTCAAAGTCCTGTAATAATGGGAGATTTGATGTTCTTGTTAGACCAAATTTCAGCATATGGCAATGGGTGGGTTAGAAAAGACAGGATATTATGGACAATCTATTTTTAAAGCTTTCTACAATAAGCACATTTATGTTTTCAAGTGCACCCCAAGAAGTAAGAGAAATACACACTTTTCTTTCACCAATTTAACAAAAAAAGTTGCCTCAGCATATTTATTTTCAATGTTAAGGAAGCTGCCCTGAAAGTAGCTATAGTGCAGAGAAACTGATGTTAAGGGAATGAGTTAGCTTTTGTCAAATCACTACCATCATTCTCCAAAGGGGTTCTACCATACAGCGATGGGGAAATTACAATGGTTTTTACAAGTAATACACCGACGTTTACAAATAGTGATTCAAAGGAAACCTCCTTTTAACCCACCAATATTTAAGACAATTTCAGTTTACAGTCCTTAGCAGGGTAGTCAAGCAAATATCTTGAAACTAACCAAACCAGAAGGAAGGTAAAAATATAATTAGTAGAATGACAAAGCAGTCGCAAATGGTGCTGCCTGACTGAGTTTTTTCAGAACATTTACATAACTTTGAAGAATCCTTCAGAATGTGTTTTAGTTATTTTTAATTTAAGTCATCATGTCTAGATTTTAGTTAGAGGTGTTTCATAAACCCATAATGGATCTTTAGGGGTTTGGCGACTCCGATTGTTGACTGAAGAGGTTGTTAAATGTAGAATGCAAGCTATTTTCAAAGGTAGTTAAGGTCCCCCCTGGCCTATTTTCTTATAAACCAGTAAGAATTTATTGAAGGATGAAATGTATTCAATCTAACCAATGACCGTACTTGTATTATCCAGACTGTGGTGCTTTTATGCTCCAATATTCAGTAGAAACACAGGGGATTGTGTTAAGTGGTGCTTTCGCAAGTCAACAGGCCATGCTGGATTGCATTTATGCTGGGCCTGGAATCAGTAGCAACTGATACAGAATCAGCACAGGAATACATTACAAGCCTCACAAAGAAAACTAGTGTATTTTTTAACCTCATATCTTCTCACTATTTATGGAACCAGGATCCATCCAGACTCTAGGCTACAAGGACCTAAAATCAGACAAAACATAAGTACTCTTCTCTTCAGCATTGAGCCTGATTTAAGTGTGGGTATCAGGTTATAACCTTACTTCAGTTGTCAGTGAGTTCCGTGCACCCAACAAATTTAAAATTATTTGCACAAAGGGTAATAGACATTAAGCAGTGTATCATTAGTATTTATAGGCTCTCTTGGAACTCTTTTTTCCCCCGCATTCAAGGGCCCCTTTTTTCAAGAATTTCAAACGTGTCCTTTGAGCCCTTATATAAGTTGGCTTTTGTACTTGACAGTCACTAAACTGGAATATCTTACACAATTTAAATCATTGACTTTGATAATACTGCTGCAACTGATATACTTTTAATACAATGGAATGCAAAATCGCAAACAACTGGCTAGTTAATGTAAAGACATTATCAGTTGAACATGTGAATTCTTCTTGATGGCTGGCTCTATGTTTCATTGTAACCGTACTGCTTGATTAAAGTGACGGTCTTGGTTTATGTAATTTACAGACTACATCAAGGTCCACTCAAACATCACTAGGAGACTATTTGGGACCAAGAATGGACAAGAACACATAACCGCTTCTGATGGTCTAAAATGGGAGTAAGGATACATGTGTTGACCTCTAAGGGATAAAACACTTCCAGGGATCAGAAAACACAACTATACTAGTGGCATGAGGACAAGCAGATAGGCACAAGGGCCATATCCCTCACAACAGTACCATCCAGGTATGCCAACACACCGTTCGAATTTAACCATCCAACAACTCCAATGGGGGAAATAGATACGCAGAGCTGCATAGAGACAACATGAAAACGTTTGGACAGCTCCTGCAGCAAAACAAGTCTTATCACTCCATCACTGGGCCTTCAGGGCACTCTAAAAGACCATATTTATTTCCACTGGTTTCCAGTCTAAATCATGGTTTGTTCTACAAGACTCTTTCTACGCTGTCAATACTGTGCAAGGCAACAGCTCTATGAACTATTTCCCTAGCTTTTGTTCAGTCACAGAAGAATCATGTAGCTATTTAGGAGTACCAGCACCATCAACTAATGTAATGCCAAAATGTAATCTTCTTTTGGATAAAGAGATACAGGTGAAAAAAAGATATCACGTGTGGATGGTAATTGCAAAATATGGCCAGCTAAAACCCTAGAACTATCTGGGGTGTTTGAACTATCTGGGGTGTTTGGATTAAATGCTAAGCCAATGTTTTTGAGACTCCGGCTTGGCAACTTTCAATTTCACAGTGATGCTCCAGCCTGGAAAAAATTGAGTAACATAACATCATGCCGTCTCTGCAATTATAAGAAAGAAGAAATTTGCCATATAGTTTGTAGTTGTCCAGCTTTAATAGCTGAAAGCAGAAGTCTGTTAAAACAGGATTTTAATCATTATGCTGTATGCACATGCCGCCAAGCAGTAATAGCTGGCCTTCAGGGAGAAGATTTACAATGTACCGGTAGATTCTTAAAGTTTGTATATATTGTAGAGGGGAAATTAGCTAAATGCGCTCAGTAAAGGGCTTTCACTTCTTATTATCCTATTAATTTAGGAACAAACCGTCTGGAAGGGCAGAAAAATACTGTAAGAGTTGAGCTGCGTCCTTATTACATGAGCATCTGGAATAACGTCCAATATTAGGGCTTAGCGCTGTCAAGCCTTGAGATGATTTTACAGAAAGCACATTGCACTTTATAATTTTACATGTCGTAAGCTGACCTGTTTAATACCAGGGGCTAATAATAAGCTGGCTAAGGCTCTCCATTGAACTGAATGGGATTATTAATTGCGTGTAACATGATTAGTAACCAACAGAGGAAACTATGCACTTTAGGCAAAGCAGAAGTAGTAGTGAAATCATGTTTTTTCCAGTAGGTATTTAACTAGATGAATTAAGCGTTTTTATCATGGGGATAAAACCCTTATTTTAATTGTGCTTTTACAAAGTTGTCTAACAGTGATATTAGGTATGAAATGTGTACAAATGTGTCATATTGTAAGTTTTTATTAACTGAACAATAAATTGAATTCATTCCATACTGTAAGGAAACAATGTTATATTAGGACATCAACAAAATATTTCGGATGTTGCATTTTCATTAATATCATCAGTTTCTTGGCATTTAGTCCTATTAATTAAATGTCTTGCCTAGGTCTATGATGCTGCATTGTTGCATAATGGCATAGATACATATGTTATTCTATCATCCCAACCTCAACAGACAAAGCTAGAATGAGCCAGTATAAATTTCACAAACTAAGGGGTCGATTCAGGAAACAAATCCGTACGACGATTCATATTCGTAGCCGTTTCCCTACGAATCCGTCCGAATCGCATAGTACGATCCACTGCGAGAAAATACGTCCAAATCATTGCGAACCGTACGAAAATGAAGGGTAAATCCGTACAACATCGACCCGCACAATGAACCGTACGATTTATGATTCGTACGACCCGCCAAGTACGATCCAGACCGGAGAATGAGTACGCGATTCGTATGGTAAAAGTCACGTATGAGCAATTTGTACGGAGGGCCACACTATCACATACGCCCCGTACCCCTAAAATCAAGGGGTGTACGCACCGTACACCTACGACCTTGGGGTGCACGAACCGTACCCCTACGGTCCGTGCACCTATGATCATGGGGTGTACGCACGGGGACATACGCACTGTACTCCTGAAATCCAGTGGTGTACGAAACGTACCCCGATGCACCGTACCCCTGCAATCGTGGGGCGTATGCACCATACACCGTACCCCTGCAATCATGGGGTGGGGGGGGGGGTCTGTTTCGTATGCATTTCGAGGCATAATCTGCTTTTAAGGACGTTTTAAGCTCCCGTAGAAAAAGAGTCGTATGGAGTGTTGTCGATACCATCCGTAATTGCTGGGTCGGAAACTGCAGCTTCAATCCGTACGGACATCGCGTACTGCGCGTTCCGAATGAGATTCATACGGATTAGTGAGTTGTACGGTCTTCGGTACGATTCGTACGGAGAACTGCTTTGGGTACGCATTGTACTACATCTTACATACGGGTACGGTTCTGCATACGATTAGTACGGGGAAAAAGCTCTGTACGGCTATTCGGAGGGCATTTTACTGAATCGGAATCAGCCCCTAAAGTGAATGGTCTAATAAGAGATCAGCTGCAATGGCAGAAAAACATGATGGCTGAATTTAAAAGATTTAAACTTTGGCCAGAGGCGAACATGCAAGCACAGCGGACAACCTGAAGTGGAAAAAATACTGGGCCACTCTTTGCAATAACAGCAGCGACTCAAGCACAAATATGTATGGATACAAATCTTTATTCTTATCTGCAAGTAAATATTCAGGTGAACCGTTTTATTGCTCACTATTCCATCACACACAAGCAACGACTTTAGGCAAATTTGCAAAGCTCTCAGGTCAAACTGCTGGGTCATATCCCCTCTAAAGAGAACACAAGTAAAATGCTTGAAGTAATCTTACCCACTGCAATTAATCTGGAAAGCAACATACCAAAGGAGGTGTGATGCATACGTTCCATTTGGACTGTCACTTTTGGGCAATGCTGAAACCGATTTGTATACAGTTGGTACCTCTCTGTTACGTCACATTGAGTAAAATAATGATATAATGGAATGTTTTCAGAATAAGTGCCAATCGTTATGATTGATTCAAGCATTTGCAACCATTACTTCTTTTGTTCGCAGTTACCGGTCCATTAACACCAAAAACACCTATGAACGGAAGTGATAATACTATCGAAATATATTTATAGCAGCCCAACTAAGTAGTGTTTGATTTTTAAGAACTTCGATCGGGAGTGTAGTGCCATTAACCGTGTTGATATGCACCAGCACTTTCAGAGCCGAGATACGAAGGATCCCTTAAATACCTAGCTCAGCCTACTACAATACTACTCACCACCCATTAGCCAATTATGCACTTTCAGTGATGTGTGCTTACTCACAGATCTCTAGTCTTAAGTGTCCAGCGTCAGAATAAAGTAAGTAGTGGTTAGACTCAGGTGAACTACCGATTCTCACGCACTTTACATTGAAAAAACTCCTGAGCTCCACCTGACTGAAAAGCAGGTTGAAATGGGGCTGCATGTTAGCCAGGAGCACTGTAACCCTTTACTCTGAGAAATACAGGAGTCGTGAGGGCTTTCACACTGCGGAAGTGCCCAGGACAAATGTTTGTTATGCCACCAACGTCGAGCTGGGCTTGGGGCCGCGGCAGAGACCATGAGATGTCAGGAGCCGTCTCATGGAGTGAGGGAAAGTACTCTCCGGTACAGCACTCCTGCCGCTGGCCAGACAGGGCCTGCGCCGCAGTACGTAGGTGGGAGAAGGAGGCCGAAGCTTCCCGGTGTGTGTGTGTGTGTGTTTGTGGAACGCGCTGAGGGCGCCGGGTTCTGCCTCCAGGCTGAATTACCTCTAGATGAGTCCGCCGTCCGTTCGCCGACGGGCTCCCTATTTTTCGCTTGATGACTTTTGTCCGTTCCTCTCACGAGCCAATACCCTGGCCAGAGGCAGCTGGAAGACCCCTGTGACCCATTCGAAAGGGACCGGTGTTGTGAGTAGACTTCCGCCGACGAAAGCCACCCGGGCTGTACAATGCGTCACGGGCGCGTCGCAGCTTGTTGTGCCCTCCACTATTTCTTCCCTTGAACGGCGGCTATGGTGACTATACTTCCGCCGACTAGAGCCGCCCGACCCCGTACACTTTAAGGTGTGCGTCGCCACCTATGGCTCGGTTCAGCACTGCGACCTGCTCACAGAGGTTTACTGAACAGCCATAAACAACAAAAGCCACCCTGTCTGTGCACTGCGTCAGGAATGCATCGCTTTATTGCACCTTGGCAGCAGGTAGGTATTAGTCGACGAGAGTCACCCGAGCTGTACCCTGCGTCACGGCTACGTCGCTTTCTCCAGCAATGTTCCAGTGTGACGCTACCTAAGATTATCATCCGGCATCTTGGAGCAGGAGTGATTATTCCCTACGTTAACCTTCAGCAGCAGTATCAGAAACTGAACAGTTTATTTATGTTACACATTAGCCTACTGCTATATATTTACAATTGCTTTACTACTGGTAATTATCTACCTTCAAATTGAGGTTGCAGGGAAAGGTATTTGTATACAAATAAATAATGCTGCCAGCAGGCTTGTATAAAGTTGTAACTCACCTGTTCAAAACGTGCCTAAACATTTTGCCTTATCAGTGATAGCACGAGGAGGGGTCGAAGAACTCTAAATGCACATATTCAAAATAAGATGTTGAATGATAAGGAGAATCATCTGGAAGTTGCTGCTGATCCTAGTGTTCTCAGAAATAAATGTAATAAAGGTACCAATAAAGCAGTTGGCAATAATAGATCTAAATATTTAAGGTGTGGATCTGTAACATATTTCACACAGCCAATTTTATAGCAAGACCGGAGGCTACTATTATGCTTTCTTATCTTGCATTTATTATCATTGCAGCCAAGATAAGTGTAAAAACTACAGTTTCCAGGGGCCCAGGTACACCACACTGGGCAATGGAAATGCAATAAAAACCATACCTAACAACCATATGACATAGCAACCTATAAAACGTCATATCTGACTGCGCAGCTTCCTCTTGCTGCTCGCAGTCAGATAAGTGACTCCTCTTTTTGCTCTCAGTATTATGCTGTATTTTGTATTTCTTACATTGCTGTGTTTTTTCTGGTTGTAAATGCCTTATTAGCGCTGCTTACAAGCTTGTGCCCCGTGTAGTTTTGGCCGCTTTCACACGACTGCGCTTTATCCCCCCCCCCCCCCGCGAGCATGCTCGCGGTGGTCACGCCCTTTGCTTCTCCCTTCACGGGATTGCCTCTAGCGCTCACCTGTCGGCCTGCGCATTTTCTTGGCCCGGTGTAGCTCCGAGCGGTTCCTCAGCCCAACTGCGATTACCTCCTCGCACCCAGCCAGCGCGCCTGTGCCTAGTCGCATTTCTCCTGCGCTTCACCTCGGGGAGTGTTTTCCTTTCTCCCTCGGTGGCGCATTTGAGCTTCGGAGAGATTGTCTTGCCTGACACGCCTCAGGGAGTGTTTTTACTTTGCCGCCCCTGCCCTCTTCCTAACTTTTAACCCCTTGTTGCCTCTTACTTATAGTACTGGGCATTATGGAGATGGATAGCTCTCCGGAATCTACTTCTTTGAATGAAGAAGGCGAACCCTTTAAGCAAGACTTAAATACATTTATAAATTCATCTGTAGAAAATGCAGTGGAGATTTCTATGCGACGAATGTCTAAAGGAATGAAAAATTCCATGTTAAGCCTTCTGTCCAAGGCACCGGCTCAGTCTGTGGGGGATAGCAGACATAAAAAGGTGGGTTCCTCCTCTGCGTTGCTCGCTTCCAAAACAGGGTCGCGTCTGAGTTGCGAGGTTCCCTCGTGCTTGAATGAGGACCTAGTGCCTCCCAGGCCACCTGTTCAGGAGGGGATTGTAGGTAACGGGGGCAAACGAAAACTCAAAACGAAGAACGCACAGACACCCAAGAAATTAGTTATTTCTTCTATAATGGACACTGATGATGACATGCAGGACGCAGATGATCTTTTTGATCTCTTTGAAATTTCTCACCCTCCCTCCCCCTTCAAAAAATCCAAATCAGACTCTTTTGTTTTTGAACCAGTTTTTGATACTGAAGGAATGCCTATGTTTGATCCTTCCTCAATACGTCACCCTAATTCCACCGAGTGGTTGCCTGCTACTCATGTAGGCGAATACATTTCAGCCAGATTACGCCTTTCGTTGGAGACCTCGGTCAGGTCCAGGCTCAAATCCGAATGTCCCAAACCTTCTTTACCAGAAAAAATTACCATGGTGCCTGCGATTGACCAGCCGCTCCTCACCTTCTTTTCGAAGTTTGGTAAAGATCCCGCCAGTGGGTGAACAAAGCCTGGTCCACTTGCCAGGATAAACTGCTCGATGTGGTGGGCCCCCTGGCTCGTATTTTTGACATGGCTGAAGCTGCCTGCTTAGATGGTTCAGACCTGTCGGCCGAGGAGATCTCCATGTGGGTTCAGCGAGCCTTTTGTCTCCTGGGAAATGCAAATGCCGCCATTACACATGAGCGCCGAAAAGGCCTTTTGATTAAATTGGATCCCAATTTGGCCAATTTGGCTCCTCAAGATCCTTGTAGTAAGGCTAATGGTCTTCTCTTCGGCGACTCCTTGGTCAGGGACCTTAGTAGATTTGTGTCCACATTCGCGTCTTTAGTTAAGACACAACTGTCCATTAAAAAAAATGTTCTCCCCACTGATTTTTGGACGTCCCGGCAGAGGCAGGAGTCGCTCTTCCGGCCGTTCCTACAACAATCAAGGCTCCAGAGGATCCTTCAACAATTCTTCCCAAGACTACAAACCCCAATTCTACCGTCAGTGGGGTAGAGGTTTACAAGGACGCGGACAGAAGAACTATCGTACTAACCACAACAACCAACAAGGTATGTCTTTCTCCTCTTCCCCCTGTGGGAGGACGATTAAAACTGTTTCTTTCAAAGTTAACAAAGAGGGGGTTTTCATATTGTTACTGAGAGGGAAGGGGTCCCAGCGAGAAAGCATTCGTTTACCACAAAATTCAATAATAGTGATGATGCACTTAATGAGTCTACAATGTTTTAATCACAATGTAAATGAAACCAGAATATAGTATCCAACATTACTCATTTTTGAAAGGTTGAATAGTGCCCCTGGGAGTACGGGAGGAGTGATAAGGTGAGGATAGTGCAGGTAGGGAATAGTAACAATAAAAACAGACAAAAATCTTGAACAATTGTGAATCAATTGTGATATAAGGACAATAATAAATCCAAATAAATCATTTAAGCAAACACATGCCCCATTTAGTACATTAATGTAATAGTCTCAAATGTGGGGCTGGAGCATAAAGGACGGTTGTCGACGTTTCGACCCACAGATTTGCAGGAATTAGTTGAGACCTTGCGGTGGGGTCTTCATCAGGACTGGTAGGGGACTAGCAACCTAGTTAATCAGTGCTCATCTGCATATATCTTTAAAGGAAACCTCCATGTCAAGAGATTGAATTCATCTTAGTAGTGAGACAGTGCGTTAGGGCTGAAATCGTAAGCTGGCCCGGGGACGCTGGGCAATGGAAACCAGACGAGTTATCCGGGAATTGGAAATTGATTACGGTCGTCCCCAAGTGAAGACGAGGCGCTGTAAATGATTCAGAAGTCGCCCGCGGATTCAGAGTCGAACCGGCGTGTTCACAGCCGAGTATGCAATGGCATGAAATGGTGGATCGACCATTTAGATGCGTGGAACGGTTGAACTATCTTCGCCTCGCCCCCAGATCTTGTATTAGAATCAGACGCCAGCCTGGCGGGTTAGGGCGCCTGTTGTGGCCCAATATCGACTGGAGGTACACGGTCACGCGAGGAGTCGAAATTGCACATCAATTGTTTAGAGATGCTTGCAGGCTCCTTTGCAATCCAAAGCCTTTCAAAAAACAGAGTTCGCTGTTCCATCCTTCATATGGACAATGTTTCTGCGGTCCGTTACATCAACCATCTCGGCGGGACCAAATCCAAACCCCTTGCATAGTTGGCGAAGAGCCTTTGGGAGTACTGTCTGTCCAATCAACTTTCCTTAACAGAGGAATATCTTCCAAGAGATCTCAATTCAGTGGCAGACTGGCACTTTCGTTATCTTCAAGATGCCAGTGACTGGAAGCTGCTTCCATCTGTCTTTCTATCCCTCTCTCAAAAATGGGGCCCTTTCTTCATAGATCTCTTTGCTTCCCGCCTCAAAACAGTTGCCCTGGTTCTTCAGTTGGTGTCTGGATCCAGCAGCTCTTGCTACGGATGCGTTCCTGCAGGATTGGTCTCTCCACCTCAAATATGCTTTCCCACCTTTCATTATGATCAGCAGAGTTCTTTCCCAGATTCGTCACCAGTCGACCTCCCTGGTCCTTGTGGCCCCCTTTTGGAAATCTCAGATTTGGTTTCTGTCTCTTCTGGAAATGGTCATAGACTTTCCTGTACTCCTCCCTGCTCGCGAGGACTTGCTTTTGAGCCCGCTGGGGCTACATCACAGTTTCATTCTAGACCATTCCCTTTTTCTTTCGGCCTGGAAAGTTTCCGGCCTGTCCCTACTGACATCCACCTTTCACAAGAGGCTTCTCTCTTTATCAGCAAAGCCTTGGACCTCAAAAGCTTACAAATCCGCTTGGCCTCTTTGACCTAGATGTTGTTGGGAAAGGCATATCGATCCCCTATCAGCCCCTCTAAATTTTGTCGTCAGTTTCCTAACGTCTGAAGCTAGTGCAGGTAAGTCCTACAGAACGGTCAATTTGTATAGATCTGCTATTTCCCTCAATCATTCACCCATCGACAGCAAACCTGTAGGTGCCCATCCTTTATTCTGTCGTCTGCTAAAAGGACTTTGTTTTTCCAAACCTCCGTTGGCTAAGTATTCTAATTTATGGGATGTTTCTGTTCTCAAACTGTTCACTGATTGGCTAGATAATTCTGCTCTTTCTTTAAAAATGTTGTCAGCCAAACTTACCATGCTTTTATGTTTGGTTTCCATTAAACGTGTTTCGGATGTTAAAGCTTTCGATATTTCTTCACGTCAATTCTCTCCCACAGGTGTTGTGTTCCAGGTTTACAAAAGAACTAAGACTAGTCTAAATACTGTGTTTTATCCCTATTTTCCCTCTCATCCCCAGTTATGCATAGGTCAATGTCTAAAAGTGTATGAACAACGGACATCTGTTCTCAGATCGCCCTCATATTCCCAACTTCTAATTTCTTTCTGTAAACCCCATCTTCCTGTCTCTTCTGCTACTCTGTACGTTGGATTATGTCTCTTGCGGGCATCATTGTCTCTGTCTTCGAAGCTCACTCAACTAGCGGAGCCATGGCTTTTAAAGCCTTTTGGTCTGGTTCCCGACTGGAGGCCTCTGCGACGAATCCCGTTACTGCCTTCTCCTGGATGAATGTGGCTCAAGATCTTTGCTCCTGGACTTTGGCTTTTTCTATTGTTTTAGCAATTGTTCCACAGTTTTCTGACTTTATCTGAGCTGCTAGGCAGCGAAAAGAGGAAGCTGCGCAGTCATATATGACGTTTTATAGATTACTATGTCATGATTGGTTGTTAGGTATCGTTTTTATTACATTCCCATTGGCCACTGTGGTGTACCTGGGCCCCTGGGAACTGTAGTTTTTAGGTCTCGCCTAAGCTATCACATAAGCGATGCTTTGGCGAGATATTAAGTAAGGAACTTTTGGAAATGCTCCCAAAGGGTGCAGGCAGATGAGGTACAGTGCATGTGCACTGGGCGCGCGCACCATTTGTCAGCCTGCAGCCTTTGGGAGCACTTTCGCGGCTGTTTTGATGTTCTCAGTGAGCCGCTCACAAACAACCCCTGCCATCCATTCTCTCCTTGAAACTATAAACACATTAATAGTTGTTCTATTGAGAAGCCAAAGTTCAAATTGTCACAACAAACAAGTCCCACGTAATGTATCTTTCTGGTGGTAAAACTATACATATTTTGTTTCATACATGAGTCTTGCTCACAACCTTGGTGAAATGAATTCCCTCCCAAACTGAGATGTCCTTATGTACACTATAAACGACTTTTGGACAGTGCTTCTTTTAGAAACGCTAATTGGTACACAGACAAATACAAACACAAATAATTATATTAACCATGGGACGTTAGGCGGCATTCGGTGCCACAGAATCTAATACTGGCACTTCCATGCGCTTTGGGCTTCACTCTCATCCCACCCCAGTGATAGGTTCTTCCGGCCTGAAGACATACGCACTAGCGCCCCACCTCAGCATCTGCGAGCTTTAAACTTTTTCTGCTGGATATTTACATATGATTTCTTTAGGAGCATTTTTAGCACAAGTGACATCACACACTTTGACTGTGATGACATCACAAAGTTATATACTAGAAGTGTAGGGTAGAGCACCGCTATTTCAACTGGAAGATATGTGTTGTTTTCGTGCCTCCGGGGCTCTCTCCCCGTCTGGAGAGATATAATTCAAACCTCTGATAGCAGCTATACCTGGCTGGGTGTAGATGACCCCCCGGGCACCGATATGTGCTGAATCAGCTCTAAGTTTCCTGTTATTCAGATATTAAGTTCATAAAGATCAGTATTTCCAAATAAAACGGTTACTTCATTGTTCATATGTATTTCATTTATTCTTCATGAAATTATTTTCCAAAAAATCGTTTTCCATTATTTCACATGAAAATCCAATGCATTTCGGCAGTATTATTCTGCCTTCATCAGGGAAATAGAATATCTACAAATTAAAGAAACACATTTTTAATCTATGTACATATTTGTTATGTTGCATCTTTTTCAACTTAACTTTTCGATATTTACCAACATTTCATAATGACTAAATCAGTGAGCTTTCTATTTTAAATTCATAGGAACTTTAAATTCTCCTTAGCGCTATGGGAATGTTTCGAACTAGATTTCACTCCGTTTCTAAGACGGTTGGGTTCGTTACGCTCGATTACTGGCTGTTGTTTTCTGCCGTCTGTGAGGCGCTTGTTAAAAAGATATATAAAAGCCTCGCGTTGCGCGCTGGCGATGTCGGTCTAACCATAACCGAAAAACATAATGCGTGGGCTCACTGTTGCTAGACAAAGTATGATTGCTAGAATTATTGGTGTTTTACGCGCTTAAACCGCCTAAGTTAGTTATCAGCTTACCTCGGCGTTTCTACTCCTCGCGCCATTCCTCTACGGACTAATCCTGATTACTTCCGGTATTACGCCCCTGGCGCCTGCGCTCTATTTAACTCTCGCTGTTCCGTTTTTTTTATATGTGTGGTCTCGCTAGCTTTATTGGTATTCTATTCTAGGGGATCTGTGCCAGTGCTCGTTTCCACTATGTAATAGTGCTGCTGCTACGCTTGCACTGTAGAAATTATGCTCAAAGGTGTCAATACAATAAGTATATTTTACTCATTTAGTGTGACTCGAATGTTTATAAATAGCAAAGAAATTCTGTTCTTTCATTAAGTCCTCCGGGCTTCAGACTGCCCAGGTTATAAATCCAGTAATTCTCCTGTTTCAGCAACTTAGTTTTGTTCATGGAACCTTCCATTCTGGGCAGTGTTTCAAGTACGCATACTCGTAGTTGGCTGACATTATGTTGCATCTGCGTAAAGTGTTCCGCCACACTAGTTTTCTGGGATTTGAGTCTGATAGTGCTTTTATGTTCATTTATGCGAACTTTCAGTTTTCGTTCCGTGTGTCCCACATAAACGTCTCCACAAGGACATTTAATCATGTAGATTAAGTTGCTTGAGTCGCATGTTGCATTCACTTTTAGTGATATGGGGTAACCCCTTTGTGGGTGTGTTATGCTTGCTCCTTTAATGATGTTGTTACACGTGTTACAATTATAACACGGGATCGTGCCTCGGAATGATGTTGCAGTATGCTTTTCTTCCTGTGGTTTTAAGAAATCTGCTAAATTTTTAGCACGGGTATGTGCAAAAATTGGTTCCTCTGAAAAAATTCCTTTAAAGTCTGGTTCCATTGTTAGCATTGACCAATGCTTTTTGATAATTTGTTTAAATTGGGTGCTGACTGTAGAGAATTTGCTCACGCATGTGATGCGATTGCTGGATATAGGTGTTTTTCGGATTAGTAACTCTTGTCTGGATTTCTGTTGGGCTCGTATTAATGCAGTTTGTGTGATGTCTGGAGGATATCCCCTTTCGATGAATCTTTGTTTCATTTCGTTCATTTGTTCTCTGCATTTTGAAGCCTCTGAGACCACTCTCTTCACCCGTAACATCTGAGAATATGGGAGGTGTTTCTTGAGGGCTGGAGGATGGTGGCTATTGAATTGCAACAGGTTGTTTCTGTCTGTTTGTTTACGATATAAGTTTGTGGAAAATTCATCAATTTCTTTAGTTATCTCAACGTCAAGGTATTGAATTCTGGATTCTTGAATATTCCATGTAAATCCAATTTGATCTATTTTCGTATCCATGTTTTGTAATTGATGTTGAAGTATGTTCTGGGAACCTTTCCATATCAGAAAAATATCATCTATGAATCGTACATACATGACTGTGTTGTTGTTCCAAATCGTGTCTTGAAACACATGTGCTTCCTCGAATGCTGCCATGAACAAATTTGCATAAGCCGGAGCGGCGCAATTTCCCATGGATGTCCCGCTTTGTTGCATGAACCATTTTTTGTTATGTTCAAAATAACTGTGTTGCAATGTAAACTGCATGAGTTCTAAAAGAAAAACTTGTTGTTCTTGTGGATAATCACTTTCAAGAAGGGCGCTTTCAATAGCTTCCAAACCTTGCTGATGCGGTATTGAAGTATAGAGGGCTTTTACATCAATGGTAGCCATTATCATGCTTTCATCTGGTTGGATGGAGGACAATTTGATAAGGAAGTCTGTGGTGTCTTTCAGATATGATCTGGTTTTCAGTACTAGTGGTTGTAAATATCTGTCCAGGTACTTCCCAACTGGTTCGTGGATACTTTGTTTGGTGGACACGATGGGTCTGCATGGTGGTTTCAATAGGTCTTTATGAACCTTAGGGACTAGGTAAATGGTTGGAGTTCTTTGATGTTCTTGTGTGAGATATTTGAGTGTTTTTTCCGTGATAGTTCCTTGACCGTGAGCTTTCTGAACTATACTCAACAGGACTTTTTTGATTTCTGTTGTGGGATTAGTTCCGATCTCCATGTATAAATTCGTGTCACTTAGGTGTTCATTCATTGTGTTTATTCAAACTCACAAGAAAATTGCGCCTCAGACATTTCTTCGAAAATATCGTGGAAAAACAACCCACAATGGAAACAGATGAACTAAAGGGATTAAAAGCCAGAAGTACATACATGCCCCCGATTAGCCACAAAACAATAGACCTATACGAACAACTATGCAGTAAAGACTTAAAACAACTGAGCACCAAACAAAAACCGCACAAAATGAACATCACTAAGAAAGAATTTGGAATCCTCAAATCCATAGCCGAGAATCAAAACATCATATGTCAAAAGGCAGACAAGGGGGGTGCAACGGTTATCCTCAACAAAACATACTATCAAAACACAATGAATGAACACCTAAGTGACACGAATTTATACATGGAGATCGGAACTAATCCCACAACAGAAATCAAAAAAGTCCTGTTGAGTATAGTTCAGAAAGCTCACGATCAAGGAACTATCACGGAAAAAACACTCAAATATCTCACACAAGAACATCAAAGAACTCCAACCATTTACCTAGTCCCTAAGGTTCATAAAGACCTATTGAAACCACCATGCAGACCCATCGTGTCCACCAAACAAAGTATCCACGAACCAGTTGGGAAGTACCTGGACAGATATTTACAACCACTAGTACTGAAAACCAGATCATATCTGAAAGACACCACAGACTTCCTTATCAAATTGTCCTCCATCCAACCAGATGAAAGCATGATAATGGCTACCATTGATGTAAAAGCCCTCTATACTTCAATACCGCATCAGCAAGGTTTGGAAGCTATTGAAAGCGCCCTTCTTGAAAGTGATTATCCACAAGAACAACAAGTTTTTCTTTTAGAACTCATGCAGTTTACATTGCAACACAGTTATTTTGAACATAACAAAAAATGGTTCATGCAACAAAGCGGGACATCCATGGGAAATTGCGCCGCTCCGGCTTATGCAAATTTGTTCATGGCAGCATTCGAGGAAGCACATGTGTTTCAAGACACGATTTGGAACAACAACACAGTCATGTATGTACGATTCATAGATGATATTTTTCTGATATGGAAAGGTTCCCAGAACATACTTCAACATCAATTACAAAACATGGATACGAAAATAGATCAAATTGGATTTACATGGAATATTCAAGAATCCAGAATTCAATACCTTGACGTTGAGATAACTAAAGAAATTGATGAATTTTCCACAAACTTATATCGTAAACAAACAGACAGAAACAACCTGTTGCAATTCAATAGCCACCATCCTCCAGCCCTCAAGAAACACCTCCCATATTCTTAGATGTTACGGGTGAAGAGAGTGGTCTCAGAGGCTTCAAAATGCAGAGAACAAATGAACGAAATGAAACAAAGATTCATCGAAAGGGGATATCCTCCAGACATCACACAAACTGCATTAATACGAGCCCAACAGAAATCCAGACAAGAGTTACTAATCCGAAAAACACCTATATCCAGCAATCGCATCACATGCGTGAGCAAATTCTCTACAGTCAGCACCCAATTTAAACAAATTATCAAAAAGCATTGGTCAATGCTAACAATGGAACCAGACTTTAAAGGAATTTTTTCAGAGGAACCAATTTTTGCACATACCCGTGCTAAAAATTTAGCAGATTTCTTAACCACAGGAAGAAAAGCATACTGCAACATCATTCCGAGGCACGATCCCGTGTTATAATTGTAACACGTGTAACAACATCATTAAAGGAGCAAGCATAACACACCCACAAAGGGGTTACCCCATATCACTAAAAGTGAATGCAACATGCGACTCAAGCAACTTAATCTACATGATTAAATGTCCTTGTGGAGACGTTTATGTGGGACACACGGAACGAAAACTGAAAGTTCGCATAAATGAACATAAAAGCACTATCAGACTCAAATCCCAGAAAACTAGTGTGGCGGAACACTTTACGCAGATGCAACATAATGTCAGCCAACTACGAGTATGCGTACTTGAAACACTGCCCAGAATGGAAGGTTCCATGAACAAAACTAAGTTGCTGAAACAGGAGAATTACTGGATTTATAACCTGGGCAGTCTGAAGCCCGGAGGACTTAATGAAAGAACAGAATTTCTTTGCTATTTATAAACATTCGAGTCACACTAAATGAGTAAAATATTCTTATTGTATTGACACCTTTGAGCATAATTTCTACAGTGCAAGCGTAGCAGCAGCACTATTACATAGTGGAAACGAGCACTGGCACAGATCCCCTAGAATAGAATACCAATAAAGCTAGCGAGACCACACATATAAAAAAAACGGAACAGCGAGAGTTAAATAGAGCGCAGGCGCCAGGGGCGTAATACCGGAAGTAATCAGGATTAGTCCGTAGAGGAATGGCGCGAGGAGTAGAAACGCCGAGGTAAGCTGATAACTAACTTAGGCGGTTTAAGCGCGTAAAACACCAATAATTCTAGCAATCATACTTTGTCTAGCAACAGTGAGCCCACGCATTATGTTTTTCGGTTATGGTTAGACCGACATCGCCAGCGCGTAACGCGAGGCTTTTATATATCTTTTTAACAAGCGCCTCACAGACGGCAGAAAACAACAGCCAGTAATCGAGCGTAACGAACCCAACCGTCTTAGAAACGGAGTGAAATCTAGTTCGAAACATTCCCATAGCGCTATGGAGAATTTAAAGTTCCTATGAATTTAAAATAGAAAGCTCACTGATTTAGTCATTATGAAATGTTGGTAAATATCGAAAAGTTAAGTTGAAAAAGATGCAACATACCAAATATGTACAATCAATCAATCAATCAATGGCATTTGTAAAGCGCGCTACATACCCGTAGGGTCTCAAGGCGCTGGGGTGCCGCTACTGCTCGAACAGCCAGGTCTTCAGCTTCTTCCTGAAGGAGAGGTGGTCTTGGGTCAGGCGCAGGTCGGGAGGGAGGGAGTTCCAGGTCCTGGCGGCCAGGTAGGAGAAGGACCTTCCTCCTGTTGTCGCTCTTCGGATGCGGGGGACGGCGGCGAGGGCGTGGTTGGCTGATCGGAGGTGGCGTTTGGGAGCGTAGAAGTTGAGTCGGCTGTTGAGGTAGCTCGGGCCTTGGTCGTGTAGGGCTTTGTGTGCGTGGGTGAGGAGGCGGAAGGTGATTCTTTTGTTGACGGGGAGCCAGTGAAGGTCTCTCAGATGTCCGGAGATGTGGCTGGTTCGTGGGATGTCGAGGATGAGTCTGGCTGAGGCGTTCTGGATCCGCTGGAGTCTCTTCTGGAGCTTGGCGGTGGTACCGGCGTAGAGGGCGTTGCCGTAGTCCAGTCGGCTGGTGACGAGGGCCTGGGTGACGGTCTTCCTGGTCTCGGTGGGGATCCACCAGAAGATCTTTCATAGCATGCGTAGGATGTTGAAGCACGCTGAGGAGACGTTGTTGACTTGCCTGGTCATGGTGAGGGAGGAGTCCAGGATGAAGCCCAGGTTGCGTGCGTGGTCTGTCGGTTTGGGTGCGGTGCCCAGGGCGGGAGGCCACCAGGAGTCGTCCCAGGCGGAGGGCGAGGAGCCCAGGATGAGGACCTCCGTCTTGTCCGAGTTCAGTTTCAGGCGGCTGGTCGTCATCCACTCGGCCACCTCTTTCATCCCTTCGTGCAGGTTGGCTCTGGCGGCGGCGGGGTCGTTGGTCAGGGAGAGGATCAGCTGGGTGTCGTCGGCGTAGGAGATTATGCTGAGGTTGTGTTTGCGTACGATGGCCGCGAGGGGGCTCATGTAGACGTTGAAGAGGGTGGGGCTCAGAGATGATCCTTGAGGGACGCCGCAGGTGACTTCGGAGGCCTCTGACTTGAACGGTGGAAGGCGGACTCTCTGTGTTCTTCCGCCGAGGAAGGAGATGATCCATTCCAGCGCCTTGTCCTGGATTCCGATGTTGCTGAGGCGCCGTACTAGGGTGCGGTGGCAGACCGTGTCGAATGCCGCGGAGAGGTCTAGGAGGATGAGGGCCACTGTTTCTCCATTGTCCATCAGGGCTCGGATGTCATCGGTGGCGGCGATGAGGGCGGTCTCGGTGCTGTGATTGGCTCGGAAGCCGGACTGTGAGGGGTCGAGGGATCCGTTCGTCTCGAGGAAGGCGGCCATCTGCTTGTTGACGGTCTTCTCGATGACTTTAGCTGGAAACGGGAGGAGCGAGATGGGGCGGTAGTTCTTGAGGTCGGTGGGGTCTGCTGTTGGTTTCTTGAGTAGAGCGCTGAGTTCGGCGTGTTTCCAGCTCTCGGGGAAGATGGTGGTGTCGAAGGATGTGTTGATGATGTCTCGCAAGTGGGGTGCGATGACAGCGTCGGCCTTGTTGAAGACGTGGTGAGGGCAGGGGTCGGTCGGAGATCCGGAGTGGATGGAGTTCATCGTGCGGATGGTGTCTTCGGTGCTGATCGGGGTCCAGGCGTGGAGGGTGGTGGTGGGGGGTGGTTGTTCGGTCATGGTGTGCGTTGGTTGGTTGTTGAAGCTGTTGTGTATGTCCGTGATCTTGTTGTGGAAGTATGAGGCGAGGGAGTTGCAGAGGTCTTGCGATGGGGTGATGTCGTTGTTTCCTGCGCTGGGGTTGGAGAGCTCTTTCACGATGTTGAAGAGTTCCTTGCAGTTGTGTGTGTTGTTGTCCAACCGGTCCTTGAAAGCTGTTTTCTTGGCGGCGCGGATCAGCTGGTGGTGTTTTCGGGTGGCAAGTTTGAAGGAGGTCCTGTTGTCCGGTGTCGGTTCCCTTTTCCAGACTTTCTCGAGGGCTCGGCAGTTCTTCTTGGAGCTCTTGAGTTCGTCGGTGAACCATGGGGCCTTCTTGCTGCCGGGTCTGCTAGGCGGGATATACATAGATTAAAAATGTGTTTCTTTAATTTGTAGATATTCTATTTCCCTGATGAAGGCAGAATAATACTGCCGAAATGCATTAGATTTTCATGTGAAATAATGGAAAACGATTTTTTGGAAAATAATTTCATGAAGAATAAATGAAATACATATGAACAATGAAGTAACCGTTTTATTTGGAAATACTGATCTTTATGAACTTAATATCTGAATAACAGGAAACTTAGAGCTAATTCAGCACATATCGGTGCCCGGGGGGTCAGCTACACCCAGCCAGGTATAGCTGCTATCAGAGACATCACAAAGTTGCCATCCTCTTCCACCCATAGCCCCTCAAAGGCCGCCTATTTGCTGTCAAGGGTTTGGGGAAAGATAAGAAATTAAAGCTGCAGAAAGTAGATATGCCTCTACTTGTGATCACTTTCGTGGCCACTTTGATGTTCTCAGTGAGCCGCGCGGCCACTGAGAACATCAAAGCGACACTGCTTCCTTCCCAAGTGGCCTTTTAACATACCTCTTACCTTCTCTCCTACTCTCTTTGTATTTTCCTTTATTCTGCTTCTTCTGTTGCAGCCTCCTTTTCGATGTGTCCCTCGTTTCCACTGTTTTCGTGTTCTCCCATGTCCGTGTTTCCCTCTTATGTGCTCAGCTTTTCCTACACCCCCATACACATAACTGTAATCTTTTGTATACAGTTACATCTTCCACGCTCTCCAACTATAGCATCCTTTTATTAAATGAATGTGGCGCAGGGGGATTTCCTTGTTTGTTTTACAACCCATCAATTATGCCTTTATTTGGTTTGGTTTTGGTTTCCAATGTAAAAGCAGATAGTGCCGCTTTTTTTTTTATTAAACAATTGTGGTTCAAGCCAAAACTCTACAATCAAGGCTGCCTTTTGGCGTGGGCGGGTTTAGCCCAGGACCAGGGTACCAATCTGTATGGAGCTGTACGCATTAAAGCCCTGCAGACAGCAACACCCCTCTTACATGGTTCCAGTGATTCCGATTAAATTGCTTGAATTTTTTTTGTTTTGAATGCTTCTTAACCTCTTCGCCGCTAATGACAAGGGTAACTCGTCATGGAGTTTCCATTGATTTCAATGGAAATTACATAAAAGAAAGAAAATAGCCTTAGCAGCCAAGTGGTTAATGTCCTGGGACCTGTGGCACACTTCAAAGACCTTTCTTGGGTGTGCCCCTAGCCCTGGAGCACATTGGAGTGCATAGTGTCAGTGCACCTCGAATCCCTAGGGCTTTTAGAGCCTCTTGAAAATGGAGGCGTTCGGTGGCAGTGTTAAGGGTAGCGACTGGGGAATATGTGACGGGGAATCCTTGAACTTTCTATCCATATACGATGCTGTACAACTAAGCACTCAGAAGGGATCTTGAGGCTACGTATGGAGCAGCATACAGAAATATCGTCCGAGGGGGCGTGGTTTGGACGCCGAGGAAGATGGCGGTTTAGAGCGTCTCTCCTCCCGTAACGCGGATCCAAATAAGAGATTGAAACCTTTATATCCGGCCGAATCTTGGATGCGGTAGCAGTTCCATGAATCTGACGATGAAGGAAGTGCAGCGAGCTGTTTTTTACGAGTGGAGATGCCCGAGAGCCTGTAAACTTTGAAGAGACCTAGATCGCTCCAGCCGTGACGCCGGCGGGAAAGCGAGTGTGCAGTGCCTCCGTGACTAGCGAACAAAGCCGATTAACTTATCCATGCGGTGAGGGCTTGAGGGGCTCGAGCCCGACCGGGAACAACAGCGGACCCCTAATCGGCACTACGGATGCGTGAGTACAATCCAGCTTTACAGCGACTCGCCACGGATAACGCTTCTGGCGCTCAGAACCTTTACTAAGATGGCGGCCGCCATTTTTCACAACTGCCTGACGCGATCTCACTCCGCATCTAACCCTAATTGAACAATAATGGGAACCTTGCATAACAGCAAATTAACAACCATCGTACTGCTTGAGCACAGGGGTCTACCCATTTGATGAGGGTCTGGTCAGCGAGTGGCGCACATGAGTCCCCTAAGCACAGTGTTTGCCTCTAAGAAGCCACGTGTCCTGGCGGTCATGAGCGATCTTTCGCAGCGTCCCGGAGTGCGCTCAATGTCAGACCCACGAGTGCTCCCTCGCTGCTTCACAATCACGGTCTGGGCCCACTGTGTTTAGATCTATACCAATAGCGGTCTTGCATCCAGCCTGAATATGTGCAGCGCCCTAAACAAAAAGCTGCTTTTTGCGTGTGACAAAGAAGCAGAGTGAATGAAAACTGGAGAATGTGGTTTTTCAAATTAATCTCAGCCGCTAAGTACCTTACAGCGCTCAAAAGAATCGGCTCTCATTGACTTTGTCCCAAAGAGATTGCGTTGCAGCTCTAATTAACCTGTTCAACCTACAATTGACATCAATGGTGAGAAACTTTTATATGTTGTGTGTTCTGCTGTAGGATCTATGGCAGTGCGCTTACAAATGCTGTGAGAGACTCTCAATGTCCTTGAAACTATCACAATAAGAGGAAGTGCATTGCTGCTGCACGTGCCAATTCACAACCATCGGCCAATTTACATTCCGGATAAGTCTTCATTTGGATCAGACCCTCTAAGGTCCCACCCCCTGGCTACCTGCTCTGTGATTCCCATATAATCCAACGGAGTCAATACATACCAGTTCTACGTGCTTGTAGCCACGTCTCCCACGAGGCAACGGCTAGTCTCCGGAGCAGGCATAATGGACACCAAGGAGCAAAATACCCTGAAAAGGGTTAAGTCCGACCATTCAAACCCAGGATCTCCTATCAAAACCAAGAAAGTCACCACCGACGCAATAGACATGATCCTAAGCAGGCTAGATGAGGTTAAGGACCTAGCCAAAACAACCAAAGAAGAAGTAGTGGCAATTCGGCAGGATATAAGGGATACTAACGCGCGTCTTGCAGAGACGGAGTCAAGGATTAGCCGGCTTGAAGACATTGAAGTTAAAACGTGTGCGGCTCTAAAACACTTGAACATATCTTCGGACCAAACAACAAGGAAGCTGGCCGAATTGGAGGACAGGAATAGGAGGGGGAACCTACGCATTTTTGGTGTACCGGAGGGATCGGAGGACTCGCAGGGCTCCTGTGTCCAATTCCTGGAATCATGGTTTGCTCAAGCCACAAATTTGACCTTTGTCCATCCCCTAGAATTCGACAGGGCACACAGAGTTCCGGGGAGGATCACCAAAACGCAAAAAGGACCCAGACCCATCGTCTGTAAGCCACTACGATATCAGCACGTGGAACAAATCCGCGCCTTTGTCCGGAAACACAACCATATTTTATGGAAGGACGCAAAGATTTACACCTCACAGGACTATAGCAAAGATACGGTAGATGTGAGGAAAGTGTTCCTGGCCCTACGTCCACAACTGAAATCAAGGGGTTATCAATTTGGTTTTGTAGGCCCAGCAAAGTACAGAGTGATCGTTCGTGGGTCTCCTCACATCTTTTCAGACCCGATGAAACTCAAACGTATGTTAGATGATTTGGAAGAACGCGACATGGACACCAACAATCCTGACAATATGGCCGCCTCGGCTTCTGGCTACAAATGAATATCCTTTGATTAACCTAACTATATATAACCCTACTGGTTGCTCTGATTCACCATATTAATGGGCTTGTAGCTCTGGTGGTTGCGCGGCCAGGTGAGCTGTTCTCTGGTTAAGACAAGGGTTGAACTGCTTGGAATGTTTGCCTAAGTACGCGCCTAACTAGTGTTTTGCCTCAATGCTCTGATCTACTATTTTGCTTTATTGCTCTGACCTGTTATTATGGTGCTAAACACTGTATGCCTTCGTAAGTTGCCTTCAACTACCTTGAATAATGGGGATGGGGCGGTAGAAGCTGGCCGACAGGTTAAAACCCTTATTGGTAACGACGCTTTTCTTCAGGATGTTAAGATTCTTGGTGATAGGTACGACAGGTTATAATAAGCCACTCCTTCTCACAGATCTCTTCTTTGTAGACTTTAGGATGCTCCTGCTCAGTAGGTCTGGCAATGTAAATCAGTCCACAACTGCTTCCTCTAGATCTCCAAACACAAAGCTGTCCCATTTGCTGTTAAGTATACAAGTTTTTGTTTAGAATTGACGGAGCTGCGGTTCCGAAGTTGAGTTACATCGTTCATGGATCTAGCAGACTTAGCATAAGGTTTAATGCTTCAAGAAATTGTTCCAATGTTTCTACTATATTAACATTGACGGGAGGGACCACCGATTTTCCTCAAGTCACCATGCTTACTACTTGCGGGTGGGGAGGGGGGATTGGGGGATAGTGGGGGGTGTATGTTGTATGATTTGGTTCTCATTTTCATTTTCATTTTCTTGCTTATTCTTTGTATTGACAAGATGCATGCCATCCTTACAAGCTTTCACGATTGCTCGATGTCCTAGTCGGTCAGGTGCCACACTCAGCAAGCTGAGGGGAACATACTTCTCTAAGAATCATACTGATCTTATCATGTTCATAATTGTTTGAAATGATACATTCTACACTTGACACGCCGCTTGGGGTGGCCACCGAAGACAAATTAAAAATCCTGTCCCTGAATGTAAAAGGATTAAATCAACCCATAAAAAGACAAAAGATATTGGATTATTTGCGCAGGCAAAAAGGCGATATTGTATTATTACAGGAAACCAAACTAGATACGAAACAATTCTATACGTTACGGAATAAATTCTATTCTGAAGTGGTAGGTTCAGAGGCAGTGGGCAAGAAGAATGGAGTATTGCTACTAATAGCGAAAAAGTCCAAAGTGGAATTATTATCCTCATCGGCTGACGAAAAAGGTAGATGGGTTACGGCCAGGTTGAGCAGAGATAATACAGAATTCTATGTCACCGACATCTATGCCCCTAATACTAGTGACCTACGTTTTTGGGATGGCCTAGCGAAGCAAGTTGAGACTATTCCAGACTCGGTCGTGCACTTACTGGCTGGGGATTTCAATCTTCCATTAGATCCAACCCTAGATAGAGACTCACGGTGCAATTTCAAGCCAAACAAATCACACAAAGCATTCCTTAATTTGTGCCATCGTTTTCATCTGGTTGACACATGGAGAATACAAAATCCCACGGATAGGGACTACACGTTCTACTCCTCCCCACACGACTCCTATTCGCGTATTGATTACATCTTTATTACACAGAATGGGGTTCCGAGGATAGAGGATACATCTATTGAACCGAGAGTCATGTCGGATCATTCATGTATCTCCCTCTCCATCACCAACATTAAACCCTCCCCAAGACAAACATCGTGGAGATTAAATGATGAGATCTTAAATAAAGACCAACATCGGATTGCTATCCAATCCGCTATCCGTTCGTATCTAGAGCTGAATGGGAGAGGGGACACCTCAGATCTTGTACGTTGGGAAGCCTTGAAAAGTACGCTCAGAAGGTTATGCATCAAAATTCGCTCAGCGATGAATAAAGAACATAACATTAAACTGGAAACACTAGAACGTGAGATATCGGAATTAGAAAATAAACACCAGATAGATAGAGATAACGAGAAACTCAATACAATGACTAATAAGAAATATGAATACAATAAACTGGTGAGTGAAAGGGCAGGTGTATGGTTTGACAGAAGAGGAAGATTTAAACTCTGCGAATCCAATAAGGCGGGCAAAAGCTTGGCCGCTTACCTAAAATTCAAAGTTCAGAAAAACTCAATCAATGTCATTAAGGACACTGCAGGGGTAGGCCACTCAGAACCAAATGAAATAACTGAAGTTCTTAAGGACTTCTATGAGACGCTATACGCTAAAAATACATCGGTAGAAGAGGGGAGGATTCAGGACTACCTGAACGATTGTGATTTACCAAAGCTATCATCGGAAGAACAACGGAGTCTCAACGACCCGATCACGGCGAATGAAATAGAGAAAGCGGTCAAAGGCCTAAAATGTGGTAAAGCGCCTGGTCCTGATGACTTCACTGCTAAATTCTACAAAAGTTTTACCTCATCTCTAGTAGACCCTCTTCTCCACCTGTTCCAAGAAATTAGCGACACGGGTGAGGTGAAGGGAACCCTAGCAGAGGCAATTATAGCGGTACTCCCCAAAGATGGTAAGGACCCATCCCTGCCAAAAAATTATAGACCCATTTCCTTAATTAATCTCGACTGTAAGATCCTAGCTATGATTCTTTCGGCCCGGCTTCAGCGAGTTCTCCCCAACCTAATCCACCCATCTCAGGCAGGATTTTTAAAACATAGACTATCCAGTGATAACACCAGAGTACTGGCACATGTGCTGGAGAAAGCAAAACTTCTAGATACCCCCACAGCGGCAATAACGTTAGATGCCGAAAAGGCTTTTGACAAAGTCGATTGGGCTTTTCTCGAAGCAGTATTGCACAAATTCAACTTAGGCGTAACATTCACGAAACTTGTAATGTCCCTCTATGCCTGTCCTACTGCGAAGGTTAGAGCAGGTGGCTCCTTTTCTTCATCTTTCTGTCTGAAACAGGGAACGAGACAGGGTTGTCCTCTCTCCCCATCCTTGTTCTTGCTAGCAATTGAACCGTTCCTATATCATATAAGTCATAATGATGCCATTGCTGCTATCCCATTCAATGGCTGCACTGTAAAACTAACCGCATATGTGGACGATGTACTCATTATGTTGGAAAGAGAGGATGAAGCTATTTCTGCACTAATGAATACTATCGATGAATACTCCAGGGTCTCAGGCTATAAACTAAACAAGGATAAAACTGAGGTCAAACTCCTGAATAATATCGGAAATAAGGACATCCTCGGAACCTCTGGCCTCACCTGGCAGCAACAATATTTTAAATACCTGGGCCTTGATTTTGGGAAAGGTTTAATATCAACCTTAAAAGTGAATGAGGAACTAACCTTAAAAAAGATCTCCACACTGTTAGACGGCTGGTCACCCAAGTTTCCCTCCTGGTGGGGTAGGGCTGAAACTCTTAAAATGATGTCCACTGCACTGGTGAACTATTTAGCTAGCATGCTCCCCATGACTTTTACGGACGATTTTATCAAAAAAGTGGATAAGCTGTTTGGGGGTTTCTGTGGCGAGGGAAAAAAGCCAGGATATCATTAAAAAAGTTGCAACTAGCAAAAGAGAAAGGCGGCCTGGGCCTTCCCTCGTTCAGGAACTACCAGATGGCTTTCCTCTGCAAACAGGGAGCTCTCTGGCTGGTAGACTCTCCATCCTATGTTCCAGTGTGGTTAACTATTGAAAAATCTATCATCTCACATGCACCCCTCCCAACCCTCCTTACTATGGACTTAGCACACTTACCTCATTCCAAATACATCCTGTTGAATACTAGACGAGCTTTGTTAAGGCTTGACCAATCCCATAAAACTAGTTCCACTATCAAAAAAATCACCTTTGTGTCACTGTGGAGAAACCCTATGTTCAAGTTAGATGGCAAAACCCTTTCTTGGGACCTGTGAGCTGAAAAGGGCATTAACATGGTTAAGGACCTCTACGATGGTCCACAACCCATTCCCTTCTCGAAACTACAGATGACCTATAACCTGCTCCCCATAGATTTTTACCATTTCCTGAAATTGAAATCCATCATCTCTAAACGTAACCTTATCACTGACTCACCTTGGCTTGTGACACGTCTGCCACATCTGACTCATGCTGGCCACTTCGTGTCTAAAGTCTATAGGCTACTCCTACCTCTGCCCAAGAAATCCCACAGACTGGCGGAAGGCAAATGGGAATCGGAATCTAACTCAACGGGAATAGCGATAGACTGGGATGTAATACATAAAATTGCCTTGTCCAATAAGGTATCGGTCGGCGCTCGAGGGTTGAGAGGACGCCGACCGCTACTCTGTCACCGGTAACATCTAACTTAGCTGCATTTAGGCTGTGTGTAACACGCTAGCTAGGAGCAGGCTCCTATACTGAATGAATTAAATGCTTTGTGTTTTTACGTTGCAGTAACTTTCTCGAACGGGGAGTAAGGACCATGCTCACCTAAGGGAGCTGGATTCCGTTTTTAGCATAATTTCATCACTGGTATGAGAGCCAAAACTGCATGCAGGGTAAACAGAATTCTTGCATTTATTTACTAATATAGCATGGTGTTTTGATATTCTGAGATGCAGAACACAGAGAGGGACACCAGGTGACCACACTCTTGCTTGTTTATGTTACAGCACCCAAGCTTCAGTGTCTCTTGCAGTGGCATTTAAAGTGTATTGCCCTGAAGAAATTGCCTGATAGAAACCAAGGCAATGAAACATGTCGGCTGTAAGTAGAGAGTGAATCGATAGGTAGTATTTACTCTCTTCTTTTTTAGTATATGTGTGTTCACTGTTTTGCAACAGAGAAGGGAATGAAAGTAAAGTTTATGGTCCCAGTTGCGCAGTGACTTATATGTTAAATGTTGTCAGTTTTGTCACATATAAGTTGTGTCCACTGCACCATTCACTGTCTTTTTATTTTTGAGGTTCGAGACACGTTTTTGGTTTTAGCTTGATGGCACCGATGATGAGAACAGGGCCATCCTGGTGAGTACCAACCAGGGGTCCCATTGGTGGTGCGCCCGTGAGGTGCCATCTCGCTTTTTCACACATTTTTTGTTTGTGCTGTCCTGTTTGTTTCAATCAGAGAGGTTGTTGTTTTAAAGAGGCAATAGATTGAATCATCTTAGGATTCTCTTAAGAATAGAGAGATCCCTTGGATTACGAATGTTGACCATAGATGTTTACAATGCAGCAAATGAATATTGCCATGAGAACTAGGACTGTTGTTGTTTATTAGCTTTCAGAGTGGAGGGCGTCCTAGTTCGGTTTGTCTTTCCCTCTAGACTCCTATTTTTGTAGTAATCCCCAATTCTTAGCCAGACAAAATACATGCTGCTGAACCGAACGTTCTGGACTCCACATAGGCTGTATAAATGCCACCTGAAAGACACACCCAATTGCTGGAATTGCCAGACGGCGACCGGGGATCTTGCCCATAAGCTTTTTTTACTGCCCTATATTGCAGACATTCTGGGAGAAAATCTTTGCTTATATTCACCAAATCTTTAAAATTGACCCCGTAAAGGATGTTATCTACGTTATACTAGGTGCACTAGACACTCAGTTGCCAGACAACCATGACCGTCAACTTTTAGATCTAATGTTAACACTGGCATGCAAGGTCATCCTTTGCAAATGGAAAAGCTCTACGGAGGTCAATTTTAAAATCTGGCAAGAGTGGCTCTCCTTTTTAGGACTCGCCTGCTGTCGCATGTGCACAGCTGGAAGCTCTATAGGGGCTTAAACAGCGTTTAAACAAGCACAATTCCACTGGTGATTTCTTCAAGTGCATGTGCGCTTTTTAGGGCATTGTGCAAGCGCAAGCCGTAAAAAGCGTGTGCACAATGCCACCAGCCGCCTGCCTGCCTGCCTCTCATTACCACATCAAAGGCAGCTTCTCAGCGTGCTCTCACCCCTAATTATTCACGGCCGGCCGGCCGTACTTTCAGTTTCACGGCCGCCGGCCGTGTCTCCTTTCATGCATCTACTTTAGTTTGCATTTCTCTTCTCATGACTTCTGGTGACTTGTTGTAGTATGCACGCGTTACTTTTTGTTTACTGTTGGTAGTGGATTTAATAGTCTCTGCAGGAGAGAGCTGGATCATCAACAGAAGCAACAGGTTTTACGTTTTTCAGTGCGACCATGCATCTACTTTAGTTTGCAATATAAAAATGAAACAAGGTGCACTAGGTTGTAAGCACTTGCACATCTCGTCAATTGCCATACAAGCAGGAGAAATACTTTTTTCTTTTTAAATACGATCATTCCCTCGTGATGAAATAAGAGACCCGACCACCCTCGATGCCTTGCAATTTTATTACATATGTGCTCAGGAGCCAATATAAACATTTCCATTTGTAAAGGAAGGTTATAATCTTCCTTCGAATCGGTCAGATGTGTACTTGCAGGCATGGAAGCAATTTTTACATGATATAAAAATAAAATCAATACCCCATCAGTCTATCAGCAAGGAATATGCAATTATTAAGAAATGCTGCATTTTGTTTATATTTTAAGCCCTAGGAGCGAGATGCATCAAAAAACTTAAGCAGGTGCAGTTTCATTAAAAAAAAAAAAGCTTCGACAAAGTCAATATTAGGTATGGCATTGGTTAGCATCCTTTTGGCTTGCCAATGTTGGATTTGCCACGTTTGTTTTGATAAAACGTTATTGTTGAGGAAGCTGCGAACCCTCGTTAACATAGAATAAAACAAATTGTTCACAAGCAAAAAAACATTTGTATCTCAAAAAGCACACATAGCTATAGCAGTCCCTTGCACGAGGAAACAAGTCATTGAACGTTTTTAGTTGCAACACTTATTACAAGGGTTGAATGTTTACTGACATCGGATTACTTTCAATCAAATTTATAGAAACTGGTAGATTAGATACATCCAAGTCACGTAAATACAAAACATGTTGCATTACAAATGCTATAGGTGTCACATTTGCGAAAGTTATCACTATTGGCATTGTAAATGACAAAGCTGTTAATTTAACTAATTGAAAAAATAACACATAAATAAAAAAATAACATTTATAAGACCAATAGCTCAAACTTTCCTAATGCGAGCCCTATTGCATTTATAATGCTTGTTGAGAGGAGCAGATAACCCAGCGCTGCAATCGGCTACATGGAAGCCTTCCAGCTAAAAATTTTGGAAATCTCTAGATGCATCGTCTTTTCACTATGACCCCCGTGATGTAGACTTGCTAATGTATTTTACTCATGTATGATCCATTGATTGTATAGTTCTGCATCTGAACGCACTGTGAATACCATGCTTTCTGATAGCTTGGATGCAATGTACCTGATCTACTTGTCTTTATTTTTCCTTTAGTTATGTGTAGGTGTCACTTAACAGCATGTTTGAATCAAACTATGTAATTGAAGCTTTATTGTATTGTCTTTTCTTTCTTTTTTAAAAAATTCTCAATAAAAACGATTTGAAATAAAAAAAATATATCGTCCGAGGTTCAAGAGATCGCACATTATAAATGCCATACTGATAATCCAATTTAACTTACAGTGACCATATTTTGCATTTCTGCGCCACATTAGTTTTTGTCCCCTATTCAGGCATTTGTCAGCGAAAGACTTTGCAACAAAGAACCATCTACAAAGACAAAGTATAAATCTGTCAGTGACGTTTATTCGCTCTTCATCAGCAGTCAGCTAGTGCATATCTTCAATTAAGAAGTGCTGGCTTTCTGCATAATGCACCCCATCTGCTTCGGAAACAAGGGTGTGCGTGATCACTTTCGTGGCCGCTTTGATGTTCACAGTGAGCAGCGTGGCCACTGAGAACATCAAAGCGGCCGCAAAAGTGATCGCAAGCATATGCGCCGAGAATGCGCAATATATTTGTGGTTATGGTGACCTTACTGTTGTTGCATTGCAACAAACCTCTTTATTTCTCCTGTCGCAACCCTCACTAACTTTCTTCTTTGCTTACCCTTCAACTGCACAACCTGCCTCATTCATCGTTTGCTCTTTCGGGCGCTTTTTGTATGTCAATTGGTAAAAGATTTCATTGTTCAATTTTGTTTTCAGTGCTGAACCTCAGAACTTAATGAATTATGTACATTAATTTATTTCGAGTTGGAGTAAAACACTACGTTTCCTCTCTGCTACAATATTCGTGTAATTGTTAAGTAATGCCCTAATGAACAAATTTCATGTGAACACATTATTATAATTCTCTGCTCAGTATGCTGGCACCATATGGTCTGGACCAAGCTATACAAAATCACAAACTACCTAAATAAGTACAAATAAAACAAAAACCATGTAGTGCACAATGCATGGATTGTCCTTAATCCACTATTCCAGGGTATTGGTGTTGCTTTTACCTTGTCTGGCAGTTGTCCTTATAATTGGTGTTTCGGTGAAACAGTGAATCCTTTTTCCTTCGTCTGAGTCACATTAAAATGTGGCCTCTTTAGCCCACTCTCTGCTTTCCTTCTTTCCTGTCTGAGCAGTACATTTATTTGTCCCTGGTTCTTTTGCCACTGACTTTTTCCAAGTACCTTTCACCACCTAGCCTTGGAAATAATATCCAGACCCTGCCATTTGCTTCCGTCATTGGGTGTGAAGCTCACACACTGTCTTTACCACCCTGTTTATAAGCATTCAGGACCACATGAGGTGTCAGAGAAATCAGCAAAGACTCCAACGTTAACCTGGACCGGTTTCTAAACCCATTTCTTGTTCGCTTCATCGTAAACTGAGATGCACAAGGTTGAGCTGATGGGAAAGCATTATCTGTTACAGTCTAGGACACACACAGAAGAGCGGATAAGGGGACTCCTGGCCACCACATCAGTTGTGATCTCATTGCCAAGGGAGAAGGGTGGAGTGATGCCAAAGTGACACTTTTCCCAAGAGGTCCTTGGGTGCCCACTAGAAAAGAAAACAAGCATTGGCATAGCCAATAGGTCTCGTTTTAAAGAAAATGTGTGAAACACATCTCTCAGCGAGTTGTCATAGGAGAGTCGGGCTTCCTTATCGCTGGAATGTCTGATTACAGAATACCACTTTCCTGTGACGAGCCAACAGCGCGCTCAGGCCATCCAGGGCAAAGCATCTCTCACCCACACATCTACCCATCCTCTCACCCACTAATCTAACCACCCTCTTACCCACTCATATCACCATCCTCTCATCCATTTATCCATCCTTTCACCCACATATTCAACCATCCTATCACTCATTCATTATTCTATCCACCTAACCATCCATCTTTCACCCACCCACAAATGCATCCTTCTAGCCACCCATTCATCTTTCACCCACTCAGTGTTCATCCTTTCACCCATTCATCCATCCATCTTTTCACCCACTCATACACCCTTCCTCTCCCAAATGTATCCATGATTTCATGCACCCACTCATCCATTTATCCTTTTATCAACCCATTCTTTGACCAGCTCATCCATCCATCCTTTTCCCCTTTTCTACTGCTAGCCCATCTTTTTTCTTCTTTATTGCTTTAATGTTGCCCGTTTATCTGCCAAGTTGCAGACTGAAGAGGTACATTTAGAGCCCCACACCACTCTAGCTGCTAAAGTGGGGCTTCACAATGTCAATGCAGTAGATCTATGATCTGTGGCTCGGAAGCTGGGGCGTGGCCTTTGGGATTGCTGCCCACCGGTTATTCGCAGCTGTCTCTCCTGGCTTCTTGTAACCCTGCCCCTCCTTTCACCAGAGGCTCTCTGTTTCTAACCCGCTCGCTTATTTCATCTCCGCCTTTCAGTCTATCCTTGTGGCACTCCCCACCACCACTCCAGGTTGTTTCAGCGCTCTCCTGGTCACCCTGTCCCTTCCTTCACTAGAGTCTCTGCTTCTTATCAGTCTCCTCCATTCACTTCAGCCCTTCAGTCTCTCCTAATTGCCCTCCCCATGGGCTGTCTCTCCCTCTCCGAGTCACTGCGTTCCTCCTTTCACCAGAAGCTCTCGGCTTCTTAGTGGAATCCTCATGCCACTGTCTTCTAGTGGTACTGCCATCCTGTACTACACGGGCTATCTCTCCCCTCGTCATTGTGTGCCTCCGTTCAGCAGAGGCTGTCCTTTTCTCAACCAGTCACTCATTTCATCTCAGTCTTTCATGGTGAGGATGGGGATGGAAGAAAGACTTGAGGCACCAGGGAGGAATAAAGTGATAACAGGAATAAAGTGATAACATTTGTGAACCTACATCATTCCAGTGTAGAGAAGCAAGGTGACTGGCCGGCTTCACCAGCTGGCATCTCATCGTGCCAGTGCAGTGAAGCAGAGTGACTAGCTGCCTTCAGCAGTTGGTGCAGGGTGGCTGGCTGCCGCACACAACCACACATACACAAGCACACACACAACCACAAGCATACACAAACACAACCACACACAACACCCAAGCAAACACACAGACCCAAACACACACACACCCAAACCCAAACACACACACACCGCACATATGCATAACCACACCCAACCACTACCACAACGTCAGTGCACGCTTTCACCAGGCACACACACCACCTGCCAGCAGTGCACACATCAATTGTTAACGCATCCTATTGTAGCAATCGCAGTAAATGTGGGGTATTTGTAAAGCGCACTGTTACTCTAACCGAGTGTCCTGGCGCTGCAGACCGCTGGGGAACCCGTCCTGGTTTACCCTGTGAGATGGTCCCTTTTCAGGGTATCTCCAGGGTGAAACCAGGCATCTCCGGCGTCTGTGGGGGGGCCGTTGTAGAGATGAGGCAAGCTTAATGCCCAGAGTTACCGAGTGTGTTCCCTGGTTAGAGTAGGCACTGAGGCGAGAATTATCGAGTCTGTTGACCCCTGGTCCACGACCCTGCCGCGTCGGGAATTGAACCCTGGTCCCGGCCCGTTCTCTGCTTACAGGTCTGCCGCCTCTAACCGGTGAGCCACACCTCTCCACAGTATGGCGTACTTTACTTTTAAACATATTCATCTAAAGCACAGCATGCCACCATTGCTAAAAAAATGAATGCACATTTTTTTGGCCTACAATTTATAGAATTTTTTTTGTAATTGGTGTTGCAATATTTAGCAATGCCAATAGCTCAAACTTAATTAATGCGAGACCTATTGCATTGCAAATGCTTGTTACACTTATCTTGGCTGCTATGATAATAAATGCAAGAAAAGTAAGCATACTACGCGCCTCCGTGTCTTTAATAAAATTAAGACTTTCCGTCATAATAACTAGGAAAACCTACATTGTCCTGCCATTTCGAAAGAATGTGGAAAGACTGGGCACTTTTCAACAGTCTATAGATCTCAACGTGGTGTAAATTTGATTGCGAGAACAAAACTGACTATGGACAAGTTAGTCAAGAGAATGAAAAACTCCCTGACTTATCGGAGGAGGAGTTTGATAAGCTGGCAGCCAAAGTTAAATCTGGGTCACCTGCGGACCCTCTTAGATCTGCACAATTTAAAGAACTAGCCTCTCTATGCCTTTCTCCTTTACGCCAACTTATAAACTTATCTCTTTCCTCAGGCCTAATTCCACCTAAATGGAAACAAGCTTACGTCAACCCCATTCTGAAAAAACCTGCACTGGACCCTCTCAAACTGGAGAACTATCGACCTATCTCCCTGCTTCATTGGGTCGCGAAGGTGGCAGAAGCCCATGTCAATGGCATTCTGTCCAACCACCTTCAGTCTGCCAACATCTTGGACCCTTCACAAAATGGTTTTCGTGCCGGTCATAGTACAGAGACCGCTCTTCTCTCCATGACAGAACATCTGCGCTCTGTGTTGGACTCAGGTTAAACTGCGGCACTGATATTACTCGACCTCAGTGCCGCGTTCGACACTGTATCACACAATACTCTTGCAGCGTTTGGGAGAAGCAGGTGTCAATGGTGTGGCACTTGACTGGTTTCGGTTGTTTCTCACTAACCGCACCTTTAGGGTCACCACTCCACCATTTGAGTTGGAACCTTATACCATTGAGCAGGGAGTTCCGCAGGGTTCAGCACTCAGCCCCACGCTGTTTAATCTTTATGTGCAGCCGCTGGCTGCTGTCGCCAAGCGTTGGGACTTGACTATGGTCTCTTACGCTGACGACACGCAGCTGGCGGTCGCACTTAGTGGGGACTCAGACCCTGAGGCCACTAGATTCCGCGAGGGTCTTAGTGCAGTGGCTGGCTGGATGACGGCCAACTGCCTACAGCTTAACGCTAAAAAGACAGAGGTCTTGATTGTGGGCAAGCAGAGCAATCTCTGAGGCGACAAATGGTGGCCATCAGAATTAGGCCCCATCCCCACTCCGGCTGCTGAGGCGAAAAATCTTGGGGTGTGGCTGGATCCCTCACTCAGCTTCTCCATTCATACTAAAAAAGTAGCAGCTACCTGCTTCGGGATCTTACGTGGGCTAAGGCCGATCTTGAAATTTTTTGATGACCCTACCCGACAGCTGATAATTCAGGCTGCTATACTGTCTAGACTCGATTATGCGAGCTTACTTTTGCTCGGAGCCAATTTGGCGGAAACTACCAGGCTGCAGCGCGTTCAGAACGCGGCTGCCAGGGCGCTGGTAGGTCTTCCTAGATTTTGCTCGGCCAAAGAAACTATCCGTAAGCTTCATTGGCTACCTCTGGTTCAGAGGATCCATTTCAAGACCTTGTGTCTATCTTTTAAAATTTTGAAACAATCATCGCCTCGGATTCTGCAACATCTTATCTCTCCTTATGCTCCTCCTCGGCAGTTTAGGTCTCTGGGGCAAAGTTTAGCCGTTGTTCCACGTTTCAAGAGAAGCAGAGCAGGTGGTCGCTCTTTTAGAGTTCTCGCACCTAAACTGTGGAACTCTCTTCCTGCCCATATTCGTGCTATGGATGAGCTACTAGCACTTAGGAGAGCCGTGAAGACATTCATTTTCCCCACTGGATATTAGGATTTCACTGCCTGAATTCTTTCTCGCTCTGATTGAGTTGTGTTCCTTCCCCAGATATAGCGCCAGGATGCCCCTTTGCTGGGGCAGTTGTGCGCTCTAGAAATGGAAATAACATAACACAACATAACATGTTAATGATTGTCGAAGGTGAAACCAATCAGTACTATATATATCCTAGCTACTGGTGTTGAGGCCAATTTCTCCAAACCACAACTTGTGAATTCGCCATCTTAGGTATCAAAATCATGATGCTTGTGGATTCTGGATCACCATTTTCTCTAGTTTCAGAGGACTTCTTCGAAAAACATTGGAGCAAAAGAAATTTGGAGAACAATGAAATTAATGCTTATTATTTAAATGAGGTTATTTTGTGGCATCTATTTCATATGATTCTCCCAGTTTTCGGAAATATTTATGTGGTTAAAAATGGTCAACATCCTTTAGGGTGGATGCATCAGGGAAATCTTGGTGTTATTTTGGATCCAGTTTCGGAAGTTCCGGTGTATTGTATGGCCATACATAAAGGTATTGAGAGAACTATCTCACAGTTTAAAGATGTTTTTGTGAAAAAAGTTGTTGGGTATGGTTAAAGGTTTTCTGACATGAAATCCAGTTGAAAGTGGGAGAGTCACTAGTCAGACACAAACTCAGAGGTTTACCCATTAGTATTAGAAAATAACTTAGCCTATTGCTTAATCATTTGTTAAGAGGATGGTGTTATTGAACCAGCCAGTAGATTCATCTGAATGGGCATCTCCCATAGTTTTACTAAAGAAAACATCTGGTTAATAGAGATTATGAGCAGACTTTAGGTCAGTAAATAAACAAATCATCATTCATTGCCACCGATTTCCCAAAATACAGGAGTTGTTGGCACAGTTGGGAGGTGCAAAATATTTTACATCCCTGGATCGCAAATCTGTATATCACCAGATTGTGTTAGAGAACAGTTGCAGACATCTAACCACCTTTATTACGCCAGATGGGGCCTTCAGGTATGTACGCATGCCTTTTAGGTTGGCATCGGCCACATCCATGTTCCAAATCTTTTTAGAAATATGGATGGGGCTATGGCATTCCAGGACAATATTCTTATTTTTGCTAACTGTAAAGAGTCTCGTAATTTAATGTTGCCCAACATTTTGAAAGTGTTACAAGTCAAAGGGATGACCTTACAGATAGAAAAATGCACATTTTTACCTAAAGAAGGGGAGCATTTGGGGCACACCATTTCTTCTGAAGGAATGTCTCCTGTACCATACTTGATCAAGCTATTGAAGGATTAAGCATACCGACATTTAAAAATCAACTAAGATCGTATTTAGGATTATACGTATTCTACCCCAGATTTGTGTGCACGTTTTTCCAAAAAGCACTGTTATTGATGAATTTGCTTAAAAAAGGAGCAAAATTCACAAGGTTGAAGGAACTTTCAGGAAGCCTATGATATGCATCTAAATTCTATTATTAAGGCTTCACCGCTATCTCCTTTCAATCAAAGTTGCGTTGTTATGTATATGTTGATGCTAGTTTTGAAGGGTTGGGTGCAATAGTTACTCAGAAAGGTCAACCTTTAGAAAACACTGTGGCTTTTGCATCACAAACTCGTCCATCTTCAGAAACAAAATATTCCAGAATTGAGAGGGAGGCCTAAGCATGCACATGGGCAGTGGAACATTTTAAAATGTATCTATGGGATAGGGAATTCACTATTAAAACGGACCACAAACACCTTCTAGCCCTACTCAATAGTTGTAGTACGGGTAGATCATCTTCCATTTGATTAGGATTTTATACAAGATATATGAATATATTTTCAATGTAGTTCATCCTCAGGGTATGTTCAATTGTGTTGCCAATTGTCTTTTAATATTACCCGATTCATCCGTTAAATCTGTTGCTGAGCTCATGGAAGAATGTGTTGCAGTGATGGATGGTGTGTAGCCTTTATGGGGGGAGTTTTCCAAGGAAGCCTGAAGGAAGAGTATTATGGAAGATTAAGAATTAAATAGCAAAGGGTGGGCTTGTGAGAAAATACTTTCACCGGCTAAGCAGATATTTTAGAAGGGCAAAGACTCTATTTCAGTTTCAGAGGATTTGTGTTCAAAGAGGAGTGTGTTATTCCTACCAATGGCATTTGCCTCAACATTATTAATTTAGAGCATAAAGGACATTTAGATGAATCCCTTACCAAAAAGAGAGTCAGAGAAATATTTTAGAGGCTATATATGGATTCACACATTTCTTTGTTTGTCCAGCATTGCTCTGTTTGTTGTTATTCTGATAAATCTTTGGTTACCAGCAAAGGTGCTGCTATTACATCAGAATTTCAAAGTAGACCATGGGACAAATTAGCCCTAAATATTTTAGGACCATATGATAATTAGGGTTCCCGATTTTATGGTATTTATTTTTTTGCCTTTTTCGTCTGTATTTATCCATATTACTTTTTTGGGCATTTTATCTGTATTTATCCACATTTATTTTTGCCACAAGTAAAAGACTTTGCTGCAGCTAGTATTTTTCCCCATTTATTTAAACTGACAATGCACAAATGCACTCGGTTGTTATTGGTCAACACAATACATTCATCTGAAAACTTTGCTATTCGCAGAATGTACAAAATATGCTTAAAAGTGCTATCACAAGTCATTTGTCTCAGAGCCTTGCAGTTTCTGTCATTGGCACAGGGTGCTACATCCTCTCCCACACTGAAGACCATACTGCTCCACTGAGAGAAACTCACACTGCCTTCAGCTACAACCCAATTGTGCCCTGCTATAAACACCTGGAAGCAACTCAATTCAAATTATGCACTAGACAAGAGTAATATTCAGCCTAAAAAACAAAGTAACAACATTCTGGAAAAAGCAAACCCACATAGGGAATACAACTTAAAGCTTTTAAACTCATTGTTCAGAAATCAATGAGGGTTTTTGCTTGAAAAGCTAAGGGCATGAAAATAAAAGTAGCGCTTCACAGGGAAACTCTGTGAGGTGGTGCTAATGTGTTTGGATGTGAATAAAACCAATCTGGCCACTTTGTGACTGCTC
Source organism: Lissotriton vulgaris (assembly GCF_964263255.1). Lineage (NCBI taxonomy): Eukaryota > Metazoa > Chordata > Amphibia > Caudata > Salamandridae > Lissotriton > Lissotriton vulgaris. Next base: position 94,422,509 of record NC_141698.1, read on the forward strand.
TGTAGTGTTTTATTTAGTTATGTATTTATTGTTCGTGTTTCAAAACATTTATTTTTTCCCCCCTGAGGCTGCATTTTGGAATAGAAAAATGTCCGAAACAGACATTTACATCAAAAGTTTTTCCTCTTTTTTTGTAACAATTTCACAGGGGAACGAATGACAGAAAGGAGAGGAAAGAACAGCCACGGTTTTCAGCAGGTCAGAAAGAGGGTTTGGCGAGGCAGCTCTCTGCTGGAGCACGGCAGCGCTGCAAAATATACTAGTATTTTCCCGTTTTTTTCTCTCTATAACTCTGTTTATTGAAAATAAACATAAATCAAATAGAAACAATACTGGTGCAGTTTCAAAACAAAATACAATTACCGAGGACAACAGAAAATATAAATTAAACAAATGAATACATTGGGTCCAAGGAAAACTTGATTATATCAGTCCCTGAGACAGCCAACCTATGGTGTTACGTTGTCAACAACATCAATTGCATCATTAAATGGGGTGCAGAAAAAACCTCTACTTTCGTTCCAGGGGCCCCATACCTTGCTCCAGTTTCCCCGGGCAACCTCTGCTTTTATACACCACCCGCTCCGCTTGCATGCACCAGTCCATGTCTGATACCCAATCAGCATGATTTTCCTGTTTTTAAATATAAATACAGACAAAGGAAAACTTGTTTTCCTCTGTCTGTATTTATATGTAAAAATCAGTTTAAACGGAAAACAGGAGCTGTAATGACTATCTGTCTAGATACAGGGTTTATGCATTTGTCCTTGTTGATTACTTTTCAAAATGGGTGGAAGATACATGGGTTTTCCAACCCACCACCGATAATACAGGACTTGGTGGAGTAGGCACCTTTTAGCCATAATCGGGTAAAATTGACATCTAATCTCAGTTTTACCACCTCACCTAAACATGCTGGAAATAAACACTATATTCTAAAGCTGTGCAGCACCCGCAATGCAATGAGATTACTCTTGTAAGGGTAGTTCCTTGGCCTGGGCATTAGAATCACTGCTACCCCCAGTTGTGGTCTGGGGGCTACTTGGACAAGTGGATTCAGAAGTCATTGTGTTTAATTCTGGCCTCCCATTTGGCCATATAGTGTGTTCTTGGGCAATCCCTTTTATAATGTATTCCTCTGCTCCTTTATTGGCAAGATTGGGAGCATTTAGATACAAAGTAAACACTGCTAATAAGTGTGTAGTTACAAACATGGACTTGCTATTACCCATGGGAAAGTAGAAGCGCCCAGTCTCATGGTGCATTCACACAGCCTTTGAATCAAGTAGAAGTGTGCCAACGTCTCTGTTCTAATACTTTTAAGACAATGTTCAATCCTGAGCATATCATAGTCTTCTTGTTCCTCTGTCCACTGATATCATAATATATAAGTACTTTGAAGCAGACTCAATCAAAGAAATAAATACCAAACTCATACTTCCAGGACAGTTCCCTAGAATGGTTTTGATTTACACATTTGGGTCTTTTTTATCAGCATTTGGATGGATTTGCATTTTAGTTGTTGAACATGCTCCTGAAGCTATGTTGTGCAGGATTCCTCCTGTGCTGCAGCTTCACCCTCCTAGCCACAAAAAGGTTAATCTTTTGTAGTTCATAAAGGGCTGAGTGAGAGAAACTTGCACACAGAGAGCATTAAAAGTGACAGGAAGCAAGACTGTAGGACGATAAGCATCCAGCAGTGACAAGTGCGTGCAGCAGGACAGACAACACAATTGCTGGACAGATCTTCAAAAGGAGGGTACAGTTGATCCTCCTATGTGAACATCACAGAAAGTGACAACATGCACACAATTTATCTTCCCTTGAGGCCTTTCAAGTCCACATCCTTTAAAACTCAGCCCCCTTCCTTTCTCACATACTATCTTTTATATAGTCCGTATTCACTCATTCAAATTCCCTATATCCCTTTCACCTCAGCCCTTATTGCTGCTACTTTTTTCCTCAGGCTTTTATCTCCTCATTCTCCCTCCGTGAATTGTATGTCTCCTTCACTATTCTTCAGCCCTTTCTCTCACTACGGGTCTTTCTGCATAAAAACACAGATTTTCACTTACAGATCATCCTGCCTTTTGGTGTCACTCATTCAGACATTCAATAGGGAATAATTACATGCGTGCCAAACAAGGTGATGGGGTAACATGTTCATCACTAAGAATGTCAAAATACCTTTAGAGGTATATGCTTTTCTCCCTTCCTCTTTTTTCTTCTTTACTTCCCTCTTTCTTTTCCCTCCATTTTCCTTCTATCAGTCCTCCCTCAGTCAATGCCTTCCACCATTTCTACTTTGCAGTCAAAGTCCTAGCTTCATTCTGTCTGACATTTGCTCTCAGTGCCTTGTACTGTGGCAAACGCTGGATCTCCTTTGTCAGTCTGCCAGAAGGTCCTTCACCATGGGCAATGGAGAGCGCAGTGAGAGCGCATGGATTTACTCCAGTGTCGTATGCCGACGACACCCAACTTTTGTTCCCATTCCAGACCCTCACTCCTGCAATTAAACATTCTTTTGCTGAACGGATGAGAGCGGTGTCCCGCTGGATGGCCTCTAATTTCCTGCAATGCAATGTAGGAAAAACCGAGGTCATGCTATTTGGGGAGGCTCCTCTCTTGTGGTCATCGGATTGGTGGCCACTGGACTTGGGGCCTGTCCCAAACAGACAGTGAAGAATCTAGGCGTGCGACTGGACCAGGGATTATCATTAAAGGAACACACGAATCAGGTGACTGGGTCCTGCTTTCGGGTAATTGGACTCCTGTGACGTGTGTTCCCCTTTCTGTCAGACACCATCAGAAAGACCCTTGTCCAGGCCCTTGTAATTAGCCGTTTAGATTACTGTAACGGCCTTCTTTTATCTGCCAATGAAAATTTGCTGAGCAGACTGCAAGTGGCCCAAAACACCGCGGCAAGGGTGGTTCTTAATGCCCCACCCAGAACTCCATCTCGCCCCCTCCTGGAAGAACTTCATTGGTTGCCTATTCGTCAATGGGTCAAGTTTAAAACCTGCTACGTCATTCATAAAAGCATTTTTGGCTCAGGCCCTCAGTACCTGGCTGAAAAATTCATCCCCTATAAAGCTGTACGCACCCTTTGCTCCAGTGATCAAGCGTTGCTACAGGTGCCTTCAATCAGAAAGGCAAGGTAGGGTGGCCGAGCACTCTCGTACATGGGTCCCAGTCTTTGGAATAAGCTTCCTCTCAATCTGAGACAAAACACCAACTATCTGTCCTTCAGGAAAGCACCTAAGACGTTTTTGTTCCAGACAATATAATTTTCTGCGCACTTATGAAAGCATGGATCTAAGAACTTAGGGTGAACCAAGCGCGGAGATACCCCTCAGGGGGTCGAGTCCTGCGCTATACAAGACTATAAATAAATAAATAAAATAAAATAAGAACAATTGCCTTGCACATCAACTAAGTGGACACAGGATGGAATGTCTGTCATAGTACTGAGTTTGCCTCTTGTATGGTGGCTAGTCACTCTCTTCTATGGCTGCTGGTCTGTCTTTTTCTAATCGGTGTTAAGCTTCAGTGGCCAACATAGTCAGCTAATCTCACCTAGTAGAGCAACCTGTCTGTAAGTATAAATTAGCTTTCTAATTGGCTTTCCTTACCTTCAGTTTTTGAAAGCAGGTTGTAGGCAGTTTTGAGGTAATCTAATTTTTCAGAAACTCTGGTAGTTTAGGAAGATCATGGTTAATTCAGAAGAGCTGAAATGTCTAGGTTTTTTAATGCTAGTCCCAGATATGATAAGTCCCTGATTATAATAACACTTTGGAGAAAAAAATAGAAAATAACAGACAATTTACTTAGCTGTTATATTTACATAATCTATGTCCAGCTCCACTTTCGCTAGCACTGTGTTGCAAGATGTTCAATTCTCATAGATCTTGAATAGGAAGATTTATGACGACAAAGTTGGCCCATTCCAGATTTCTATGGCAATGCACAAAACATAATTATTTTAGCAAAACAGGTAGGTTTTGGAAAAAAAAAGTAAAGCTACCAGGCAGATGGGTGGATTTAACCAAGGCTCTGGAGCCTGAGAGTTTACTCGGCTGAAAATCTGGGACACCAAGTATGTTCACAAAGTAGCTAAATCCCATAATATAGCTCAAAGGAGAAGCAGGGATATGGGCAAATGAAGCCTGCCTAAAAGACAATAAGTGTACAAAGGATTAAGCTTGTGCAAAGCTACTTGTGTCATTAGATAGTGTCAGACATTTAGCGGTTTACAGGGAAAACAAGGGCTACTGGAAACCAACCATGGTGGTCGTTTTCGTTAGATGTCCCAGGCCTCTTCCTACTATTGTTCTGTAAAACTGGACAAAGTACAACCCTTTCCTGACTCTCGGGGTAGCAAGGGTGAGACTTTGCAGACATCTAAAGAAGGTAGCGTGGGGGTGATCAACAATAAATCAATGATTCAATAAGGTGAATGCCCAACCCAGTGAAATGAAATGAAATGAAATACTTTATTGTATGATTACCTAAAATCATTTACAAAGAACGAAGCATATTACGACCATGATAAAACAAACAAAAACAAAACATTTAAAATGAAAGAGATTAAAAGAAGTCTATTCAATTAGGGTGGCAATGTTCATGACCATAGGAATTAGTGAAGCATCACTATTAATACTGTGGATGCTTGTCCATGTGCAAATTATAGTTAAGCTGTTATTTTTCTAGACTTTGCGTTTGACATAAGATCTTTCCAGAAAGAACTTCCCGGCACGTGCCTGCTCCATTGACACTGTTGTGGTATAAATGTGCGTTAAGGCCTCCTTAAATGTTCTTACTTGTTAGCAGTGATTAACTGTTCAAGAAAGAAAGTACTTTATTTACACAGTGTCACTCATCATCATCAATCAACTTTATTCGATCTAAATAAATAAGACCATAAAAGCACAATAAAAAATAGATAAAATAAAATACAGTTAATATGACACATTGATTGTGACGGTACATAATTTAGAATCAATTCATTTCACTTCAATTAAACAAGCATTTGTTACCTCATATGACTCAACCCCAGTAAAAATTGTATACATACAATTAAAAATACAGGAGTGTAAAAACCTCTAATCTGGGTCCGCTATACATTCCTATTCAATTCATGAATGTTGGTCCTTTATTAAAATTATTAATGAAATTCATATTTTTGATGACTATCATATTAAAAACAAATTAGTTAAGAGACATATGTCGTATGACCATTTGTTGATTTTCATACAGGGTTATTCATGTTGTATATTGAGAGATTCTTCCTGGCATAGAAAACTTGACATTCTTACGCAGATATCAACAGTGGGCAATGTCTGTAGAAAGAGATATGCCGGGCGACATTGAGTAAACAATAAAGACTTCAGAAAGGTTAAAATATGAAACGTTTCCTCAAGGCTTTTTAAAATTTGCAGGAGAGTACAACATGCATTGTGCTCTGTGTTGAGATGTTGAGATGTTATCGCATGGGCATTTACATAGATTTGATGACCAATCATTGGGATCCGTAAAACTGACCATCCAATGAAAAATATTAATTCTGAAGCGAGTCGGAATTAATCTGTGCCTTTGATGCTGTACAACTATCAGATAATGTTGAATACCATAATTAGATAAGATAAACTGGTTCCTTAAAACAGTGGGCTTTGATAGTTCAACAGATAACCTTAGATTCTCTAAATGTGTTAAACATTCAATTTTTAGATCTTTTCTACTGATTACCGCAAGAGATTCATGGTTGTTAAAATAGTCTGGATGCCCCAAGTCCTGGCAAAAACGTTGTATATATGTCAGCCATGGGATGCATGTGTACAAAGCTGATTTTAAGCAATCCACTATAATGGAGCTATGTAGAGCTGGTGTTGAGAAGTCCAAACTTTGTGCCACAGTAATATGGGTTGAATCATAAGTGAGTCAATGAGGAACGGTGCTCCCAACTCTGTGTGGCACACAAATATAGGAGCGTTTTTAGTGTAGCAAGCAAGTACCTCAGAAACTCCTTTTCCACAAGTTTGAGCGTCATACAGTTTGCATGCCCCCATATACCCGCCCCGTATAGTGCTTTGCTAATGCATTTAGCCTTATAACTGGAGATCATCTCTCGAGGGGTATTTGTGCCTAACCTAGTGGCAAATTTTCGTAGAGCCATGCAGGTGCTTCTAAATAATAATGCCCTGGTCTTGATAGCACGATTCCATGTGCCTTCTTTATCGAATAAAACTCCCAGGTACGAAAGAGTATTGGTAGATTCTATAGTGGTGTCCAGAATTTTAATGGTACAACAGTTCCCTGTTTTCCTTCCGCCCTTCATTATCAATGTTTTGGTTTGGTTCACTTGCAGATCAAGATCCAGCACGTAGTCTAGAAAATTATTAAGTACAGACTGCATTGCAAGGTGGGGTACGGGCAAGTAGAACAGCATTGTCAGCATAGAGGAGGGCAGGCACCGAACGGTGACCCACATGAGCAAGGTCTTAGGAAAGTGCAGTCAGAGCAGTGCCTATGTTGTTTGTATATAACAGATGAAAAGAGAAATGGAGCTAAAACGCAATCCTGTCTCACCCCGCCCTCTATGCTGAAAGGCTGAGTGCATTCACCTCTGGTCCAGTATCTTACCCTTGCTTTCATTCCAGAGTATAAATCCCTCAAGAAAGTGATAATCGAGGGTTCCACTCCCATATCGGTCATAATTGCCCAAAATTTAGTATGATTGACACAGTCGAAAGCGGAAGACAAGTCTACGAAACCCAGGTATAAGTTCCCTCCCTTAATCTTGGTATATTTTCCCATTAACATACTCAAATTAAGGCCCTGTTTGATGGTCCCCGCCCCAGTGCAAAACCCATACTGGAGTGCGGACAAAACATCCTTAGATTCAGCCCACTCATGAAGCCTATTTAAAATTCAACCCGCTATCGTTGCTAAAGAATAGAGCTATGAAATCGGCCTTTCGCAGGCAGGGTTATGTCTGTCTCCTTTTTTATAGATCGGAACTATTATGGATTCCGCCCATCAGGGGAGAAAACCCGAATTACAACAAGCCCTTAAAACAACCATTAAAAGAGGCCCCCACAAGGCAATATTGCCTTTTTACAGGTTCGCAGGAATAGCGCTAGGACCGTGTGCCTTTCCCCCTCTACTGGCTGTTTTAGCGTTATTAACTTCCTCCAAGCTAAAAGGTGTAACAAATGAAGTTTGACTGTGAGCTAAGTTATCTTTAAATTTAGGTGTCCGAGCAGGGTCTAATGGAATTGTGCGTACAGAGTAGATGCTAGAGAAATATTTTATTCAGTCATCCTCTGAGATTGCATCCACAATCCCAGGACCTGCATCCTCTCTCAAATGGTGCCGAGTTAACTACCTTCCAGAAAGCCTTATTATTGTTGTTAATACGTGCTTCACGTAAGGCATCCCATGCCTCTTCTCTTAATTGTATTTTCCTATGTTTCGCCGCCTGTTTATAGGCTGATCTGCAGGCCTAGACCTCAGCTCTACACCTCGGATTTTTGTGTAATGCCTACTTTAGCTTCTTGTTGGCCTTAGTTCACTATGAACTGAACCAACCACTTTTCTCCATTTTGTTTTTCATAGTTGTATGGAGGCTTTGCGGCCTGGGAGAACATCAGAAAAGCATTTATGATCTCCTTTAGCTGTGAAGTATCATCTAAGCAAGTCTCAAAGGCCACCCTTGTGTCACAGATTAGTTTTATTAAAAATCCCTCAGGGGTAATCTGTTGCCACCGCAGTTAGTAGCCGGTGAGAGTGGCTAACTCAAGTTCACCTGGGTGAACCAAGCTGTGGCAATGCTGTTTTCTAGTAAGTAACGCTGGTGAGATTTGTACAGACTGCGGAAAATAGTTGCTTAAAGGAATCTAATGGGTGGTAAAGTTAAAAACGTGGGTGGCAAAGTTATTTGATGATGTAACAAAATCAATAATAGTATTAGAATTTCTCCCATTAAAGGTACACCTAAATGGGGCATATGGAGATGAAATTTCATTTGAGAACGATAGATCATATTTATAAATGAGTTTGTTTAATTTATCTCCATATTGATGGTAGCCATTTTCCTCAGATGTCCGAGGGCTGTTCCTACTAGCGTTCTGTAAACTGGGCAAAGAACAACCCTTTCCTGGCTCTCGGGGTAGCAAGGTTGAGCCTTTACAGGCATCTAAAGGAAGTAGTGTGGGGGTGCTCAAGCTCAAAGCTCGACAATAAATCAATAATTCAATAAGGTGAATGCCCAACCCAGTGATTAACTTTTCAAGAAAGAAAGTACTTTATTTACACAGTGTCACTCTATATTGTACACTAATAGTTAAGAAGCATTTACAATGCAATAGGTCTCGCAGCATTAAAGTTTGAGTTACTGGCATTGTAAATGACAATGCTTTGCATTAATTTTTTTTATTATTTGCAATTGGTATATAAACATTGTTTGTGAATGGTTAGCTGTTGCTTATGCTAAGCAAAGTTGGAAGTAATTTAGAGTCTAGTCTTACTTGTTATAAACATGCTGATTTAAAGCGCTCTGATACCAGCAGGTAAAGTTTGCGCTATATAAAAGTGAAAACTAATAAACAAATAAAACAAAGCCTACCTGTACCAAGTCTGTTCTTATTCTGCGATGCCACATATCTTTGGGTCCCTGTACTTATTAACTGCACCCGGTTGTGGAAAACATCCATGGCAGGAACAACGTGTTGCAGGGCAGACACGGGCAATGTAGCCACTGTCCTGTGGCTGCACCGCGGGGGAACAGTGTAGGGGCAGGAAGGCAGGCAGTTGGTAGTGCTGGGCCATAGCAGTGTAGCTCTCTGTGTATGCTGGGCATGGGGGTTGCTATTGGCTGACAAGAAGTGGTGAGGAGGTACTGGTTCAGTGTGCCTGCTTCCTGATCTTGGGCAGGCGACAGGTATAAACAAGCAAGGACAGTGCTGTTGTGTTGCTGAGTGATGATGTGGTTGGGCTGAGTGATGTGGTGGTGTATTAGAGTGATGTGGTGGTGTATTAGAGCGATGTGGTGGTGTCCCAGAGTGATATGGTGGTGTCCCAGAGTGATGTGGTGGTGTCCCAGAGTGATGTGGTGGTGTCCCAGAGTGATGTGGAGGTGTCCCAGAGTGATGTGGCGGTGTCCCCAAGTGATGTGGTGGTGCCCCCGAGTGATGTGGTGGTGTATTCGAGTGATGTGGTGGTGTATTAGAGCGATGTGGTGGTGTCCCAGAGTGATATGGTGGTGTCCCAGAGTGATGTGGTAGTGTCCCAGAGTGATGTGGTGGTGTCCCAGAGTGATGTGGAGGTGTCCCAGAGTGATGTGGCGGTGTCCCCGAGTGATGTGGTGGTGCCCCGAGTGATGTGGTGGTGTCCCAGAGTGATGTGGTGGTGCCCCCGAGTGATGTGGTGGTGCCCCCGAGTGATGTGGTGGTGTTCCCGAGTGATGTGGTGGTGTTCCCGAGTGATGTGGTGGTGTCCCCGAGTGATGTGGTGGTGTCCCAGAATGATGTGGTGTTGTCCCAGAGTGATGTGGTGTTGTCCCAGAGTGATGTGGTGGTGTCGCCGAGTGATGTGGTGGTGTCCCTGAGTGATGTGGTGGTGTCCGAGTGATGTGATGGTGTTCCTGAGTGATGTGATGGTGTTCCTGAGTGATGTGGTGGTGTCCCTGAGTGATGTGGTGGTACCCCTGAGCGGTGTCTCTGAGTGATGTGGTGGTGTCCCTGAGTGATGCGGTGGTGTTCCTGAGTGATGTGGTGTGTGAGGGTGTGAGGGTGAGTGAGGGTGAGAGGGTGAGGGGTGTGAGGCTGTAAGGGCAAGTGAGGGTGTGTGAGGGTGAGTGAGGGTGAGTGAGCGTGTGTGAGGGTGAGGGGGTGTGAGGGTGAGGGTGACGGGGTGAGGGTGTGTGAGGGTGAGGGTGTGCGAGGGTGAGGAGGTGTGAGGGAGGGTGGGTGAGGGTGAGTGATGGAGGGTGAAGATGTTCGAGGGTGAGGGGGTATGAGGGTGAGGAGGTATGAGTGAGGGTGAGTGAGGGTGGGTGAGGGTGAGTGATGGTGGGTGAGGGTGTGAGGGTGAGTGAGGGTGTGTGAGGGTGTGTGAGGGTGAGAGGGTGTGTGGGGGTGAGGAGGTGTGAGGGTCCAAAGTAAATGGTGGCAGAGCAGACATCATAAGATAGAGAGAAGAGACTGCGTAGTGACGGCGTTGGTCAGTTTCAGAATCAGGAGGGGCAGAGCCAGCACAGTCTACGAGGGATCCGGGGAATTGGGTCAGGAGAAGAGGTGCGGCGTCGACAAAGTGCGAGGTGAGGTGGGCGGATGGGGTGGGCTTGGGGTAGGCTGCAGTATAGTGGGTACAGGAGAGAACGGGTGGGCGAAGGGCACGGGCAGCAGGTGGGGTGGCTGGGGTGCGGAAAAGGAGGCAGAATGAGAGGTGGGTAGTTGGACAATGCAAGTAAATGTTAAGAGTGGGTGGGATAGCAAGCATCGATGGCGGAAGGGAGAGGTCAGTTGGTAGTCACTACTCCCCGCTATATCAGCCGACCATTGACAGTGCAGAGGGCGGCAGAAGATGGGGGGAGCGGCTGGGGTCCTTGGTTTGCTGACATTTAGGCTCAGGACGGGTGAGGGGTCAGGCATGGGCTAGTGTGGGGTTGGTTTCTGGGCGGCCTAAGGGTCAAGGTGAGGAGGGAGGCATGTGGGCGAATGCAAGGCTCTGTGCGGCTATAATGGCAGTGCTGTCTGAGGATCTGGAGGTGTCAAGCAGCAGCCAGGCCAGTACATCGTGGAGATTGCTAGTGATTGTGTCAAAGGTATAGGATACAGGGGAGGACGAGGCGGCGTCTTGCGGGTCAGTGGTGTGCGTCAGAATGGGGATAGATGGGCACTCGGGAGGACTTGGATGCAGGGATGGGCGTTTGAGAAAGGGTGGCAGGTTGTAAATTGTGGGGGCTTAGGGAAGGCTTGTGGATGCGTGGTGGGGTCGGGAGGACATGGGGGCTTGGCATGACAGTGGGGAGGGGTGTTCGGTGGGGGTTGCGGGTCGGAGCGTATGCGGAACTGCCGACGCGAGGGTGATGGGTGCGGGGGTGCCAGTTGCCCTCAACAATAAGGGTATGAAAATATTTAAAGCGACACTGAGAGTACGAGGTCAGGGCAACCAGGAGTAGGGAGGGGTGTGCTCTGTTACGGGTTGGGCGGGGGCTCAAGGAAATAAGGGGGTGGATGGTGATGCGGGCCAGGTGGTGCAAGTTGGCAATGCAGGTTGGGCACGCTGGACATGGGGGGAGTAAAGTTTGCTGCAGATGTGTGGAGAGGTGGGCATCCGTCGGCGGGGGCGGCTTTCGAATTGGTGGGGGCTCTGTTTTCGGAGGGAAGGCTCGGCAGGTGACAAAAGGTGGATGGGTGTAGGGCGGGCGCCGATGCAGTGACAAAAGAGCGGTTTCAAAGGATCGAGAAGGTTATGGGCAGAGGGCAATTCCACCGCTTAAATAGGATCAACGTGTAAGTGTCGATTAAGATAGGGAAGGGGCAGGAACTCCGGGTAATGAGGTCAATGCACAGGGTAACAGTTTCATGCATAATTCTAGGAGGTCGAGGGACGAAGAAAGGTAGCTTGCTCGGTCAGTACGGTGGAGTGACTATGGGAGGCGCGAGAACGTCCCTCAGCGCGCGAAACTGACAGCGCGGTGAGAGCGCACGAGATGACGTCAGCGTGCACATCGGCTGTCCCGGCACAAGCTGAGGATTGCCGGAGAAGACACAGCGTTTACCTGCCCTGAGGCTCCAAGTCTGAATTGGAGGTTGAACTGTCCTTGAGCCTGGCCCGCTCCTAAGGCAGCACGGACAGCGTGATGGCGGCCGCCTGGGCTGAGAAGTACACCAAGCACCATGTGAGCTCTGGGGACACGCTGCAGGGCTTCACGCTGTAGCATGGCGGGTTGACGGTAAGGAATGCGGGGAGAGAGTAGCTGTTGGCAGATGGCGCATGGCTGGCTGACACTGGAGAGGGTGCAAGGAGAGCTGGGGATTCAGGAGTTTGTGTGTGTGCGTGTATGTGCGCTTGTGTGTGTGCGTGCGTGTGTCTCTGTGTGTGTGTGTGCGCATGCGTGTGTCTCTCTGTGTGTGCTTTCAAGGGAGACAGGAGATGGTGAACGCGCGCACAACCTGATCCGATTCCGGCGTGCTGCGTGTGACCATCTCTTGTCTCCTTGGAAGCAGAGTGGACGGCTATAGGTCGCGCGGCGAGAACGCGATTTGCGCGCTTTTCGCCAGGGCGAGACCTAAAAAGCAACTCAGGTTCACTTTGGCAGGTGCTGTGCCTACTCCACCTTCACTGTCTTTGGGAACTCTTTGTTGTTCTTGGTGGGTCTCTCTATGTCTAGGAGAAAGCAGATTGAGGCCTTGATTACGAGAAGAGGTGCTATTTTATTGCACCTGATAAAAAACGATAATACGGGTACGTTATTTATTGGGTGAGATAAGTGGCAACTATTATGAGATTGTGGGGAATAACATGCAGATGTTGATGTTTAATGCACCTCTGCATGATTCGGCAAATAACAAATGCTTTTCCCTGTTACATTTTGGCACAGTTGACCCACTGATATTTAAGGAAGGTTGAGATATTTAACACAACCACTAAATATTGGAAGCCTTAAAAACAAAATTAAATTGCAATTCCAACCTGAGCATGAATGGGTTTAAGCACAGGTCGGAATTAACTTACCCACACATAATCATGTCCTTAGTGTGAATTTAACACAAGTGCAGTTCAAGCACCACCAAATGTTATATGAGCTCAGTGTTCGTCTCTTACCCCTAAATCAGTCATCTCAGGGTCCTACTTTGGCTGTTTGGTACTCTGGGGTCAATGCCATTTAACTCTGAGGAGTAGTGGCATATTGGTACACTGTTCTGGAGAGTCTCTCGCCACTGCCACTCATTTCCTCTCTCAGCAGGCATGTGCTTCATGACAGATAAACAGTGTCTCCAGAAAACGATGAACCATTATGTTGATGCCCCCTCACTTCTGGGCGACTGGCTCTGAGGTAGACTGCAGCCTAGGTTGCATGGCAAGCCTCTGATTACTCGGCAGAACTTTCCCTTTATTAGGATTTGCAGACATTTCACTGCAGGGCAAACACCAACATGCTCTCAATGCTGGTATATGCCCTGCAGTGATTGCCTTCTTTTTAAAAAAGGGGGTAGGGCCCCCCTGGACACCACTACTCGCTCCACCTTGCCCACAGGCTTTTCTGCAGCTTCAGCACTGTTTAATTAGGTGCTGCAGTGCAGGCAGCAAAATGTCCCTCAGCAATACAAAAGAGGCACAACCTTGCATACTCCTGAGCACTTGGAACAGGAACAAAAAAGTAGAGTAGTGGATCCTACATTTGTATGCAACTGGCAGCCAGAAGACATGGATCCGCTGACTGAAATTATAGAATCAATTTAGTGTGGTTCTCCTTTAAAGAGTCTTTTCCAGACTGTTCTCCATACACAGCCTTTGTGTAGAGTGATGCTCCTCACAGCTGGTTTCTTCTTCACCTTGAAATACCCACAGCAGAGTCACAGACTGGTATGAAAATTCTGCACAATGCCTCACCTAGTGGTTTCCCCACCTTTCACAACAGAGCCTGCAATTCTACCCTTCACTCTTACCACTCACCACATTTCAGCGCTCTGGAAGACTAATGTACAGCTTCTTGCTTACACAAGGCCTTATCTAAAGAATTCCTCTCTCAATCAATCAATCAAATAAACTTTATTCGGTTTTCCATCAGAAAACAATACAAGTTACACAGATACAAATGCATAAAATCAAAGATACATTAAAACATGATTAAAAAGTTAAATCCTCTACAGAGTATTTTAATAAAAACCCAATACCCAGCCACCACAAATTGTTCAAGGCGTTAAAGTGCAATGTGCCTGAGAAGCATAACTTCCTGTTATAATTACTTAATGTCGCAAGCTAGACCTACTAAAGGAATAGATCATACCTAGATCGACCATTGTCTACACATCCATACAGGCCCTAGATTTCACAGAAGCTTTTAAAACCCTACTATAAAACTAATACAGTCCTCGTTCAGCAATCGAAGATACATAAGGGCAGGACGAGCCTGTCTAAAATTCATTCTTTTTAAAATGGGAACCAGAAAATGCCTTTGAGGGGTTTCATACAACTTACATAAAAACATAAAATGCAGCAGATCCTGCGGAGACTGTCATCGTAGCCGCAGGGAGCTATCACTTGACCTCTACTGTATCCCTTACACCTTGCTAACAAGAGGTGAAAAAGGTTAATCTGAAACCTAGTTAATAAAAACCTCTTGTGTGTTGATAGAAACCCCATAAGATAAGGTTCCATTGTCGGAGTTGTTTTAAGAATTAAAAACATACAAACACTTGGTTTCAGCATCTCCTGCTCCTCCCTGTCCAATTTCCTTGAGGTCAAGAAGACTTCCCTAATTATTTCCACATCCTTCTTAACAATGGATTCAGGCTTATAACATAAATTAGTGCGCCGTCCAGGCTGCTTTAATGTATTTAAGCCAAGGAATTCGGGATGCATTATCGAGAGACATACACTCTCTTAAAATTAAATGGTTAAGAGTTATATCTGTGTTCAGCTAGCACCCCAAACAAAACACCAGAGGGCTCAGCGCAAGGACATCGCTTATAGATGGGACCCCCCGTTTCCTCATGGACTGCTAGGTTAGAGGATCCGCGCGGAACACACAATAGGCGCTTCCGAAAGTCATTCTCAGCCACCTGGAGGGAATCCGCAGCAATATGTCCCCAGTTTTCACTACCATAGCTAGCTAAGGCCATGCTTTTGACTTGATAGATTTTCAACATGGTTCCAGTTGGTTTCTTCCCTAATTTAGGGGTCGATTAGGATGGCGGACGGAAACGTGCTCCGTCCGCCGTGGAAGGTGGCAAGATACTCCGGACCTGGCTGCGGAAAAACCGCATTAGCGATTAGGATCAAATGTGACCGAAACGCCGACCGCGGTGGACGGAGCACAACAATCCCCGTCCGCGGCGGTCGAAGTACACCTGATTCCGCGGCATGCGGACGGAACCTACAAAACACCGACCGCCGCGTACGCACATGACCAGGAGAACAACAACCTCCCCCGCGATACCTGCAAACTTTCCGGGTCCGCAATTAGGATAACTCCGTAACTACCCCGGTAGCCACCGCGATCCACGTCCGCGGCGGTAGCAATGCAATGAGAAACGGGGCACCACAGCGGAAGTCCAACATCCCTACAGTCAATCCAATGGCATACATACCGACAGAATCCATCACCAAACACAGCAAAATGGACGACCACCCACCTGACACATCTAAACCAAACACAAGACACAATTACCCACCCCCAAGAACTGCATAGACCACACCTGACAATACACCCACCTATCACCTGCCTGCCAATCAACATTCACACAGGGCCAACACACAGACTATAAATTGACTCCCACCCACTCCCGAAATCCTCTGCATCACAGCATAGCTGCCAGCAGGAGACAACACTTGACTTGACTTGACCAACAGCAAACTATTTCATTCATACACATAACCCACACCCAAACACACCCTGCACACAAACACCCACCACACCATACCCAAACAGCACACACCAGCACCTCCGAACTCCACACAAACACACACCCCGAGCACCATGGCACCCAAGAAGAATCCCAAATTCTCCGACACCGAGCTCAGGGTAATGGTGGATGAGATCATTCGTGTGGAGCCCCACATCTTCGGATCCCTCGTTCAGCAGACGAGCATAGCTCGGAAGAACAGCCTGTGGGACCGTATCGTCACCAGGGTCAATGCCTCCGGGAGCGTCCCGAGAACCAAGGCTGACATCCAGAGGCGGTGGCACGACCTTAAGACCCGGGTGAAGTCCATTAGAGCCAGGAACTTCCTCCGGGCCAACCACACAGGCGGTGGAACCCCCCCGGAGCCCCTACCATACACCGAGTGGGAGGAGAAGGTGCTGGCCATCCTGCACCCTGACACCCTCGATGGACTTCCTGATGGAGAAGAGGCTGGTAAGTACCAACCAACCACCACAAACACAACAACACGGTGTGCCTCACACAACTCTGAAGACACATCCCACATACCCCAGCCTTGCATGCAGTCCACATACTCACCAACCTCTAAAGCACTCCTACAGGCCCCCATGTCCATAGAGAGGGTGGTGGTGGTGGGTGGGGTGTGTGAGGGGTCGGAACTACAACTCCCAACAGGCCCCCATGTCCATAGAGAGGGTGGTGGTGTGTGGGTGGGGTGTGTGAGGGGTCACTAGTCCTACTTCCAACAGGCCCCCATGTCCATAGAGAGGGTGGTGGTGTGTGGGTGGGGTGTGTGAGGGGTCACTAGTCCTACTTCCAACAGGCCCCCATGTCCATAGAGAGGGTGGTGGTGGTGGGTGGGGTGTGTGAGGGGTCGGAACTACAACTCCCAACATGCCCCCATGTCCATAGAGAGGGTGGTGGTGTGTGGGTGGGGTGTGTGAGGGGTCGGAACTACAACTTCCAACAGGCCCCCATGTCCATAGAGAGGGTGGTGGTGGTGGGTGGGGTGTGTGAGGGGTCACTAGTCCTACTTCCAACAGGCCCCCATGTCCATAGAGAGGGTGGTGGTGGTGGGTGGGGTGTGTGAGGGGTCGGAACTACAACTCCCAACAGGCCCCCATGTCCATAGAGAGGGTGGTGGTGTGTGGGTGGGGTGTGTGAGGGATCGGAACTACAACTCCCAACAGGCCCCCATGTCCATAGAGAGGGTGGTGGTGTGTGGGTGGGGCGTGTGAGGGGTCACTAGTCCTACTTCCAACAGGCCCCCATGTCCATAGAGAGGGTGGTGGTGTGTGGGTGGGGTGTGTGAGGGGTCACTAGTCCTACTTCCAACAGGCCCCCATGTCCATAGAGAGGGTGGTGGTGGTGTGTGGGGTGTGTGAGGGGTCGGAACTACATCTCCCAACATGCCCCCATGTCCATAGAGAGGGTGGTGGTGTGTGGGTGGGGTGTGTGAGGGGTCGGAACTACAACTCCCAACAGGCCCCCATGTCCATAGAGAGGGTGGTGGTGTGTGGGTGGGGTGTGTGAGGGGTCGGAACTACAACTTCCAACAGGCCCCCATGTCCATAGAGAGGGTGCTGGTGTGTGGGTGGGGTGTGTGAGGGGTCGGAACTACAACTTCCAACAGGCCCCCAAGTCCATAGAGAGGGTGGTGGTGTGTGGGTGGGGTGTGTGAGGGGTCGGAACTACAACTCCCAACAGGCCCCCATGTCCATAGAGAGGGTGGTGGTGTGTGGGTGGGGTGTGTGAGGGGTCACTAGTCCTACTTCCAACAGGCCCCCATGTCCATAGAGAGGGTGGTGGTGTGTGGGTGGGGTGTGTGAGGGGTCACTAGTCCTACTTCCAACAGGTCCCCATGTCCATAGAGAGGGTGGTGGTGGTGGGTGGGGTGTGTGAGGGGTCGGAACTACAACTCCCAACAGGCCCCCATGTCCATAGAGAGGGTGGTGGTGTGTGGGTGGGGTGTGTGAGGGATCGGAACTACAACTCCCAACAGGCCCCCATGTCCATAGAGAGGGTGGTGGTGTGTGGGTGGGGCGTGTGAGGGGTCACTAGTCCTACTTCCAACAGGCCCCCATGTCCATAGAGAGGGTGGTGGTGTGTGGGTGGGGTGTGTGAGGGGTCACTAGTCCTACTTCCAACAGGCCCCCATGTCCATAGAGAGGGTGGTGGTGGTGTGTGGGGTGTGTGAGGGGTCGGAACTACATCTCCCAACATGCCCCCATGTCCATAGAGAGGGTGGTGGTGTGTGGGTGGGGTGTGTGAGGGGTCGGAACTACAACTCCCAACAGGCCCCCATGTCCATAGAGAGGGTGGTGGTGTGTGGGTGGGGTGTGTGAGGGGTCGGAACTACAACTTCCAACAGGCCCCCATGTCCATAGAGAGGGTGGTGGTGTGTGGGTGGGGTGTGTGAGGGGTCGGAACTACAACTTCCAACAGGCCCCCATGTCCATAGAGAGGGTGCTGGTGTGTGGGTGGGGTGTGTGAGGGGTCGGAACTACAACTTCCAACAGGCCCCCATGTCCATAGAGAGGGTGGTGGTGGTGGGTGGGGTGTGTGAGGGGTCACTAGTCCTACTTCCAACAGGCCCCCATGTCCATAGAGAGGGTGGTGGTGGTGGGTGGGGTGTGTGAGGGGTCGGAACTACAACTCCCAACATGCCCCCATGTCCATAGAGAGGGTGGTGGTGTGTGGGTGGGGTGTGTGAGGGGTCGGAACTACAACTCCCAACAGGCCCCCATGTCCATAGAGAGGGTGGTGGTGTGTGGGTGGGGTGTGTGAGGGGTCGGAACTACAACTCCCAACAGGCCCCCATGTCCATAGAGAGGGTGGTGGTGTGTGGGTGGGGTGTGTGAGGGGTCACTAGTCCTACTTCCAACAGGCCCCCATGTCCATAGAGAGGGTGGTGGTGTGTGGGTGGGGTGTGTGAGGGGTCACTAGTCCTACTTCCAACAGGTCCCCATGTCCATAGAGAGGGTGGTGGTGGTGGGTGGGGTGTGTGAGGGGTCGCAACTACAACTCCCAACATGCCCCCATGTCCATAGAGAGGGTGGTGGTGTGTGGGTGGGGTGTGTGAGGGGTCGGAACTACAACTCCCAACAGGCCCCCATGTCAATAGAGAGGGTGGTGGTGTGTGGGTGGGGTGTGTGAGGGGTCACTAGTCCTACTTCCAACAGGCCCCCATGTCCATAGAGAGGGTGGTGGTGGTGGGTGGGGTGTGTGAGGGGTCACTAGTCCTACTTCCAACAGGCCCCCATGTCCATAGAGAGGGTGGTGGTGGTGGGTGGGGTGTGTGCCAATGCCGACTGAATGTCAACCATAAATACATGTACACGTATAGGCAACATGACTCATCCTCACATTATTCTTTTGCAGGGGATCCTAATCTGACTGCTGCTATTGACACCAGGCCTCCAGCATCCCCAAACTCTGAGCATTCATGGGACGATTGTCCAGCCACCTCCGGGGCAGAGGATGGTGCCGGATCAAGCAGCCAGCCAGGGACCTCTGCCACGCAGGTCACACCTGCACCTACAACGACAACTGGCTCTGGCATCACGACATCACCGGCTACTCGGACCTGCACAGCTGCCTCCAGCACCACCTCCACCACCACTACTACCACCACTTCTGCCCCTGCCACCCTGCCCAACCCACCCGCCAACGCTGGGGCAGCGCCATCCCAGCCACGCAGGGAGACAGTGAGGCAACCCACCAATGCAAGGGCAGATCCTGCAGGCAGGAGCACGGCGGAAAGAAGGCGTGATGACACAACACTGAATGCTGTGCAACAGTGCCATGAAGCACTAGTCCGGGTGGAGGCGGGCTATGCACGTAGCCAGGCACATGCAGACCGGGCCCACCAGGACTTTGTGGACAACACCGCCATGTTGGGGGCCATCGAGAGGCGGCTTGGCCAACTCGTCGACATTTTCAGCACCAGGGCATCCACCAACACCCCCCCCCCCCCCCCTCAAACAACGGCACCGGCCACAACACCGCCACCGCCGACTGCGCCCCTGGCGGCGGATGTGGTACCGGATCAGCCTGCGCCCCTAGCTGACTCCGTCCCGACACAAAGACGGAGGGGCCGTCCGAGGCAGGAAGTGGGCGAGAGCAGTGTCGGAGCTCATGGCACATGCTCCAAGAGGAGCCGACAGTGACTCATTGGAGTACCTGAGCCTCCGATCCCACCTGGAAACTATCCGGTCCCACCTGCCACAGGCCTGCTGCAGTAGGCACACACCACCCAATGTGGTGTCTGCACGGCCATCTCATCTTCCATTACCTTGGACTGCCACTCCCCCACCCCTTCACTCCTTTGTAAATATGCACCTACACCTATGCACAATCTGTAAATAAATACCACTTACTCACTCAATGATGTGTTGCCTCCATGTTTATTCACATGATTGCATCAGAAACAGACGTAACCAGGTTCAGGGATCCAACAGGTACAGAATCATGCCGCAAGGGAGTGACCTAGGGAAACATAGAAATCGCAAACAGACCTTAGGAAACAGCATCACACTCATCCCAACTCACTGCAGGGCAACTTACAACAAACCACACACATCACTACACAAATGGATGACACTACACACATCATGGAGAAGTGCATGTACTCATAAATGAAGACACACACACACATGCATACATCACATAACAAAACACATAGATGATGCCCAACACAATGACACTAGAGCAGCAAACCTACACAGGGCATACACAAGCAGCACAAGAGGGGCACACTCACAATCAAGGGAAGTAGCGTTCAATGAGCTGGCGCCTCTGGTCCACACCTTCCTCCTCACCACTATCCTCATCAGTCGACATGGGTGGGTCGGGAGGGCGAGGAACTTGCTGTTCATCTGGGTCCAAGATCAGTTCAATGTTATTTCGTACAGCCAGGTTGTGGAGCATGCAGCAGGCTATCACAATCTTGCATACTTTGCCTGGTGCGTAAGGCAGGGCCCCTCCAGTCTTATCTAGGCACCGAAACCTAGACTTAAGCAGGCCAAATGTTCGTTCCACCACTCGACGTGTCCTACCATGGGCATCGTTGTATCGCATTTCTCCTGCTGTGGTGGGATTGGGAATTGGACTTAGAAGCCAAGGCCTGTTTGGGTAAGCCGAGTCGCCTGTGTATGTGGGAATTAGAGAGAGAGAGAGAGACATCACTACCTGAACATGTGGCCACACCAAGCCACCCAGATATCACTCCAGTCACCACAGCATACTCACCAACAAGCCAGGCTTGTGCCGGACGCAGATTTGCCATCAGTCGTGGGACTATGCTGCTCCGCATGATGTGGGCGTCATGTGCAGAGCCAGGAAATCTTGCACACACATGTGAGATAATGTTGTCGGCCTGGCACACCACCTGCACGTTAAGGGAGTGGAAGTGCTTCCGATTCCGAAACACCTGCTCACGTGCCCGTGGCGGAATGATCGTAATATGCATGCCATCAATTGAACCCACAACGTGTGGTATGCGACCCAGTGCATAAAAGTCTGCCTTGACCGCTGCCAACTCTGCCGCCTGTGGAAAATGTATGTACTCATGCTTGTACAGCATCATGGCTGTCAGTACATCCTTAAGTACCGTGCTGAACATGGCCTGTGACATTCCCCCGGCATGTCCTATAGTGTACTGGAATGTGCCTGTTGCAAAAAAATGGAGTGCCGCCATCACCTTTTGGGTGGGTGAAATTGAGCCTGGATAAGTTCTCCGCGGCTGCAGGTGAGGAGACAACTTGTTCACAAGCTCCAGCAATCGACGTCGATCAAGCCTGAATTTCCGGATCACCTCCTCGTCCACCATATCCTCCAGCACAGTGTATGGGCGATGGACATTTTGAGCCCTCCTGTGTGGGAGTAAATGGAATGGAAGTCAATTCACATACAACGCATGTCTGTGCAACTCACTCACATGTCACCGCACTCTATCCAACATGTAATAGGCAGTGTACGATTTGCATATGTGTGACACCTCTGATTGTCACAACAACATGGATTGACGTAGCAATGTGCACCCACCAGCTACATGATGTGTTGCAACATGTCCAATGCACTCTGTCTCACCTCAACATCACTGCCAACAAGGCATGTGACATGACCCAAAAGTGACGGTCATTAGTGGCACACCGATGGGCATGGTATGGAAAAACATGGGATAGAGCATGAAGTGTGGAGTCACGCAATCACGCACACAACCCTCATCATGCAGCTGCAGACAATTAAACAAGGTGCATCGTCAGCTGACATGCACTCATTGACGCCGCCATGGCGGTGCACTGCTTCCGCTGTTGACGTCTGGCCATACGCGGCCCGCGTTCAACATTCCAATTGTCTGCACGTGCTAGACACCGGGACGGATGCATCATTTGCAACAAAGTTGTAACAGTGGCGCCACCATGGCGGGGCACGTATTCGGCGGGGGAGGTGGAGGCCAAAACATCCATAAGCTGATGTCCATGCACATGGCAGTTCATGACCCCCCTTACAGTGACATTGCATCAGCCAGCCTACACCGGCCGGCCCAGCTCTACCCACTACCGCTGTGCCAGGCCCAGCCCATGACCGCCGTTGCGGCCGTGCCAACTACCGCCGCTTCAGGCCCCCTCCACTACCGCCGTGCCTGGCCCAGCCCATGACCGCCGTTGC
This sequence comes from Lissotriton vulgaris, assembly GCF_964263255.1. Classification (NCBI taxonomy): domain Eukaryota; kingdom Metazoa; phylum Chordata; class Amphibia; order Caudata; family Salamandridae; genus Lissotriton; species Lissotriton vulgaris. The sequence continues at coordinate 94,444,792 of NC_141698.1, forward strand.
GGCCGTGCCAACTACCGCCGCTTCAGGCCCCCTCCACTACCGCCGTGCCTGGCCCAGCCCATGACCGCCGTTGCGGCCGTGCCAACTACCGCCGCTTCAAGCCCCGCCCCCTCCACTACCGCCGTGCCCTGGCGGCCCTGGCACGGCAGTCATGGGCTGGGCCTGGCACGGCGGTAGTGGAGGGGGCCTGAAGCGGCGGTAGTTGGCACGGCCGCAACGGCGGTCATGGGCTGGGCCAGGCACGGCGGTAGTGGAGGGGGCCTGAAGCGGCGGTAGTTGGCACGGCCGCAACGGCGGTCATGGGCTGGGCCAGGCACGGCGGTAGTGGAGGGGGCCTGAAGCGGCGGTAGTTGGCACGGCCGCAACGGCGGTCATGGGCTGGGCCTGGCACGGCGGTAGTGGGTAGAGCTGGGCCGGCCGGTGTAGGCTGGCTGATGCAATGTCACTGTAAGGGGTGTCATGAACTGCCATGTGCATGGACATCAGCTTATGGATGTTTTGGCCTCCACCTCCCCCGCCGAATACGTGCCCCGCCATGGTGGCGCCACTGTTACAACTTTGTTGCAAATGATGCATCCGTCCCGGTGTCTAGCACGTGCAGTTGCCGGTGTGTGAGCGTGACGGTCTGTGCACGTGCAGCCAATGGGAGGTGTGGACATGGGCCACGGTTGGCCAATTGCAAGTACCGTATGGTGTTCACCGCAACACCAGGGCCAATCATTGGCCCAATTCCAAACACGCTCTCACGGCGGACCAATGGCTGGCGCCGTATGCCACTGACATGGCCACAGGGCCCTATATATGTGTGATGTGCAAAAGCATACTTTCTACGATGACCACCGACTGCTGCCTGTGACCATCACCTCCACCTGCTGCTGCGGAGCTGACCACCGACTGCTGCCTGTGACCATCACCTCCACCTGCTGCTGCGGAGCTGACCACCGACTGCTGCCTGTGACCATCACCTCCACCTGCTGCTGCGGAGCTGACCACCGACTGCTGCCTGTGACCATCACCTCCACCTGCTGCTGCGGAGCTGACCACCGACTGCTGCCTGTGACCATCACCTCCACCTGCTGCTGCGGAGCTAACCACCGACTGCTGCCTGTGACCATCACCTCCACCTGCTGCTGCGGAGCTGACCACCGACTGCCGCTCTAGTGCCATACTCCGTGACCTTGCTATGTCGGGAGTCAAAGAGGTCCGGTCTCGTCCCTTCACCGCCGCGGAGCTGGATGTCCTCGTGGACGCTGTGCTACGCAACTACGGACGCCTGTACGGCGCACCCGGACAGGCGGTAAGTGTCGTGGGGGATGAGTTGTGGTGCATGAGGTGTAATATGGCACCTGGGCTCTGGGAAACTTGGCGGTGTGATGTGTGAACAACTAAAGAATCGATATGTGCATGGCTGCTGAGAGTAATGTGTTGCTCCTATCTGTGTGACTGGCCAACTGTCCCCTGACTTCCACCCTTTTGTCTCCCATCATGGTAGGTAAAGCTGCACCTTCGCAAGGACGTGTGGAGGAGCATTGCACGTGAAGTACGAGCAGCGGGGGTGTCCAATAGACGACATACACACTGCCACAAACGCTGGGACGACATTTCCAGACTGAGCAAGAATGTAGCGGAAGTGACACTAGGGATGATTCCAAGGACGGCACGTCTGGCCCGACGCTCAATGACCCCTCTCATGCACCGTATCATAGCTGTGACGCATCCTGACCTGTCCGAGCGGTTGCGTGTGGATGAACAGCAACGTGGCGGTAAGCATACTGTCAGTGTATGTTGCTTGTGATTGCAATGCATGTATGGTTGCCCACACACATTAGGGTCTTCCGTCGATCGTGAGTCTATTTCCAATGGCATGTTGGTGACATTGCCACAGTTAACTTTTCACTTGCAGATGCGGCATGTTGAGACGCCACCTGCTAAGCTGTTCAGTTGTCATGCACATGCTGTAGTGCTCCATCACCCCTTGGCAACACTTGTGTGCTGATGTAGTTCCTCATGCCCAGTGTGCATGCTATACATGTATTACGGCCAACGCCACAGAATTCCTGTGAGGATGACTGCTTGGGGTGGGCTGTGTGCAGGTTGGGGGATCGTTGGACAGTGTCATCAGTGGCTTTAGGGATTCCGCAGCAGTACTGTACGTGTGTGTGCCCATTACTTACACCCATTTCCTGTGCATTTCAGCTTTGGCAGAGGGCACTCAGCCACAGACGGCGGAGATTACAGAAGGCAATGCATCCGGATCAGACGTCGCGCACACGCAGACTAACACTGAAGGGGCCAGCGCCGGAGAGGGGGACAGGACCGTCCCGGAGGACTCGCATGTGGAGACAACATCGTCATCATCTTCCGACAGTGTTGGTGAGTCAGCACTGTTGTCACAGACTGGGAGTGGGCAACCAACACCTTCGGTCGGGACACAGCACACAGGGCCCACCCTGCCGGCAACTGCACCATGTACTGTTCGTGCACGCAGGAGTAGGGGGAGCAGAGTGGCGTTCGGTGTCGGCACCGCTGCCCCAGCCTCGGTGACCCAAAATGCACTTTGTGCAGAGGCTGTTGATCTGCTGCGACAGCTGTGTGTGGGCCAGACCAATATGATTAATGCTTTCCAAGACCACGATAGGAAGTTGGGGCAGGTGGTGGCATTCATGGAAGGTATGCATGGTGATCTGGCTGGTGTACACAGGACACTGCAGTCATTGTCTAACAGTGTGTCGTCTGCCATTGCACAGTCGCATGGACTGGGTGGTACTTCTGTTCCACCATCTACAACTCTGGATGTGTCAGGGGGGAGTGAATTATCTGACCTGGACTCTAATACAGGTTATTGCACTAGAAGCAGCGTCAGCCAGCACGTCAAGGCACGGAGGCCTCAGACCCCATCCCCTAGGTCAGGTAAATCTGTTCACAAGGACAACGTCAGATATAGTGGAGTACACACACGTGAGGCACAAGAGGGGTTGGGTGTAATGGCTACACATGCTGCACAGCCACCCCACACACAAGGTACTACCAGGCCAAGACTCACTCCCGCTTCCATTGACACTACCCTGTACGAGGACAGTGAGAAGACAAATACATCTCTTGAGGGCTCGCATACTCCCAGTGCCAGGGACACTAGGAATGAAGGTGCCACTCCCAAGGCCAGGGAAAGCAGGAAGGAAGTAGGCACTCCCAAGGGCAGGGAGACTAGGCAGGTAGGAGCCACTCCCAAGGGCAGGGACAGCAGGAAGGATGTAGGCACTCCCAAGGGCAGGGAGGCTACGAAGGAAGGTGCCACTCCCAAGGGCAGGGAAAGCAGGAAGGATGTAGGCACTCCCAAGGGCAGGGAGACTACGAAGGAAGGTGCCACTCCCAAGGGCAGGGAAAGCAGGAAGGATGTAGGCACTCCCAAGGGCAGGGAGACTACGAAGGAAGGTGCCACTCCCAAGGGCAGGGAAAGCAGGAAGGATGTAGGCACTCCCAAGGGCAGGGAGACTACGAAGGAAGGTGCCACTCCCAAGGGCAGGGAAAGCAGGAAGGATGTAGGCACTCCCAAGGGCAGGGAGACTACGAAGGAAGGAGCCACTCCCAAGGGCAGGGACAAGAATAGTCACAAGACAAACGCACCTAAGAGGAGCACGGACAGTCCCAGGGGCAGGGACACACACGGGCAGAAGGGGTGTCCTGGTGATATGTACACCACAGACGACAAGTCTGCTGCCTGGAAGAGGGCACCATCCAGGGAACAGGGCAAGTCCGCAGACTACAGTACTCCTACGGAAATGGAACATCCAAGGCCCAAGGACTCGCCCATGAACAGTGGCGCTGTCAGGGACAGGCATACATCACCCATAGTTGCTCTGAGACAGCTGTTTTCTGGGAAACGGAATACAGAAGACTCCGCAGTGGAGTCACCCCTTACCTCCACTCCCATCATGGCCCGTCAGGGACGGATGCAGGTGGACCCTGTCGTGGCATCCCCCATGACACATGTTGCAGAGGCCACAAGGCAGCCACACAGCAAACGACAAGCAGGCTCCAGCACGTCCCCAGAGACCATTCACCCCCCAGCACATGCACCTCCCATGGTGGGTGAAATTGCTTCTCAGTCCGGTCGACTTGTGAGTCCTGTCCTGTCCAGGGTGCAGGCACATGTCCAAAAGAAGCGTAGACACACAGCATTGACACATGCCCAATCCGATGTCGGCCAATTGCAACTATCCCCCGCTCCCAGAGCCACCCTGCCTCCTGGACCATACAGCCCTGTGGCTCATCATTTCAGTGGTCACAGTGGCGCTGGTGCAGTTGACTCGCATGTGTCTGTTAGTGGCAGGGTATCAGTCGAGACATATCCTGTATCAGGTGCTGGCAGTGTATCTGGGTCTATGGGCCATGTGTCAGTCACTCGGGCTGTGTCTGTGTGTCACACTCCTGTATCAGGTGCTGGCAGTGTATCTGGGTCTATGGGCCATGTGTCAGTCACTCGGGCTGTGGCTGTGTGTCACACTCCTGTATCAGGTGCTGGCAGTGCATCTGGGTCTATGGGCCATGTGTCAGTCACTCGGTCTGTGGCTGTGTCTCACACTCATGTATCAGGTGCTGGCAGTGTATCTGGGTCTGTGGCTCACGTGTCAGTCACTACATCTGTGGCTGTGTGTCACACTCCGGATTCTGGTGCTGTCAGTGTGTCCGATGCGGGTACTTCACGCAATCCACCTGATAGTGTGCTGTAAGTTGCTGTACTGTGCCCTCTGATGTTCCTGCTCTGGTGTCCACACTGCCCTGTTGCTGCCCTGTTGCTATCCTCATACTGATGTACTGCATCTGATGTACCTGCTCTGGTGTCCACACTGCCCTGTTGCTATCCTCATACTGATGTACTGCATCTGATGTACCTGCTCTGGTGTCCACACTGCCCTGTTGCTGTTCTGATACTGATGTACTGCCTCTGATGTACCTGCTCTGGTGTCCACACTGCCCTGTTGCTATCCTCATACTGATGTACTGCATCTGATGTACCTGCTCTGGTGTCCACACTGCCCTGTTGCTATCCTCATACTGATGTACTGCATCTGATGTACCTGCTCTGGTGTCCACACTGCCCTGTTGCTATCCTCATACTGATGTACTGCATCTGATGTACCTGCTCTGGTGTCCACACTGCCCTGTTGCTATCCTCATATTGATGTACTGCATCTGATGTACCTGCTCTGGTGTCCACACTGCCCTGTTGCTGTTCTGATACTGATGTACTGCCTCTGATGTACCTGCTCTGGTGTCCACACTGCCCTGTTGCTATCCTCATACTGGGTAAACAGTCAAAATATCGATTACAGTAATTTCGACCACACTAATATCGAGTTGCAAATATCGATAGGACAGAATATCGATGGCCAGAATATCGATGGCCAGAATATCGACCCTAAGGTAAGTAATATCGAAATTACTTATATCGATAGCATATATATCGATGTAAGTAATATCGAAATCACTAATATCGATAGCATATATATCGATGTAAGTAATTTCGATTTACTAATATGTGTTAGAAATTTTAGTTAAGTATTTAAAGTAATTGTTATAATATGTGTTTAATATGTTTTTATAACTTAAAGAAATATAAAAGTAAATTATATGTTTTACTACCAGAGCGGGTTGTGGGTTTTTAGGGGAATAGGGTGGGAAGTAATTTATTTGTAATTAAATAATTATTTTTTAATGATTAATTTATTTTTCAATTAAATATTAATTGCCAATGAATTATTTTAATTGATTAATTGATTAATTATTTGATAATTTATGTATATTTTTAAGTAAATTATATGTTTTACTACTGGAGCGGGTTGTGGGTTTATAGGGGAATAGGGTGGGAAGTAATTTATTTTTAATTAAATAATTTTTTTAAAAAGATTAATTATTTTACAATTAAATATTAATTGTCAATTAATTATTTTAATTGATTAATTGATTAATTAATTGATAATTTATGTATATTTTTAAGTAAATTATATGTTTTACTACTGGAGCGGGTTGTGGGTTTATAGGGGAATAGGGTGGGAAGTAATTTATTTTTAATTAAATAATTATTTTTAAAAGATTAATTATTTTATAATTAAATATTAATTGTCAATTAATTATTTTAATTCATTAATTGATTAATTAATTGATAATTTATGTATATTTTTAAGTAAATTATATGTTTTACTACTGGAGCGGGTTGTGGGTTTATAGGGGAATAGGGTGGGAAGTAATATAATTGTAATATTAATTAATTTTGGGTAAAGGAGTACTTTTAGTGTTAGGGTCAGTTTTCAGTTTTTGGGTAAAGGGGTATTTTTAGGGTTCAGGGTCAGTTTTCAGTTTTTGGGTAAAGGGGTATTTTTAGGGTTCAGGGTCAGTTTTCAGTTTTTGGGTAAAGGGGTATTTTTAGGGTTCAGGGTCAGTTTTCAGTTTTTGGGTAAAGGGGTATTTTTAGGGTTCAGGGTCAGTTTTCAGTTTTTGGGTAAAGGGGTATTTTTAGGCTTCAGGGTCAGTTTTCAGTTTTTGGGTAAAGGGGTATTTTTAGGGTTCAGGGTCAGTTTTCAGTTTTTGGGTAAAGGGGTATTTTTAGGCTTCAGGGTCAGTTTTAAGTTTTTGGGTAAAGGGGTATTTTTAGGCTTCAGGGTCAGTTTTCAGTTTTTGGGTAAAGGGGTATTTTTAGGCTTCAGGGTCAGTTTTCAGTTTTTGGGTAAAGGGGTATTTTTAGGGTTCAGGGTCAGTTTTCAGTTTTTGGGTAAAGGGGTATTTTTAGGCTTCAGGGTCAGTTTTCAGTTTTTGGGTAAAGGGGTATTTTTAGGCTTCAGGGTCAGTTTTCAGTTTTTGGGTAAAGGCGTATTTTTAGGCTTCAGGGTCAGTTTTCAGTTTTTGGGTAAAGGGGTATTTTTAGGGTTCAGGGTCAGTTTTCAGTTTTTGGGTAAAGGGGTATTTTTAGGCTTCAGGGTCAGTTTTCAGTTTTTGGGTAAAGGCGTATTTTTAGGGTTCAGGGTCAGTTTTCAGTTTTTGGGTAAAGGGGTATTTTTAGGGTTCAGGGTCAGTTTTCAGTTTTTGGGTAAAGGTATTTTTAGGCTTCAGGGTCAGTTTTCAGTTTTTGTGTAAAGGGGTATTTTTAGGGATCAGGGTCAGTTTTGACTACTGTTGCACTCTCTGGAGTAGGAATAGTAATTTTTACCCTTATGTTATCCAATGTTTTATATAATTAATTGTAAAAAATTTTTTTTTCATTTTTTATTACTTACATTTTATTTATGTTATTGTTTTATGTTTGTAAATGTTAATTAGTAAATTAGAATATATTTTATTAATTTATAAATTAGTAAAATAAGTATTAATACTTATTGTTCTGTATTTATATATTATATATTTAGTGTATATATTTAATTAATGTATTAGTAATATATATGTATTAATTATTTAATTTTAAACATTTTTAGATACTTTTAAATATGTATAATTTATTTATTAGTGTTATATACTTAATTTTACATTTATATATATTTAAAAAAATATCGATATTTTTAACATCGATATTTTTTACATCGATATTAAATTTTCGATATTTTTGTACTTACCATGTTGTAGATAGGATGTCGATATTTTTGCCTTCGATATTGTTGACTCGATATTCTTGTAGGTCGATATTTGTGATTTCGATATTCTGTCAGTGATCCCTCATACTGATGTACTGCATCTGATGTACCTGCTCTGGTGTCCACACTGCCCTGTTGCTATCCTCATACTGATGTACTGCATCTGATGTACCTGCTCTGGTGTCCACACTGCCCTGTTGCTATCCTCATACTGATGTACTGCATCTGATGTACCTGCTCTGGTGTCCACACTGCCCTGTTGCTGCCCTGTTGCTGTTCTGATACTGATGTACTGCCTCTGATGTACCTGCTCTGGTGTCCACACTGCCCTGTTGCTATCCTCATACTGATGTACTGCATCTGATGTACCTGCTCTGGTGTCCACACTGCCCTGTTGCTGCCCTGTTGCTGTTCTGATACTGATGTACTGCCTCTGATGTACCTGCTCTGGTGTCCACACTGCCCTGTTGCTATCCTCATACTGATCTACTGCATCTGATGTACCTGCTCTGGTGTCCACACTGCCCTGTTGCTGTTCTGATACTGATGTACTGCATCTGATGTACCTGCTCTGGTGTCCACACTGCCCTGTTGCTATCCTCATACTGATGTACTGCATCTGATGTACCTGCTCTGGTGTCCACACCGCCCTGTTGCTGTCCTGTTGCTGTTCTGATACTGATGTACTGCCTCTGATGTACCTGCTCTGGTGTCCACACTGCCCTGTTGCTATCCGCATACTGATGTACTGCATCTGATGTACCTGCTCTGGTGTCCACACTGCCCTGTTGCTATCCTCATACTGATGTACTGCATCTGATGTACCTGCTCTGGTGTCCACACTGCCCTGTTGCTGTTCTGATACTGATGTACTGCATCTGATGTACCTGCTCTGGTGTCCACACTGCCCTGTTGCTATCCTCATACTGATGTACTGCATCTGATGTACCTGCTCTGGTGTCCACACTGCCCTGTTGCTATCCTCATACTGATGTACTGCATCTGATGTTCCTGCTCTGGTGTCCACTATGGCCATGCTCATCCTAGACTGTGACTTTGCTCAGAATCTGCGTAAATAAAATTGGGATTAATGTCTCGTGCTTTGTCAGAGTCATTCTTGCGTGTGTGATGCTGGTGTGGATTGGTATTTTCTTGGGGGCGGTGGGTTCTGCTCAGGACCCAAGTCCTAAAAAAAGACGTGGGGGGACGCTGAAATCACGACAGGAAGTGACGCCACAAAAGGTGGCTTGCACTCAGTTGCAGTTTATAGTTATCAAGCTCCCTGTAAAATAAGTGGGGGGACGCCGTCCACCCGCGTGGTACCCCGACTTGAGCCCTGGTTCTGCTACGTGTCACTCTCCCCTACCTGGGTCACGGCCCTTGGAGGCGTTGCCGTACACAGGCATTTGTGCATTTTGGGACATGTCACTCCCCCCTCCCTACGTCACCGCCCTTGCCGGTACTCCTCTCCAGACAGCGAATGCTTAGTTGCCTACCTGCGTCGTCGTCGATGGTGGGCCAAGACGAGGACGTACTGGATCGCGTAGAGTATCGGGTAAGTCTGTAGTGCAGGGTCCATGTCAGCGTGCGGCTCGTGGTGGGTATGGTCGCTGTGGAGCATCCGCCGTGTTCAGGCAGGTTGTTTTTCCGCCGCGCTTTTATGTGTGTTTTCCGCCATCTTGATTTGGAGGACGGTCCTAGTCGTCAGTCCGTACGGCGGAGTCTCTGGAAAGGTTACGTCCGCCGCGTGGTTGGGTGTGGTGGTGCGGCGGACCGTGTTCTACCGCCGCGGACGGAATTTGGCACGTGTTTCGTATCCTGATTTGGCGGACGGAGTGTCCGCGACGGGCGCACGGAAAATAGGCTTGTTCCGCATACTCTGGGTCTGCGGAGGCACTTCCGTCCGCCATCCTAATGACCCCCTTAGTGGCAAAATAAAAAATTACCGCATTCACCCAGGTTTCCTCAAAATCAAAGCACCCCATTTTAGTTGGTCATCAAAATAAACCCCTAGGTAGGAAAATACATTGGTAGGGGAGATCTTAGCAAGGCCAACACTAAATTGAAAACATTTTTTGGGTTGTTGCCCACTTGCATTATGTAAGATTTTGAATTATTTATTGCCAGGTCCCGGTCAGTTATAAATCTAGAAAATGCTGTTAATAGAGATTGCAAACCTAATGCGGTCCTAGATATAATTATTATTATTATTAAGGGTAGCTTATAAAGCGCATGGTTACGCCAAAGCGTGTCCCCGCGCTGCAACTGAAGAACTCTGACCGAGGTGGAGACCAGTGATCCGTTATCTGGCGAACAGGTGTGTTTTTAGGTTCTTGCGGAAGCTGGATTCGGAAGGATCCAGACGGAGATGGAGAGGGAGGGAATTCCAGCTTTTCGCTGCCAGATAGCGGAAGGAGCGTCCGCCCATACGGGCTCTTTTGACCCTAGGAACCTTAAGTAGGCCCTCATATGAGGAGCGCAGCTCGCGTGCAGGTGTATACCTTGTCACTAAGTTCTGGAGTGGAATAGGGGATTTCTTAGCCAGGATGCGGTGGCATGTACAGAGGGCTTTGAATTCCACTCTGCTTCTTACTGGCAACCAGTGGAGGGTTTTGAGAGCGGCTTTGGTGTCTGAACGTTTATGGATTTTTAGGATGAGACGGGCTGCCGCGTTCTGTATTACCTGAAGGCGATTCATGGCTTTGCAGGTGGTACCCAGGTAAAGTAGGTTGCCGTAGTCTAGGCGTGATGTCACAAGGGCGTGTACCAGTGTTTTCCGTGCTGACATAGGAAGGAGGTCAAGAACCTTCCTTATGGTTTTTAGGATACCAAAACAGACGCCTGCAACTCGGTCTATTTGGGGTCCAAAAGATAGGTCAGCGTCGAGCCATACGCCTAGGTTTTTTACTCCCTGGCGTGGTATGGGAGCTTCTTCCAGACATGGAGGCCACCACGCCGATGACCAAACAGATGGGTTCCCCCCCACAACGAGCACCTCGGTCTTGTTGCCGTTTAACTTAAGGCAGTTGGTGGACATCCAGGCTGCAAGTTCTTGCATGCAGTTCCTGAAACTGTCCATCGCAAGACCGGGTGCACGCGATAGGGAGATAGCCAGCTGCGTGTCATCGGCGTATGACACGATGCTCAATCCGTGACTCACGGCAATTGAAGCCACTGGAGAGACATAGAGATTAAACAAGGTTGGGCTCAGGGACCAACCCTGAGGGACGCCCTGGCCCAAACCTATGTCTCTCGAGTAGTGGTCGCCCTGGCGAACCTGGAAGCTTCTCCCTGTCAGGAAGGATTGTAACCATTGGAGTGCAGCTTCGGATATACCTCCGTTGTTCAGACACTGTAGCAAGTTGTCGTGCGCCACAGTGTCGAACGCTGCACTCAGGTCCAGTAGGATGAGGGCCATGGTGTGTCCCTCATCTACCCCCTGCCGTAGGGTCTCAACTGCAGTGAGCAGTGCGGACTCTGTAGAGTGGCGGGGGCGGAATCCGAATTGGGTGTCGTGCAATAAGGCAGCCTTTTCCACGAAGTCCATTAGTTGTTTATTGACCGTTTTTTCAGCCACTTTGGCTAGGTAGGGCAGGAGTGAAATTGGGCGGAGATTGTCAAGTTTCTCAAAACTGATGGTAGGTTTCTTCCTGAGGGGCAGAACAACCGCCTTTTTCCACTCCCTAGGTACTGTCTTGGTGGTAAAAGATACATCGAGTACATGTCTAATGTATGGTTCTAGTACCCTTAGACTATCCGTCATGCGTTTGGGTGTGGTAGGGTCTCTCGGAGAGCCCGACTTCATCGACCTGCAGATTTTTAGAAGATCTTCCGTGGGAGGGGTAGTAAAGTTGGTAAGTCTAGGTTTATCTCCCCACTCCCTTGGGCTTTCAACGAAGTCTGCCCCGGTTTTGGACTGCGTAGGGAATGCTGAGTAGATCTTTGTTATTTTATCTGAGAAAAAATCTGCAATTTTGTCACACAATTCTGGCGAACAGTCATCGGGGGCAATAGCTGGGTTTCCGCTTGAAAGAGTTTTGTAGAGAGAAAACAGCTCTTTCGTCGAGTTACCAGCCTCACTGATCCTAATCGTAAAGTATGCTGTCTTTGTCTTTCTGATTAGTCCATGGTAGGTTCGTCTCTTGGTTAGATAATTCTTTCTGGTTTCTTCAGAGAGAGTCTTGCGCCATTCTCTTTCGGTTCTTTTCAGTGCGGTTTTCTGAATATAGGGACGGCATGGTCCTGCGTAAAGCAGGACGGGAATGCCACGCCGCCCTACACATGGGTAATCAACCCTGGTGGCTCTTAGTGCAGTATCCAATTAATTGATGTACAAATTAAACAAAGGATGCATCCTTGCCGTACTCCCCTCTTTATCTCAAGGTCTCTAGTGACCCGAAGGTCCTGAAAAAAACCTGACATTAGCCTTGGTTGATTTATGCAGGTCCTCTAGGAAGTTAACAATGCTGTTACCCACCCCCATTGCCCTCATGGACTGCCACAATTTAACCCTGTTGACGCAGTCAAATGCGGAGGACAAGTCCATGAAGGCAGGTAGATAGTACCAGGGCAGGCCACAGTATATGTGCTCAGTAACATTAATAGATTAAGACACTGAGCAACAGTAGAACACCCGGTCCAGAATCCAAACTGGACGTCCAACAGGATCTTGTGCTCCTCCGCCCAAGTGGATAATCTCTGCAAGAGAATACGTCCTACAACCTTGACCACTGAGTCAATGAGGGAGATTGGCCTGTAACATTGGGTGCTATTCCTGTCACCCTTCTTAAAAACAGGAACTATGGTGGAGGAGGCCCAAGACTGAGGACAGCCATTCTTAGCCGCTGTGTTAAACACAGCCTCCAGTACCGGAGCCCAGAACGGAGGGTCAGACTTAAATAGGTCAGGAGGAATACTATCTAGGCCCGGCGCTTTATTAATATATAGCCCTACAGTACCAGCCATAACCTCACCCTTTTCAAAAGTTATTACAGGAACATTTGTATCCCGACCTTCTTGACAAATATGCTCCTTAGGGCTGTCAAACATAGATTTAAAGTGGAGCACCCATTCCTCCTCAGTGGTATGTGAATCTAAAGCCCCCCCCCCACTTCCTGACCAAAAAGGGGGCTATTCACAACCTTCCAGAACCTAGACCTGTTCCTGAGAGTGCTTGAGTCAACCAACTCCCACCACGCCTCCTCCTTCAGGGAACCCTTCCTTCTGTCCAGGGCTGACTTATATTCTTTACGGCAAACACGTACCTCTGATTGTCTTCTTGGTTTGGCTGACAGAGCTTCCCTCAGCTTTTTGCTACCTTTCCTCTCTCTTCTCCCCTAATTTCAGTGTCTAGGTCTCCTTCCTCCAGTTACAGGAATGTGAGCAATACCCTTCCACTGCCTGGGAGCAGAGTCCTCACCTCCATCTTGTACAAATTCATCCCAGGGATACCCAAACTGGATCGCTCTGGCCTCTATTACTCTGGTTCATTCAGACACACCATGCAGGTATTACACAGGCTACAACATCAACAGCTTAACATACACTTGGGATGTTTGCACAAAGATTCAGTAAGCACACAGAAGCAGGACTCTACATCAGTGGTCCAGTAGGCCTCCAGTCTAGTGGCTCAAATAAAGATGTATTGCCCCACTATTGATTCTCAAAACACAGTATGCTGCAACCAGTGTCCTGTATGCTAAACCGATGCAGGAACAGTAGTCCCCTGTCAATAGATGAAGCCATGCTTGGTGCGCCCTTCCAGGCCACAGGACAAGTCCAAGACCTATTCATATTCAAGCATCAGCACACACAATTCTTTAGCTTGATGCTTGGGCCAAAAATCATGAGTCAAGATACAGATTTATGCAGCCGGGCATTCATCGCTGGGGAACACATCCATTTATCATGCAGGGGACAGTCTTTACCACTGCTGGAGACATTCAAAAGAACCAGTCAGGGGACCATAGCAGTCAATTTCCATAGGCCTTACTCTACTAGCCTGCACATCCTGTGCAAGAGAAACAGATGCCCACCTACCTGCACCGTAAGGTATGATAGTGGACAACATTTAATGCCTACTTAATTTTTCAGAAGTCACAGCTAGGTGGGTATACAAGCAATCAGAGAGAAGGACCTTCAATCTGAGGATTCTTGGATGCTAAATGGAAGGGACACAGAGAGAAGATGAAATGACCCTATTCAGGTCAGATATTGTACACACAGTCCATATCTGGTGGAGCAGCAAAAGAAGGCATGCAAAGCTACATAAGTAGCTTAGTTGGCAAGTTAAGAATGGAAACTGAGGGTAGTGTGCTAATATGTGAGTAAAGCCATAGAGCCAATTGGTCATACCAGCTGATCTCTTAGTTACTTCTGTTCTGTCAACAATATGCATTTTATGAGATTGGTTTAAATGATATTCCTTCACCTGTTTGTATTGCACACACTCATGATCAACTCAAACTGCTGCCTTTGGACTCCAAAGAGGGGGGGATGGGTTCCATCAAAAAAGATATAACTTGGAGATTTTTCAGACTCAAAAGTAGACTTCCAACACAAATCCTATTATTATGCAAAATAAATGGATAGACGGATGATATTTGGAGCATTGGAACTCCATGTTGACTTCAGTTTCCCTTTTAATTGCTAATTAAGGATGTATATGCTTCCCTGCAAGGTGTAAGGTGCTTGTACCACTGCTTATATTTAGCCAACGAGTAACATATTGGGTGCTGCTACATACAGCGATGATCTCCAGTTTGTAGGTCACTTATCACATGGAATTAAATCCATACGTGTAATCTGTAGAGCTTTCATAAAGTGTAAAAATGTAGACTAGTTGAGAGATTCACAGCTTAATATAACAGAAAAGGGACTAAAACCACAAAATCTTCCCTTATTTTCTGATTGTAACAGAAACCTCACAGTGGTAGCATGAACAACTTGGCAGCCATTTTACAACACAGGGAATACTTTGCATATACATGATTGAAAACAAAAGCACAGACACACAATTTGGTCACAATCCATCTGCCTGTTCTGGATCTATTCTTATAAATACTTTCCTTCATAAAAACTGGTGCAGACAAGAAAGAGATGTCCCTGGTGGAACCAATTTCAGGGCCTGTTTGTAGTTTTTGTCAGGGCTAGACACCTTTAGAATTATTGTCAGTTAGAGCTCTGTTTTAGGGTCAAGCCTACTTTTTTACTCTCATAGACACATACTGAAAATATTAGGAAATTGATATTATTACTCCAGTAAGTCTAGTCTTTCCACAATGAAGCCTATGCTTTCGGTTGTCTCTCAATACAGGTGTCACTGTGATTCTTCAGGCCTGGGTGGTGGTTGAGCTTTTTGCTAAGATCTTTTCTTCTAATCCGAAAGCTAACTCTGGGAGTTTAACTAGTTTTGACAGGATTTTTCATAGTTTCATTTGTAATGCGATTACTCTATGCTCAATTATAATAGTTATGGACTTTACATAAAGAACAGCTTCCAAACAATGGTCATTTGAGGTTTAAAAAGACAATTAAATCTTGATGGACATTTACTTGAAGCTTCACATATGTGACGATTGAGGGATGGGATTGTTATGTCTCGGTGCTGAGAAATCTGCGATGCAGAAAAAATCACAGAAAATCAGATCAGACTTCTGTCTGCTATAGGAACATTCATGCCAGGGGCTACTGAAAGGTGCTGCAATGCCACTTTGATGATACATTTTAATGCAAACTAAGTCTCTCAAGGTTTCGTCTATTAACAACATAAGATTTTTTGACAGATTAGTCTAGCATGTCAGTCTGAAAATTGGCGCGTATTTCTTATGTTTTTCCAGTACCTTTATTTGATTGTTAAGAGGCTTTGTGATGCAATCAATAATTTTCTGATTTGCTGTGTGCCTGGATCACTTGATTGCTTCTGTCACTGCTCAGTCACTCAGTCACTGTAGATCCTGTACACTGTAGATTCTCTTCCAGCTTAACTGTATTATTTCCTGCCAGAATTTCTTTCAGCTTACATTCAAGTAACAACTAAAGTGAGTTCTTCTGGTGCTTAATCAGTGTTTCTTAAGGATTAAAAACCAGTCCTATTAAACCTTGAGAAAGGGCCTGCTTTGGGCTTGAAACACGTTTCAACAGAGAAAGGAGGAAAGATGGTTCACATTTTTTGCCGCTTTTTTTAAGGATGAAAATTGAAAAAAATTGAAAGAGTTTTCCACTCTATGAACTATCTGTTGTGAGCTTCTGTTTGGGGTGGCCCCTCCTTGCTTAGTGACAGCTCAGTTCATTGCTGGGGTCCAGACATCAGGTGTCTCAATAATAAAACCAAACAACGTGACTTTCTGAATGGGCGGTCTTTTGAAATGTGGCTTCCCAATGCATCTTCCTACCTACAGGAAAGCTGATTTGATTTCCCATGCATTGAGATGGTAGATGAATAACCTTTGTGAGTCTTCTGATGTACGTGAGAAAGCAAATTCATTTCCAGTAATCTCATCTCCACGCCTGCCACCATAGTGATAGACTTGACATGCCAATATGAGGGGTTTATGTTTGTTCCTACCATGGCAACAGACATAGCAACTTCCTCTTAGTGGTATATAAGATCTAAGTAGAGTGGAAGGGTTTATCAGTGAACATCTTGCCTAGCACAACATGGAGGCCCAAAACCCATCTGGCAGCACCCAGGGGTGGCCCCTGTGACACTACACCCTGGATGCAGAGCTAATTCTTGACCATAAGAAGATGATAAGCCCACAACCTCAGCACCACATCCGCTCAACCCTGAACCCACCTTTATGCACACTTGATAGATAAGTGGGGATTACACTGTGGTGTTTTACCCGACAGGGAAAAGATGCAAGCTACTACCAGCATATGGCCAGAAGTCACCATCTAATTGCTACCACCAACTATCTCTTTTAGATATTTCAAAAAAATTATCTTAGACTGTAAACAAAAATGGATGCCAATTTGTCTGCAATAATGGGATGGATAAGAAAATTGCGTGGCTGGTGTACAGGTAGGTTTGAGGCAAGGTGAAGCAAAGGTTGCAATCGAGCAATCAAAAAATAAAAACCCTTAATAAAAAAAACATACCTGAACCACCTGATTTACTCAAGCACAGCTTTTTACAGACCCATTAAAACTAAAGCTAATATGCGACAGAGTCACTCACAACCAAACGGTGAGAATTGAAACGTGGGGTGGTTAAAAGCGATTTTATGAGCAAGGTGCATTTTAAATGGAATGCAAGAGATAATGCAGCAGGAAGTTGCTCAAATCAAGTGACGAGTAAACCCGTAAATCGATATAACTCCAACATTACAGCCAGCGCCAATGAAGCGAAAAACACACATGCTATAAAAACGTAGATGCCAACCCACATGCTTGCATGAGGGGGGATTGCTGTGGACTATGCAGGTGATGAGAATTTGAGAGAAGCGTTTAACATAACCCGGATTCATTCAGGGCCATATGTATCATCATCACCATTTGCGATTTCTAAATAGCGAATTTTAAGGAATCGCTATTTAGAAATCACTAAATGGTATGTATGAACAAAATCAGTATTTTTTAGCGATTTCCAATTATTCCTTATTTGCGAATTCGCAATTTGCGAATTCGCAAATAAGGTATAATTTCCCATTCATTTCTATGGGCCAGGAGGCCCATAGAAATGACTGTGAAATAATTCTCAATTTGCGAATTCGCAATTTGCTAATCGCAATTTGAGAATTATTTCAAGGGTGCAGGGGTGTCTCAAGGACACCCTGCTGCACCCCTGTAAATTACATGTGTGTGCATATGGCACACATACATGCCCAATGCGCATGTATGTGCGTCATATGCCACCCTCACAAATGCACAATTGTGCATATTTACAAGAAATCGCAAATTACCACCAACTACAAGTTGGTGGTAATTTGCGATTTCTAAACCTGAAATCGCAATTTTAAAAAGTTTCATACATAGCATTTAAGGAAACGCAAAATTGCGATTCCTTAAATGCTTAAGCAAAATAAGGAATCGCAATTTTTTGCGATTCCTTATTTTGCTAATTTTTCATACATTCCAAAATCGGTAAAAAGGCCGTTTGAGGTTCGCTAAGGCCGAAATTCTGCGAATTTCGGCCTTAACGAATCGCTAAAGGCTTGATACATATGGCCCTCAATTCCTAACCTGCACCCATCACCTATGTGAGACACTGAAACAAGGAAAAGGCACCCAAGAAATGAGTGTTCAGGCCCTACACTCACTGGGAACGTCTACAGAGCCTCATCAACAACCAGATAGATCTGGTCATCCTAGTCAGTAGAGATGAAGCTGCCATGCTCTACAAAACCGAGCCACAGGTTCATTCAAAAGATCAGTGGAGGCACCAATAACACAGCAACCATCCCTTGGCAGGGTACCACGGTAAGGCTTGAATGCATTCACATCACGTTTTGCACACAACAGAGGAACCTCAATAACATCTGTGGTTCCGCTTTTCCATGGTGGCCATTAATGTTGCACAACCTGCACCAAAAGCCTCACAGACACAAATGTATGTACTGTGGGAACTCTTGAGCAATGTCCTAAGAAGCAAACCCAACAGTAAAATTAGTTAAACTCTTACACTATGTCTATGTGCTTGCAAACTCAACAGTTGCAATGACACCATCCACTGACCTTCACACCCCAAAAATAATTGACACAAACAAGCAGACGCAAACAATATGCACATTACGCGTCATTATAATCACTTACTTAACACATACACTCACTCACTTAATACTGGAAGTTACCCTGGGCTTCATTCCTGTTTTGTTTTTTTGGTGATCGTGCACTAAACACCTGGATCAAGCATTTGCAACTGAGCATCTTTCCTTCACTAATAGGAACAGTTAAAAGCAAACTACCATGTCACTGAGCCCCTGAGTGGGATGATAAGCAGTCCTGATGCTTTGTGGGCCTTTGTAAGGCTTCATGGAGGGGGCACGGCAGTTATTCTGCCTTTTAAAATCCATAAAATCCACTATCCAATAAAATCCATAATTACTGGTAAATAGAATGAACGGGAATGGAGGCCAGAGAGAGTGGCCTGGGGGCAGGTTTTTTATACAGAATTTGCTGCTACCTGCGAGCACAAAGTGTTTTTCACCTGCTTCAAGAGTGGAAATTAGTCTTTGACAAACCCATGAATATATGCTTTGTCTATTGAACTTCATCATGAAGACAACCCTCACATCGGTTGGGATATTAGCTAGCCTAGTGGGATTTCTATACAGTGTTTTGGAATGTTGTATAAAACAATGATGATTCAAAAAGGGGGTGGTGATGAACAGAGTGTCTGAATTAAGCAGACCACTCTTACCCAGTCAAGAGATCAGGGCTTGATCCATCACCGTTATTTAGCTCACTGCATCACCCCAGTTCAGAACCTGGCTATATGCAAATTAGTCTGACCCAGTGCCTCATGGGAACAGGGCAGACCAAACTACCAAGCCAATTCTTCACCGGAAAGGAGACAAGCTTCCGGGGACCGGTTTCTGGCATTTCAGCCGTCGTCGGCCCGGCTTGCTTGAATCCTGGTGGTGCAGTGAGCAAGGGACTCATGTCTGAGTATACCCTGCCACACTTGTGGTGGCCAAAAACGATTCAAAAAGGGGGTGGTGATGAACAGAGTGTCTGAATTAAGCAGACCACTCTTACCCAGTCAAGAGATCAGGGCTTGATCCATCACCGTTATTTAGCTCACTGCATCACCCCAGTTCAGAACCTGGCTATATGCAAATTAGTCTGACCCAGTGCCTCATGGGAACAGGGCAAACCAAACTACCAAGCCAATTCTTCACCGGAAAGGAGACAAGCTTCCGGGGACCGGTTTCTGGCATTTCAGCCGTCGTCGGCCCGGCTTGCTTGAATCCTGGTGGTGCAGTGAGCAAGGGACTCATGTCTGAGTATACCCTGCCACACTTGTGGTGGCCAAAAAGGGGGTGGTGATGAACAGAGTGTCTGAATTAAGCAGACCACTCTTACCCAGTCAAGAGATCAGGGCTTGATCCATCACCGTTATTTAGCTCACTGCATCACCCCAGTTCAGAACCTGGCTATATGCAAATTAGTCTGACCCAGTGCCTCATGGGAACAGGGCAGACCAAACTACCAAGCCAATTCTTCACCGGAAAGAAGACAAGCTTCCGGGGACCGGTTTCTGGCATTTCAACCGTCGTCGGCCCGGCTTGCTTGAATCCTGATGGTGCAGTGAGCAAGGGACTCATGTCTGAGTATACCCTGCCACACCTATAGTGGCCAAAATCGATTTACAAAAGGGGGTGGTATAAAACAATGATTTATAAGCATTGTTTATAAGTAGATTTATAAGCATTGTATCAAAAAATGTATTAGCCAGGGCTTTAAGTGGGATGAAAAAAGTGGGAGGGGTGACCTGTGTAACAAGGGGCATGGCTTAAACACGAAAAACGACATTGCGTGAAACACAACAACCTGGAAATAGCTAACACTTTTAGGTAATGTAAGATTAAACAAAACATGTCAGATATAAAGTGGAATTAAACTGTGAACGTGGATTACTGTGAAGTTTTTGCTTTACTTTTTAGGTCTCGCCTGGCGTTGGAGCGCGCATGCGCTCCTTGCCTGTGAGAGATATTGCAAATAACAAGGGGGCATATTATCAAGGGGGTTTATCTCTGCTTTTTTGGCTTTAAAAGTCAAGAAAGCGGAGATAAAATTATCTCCCTATTAACTAGCTGTCGCTAACACCAGTTAGCGACAGCTAGTAGGAGATAGCGACCATCTTGGGCCCCACTTTGCATGTCAGTGATATTTATCACTAATGACATGCAAAGTGGGCGTGCCAAGATGTTAGCGACTGAAAACAGTCGCTAACATCGCTATCTCCTATTACCAACTTTTGGAGATATTCGCGCTAAGCGTGAATATCTCCAAAAGCTAACACCTGCCCTGAGCAGTTCTTAGCCATGTTATCCAATGGGGGGTGGATAACATGGCTAAGAGCATTAGCTCGGTAATGCATGAATATCGCTGACTTTTCAGCGATATTCATGCATTGCGGCGATTTTTATCGCATTTGCGACAAACCTTGGTAATACCAAGGTTTATTTGCGGTAAAAATCACCGCAGCTCAGCGGTACATTTTTCACGCTAACCAAGCAATAGCGATAATTATCGCTATTGCTTGGTAATATGCCCCAAGATTTCTAAAAGGGACTGTAAGCCCTGCACCTCATTTCCATTGGGTAGCGCCAGCGTTTATGGTAAACGCTGGCTTCCCATTGGAAAGGAGGGTTTTTCATTGTCGCCCTGTCCGCTTTTCGGACGGTTCCACGATTGTCTGCTTTGCGGCTGTCGTGAAGAGATTTCCTATCAGCTTGTTTATTTAACAAGCAGATAAGAAAAGTGTTCATGACGGCTGTGAAGCAGGCGAGCCCGCGTGCGTGCTGTGCATATGCATCCCCCTTGCCCTGAACCCACTCTCCCGCCCTTGTGTATTAAATCACCCTGCAGTACATCCCCTCCCTCCCGAGCTGGGCACATATCCGTGGGCCGAGCCAGGTAAAAACATCCATCCTCTTGTAAGTGGGGGTGGCCGAGAGATAATAACTTTGCTGGAAAACGTGTTCGGAATGGAAACACATACCGACCACTTCGTCCTATTGGAATGCTCCTCATAGAGTACCATGGAGCATTGAAAGAGGGTGCAGACATGCTGACTTTCACTCTGTGCCCACACGTACCTCCAGTTGGAGGGGCGGGATGTGTCTTTACTCGCGGTGGAGCCATCTCAGGACACCCGCCCGCCCAGGACTGGCTGTGCCTCCCGCGGGGAACTGCGAGGTCACCTCGCAAGAAACAACAGCCGCTCAGTGCTGCCGGGCACCTACTCTTACTGCCTGCTTCGGCCCCTGCTCACTTGCACACTTCCTCTTCGAAACAGGCGATTCTTCTGTCGTGCAGCCGAAAGTCTCTTGTGCAGATGAGTTTAACTCTATTTTGCCATAAAACAGGCTGCGTGCGAGTTGCATGCTATGCTGTGATATGACTGTTTAGACAGAAATAGTGTGTTTTGCTTACAAACCTGTTGTGAAAACGGCATCAACAGTATCACACCATGCATGCAAACCTCTAACGTCAACGACAATGTTGTAGGTAGTACCACCAACAATACCACCACCACCACTACCAGTGCTGCCACCACCAGTACAACAACCACCAATACCACCACCACCACCACAAATACCACCACCCCCACCAGTACCACCACCCCACCAGTACCAACACCACCACCAGTACCACCACCCCCAACAGTAACACCACCCCAAACAGTACCATACCACCACCCCCACCAATACCACCACCAATACCACTACCACCATCAGTACCACCACAACCACCAGTCCGACCAACACTAACACAACAAATACCAACACCAATACAACCAATTCCACCACCACTACCACCACGGCCAGTACCACCACCACCAGTACCACTAATACCATCACCAACACCAGTACCACCACCACAACTACCACCACCATTACAAACAATACCACCAGTACCACCACCACTAACACCACCAGTACAACCACCACCAGTACCAATAGCACCACCACTACCACCACCGATACAACCACCACAAATACCATTACCACCACTATAATTATTACTATTACTACTCTGTGGTGATAGTAATAATAATAGTGGTAGTTATGGTACTGGTGGAAAATTACTATTATAAATTACAATACCTTTTAATTTTTCAAAAGGTATTTCCATTTACAATACCAATAGCTCTAAAACTCTCAGTTGCGATACCTATTGCATTGTAAATGCTTGTTCAGAAATAGATCTGTGTTTTTGCCACTAAAGTTAAGGAAGTTTGAATACAGGAATAAGGTCCTGTTTCAATATCCGCTTACTACCAGGTCTGAGACCGGGAGGGACCCTGCCCACCTAAAGCCCTATTATCAGCCCATACATACCAGACCTGTTTCATACACTCATGACTGTAAATGAAAAATATAAAGTGTATGCAGCAATAGAGTTGCACTGGCAGTACATTTAACACGTTCAGCGCGGCACGAATTTTCGCGCTGTGCTGAAGGTTCTAAGAAACGGGCGTGGCCGTGACGGAACGGTTCCGTCATAAGCACAGCCCTCCCGGCGCTCGTGACCGAACCGTTCCGTCACAAGAGTCGAAGGGGTTAAAAGAGTGCGGCGTGCGAGAGGAAAGAGTTTAGCACTTGAACAGAAGTACAGTCACGAGGAGGCCGATGGCCTATTTCTTTTATTTTTTGCAACTTAATTTTATTGAGTTACATAACCAGACCAAAGTTCACATCAAGGGTAGGCAGCCCAATAGTCCCTCCCATTTGAGCGTAACACTGTGCAGTATGTAATCAAAGATAGATAACATGCGTCACAGGGGGGGGGGGGGGGGAGGGCCCCTCTGGCAAGAGTAACAAACATTAGAACAGTGGAAAGCCTATGGCAGATTTCTGGCCACAAGCATCAATGATGTCTTTCACCCTGGGTCCAAAGAAGGCGCTTGTTGATGGGTTTACTTAAAAAAGGATGGTGGGCCCTTACATCTATAGTAGGAATTAATGTAAGCTATACTGATTAAGGAATTAAATCAAAACTACTGAACAGATGCCTGCAGAGGGCGCCCTACATCCAACTTTGCACTTGTGCAATTCGTGCTCATGCGCCAAAGATATTGTGCATACATGGACTTATGTATACTGAATTTTTAACCCAGTGAATCCAAACAGAATTAAACGTGTACATTTTATACAGCTGCAGATGACTGCATGTGAGTTCACTCCTTTTCTGTGATAGATTATTGGCGCAGCAAGCTTACTGATTAAGTGCTTGCAGTGTACTATGTTTAGCAAATGCATTTATTCAACATTCAAAGCATAGAAACGTAATGTGTATCTTTAAGTAGGATTTATATGTATTAGAGACACTATCATTCTTGTATGTATAATGTGCAGGTTGATATTATATTCCTATCAATGTAACTGTGTGTTGTTTAAGTTGCCTGCATTGTAGGTCCAGAGCTGCAAGTTGTTGACAGTTTAAAAAAAAAATCCTTGGTTGCTAAAGAAAGAATTAAATTAATCTCTTGTGTGTGCCAGGACAGTATGCTTTCATCCCACTGCAGGTACAGTAATTCAACCTCATTATTCTTAGTTTAAGGAGAAAACCAGAATGTCTTTGAAGAGTCTGAGAAGCGGGAAGGGAGATACCTTCTGTGCCTGGCCTATCTGAACCTCAAGGCCACTGGAAGACAAGTATATTAGTAAATTGAACGTGTGGGTCAAATCATAATACAATATACATAAAAAAAGATTAAATTCATTAAAAAAACAAAGGTTACAGGGACATTTTAGTTAAAAAATAGCATTAAAAACATTGACATTTACTGAAAAAACAAAGGTTACAGGGACATTATAGTTAGGAAAAAGAATCTAAAAAAACCTTAGAAACTCACTGAAAAAACAAGGTCACAGGATGTTATAATTAGGTTCAGATTTTACACATACAAAACCATACAAATTCAGCAGTTATAGTTATCTCAAGTAACTACAGCTTGTGCCCTAAGGTAACTTAAACTTGCACCCTCGACATTCACTGCTAATGATGCCACGTTACATCACTCATGACATCTTCTATGACATCACTGATAATATCATTGCAGCATTTGTAGTGAAATTATTGATGAGAAAACTGTGCATGGCAAGGGTGAGAGTTATAGTTACCTTAGGACACGAGTTATAGTTACTTGAAATAAGTATAACTGATTAATATATAAAGTTAAGTCAAAATAATCTATCAGTTTAAAAATCATAAAATAGTACGTACAAATTCATTTAAAATCACATAATAAAATCACAAAATATAATCTCTGTACTTAACAATCTCTAAAAGGCTCTATGTCAACTCTCCACTGTCTTGTATAGGGCTAAGCAAAAGACAACTGGAAATGATAATGACGAAGAATCAGGTTGGAGGCAATTCATAGTAAGACACAGGTAGAGTTGCCAGAGATACAGATAGCTCTAGCAGCATAACCAGGTCCATTTCCAGTATAATGTCTGGTATATTGGTGAAAAAAGTACCCATACAGTCCTCCACATGGAAGGGAGTCATCACTAGCCCAAATACAATGAAGCCATGTTGTCTACAGAAGAAGAGGAAAACAGACAATTATTGCTAACAATGCACAGCAATTAATGATAGTCAGCATTTACTTGCCCACCAATTTGAGCATCCTAACTACGGCTGCAATAAATCATTAAAGTGCATGACACATGGTGTCAGATTGCAACAGCTGGAGATCGTGCAGTTCTGCTTTAGGCACTCTAAAATTAAGGCTTCTTAATAAGGGTTTCAGAGTATTCTTCCTGGGCTTCCTATATACGGATTAAAAAAAGAAAAGGTGCAATTGCATCTGGGACGATACTAAATTACCCAGGCATGGAATAAGGTTTCTTCCATGGTGGCCCTCAGAGGGGTAGGATACCAATAATTGAACCATGCTAAGTCTGAATCTTAACAAATAAAACCTCTGGTGCCTCAGTACCTTATACAGGTATGGTTCCATGCAGATAGCTGTAATTAGAGGGATATTGCTTCCACTGCCCTCTTGCTCAGCCCAGCTGCTACTCTTTCCCTTTCCAGTAAATCCATAAATTCATCCTTTATTGAGACTCTGATAGATTGACTAACATTCTGTGGATGCAATTGGACTTTCACATGGGACAGTCTTTTGATGTTGCAGGCCTTGGCTAGATTCAAACACTCGGCTATTACCATTTGACTAAGTACAGATTTTAGCCTAGACCAGAACGAGAGCCATAACTGGACTGGTGCTGTTTATGAAGTCTCCTAAATGTTGTAGCAAAAGACACAGCAATGTTGGACGGAATGGGGAACAAATCAAACATTCACCCCAAGTCAAGCGATCTGGGTTAAATCTATCGTTCTTTTGCTTACCATGCCACCCCAGTTAAGACCCAGCAATAATCAAATCATTCTTGACCCTGCTCCTCATGAGAACAGTCCAGCCCAAACTTCCAAGCCAGGTCCTCCCTGGACCAGACACAAGCATCCAGGACCGGTGTTAGGGTATCACCCTTCATCAGCCAGGCTAGCTTGAATCCTGTGGCACAGTGAGTCCGGGACACACGTCTGGGCATACCCGGCGCATTTAGGACAAGAAAACAAAAGACATACAAATGATGGATGGAATGCGGAACAAATCAAACAGTCATCCCCAGTCAAGAGATCTGGGTTAAATCCATTGTTCATTTGCTCACCATGCCACCCTAGTTTGGACCCAGCCATATACAAATCAATCTTGACCCTGCTCCTCATGGGGAAATATCCAGCCCGAACAGCCAAGTTAGGTTCTCCCTGGACCAAAAACAAGGATAATGTTTGACATTGTTTCAGCATTCCGTCCTTCAATTGTTCTTTTTGCATTTGTCGCCCTAAGTGGGAAGGGTATGGCCAGACGTGGGTGACGTACTCACCATGCCCCTGGAGTCAAGCTAGCCTGACTGTTGAGGGGTGATACCCTGATAGCTGCCCTAGGAGGTTTGTTTCTGATGCAGGGAGGACCTTGCCTGGAAGTTGGGCCTGGGCTGTTCCCATAGGGAGCAGGGTCAAGACTGATTTGCATATGTCTGGGTCTAAACTGGAATGGCCTGCAAAAAATAAATGGATTTAGGCCCAGATCTCTGTACTGGGGGCAAATGTTTGACATTATTTCAGCATTCCGTCCATCAATTGTTCTTTTTGCATCCTAAATATTGTAGGCCTAATTCTTCATGACATATTAAAGCCAGGGTACCCCTTAGTAGGGAAAGCAATCAGCTTAGAAAAGTATTTTCGTTAATCTGCAACTGCACAGAATCGCATTACCCCCAGATGCCTGAACCATAGGAAATGGTTGAGATACATCTGGCTTTATGGATTTTGATTATTACCTCCAGTGGTGATGACCTCATTTTAGCAGCAAACCAAAACAGAGATGCAATGGTATGCCTAAGTTGCACAGATCTGACACTTAACAGATGTTCCCAAGAACTCATGTTATCAAATGGAATCCCCAAGTATATGAAAGTGGGAACGCACTACTGTAATTTAGTGCCACTAACATAGAGGGAGCTAGTCTTACTTAATGGTCGACCACAAACCATCGAGAAGGATTTCATTTTATTGATGGACAGTCCCAGATCATCCATAAGTACAACAAATCTGTCCAGGGACCTCTGTAGACCCATCCCAGTTCTTGACATAAAAACACAGACATCAGCATACATCAGCACTGAGAGACTCCTGGTTCCCACCCAATGTGGATCAGCCTTTTTTCCCAGCAGATATGTGTCAAGATTGTTTATATAAAGTCTACATAGGAAGGGGGTCACAACACAACCTTATCTGACACCCCTCCTGATTTTGATTGGGGGTGTGCCATCTCCATTAGGGCCAAATATAACGCATCCCTCTACGTCCTCATGGATGTGGGAGAGCAGCTAAGCGATCTGTTAGAAATGGGAGCCTCTAGTTGGCAATGGTTTGCACCTTTGTCCAAATAGGGACCCTTCTTCCTAGTCAGGGTAAGGGGGATACACTTCTAAAATAACCCCTGCTCACCCCCTTGGTAGCTTGGCACGAGCAGACAGGCTTATCTCAGAGGCAGTGTGTACAGCATGTGTGCACACATATACAGTAATATAGTGAAAACACTACAAATGGACACCACACCAGTTTAGAAAAATAAGTAATCTTTATCTAAACCAAAAAAGACCAAAACGACAAAAATCTACAATACAGTAATTCAAATATGACTTTCAAAAGGTAGAAACAGCTCTGTTCAAAGCAAATTGCATATGCAATACTTTTCACACAAAGGGGCACATGCATCATTGCAAATTGCATTCACAAATGGTGCGATTCGCAAAAATCGGCCGTTTGCGAATGCAATTTGAATTTTTGGGATGCATGAAGGGTGAAGGCCCTCGCAATTTGAGAATTCGCAAATATTTGCGAATTCTCAAATTGCGATTGCATTTAAGGAATCGCATTTTGCGATTTCTTAAATGCAATGCATGAAATTTTACAAAATTGCGAATTCGCGCTTAGGGGGAGCAAATTACCATGAGATTGAACCTCATGGTAATTTGCGAAAACTTTGAAAAATACACTTCTGTGCATTTTTCAAAGTTTCATGTTGTGCACACACATGCCCTTAGGGCATGTGTGTGCACAACATATGTGCACAGATTGATTTCAGGGGTGCAACATCGCATTCTCAATTTGCGATTCGCTAATTGCGAATCGCAAATTGAGAATGTCTTCCAATTCATTCATATGGGCCTCTAGGCCCATAGGAATGAATGGGAAGGTATTCCTTAATTGCGATTCGCAATTAAGGAATAATAAGAAATCGCAATTTATTTAGCAATTTCTTCATGCATAGCCATTTGCGATTCCTTATTAGCGAGTCCTTATTTTTCGCTAATAAGGAATCGCAAATGGTAATGTTGATGCATGTGGGCCAAAGTACCTTGGATGAGTCACGCACACAAACAAATAATGTTGCAGAGAAGGTGATGCAGCGATTTCTCAAGCCGAGGGCAGGCGCTGCGTCGGTTTCTTCAGCGACGCGTTGGAAACACTTTTACCTCATTTTGTTTCATTTTCCTGTTTTTTCCAAAGTCACAGGTGAACGTTCAAACAGGAGGGGTAGAAATACTCAAGCCAAGATTCCGTGAGTGATCCCCACTTCTAGCAGAGGTTTTTTAAAAAGGGGTGGGTTAAATGTTGGACTTTACAGTTGATTTTCTCTAACACTTGTCCATAAATTTAACATGCAATGCAGAATACATTTGTGAAATAATGTGGTTGTAAACCATAGTCAAAGTTCAATTTCCTTTATATGCGAATGGATGCTCCTTTGACTCTGATGGTTACTCCATATATGCAGCTTAATCATCATTAGGAGACTACATTATTTTGTTTATTTCAATTAGAACTCTCTCATAAGAAACAATATAACTGCCTTTTTTCATATGTTTAATCCACATAATCCGTCTTCTGAAAAGGGTGGGAAATAGCATTCCGTAAAGTTTACAATGAGTGACTTAAAGTTTGAACTAGATTCAATATTTCGCCTGATGATGGTGAAAATGTTCCCTAAACGCCTAAAGAAGCTATTTTTACACAAATGAAGAGAAATAGGATCATTAAATACTCTTTCTCTGTGGGAAAGTCCAGGAACCAGCTCTGCTGCCATATTCTGCATCAACTACAGACAATGTAACATTCTTGGGCTAGTCATTGTACTGTCTCAATTCTCCACTTCTCGCAAGAAAAAGGGTTTAATAAATGACCTAATCATATGAAGCAACTCATTGTGATTACTGCAGTAAGGAAATTGCATAAACTACTCAGAACACCAGGTTCCCCCTTTTTTGTACTTATTAAATTCGGCCCGTCCTGGTGTCTGTCCTCTTGGGCCATACCCCTTCTTTTTGCATAAGTTACAAACATGGCATCAAGAACACAACTTTAACTATTTAATAATGCATATGCGTACTTGTCAATTTAAATCTACATTATTATTTATAATCAATTTATTATATGCATTGACTGACCAATCCTTTTTTTCTGTATATCTGCAGCTTCTGTTTTATGTTCTCTATTGAAAATAATAACATTATTTTTAAAATAAAATAAAAAAATAACTTGCCCAAGGTAAAATAGTCCATCTGTACCCTCCGAGTTTAAAAATCAACAATACATGACCCCCTTTTCGTGGATGCCCCCGCAGATACTAGAGACTCTAGGGGACGGTTGTTATCCCCTTACTTGCAAATGGATGTCAACTGTGATGCTGCTATTCACCCATAGTTCATGGACCCTGGCTGCAGAGGTATCAGCAGGCAAACTGTGCAAGTAGCCAGCAGATTTGTTGACAGAGCTTTGTATGTCTGCTTTGCCTGGCCATCCTCCCATCAACTTTACTCAACAGCATCTCAAATTATCAATCATTAGACCAATACACATGATGTAAAGGGACATCTGTGCACTAGAATCGATATTTCATTTTCCATTCAAATATATTTCTTGAATTAATTAAAAAATGTTGAATCAAACCAGTTTGGGGAGTCTAAAATCCGGGGCCTCATTTATAAGGCTGTGCGTCACTTTTATGCCGCCATTGCGTCAAAATCTTGCGCCTGCCTCACAGCAGGAGTAAGACTGACACAGGCCCTTTCACATGGGACTTTCCCCAAAGGACGCATTGCTGGAGTTGCGTCACTTTTGTGACACACTCCAGCAATGCGTTACTTTTGCGCTTACAGATACGTCATAAATACTGACGTATCTGTAACTCCTTGCGACATGATGCGTCATACATTAAATATGACGCATCAGGAATATCGCAAGGAGTGAGCACTGAGAAGTGACGCATCGCTGCTTTCACGCAGCGATGCGTCATTTCTCATAAATGAGGCCCTCTGTGCCTAAGGTGATTTGAGATCTTGCTTTAGCAACTAGTCTGTTAAAGCCTCAACCAGCATCCAGGAAGCGTGTGTTGATGGCTGATAGCTGTTCGCCCTTCTTGACCAACCCACACCACATTTTTTTGAGTTTTGTGAAGATCGATTAAGAGACTGTGCTGAGAGACAGTAGGGAACACATACTTATAGCGGATTACTATTGTCCAAACAAATACTTTCCCATTGAGATAATCAGGCATTTTGTGCGACTGTCTACTGCAAAACCACCTACTAAAAGCACAACTTACTTAAAAGGAAAATCAAGTTTAGACGTTACATTTGAATTCAAGATTTTGGAAGTCTTTGCACAGTTTGCATGTATAAATTACGTATGATTTTGCTATTGATTATTCTCAAACATCTGTTGGTTAATATTCCGAGTGAAAATGCACTTTAGCTCGGAATTTTTTCTGTTGTGTAAGAAGCACACATTTCCCCTTTCTTTTTCACTACATGCAGAGAGAGTACACTCACTTGCTTTACAACCCAAGCATGGGGGCTTTTTCAGGTACTAAAAATGCTTACTCTATCATTTGTTTTACTCACCTTGGGTTTTGCTCTAGGGAGAGGAAAAGAAATGGAAATGTTACACGCAATGTAACAATTAAAAAAAATTGTATTTTTAACTTTTTCAACATTTGTCAAGGGCACCTCTTGGCCCGCCTCTGGGAATCCCCATTTCCTCACTAATTAATCATTAAATCCTAGACCAAGAAACAACCTACTGTCTGGTGGTTTTTCCATCCACCCCTATTACCTGCTGTTGGACCCGACCCTTTGGCAGATTCACCCCAAGACTTTTTGCTTTTTCCTAACCTATTTCTGTAACCTGGTGTTGGTGATTTTAGGTCTCTGCGCACTTTTTCACTGTGGTCCAGTGTAAAGTGCGTGCGCTCTGTGTGTGTGTGTGGTGAGAGTGACCTGCCCTCCCATAGGAATGCATGGGGAATATGTGTGACCATGGTAGTTCCTGATGTGTGGGGAGTGCAGGGTCGAGTTTGGTATGTGCGAACTCGTGAGATTGAATGCTGCGCGATGATGTATGCAGGATGACTGTGTCTAGTTTGGAAGTGCCACTTCTAGACATGGGTGTGCATGTGCAGTGAGTGTGCTGGCACGTGATTGGCTGGAGCTGGCTGGTGAGCCTGGCTCCAGGAGTCTGGATGGGTCTGCCCCGGTGGTGTGTGGAGAGATTAGCATGCTGATGTGAGGGGAGGGGTGCACCTGGGACCTGAATAGGGCTGGGTTTTCCCCACACAATGCTGGCTCCGCCCCCTGTGGTGCGACTGATGACCCTAGCCTGACTAGTGAATGGGAGGGGTGGCTGAGCTCATCAAGGGTGCTCCCAAACCAGCTGCGCCTGGTTTTGCCCCCACCCTGCACCTTTAGACAAAGGAAAATGCTATATAAAAAGGGGCTGTGTCCCCTTACAAGATGTTCTTGTCTTGCTACTTGAATCCTGCCAGGGGTGTGCTGCTGCTTGGGCCCAAAGGAAGGCTTGCCTCCCTGGGCCCTGCCCAGCCCCTGGATATCTGATGGACTTGTCCTCTAGGACTTCTCTTGGACCTGTGTTGCTGGGACCCTTCTTGCTATAGGGGTCATTCCTGTGGGCTTATCTATGCCCCCAGCGCCTAGGGAGCGCTTTACTTGCCTTTCTGGGCAGAGCGCTGTCGTTTTCCCTGGGAGGGAAGCGCTCTTGCCCATATAGCCCCCGAGTGCGCAGGTGCCCACCCTGCGTTTTTATTTGCCTATTTAATTATATTTTTCGGGTACTACCCCGTGTATGGCGCCCTTAGCGAGTGCCTACCTCGCTTCTACATTTTAATTGGATTTCGAGGGTGCCCACCTCTAGGTACTGCCCCGAGAAATCACCGCCGGCCGGCCTGGGACAACCCTGTGACATCATTCCCCGGGCCGCGCTGTGATTGGCTGCCAGCCCGGGACCTGACGCGGAAGCAGGGGAGCAGGAAGATGGCGGCGGTAGCAGGGCTCCCATGTGAGGAGAGAGCCCTGCCGGTGCAGTGAAGCCCCGGGTCCCAGGAGGCGGCCTCGGGGAAGAGGCAGTGAGGCGACGTCCTAGCGAGGCTCCTGTGAGGGAAGAGGAGCCCGGCCTGCTGCCCCAGAGGAGTTCCCGGTGGAGCACGGTGCAGCAGATCTCTGCGAGGCTCTCAGGAGTGAGAGAGCCCCGCCCACTGCCACCGCCGAGAGAAGCGCTGCCGCATCAAGAGAAGAGGAGCCCCTGCTCCCGCAACAGCCCGGTGAGTGTTGCCCAGCAATTAGTGGGCAGCTGCACCGTTTAGGCGCAATGGAGAGAGTCCCTGGGAGGGACAGAGGTGGCACAGAGGTGCCAGGCCTTCTACAGCTGCGCAGCACTTAGTGCCAGCTGCAACGTTTAGGCCTGTTGCTGTTCCCAGCTGCCCAGCACTTAGTGGGCAGCTGCAAAGTTTAGGTTTTGCGCTGGTGGCGCACCCCTGACTGGAGCTGCATTGGCAGCGCGCCCTGACATTCTGGACACAGGGCTTTTTAGTCCCCCCCTTGGTATGTGGATAGGGCGCAAGGCCCTAAGGTGATTTTGCGCAATGTGATGTTACTATGTTTATGATGGTAATTGCCTAATGTGAGTTTTGCGCAATGTGATGTGGTGCTAGGAAATGTAATGCATTTAATATGTTTACGCACCCTGTGTTTTATACCTCTGAACTTTGGTTTAGGATTATGAGGTTATTTTACCTATGTAGGTTTATGCTAGTGAGATGTTTTCACTCTGTGAGTTGCGTCCCTAAATGTGAGTTATTCTTAGGAGGCAGGGTCCAATGTGTTTAGACTAGTGAGGAGATTGCCTACTGTATTTTTACTGGTTAGGCCTAAATAGGAGTTATGCATTATGTGTCTTACCTACACCTCTGAATGTTTTTATGCATCATGTGTAATGCTTCTGACCTATAACCCTAAATGTATTTTATTCTTAGGTGGTTGTGTTTTGCCTAGTATAGTTTATACTACTGAGGTTATGTGTTCATGCGTGATCTAGGCCTATGGTTATTAGTATTGCGTAGTGTGTACCTACCTTATACCAGTGGTTGCTGGTTGTGGTCTTTAATTGTTATTTTGTGTTACACTTATTCTATGTTCTAGAAGTGCTATTTCTGCTAAGTGTTGATCCTGACAGTGGCCCACGTGGCCCTGTACTGTGTAAATACTACCTTGTGAATATTGCCCGTGCCAGTTGACACAATGTATATTGTGTGTTTACTATCTGATGTGTTTTTACAATACAAAAGTTATTTTTATATAACCTTGTGTGGAGTTCCTTTTGTGGTGTGCCTGGGATGTTGTTGCTGTGAGGGTGCGCAAATGCTTTACACATTGCCTCCGGGATAAGCCTGCCTGCTCGTGCCAAGCTACCAAGTGGGTGAGCAGGGGATATCTTGGCGTGTGACTCCCTTGCCCTGACTAGGATGTTATTTCAGGTGGTGAACTCTCTGTCTAGTCCTCCAGCTGGCTCCACAATAGAGAACTCACAGGAATTCTGTACCGCCCTAGCCACATTTTTTACTACTAAAGTAATGGATATTTACTCCACTTTTTCTAAAGAGCCGGTAGGAAGAACCGCTGATTTAACTATTCAACCAGTACTGAAGCACCCTTCCTTTACTCAGTTTCAGTCAGCTACCGAAGAACAGGTCAACGCACTTGTTGGCAAAATTAAATCAGGCTCTCCGTTGGACCCATGTCCTCCGACCATAATGAACCAACTACACAATGTGGTTACCCAGCCGCTGACCAACATATGCAACTCCATCTTTAGGACAGGTGTCTATCCACAGACCTGGAAGAAGGCTATTGTTAAACCTCTGATTAAGAAGCCATCTTTAGACCCTACCATCACTTCCAACTACAGGCCAATTGCCTGCCTTCCATTTCCTGCCAAAATAGTGGAGGCAATAATGAATAAACAGCTCTCTGAGTTTATTGAACAACATAAGCTCTTAGATGACACTCAGTTCGGGTTCCGGAAGGGACACGGAACCGAGACAGCATTGATAAAGGCCTCGGATGAAATTCGAGAGATCATGGATTCGGGAGGTGCTGCAGTGCTCATCTTATTGGACCTGTCAGCTGCTTTTGACACGGTCGACCACGTCATCTTGGTCGACCGTGTCGCAGCCCTTGGAATTAGTCATCTGGCTAAAGACCTTATAGCCTCCTTCCTTGTTAATCGCAAACAGGCAGTCAAACTGGGCAACTACTACTCGCCCACTTCTGAACTGCCCTGTGGAGTCCCTCAAGGATCCTCGCTAAGTCCCACGCTTTTTAATATCTATGTTGCGGACTTGGCGAGGGTTATTAAATCACATGGGATGCGATTAACTACCTACGCGGATGACACCCAGCTTGTGCTGGCGGTGCATAAGAACGGTCCAGTGGTAGCAGCTAAGTTTCAGGAGGGTTTACTGGATGTACAATCATGGATGCACAGTAACTGCCTGAAACTTAATGCAGAGAAAACCGAAGTTATGACTTTCGGTAAGATCTCCCCCGAATGGTCCCCAACTTGGTGGCCCAGTCAGATGGGCTCCCCCCCGATTCCAGCTGTCAAGGTTAGGAATTTGGGAGTGATCTTTGATAACAGGCTATCTTTTGGTTATCATGTCAACAAGGTGGTCTCTGCTGCATTCTTCGTGCTGAAGAAAATAAAAAAACTCATGCCATACCTACCCGCTTCGGCAGGGAAAACACTGATCACCACCTTAGTGTTTTCGAAGCTGGACTATGGAAACGCCCTCTTCCTTGGCACTCACAAATACATCCTGAACAAACTGCAGTCCGTGCAAAATGTGGCAGCACGGATTCTGCTTAATATTCCTTGGCGACACTCTACTTCAGCAGCCATACGCCATCTACATTGGCTAAGAGTGGAGAGCAGAATTAAATTCAAGGCTCTCTGCATCGCCTACAAGGCCATTCATCAGACTGGACCAAAGTTCTTAAAGGAAGCTTTTCAGGTGTACATACCTGGAAAGAATCTAAGATCAGCAGCAAGCCACCTATTGCATGTTCCCCGAACAAGAACGGCCACATGGGGAGATAGACGCTTCCTGGTAGCGACCCCCATACTGTGGAACACACTCCCCTTGTATATTAAAACAGCACCAACACTCATTGCCTTCCGTAAGGCTCTGAAAACTTGGCTATTTAATCAATAAGTTCCTGTCCTGAATTTTGTGTATCCTAGAGCATCTCATTGCGCCTAGACACCCTAGGGTATTAGTTGCGCATTAAAAATCCCATAAATAAATAAATAAATAAATAGAATGGTGGTTTCTGCCTGGCTTTGGCGTAAGCCTTAGCCAACCAGAAATAGCCAGTTCTAACACCTGCGGATTGTGTAAATCCGGAATTGTCGTTCGTGACCGCTCGTTTGTGCTGCTAAATTGAAATTATTTGTGCAAAAAGTTTTAGACATTTCAAGCGCAGTTTTTATGTGCCTCTTTCCGTGATTTCTACTTCAAGAGAAATCCTTATCATGGCTGGAATCATAAAGTGCAACTCTACAAACCAGCAGTTTGCAAGCCACAGAAACCCCAACCTTATCTGTCACGACATCAACATCTTCTTAGAAAAGAAAATCCTTTTTAAGTAAAAGCAGATCTCGTTTTGAGAGATTGTAAAGGTACATTCGAAGGATTCATAGAAAAGTACTGATATTTTCAGATTTAGAATCCTTTTTTGACACAATAACTTTATGATTATAGATTTGAAAACCTGGTATTTTTTAAGCTTGCCGTGGGTGATGTGAAGGGGCTGGACTTAAATTATTTACATTTTTCTTACATAATCCAGTTTGAGTCTGATTCACAGAGGCTGAAAGAAATGTGCTTTCGTTAAGTTACTCGGTGAGTGGAAGTAAATGTCCCACTTTTATGACATTTTCTAAGAATATCTGCAGTAATATTAACCCGATCCATGCTCGCGTCGGCCGTTGGCCTATGCGAGCACTACATTCCGGGTGCTGCGCACGACCAACGGCCGATGCAGCCCCGCCCACTGTGTAGAACGCCCGTACTGCAGCGGAATGTCTGCCACGGTAAACCGGCCGTGTGGGGGGTGTTAGCAAGAAGCACCTCTCACTCTTTTGTAACAGGTAGGGTGAACAACCGTCTAGTAAATTTCACAGACTGCCCGTAATTTGGGCCTCTTGTCCGTTGTCCGTGAAGAATTCTTTCACGGATGCCTTTTGTCCATAATTTCGGACTTTATAGCGAGCTGCCCCCTGCAGGAAGCCTCAGAGTTCTGTAACTCTCACCGCAGGGGCCGGCTCGCGCTCCTGCTGTGATCAGTGGCCTGCAGAAGCCCTTCCTCGACCTGGCACAGGCTGCTATCGGCTCATTATCATTCTGTATGTCGGCCTAATTATCACATACAGAATGATAATGGGCCAGTGACAGTATTTGCTGGGCCTCTTCCTGCCGGAGCCCAGGACATGGCAAACTGCTTTTGTTTAGGGGCTCCTGTCACCTCACCAGGGGCCATGCTCTGGGTTGGGTGTAGGTTTCATTTTGGTGCATGTTACCCAGGTGCATCCAATATGCAAACGCAGGTATTTAAGTTTTACTCCGGCACACAAAAGATGCAGTACAAGGTTTTCTCAACCTAATATAAACTTATTTTGACTTGTGCTTGTGGTTTATTTACTAATGTAATATTGTGGGACCTCCTCTAATGTGTCTGTAAAATGTACCTTTTGTCCTGAATTCCGACCTTCTGCCCAGAATTTTTGTCCTGAAGTTTGACCCTTTGTCCTGAATTTTTACAGTCACTGTCCAGAATTTGCACCCATAGCAGTTGGTCACGCTAGTAACAGGGGACCGATTTTGTAGCACTGCTGCAAAACCGGCCCCCACCCCTGCGGCCACCGGGGGGAAGTGACCGGTGCCCACTATGGCTAGTTCGGCGTGTGTGTTTATTTTTGACAGGATAACATTTACCTTTGAAGGAGCCCCTTTTTCTACACTCTCGTTAATGTTGGTGAGGTATTTCTTTCATTTCTACTTTGAATCCACGTAACTTCCGCGATTTACAGGAATATGTGTTTGGGATGAGGAAATACCTGCAAACTTACAAGTCTGGGGTTGTTAACCAACATTTGCAGGTAGGACCTTCAAGAAAAAACCCAAACCCACATATAACAAATATATGGAAATGTGGAACTCTCACTGTGCTGGGTGAAATTCCCTCTTTGCTGGTCCATTTTACAAACCCACTCTTTCATGGGGTCCATGAAACAGGATGGGGAACTTGCCTTGGGAAATTAGATTTTTGTCATATCTAAGTTCGAAATAGGAGTACAGAAAAGTTTGTGAAACAGGATTTTTGTGGCCAGTGCCTCTGTTGGATCAGCATTCAATAATGTATTCATTAATATTTTGAATGAACTAAGAACCTCAAATTATTATTAATTTGTGGCTGATTAGTTATCACCAGTGATAGTCTCTGAAAACACATCAGAGGCTAGCTATGTGCGCCATCTTGTACATCACTCATACTCAGTCATCGAGAGCCTTGTTGGTCAGCACAGGTTGAGACATCTTTGGTCACTTCTAAGTGCTCATTACACCTTACTTTCTCCTCACTACACCCCATTCCACTTAGGGCAACTGGAAAGCAATATGGATTTACAGGTATATGATGTTTGGTTTAACAACTTTGAATCAAAAGACTGCTCTTGCAATGACACCCTGTGGTTATTTTGGCAAAATTGCGTCTTTATTCCGTATACTTGCTTGACAAGTAACCTGAGAATTTGTCTTAAAATTTTTTTTAGAAGTGCGAAATACCGGTTTGAGTGTTCTGGCTCAGGATTCAATGAGAGACTAAGAAGAAAGGGCAGGTATTGATATTTTTAGTAATCTAAAGAGGCATGTCTTTTTGGGCCATATGTATCATCATCACCATTTGCGATTTCTAAATAGGAATCGCTATTTAGAAATCGCAAAATGGTATGTATGTAGAAAATCGCTATTTTTTAGCGATTTCCAATTATTCCTTATTTGCGAATTTGCAATTTGCGAATTCGCAAAAAAAAGGAATAATTTCCCATTCATTTCTATGGGCCAGGAGGCCCATAGAAATGACTGTGAAATAATTCTCAATTTGCGAATTCGCAATTTGCTAATTGCAATTTGAGAATTATTTCAAGGGTGCAGGAGTGTCTCAAGGACACCCTGCTGCACCCCTGAAAATTACATGTGTGTGTGCATATGGCGCACATACATGCCCAATGGGCATGTATGTGCATCATATGCCACCCTCACAAATGCACAATTGTGCATATTTACAAGAAATCGCAAATTACCACCAACTGCAAGTTGGTGGTAATTTGTGATTTCTAAACCTGAATTCGCAATTTTGAAAAGCTTCATACATAGCATTTAAGGAGTCGCAAAATTGCGATTCCTTAAATGCTTAAGCAAAATAAGGAATCGCAATATTTTGCGATTCCTTATTTTGCTAATTTTTTATACATTTCAAAATCGGAAAAAAAGGCTGTTTGCGATTCGCTAAGGCCGAAATTCAGCGAATTTCGGCCTTAACGAATCGCAAAAGGCTTGATACATATGGCCCTAAGCATTTTCTGAAGAAAGAAGTGGTCATGGATGACTTTCCGTTCTATTGAAAGGTTGTTCCAATTTGTGACTGCTAGTAAATGATAGCTCTTCTCACTCATCAAGCCATCTTAATGGGAGGCATCTTAATGAGGTGATCTGAGCTAGAATGGAGACATCTGCTAGGTTGGTTTGGAAGAAGAATGCTGGAAATAAAAGATGGAGCCAGAGAACTCAGTACTTTATAACAGAAAGTCAAGGTTTTAAATAAGATGGGCTTATTGACAGGGAGCCAGTGCAGCTAGTTTAGATGAGTTGAAATGTGGTTCTGTAGGAGAGTTTACGAAGAAGTCATGCCGCAGTGTTCTGCAGCTACTGCTGACAGTAGAGCTGATATGTGTCAAGGCCTCGCTAACACGTGTTACTTTAGTCAAATCATACGCCAGCGATGGCTTGAATGGCCTTGAAAAGTCAATTAGATGAGTAAAAGTTACAGTCTTTTTCAGCACTTTGAGGTGCCTGAAACAGTTGAAAGGATCTTTGCAAGACAGGTTTCAATGGTGAGATTTAGATATAACATAAATCCTACATTGTGTATGAACTCTACTGGTGATGGACGGTTCCCAAGATTGGGGGGCAGAGTGACCCCAGTCGGCATGATCGATGAGAGCTGGAAATCCCAAGTATCAGACTCTCAGGTTTGTCCAAGGTAAGTTAAGACAGCTGGTCCTCATCCAGTATGCCAGATCAGAGAGAAAGGTCCTAAATGTACTCTTAGCTATTTCTTTGCTGCCGTGAAGTCGGATGATCAATTGTGTGTCATCAGCATAGCACATGAAAGGATATGCCATGGTGCATAATGAGATGTGCTAGGAGGGCATCTAAACCCCAACCGTGGTGGTTGAGGAATTTTGCATCTGGTGTCCTGGGGTCTGCCCTACTATGGCTCAACAAACTCGGCCGAGTACAGCTCTTTCGGCACTTGACTCTCAGGTAGCAAGGGTGAACACAGGCTTCTTAGGGAGGAAGTGAGGAGGCAGCTCAGAACTCAAAATCAATCAACAGGCTCTGTAACTTCAATGTCCAATCCAGTCTTTGACTTTTTAGTAAATAAATTACAGTTTAATCTCACAGTAGTAAGGCATACTACGCAATTTAACCCTCTACATAGGGTAATGATATTAATCAAGATTATTATTCTGGCTCGATGCTCACTGATTCTTCCTCATGCTTTCTCCAGCTCAGGTGCCCTCAATGAATGTATCCTCCTCGGTAGCTAAGGAAGAAGCAATCAGTTACAGGTGCAGAGCCTGATGCAGCACAAATCAAAGGTGCAGTCAGTGCATGTGTATTGAGAGTTTTCTTACCCCTGGATAGGGCATTAGTCTCTGAATCGCTTGTGCTCGATCTGGCGGCTTAGTCTTCCCCTGATAGGATGAGGCCTAAGGTAGAT
This sequence comes from Lissotriton vulgaris, assembly GCF_964263255.1. NCBI lineage: Eukaryota > Metazoa > Chordata > Amphibia > Caudata > Salamandridae > Lissotriton > Lissotriton vulgaris. The sequence continues at coordinate 94,485,083 of NC_141698.1, forward strand.
GGAGGCAGTCCTTAGAAACCTCCGAGAAGGCACTGTGTTGCCTGCATTCCTTCTCAAACAATGGCCATAGTTCAGTCCAATGTTGATCATTGGCCTTGGTGCTTAAGCACTGGTGTTGGCCCGGCTGCTTCGGCTCCGTTAGGCCAGTGAGATGGATGCGTCCCTGAGTGTCTGACACCCAAACATTTGGGCTTATACAAATACTGTTGCAGCCTCAATTGGGCTGACACAATCACCACACAGTTGCAGACCCAACCAAGCTGGCATGATCACCATGACGGTTGTAGCCCTGACCAGGCCATTGTACTCAAGTGGACGTTTTGAAGTTCCTGCCAGGAACATTCTGAGAGACCAGGGATCCTCTGCAGCACTGGTCCATCCTGGCTTCACTTTCAGGCAGTCAGTTTTCTCTGGGTGTTCCTTCACCCTGGACAGTTTCTCATGCAGGGCTAAAAAGATGTAATGTCTCTTGCAGCAGACAGGCTTCTAGGCACTAGGCAGATCCTTGGCTCCTCCAGCAGTGTTCTCGCCTGTGGGAGAAAATGAGTAAGGCAGACACTAACCTTTGTCACACAGCAGCCTTTCTAATGCTCTGCAGAGCACTCTCTTACTTAATCATGAAGGTATTGGAACAGTAACAAAGTGGGGTGGTTTGGGCCAAAATGTTATACACATATTCTTGACAGGCGGGTGGATTGACTGTCTTAAACTTCAGAAACAGTTCCTTTTTCTTTTCAAGCATCCTTCGCAGGCCTGACCTTGAAACTTCCTCATCCTGCACAACAGAAACTGCACTCCCACCCTCACCTTTAACCAGATGCAACTCCTCCACTAGGGCCGAGGATGTCGCCCAACTGCTTTCTCTCAGTGCGAGAAAGCCAAAACATAAAATGGTAATAACTAAAAGTTATGGCGGCTGTAGGACATGCTGCAGAGTCAGGTTGAAAGAGACCATGCATGATTGAGCCGGAGGTGCGGGTTGCTCCTTTTTATGCTGTTGGTTGGGAGTCTGTGCTGGTGGAACACCGCTTATTCACGCAGAGTTTTCATTCAAATCTTTGAAATTATGCTAAGTTGAACACCGCAAACTCCGTGAACTCCGCCTACCCCTACAGATGACCCCTTCATGTTTGGTGACCCTGGAATTGTAATTTTATATCCTAATTTTTGGTGACGTCGGATTTTAAATTACAAGTTTGAAAATGTCACTTTTAGAAAGTTGGCATTTTCTTGCCATAGCCATATGGTGCCTGCAGCCAGTCACATGACTGAGTGGGGGTGAGAGTTGGGCTTTGTGCATTCCTTCTAGAGAGCCACACACTATGGGGAGTTTAGGTGTGCATGGATGGACCATCACAGACAGGATCGGAGGGAGGAGCTGGGTCCAGCCCCACTTACACTTAAATAGACTATGTCCTTTCCCCACTGAAAGGTCTGCATAACACCTGTAGTTAGTCTGGAGCCTGGGCCAGGAAGGCAAGGCATCTGTGCACCTCAAAGGCATGCCTCTTGAAGCTTCTTTCCACTTCAAAGGCACAATTGTGTATAAATAATAAATATTGAACCTCACACAAATTCTTCAGTACACTTCTGGACCTGTGGATACTCTGCCAGGAAGAAGGATTGCTGTGCTGCTGAAAGGACTGCAAATCTGCTGGATTGCTGCTCCGAAGGAACTGCAGCCGTGCTGTGCTGACCTGCTGCCCAGTGCTTAATTTGAGCCGGAGCTTGCCGGTGCTTGGCACCGGCACCTAATTGTTAGGGCCGGGTCTACAGTCACGGCAGCATTGAGTGCACCTGCGTCAGTAATTGATGCATTTCTAACGAGAGAGCGTGTGTTGTCACTTTATTTTTAAGCTCTGGAGACCGTGGTTCATGTTTGACTGATGTTTAAAACCCTGACTAAAACTGAAACTGTGTAAACTGACTCTAGAGCAGACTCTCCGATGATCGATTCTCCATTCCTCCCCTCCTCCTCACTCCCTCGTCTTCAAGACTGCCTTCCGGCCCGGCCCGCAGCAGCGGATCAGTGGTGGGGGCGGGGTGTAGTTGTTGTTGAGTTGGACTGGGCAAGGCGGTCTTTTTCTGCGGGGTTGGGGCTGTGCGCGGCAGAGGCAGCGACGCAGGCGCAGATTTGAATGCGCGCGCATTGACCATTCGCTGTTGCGCACGCCCGCCCCAGCATACCCGCAAGGCCGCCCGCCCGCCTGCACCTCACCCCGGTCAGTGGAGGTGTTGTACGCCCGGCGTGCCGCCTTTCGAAGTAGCGGGAGCAGGAGTAGTCGGGACAGACTTCCCCTGCTGCTTGGGCGACTTACGACTTACAGTTCTGCTCACCAGGTGAGGGCGAGGGAGCAGCAGGGGGCCCTAGCACTCAGGCAGCAGGCGCGGCGCTGCCGTGATGGTGATGGCTGCTGCCGGTCATTATGTGGATTGGTCACTCTGGTCATGATGGCCAGCGCCGCCCGGCGCCAAATCAAGATGATTAGGGTTTTAAATAAATAAAGCTGCGCAGCAGGGGGGGCAGGCCACAGGCGTAGGATTACTGATGACGATTAATTGGTGACTCTGACTGGTTTTAATCGATCAAGAGGGCCTGGTGGTGCAGGACTGGCCTGGTGTAGGCAGCATAGGCCCGCGGCCAAATAAATAAGTAAAGCTGCTGCGCAGGTGAGGCCTACGCTACGCCACGCCGACTGGTTTACTCCTGCGTTGGTCATGCCTGGTCACTCTGTTCATGAGGAGGTTTGTGTGTTTGATCAGATGGATCATTCATGTTGCCAGAAGTGTTCTGTTGCGGTTGCGGCAAGAGATTTGGCCGGATGTTCTTCAGGAGATGCAAGGGGAAGTGCATTATGGCGGTGATGATGTCTTTGGACTAAAGGGTGTCTTGTCTATGAGACTACATGATTTTACAGCAAGTCAGTTGTAATTCTACAATATACGTGGGCGAGTGTGGCTAAGTTGCCAAGTTGCCAACAGAGAAACAAATAGCCTCCAGGTTGAGTCTCAGCTTCTCAACTTGACCACAGTGTGTGATCTAGGTCGGAGAAACACTTTATTTTACGTCTTCAGGACAGTTCCCTTGTCTGCTAAAATGAATCCCTCCTACAGCGGGATTAAGTGCAATTTCATTAAATGACCATTTACATTTTACAAATATATAAACTCTCTGTTTTTTCAAAGTAAAAATGTTATGTTGTGTAAATGCTGCCATTCCTGATCGAAGGTTGCAATACTGGCATGCACCCCCAATTTTTTATTTATGGATTATGTGATGAAACAGAGCCCAAAATGTTCGTTTGGAATTTCAGGGTAGGTTAATAAAGCTGTGTCCGCCGCCCCCAGTCGGTTTGTGACAGATTCTGTTACGTAACCTGCTTAGATTATTTTCAGTGTGGCAATATGTTTTCGGTGTATTTCTTTTTTTACACATCGGCATTCCGCTGATGAAACTAGTAGCGACGATCGGGATGTGATGGATGACTGCACTCACACACACTCAGTTTGGTCACAAGAGCAATGCGGATTCCGGCGGCGTCATGTAAATAACATTTAAAGTGCACTGTGTGTGCAGTCTGTCCAAGTAATACTGCACTGCTGCAACTGCACAACACCGGAGGGTCAGGTAGCCACGGCGCGAGGAGGAGGGGGGAGCTTTAGGGAATAGCACAGCACAGGCGGGGCATGGAAATGCACTTTTGAGTTAATCTTTTTCAAAATGTTTACAGGGCAGGGGAACCTAAACCTTACTATGAGGAAAGCTCCCTTGCTGAAATTCGGATCAGCAAGGTATATTACCTCTGACTTTTAGCAGTGGCAGTTGACGATGTGGGTGGAGCCAGTGGAGGGAGTGGGTGGAGCAAGCGAAAAGTAGGCGTGGCCTCCGACAAACATTTGAGCACCTGCACTTCATATTTTACAAATTAAGCACTGCTGCTGCCCTCTTGTGTTGGTGAGAAGCGAACTGGGCCTGCAACTTCACCCTTGAAACCAGGTTCTCAGAGTGACTCCAAGGGCTAGTAGGCTAGTCTTGTGATCTGAGGGACATGAAAGGCTCCCCAACATCCTGCGCCAGTCCCTGGACCCAGCTGCAATGAGTTGCTGACCCTCAAGTGGTGCCCCTCAGGTCCAGGACCTTTGGTGTGGCTCCAGGCAGCTGATTTCAAGCTTTTGGACTTTTGGCGGCTGCGTACAAACCCATTCACACAAAACCTCGCAGCTCACACTGTGTTTCAACGCAAAGTTCCAGAAGCTACCTCTCCGTGCATCAACTGCTAGTGGGGACCACCAATGCGATGCTCCAGCAACTCCTGCCTGCGGCATTGGCTGGCGCTTCGCGTTATCAGACAGCCTCCCACAACGCTATCTCTGCTCCTCAAGGCCCTCTTCATTATAAACGGGACTCTTGGAAAGGATTTGATAAACTTCAGCGGGCCTAACCCGGTAACTGTAGCCAACATGCGCTTCATGGTGGTCAGCCTGAAAGTGTGTCTTTGACACGATCCAGTGCAACCAGATAGCCTTGGTTGGCGCTTTGTGTTGTATGACGCTTTTTTTTGTTTAACTCTTTAAAGATTCTTAACCCCAGTTGTACTGATTGGATTTTTGTCATTTTGGTCTTATTTTATTGATTAAATCCTTTTATATTTCGCCAGACGGATGTGGGAACCTTTTATGGTGTTTCTTTCACTTTGGTACTGTTTGAAGTGTATCGCAAATACTTTACACATTGCCTCTGAGCTATGTCTGACTGCTCTGTGCCAAGCTACCAGAGTGTTACATACAGGTTAATTTGGGGTTGGCTTGTGCCTCACCCTGACAAGGGTTGTGGTTGCTACTTGACCAGGGATCACACCCCAGTCAACTAACAACCCAATTTCTCAAAGTAGCTTGTCTCCACCCTTCTCACTTTAGTGTCTGGATCGCCACCCCCTGTGACATTAATGCAAACAATACACTTCCACTGTCTGAGAAACCTGTCCTCATCATTCAACCTGTGCCATGCCAAACCAGTGGACACCAAAAAGGACCCCATTTGCATTAGTACTCATACTCGCTTACCCCCAGAGCCTTACTGCACGTGTCCTACGCACACACTACACATTACATACACTCGTTATCCACTCAGGATATCAGTGCAAGGTTCTAGGCATTCAATAACAGATCGAAAGATCCGCTCACACTATCACTCTCATAACTCAGTATACTTCCACCACTTTGTTATGTGCTAGCTATATTGAGGAGAGAAGCAGTAGTCCTCTGTCCATTATGAGGGCACAATTTGTGTACCCCTCCAGATCACAGGACTAGTGCACAAGCTTGCATAGTCAAAGGCAGGCCTAGGTGTTTGTGCTTCTGCTTTGATCAGTGTGATGCTAGGGCTCAAAAATAAGTCAAGTTACCAAATACACAAGCAGACAAACACTTTGGGCAGAGAAACACACCCATGTACCATGCAGGGGGCCTTCCTGTCCCAACAGGGGCAATATAGAGATTGAAAAGGGTGGGGTGCTGTGAAGATCCCTCGGCCACCCCACAGGAGATGCTCTTAGGAGTAGACCTTATTGGAGCCAAGGCAAACAGTATGAAACTAATGTCTTTGCTTATCACACAATCTGCTTGTGTGAAAGGCGAAGCCAATTTAGGTATTTGCCTTTCACAACGGCCTCGCACATTCTAGGTAGCAAACTATACAGAGACAAAGGGCCTGAATTAGATTTCTGAGGATGGGCTTAACTCCTTCAGGAGGATGGAGCAAAACCCTCAGTCGCCCTGATGGAGTACCCGTGCTTCACATCAAGTGATGTCTGCCAGCCCTGTTGGCATCAGTTAACATTAGCAGGAGCTCCTGTCAATATGTTAAAAGACACCTGCAGACATGACTGCCGCCCGGCTTGCTTTCAAGTCGCTTTTTGGTTTTAAAAAAAATTAAATCCCTAAGTGGGATTTTGTTTTTGAAAAAACAAAAACTAATGACCCCCACACCATGGGTGTTGTCTCCCATGGTGTGGGGGTCTTTAAATGTTTTCAAAGTCCCTTACTGCCAGGTTTTTCGCAGCGGTAAGGGAAAGTAAATCAGGCCATTTGACTGCCTGCTCTAAGTTGGGCGGGCAGTCAAATGGCCATAACTCCAATGGCCTGTACTCCATCAGGCTATCCGAGGAGAATGTCAGCGATGGAGCTAGAGTAGGCTTTGTCGCTGTCATAGTTAAGGTCTTTGTTAAAACGAAGTTTGGAATCTCAGACATCTCTTGTAGATTTTGATAGTAGATACCCTAGTTTTGTTTTGGGTTAAGGGTTACCCTAGATTTTCAGGTTTGCCTTGTGTTATATTTACACATCAATTAGACTGTGTGTGACGGGTACACACGTGGAGAGTTACCTCAAGTGTAGTCTAACTTCTCCCATCACACTTGTTACCCTTGGTTTTTGGGATTTGTGCAGTTAGGGTTGTAGATCCCTGTCTTGCCCCAGTTTATGCTGGTTTACTATTGTGGTTGATTTGCTTTACCACAGTTTTTCTACTGATTTGGTGTATGGCACATTAGGTATTGTGTGCGGATTTGGATTTGTTGGTTTTTAAGAAGGTATTTTCTTGTCTCGCATTTCTTTTTGTCTATGATCATTATCAGGGAGAAGGAGGTATTATATTGTTTTGGTAAAATCTTCTTGCCTGTAAGTCAGGCGGACTGACCAAGGAGTTGGCAGAGAAAGTACTCTGTCGCAGTTGCAATGGAGTACCCTTACTGCCAAACTCTAATTCATATCCAAAGAGTCAACAGCAGCAGAAAGATCATGGATGTACAGGGCAGTTGTTCCCTTGTGGCCTTGTGCTATGGTCTGTGCCATTAAGAATAGCTACCAGGACTACTAGCCCTGTGCAGAAGAGGGAGGATGACTTGTGCGTCGCCAAGGAGAGAATTAACTTAAATAAAGCTCAACAGGTGTCTGTTACTTTCTTTGGAAGTTGTTGTTTTTATGATAAAGAAAGTCTAATAAACATTTTTCTTAAAAATTAAAATGAATAATATAAATGGTCTCTATGAATATGTTTATATACACAGACAGCTGAATACAAAACTGCTACTGAAAACTCGGAAGTAAATTTAGGGCATTTTTCATGGCAGGGAGCAGACCGCACCCTAACAATGTTAAAAGGGAGTTAAGGTTGACAACTGCATTGCCAGTGTCTTTGTCACAAAAGCTAAAAAGACTCATTCATTTATCTGCACATACATGCTAACCCTTTAAAACATCCATGCAGTTACTCACACCTTAATATACTTTATCACCCATCCATTCATGAATGTCTTTGACTGGTCCTTCAATCTGTGACCTCAGTTACCTACTCATTCATCTATCCATCCAAAAAATGAAGCCTTGTCCCATTCACTTGCAAACCCATCCACACCATCACACAAACTTCCCATCAATGAAGGACAACCTGCACTTATAAAATACAACTCAGACATATTGACTTTCTCGGTTCTTGTTTAATATAGGTGGGCAGAGAAGCCAAGAACCAGCGATAGGCACACCACCAGTGTCCGCTAAACACACGCACACAGTGCCATATTTATAACTGTTGTAACTGCTACCAACCTCCCTGCTTTTAGTAACTAGAATTGGTGTTGGGTGCTATTGTGCCACTTTCCTTTGTAGAACTTGTAGTATAGCAGTTCCAGAGATCTTATTTTTCACAGTAATTGACTTTTTTTTGCCAAGATTGCTCCCTTCAAAGGACAAAGGTTCAGTAGTTATTAAACTATGGGGGTAAACTTACTAAGGGAGAATACTCATCCCTGCAGGAAGGGAACCCTTCAGGCTGAGAAAACTCCTGAAACATCAAAGGCTCTTTTTCTGCTTGTAAATGTATGGCATGGCTTGGGTCAACAGAATCTGCATTTAAGTAACCAAGATTGTCTCGAGAGCACGAGGAGGTAATTTGAGTCATTTTCAGAAGACAGAGGTCTCCTTTAAAAAATGATACCAAGCTCATTCGGGCCTCATTGACTCCCACATAATCGATGTCAGCAAGTGGGAGGGCTGCCGTGGTGGGCAGATCAGAGAAGGTACTGTTTTTCGTGAGTGGCTGGATGCAGGTGATGTAGGAAATGTGTTCTTCTTCAGGATCACAATATGTTGTAGAGTTAGGGTACATATCCTTCTGACCCTTCTCCACTGCATCACCTTCAGATCTGAAGACTTGAACACGTGCATCTCGTGGTCTGATCCAGTCCTAAAGAGTTGTAAACACAAAGAAAATAGATATGACTTTAGGACCCAAAAGAAATAATACACACAATTCAATGAGGGGTTTTGTTCAGTCCTACCACCAAGAAAACTTAGTGGACCTTAACTGTAACATATATGGGGCTGGATTATAAAATGGCTGGCTCATGTAAAAAATGTTGGTTAATGTCACATGCATTACTTGGAAGCTCACTGGTATTATAGAAGATATGACATGTGGGCATGCACATTCTGAAGGCGGCATTCTGCATTTGCAAGGTCATATGTTCCATAGATAGTTCTACCCGCATATCTTCCCATTAGCAAAATCATACTCGAGTGCAAATAAACCCTTGCTGGCGATGCCCAATATTTGCCACCCACAATTTATTCTGGGCTAAGATCTGATGAAGAAATCTGGTATCCAGGTTATTCCCATGTCAGCAGACATACAGCTGCATTTTCTTATCCCATTCTAACAACTGACTTATGAACAAAAGTCTGAGCGCTGGTCCAGGTCCACCGGCATGCAGGGAGTGCTGCTTATTCCTCATGCATGTTCCTTAAGTGATACTGCTTGCTGCAACAAACAAAGGAAAGCCTGGCTATGCATATATTATTCCTATAATACACAGTCTTCCTTGTCTCTCTCCAGAGGCTTTGCTTTTAGCACCAGATATGTGGACTTGAAGGAGATCCATTTAGGGCCTCATTACCATCTCTAAAGAGAGTATGTACTAACTCCATCTTCAAGTGTGATTGTAGTCTTCCTCTCCTCCCTCCTCTTGCAGTATATCATCAGTGTTTATAATCCGCCACAAAAATATATTTCAGTTGGTTTACACGTTTGCATTGGAATTCATGTTTCAAGATGAAATTATTAAATTAATTGATCCAAGAAATGCATATTCAACATTGAAAATCGCATGGGTAACAGGGGTGGTAAGCTGCGGGACACTGGCGGCGATTACAGCTTCACCAACAGGACCTGCCTGCCGGTCTTTGCAGAAGACCTGGCACGTAAGTATGCACTGGCAACACAGCACCGCCTATAAGAAGTAGGGGATAAAGCCTGTAAACTTTTGCATGGCTTGACAAGTGAGATAAGAAATGATCCTGGATACTTGAATTATGCAACGGTTTGGGAGACACACACAGCAAATGCAAATATAGCAGAAACCTTGGCCTAGTACTACGGTGGAACGTCGTTTATAACAAAACCTTTACCATTCACTACCATTACAACGCAGGAATTACAACGAAAGTCGTTACAACAACTTTCGCTGGAGGGCGCTGTTGGATAGGGAATAGTTTAATTTTCTATCCAACACCTTCCCTACTATCCACGGGGACTGGAGTTGGAATAGAAAATTAAACTATTCCACTATCCAGTGCCCCCCAACGCAAGTCATTGTAACGACTTGCGTTGTAAAACCTGCGTTGTAAAGGCAGGCGTGGTAAAAGCATGCGTTGAAACGTCATACAACCAGTACTACGAGACCCTCTATGCATCCATGATGAATGCGGGCTGCACTGATCTGCTCAAGGATGTCTCCCTTCAGGAACTCACTGGAGAGGCGTGTGAAACCTTGGAGGCAGATCTGAGGTAAGAAGAATGGGTTCAGGGAAGGCACCGGGCCCCAACAGCTTGCCGGTTGAGCTGTTCATGGGGCTGGCGGACGTTATGACTAAGCTTAGGCTTGCAATGTTTCAGGAGGCATGCATAGACGGCTGCTTGATTGAGGGCCAGAGAACAGAAACAATATACTATTGGGCCTCACAGCTCCTTGTGATTAATGAATGGGTCTTCAAAGACCGCCCGGGATCCGGTGTACAGGGTGGCTAGAGAGGCTATGGCCGAGGAGAATATGAAAGTTCTCCTGTATGGTGTGAAGACCATCAAAGGTATGCCACAACACACACAGACAGTGGTCTGATTTTGGAGGGACGCCACAGGTTTTCAGGGCAGGACAGGGAGGATCACCAGTTTGACGCTGCTTTGGAATAGCTGATTATTGTCTGAGGCGTGCGGACTAAAAAACTTCTCGAAGTGGGAACTCATAAGTATACAACATCTGGGGAATATCTGGAGGGACCAAGCCATTATCCGATTTGAAGACCTCTACCAGGAGTATGCTCTAACAGAATCTGTGAGATTTCGAAACTCAGAAGTGGGGGCGTGCCGTTCGTTGTCACCTACAAGAAGGTGAGGAGATACCGGAATCCTCTCCTCTCGAGGACTGAATACTCACTGAGGCATTGTCAGAGAAAGGGGTGTCAAGGATCAATAGCAAACTGATCAACAACTCCCCGACCCTTTGGGCTCCCTAAAGTTAGAGCAGGAGAGAGACCTGGGGGACCTTGAAGATGAGGATTGGACAGAGGCCCTTCAGAGCCCCTGAGACATAGTCATTCATCCTCGATTCAGATTGGTCCAATTCAAAATACTGCATAGGTCCTACTACTCACAGACACTACTATACAAAACTGGCAAGGCGGAGGCTCCACTGTGTAGGAGGGGGCATGGGAGGGAGGGCACATTTTTCCACGTCTTCTTGGAGTGCCCACTTATACAGAGCTATTGTGTCAGAGTGAAGGCGAAAATGACCGAGGTAGTGTCATTGGAGGTCCCCCTGAATGCTAAATGGTTGCTTCTGAGGATTACTGGGGAAGAGATGTGGCCCACATACACAGAGATCTGGCTACAGTTGGCAGTGGAGGTTGCCAAGTGCAACATAGAGAGAGAGCATGGGGTAATTTTGCCCCCCGGAGATTGCAGAATGGGAAGGGGATCTGCATTGGTGCCAGAGGGCGGAACAAGTGATTTACAAAGCAAGAGGCTGTTCCAGAAAATGGGAGAAAGTGTGGCGGGGGCATGGTGTAAATACAGGGAGTAAGGACAGAGAAAGAACAGAGGGAGAGCTACCTGGGATGCGGGGAGGAGGCCTGTAAGATGCGTGCTGACAGGCCTTGAAAATAAAACATATATTATCAGTAGACAACTTGAAGATTGGTTATTTGATGATCAAAATATTATTATGTGGGTTGGTGTGATTTCTGCTTAAAATGGTTCACAGTTGTGCAATGGTGAAGCAAGCAACAATTTGGTACCCCCCTAGGAAAATCCACTTTCCATGATTTTAGGAGGCAGCGCTTATTAATGTATATTGTCATTCACTTGAAGATACTAAATAAACTAGAATGAGCTCAGATTCATTGCTCTCTCTGGCCTGTGATATAATTATGTCAGACTATGTAAACTCTACTCCTGTCCAGACAATACAGCAGCAGTCTAGTCAATGAGTGGATTCACACCATCCAAGCCAGAAAGTCAAAGCCAAACCTATGTAGCTGTGGGACTGCACTAATTCTTTTTATCTGGGGCTGTCCACTCGAATACCACAGGTCCACATCTGTAATGGTACAGACAAGCTAAGCCTCTTGGCTGTTCAAGGGTGCTACCTTGTTCAACATGCTTAAGAATTTCTAAGATCTAATGTGGCATTTGGTCGAGGTATCTCCAGGGGTTCATTGTATTTGTAATCAGTTGGGCGGCCAGCTCTGAGTTGAATGAACCAGTCTACTACTTATCAGACAGTGATGACATGCAAGCATTTGCCACTGAAGTTGAGAGCCTTTAGAGGGTATACTACAAGGATATCACATTTTAAATATGTGGAGTTAAGAGTAGTAAATCTGTATTAACATCTATATAATTACTTTCACAATATTTCTGATGCCGATTTTGTGACTGCAATATTTTTATAGCATGATACTTTTGTTCTCGATTTACTAACTTACAACTCTCCACACATCTGGGGCTTATCGTCTTCAGAAAGTAGTTTTTGCCTCAGGCTGAAATTCAAAACCATCTTTACCCAAAAACATTTATTAAAGTTCTTTAGAAGGTGATACTTTGAAAAATAGGAAGTATGGAGCAAAAAAAAGTGTTATTTAATTTTTAACAAAAGGTGACTTCCGACCCCTATCTTCTATCAGAATAGACGCCCCTTTTCCTCCATCTCAATACTTATATCTTCCAAAATTGCCTTTCGTCTCCTTGTTGTTTGAAGGCTATGTTTGCACTCACAAATATATGCAAAAATATATTAAAACCATAGGTAAAAAGAAAAAGCTAGGAAACAGGCAGAGATACAGTTTTATTTGAAGTGTGCACACACAATTTTAAACTGACGTCTTTACTCACTCACTTACACACTCACTCACCAACCCACTCATTCACTCGCCCACTCACTTATCCACTCACCCTTTTACTTGTTAGTGACTTGCAGCCACTGTTGGGAGTATACCAGATGTTGGAATTCAATAAATTACTGGTCATTTCATAGCATAGTTATTGTGATTTAATGTATGTTACTAGTTTCTTATTTTAAACCTGTGGCAAGAAACTCTGAGGCTAAATTTGTTCAATTAAGAACTGAACAAATTATGATAATTAATAAGAAAATATTGCTAGTAATCTACCTGAAAATCTCCATTATGATCACTGTAAAGTAGACGAAAAAAATTAGCTGGATTTGGTATATCCTTCCAGAGTGACATTTGTATCCTGGAATGAAAATGAACCATTTTTATTATTTGCATTTTCTCAGGTATGTATTTAATATTTTAATTACTATACCTTAAAATGTAACATTTTGATACTTGAATATGCCATAAATAAAAAATCTTTTTACATTTCTTCTATGATTGGTTAGCTGCATCTGATATTTAAGATAACATCACGTTTGTTGCTGTTAGGCCATTGACTGTAAATGCTGCATATGGTTTTCTTTGGAAAAGATTATTTGTAAATGTGTTCCAAAATGGAATTTGTGTGGCATTAGAAAGTATTTCCTCATCAGTTGAATTTGTACTTTTGTCATATTGTGAAATTTTTAATTTGTACTGTAGTAATTAATATGTGAATGTATAACTATTATAACACTTGTTCAAAGTAACACAAGTTAATGAATCACATTTAGGCATACTGACATGGCCTTGCTGATTCCATTCTAGACTTACTGCAGAGAAAAACGACATGACTCTAACAAATAACACTTAGAATTTCTGAATTTTGTTCTCACTGCATGGATTTATCTGTTTGTTTGATAATAACCTCTAATTTCCTTTGTGCAGAACACCGGCTTTTGAAGAAACTCCTGCTATATTGGTAAACATATTCAAAAATTCAGTAGCATAACTTAACACCATCAATCATTCAGAACCTATCTCACAACTTGGAGTATCCGTGCAACAGTATCAATTTGAACGGTATTGATAATCTTGTTTAATATAAAAAATAAATACCCTTAAAATATCACATCTTAGTCAGGTTAGCTTAGAAGATAGTTATACCTGCAATATGGCATTCTAAATGCATTCTGCCTATTGCTGAAGCGCTATGAAATATCATGCTTTTGTTTTTATCGCACATTACCTTGAAGGGCATATAAAGTTTGCAAGTAGATATCCAATCACGAAAACTATTGGAACAAGGAGGAGGATAAAAAGGTGACTGCTATTCAACTTGCCTTCTTCTTGTGAAGGACCTACAACAACATAAACATGGATTTCATTAGAAATCCAGTGATTAATTAGTACAGAAAATTATTTTCTTCATGTGAAATAAGATTTGCATTACCCCTTTTTCTAAAGTTCTGAAGAACCTCTTACATAATAAGCCCTCAAGATATTTTTTATTTATCAGTTATCTAGAGTGTGGACATTGCCCACAGGATCAAAAGCACTATAGAGAAAAAAAATAATAACGCCTCACATTAAATAGTTTAAAACAGTTTAAAATGGAAAGTGAACACTTTATGAATTGCTAATAAAAATACACATTTTTTTAAGGAAATCCTTAAAGATACAGCAAGAGTATTTTGTTTTTTAGCTTCTTTCTAAAATCTAGAAGCGCTGACTTATTATGGAAGTCAGAGAAAATTTGTTCTGGGTGTCTGGTGCTATATTACAAAAACATGGTTTTGGATGTCTGGAACCTTTTTTTGATAATTAGCAAGGAAGTTACAGGTTTAGCACAGTGTATATCATCAAGCACAGCAACCTAAACAACAGGCTTCCCTGCAGTGGAAGCCAGTGAAGCTCTCACAGGTTTGGAGAACAGTGAGCAATCTTCCAAGCACCGAACTGAAGTTGGGATACAGAATACAATACCATTTTCGTGGATTCAGTAGAAGACTTTGGGAGTCAAGTTCTAAAGTAAGGTATGTGTCCTAAATATTGACACAAACATATTGTGGGACCGTAATATTGTGGTCAAACTATTGCGACTACAAATATAATGGTTGCCAAAAATATTGTAGGTAAAATATTATTGTTTTAATTGTAAAGTTTTTATTTCAATATTAATGTTTTGTGAATTTCATTTTTAAATATTTGAAAATAATCTGGTAATGCATAATTTGTTTCTGGTTCTTGGGTTTATAGGAGATTGGGTGGGTATTATTTTTATTGTATCAACTACTGTTATTTGATTAATGTTTTATTGTTTATATATTATTTATTTGGTTTCACATGTAACTGTTTTTTAAATTATTTAATTAACTTTTTTTTGTTGTAATTTTTTTTATTTTGCAGACAAAAAAAAGGAACATTAAACAAAAGGTACCACATACGGCACACAGATGGGCCCACACAGTGGGAAAGCGTTAAAGTAAGATGAGGCAATGCTGCAACACCAGAAAGCCAGTGGATGAGAGGCTTCGTCAGTTGTAAGTGTCGGCAGTCCCGTTCCTATCCCCCAACATGGGGTCGCTCAGTTAGCGCAGCCGACAATGAGTCCAGAATCGCCCTGTCCTCTAGGTGAGCCTCATCTCATCGATATAACTGTGCCAAAGTAGCACCCAACCCCAGTCCCCCATAACTCCCCCCCCCCTCCCGTGACGGTGCCGCTCACCTCCTCCATTCATCCAACAGGCACACTCTAGAGCTGAAATAGATGTAAATTCCTCAGTGATGCCGGGCAAACCGCCGAGGGCAAACCATTAGAGAGAAAGGACACCAAGGGGCCCCACACGTGTTTGAAATTTTTGTAGTTGCCTAGGAATATGTCCGCCATTCTCTCGAGACTCAGGAGCCTCCACAATCTAGCGTGCCAAAGGGAGATCGCCGGGGCCTCCTTCCGCTTCCAGGCCGAAGCCAACGTGAGTTTGGCCGCGCCGAGACACAGCCAAAGGATCTTTTTGTCAGCTCGTGTCTGGTGTTCCAGGCCAGGGTCTCTCAAACCCATTAGCACGAACTCCGGGGAGTCGTCGACAGGGTACTTCAGGATGTCTTTAATATGGGACAAGATCTCGACCCAGAAGGGTTTGATGATTGGGCAGTCCCACCAAATGTGGCGGAAGTCCCCCAGGAGGCCGCAGCCCCTCCAGCACCTGTCCGTGACAGCCGGGTAAATGCGATGAAGTCGAGCCGGGACCATGTACCACTGCGTAAGGGTTTTAAAATGCGCCTCCCTCAGGAGCATGGAGTGATTAAATTGTGTCATGTCTTTCCAAAGTGCTGACCACTCTCCGTCAGTGATATCCCTCCCTACCATCTCCTCCCATTGCTCCATGTAGCGCGGTCTGGGGGAAGGGCCGAACGAAGCAGCAGCTGGTAGAGAAAGGAGATGGCCCCCTTCATGGTGGATGTCTTCAGGAGAAAGGCCTCAAAGTCGGACAGAGGTCTCGTCGCAGCCTCCCGCACACCCGGTGACGTGGCCCAGTGGAGCAATTGTAAATGCCTGTATCGTTCCACCGGCTGCACTTGGTAGTCCCGCATGCAGTTCCCAAACGTCAGGGGATCGGGGCCGTGGAACAGGTGAAGTAGCGCCCGGCATCCCCCCTCCCTCCAGGCGTCAAAGGGGCCCTCGGTGAGTGCCGGTGGAAACTCC
The DNA here is from genome assembly GCF_964263255.1 of Lissotriton vulgaris. Taxonomy (NCBI): domain Eukaryota; kingdom Metazoa; phylum Chordata; class Amphibia; order Caudata; family Salamandridae; genus Lissotriton; species Lissotriton vulgaris. The sequence goes on from NC_141698.1 coordinate 94,501,215, forward strand.
GGATTGAAATGCAATGGAGTAAATGGGGACGGAAAGGTCGTCCACCTCTCGTCGCCCGCCAGGGTATCCCAGACTTTCAGCGTAGTCCCCGTGGGGGTGCTAATATACGCGTTTGCCGGGCGGTCCCGCTTCGGCTTCCAGGCCAGATCCCAGATGGACCGGCCCGCCACACTCCGGTCCATATGCAGCCAGTGTTTGTCGGAAAACTGCTGGGACCATTCCACCATGACTCTGAGTTGGGCAGCTTTGTAATAGAGGTGGAAATCCGGAAGACCGACCCCCCCGTCATTCCGCGGACGTCGCAGGAGTGTAAACGAAAGGCGCGCCCGACCACCCTGCCAGACAAATTTCAACATCATCGATTTAAGGTGGCTAAAAAAGGAGGAGTTCAGTGGGATCGGTAGGGCCTGGAACAGGTACAGATACTTGGGGAGAAGGACCATTTTGACAGCGTGCACCCGTCCCAGCCAGGATAGGAATTTTGGTTTCCATTTCTCCAGTTCCGCCCGCGACTTGGCCAAGAGGGGCGGGAAGTTGGCTGCGAATAAGCCGCCCACCGTAGGGGTGAGATGAACTCCCAGGTATAGAATGGAGCCCGAGGCCCAGGCCAGTGGTGTCGTCGCTCTCACCCGTGCCACCTCGGCCTGAGATAGGGTCAGGTTCAGGACATACAACTTGCCGTAATTAACTTTGAAGCCGGCCACTGCTTCAAATTCCAGCAATATATCTCGAACACACGGAAGAGAGTTAGCGGGGTCGGCCACTGATAGCAGGACGTCATCCGCAAAAAGGTTGACTTTGTGCTGTTCCCCTGTGAATGGGATGCCCTTCACCCCCTCGTGCTCCCGAACCGCCATCGCCAGGGGCTCAATGCTGAGCGCAAACAACAAGGGCGAGAGGGGGCATCCCTGTCTGGTGCCTCGTGAGTGCCGGAAGAAGGCCGATAGGTGGCCGTTCACTGCCACCCTCGAGCGTGGGCTGCAGAAGTTGGCTCTCACCATAGCGATGAATCGATCGGAGAAACCAAACGCCTGTAACGTGTGGAATAAGAAGCCCCAGTCCACTCGGTCGAAGGCCTTCTCTGCGTCCAGACCCACCAAGACCGCCGGGATGCGGAACTTGTCCGCCTTCTCAATAAGGTGGATTACCCTCCTAGTATTATCGTGCGTCTGGCGGCCTTTAATGAAGCCGGATTGGTCCGCGTGGATAATCGTCGGCAGTAGATCCTGTAGACGACTTGCTAAAATAGCCGAGTAAAGCTTCGCGTCGATATTGAGTAAGGCTATGGGGCGGTATGAGGCACATTGCTCCGGGTCCTTCCCTGGCTTTGGCAGGACTGTGATCACTGCCTCCGCGAGGGTCCCGGAATTGACCCCAGGTCCAACCATATCGTTAAAGAGGGCGACCAGGAAGTCACACACCTCAGTCGCATAGGTCTGATAGAAAACTGCAGTGAACCCATCGGGTCCGGGGGCTTTGTGTAATTTAAAGTTTTTGATGGCAGAGAGGACCTCGTGATCGGAGCATCGAGTAAATCATTCCAGGCCCCGGAGACCTGCGGAAGCGATAAGCGCTGCAGGAACTCCCGTTGTTTAGCAGTATCCAGCTCTTCCCCCTTGTACAAAGCGGCATAAAAGTGGCAAAAGACGTCCGCCTTCTCCCCGTCACAATGATGGAGCGCACCCGCGGGATCTCTAATCCCACCTATGTACTCACGCTCCCTCTTGTCCCTCAGTTGTCGGGCCAAGTGCCTGCCAATCTTGTTACCACTGGAGTAGGAGTGCCGTCCCAGCCTCAGGAGGGTGAGCTCGGCCCTATTCGTATAATGTGCCTTCAGCTTGCCCCTAACCGCCGTCAGGGGACGCAGGGTTATTCTCGAGGGATTAGCTTTGTGCTCCCTCTCAAGCGTAAGCACCTCGGCCTCTAGCGCCTCCCTCTCCTTCCTACGTAGAGCGTTCAATTGCGAATTGAGGCCCAGGCATGTCCCCCTGATCGTCGCCTTAAAGGCGTCCCACGTGGTCTTCAGGGATGTGTCCGACGGGGGGTTGCAAGCAAAAAAGTCACGAATGGCCAAACGTAAGGCTTGATGGGACACCTCGTCCCTGGCTACCGAAGCCGGGAAGTACCACTTCCGGTTCGCGGTGTTAGGAGGCGACCAACGAAGCGTGAGCACCATGAGGCTGTGGTCCGACACAGATATCGGGAGAATGGCGGCATCTAGAATGTTCCCTCTAAGGGATTGACTAAGGAAGACGTAATCCAAACGGGAGTAGGAGTGGTGCACATGGGAAAAGAACGTATAGTCCTTCATATCAGGGTGAAAAAACCTCCAACCATCAACTAGACCCATCTCCTCCACCCCACGCTGCGTAGCCTCAGAAAAGACCCCTGTGTCCGCCCGCCTCCCCCCCCGAGCTATCCATATCTCTGTCCCAGACCAAATTATAATCACCCAACATGAACACGAGACCTTCTGCAAAGTCCCCCACCTTAACCAGTAACTCCTGCATGAACTTATTCTGACCTGCATTAGGCAGGTAGAGCACAACAAACGTACATAGCCTACCCTGAATGTGCCCTTTGACCATCAGCCACCGTCCCTCCCTGTCGCTGCGGACCCCCATTGGTTGAAAGTGCAACGCTGCTTTGAACAGTAAAGCCACCCCCCGATGCTTCGTGACAGCTGAGGACCTGTACACAATGGGGTACGCCCTATGGCGGAGCCGCATTTCATCCTTTCGCGCCAAGTGAGTTTCTTGCAACCCTACCACATCAAGGTGATGGTCCACCACATATTTCAGGACCTTCTGTCGCTTCTGAGGAGAGTTCAAGCCCTTGACATTCCATGTACCTATACTAATTGGCATGGCAAACACAAAACACAGGCCCCGCTGTCAGTAATACAATTGGCGCCCATTCCGCATTCCTCCCCTCCCCCCGGCAACGAGCACCCAAACTTTTCCAGAATAGTCGCTGAATCATCCCCACTGCAGCAAAGTACACACTCAACCACACACACTCCGCATTCACCCCCAATGGCCTCCCGTCACGGGTCCCCCCCCCCCATCCCCAAAAACCCCCAACCGAACCCCCCCCTAAACAATACAGAACATTGTACAAAATCAGAAAAAAAAGTGCAGTAACAATACTCATCGAGATCAGTAGGCCGAAGTCCGTAGGAGGCCACCAATCAAAAGACAGGCCGGAGGAATAAAACCACTATTCCCCTTGGCCACAATCGAGGTCGTCTCCTACCAGAGTACTTTCAGAACCCTCGATCAGAAGGCCCGAACCTCTCCGGCGCCGATCCGCCATTCCTCGGGGATCACGCCGCCCCAGAGCTATGCTGCGAGTCGGCCAACGTGGCCGAGGCCACCGAAGCGACTGCTGCTCCCCGTTCCTGCAGGCTGGTAGAAAGGTCCGGGCGCTGTCTGGCAGGGGAACCGGCGGGGGAACGCCCTACCCTGTGCCATGAGTTCGAACGGCGGCGCCGTCGAGACGGGGAGGCCGCCGCGGCCTGCGAGGACGGCACATCCTCCAGTCCCAAAAGCTCTTTTGCCGCCTGGAGCGTGCGGATTTGAGCTAGGCGGTTCTGCCACCTGAAGATGATCCTGAAAGGGTGTCCCCAGGAATAGGCGATGCCCCTCTCTCTCAGAAACGATGTGACAGGGCGGAATTCCCTCCGCTTTTGCAAGGTGGAAGCAGCCAAGTCCTGATATAGTTGTGGCCGATGACCCCGGAATTGCAGCGACTCGATGGTCCGGGCTTTCCGAAGAATCCTTTCCTTAAGCTGGAAATCGTGGACGCACACCAGGATGTCAGGGGGAGGTCCCCCCCCGCGACGTGGCAATCCCACCCGGTGCACTCTGTCCATCTGTATCTCTTTCGTGTCTGCCTCATCAAGGACCTGGAGAAACAGCTCCTGGACGTACCCCCGTAGATCCCCCGCCTCACCGTCCCACGGCACCGCCCGTATTCGGATGTTGTTTCTACGGGAGCGGTTTTCAAGGTCTTCCGTGTGTAGTTGTAGGTCCAAATTTTGCTCGGTGAGGCGGATGATGTCCTGCTGGAGCATATGAATATCGGTGGCCACACTCAGATCCTTGTCTTCCAGGGTCGCCACCCTCTCGCCTATGCCGTCCACGTCTCGCCGCACCTCCCGCAAGTCGGAGGCGAGTTGCGCCCTGAGCTCGGATATGTCCTCCTTGATTGAGGCAAACAACTCCGACATGAAAGCCTTCGTCGCTGGGGCGTCTTCATCCGAGGGCTTCGACGACCCACTCGCTCCAGGGGAGGCCGGTTGTTGGGAGGATTTCGAGGCGTTGTCCTTCCCCTGGTTCCGTTTGCGCGGCAAAGCAGACATGGCGACTCACAGTGCCTTGTGCCGGCGCCACGTGGCTGCGGAAAGTAGCGAGGCCTGCAGGCGGTCCAAGTGCTCGGGAGGGCGCTCGCCGGCGCCACCAAGTATGTCCAGTCCCCCGCACACAGGTACTCGATCCGTGGGTGTCTCCGGTGCCCAAGGCGGGAAACCCCGAGAGCCGGTGTCCGTATGCCTTAGCCCTCCAGGCCTCCACCCAACACGTGTCGCACCACCAGCCAGCGGGAGAGTCACTCCTTTGCTCCGTCGTAGTCACGGCTTTGCACAGCACCCAGGCCCCGCGCCTCGTGGAGCGGTGTAATGGCGGGCCTCGAAAGTCCAATCAGGCCGCAGGCGCAAACCGCGAAAGGAGGGACGGGCGGCGTAGACAGTAGAGAGTTGCTGCTAGTCCGAGCGCCACTGCAGTGCCAGGGGCCGGCGCCCGACCTCCCCCAGGTGTGGTGGGGTATGATCTGGGTTCCGCCGTCAGGACCTCCGTCGCCCAGGCGCAGTTCCGATCAGCCTTCCGTCTACTCCAATGCCTGCAGGCGGATTTAGGGCCCCGCCCTTCGACCGCGCCGGGCCTCGATGTCCGGAGAGCCCGGGGTCTCTCAGGCCGCGGGTTACGTTCGATCTCTAAGGCGCTCCCGGGGTCACACCGCCTCGGCGACCCCACCAAGTCTGCCGCTCCGTCAGGCGGTCTTCCCCGCTGCTGTCGGGGCGCGTGGGCACCCCCAAGATCATGCTTTTAGATGCTTTACTGGATCAGCGCCGGAGCGGCACGGAAAGGCGTCCTACTCCGCCGCCATCTTGGCCACGCCCCTATTTAATTAACTTTAATATTGGGCTGTGTGGTTCATTAAAGGATTTAGTAGCAAGTGTTTTTTATATATATATATACATATATATATATATATATATATATATATATATATATATATATATATATATATATATATATATTCTCTTCCATGTACTATTACTTTTCTCTTATGTTTGTATGTTTTGTGATCTTAGGTTGAGGAATACTGTTTATTGTAATGTGATTTGTTTAATAAATTGTAAAAATTGTGCTATTCTGACATGTATGTTCATTTAATGTATTTACATATTTTATATATTCAGGATTTTAAAGGTTTAAATTTAAATTTATAATATCATTTTCTATATACATTTATATTACATGAGTGTGGTAAATCTGAGCCTTCCCAATAATGTATGTCTTTTCCCTAATGTTTGTTAGGATGAGCCAAAAATAGTAAATTTTACACATCAGTGTATGCAATTTTCGCAACGTGTTTTTGACTGGAGTTAAGAATAGTAAATCTGACTCCCCAAAGTTTCACTTTATCCAGTGTTTGTTAGATTGGAGTTAGAGTAGTAAATCTGACCCCTTAATGTTTCACATTCCACAATGTTTATCAGAACTGAAATCCGAATAGTAAACGTGGCCCTCCCTAAATATACATTTACCAAGTATTTGTTAGATTAGAGCTAGAAGAGTACACCATACCCCGTCTCCAAAGTTTACACTTTGCATGCTGCTTGATGGAATAGATTTAGAATAGTAAATCTAATTCCTAATGTATCCACTTTCTTAAATATTAGTTAAATTGGATTTGGAACAGTGAATCTGACTCTTCAATGTATCCACCTTCCCCAATAGTTGTTGGATTGGAGTTAGAATAGTGAATCTGCATTCCCAATATATGCATGTTCTCTAATGTCCGTTAAACTTGAGTTAGAATAGCTAATATGACCCCCCATCACCTTTGCAATGTATGCAATGTCCCCAATGTTTGTTAGATTGGGTCTATAACAGTAAACCTGACCCCAGAATGTATAAACTTTCCATAATGCTTGCTATAGTCCAGTTATAGTACAGAATAGTCCATCTGCACCCCCACAGATGTATGCACTACATCTTGTGCTTGTTAGATTGAAATTAGGATAGTACAGCCAAACCCATTCTCCATGTATTCATGTTCCCCAGTGTTGCGGGGTAAGAGTAACTGAGTCAGACGCCTTAGTGAGGGTTTTAGTGAAGGCTTTATTTTCATGAACACTTTTCTCCGCCTGCTGTTGAGCCTCTCTCTGGCGAAGGCCGCCCGGTCCACCTTGGTGTTTCTTAGGAGATCCAGGCTGTAGGAGGTACAGAAGAGAGATGGGGCCCTCCGTAGTTCAGGGATCTCCCTCCGTAATGGGGTACCAAACCGGAACCAAAAAGAAAAGAACAAACACAGGGATTAGGACGGACGTCCTGACTCAAAGTATGCCAGGACCAGGAGTGAGGGAAACCGAGTGCTTGAGTGCTCACACAAGTACGTCTGGTGTGCTCAGGTGCTCGTGAAGAGGGTAAGGGGTTTATAGGCTTTACAGGATATTTACAACTATGTACAGGCAGGTTTTAAGTGGCAGGCTGGTTACGACGTCTCACCCAACCCGCTACTCTGCCCCGTACCTGTTCAAGCCACGCTCCTCCCATGGGAACGTGGCAGGGCGGCTTGACGATTGTTGGCCTCCTGGCTTGTCGGGGACGCCGGTGATGTTCTGAGCCTGGCACGTCTCGTCTTCTTCCTCCTGGGTCTTCGGGTTCTCTCTCCTCCGCTACTCGCTTTCGCCTCCTTCGTCCTCCTGGGAAACGCCGTCCGTCTGCTTCCTGGTTCCTCCTTCTTTTGACGAGCACGGCGCGATGACGTCCACCAGGGAAGGCGTGTCGTCCCACTTAAAGGAGCCTTGTCCATTTCCTTCCTCCGGACTCCATAGGGGCTGATTCTCCAGTTGCCATTCCTTGTTGAAAAATGGATCGGGCTGCTGTTGAGAGGGGACACAAGCCGGTGAGATGGGGACTACTGACCACCATTCCCTTATCTGGTCCTGTCCCTTGTGAGAACGCCCCACCCCGTCACACCCAGTGTGTGTTATATTAGAGTTAGAATAATAAACCTGACCCCACAAATATACGTAGTTTCTCCAATGTTTGTAAGAGTGCAGTTAGAATTGTAAATCTGAGCCCCCAATATATGCACTTTCCCCAGTATATTTGATTGGAGTTGGAGTCTGACACGCCTCTCCAAAATGTATGCATTTTTCCAAACGTTTGTAGGATTGTCGTTAGAATAATGCAGAATTGTTTTGATCAGTTTGAATGATTTTTAATTGTTGTAAGGCTTGTACATGTTATTTAATTCTTTGAGACATTTAGAGCATGTTTAATTAAGAAGTATGTATTTTTTATTTATTTTCTTTCTGTTTGTTCTATTGGTTCGTTTACGTATTTTGTTGTATATCTTCAAAAACAATTTAGAAGGTTTAATACATTTAAATTATGTTATATATTTCTAATTTATTTACAAATATGAATGTGCCTTAATTATTTAATACAAGCACATACTATTATATTGTTAAAAATAATAATTCTGATTTGTGTAATATAACATATAATTTAATATTGCATTTGTTTAATAATATATTTTTAAACGCAATACATGATATTTTATATATATATATTTTTTTGCAATGTTTTTATTTTTTATTTTTATTTATAATAATGTTAACTACAATTAAATATATATACTTACCAGCATGATGTTGATATTTTGGACCACAATATTTTGATAGTCGATATTTTTGTACTTAAATTACATGCAAGTAATGTTGATATTTATGTACCTATATGTTTTTATGGTTGATATTCTGTTTGAAAACTCTAAAGAATCAGGGCACGCACAACAGTCCTTAAACCAATTGGGGAGACAAGAAGATGTGTTAATGTTTTATTTGCAATAGCAGATGAAGTTGATCAGTGGAAGACCTTGCAAGGGTAACCTTTTTTACCTGTAAAGGAGGTTGCTACCTGACGCTTTTACCATACTGAACTATAACCATGAGAAACCCATGGCAAGAGAGAGCGATATGAATGATCCTTTACGATTGAGCCTTGCATGCAAGGTTTCAAATGTACAGTGACAACTTCTGTGAGAGTTGCCTTTCATGCTACAACAAGCATCACTGCGTGAAATCTCTAGGTTCAAGACATGGCCCCTCTTTCAAAAAATGGCAAATATACTACTTTGCATTGTTGTGACTTCCTGAAGGAGACAGAACCTCCTCAGGTGCTGCAGCATTTCAAATTTTCAGCTGGCAGATGTAGCAGAATCTACCAAATGGTGGCACTCAGAGTAGAAAAAGCAAACGTTTTCTTTATTGTTCTGCACAATGACACACAACAAAAGAAAGGGACAATCCCATTTACCTTTTTTCATGTGAACAAACAGACTGTCCCAGGTATATACTTAGGACCATCATATCCATGCTTCAGTTCACTTCTGGACCTGCGGAGGACTCTCAGAGGACTGCCTTGCTGCCTGTGGCCTGCTGTGTACTTCAGAGGACTGCCCCTGATACGCCAAGAGGACTGCTGCTGGAGGCTTGCTTCTATGCTTAATCCCAGGACTTACAGAGTGATTCCAAGCGGTGGTTGGCTGAACCTTAGGGACGGAAAATGCTCCAGCCAACTTGAACCCACACCTTGACCTGGCCTGAGTGCATCCTAACCCTCCAAATGGTGGCCCTCTAGTCATGGACCCTTGGAAGTGGTGCTAACGGTGTCCTGATAGCCCAAATTAAAAACTTAGGACTTCAAACGTTTTCACACAAAAGGTGCCCAGAAAATCAAGGTGAGACCGGGACCTACCTGCTTGCCTATCCGTCCAAGGTCCATCACCGGATACCCTGACTTCCCTGTAGTACCCGCTTCAATCTTTTCCGCCCCAACAAACTCCTGTTCATTGGCTCCTCACAGAAGAGGTTTCCGGCCTCTTGGACTGCTCACTGGCTACAGCCTGCAACTTGGCCCGCTGAAGATTTTCGACTTCCATAAAGGAGGCTAAGGGCCTGATTATGGCCCTTAGCCTCCTCGGACCACCACAGGACTGCCACCTCCGCTGGGATCCAGGATCTCATGCTGTGGCAGTCCGAGGCACAAATATGCTGGGAGTGCCTCAGCGGCACCGCCAAGCATATTCAAGTAGCCAAACCACCACCCTTTCCATGGCAGCGAGCCCAGTAAGGTAACTAAGAGGCCATAATAGGGCGCCCTACCGCCTCCGGGTCCAGGGGGTGCATGCAGGGGAGAACATGTAGTGCCCCCCCTGGGTTTGCACACTCACAGCCACATGCATCAAGCGATTTTGGAGTCGCAAACGGTGCGAATCGCAAAATTCGGCCGTTTGCGATTCCAAAATCACTATTTGGGATGCATCAGTACAAGAAATCGCTATTTTTTGCGATTTCAGAAAATGCGATTGCATTTAAGGAATCACATTTTTGCGATTCCTTAAATACAATGCATGAATGTTAAAAAAATTGCGAATTCGCAAATAGGGGGAGCAAATTAACACGAGGTTGAACCTCCTGTGAATTTGCGAAATCTTACAAAAATGCTCAAAAAAGCATTTTTGAAAGCGTCATGTTACACACACACATGTCCTTTGGACATGTGTGTGTGAAACTTGCACTTACAAAAACATTTCAAGGGTGCAGGGGGGGGTCCTTTGGACCCCCCTCAGCACCCTTGAAATGCATTAACAAATTGCGATTCGCAAAATGAAAATCGCAAAATGTTAATGCCTTCCCGTTGATTCATATGGGCCTTTTGGCCCATAGGCATCAATTGGAAGGTTTTCCTTAATTGCGATTCATAAAATGTGAACCGCAATTAAGGAAAAATAAGGAATCGCTAAAAAAATTCGCGATTTTTTGATGCATTGCCGTTTGCGATTCCTTAATTGCGATTCCTTAATTTTCGCAATTAAGGAATCCCAAACTGCACCAATTATGCATGTACCTGTCAGTTCCTGCACAGTGTGGCATACGGTGCAGTCGGCGCTCAGAAAGCGGCGCTCTGCATGTTAGGCTCTTCTATGAGCCTGCCAGACCGCCGCTGTCAGACCGCCACAGCACCTCCTGCCTGACCAGGATTTAACTCCTAATCATGTGGGCGGCAGCTCCACGGCTTTGGTGGTCCTACAGTGGATGAAGCGTTGCACTGTCTGCTGTAGGACTCCCATAATAGGAGTCAGGCCCTAAGTCCGGACATAGAAATCTTCACCATGACTTAGTCCAGACTCTCCCCGACGACAACGCCTCGTCCTCAAACACCGGCAGCTGCATTGCCCCACTCAACTTTCTCAAGAATTTTTTTTATTAAAATTTCTTCTAAGTCCGAAGATAAGCGGAGACTGGGTTCTATCCACCACCTGGATCTGAACTGCGCTCCGGATCACTGAAATAACATAGACTGCCAAAATATCGACCTGCAAAAATATCGTTGCCAAAATATCGACAGACAAAATATCGACTTTCTATCTACAAACAGGTAAGTACAAAAATATCGAGTACAAAATATCGTTAACAATAATATAGATGTAAAAAATATCGACTTTATTAAAAACAGTGTTAAATTAAATTAATATTAAATTTAAATGACTAAAATATACTTAAAAATACTTAAATTAAATTATAATAATTAAATAATAAATGAAAATAATAAAAAAAAAATGTACAATCTTATTTGTTGACCCTGAACCCTAAAATATACCCCTTTACCCAAAAACCCAAAACTGACCCTGAACCCTAAAAATACCCCTTTACCCAAAAACTAAAAACTGACCCTGAACCCTAAAAATGCCCCTTTACCCAAAAACTGAAAACTGACCCTGAACCCTCAAAATGCCCCTTTACCCAAAAACTGAAAACTGACCCTGAACCCTCAAAATGCCCCTTTACCCAAAAACTGAAAACTGACCCTGAACCCTAAAAATGCCCCTTTACCCAAAAACTGAAAACTGACCCTGAACCCTAAAAATACCCCTTTACCCAAAAACTGAAAACTGACCCTGAACCCTAAAAATGCCCCTTTACCCAAAAACTGAAAACTGACCCTGAACCCTAAAAATGCCCCTTTACCCAAAAACTGAAAACTGACCCTGAACCCTAAAAATACTCCTTTACCCAAAATGTATCAATATTATTTAATTACCAATTAATTATTAATTAACAATAACAATAAAGTAAATATATTAGCACATTAGCTGTAATTATTTTAATAATTAATATTATTTTTTCCCAATTAATTACTTAACAATAACACAAAATTATATATATTAAAATGTACTCTAATTAATGTAATTAACTAATTACAATTAATCAATTACCAATTAATTACTAATTCAAAATATGTACTAAATTATATTAATTAATTAACTAATTATTATTAATTATCAATTAATTATTAATTATAAATATTTACAAACATATATTAATTAATTAATTATTATTAAATTACTTCCCACCCTATTCCCCTATAAACCCACAACCCGCTACAGAATTACATAACGCAATTATTAAAAAAACAAATTCCATTTAATAAAATATTTTATAACATTAATACACACTTTTCACACATATTATTACATAAAAATACACTATAAAATATTATATATTATTAAAAATTCGATATTTTTGCTATCTATATTTTAAACAGTCGATATTACTTCACTTACTTGAAAAACGATATTTTTGTAGTCGATATTATGTCCAGTCGATATTTTGTCCAGTCTATATTTAAAACTCGATATTATGTCCAGTCGATATTTTGGAGTCGATATTTTGTCTGTTCACCCTGCGCTCCATCTCTGTCGGCCATAGCTTTCGACTTTGCCCTGCTCATGGGCGACAAGATATCCGCAGTTGTCGCTTGGATGGTTAAGGTGCTATTTTGCAGTTTAAAGTTTTAAAATTGATAACTCCATTTCTACTGATTGATTTTTGTCATTTTGGTGTCAAATAATTAACTGAATTTTACTGTACTTTTCTAAATGAAAGTGGGGTTTTTCCTGTATTGTGTCTTCGCTTTATTACTGTTTAAGTGCTGCATAAATACTTTATACATTGCTTCTAACTTAAGCATGATTGCTTTTGTGCCAAGCTACTAGAAGCATAAGTGCTGTCTACTTCAATGACTTTGTGTGGTTCACTCTCACATGGATTGTGGCTGTTGTTTGAGTAGAGTTTCACCCCTATCAACCAACAACCCAATTTCTCACAGCGCATATAACAAAAGCGGAGAATAGGATATAAGGGTTCTTGTTTAATGTTTGAGTGGTGGTTGTGTAATTTAAACTTTGATTTTTTCAAATACCCCATTTTGGTTTGGAACCTCGTGTTTTGGAAACCTTCAGTGTTGGTCAACCAATATTTCTTGACCTATGATATTTTAATGATGATGATTGTTGGGATTATAGTTCATGTCAGGCTTTCACTTTGTTTAGGAGCACAAATAGTTGTACATTGCTATAGTGTGTCTCTCTTCAAATCAAATAATTTGCTAAGAAATGTAAAAAGAAATCTGAAAAGTTTTGTTGGTCTACGATCATAGCTGCAGAAATTACTTCTTTCTTAAATTCAGTATCATCTTGGCTGTTTACGCCTAATATCTTTATTTTAAGCTCTCGATTAATGTATGTACTTCGGATTCTACTTTATTATGGGTTAAACAAGTGCAGTGGAACCACAATAAGTCCTTTGACAAACCATCTTTTGTGTTGCAGGATGAGGTCTCTCACTATGGCGTCCTTGTCCTTAGGTCTTAAAGAAGTTAAGATTAGTTTTCCTGAGACATCACATTTAAGCCTGGAACTACATTTAGGCCCACATGCATCAAGGTATTTAGGAGTCGCAAACGGTGCGAATCGGTAAATTCTGCTGTTTGCGATTCCTAAATATCTTTTTTGGATGCATCAAACATTTTTTGGAAAATCGCTATTTTTAGCGAATTCCAAAAATGCGATTGCTTTTAAGGAATCGCAAATTTGCGATTCCTTAAAAGCAATGCATGATTGCATTTTAAATTGCGAATTCGCAATTAGGGGGTGCAAATTACCACGAGGTTGAACCTCGTGGTAATATGCGAAAAAGTTTAAAAATGCTCAAAATTGCATTTTAAACACTGTAATGTTACAGACACACATGTCCTTAGGACATGTGTGTGTGAAACATGCACTTAAAAATGCATTTCAGGGGTGCAGGGGGGGGGGGGTAATTTGGACCCTCCCTGCACCCATGTAATGCATGAACATTTTGCGAATCGCAAATAGAAATTCGCAAAATTTCAATGCCTTCCCATTGATTCCTATGGGCCTTTTGGCCCATAGGAATCAATGGGAATTGCAAAATCGCAATTTAGAATTCGCATAATCCTTGCGATTCGGTAAAAATGGCGATTTTCACCGAATCGCAAAAAATTATGCGAATAAATTAATGCATCCCATTTTGCGATTCCTTATTTGCGATTCCCTATTTTTCGCAAATAAGGAATCGCAAAATGTCCCGATGATGCATGTGGCCCTGTGTACTGTATTCAGTGGTGTGTTGAAGAACAGATTGAAGAAAAACACTTCGAAATAAAATGAATAACAACAACGAGGTTCCTTTTAAAAAATGTAAAATAGGATAAACATAGTCAGACATTTTCGTCTAACCCAGAAAATAGCACATGTGTAAAAGATTACAACACCCACCTTTGGAAACAAGAACATTTTTCAACTCATTAAATAATAAATACGACGTGGTTTTGTTAGTGTTATTTGAACCTTAAGATGAATAGAAAAGAGCAACTCCTGCTGTAGGCAACACAATAGAAACCTAATTTCTTGAGTAATAATTCTTGTGGCATGACCAGCCCTCTTAGAGGATGAGAGCTTGTCCCAGACTCGTGGATACTGCCTAATGTACTCGGAGGAGGTTGAACATGTGGTTATAGTAAATTTGCAATTGATGTTTTGAATGAGGGGTGGCTGATTGTTTTCGAGTTGCTGTTCTATGCCTTTTTTAGTTGTTAATCTGAAAAAAAAAGATAATTTGAAAACCCTGTGGTGCTCCAGGAAAAAACAATGAAGACTTGCATCCATCCCTTGGAGATAGAACCTGCTGATTTGTTGATTAAATTAATTTATCCTTGAGTAAGGGTCGTTTGAGGTCCTCAGTCTTATGCATATATCTGTAGCAGCATTATACTTTGAATCAATAAAGGGTATGGCCATTGCTATAGAGTATTTACTTTTATTGCGTAAACATGTTTTTAAAACTATGCACAGTTCTCTGATGTCTCCTGTATTAACTGTTTGCCCTTGACACAAATTATGAATGTTTGCCTCTCTCGTTGTTGTGTTCAGAAGGCGACTTTTCTGTATTCAGGCTCATGATTTTTTTTCATATCTGGGTTGTTTCTTTCGGACTGTTGGAGTACTATCGCCTGCTCGAAACATTCTTTGAAAAATCTATTTCCGATAGCCTTATTGTCCAGTTACATGTGTCCCTTCGTCCTCTTCAGGTTTTATGGCAAAGAAGTGACTGGAGGTCGGTCTCCACACATTTTATTACTCTTGAAGAACGTCCTAAATTGTTGATACTGGGAGGGAGGCAAACGAACAATGGGCATTTAGAAGGCACAGATATTGCCCCACAAAGTTTTCACGCATGAGGGTGGGAAAGCTGGGAGTCCATACCTGGCAACTTGAAGAACAATCTCACCATGTGAGGAGGGGCGCGAGAGCCTCGTGCTAAGAAGTACTTTTGAACCCACTCCGCCCCCCAAAAACCCTTCTTTAAAAACAAAACAAAGCTTGCTGAGGCTGGTGCTGATGTCCTGGGGTGTTTTTATACACCCTAATGGACGACCGCACTTCAAAGTCTTGGATTATGAGCAGGAAATCCACTATTTACAGTAGTTTACGGCTCGTTTTCCCTGCCACCATGTGGTATCAGCTCCTCATCGGGAGGTTGACAGGTATGTGGGGGCCATTCAGGATTGCAATGCCAGAAGACTATATCACTTAAAAGTTGTGGTCTTATTTTCCACACAGCAGTACTTCAGGACTTGTGAAGTGAATGTTGTGTTGTATCATACCCACAAAAGGTGGTTGGGGAGGATTACTTGCAAATAGTCTAAACCAGTGGTAATCGCTCTTGGCAGCATTCCAACCTATCAAAATTATCTTGCGGTTAAGTGTGGCAAGTATTCCTAGGTACCATAGTGCTTAAGCTATAGCTCACTGACGATGCCCACAAAAACCGAAACTGACGCTGCTTGTGGTTCCCTTCTGGAAGGTGCCTTGCTTGGTAGGTCGGGATGGACTATGCCTATAAACAGTAGAGTCAGTACTGATTTGCGTAGGGCAGACCTTCGTCTAGAGTAGCATGGTGGGTGAAAAACAATGAACTTGAATGTATCCCCTAACAATCGCCAGTAGCTGAGATTAATTCAAGCATTCCACCCATCACCTTGTTGTTTGCTCCGGTTGGTATAATATACATTGTAACAGTGAAGTTACTTACCAATAAAGGGTTTCTGAAAAGTGAGGTAAGAGCTCCACTCAATCCACTGGCTTTCATAGTAAGTATATTTCGCAGAGGTCTTACAACGAATGCGCAACATATAAACCACACCTTCTTCCAGCTCTGATGCCTCCATTTCTAAATGCTGGAGGGTGCTGCTGGGGTTCTTGGATTTAGATCTCTGTGGAAGCAGAAGAAAAGCATGATAACCCCATAACCAGGAGAGATGAGACTCAAGAGCTTGAAAAAAGAACCACAGGCGAACATACCCACCTCCCATGGAGCAGCCTGCTCCTTGTACTGTATCTCATATTGCATGTGTTTCTTGCGCCTTGAAGCTACGCTCCAACCAACTACAAGTTGATTGTTGCTGAAGCTACTCGAAAGATTGAAGGGCGGATCATACTTAACTATAAAATATACACGTTACGTTTAGTAAATTCATAAACATAATGGATTTTCAAACATTTGCATTCACAATAAAAAAAGATAGGGATTTATTACTTTTGTGAGGGAATGAGCATGCTTGCATTGTTATTAAGGCTGACTGGATGGTGTAGAGGTCAATGGAAGGCCTGGCCAAAGTGTTACATCATATGCACTAGGATTTGCAGCTCTCTGCCACTCTCTTTGTCTGTGCAGCTTTGGAAGTATCATTGATGACCTGCACTTGAATTTGGGAGATAGTCCTGCTTTCTTGTCCGTTCAATTATTGACTCTCAGTGGAAATAAGGTTGTCAATAACCTACTAGAGTACATGCTTTTCAATATAATAGAAGAAAGACCAATAAGAAATGGACAGACATTGCAGCCTTGTCTCATTATATAAGTTGTCAAACTAACTAAATTGAAATAACTCTTCTTGTAAAGGTGAACAAGGACTTAGAGGGCTGTTATCTAATAGGTCAGAAAGGCCTTCAATCAACATACTAGGTAGCACTTATAACAAAAGGACAAATGGAAAGGAGCCCTATTATGAAAACAGAAATGTTTACACACATTTTTAAAGGTCCAGTTACTTTCAATTGTTAGATCTGAGCTTTGAGACAGCCTTAGCAATTTTGCCAGACTATTGTTTTTCAAAACAATTCATACACAATATAAATACATAGATGGGCTTTTGGTCAGTGCACTTCATCCATTGGTCTTTTGCGTTGTAAATCGTATTTTGATTCCCCTTAGCACAGCATACAGCATGGAGTAATGGGCCAGCCCACTTTATCAATTGATTCCATTTACTTTAAGTGACCGTGTGACCATTGTTCACAACCATCTAAAAATAGATGCATTCTCTCCAATGACAAATCTGGGTCAAACTGTGTTTTATTTTGATTCATCTACTCTAAATGACAGCTATTTATTTCTGCCTGTATAGATGTTAGTTAGATAGTTAGTATAGATGTATAAATTAGATGGCAATTTATTTTCCGTCTCCTTTTTACATTTGCAGTTATACAGTGTTTATGGGATTTGATCACAATTTAGCCTCTTCCAAATTGAGTGCTTGGTGAGGTGTTGATTTATTCTTGCCTCCATCACAAATAATAATAATAAAATGGCTTGCACTACTGAAATACTTCTTCATTAGTAAAATAAAAGGATTGTTGTTTTTTTTAATTTTAAATGTTTTACTGCAAGCACATGGTTTGAGTGGTTGCATTTTTTATTTTTTTAATCTGGTGGCATATGCTTGCAATAGATAATAAAATCATTAACCGGGACTCCAGCGTATGAAGGGCAGACTTATTGGCTATGACAATGCTTGCTGTACAGTGCTTAATTTGACCCAGTGGTTTCCGGTGCTCAACAATGGCACTTTTTTGTCAACACCACGCTCTAATAACAGCTGCCACATGGTGGTTCTGTTTGTTTAATTTTGTGAGAGGCACATCAACAGTTGTTTTATAATTAAATGTACATTAAAATCAGTAATAACTGCCACCCAAAGCAATAGGAATAGCTTGGACGGCATGTATTAGTCATTTTTAATGTATATTTAAGGTCTGAATTGCCCACTTGTATGAGTGTGATGATACTGTCATCGGCAGTGCTAGTTGGGCCAATGTCTGCTCGCAGACATCCAGTATGTAACCTCCTTACGGCATAAGTTGAGTGGAGGAACGGCTGACATTGGGTATACGTCCGTGATGATTTGTGTGTCATCTACATATGACACTAAGACAAGATCATGTGACCTTAAGATTTCTGCTAAGGGAATATATAGGTTTAAAAGTGTAGGACTCAATGACAAGCCCTGTGGGACGCCACACTGTAGAGGGTGGACGGTAGAATAAAGTGAGCCTTCACACACCTGGAAACTCCTGCGTCTCAGGAAGGCTTCCAGCCACCCGATAGCCTCCCTAGAGATTTCCACTTCCTTCAACCTCTGGATGAGGTTGGGATGCAACTTCCGTACTGAGATCTAACATTATCATTGCAGCTGAGCCACCTTGGTCTCAGATTGAGCGGAGTTCCACAGACGCTGCCAGCAGTGCGGTCTCCGTGCTACAACCCGATCTGAAGCCTATCTGGGTGGGGTGGAGAATATCACGAGTTTCCAAAAAACTGGACAGATGTTTATTGGCATGGTTTGCTAGCAGTTTGCTCACTATAAAGGTTTAAGTAAATCTTTGTACAAACTTGACTGAATTATGTGAATCATTTTAGTTTAGTGTAAGAGAAGTGTGGCTCACTGGGTAGAGCAGGCAGACCCTGAAGCAGAGGTCAGACCCGGGACCAGGGTTCAATTCCCGACGCGGCAGGGTCTTGAGCTCAAATGTCCATGGACTCGATAATTCTCGATTCGGTGCCTGACCTAATCATGGGTTCACACTCTGCAACTCTGGGCATTAAGCTTGCTTAATCTCCACAACGGCCCCTCCGCGGCGGGATGCCTGGCTTTCACCTTGGGGATGCCCTGTAGGGGCTATCTCACAGGGAAAAGCCAGGACGGGTTCCCAAGGCAAGCGCGGAGATACCCCTTCGGGGGTCGATTCTGGCGCTATACAGGGAACATAATAATAATAATAATAATAATATATATAAATATGATAGAATGAGTATGGAAGTGAAGTGTGAGTGAATTAATAAATAGAGTATAGCATGTTTAATTATGACAGTATCATATTGTGATGGTATTGTCTCAGGATGATGTGTGGGACACTATAATACACCAGAATTCATAACTGACAAGACAATGTCCAATCATAATAATGCAGCATCCAAGCCGGTGAAAAATGAAGCAAGTATTTGATCATGCACCTGCAGATCC
This sequence comes from Lissotriton vulgaris, assembly GCF_964263255.1. Classification (NCBI taxonomy): domain Eukaryota; kingdom Metazoa; phylum Chordata; class Amphibia; order Caudata; family Salamandridae; genus Lissotriton; species Lissotriton vulgaris. The sequence goes on from NC_141698.1 coordinate 94,520,240, forward strand.
TGACCTGTGTTCTGTGTCCCACACCAGGAACATAGATGAGACCTGAGTTCAGCGGTGATGTCTATATATAAGCCTGTTGCATTCAATGTTGTGCAACATGCATCATGTTACTACTGCCTCGGACACAACTTCTGAGAAGAACAGCCCAGTACGGTCAAGACATCTAAAAGGCGACTTAAGGACAACAAAATCGCACTCAAAAATGGCTTGTGTATGTTTGTGAGTGCACTGTTGTACCTCAGTTAAGGTTGTGGGGTTGGATGTCAGACAGGTTTAAGGGAATGGAGAGAGAGAGCATACCTGGTATCCACTGAGACACAGGATATTTCTTATGTAGTTTTATTCTAAATGTACTCTATCATATACATAGGGATGCAGTGACTGTTAGGTTAATGTGTGTCTACTGTGTTGCTATGAGTAATGAGTGAGCATGTTTAAGAGGCCATCTACCAGATGCACATGCAACCCCATTGTAAGAGGTTTTAACTTACCTTTGAGCCATATGTCACCTAAATCTCAAGTAAACAACTGACGTGTAAGAGGATACTGATGAAATATATAGCTATCCATTACAGGCGGAGCTAACATCCGTGTAGCAGCTTTTAGCATCATAGACAGCTTGCAAGTTGATGGAATGCCATCCGTGTTTGTTGCAGAACAGGTGTTCCCTGTGGTGGCTGGAGTGCCATGTGGGTATAGTCGATGGCACCTAATACATCAGAGAGAAGTTGGCAAAGGTATAGAGTTTGCGTTTCGTCCAGTGACTTTGCCATTGCAACAAACTTGTTACCTTTGCTGGTGATACAGCTCACTACATGGTGCAAGTGTCTAGATTGACTTGCTTGTACCATGCCTACATTTTCAGAATTGTCCCTCTAGAAAGACCAAGTGACCGTGAAATGGAGTACACCAAGGGGCAGATTTATGTTAACTGGCGCATCCCCAGGGATGCACCAGTTAACGTGCGCCACAGTGCGCCACAGCTCCGCCACCCATGGTGCGCCGCATTTACAATGCGGCGCACCATGGTGCAAAAACGGCACAGATGCGTGACGCATCTGTGCCGGAAAGGTGGCGCATTGCTGGAGTTGCGTCGCAAGCGCGACGCAGCTCCAGCAAGGCTCGAGGGTGCCCCATCTTCACAATGCTGCATCAAGACCTACGTCTGCTTCAAGCAGGCGCAGAGTTTTGACGCAGCATTGGCCTGAAAGTGACTGAGTGAAATCTCATAGATTTCACTCAGCCACTTTCAGGAGGCGTTCCTGCGCAGGAACGCCCCCCCTGCGCAGGAACGCCTCCTTATGGCGCAGGGCTTTACAACGTGATGCATCTCCTAGATGCGTCACGTTGTAAATAGGGCGCATTGTTTGCGCCGCCGTTGCGTCAAATAAAGTGACGCAATTGCGGCGCAAAGAGGAGCAAGGGCATCATAAATCTGCCCCCAAGTATTTAGACATAGGCTTAGAGGGCCTGTGAGGGTTCTTGAATACATAGAATGCATAATCTTAATGCCACCTCATGTCTTAGTCTCCACTCCCAGCCCTTTTATCTTATTCTTCTTGCAAGTTTTTCAACCTTGCGTTATCTCTGTCATTGTTTTTCTGTCTTTCTCTTTACTCCTTCCTTCCCATTTACTGCCTTTTCTCTCTTTTTCAAGGTCAAAGTCTGATGAGGAAAAATAAATCCTGCTTCCAATTTCCTGCATGCTTCTCCTAGGATAATTGACTCAAATAGAGCACTTATGTCAAACATCACTTTCAGTGACAAGTGCCATCTAGCAACGACTGCTTCTCTGTTCATGCCAAAGATGATGATTCTTAGCCTGCAAAACCCTCCCCCTTAATTTTTCAGCACCCTGAGCATTAAAGCTACAAACACATTTACTGAAATAGTAATCACAAAAAAGTAGTTTGTGTGAGTTCATTTCAGTGCTCAGCCTGCATGTGATTAGTTGGTGTTGTAATGAGTTCACCTGTAGATGGCTTTTTGAGTCCTGAAACTTCAGTCCCTCCATCCTTTCATTAGGAGGTGTGTTCCCTGTGATGGTAGCCTTGTCGTAATATGTTTTAAATGAAAGATTAAATGCAAAAAATTGAATTAATATTTATAAGGTAAATAAATTACATTTATACATTTTACAAAAAGAAAATTGACCAGGCCATAAAAAAATTACTTTAATCGTCCTATATTTACCTAATATTATTTGCAGCTTTCAGTGTTTTCTGTGAGAGCGTGTTGCTGTAGCTGTCATTGGCCATGTGTGGTGGTTGACTTATTCTAAGGCCTGGCTGTAGTAGGTTTGGGCCTGTTTTGTTTCTGTTCGAGCTGTAGTGGAGTTAGAAGTGTATTTTATATATAGCAATTATCTTACTAAGTTGTAAGCGTGTTTTGAATTATCATATACCTCGCTACCCTCCTTTAATTTCCATTAAACCGACTCATTTTATAGTAATTAATTCTGTATTTCCCCCCACATTTGCTCCAAAACATATGTCTACATGTTCAGAGTTTTCCACACATGTGGCAGAGATGTCCATACAGAAAAGATGAAGTAGATGTTCTGACTGTGGGTTCTGAATTGCATTATGTAGTAAGTAAATACTACTACTGGAGTACCACAGGCCAACAATCTGTCCAGGGGATTGATAAATGCTTGGTGGTTGACTGTGTAGTAGACAGTGCAAAGAGTGTGCAGGTTTAGGAGATGGGGTCATTTAAGAAGTTGAAGAAGAGGGTGTCACCGAGTTCTTACAGTGTAGCTGATTTTTTGCTGCAGCATGCACTGGGTCCTCTGATCCTGTGGTTGAATGGCTTCTTTGATGGTAGTGTCATAGAAGATGACTATGGATGAGAAGGTGAAAAATCTGTGTGCTGGTTGGCATGCTTTGAATTGCTTTAGGTCATTAATGGCATTGGTCCATGTTTATTTCTTTTCCTGTCTTCCGTCATATGGTGCACTTGTTCTCTTCAGCGCTCTTGGGTGTTGGAGCTCTGTATTTTAAAAGGTGTGTTGAGTTCCACATAACTTTTCACAGCTGTTGGTTAGTCTGTCGGCATCTGATGTGGGCTGATTACTTTCTTTTGAAGAAGGTACATGGAGAGTTCTTTGAAGCAGCAGTATATTTTTCCTTATTTTTGGCCATCGCGCTTCGTTGTTGTATGGAAATTAGAGAAGAAGATGGATTAATGATGAATCAGTGCCATAGCATAGATGACTTCTAGCGAATTTAGGGTAAAGCAGCCAAGATGAGATCAAGGGTGCGGCATTTCAATGGGTACGTCAAATGATGTACTGCTTGTTGTCTGAAATCTTGAGGCATGTGTAGAGGGATTCTTAATATCGTGCCGGTGCTCAGGTTACTAGGAAGTATGAAGTCTCCAAAGAAATAGGGGTGGCAGTGCTGAATGGAAGCAATGGTGATGGGGTCCGGTATGGTCTTCTATGAAGCTCTTGTTTGATCCAATGGTTCTGTAGATGACATTGAAGGGAGCTGTGAATGATGGTGGAACTGGGAAATAGCAGGTGGAGGGCTAAAAAATGCATCTGTTGCTTGGTCAGTGAGAGTGCAGGTCAAGCTAGACTTCAGAATTGTCCCTCTATAAAGACCAAGTGAGATAATGGAAAGTCCTCCTCATTTCTTATATGTGTGGTAATTGCCTTGAATGCTGTAGCCTGAATAAATAAAGATATCAGGGATGCCTGGATGTAGAAATGAGCCATGTTTCTTTTGTGAAGAGTGCATCTAGGATGTGCTTTGTGATCACGTCAGCTATGTGAAGTGCACTGGCAACTTCAGTGTGTGCACTGATAAGACTTAGATGGAGAGATTGAGTTCTTAGTGGTGCGTGCGTGTTAACGAGTGGTAAGTGAAAATGATCTTTGGTGTGAGCTTACTGGCTATGGTGTGAGTGTTTTTATGGCCTGTGTGTAGATAAGGGGAGAGATGGTGTGTGTAAGGCAAATTGTGTAGGTGGCTTAACCGAGGGGTAGAACTTCAAGCCATATGCACTTCTTAGCCCAAACACGGCCAAATATGAGACACCCTTGCCATTGTCGATGTTCAGCTCGGGACACCTAGGTGACTGGAAGTTGAAGGATTGATAGATTTGCACCTCTCTCAGATCTGGAGACCTGTGACTGACTAACTCCAACAACTCGTCCACTCCATGAGAGCACAAATGACCCAGAGCCAGATATTCCAGCTATTCCAGCCCCCACAACCCAAGGGAGTCAGATGAGTCCCCAGAACACTCAGCTTACAAGTGTGACAATCATTAGTAAGTTCAAAGTAGCTGCTTGGAACATAGCTGGAATTAGTCCAAAGTTAGGGAAAGAAGAGTGGCATAATCTTTGGCATCCCATTGAGACCATTTGTTTTCAAGAAACCTGGACTGTGGTCCAGTCTTTGTTGCGGGTTACTGGTGATTCCAGAAACCAGCAGTCGAGTCCACATCGGGCAGAACGAAGAGAGGGTTATTAACTTTAATATCTAATACCTTTCCCCTGCAAGTAAGGATGATAGGATCCCAGAATAAACACTTCTACCTGATTCTTTTCAAGGTCTTAGATGACAGCCCTTGGCTTTTAATTAACTTTTTTAATAATGAAACGGTATCACCACTACACGGGACTACCTCGGGACTCTCTTTGATATGGACTTAAATACCTGTTGATGGCCATATATAATCTAATGTGTGGTGCAGAGGGTTTTAAACGGGACTCTCTGTTTGATCGGTAGCCAATGGAGACAGTGAAGGAGATTGGAGGTGTGGCATTTCCTTGGTAGGGCGAACAAAGTATGCGCTGCTGCATTATGGACTCGTTGGAGTCTTGCAGTAACTGTTTTTTTTACGCCAATCAGAAGACTATTGCAGTAATCTAGGCGCGATTGAACAACTGATTGAACTATCAGTTGGCGGGTGGCATCATCAAAGAATCCCAAAATGGGTTTTAGGCCGCGCCGAAAGCCAAAGCAGGTACCAGCCCCTTTTTTTGCATGAGGCTATAACGAGAAGGCGGTGTCAATTAGGACCCCTAAATCTTTGACTGCGTTTTTTGGTATAGGAGGAGTACCGAGAAAGCCCTGGCTAATCGCCACGAAGGGCGAAACACGTGTCGGCTGTTCTATTTAAAAAAAATATATATTTTTTTTGCACAAATGAAATGACAAAGTGGCTGATGCCAATAAAACACGTTTTCTTCAACTCAAATCGTCGATGATCATTTTCTTGTGTCGCAAAATAGGAATTAACATTTCGATTGGACTTGACTACCAGGGAAAGAGAAACACACTTCATACTTCCATTTTCACTTAACATTTTGAGGCTGGAGAGGTCAAGAGCCTTGAGCATAGTTTCTCTATTACAATAGGAATTAATATCCAGATCCAGGACCTCTGGACCTTCTTCTTTTCTTTGACCTGATACCAATATATGCATCATTCATGGCTTCACTAGACGTAAAGGTGAACAAGTCAAAATCTATTATTATCATAGCTGGAGCTTCTGGAGGCTTGAAACCCCCATGCTTCCACCGGGGAACACAGAAAATCAAGGTAGTACATTTTTTTCCATACCTGGGTGTTTTATTTGATAATAATCATTCCTGGGATTACCTGGTGAGTGGCAGAGCCCTTGGTATGGAAAGAAGTCTCCAAGCTATAAAGGGTTTTGCCAAAAAGCTGGGTACAAGCCCCCTGGACCCCATCAAAAAGATTTACGCTGCAAAAGCAAAGGCAGCGGTGACGCTTGGGGCAGGAGTTTGGGGGATGGCCAAGATTGAGAAACTTTAAAAACTTGAAGACACCTTTTTTAAAAATAGGGTGTCGCTTCCCCAATCCTTCTCCAATGTTATCCTACACAGTGAATTGGGGCTGCCTTATATAGCTGACTCAATTAGATTGGCCCAAATACTCCTCTGGTTTTCAATATGGCACAGGTCTACTGTAAATTTGACGCAGCGCATAATTGCTGACTGTTTGAAACTGGAGCACTATAACAAGATTAGTTGGCTCAGCTACGTAGAAGCGGAACTAAGCGCAATTGGGCGGGGTGATCTATTCAGGGTACCCACATCCTGTAAAATGGTTTCTAAACAGAAAATCATTGAGGCGTACATGCTGAGGGCAAATGTTATCCATAGAGAAAAGAATCGGCAACAAAAAGGGTTAATTGTATACGATCTCCTTCCCCAAAGAAAAGAGGGTTGTTATTCCTACTTATCTAGTATCGCGCCCAGCCAACACAAATGTATTCTTCTTCGCTTTTGCATGAACCTCATTACCCTGATGCTAGGGTTCCTGGTGAAGCAATTTAAACATGCAGATCTGATTCCATGTCCTTGTGACAACTACTTGTCCCAAACTGACCTTCACCATGTCTTGTTCTGTAAATTTGATCAGACAGAAAGAAAAGCGCTAATTCTCCCAATTTTAAGGCTGTATAATTGATTTTATGAGTTGTGTTGTATGTATTTGTAGCTTGTATAAAATGTGTTTGTAATGAATTAAGTGCTCTTTTGATCAATACCAAGTGACTGAATAAAGATTTTAAAGAAAAAGAAAGACTGCTTTTGCTCCAGCTAAGGCCACAGGACAGTTTTGCGAGGCAGCAGATTGTTTGGCAAAGTAGGGGCGCTATGTTACATTGTGGTGGAGCTTGGGGTCTTTTAATCATTTTACTAATATATAAGGGACTTCTTTGGAACCACCAAAAATAATCTTTTGGAACTACGCAAGAAAAATCTCCTTGATTACATACAGACCAAATAGAACCACAGGATGACAATTATATTTGTAGGGACTGTGTTTATATGTTAGAATATTTAGGTACTTCTAATTAATGAAGTTGACATAACACTTACTTTTCTTAGAGGGCACAAATGGTGATGTTAACACAGTGGAGGATTTGTTTTTGGACCCAGCAACAGGTGTCTTCAGTGAAATGGCATATTTATCACTTTGTCCAAATTCATCTTGCACCATTATTGAACAGTGATACCGATTTTCTTGATCTTCCTTTGGGAAAAAGGTGCATTCATATTCTTCATCTGGGAAGTTGCTAAAATGGTAAAATACAAAGATAGTGATGCCATTGAACAAACTTGGTTTTAGCATGAAAGTTTAATATCACATATAAATATGCATTTCAATGCTCTTTAATTGAAAAGTAAGGGTATTTTAAAAATACAATACAAAACAATGCATTTGTAAAGTGCTCGCTACCTAAAAATGTGTCCTGGCGCTAGCAAAAAGGATTGCCACATAGGCTGAATACGAGGAAAGTATTAGGAGTTGGTTAGAGCAGAATTAAAGAGAAGCTTTATTAAGAACTTTTCTGAAAACCATTACAGAAGGGCAGTATCTCCTTTCTCAAGTCCAGAGGCAAGGCATTCCACAGTCTTGCCGTCAAGTAGGCAAAAGAATGGCCATCTCTTCTAGACTTAAAAACGCAGGGAATTTGAAACAATTTGAGGTTGTTTGAACGCATTGATCAAGCCTGAAAGGACAACTTAAATAGGCACCTAAGATAAAGAGGTCCCTTTAGATTACAAATTCTAAAGGCAGAAATTAGGCCCTTGAATGGGATCCTTCTGTTAATTGGTACCAATGAAGCTGTCACAAATGACTTGATTTTGTACCCAAGGTAGGAATTTTTAGGATCAAATTGGCAGCGGTGTTTTGAATAGTCTGAAGACACTGAACAAGAAAAGTAGGGAGCCCGAGGTACAGACTATAAGAATAGTCCAATTTGGAGGTGATCAAGGCATGTATGATAGGTTTTTGCTATTCCGTGGGAATAAATTGAAGCATACGACTCGAGGATCTCAGGATAAAAAAAACAGAACTGGACAATGCTTTAATCTGAGGTCCAAAAGTGAGCTCAACATCAAAATTGACCCCCAGATTCCTTATCACTGGGGAAGGACAGGGGGTAGGTCCCATCTCTGTTGGCCACCAGAGGTTAGAGTCAGGGCTAGATTTGGTACCAAAGAAAACAATCTCAGTTCAGCTTTAAGGATTGGTATTCATCCATTCCACGACAAATCGAAGACAAGACTTAAAAGAACTCAATGAGGAAGGAACATTTTCATGAAATGCCAGGAGAAGTTGTATGTCATCCACCTAGGAAACATCTCTAACTCCTAAAGACTCAACAATATTGGCCAATGGTGACATGTATAGATTAAAAAGGGCAGGGCTAAGAGCCAAAATCTGAGGGACTCCGCAATCCGGAGCTTTTGCTGCAAAGGTAAAAGGAGGGAAAAAACTGCCTACATATAGTTGCTGATGAAAGATTTAAACCATGACTAGGCATGATCAGTAATACCCCTACCGTCCAGTCTCTCATGCAGAATAGCATGAGAGACCTATCAAACACCACAAAAAGATCCAAGAGCATTACCACAACCGGGGGGTTTTGGTCAAGATTAAATGTAACATACTCAGAAACCTCAAGAAGAGAGGTCTAAATGCTATCACTATGACGAAAACCTGATTGCAAGTCATGAAATGGATTGTTTTTTCCTACAGAAGCGGTGTAAGCTGTATATCAAAATTGTTTGCCATAGTGGAAAGAAGTGAGATGGGCCTTAAATGGCTCAAATTCTTAGGCTCAGCAGAGGGCTTCTTAAGTAGGGGGAGTATAAGGGCATGCTTCCATAAAAAAAAAAAACACTGCCTGATCAAGAGATTCATTGAGTAGCCTATACACAATGGGATTAACCTCTGAAACCACCATTTTAAGAATGGCCTGGGGGTGGGGGGGGGGGGGGGGGGGGTTGGGGGCAAGATGATCCAAGCATGGAATGCCTTAATTAAAGAAAGTGTTGTATGTCAGAAAATGGTTTACAAAAACCTTGTGCCCCGTTTAGGTTTACTACTAAGGACTTGAATGGGCCAATGCTTTTGTAAACAATATTTAGCACACAATATTACTGTTGGGCAATATTTTAGGTATGATTTTATGGCAGGACACCAAAAACACATGGATTTTCCTACCCAAAGCATGATGTATTCCATTCGTAAAAAAGTAATGACAAATTGTGCACCAATTTTTTCACAAATGGAATCTGAGATTGCAAAGTGACATATGTACTAATAGGTCGATTCGCAAACAAAGGAATCTTTGAAAGTTGCAGATTGCCTTGGCTCTTAATTTGTGACTCACTACGACTGGTCAAAATCACGTTGATGGCGATTAGTGAGCGTCAGCACACCACCAACATTCCTGTAATTGTTTTAAAAAAATTAAACCTTTATTTAAAGCTTTTTCTTTGCGTCAGTGGGAGTTGGTGGTGATCCCTGGTACCACTCACTACTCCCTCTGAAACTTATAGCAACATTTGCTAACTTTCAATAGTTTGCAACTGGAATTGCGGACACAAACCATTGATTCATAAGGAAGGAACACCCACTATAAACTCATTACAAATTGTGATTTGGAATTAATTTCTTATCCCATTTAACAATTCAGAAAGACTTTTCTGAATCAGTAAATGGGTTTAGTAAATCCAAAAATGCTCTTTCGTGATTGCAAACCCTCTGATTTAGCAATGGGGGAATGATAGTGACTGTTAAAAATGCTTGTACAGCAGGCTCCTAGCTCGCTACCAAAAAGCATCACTATTGTAGTTGATGACTCCAAACTTCTAGCTGCTAGTTTTGGGACACGGAACATAGAAAGTTCTGCCACTTAATCTCTCCTTCCGCCAGTGGAGATCTCAGCACAGAAAAGATAGGAAAGTCAGAGGTGGAGATGGCCGGCCATAGGTTTTTGAACTACATATGGCCTTTACAAACTCCAAAATGCTTTGAATGAATCAAGTCCTAAGTACAGTCCAAGGAAGTGTAATTGGGAAAGAACTGTGACTTTGGGGACTATTCACATGCTACAACGAACATAAACATATTTCTTGTGGGAGGAATAAGCGGGGAACCCATAGGGATTAAGAAGATTTGTACCAACCATTTATACCAGGAAGACAATATGCCCTAACTTGCACTGGCTGTTTTATACACTGCTGCAGTACTGGGAACAGTTTTGCCTTAGTACTGAGAACAGCTTCTACTAATACCAGCTGATTCCCTGAACCAGTGATGGTTATTTTAGTAAGTGTGAATTGTAATTCTGCAACATGACCTTTTACATACAGTATTATGTGGTGCTTGTGGAAGTAAATTACTTTGGGCCTGGTTTAGAGTTTGTCGGAGTACACTCTCCCCCAAACTGAAGTTACGCCTCCTCATATAGAATTAGATGGAACTTCATTGTGTCAGCGCTGGAGACTACTCTGTCTCCACTGCTAACATACACCTCTGACAGGGTAAGGGCCATTGGAGGTACAGCAATTTGACCGCCCAAGGATATAGATTGGGTGGTCAAATGGTCAGCCTTCACTGTCTGTCACCGTAGAGAAAGCTCCCATGGTATCGGGGTCATTACTTTTGTCCCCCCCCAAAAATCCTGCATTGGGAATTTGTATTTGAAAATTTAAAAGGATCACTGACAGAATATCGACAGTCAAAATATCGACTTGCCAAAATATCGAGGTAAAAATATAGAATGCCAGAATATCGACTTCCTATCTATAAACAGGTAAGTACAAAAATATCGACTCCAAAATATCGATAGGAAAAAATATAGACAGTCAAAATATCGAATTTTTAAAATATCTTAAAAGTAATTTAAAAGTAATATAATAATAAATATAATTAATTTAAACGTACTTATAATACTTAAATAAACTTAAAATTAATAATAATTTAATTTTAAAACATATATATATATATATAAACATATTATTAACAAAATATATACAATATTTTTGCTGTAGGATAGCGAGAGGGTTAAATTTACTATTCCAACTCCAGAGAGTGCAACAGTAGGAAAAGCGTTGGATAGCGTAGGGGTAAAAATTACTATTCCCACTCCAGAGAGCGCAACAGTAGGGAAAGCGTTGGATAGCATAGGATTAAAAATTACTATTCCCACTCCAGTGAGCGCAACAGTAGGGAAAGCGTTGGATAGCGTAGGGGTAAAAATTACTATTCCAACTCCAGAGAGTGCAACAGTAGGAAAAGCGTTGGATAGCGTAGGGGTAAAAATTACTATTCCCACTCCAGAGAGCGCAACAGTAGGGAAAGCGTTGGATAGCATAGGATTAAAAATTACTATCCCCACTCCAGTGAGCTCAACAGTAGGGAAAGCGTTGGATAGCGTAGGGGAAAAAATTACTATTCCCACTCCAGTGAGTGCAACAGTAGGAAAAGCGTTGGGTAGCGTAGGGGTAAAAATTACTATTCCAACTCCAGAGAGTGCAACGTAGGGCAAGCGTTGGATAGTGAGAGGGTAAAAATGACTATTACCACTCCAGAGAGAGCAACAGTAGGGAAAGCGTTGGATAGCGTAGGGGTAAAAATTACTATTCCCACTCCATAGAGCGCAACAGTAGGGAAAGCATTGGATAGCGTGGGGGTAAAAATTACTATTCCTACTCCAGAGAGTACAACAGTAGGGAAAGAGTTGGATAGTGTAGGGGTAAAAATTACTATTCCAACTCCAGAGAGTGCATCAGTAGGGAAAGCGTTGGATAGCGTAGGGGTAAAAATTACTATTCCCACTCCAGTGAGTGCAACAGTAGGGAAAGTGTTGGATAGCGTAGGGGTAAAAATCACTATTCCCACTCCAGTGAGTGCAACAGTAGGGAAATCGTTAGATAGCGTAGGGATAAAAATTACTATTCCTACTCCAGAGAGTGCAACAGTAGGGAAAGCGTTGAATAGCGTAAGGATAAAAATTAGTATTCCCACTCCAGTGAGTGCAACAGTAGGGAAAGCGTTGGATAGCGTAGGGGTAAAAATTACTATTCCAACTCCAGAGAGTGCATCAGTAGGGAAAGTGTTGGATAGCGTAGGGGTAAAAATTACTATTCCCACTCCAGTGAGTGCAACAGTAGGGAAAATATTGGATAGCGTAGGAGTAAAAATTACTATTCCCACTCCAGTAAGTGCAACAGTAGGGAAAGCATTGGATAGCGTCGGGATAAAAATTACTACTCCCATTCCAGTGAGTGCAACAGTAAGGAAAGCGTTGGATAGCGTAGGGGTAAAAATTACTATTCCTACTCTGGAGAGTGCAACAGTAGGGAAAGAGTTGGATAGCGTAGGGGTAAAAATTACTATTCCCACTCCAGTGAGTGCAATAGTAGGGAAAGTAAATACTTCATATATAAATATAAATAACATAAATATTAATACCAATTACAAAATAATTAAAATATTTTACAATTTTATAAAACATATTAATTAATAAATTAAAATTACAAATAATAATTAAATAATAATAAAAATGACCTACTAATACGAATTATTTACGCATTACCAATACATTATTTTACAATATAAAAATAAATAAAAATTAGACACAAAAAAATATTAAAAAATGTAATTACGTACAATGAAATTACTTCCCAAGCTATTCCCCTATAAACACACAACCCACTACAGAAACTAATGTAATAAAAGTAACATATTTATCAATTAATCAATTAAAATTAATTGCCAATTATATTTTAATTAATTACCAATTAATAATTAATTAACAATTAATTCTAAATAACTACCAATAAATAAATTAACATATTTAATTAATTATAATTAAATTACTTCCCACCCTATTCCCCTATAAACCCACAACCCGCTACAGAAAATAAATTACTAAAATTAACATATTTTTCAATTAATCAATTAAAATTAATTACCAATTATATTTTAATTAATTACCAATTAATAATTAATTAACAATGAATTCTAAATAAATACCAATAAATAAATTAACATATTTAATTAATTACAATTAAATTACTTCCCACCCTATTCCCCTATAAACCCACAACCCGCTACAGAAAATAAATTACTAAAATTAACATATTTTTAATTAATCAATTAAAATTAATTACCAATTATATTTGAATTAATTACCAATTAATAATTAATTAACAATGAATTCTAAATAAATACCAATAAATAAATTAACATATTTAATTAATTATAATTAAATTACTTCCCACCCTATTGCCCTATAAACCCACAACCGGCTACAGAAAATAAATTACTACAATTAACATATTTATCAAATAATCAACTAAAATTAATTACCAATTATATTTTAATTAATTATCAATTAATAATTAATTAACAATTAATTCTAAATAAATACCAATAAATAAATTAACATATTTAATTCATTATAATTAAATTACTTCCCACCCTATTCCCCTATAAATGCACAACCCGCTACAGAAAATAAATTATTAAAATTAACATATTTATCAATTAATCAATTAAAATTAATTACCAATTATATTTTAATAATTACCAATTAATAATTAATTAACAATTAATTCTAAATAAATACCAATAAATAAATTAACATATTTAATTAATTATAATTAAATTACTTCCCACCCTATTCCCCTATAAACCCACAACCTGCTACAGAATTATATTACACAAAAATAAAAAATGTATATTAACTTACCTTAAATTCGATATTTTTGTTGTCTATATTATGTCTAGTCGATATTATGTCCATTCTATATTTTTGATTCGATATTATGTCCATTCTATTCGATATTAAAATTTTCTAGTCGATATTTTGGTAGTCTATATTATGTCTAGTCGATATTTTGTCTATTCTATATTTTTGTACTCGATATTATGTCTGGTCGATAATAAAAACTCGATATTTTGTCTCTATACCAATTTAAAAAAAGGTTAAAAGTTTACTGGAGGGTATCGCCATGTTGACGAAGTCGTCCGTTATCATTTTAATACATTGACAAGAACCACTGTCACGGTTATTCCCACCAATGTAAGAGATGTTCCCTGGGACATCTCTTGATTTGGAATGGTTCCTTTGAATTTCTAACCAGCCCCTTTGTCTCATACGAAAAAGCACTCACTGGACAATGACTTATTAATATCTTTTATGTGTCTCATTACATTCTGTATTTCCAGCCCATGCTACCTGCTTGAGTAAGCCTTGGGACCTTTGCTACCCTGAGAATCAAGGGCTAAAGAAGTGTACTTGATGCTCAGTTTTGGGCTCAGCTGTAAGGTAAAGCCCCAGTACATCAGTGGTATACATTGGAGTGTAATGACCCATGGTTGCCAGGAGACTCCCGAAAAAGATTCCACAATTACAGTGGAGGAAAATATACATCTTACATATTAAACTAATTAATAGAAGCAAAGCATACAGCCTTATAGTGAAACTTACATGTTTTGAGCATGCAGGTAAAAAGGTCCTGGTCCTGCATCTTCGCCTTTAACCCATGTGCAGTCCATTCTGTAAATGTAGTTCACATGGCAGTCAATTGTACCAAACCGAGTTGCTGAAAAGGAAAGACAATTTTGTTTACACATGTGAACCCTTTAACAGCACATGTAGTGTTCCTGGACAGATTAATTAGAACACTGGAATGTTGAGCGCTCCATTGAAGACAATAAGGGCCATTACTGACTGAGGTAGACCTCTGGCTCCAACTTTCCAGTGCTTCTTCTGGCTGTACATCGCTGTTTAATTCAGTGGAGTGTGGAGTGGTGTGGCTCACTGGTTAGAGGCGGTAGACCCGGAAGCAGAAGACGGCCCGGGACCAGGGTTCAATTCCCGATGCGGCAGGGTCGTGGACCAGGGTCAGCAGACTCGATAATTCTCGCCTCGGTGCCTACTCTAACCAAGGATCACACTCGGCAACTCTGGGCATTAGCTTACCTCATCTCCACAACGGCCCCCCACAAACGCCGGAGATGCCTGGTTTCACCTTGGAGATACCCAGGAGGGAACATCTCACAGGGAAAGCCAGGACGGGTTCCCCAGCGATCTATAGCGCCAGGACGCCTCCGGGTAGCAGTGCGCTTTACAAGACACACACATTTACATAACACATTTACAGTACATTTTATCCTTAGTGGGTCGAGTGTTTGACACTATAAAACCAAAGAGGGGAAGGAGAAGAATTCATTAAGGCTGTCCAGCACACACCCTCCCGAAGAACAATTCACAGATATGCGCAGTCACACGTCATTTGTTCTGAGGAGGTTTTTAACAGTCTCTTTTGTTGTTTCTTGCCTATTTTCAAACCTGACTGAAGGTCTTGGATGGATATTCTGAGGAATGTTTGACAACCTACCCTCTTTCTCCCAGAATATGATTTCCTTAATCTTACCCAAGTTCACGTAAGTATGCTGCAAACAACCACACCGTCCCACCGCAAAATGCAACTCATTAATAAATAAATAAAGGTAAAATGGAGTAAAATGGAAGAGAAATTTGCCACACCTACATCAGTAACCTGTAGCAAGCTTAGGATGCTTGTTTAGAAGCCTCCACAGACAATTCCACAAATCAATTTCCCTTCTTGTCCTGACAACAAGATCCAGGACAACCTTTGTTTTGTAGTTTAGCAGTCGAGATGTAACTGGCAAGTATTGTCAGGAAAGTGATGTCTCCACACACTGCACCTCTGTCAGAATCTCTTCCTTTTCTGTAAAATAATGCAACTGAGCCAAAACATCCCTTGGGCCATAGTCAGGCCAACTCTGTTAAACCGATCAAGCCTCACCCCTTATTGCTATTCACTCTGAAGAGAGAAGAACATGCCCACCACATGCTCGCTCTGTCTCGCTGTGCTCCAGCCAGCAGGCCACAGATCTGAATATTCTTTCAAAGAGTAATTCTCCAATTTCTTACATCATACGTAAGCCAATGCAGAATTGCTCAGCACTGCCTCAAAATTCAGAGTGAAAGCAGTCTCAATTCCAGTTCTGTGGTCCATCCTACCTCCAAGTCTACATGCCTGTTGCCCAGTGAGTCAACATTGTTTATCGAACCTTCCAACTTGGGGCCCAAGTGTCCTCTAAGCTCTTGCAGACACCTTGTCAGATCACTCCTGAGATCCACTCTCTTGACTTTTCTATAGATGGCTAGGCCTTCTATTGGCTCAAGCATAGTTAGTGCAATATGTGTTGTTTGAGAGTCTGAACACATTATCGCTATTTGCTGTTGGACCTCCCTTACTGGAATCATCAAGTGGGACAGTAGACGCAAAGAAGCCCAGCAATTCAATTTGAATCCGTGACCTCTGCTGCTTTTGAGTTATCTCAATGTCCCAACATCACCCAGCTGTTTCTCACTAGTCAGAGCTGATGCAATGTTGTTGAAGGAGACGGCTGCTTCCTTATCATCTCTTCAAAAGACAATTGCGCATCGCAGGCTACATCTGATGCCTTCAAATGCTTATTTTAATGGTGCTGGAGCAAAGCAGCAGAGCAGCCCAGGGACACATCTCTTCAGGTTGGAGACATTCCTTGCCACCTCAGGCTGCAAAAACTGCCCTATCTCCAAGGCATTTGTTTGCTGGGCTCAAGGTAAAATTACTCCATCTAACCTGGCTCATTGCCTCCAAACATTACCTCACTATCCCACCAAATTCTGCTAATTAGCTATTTCAATGTGTGGGTCAACGAGAAGGAAATAAACAACATACAGGCTAGAATATCTGTGCTGTATGTAATATGACTTTCCACTCATAGGAGCCAATTACGATGTTGTTAGGAAGGACCCTGGATGGGATTTGGTGCTGTCGAATCCCATTCAGAACCCTTGTTTCTTACCGAATCGTACAGTTTTTCCAATGACCGATTGCAATGCCCGGAAACCATTTGAGCAATCCGAATCGGTTCCGAAAGGCATCCGGACAGCCTGAGTTTTTTAGAGCTGATTCGTACAGCTCTATGGACGTGGTTTCCAGACAAGTGATTACAATGACCAATTCTGACAGCCGTTCCTATTTAGTTTGCCCGAATCACAATGGCTTTCGGAATCGGTCTTTGAGGCCCCCCTTCGCCAGAAGGCATCCAAATGTGGCCCATGGGGGTACCCAAGGGACCCCTCTTCCCAACCATGCACATGTACTTGACCTTTGACCTTAACTTGGCGATTTTTAACATGGAGTATTTTTATATGCCATTTTTGTTCCAGATTAAAACCCACCATACACTACTACCCACAGCTCGGAAAGGAGATCAACTCTGCCTTCAACTAGCAGTATGTTTAGCTCAGAAATTACCATGTTTATCTCACAACTGCTCAGTTGATCCTGGACATCTTACAATGCAACACATTCAAAGGGCAGACTGTCCTGACAACAAACCAAAAAAACGGTCACTACTCCACCTAGGTGAGCAAGATATGAAACCAACCCGGAAACTCTTAGAAGGTTTCCTGTTGAATATCCGAGCCTGAATTAAACCTTGCGCCAACAACGTTGAGAAGTCCAGTTGAATGTCAATTACGAACAAATAGCTAACATCTGGATGGCCATGTCTGACAGTCCAAAACCTCTCTCTCAAAATCCTCACTTTGATTAATTCTGCATTCAAGTACTGACTCCTGGGGATAAATTACGCCTCACACCTGCAAACAGAGCACTGCTTAGTTTCATGCCTAGATTGTTACATCCTCACATGCTCCCCAGGAATCACTGAGCAGGATAATACCTTTCTCAAATAATGATCAGTTAGTTATGCATTCAAACATCCCAAAGTATCCCCTTCTTGAAGCAATGAAACTCAAACTCTATGCACACATTCAAACACTGTCCTATTGCTATACCCGAGCCAAAACTCTTCAATGTTGGCTCAGTACACAGCAGATTCAGTATGTGGAATATTAATACCTTCTCCATGACTGTCAGTTGCACTTCTGGTCTGAGGGAGAAATGGAATCTGCACTGAGCATCATTACAGAAGATCTGAGTTACAGATCAGGTCTGTGGTATAAAGATCTGGTTCATGTTTGAAGGGTAGAGTAAAATACAATACACAACACTGCTGGAAGAAATGGTGACGTTGCATGGAGAAACATAGGAATATCTCCATGGACATATAGGCAATAGCACTAGCTCATTAGGTGAATAACATCATGAGATGCAAGTGACCAAGAGATCTGGAGAGGTGTTGGGGGAGGTAGGCGATGATGCAGGTCTCTGGGCATCACAGATTGAACTGGAAATGGACATTGTGGGGCCTATTCACTAAGTTACATTTACACGTGAGAATGTACTTGTATGTAAATCTACTCCCACACTTAGGACTAAATCTACACGTTGACGGCATTCACTATTTCTGTGTGTAGGTTTGCACCTAAGTGTAGGCTTACATGTCTTCACCCCTCAGTTCAGTGGGCGGAGATATATAAGACCGAATCTATGAGTGTAAGTTACAACTGGTAACTTTTCACAGTTAGGTGGGGAGCCATGGGAAATTATAGGGATTTATTTGTAACGTTTATTATTCATAAACATTATTATACATTGTAATAAAAATAGAAATGGAAAATACTTTTATACTATATATTACTGCTATATTTATACTAATTTAATAATATGTTACAGCACATAAACTCATAGAAATAAATGTATTTAAAATAACTAATTTATCAAAATAGTTATGCTTAATTTATAAATAATAGTTCTTGGAAAATAATTTAAAGTAAAATCCCACCCACATTTTTATTTTTTAACAAAAGTTTAATTAAATGTTATTGTTAAATACATTTAATGTTAGATTTTATAGTAGGTAAACAATTATTTCATAATGATTTATTTAATAATGATATATATATATAACTTTAAACAAAATATATATTTTTTCTTATTAGTTAGTTTATTTAACAATAATTTGGGGTATTGTTTGAAGGCAGTCCTTCCATTATTTTCTATGGATGTGTGTTACAGTACCTGTGGGTGGCCATGGCTTGTGTTTCGCTTGCTGCAGGACTGCGCTGGAGCACATTTACCATTGTTTTATCACCAGGTCTATAGTAACTTTACAAGTGTAGTTTGTGACTAGCAATGTTCTTACTCTTTTGTGGATGGATGTTTGTATTATTTCACACAACACAGTATCCTACACATTATATTCCTTGAACATGCCAGGCAAGCCACAGTAAAAGAAAGGGGAGTGTTTGACCCAGGAGGGAACCTTTTTATGATTTAATTTGAGACCCTTACCCACTCTATCAGTGGAATGCTTCATCACTGGGTCTTACTCTGGTCCCTATAAGCCAGAATGGGATCAATGTTTTTCTAGGGAGTACTTGCCGAGGTCTTCTTTGAGATACAAATACCTTGAAACGCCTAGGTGTCCCTTTTAATAATGGGTGTTAATGGTAGGGAAAAAAATATGCATGAGGTGTTGGTGGGATGTTATAGCCCTACACCCTCTTCTTTGTCAACATGTTTTAGGCCTATATTTTAATGGCCCATAATTGCCCAGGATCTTAATTAATATTTTCCAATGCCAGTTTGTCATCCTATCTCGTTCTATACGGTCGTACAACATATATCACGCAAAGGGCCTGCTCACCTATCTCTTTGATCTTTTTCTGTTTTCTCTATTGTGGAGTGTGGAGAAGCGTGGCTCAATGGTTAGAGCGGCAGACCCTGATGCAGAGATCTGGCCCGGGACCAGTGATCAATTCCCGCCTCGGCGGCTTTTGGACTCAATCTCCCCGGACCGGTGCCTAGTCGAATCATGGGTCCCACTCTGTGACTCTGGGCAATAGCTTGCTTAATCTCCACAACGGCCCCAGCAGTGCTTGGATGCCTGGCTTTACCTTGGAGGTGCCCAGGAGTGGACATCTCACAGGAAAGCAAGGAAGGGTTTCACAGCTGTATGAATACAGTGCTATGAGACCTCAGGGTAGAAGTGTGCTATATAAAATACAAACACATTTACATTTATTGTGGGAACTCCATGTGTGACATAAGAGGAGAAGGGGTACATGCCTCTGTAGTCACACAGTCGTCAAAGAAGGGCATTTTGCCATTTGCTACCTATTCTACTAGTTTCTGCTCCTTAAACCCCTCCTTACTTTCCATAAACCACTCCCATCTTGTTTGAAATATTCCTCATTTTCCTACCACTCCCCTGGTACCTCCCACTTTTAGTACTAAGTAATAAACTTACATGTGTGGAGATCTCCTAATAGAAACGATTAGAAAGTTGGAGGTGGTGATTTTCACTCCTTGGTTTGTGAATTGCATTTTGCAGTAAGTAAGTGTTACTCCTCTAGTACTACTTAAGGTTCCACAACATAGAGTTTGTAAATCGTTCCCTTTGTAGCTACATTTCATAGTCACTTACTTGCAATGATAATCTAATCACAAGACCCCCTTGAGACAGTTTTTGGGGGGTACAACATGAGGAAAAACACTTTACTATGTATATACTGATTTTGTTTTTATTACAAAGGCAAAATAGATATGTATTTCAAAAAATTCTTATAGTCATATAAACAACAGTAACTAAAAGAGTATTCAGGGGAGTGGGTTTCTTAATACCAAGTATAAAGGGTACAATTAAGTTATAGAACAATTAGAGAATATACGAAAGGTCTTCAAGTTACTTACTTGTTTCACCGGGTACTGCAGAAATTAACGTCACATAAGCAAACATTAGGAAATGCCTTGTCTTTGTGAGTGTAATCATTATTCTTTCCATCTGAAAACATGGAACATTATGAGACAAGTGGTTAACATCTGTTTTTTTTACCATGGTAGATTTTCATCAGTAGTTTGTATGCTCTTCCAACTGGGACAATGTGCAGTCTCCATGGTTTGGGGTCCAGTGTGAAGACATAAGGCAATCTTACGAGGATTCCAATGTTATAGCAAGATACAAATCATACAGCAATACAGAAATGAATTTACAAATCAGCAAGAGAGTATCAAAGATATAAAATATCCCACCTTCGAACTATATCCAGAACAGTATTCGGCGATTATGTGTTGTGATCTCTTATTTAGTGGGTCCCTTCTCCAAGGGTTATTCTGAAAACATATATGGGCAAAGTATTCATGTCAGACTCCATTTTGAGGATCTGGGGAACTACCAGGCCACACCTGGGGCATTTGGGATTGTTTGCCTCTGGAGTCTGGCCTACTATGACTCTTCAAACAGGGCCATGTATACGCTTTCTGCACTCGACTTTCGGGGTCGCAAGGGAGAGCAGTCAAAGGTTTCTCAGGGAGGTAGTGTTGGGGACAGAGACTAAAGGGCTTCTTTAGAATATTTGGACGGTAAACAACGTTTACCCCGAAACTTTTTCTCCGCATGGAATCACAACGCGGTCGTTACAACGACCGCGTTGTGATTCCGCGTACCATTACTCTGCAAGTCGGAACGTCTTACGGAGGTGGGGGGGGGAGGTGTTGGATTTAAAATCCAACACCTTCCCTAGTGTCCACACAGACTGGAGTTGGAATAGTAAATTGTACTATTCCAACATCCAGCGCCCCCCCTCCGCAAGTCGTTGTTCCGACTTGCGAAGTAATGGTATGCGGAATCACAACGTGGTCGTTGTAACGACCGCGTTGTGATTCCCTGCGGGGAAAAAGGCTGCTGGATTTCGACATAGATTCTATTTGGATGCACCGCAGACCAGCAAGCCTTCCTGCTGAGCTGCCGTGCGTCAAAATAAAACAGCAGGAAAGTGCAGAATCTACAAGATACGGCACATTCCTGTCCTTCTCCCATGAGCCGGTGCACAAACGGAAGCTGTGCACCAGTGCAGACACCCTTATGTCATTTTACAGCACACATTGGAAGAGGCAATCACCTCAGTTGATTGTTTTTGTGCAGGAAGGTCCCCCTTCTTGCACAAAAACATCTCCCAGCGACGCAGGCATCCTTGCACCATGGTGCAAGGGTGCCTGCGCCGGCGCATGGCTGCAGTCTGTGCGCCAGCGCTGGGGAGAGCACAGAGATGCAACTTATTGTGTTAAATATGTTGCATCCCTGTGCTTTGAAAATAACGCAGCGCGGCACAGCAAAATGACTCGCGGCACCGGGCTGTGTTAGTTTCTTGTAAATCGGCCCGGTATTGCAATATATGAGGCATAGGAAGTAACGTCATGTTGGGAGAGTGCAGAAAATGATGGTGCCTAGTAATATTGAATTTATCGCTACTCAATCAGTTACATCTGTTTACTGATATCGTTTGTTATAGTCACAAGGGTAGAAACATTTTGAATAGTTTAACTAATTAATGTATTTATAGATTAAAGTCAGTATGAATCTCGGAGTTTGGGCCTGCGTGCTCGAGCCAAAAGAAATGGAGGAAAAAGCCTGAGAGCTTGATGTTAATACATTCTATTGACTTTATTCTGTTCTTTGATGGAATTTGTGTGTTATCTGATATCAATAAAAACTGAGGGGCAGATTTACAAGAAACTTACGCAGCCCGGTGCCGCAAGTCATTTTGCTGGGCTGCACTGTGTTTGTTTCGAAGCACAGGGATGCGACATATTTACAACAATATGTTGCACCTCTGTGCTTCCCCCTGCGCTGGCGTACAAACTGCAGCCATACCCCGGCTCAGACACCCTTGCACCATGGTGCAAGGATGCCTGTGTCGTGGGGAGATTGTTTTCGTGCAGGAAGGGGATTCCTGCACAAAAACAATAAATTGAGGTGATTTCCTCTTCCAATGTGTGCTGTAGAATGCAGCACGCATTGAAAGAGGAGAAAACGAGGAGAAATGAAAACATTTCTCCTTGTTGTACTTCACTACGCCACCCCTAGGGTGGCGTAGCATTCTGACGCATTTCCAGATTTACAGTTCCTCGTAATTCTGGAAATGCATCAGTGGACATGGGTGTTGCGTGCGAACACACACAGCAACACCCATGTCACGCCCCAAACACGCAAAGTGTTGCGTGAAAAGGGGCGATATTTACAAGTACAGGTAAAGTCATGCAGGGTGGCTTTAGGTGTGCTTGTAAATATCACTCAGCAAGTTGCGCCCCCGGTGCGTCACGCAACGTGAGGCACCGGCGGCGGAAGGAGCTTGTAAATCTGCCCCTGAGGACTGAACTTAATGTTGCTCTGGATTTCATCCTATAGGTGTATATTCTGCTGTGAGATGAAATGTGTGCCGTGCTATTTTCATGTTGGGTAAAGAATGGGTTGTGTTTATGTTGAAGTCTCCAGCACTGTAGTAGCTGGAAAGGACAGTGACACTGAGCCCATGGGAATGATAGGCGTGAGTTGGTATTTACACTGAGGTAACCTTGCGGGGAGAGCAAGAGAGGACTGTATATTAATGGGTAAAGCAGGGAGGCGACACTATATCGTGTACATCAAACGAAGATGTACACATTTTGATTTACACAATTACATGTGGCATATATATATACAGGGAAGCGGCGCTGAGAAGATTAGAAACACGCTACATTTTCATGCTAGATAGCAAATTTCCCAATGGGTTGAATGCATCAGAAGATTTGTACACCTGTTTATAATTTTGCTTTCTGTACTTGTTATCTCCATTGATTGGTTCCTCGAGGTACTATTGATTGTGTCCTATTTAGACATCCGACAAAATGGTTCATATTCAGTATTTCCAGCTTGGCCAGTGGTTTGTCTAGGGATACATATGCCTTTATGATGTCATTGTTTTTGTCCAGTGATCCTATTGCTTCAGTCGACAGATCAGATTATATCACACTTTACATCATGATCATGTTTATAATCGAATATGGATCTGTCTGTATATATTTTAATCACATTCACTTTCACTTGCACTTTTTTCGGTTTTCCAACCAGTATGAATTTATAGTTTGCTAATGATTTAAGCAGATTCAAGTGTATCTCAAAATCAGGTTATCTGTTCTAACGGTGTATGCACTTTAACAATGGCTCAGACAAATACGTGTACCTATTGAATTGACAAGGTTTTAATAGCGAACATGTGGATTTATCCAGATATTGACTAAAGCTTAGCAATTGTGGCAGCTTTTTGTACAAATGTATAGAGTATTTGTTGGTGCATGTGTTTATCATAATGTGTTTGATTTTGCCTACGGATTGATCCGGGTATTATAAAATCAACCTGTGCATTTTCTACACATGTAAAATATACAGATTAACACTTGCTTAGTGTTCTGTGCGGGGGATTTATCCCAACACTGATAAGAAAAACTATTATTAATTGTGTACATTGACGAAATTGTTGAGTGCGCGATTTTTTGTAATAAGGAGATTTCATAGTATTTTAACTATGTCTATTGCACTATGCACTTTACCCTTCTCTGGTTGGTTGCCGTTTTTAGCACTAGCACTTTAAATTCTGCCTTTCGACTGCATAGCACCATGTGATCAAGGCCTGTGAGAGGCCGAAACGTTATGCTGCCGTTTGTTGCCAAATAAAAAACATCAACTCACGGAATACCTGGTCCTGCTGTTTTTCTTCGAGGTAGCACGGCTGAATGAAGCTCTGAGTGCCTTGGTGAGGACCCGTTTTGGATTGTTCAGCCGGTTGGAAGCTTCTCCGGCGTGGCAGGACCCTTCTTCAATTGTCGGCTTGGCGGCAGGAAGCTACCACCTCCGGTGACCCGGAGGGATTGTTGTCTCTCGTTGGAGAGTAACCGCCTTGCCCCGGAATATCCTGTGAGAGGCGCTGATCCGAGGAGGGAGTTCCGGCTCGGCGTTCTGACGGCGGTCGGGCGCTCGGGCTGTTGAGCTCGCTCGTGGTTATCGGCGCCACAAGGACACTTTCCGTGAAGGAGTTTTTCCCGGTTTGTCGGACACCTGCATTCGTCTTGAAAACCGACATTACCAGTGAGTGACGCGGATTTACGCGTTTTGTATATCATTGACTGTATTGCAACATGGCAGCTGGTGGTAGACGAGGGAGGGAAGTGGCAGCCCTCGATGTATTTGATGACTCCCCGGCTGGGGGGTCGACTACAGTAGGCTCTGCTGTGGAAAGCAATGACAGCGCTGTGAATTTACGAGGCCTGTACAAGAAACTGGAGAAATTAGTCAAACGTGAGCAGGCTAAGTGGTGGGAGCACCGCTCCTTGAGCAGATACCTAGAAGTCAATCGTATACCTAGGGGGCTGCGAGTACTGTTGGCTCCCAGTTATGACCAGCCTGACCCAGAGATGCTCAGGGAGTGGGCAGAGTGCAATTTGGAGTCTTCAAGAAAGTTGGTGCAAATTCTAGTCCGGTATGCTGAGTCGGACCGTCTAAAAATACAGAGCCAAATTGATGCGCTGAACCTTGAGATCGAGGAACAAAGCACCGATAAGACGGAAGAAAGCACCAAACTCCGAGAAGAAATGATGGTTCGTGTCCAGAAGGAGGAGGACATCATCATAAGGCGCAAACAGTACAAATTCCAAAGGGATAAAACAGACTATCTGGAAGGTCGTATATTCACGTTTGCACGGAAGTATGATGCCAGAAAAGCGTCCCAGCCGCCGAAAAGCACGGTGCCTCCCAAGGAACAAGGAGCCCAACGGGCCACTTCATCAGCCAGCTCATCAAATGCGGATCTAAGTTCCAATGTAGACAGCGGCTCGGAATACGAAGGGGGCAGAACCCGGTCGGGGTTGGGGTTTACCCGGCTCACGATGGCGCAGGAGATGGGGATGGTGAACGAAGACAACAGGGATATCTTACGCCCCAGAGTCAATCGCCAAAAGGCAACAAAAACCCCAGTGCCAAACGACGACAGCGCCGAAAAGCCAGAGCAGGACGACGCTCCAAAACGCAAACCCTACAAAAAACAGTGGAGCAAGAAGAAGAAGCAGCCATAGAACAAACAGGTGTGTCTAATTTTTCTATCATCAACCTAACCTCCTTACAACTTACAGATTCCGAATTGAAAACATTGTCTTTGGGCTTATCTTTTTGTCCGCCTAGAAATTTTAATTATGCGGACACTAGAATAGATTTATTTAAGTTCACTAGGAAACTTAAATTGCAAAAACATTTTGTAAACAACAAGCCCAGGAATCAGGACGTTAGTGCCGGTGATGACAGCACACCACTGAATGCTCATGATTTGCCACTCGTCCAAGACATGGAAAGCCTAAGACAAGAACAATTTGTGTCTCAACAGACGGATGTTGATAGTGCTTCCCAAGCTGGCAACACCATGGTTAGCCTCTCAAAATTCAAGCCAAAATCTACATATACCCCACAGATGTTGCACGATAATCTAGATATCTTCCAGGAGGCCGTAGTGAAAGATATTAAGACTCTATACTCACAGACACAGAGGAACAACAATCACAGAAACAACTGTTACAAGAGATATACTGATTTGGTGGCAAAGATCCAAAAAGCGGGCAATGTGATTGTCCGTCAATCGGACAAGGGGGGCAACATCGTCTTGTGGGCAAGGGCCTTATACATGGAAGAGGCAACCGCCCAGTTGAATGATACCTCCTGTTATAGACACTGTGATCTGGCGGTTATTAAAAATGCCCAAGGTACATTTTATTCATTGCTCATGGGGTGGCGTTCATCAGGCCTCATTAGCATGGATGAACTAAAATATCTGAAAAATGATTTCCCTATTATGCCCGTGCTCTACCTGATCCCCAAGATCCACAAGAACTCGCAGAAACCCCCCGGAAGACCAATCATCTCTGCATGTGGGGGTTGCTAGAGAACACTACAATCTATGTGGACTCATTCTTGCAGGAACATGTGTTAGGATTACCCTCTTATGTCCAAGACTCCAGTGACTTTTTAAGAAAGCTAAGCACTGTGCAGTGGGATCCTTCATACCTGCTTGTAACACTTGATGTCTCTGCCCTTTATACTAGTATCATCCATGCAGATGGTCTTAGGGCAGTGGCTTATTACTTGGGGTTCCGCCCGATTGTTCTAGCAGAACACAACAAGATGCTGTTATCAATGATAAAATTCTGTTTGAACAATAATTACTTTATGTTCAATAAACAACATTTCCAGCAAGTTAGGGGTGTAGCCATGGGGGCCTGTTTTTCTCCCAGTTACGCCTGCCTTCATATGGGGTACTGGGAGAGGCAGGTCCTCACTGGCGAACACTCCGAAACTTGCAGGAACCACATTGTTCGGTGGTTCAGATACATCGATGATGTATGCATGATCTGGAAAGGAACCACCGAACAGGTCACAGAATTTATCGATAAGTTGAACAAAAACAATTACAACTTGTCATTTACTTCTGATATCAGCACCTCAAATGCCACCTTTTTGGACATTGCCATTAATATCATCAATGGAGAAATTCAAACATCTCTGTTCAGGAAGCCTACGGCTGGCAATACAGTGTTGCATGCACAAAGCCACCATCCGCCCCATCTGATCCGCAGCATCCCCTATGGGGAAATGCTGAGGATCAGAAGAGCATGCAGCACTGAAGCACAGAATCAGGAAGCCCAGGAAGAGTGCAAACAACGATTCCTGGCCCGAGGTTATGACAAAAAGGTGATCCTGGCTGCCATCAGGAAAGCCAATGCAATACCCCGGTCTGAAGCCCTAGTACATAGGGGGAAACATACTTCCACCATAGCCCCAACACAACAACCTACTAGACTCATATGGGCCTTTAATAACCAGCATGGTGCGCTTAGAAAAATTGTAAATAGGCATTGGGGTCTAGTCAAATGCGATCCCATCATAGGTAAATATATGCCCACAAAACCTGCGATTACCTATAGAAAAGCCTTTTCCTTACAGGATGCGCTAGTAAAATCAAGCCCAGAGTTAGTCAATAAACAAGATTGGTTGGCGGGGAGCAAGGGCTTCAGAAAATGTGCTTCATGCAAAGCGTGTATTCAGGGAGTGAACAAGACTGAGTATTACATCCCATTTTCAGATACCCCTTGTAAGATAAAGAAAAAAATCACATGCAAAAGTGAATTCTGCGTGTATATTCTGGAATGCCCATGTGGCCTTCGTTACGTGGGCAGTTCAAAATTGCAGGTGCATAAAAGGGTCCTTCAACACCTACGGGCAATAAAGTCCAACGACCCAGCATACCCAGTTGCTAGGCATTTCAGAGAGAAGCATAACAGCAACAGCTCTCTCTTGAAATATTATGCCATTGACATGATTGCACCAATGAGAAGGGGTGGCAATAGGGAAGCGGCGCTGAGAAGATTAGAAACACGCTACATTCTCATGCTAGATAGCAAATTTCCCAATGGGTTGAATGCATCAGAAGATTTGTACACCTGTTTATAATTTTGCTTTCTGTACTTGTTATCTCCATTGATTGGTTCCTCGAGGTACTATTGATTGTGTCCTATTTAGACATCCGACAAAATGGTTCATATTCAGTATTTCCAGCTTGGCCAGTGGTTTGTCTAGGGATACATATGCCTTTATGATGTCATTGTTTTTGTCCAGTGATCCTATTGCTTCAGTCGACAGATCAGATTATATCACACTTTACATCATGATCATGTTTATAATCGAATATGGATCTGTCTGTATATATTTTAATCACATTCACTTTCACTTGCACTTTTTTCGGTTTTCCAACCAGTATGAATTTATAGTTTGCTAATGATTTAAGCAGATTCAAGTGTATCTCAAAATCAGGTTATCTGTTCTAACGGTGTATGCACTTTAACAATGGCTCAGACAAATACGTGTACCTATTGAATTGACAAGGTTTTAATAGCGAACATGTGGATTTATCCAGATATTGACTAAAGCTTAGCAATTGTGGCAGCTTTTTGTACAAATGTATAGAGTATTTGTTGGTGCATGTGTTTATCATAATGTGTTTGATTTTGCCTACGGATTGATCCGGGTATTATAAAATCAACCTGTGCATTTTCTACACATGTAAAATATACAGATTAACACTTGCTTAGTGTTCTGTGCGGGGGATTTATCCCAACACTGATAAGAAAAACTATTATTAATTGTGTACATTGACGAAATTGTTGAGTGCGCGATTTTTTGTAATAAGGAGATTTCATAGTATTTTAACTATGTCTATTGCACTATGCACTTTACCCTTCTCTGGTTGGTTACCGTTTTTAGCACTAGCACTTTAAATTCTGCCTTTCGACTGCATAGCACCATGTGATCAAGGCCTGTGAGAGGCCGAAACGTTATGCTGCCGTTTGTTGCCAAATAAAAAACATCAACTCACGGAATACCTGGTCCTGCTGTTTTTCTTCGAGGTAGCACGGCTGAATGAAGCTCTGAGTGCCTTGGTGAGGACCCGTTTTGGATATATATATATATATATATATATATATATATATATATATATATATATATATATATATATAACTGCATTGCGTTTCCCATATTAACTTTTTTTTTAATTAGAATACGACAATTTTAGTGATAATCCGAAAATCACACGATTTTCACTCGCGTGAGGGAGCCGGGATTACAGCTCACGTCCTCAAATTGCAATATCAGCAGTTTAGCCACAAACTCCGAGTGAAATAGTGTTTATCGATGCCCTCCAAATTCTCCGGTTGGGTACTCCTGGGGTAGTTGGTGGTGCATTACTTCACCGGATGCACATAAAAGACCACAGTAGCAGAAAATGCAGACCTCATTTTGATAAAATGCGGAGCCGTATTCAGATTGATAAAGCTTCCTAGAAGGCAACTGTAGAGAAAACAAAACCGCAGCTAATCCCAGCACAGATTGACTTGATTGTGCAAGAGAGAGGAGGAAGTGTGGTCGTGAGCTGATATAATAAAGTAAAAAGGCTTCAGCAGATCTTTCCCCAACAACCTCTATGTTTTAGACATTTAAGGCCTCATTCACAAAGCTATTTGCGCATGTTAATTTCACCTACACGCGCAAATAATCTTTTTTTACGCCAACAAATGACTTGTAGTTCACAACGGCCAGTTTCGCACTGATAAAAGGAGTTACTTATATAAATGTTTCCATGTGAGTAAATCTCCTGTCTATGGGGAGTGAGAGTTCCATGGAGGGAGTGCCCTGTGAGTATGTAAATGATTTTTCATACCCTTCCTATCCTGGAAATAGTTTTGGTTGGAAATTTACGCCTGTCAAGGGCAGGAGTAAAATCCCTTTCCAGACTGGAAGGAACCATCAACAACATTGGTTTGGGTGTTGGGGTATGAGTTGCTCCGTGAAAAAAATATTTTGTGGGAAGAGAAAAAAAGTAAGCAAGTCAATTTGCACTTATGTTTTTTCCCTTGCAAAAATGCAATTTTTTTATATTTTTCCTGGTGAAAAATAATTAACAAAGACTTTTCAGGAAAGCCGTGACTAGAGGTTTCCTTAAAAAACCTGGACATTTTTAGTGAATTCCAAGTAGTTGTAAATATTCACCGATGGGCGGTCGCAACATAAGGGTGCAGATTTCCAACCGTTTTAAAAATAATCCGACCTATTTT
This sequence comes from Lissotriton vulgaris, assembly GCF_964263255.1. Lineage (NCBI taxonomy): Eukaryota > Metazoa > Chordata > Amphibia > Caudata > Salamandridae > Lissotriton > Lissotriton vulgaris. Next base: position 94,550,490 of record NC_141698.1, read on the forward strand.
TTGTTCTGTGGACCTGTGCCACGCCGACATGTACCTCAGGCTATGAGTAAAATTGAGGAGGGGAAGGTTTTTTGAGTGAAACACCGCAAATGTTCCCTGAAGCAGAGGTGCAGAGTTAGATTGAGGGAGTGATAGAGAAGCAACCTATGTGGGTCTTCTGTAGAACACCTTTATAGCAAGGGATTTAGAGCAAAGATATGGCAACTGGAGAATTCTGAAAGAAATAATTGATCTGAATGTCACAGGGAAGAAATCCTGGTTTTAAAGGAGGTGTGAAAACAAAGGTGCTAGAAATGGATGGCACCTCTGTCAAGGAATGGGACACAGAGAAGCAGATGAGTCCCTCTACAAGCTGGTAAAACCCATCACCAAACCAAATGATAATACTGGCTGAAGGGTTACTGCCCAAGGATTGGGCTTTGGTGGCACAAACCCTGCTGAGGTTATTCCCGCCAACAAAAATACATAATTACTATTTAGTCCTCAACTAGGAATTAAGAACCAGTAGCACAGCCAGGAAGCAACCAGGGCACTATACAATAGTTTTCATAACAAAGCAAATAGGCCTAGATGTACCAAGCCTTTTTGAGGTCGCAAAGTAGAACTTAATAAGGTATTTCCAAATGGACAAAGACCAAATTGTGATTGGGGAACCTGTTACCAAACTACAATTTGCGTTTGCGAATCGGTATTTGGAAGGGGCGAGTTTAGGGCGTCACTTCCAAATACCGTTTTGCATTGGTATGTACAAATGTTTTGGTAACGAAATGCTGTTGCAAAACATTTGCACTTTACGACACAAGTTGGTGGTAACCAATACGCAAATGTGAAGGGGTCCCCAAGAGACCCTTTCCCCTTTGAGAATGGTTGAAAAAAGATTTTTTAAGACTAGGCAGTGGTCCAAGGAACCACTGCCTGCTCTTAAAAAAGGAAACGTAAACTTTTTTGTTCAAATGCACCCCATTTTCCTTTAAGGAAAATGGGTTGCATTGATAAAAAAAAAGATTGCTTTATTTAAAAGCAATGACGGACATGGTGGCCTGCTGACCCCAGCAGGCCACCATCTCTGTGATGGCAGCAAGAATTATTGTTTTTTTGTTTTAGGTTAGCAGCGGGCTGCCTGTCTACAGGATGTGCACACAACTTATTACATAAGGATAGAGGAGAGGGAGTGACGAGGGGGTAATGTTACCTGACTGGCTCCAGAACAGGAAATGTGGGCTAGATGTACAAAGATTAGGATTAGCGATTTCCAAAAAGCTATTTTTGCGAACCATGGTTTTTCCTGAGGTGCGGGCTCAAATTGAGCCTCTCCCGGTGATCTCTACTTGGGGCTTTTGTGATATATGCCATGTTTCCATGTCTAATGCAAAAACAACAATTGATGGACAGAATGCAGAGCAATGTCATACATTCACCCCAGTACAGAGATCTGGACCTATATCCATCGTTTTTTTGCACTCCACACCACCCCAGTTCAGACATGGCCATATGCAAATCAGCCTTGACCCTGTGCCTCATGGGAACAGTCCAGCCGGAGTGAGTCCTGAACTTAGACTAACTACTCTGCTGGGCACGAGGCCCTATGAGATATGTGCCCAGTATCCCTGTCTTTAAGCCACCCATGTGCTCCTGACTTCTCTCTAGACTTCTTTTCCCTCATTTCACTACGTTCTCCTTGCTTTTTCCCCTGTTTTTGAGTATATTTTCCCTGCTTTTCCCTCGTGTTCACCGTTTTCCCCTTGCTTTACCCAGGTTTTAGTTGATTGAACAGATCACCATGAAGCATTTAGCAACTCTAATGCCTTGAGACCCTCACTGGTGATTTTCTGCGCTTTATAAATTCTTAATTGAATGCTTGATTCAACACAGTGAAACACCTGCTCATAAACAGTGCAGTTGGACCAAGTCTTGAAGCAACAATTCAGATAACCCTTTTGAAAAACACAATTGCTCTTTTCTCAGAGCTACACCATCAAACCCTGGGTTTGTTATGGTGTTTCCCTTTTGCAGAACTCTAAAGCATACCATGGATTTTTCCAGGAATCAAATGTTTTTATTAAAAAAAAGTCCGGTGCTGTAATGAATGAAGATCAAGGCGTAGCAATTAAAGTAGTCTTTATTGGATAACAAGCAGGTACATCTTCTCCATGTCCCTTCAACTAACTTACGACCACCCATTCTAGAATCTAGCAGCAATGCATCATCCTGTTACCATGGAACATGGCAACTAGAAAGATGCATTCGCAAGACACCACATCTTCCCTCTTTACAACAAAGGAATAGAATAAGAATAAAGGCTGATGAAGAACATGAAAAACAAATGAACCTGAAGAACATGAAAAACAAATGAACCTGAATGGAACATCATCGGATGGATGTCTCTCAGCCATGACACCATCTCCTCCCTCTTTGTAATAAACACAAAAACATAGGAGTATACAATACAAAATAAAACACATGAGGCACATCATCTCTCTAATAAAAAGGAATTACAAAACCATCAGTACTTATATTTTCTGTATTGCTGGATGTGGGTTGTTCTAGGAGCAAACTTCCCCCTTTGTTAAATTGACCAAGAAAAACAAAACACGAACATTACCTACATAACTTTTGAAACGATCAGGAATTTGTACATATCTACCAGCACGTATAGTCTTCACATATTGCATGAAGTTTGATCTAACGGTGTGAAGATATTGAGTAGGTAGTTTACCTAATGTGATACTGGTATGTTAACTACTAATATAATCCATGGAGAACAATCATATTTCTCCACGTCTAAAACTAGGGAACGTGTCAAGTTTTGTCAACATTGGTGTAACCAAGTTGGATGAACCACTGTTTTACGATTTTAACTATAAAATACTATCATCACTAGATGAATCTGAATCGTTAATGGTTGTCTCATCAATCTCATTAATACACTTGACTGTTTCCTTTTCTTTGTTTAATTTAATTTTGCAGGCTTTAGTGAAATGACCAATTTTGTTGCAACGACTGCATTTAGATTTTAAGCCAGGACATTTAGTATTGTTAGCATAATGCCCACTATCACCACACCTGTAACAAATAGGAATCCTATCATTTCTAGTACTTTGTGATACCTTGTTAACTGTTAACCCTTCTTCTTTATTATCGTCCTTCAAAGCAACCTTAGCACACCGTTTAGACATCTCTGCCTTCCTTACAATTGCAAACATTTCATTCAAGGGAGCATCACCACAAGTCCATCATTTTTCTAGGATGGATGAATTGTTTGAGTGCATAACCAGTTGATCCCTAATTAAACTATCACGGAGTATCCCAAAATCCCAATTAATGGCAAATTTTTTTAAGGCCGAAACATAGTCTTCCACAGACTCAGACTTCCCCTGTTTCCTTTTATATAATTCATATCTGCTTATTCCAACACAAACAGGTGGATGGTAGTAAGTGTCTAAGTCATCAAGTGCATCAATAAATAAGTTTGTGGAACCAGACGGTCTCACTTTTTTCTCCATCTGATTAAACACTCTATTACCTTCAGGACCTAATCCATGTAGAAGCATTTTCTTTTTTCTAGACTGGGGAAATGCTTCATCTTGCTACTCCTCCAAAGCTTCAATATAATTCAGAAAATATACCTTCCAGTCTGACCATTTCATTAGTGGTTTGCCTGGGCGTGCTAAAAATGGAACAGGAGTATTCAATCCTCCCTGTGAAGCCATGGTAATTAATACAAATACCTTAGGTAAAAACAGCAAGGAAAAAGGAAACAAAAAAAATTATTCAATGTACTTACTGCAAAGGCAGGAATAAAAATGTTGGATAAGTATCACAGTGTTAAGAAGGTCTCTTATTTCATACATAAATTACTTATTCATTGTAAAATAACTAATTAATATTCTTAAAGCTAGAAGTGCTGCAGTTGAGGTGTGCACATCACCGTGTTAAATGGCACCAAATATAGTGAATTCCACGCACACCACCATGTTAAACCGCTCAATTAAAAAATATTATAAATTCTGAAAATGCAAAGTGTACATAACACCAGTGTGAAGAAGTGTCAATAAAAGAGAAGTGAGTACTTCATGTATTTCATACCAATACACTTGTGCACTATAAGATGAACAATCAATATTCATAGAACTTGACAAGCTGCATTTTTTAAAGTGAGCACATCACATTGTTAAAATAACCGGTTAAAAATACTTAGAATATAATATTCCTAAGAATGCGAAGTAAAGTTATAAATGTGCCGCAAAGGTGTGCACATCACCGTGTCAAGAAAAGTTCTCAAAAGTGACATTAAAACAAAGTGGTGAACAATTAAGGTGTGCATATCACTGTGTCAAAGATGTACAAACATACAATATTACAATTCTAAGATGTAATGTGCAACTATAGGTAAGGTGTGCACATCACCGTTGAAGACATATCCATGTAAAAATAAGTTATAGATTTATGTTAATATTTCCAACGTTATTCATGAAGTAGAGAACTCCCTCGTTGTTTATTTATATATTTGTTAACAACAAATGCTCAAAGTACCTTAACTTTTTGATCCAGGCCGTAGCGCAAGAAGTTGAACTTAAGAGGCCACAGGTGAATTATGTAGAGACTGGCTGAAATAACTGCTCAAAAAACGTGCGAGTCGCTGATATGATACACGTTGTCTATAATTCGAACTGTAAGCGTGCGCATCGCTGAAGTAAGGTGCACTATTTTCAATTAATTAAAGATAAGCAAGCGCATCACTGTGATGAGGCACAATGCACTTGAATAACAAGAACGTGTAAGCAAATCTGATGACCTCAATTTAAGATGGCGGCACGTTAGACACGTCACGCGGGGTGGCTCAAGGAGCAAGAACACACCACTCCATTCATGCTCTAACAAGATTCGTCACAGCCACTGAAGGACCAACGCCACGAAGTTCCGATGGACAATACCATGAACCAGAAGTCGGAGGGGTGGAGATGGAGCCTGTGAACAGCATTGTTATTTGGATCTTGGTGTTAAAGTGACAGCTTCCATGTTGTTTTCAGAACTGGTGGCTGGATGTCAGCAGCTGGGTTACACTGAGCAATGCAGAGGTTCATGGGCCTAAAATTTGGCACACAACACCACCAGGCATCCACTAAACTCTTGTTTTCAAAAACTAGCTCAAACAATTGACAAGCAGCAAATATAAATCCTAAGGTGACCTCTCCCTTTCATGATTTGATCTGCCAAGCAGTGGCAGCCATTCTCCACCCTCAGGCATACCACATGCATTCCAGACTGGTCCATGGATCCTAAAGTGGACAAAGAAACATTTTAGTGGAGAGATTCATACCTCCAATGCCGGTCTGTTATGCTATTGGCCGCCAAGGAAACCTGCAGTTCATGGTAAGCCAACATTGCAGAGCTCAATGTCTGCTGTTTATTACATTGACTTGCACAGTAAGTAAGTGCCCTTAACTCTCCTCACTGAAGATGAGAGACGAGAAACAAAAACAAAACCTGACCATTTTCGCCTTGTTGATACTAATCTCAGCCAATATACACAAATTCAATATGTGGTACGGTGTCTATTCCAGTTAAGAATTGCTGAGCAAAATTCAGTTTTTAATTCTCTAATTTTCATTGTTTTCAAACACTACCGCAGTATGACTACTGAGCATCAGATGCTGCACCATCAAAGGCAGTTCTTTTATGGATTTTAGAAAAGAGGCTCAGAATTACTAACGCCTGCATTGCCAATGTGTCACACAATGTGACGTAAGGGCTTCAGTGGTATTTACTAAGCCACACAAAGCCACAGGAAGGTGTCCCTTACTGCACAAAAACAATCATGCCCTGTAATGCAGGCACTCTTGCACCATGGCGCAAGGGCGCCTGCGTTGGGAATGGGCAGCACATAGTATGTAAGTGCAGAGAGAGAGCAAACATGTGCCATATCTTAGTAAATATGTTGCATTACTGTTCTCTACATTTGACACAGTGCAGCAAGTTAACTTGCTGTGATGAGTCAAATGTTAGTAGATCTGCATCCAAAAGTCTTAGCATGCCCAATAAGATTTGAACTTGTAAGAAATATTTATTTCTGAAAGGTCTTGGGAACAGGTGTGTTAGCCCACTATTTAATTTTATTAGCTTAGTAGCAGAGGGCGGTGCAAAAGACACATAAGCAACATCAATCAGAGTACATGCTGAGAATCTTTTCATGGCAGAGTGAATTTTCTTTTTTTGTTTAATCAGCAGACTGTGACATGTTTTCCATCAAAATGGGCTGGGAGTGTGCAGGAGCTTAGTAACACCACAGCACCCTTTTCTGCCTCTGTCCTAGTGCTTTACCCACTCTGTAGTTTCATCCTGGAAAGTACATGTCATACACTTATGGAGAAAAAAAAAGTAAAAAGCGCAGACAGCTGGTAACACGTGAGTGCCTGTGCCATCCCACCCCATACATCTCAGCCTTCTGCGAGAAGGTGGGTAGGTTGGCAGCAGGCAGAACAGTGGAAGGCGCTGCCACAGGGGAGTCACCAGGGCCGTATTGGCAGTATCGGGCACTGGAAGTTTTTCCGGTTGGCCGGAAGGGTGGGTGATGGTTTTCAAGAAGTGGGGGTTGGTTTTGTTAGTGGGGACTGGTTTTGCCAAAGTTATTAGCATCACAAAAACCTATTTTCTATATAAATGTTGACCTAATTATGACTACCCAGTGGTGTATAAGATAGCAGTGAGTGGCATGGCACCTTCCAGGGAGCCACTGTATGTTAGTCAATGCTCACAATGTCCTTCTATAATTTAAAAGGCAAACAATGCTGTAATGTGCCCTAATTATACCCAAATGACAGTCAAAGCCCATAATGATACTGTAGTGCTGCATACACCAGCCAATGCCATGCTGTGCCCTTGTTTCACCATCTAACAATCAGTGACCCAGATGTCCCTCTCTTGTCCACATAGACCTCAGAGACCCTTCCTTCTCAAGCATGGGGGGGGGGAGCCTGAGATTGCAGGACTAATTGCAACAAATGCATGTGGGTATGGGCAAGGCAGGGGGCACCAGCTCAAAATGAATTCTGATAAGAGTGATATCAAAGTCATGGGGGTCAGACATATCAGACCTCTGTCACTCCACTTTCTGGCCCTCTCACATGGATGCATGCCCTACTCTGGCATATATGGTCTTTATATTTAAGAGCAATCTGTCACCGAGGCCCTAGTTAAAGTTAAGGGCACTTACTGTGTCTCCTCTTCTTGTGTTTTTTCACTTTGGTGCTCTGCGCAAGGCACTTTCTTAGCTAGACGGTGATGGGCGTGCCTCAGTGTGGGCAGCTCCTACCTCATTTATGGGAATTAATATGAGCTTAATTTCTGGGCTTCAAATTAAATACACTGGGCAGAATTGAGCTTCCCACTTGGTTCAATGCTCGCTGGTTTGCTCATGCCTCGCTGTCCAGCCTTCATTTGCTTCCCACTGGAAAAGTGGTCCGCTTTAAAGTGCTATGAACTGTACAGTATGTATTCTATGTATAAATTGTGTATAAGATCTTTAACAGTAACATGTATTTCTTTCAATCCATGCAGTTTGATTTATATTAATTTGTCACCATCGCTATTTTTGTGATCGGGTCCCATTTGTAGTAGATTCACACTTGTTTCTGGAAATATTTCTTATATAGCGCCAAGCTGGTTTATTGTGTGAGTAGTAGAATTTGCAAAACCGCAGTATTACACAGTAATAATTTAACTCTTGAACAATTACTATGAACAAATTGGTGTCTAACGTATATAACTAGAGAATGGATTGCTCACATGTAAGTCTGGGTTGCAGACCCTTTGGGCCCGATTCACAGAACTAGTTTAAGACAAAATCCTAAACTTACTACTTTTGGTATTCACAGAAGTTAGGATTTTGTCTTAAATTTGTCTTAAGACAGACTAAGACAGACTTAAGACAAAATCCTAACTTAGGGGTCGATTATGATTGCGGTGATTCTGCATCCACCGGGCCGGTGGAAGCCACTGCCAGCCCGGAGGATGCGGAATCACCGCTGTGGACCTTCAAAACACCCACCGCCAGATTATGATGGCGGTGGGATCAGCAGCGGACGGCAGGTCCGTCCGCCGCTGATCCGCGGGGTGTTGGCCGCAATTTGGTGGCGGTGTCTGCAAGACACCGCCAGCCAAATTACGATGGGTTTGAAAACATGCTTTTCCGCGGCGGACTTACCGCCGTGGAAAAGCATGTGGACAAAAGCTTCTGGGGGGCCCTTGTGGGCCCCCAGGGTGTCGGGGGTGGGGGTGCACATGGGGGGTACCTATGGTACCCCCCTGCATTTGCATGTACAAAGCGGCAGGCACCGTGCGGTGCCTGCCGCTTTGTGCATGAAAATGCAAAGCATACATATTTAACCTTGCGGCGGGTGCTGCTTAAAGCAGCACCCGCCGCAATGTTAAATATACAGGATGTGACCGCCAGGGTGCCGGTCACATCCTAATTCCAATGGAGGGAACGCCGCTGCCCCTGCGGACGGTCCCTCCACCTCGGGGGTGGCAGACGGACGCAAGTCTGTCCGCCATCCTAATCGACGTCTTAAGGTTGTCTTAAGACAAACTTAAGACACAATCCTAACTTCTGTGAATACCAAAAGTAGAAAGTTTAGGATTTTGTCTTAAGTTAGTTCTGTGAATCGGGCCCTGAATCTGGAAAATCTGGGCTTTGTTCATGCACTTCAAGCCACCAAAATGCCAGGGGTAGCACAAGTGACATTGCATGCCATCTGACCTTCACTTTCACACAAACAAACACCTGTTTCACACACACACACATTCACACTTACACATACACTCTCACATAAACACTCTCACCTGCAAGCATGCATCCAACATACATTTAAAAGTATTTTTTATTTACCCCAGCTGCCAGGGAGGGTCATATGTCAGCTAATTGAACTCCATTTTTATTACACTAATAGTGAAAAATATAATATACATATATATTATCCACAATTAGTGTAATGAAATAATTTACAGACTACAAGGAGAGTGCAGCCCCAACTGACGTCAATAAGAACAAGCTGATACTTTGTTCCTAGCACTGATTTTGCCACTGATTTTGCCACGTCTGAGGCCAAGGGTCGCAAGAGCAGTGCCAGGGGTTGCAAGGGACAAGCCAGGGGTCGAAGCTGCAACCCCTGGCAACCCTAAATGATGTCCATGGCTTTGATCCCAACTTCCCATGTGAGCAAAATATTGACCCTGAGCCAACTATTTTGCTTCACTCACGTTCTTACTCACTTCAGTGTGGTGCTGCAGCTAGCGTTGCCCCTGGCAACGGAAGTAAAGATTTTGTGCCCAATTCACAAAGGGCCTTCGCACTCATGGTAGAGGACTCACAGTCGTGGCGGGGGGCCTCACTTGTGGTGGGACCTTAAACTTAAGTGAAACATGATTAGATTCCATAAGGAATAGGTTACCTCTCTGTGAAGCAATGTATTTGCACCTAAGGAAGCCAAAGAAATTCACGAGTCACATAACCATTGAACACTGACAAGCTTCTGGACATAACAAAGACTGAACATCTGTTAGATCCCAGCACTTGGATCTCTATCCCTCTGACTAGAAGGAAAAGAAAAGACCCTCTGGTGACGTCTCCAAGAAGTGCTCAGAAGCAACTCTTCCATCACGGCTTCTTATTACGACTGGAAATTTCCTTGTTAGAAACATAGGAATGACCCTACTAAATGCCGTAACAATACATTTTATAATAATTAAGTCTCCCAGTTTCCCATTTTTATTGGTTTTTACATGTAAATAAAGACAGAACACTATAGGCTTGGTTTGGTGTTTTGCAGACAGAGTACTAGGCAGAAATGTGATTGACTGCCTTGTTCACCAAACTCTTGGTCAACCCACCCCATTTAGAGTCAGGAGGGTCACCAGCTTTCCATCAGTGCTACCCCCATTGACTCCATTACCAGAACGCTTACTCCGAAGCATAACAGAGTGCTGGTCATCAGAGTAAGGACATCACCCCCCCCCACCCCCCAACCCTTATTTTAGGGCTGGCGGTCTGATGTCCTTTGTTTCAGTCTGTCACCTCCACAGAAAATATGGAAGAGACCAACATAAAAATAAAAATAATGATCCCAAAACCAAGTAAAAAACTCCCTGGATATCGGAGTCATTTTTTATTTGATATCCCAAAATAAACTATTACTGTGGGCGTTTGATTTGAAAAATAAAAAGGCAAAAAGTTTGGTAAACTTTTGGTTCCTTTCAGAGGAACCTCCAAAGTGATGCTCGACCAGTGGCGATCTCTTAATATTGAGGTCCCCTGTATGGCAGGGTGGCAGACCTGATGTCCTCCTCCGCCCGATGGACAGAGTAAATAACATCAAAGTATAAACCAGGCCCTGAACCTTTATCTATATTTATTTATAAAACAGGAAAATCCCCTAAATTGATAGTTTTATTAAGTTGACTATGAGTGCTATCAGTCAAGACAGTCAGGCCACAACCTGTGCAGATTGTTATCATGTGAAGTAAAAATTGGAAAGGATTTCCTTAAATGACAGTAAATGTGCACATATGTGTCACCGTAAAGCTATCATTTTCTTATGACTCAGTTGGTGCAATATAAAAGACTGCTTACAGTACTAAATCCTGACAAGTTTTCAAGTGTGAGTGCACTACTCCCAATAGAAGAAATTCTGGAAAACACTTGTTGCCACTTTATTCTTTCAGAATTCAAATTATATGTAAGATAAACAAGAAAATATGGATGTATACATATGGAAATGTAAAAAAATAAATACTATAAAACAAAACAACAATCAGCTAATCACTGGAGAATAGGCCGAGCTCAACAAGAACTACAACTGGTTCCTAACCTAAATTTGAATTTGTAAAAACAAATATTTGGAGTCTGCTCCATCTTGTTCACTCAACCTTAACTCTTCAGCACCATATCTTAGCATTCCAGCCACCCCCTTCTACTATGGCACCCACAATCCATTCTACTGCACATACATTTGGATTAAGATATAGTTTAATTATACTCTTCGCTACAGACTTGCAAATAACATAATATTTGGATGACTGTGTGTCTTAAATCTCCACTCTACTGTGGACCTCCTGCAAAGGTCGCTCTGTTTTCTTATGCAAAGATACCTGCTCCTTTATAAAGCGCTTTACTACCATATTAGGTCTGGAAGGCAATATAAAAAATGCAAATAGTTAAATAAAAACATAAGCAAAATGGGCTGTCAAACTAACAAGCAAACTACGAAATGGAGTAGAGACACTTAAAGACACATTTGAAATTTTACAACCCATTTCCACCAACGTCAGAATCAGTCCCTCTGACTTAATTAAACTTATTGATGGATCGTACAGCATTTCTGCTCTTGAGTTATTTTCAAAATTTGTCACTCACCTCAGTCTTGTAGATTTAACTTAATGTTGGATTAAAATATGTACATGCTTGCGCACTGTGCAAAGATGGCGTAGATGCTGAAGGAAGCTGATCTTTGCAACTTGGGTGCCCCCCACCAATCAGAAAACCCAATCTTCTGAAGAATTTGTCTTTCTCAATGAAAGTTTGACTTGAGTCACTTCTTAAAAGTCTTGATCTACACAATCAGATAACACAGAGATAACACCAGTACCCAATGAGGCTGTGTCTTAAACCTGACACAACAGGAACTTGTTCAACCACTTTTGTGACTGATTGTGAAATGGGGCTAAACAATGTCTACTTACTTGTAAATCAATTCCGAAGAACTGAAGCAATAACAATTGCAAACATTTTATGAGATAAGAATAAAGATGACTGAAGAAAAATGTGGCAAGCAATGAAAATGAATTGATAATGAAGGTTATGTTTAATACTTCATTTCACTAAGTTACTAAAATACCGCGAGGTATGACAGCATTTTCTTTTTACTTTCAAACAAGTGTATGTATATAAACATTAAATATAGCTTTGGGATGGTATGCTTAGATTTTTAAGACCAGAATGTATTTTCCTGGAAATTATTTGTTTTTCATGAATTTATTTTTTTCCACATTTTGGAAATTCTGTGACATAGAGAAGCATTAGCCTAGCGTCACCAGGATGGTGGCCTCCATTTTGGATTTTTGAGTAATCGAGACGATATCAATAAGATTATTAGGCTACTAACATGACAGATGATATGTTTTTTCTTCCAAGGTGAATCTTTGCATGTGCATGCTACCCTGTTTCGCCCACTTTTGTTGCAGAATTACCCTTTGGTGGGCTTGGTAGCAGGCACGCTACAGCTCTTTTGAAAGACAATCAACGCCATCTTAAGTTTGTTCCACCTCCTCAATTTTGTATTAGGCTGTAAGATAAAAATTAATAAATCATAAACTGTCCCTTTTCCTGACATTACAGATTATGTTTTTCTTCCAAAGTGAATCTTTGCATGTGCATGCTACCCTGTTTCACCCACCTTATTTTTTTGTCGCAGTGATCCATTTGGTGGGTTTGGTAGCAGGGCACGCTACAGCACGTTTGAAAGACAATTGACGCCATCTTAAGTTTGTTTCACCTCCTCAAATTTGTATTAAGCTCACAGATAAAAATTAATAAATCAACAGCTGTCCCTTTTCCTTAACTGACATTCAGCAGTTACATTATATATTTTTTGGCCCGGCTTTTTTGTTTACTGTGATAAGTTGAAAACATTTTTATTGTAGTTCGCTGAAATGTTTCTAACTATGCCTGAGTCATATTAATGCTGTCAGAAGGGTGCACATTTCTTCTCCTTTTAAATCTGATATGTTAACCTCTGTTTTGGACCACTTGCAGTTTCTAAAATCAGCCCTGCTTTTGAATTATTTTACTGAAAACTTGTAAATATGACATTCATGGCCGGACTGGCAACTCAGGCATAATCCAGTGGGGTGTAGGCCAGAGGCTGGTTTCAGAGAAGGAAGAGCTGCCATCTCCCATGCCCCAACGGCCTGGTTCTAGTTGTGGCATCCTGTAGTGAGAGGCTAGTGTAAACATTTCTGCCAGGGTTGATGACTGTTTCCAGTAGTAGTTAGAGTAGAGATCAATGATTTTTAGTTTTGACAGAGTTAAGGCAGTTGCAGGTGTCAAAAGGACACCCTGTTGCACCCCTGAAATGTACATGTGTGCCTATGTGGCACTCATACATTCCCTAAGGGCATGTATGTGCGGCCACATGGCACTTTGAAAAATGCAAATAAGTGAATTTTTCAAAGAAACGCAAATGACCACCAACTTGAAGTTGGTGGTAATTTGCGATTCCTTAAGGCCAAATTGCACTTTTTCTGTGCTTTTTACATTGCATTTAAGAAATAGCAATTTGCGATTCCTTAAATGCAATCGCAAACGCCAAAATTCTGCGAATTTCGGCGTTTGCGATTGCAATTTGGAATGATACGTAAGGCCCCAAAAGACACATTTGAAATTTTGCAACCCATTTACAACACAGTCAGACTCAGTACCTCAGACTGAATTAAACTTATTGATGGATCGAACAGCATTTCTGCTCTTCAGTTTTCAATATTTGTCACTCACCTCAGTCTTGTAGATTTCTCTTAATGTTCCATTAAAATATTTACATGCTCGCGCGATGTGCAAAGATGGCATAGATGCTGAAGGAAGCTGATCTTTGCAACTTGGGTGCCCCTTAGCAATCAGAAGACCCAATTTTCTGAAGAATTTGTCTTTCTCAATGAAAATTTGAAGTGAGTCACTTCTTAAAAGTCTTGATTTACACAATCAGATAACACAAAGATAACACCACTACCCAACGAGGCTGTATCTTAAGCCTGACACAACAGGAAGTTGTTCAACCACTTTTGTGACTGATTATTAAATTGGGCTCAACAATATCTATTTACTTGTAAATCAATTCTGAAAAACTGAAGCAATACCAATTGCAAATATTTTATGAGATAAGAATAAAGAAGAGAAATGTGGCAAGCAATGAAAATGAATTGATAATAAAGGTTATGTTTAATACTTCATTTCACTAAGTTACTAAAATACCACGAGGCATGACAGCATTTTCTTTTTACTTTCAAACAAGTGTATGTACATAAGGATTAAATTTAGCTTTGGGATAGTGTGTTTAGATTTTTGAGACCAGAATGTATTTTCCTGGAAATCATTTGTTTTTCATGAATTGTTTTTTTCACATTTTGGAAATTCTGTGACATGGAGAAGCATTAGTCTGGGGTCACCAGAATGGTGGCCTCCAATTTGGATTTTCGAGTAATCGAGACAGTAGCAACAAGATTCTTAGGCTACTAACATTACAGATTACATGTTTTTCTTTCAAAGTGAATCTTTGCATGTGCATGCTACCCTGTTTCACCCACCTTATATTTTTGTCGCAGTGATCCATTTGGTGGGCTTGGTAGCAGGGCACTCTACAGCACGTTTGAAAGACAATCGACGCCATCTTAAGTTTGTTTCACCTCCTCAAATTTATATTAAGCTGTCAGTTAAAAATTAATAAATCAACAGCTGTCCCTTTTCCTTAACTGACATTCAGCAGTTACACTATATTTTTTTCTGGCCCAGCTTTTTGTTTACTGTGGACAGTTGAGAACATTTTTATTTGTAGTTCCCTGAAATGTTTCTAACTATGCCTGAGTCATATTAATGCTGTCAGAAGCGTGCACACTTCTCCTTTTAAATCTGACATGTTAACCTCTGTTTCTGACCACTTGCAGTTTCTAAAATCAAGCCCTGCTTTTGAATTCTTTTACTGAAAACTTGTAAATGTGACATCCATGGCCGGACTGGCTACTCAGGCATATTCCAGTGGGCTGCAGGCCAGAGGCTGGTTTCAGAGTAGGATGGGCTGCCATCTCCCATGCCCCAACAGCCTGGTTCTAGTTGTGGCATCCTGCAGTCAGGGGCTAGTGCTAGTTGATTACTGTTTCCAGATTGGCCATGCTGCCATCTTGGATTGTGACCTGGGGCAATTAGCATTCCATTCCCTGGCCCTAGAATTGATTGGTAAGGAGCTAGAAGCTAATTTGGAGTATGGAGACAGGTTAGCCCATCTCAAATGTGCCAGATATACCATCCACCTTATTACAAACGCCATGAGTACTTTTCCTCTGCAGAGACAGTGAATGAAACAATTGAACACAAGATATTTCAGTGTTTCGGAGGGGGATACGGAGAGGCAGAGTAGTAGTTAGAGTAGAGATCAATGATTTTTTGTTTGACAGAGTTAATGCTGTCAGAAGCGTGCATGCTTCTTCTCCTTTTAAATCTGATATGTTAACCTCTTTTTTGACAATCAAGAACTATGTGGAGATGGCGGCACTCGTGGTAGGAAATGTTCATCAATGTAAGTAATGTAAACTGAGTTATTAGTCTTTTAGGGTGCCAGGAAATAGTCCCTTCCGGCCGGTAGGGACTGTAACTTGTACTGAAAAAAGGGGGAGTGCAGGGACTGCCTGCACTGTTTCCAAAAGGCACTCCGATGTTCACTGGACTTAATTCTACTTATAGTCGAAGAACTCTCAAAAGTCATCGATAATTTGGATAAAGAAATAACACAAATTTCTCGCAATCTCGAAAACAACATGCCAAAAGAAGACCTTATTAAAGCTCTCGCTGACATCAATATCCAACTTGATAAGTATACTAAAGAGATAAATGACAGAAAAATCAGAAAATACAAACGTGACACCATGGACTATAAACTGGGGGAGGTTTATAGTTGGGCAGAAGTCTATGCCCAACGCAGACAACAAAAACCTTATAGTAATCCGTCTTCAGACGAAGGAAGTTCCACTGATGGCTCCTCTTCACAAAGAGGTAACACCAACCACGGAAGACCATTCAGAACTACCGCACCACCGAAACCATCTGACAATGTTCCCCAAACCACGGCTTCAACATCTG
This sequence comes from Lissotriton vulgaris, assembly GCF_964263255.1. Taxonomy (NCBI): domain Eukaryota; kingdom Metazoa; phylum Chordata; class Amphibia; order Caudata; family Salamandridae; genus Lissotriton; species Lissotriton vulgaris. The sequence continues at coordinate 94,566,388 of NC_141698.1, forward strand.
GTGTTCCTTTTTTAGAAACAGGCCAAACTGTCAACGTCGAACCAGGCGGAGCAGAAGCCGCAAGAGAAAAAACAACACCGATCGCCCAGGCACCAGGAGCAAAAAACCCTCGTGATCAATATATCTAGAACGAATTTATCTCAACTACAATTGTCTACTCTTGAACGTGGAACTACTTTCGTTCCAACATACAACACCTCTGAATTGGAAACTGAGATAAGCTTATATAAATTCATGCGGACCTTAAGACTTCGACACTTCTTTTCCAACGTGTGTCCTCCCACAAGTACACCTGTACAACATGTATGCAAAGATCTAAGAAGCAAAAGCACATTCATGGCTCCAGTAAGCCACAAAATATTTGACTCTTTTGAAACAATTACTTTGAACTCCATCAGAGAAAATTTCAAAAAACCCAATCCGAAGTACAACAACTTCAAACTCAAGGAATCGAGAGCACTTAATCAAATTGTCAACAATCCAGACATCACGTGCAGTAAAGCGGACAAGGGGGGTGCACTTGTTATCATGGACAGTGATTTCTACAACACAAGTGTAAGTGACCATGTCAGTGACATGAACCTGTACATGAAACTACCCAGTGATCCAACTGGAGTTTTTGCCAGTACACTCAAAGCCATTCTTGATAAAGCTCTAACAATGGGAACGATTACGGACAAGGACTACAAATATCTCACACAATCCCATCCAAAATGTCCTAGCATACATATGCTTCCTAAAATTCATAAAAACTTGTACCATCCACCGTTCCGTCCCATAGTTTCAACAAAACACTCTATCCATGAGCCCACCGGCAAGTTCATTGATTTATACCTACAAGACATTGTTAAATCCATGTCAACTTACTTACGTGACACAACTGACTTTCTGAACCGTCTCCAACAGGTCACCATGGAACCCGACAAACTATACACTTTGGTTACCATTGATGTATGTGCTCTGTACACATCGATTCCACATAATAGGGTCATTGAAGCCATTGAATCCTTCTTACTCAATCATCCGATCGATGACGATTTGAAAGTTCTGATACTCGAACTCATACAGTTTACCCTGTACCACAGTTACTTTTCCTTCAACAATGAGTACTATCTTCAACTCGTTGGAACATCAATGGGAAATTGTGCTGCTCCCAGCTATGCGAACTTAAACACTCTGGATGACCACATAAAGTTCACACATACCATCAGTCCCCACAGTTTACCATTCCTGGATGTACAGGTGACACTACTGGATAACAAACTTACAACCAACCTATTTGTTAAAGCCACGGATAGGAATAACGCTCTAATGTTCACTAGCTGTCATCCCATCCCGCTCAAAACGCATTTGCCATACTCTCAGCTATTAAGGGCCAAAAGGATTTGTTCAGAACCAGAAGCCTATGAAAAATCGGAAGAAAAGATACTCCAGAGATACAGAGATAGGAGATATCCTGAGGTTACACTGCAAGCAGCTAAAAATCATGTAGCCACCAAAACTCAGTCAGATCTCCTAACCACACACATCAGACCTACCGGTGAACAAAGACCTGTCTTTGTATCTAAATATTCGACAAGAAGCAGGGCAATTAAGAACATCATCCTAAAGAGTTGGGATATGATCCGTTTTGAACCAGACTTTCAGGGCATTTTTAACAGCAGACCACTTTTTGCATACCAGAGAGCTAAAAACATCAAAAACATTCTTGAGACTGAACCCGTGGATCCTTCTACAAACTACTCAGGCACAATACCGTGCCTCAACTGTAGCCATTGCCACAATATAATTTCCGGTAACATCTTAAACCATCCATCATCAGGAAAAGCCATCAAATTACGGACCAACGCTACTTGTGACTCCAAAAACGTAGTGTATCTACTCAAATGTCCCTGCGGACTGCCTTATGTAGGCAAAACTGAACGAAAGATCAAAGTTCGCTTGACCGAGCACAATCAGAAACAGATCAACTAAAGCACCTTTGGCAGCTCACTTCATCACACATCAGCATAACGTGAGTCAACTGAGGTCCCTTGTATTGGAGGTTGTCCCACTGAGAACAGGCGTTGACAACAGAAAAATACTACTCCAGAGGGAAACCGTTTGGATCAAGAGACTTGATGCGTGCCAGCCTAAGGGCCTTAATGACAGACTCGAATACAGTTGCTTCTTATAATGAGTTGTTGTCCCAATGTAAACTTTCTTTCATGTCACTTTCTGCACTTACACGTCTATATTCCGCATTTCTGCTCTATATCTAGTGTTTAATCACCCTATGTCTTACACCTCTTTTATCTACCTTTCTACCTTGCTTTTACATAGTCTTTACCCTCTTTTAAGGGTCATTATCCTTGTTTCACACTTTAGCCCTCACCCGGTTATCATTTTTTCGGTTACCCTTCCCCTACCTTTGGCTTGTCCAAGTTCACTTTTCCTTCAGGGTTTACTTTACTGTCTTTCACTATTATGATCTATCTTTTTTTCTAGCTTCTTCACTATTATCATGCATAATACAGATTTATTTTCATGTTTGTGGTGGTACTTACAGTCAATGATTAATGTGATTGACCATTCCAAGATGGCCGCTACCATCGATTTATAACGTTTTTTCATATTTGTAGACATACACTATGTTTGTTCATCAAATTTACATTATGAAAGTGGAGTACAGCATTAGGCCACGGCCATCCTTATGTTTTGACTGTTCCTTTACACTATCTTTGGACTATCGGCATGCTCACAATGTTATTAACATACACGGAAGTCCGTTGTTTATTTTCACTTGTATGGCCGCGTATTTACTTCCGCGTTCGCTTGACCACATACTAACCCTCGGCAACCCCGCATGTCGTGCGTTGCTGTACTGAACACTTGGTAAGCCTTCTTTTGAGTTCTTTTGACTGCCACTTCCAAGGTCATTTAACCGAGCACATAATCGTTTCTTATCGAGTGCACGCTACTTTGGGAATTTATACACGGTAGACTGTTCCGGTGTGCCGGTTCACTAGAGGTCGTTTCAAAGCTCAGTATGCACTTAATGGGTGTTTTTTGTAATAACCCTTTCGTTATTGACACGGTCTTTTCCATTCTCACTGCGCACTTCTTTCAACTTCCTCAGCTACCTTTCAGCGTCGGAAAATACATGTTTGGAATTTTTTCATTTTTCTTGACTACACTGTACATCTCGTGGTTGCGAGCTCCCCTTCCTGATACCAGTATGTTTATTTGCAGATCTTTTGCTATCCCCTGACGAAGGGCCCCGCCCGAAATGCATAGGGATGATGCATTGATCAATGGATGTTATAAAAAGTATAATTGATATATTGCTCTACAAATGAGTCACTATGATGAAATAATATGTGACCCACTGACTAAATAAACCTTCAAAAAAGATTACTATCAACTACGCTTGTTTGAAATGCGTGAAACCTTGTGATGAAATTATAATTCAGGAGTTCATTCTCCCATCGGAGTGCCTTTTGGAAACAGTGCAGGCAGTCCCTGCACTCCCCCTTTTTTCAACCTCTTTTTTTGACCACTCACAGTTTTCTTAAATCAGCCCTGCTGTTGAATTATTTTACTGAAAGATTGTACATGTGACACTCATGGCCGGACTGGCTACTCAGGCGTATTCTAGTGGTTTCAGAGTAGGATGGGCTGCCATTTCCCATGCCCCAATGGCCTGGTTCTAGTTGTGGCATCCTGCAGTGAGAGGCTGGTGCGAACATTTCAGCCAGGGTTGGTTATTGTTTCCAGAGTGGCCATGCCGCCATCTTGGATTGTGACATGTAGCAATTAACATTCCATTCCCTGGCCCTAGAAATGATTGGTAAGGAGCTAGAGGCTGATTTGGAGTATGGAGACAGGTTAGCCCATCTCAAATGTGCCAGATATCCCGTCCGCCTTATTACAAATGACTTGAGTTCTTTTCATCTGCAGAGACAGTGAATAAGCCAATTGAGCACAAGATGCTTCAGTGTTTCGGAGGAGTCAACCGACAGACAGAGTAGTAGTTAGAGAAGAGATTAGCAATGTTTTGTTTTGGGAGAGTTAAGACTGTTGCAGACGTGAATCAGGGAGTGGTACAAATCTTGTTAGGTAGGTCGCAAGTCTATATGCAAGAGCCAAAGACGTGATAACCTGTACCTGTGGGCTGAAAGAATTGGCAGAGAGCATGGTGAGTTGGCACAATTGAGTATAGAAATATTTTCAACCTAACTCTGTGAGCTGTATCCATGAGAAAATGTAGATGTTCAATATTCAGAAAAATGAGAATGGAGACAGATAGCCAAGTGAAGATGATCTGTTGAATTCCCCATTCTAAGGTTACTTGGCAGATTGGTGTCACAAGTGAGGTCAAAGCCGTGAACTGGAATTTGGCAAGAGCGATTATCAGTGGCTAACATCTGATCCATTGTGTTTTATGCTGCCCAGGTGACTCCACATTTTGACGTTTTTCAATAGGTTCAGGGCTCTATATTTCATTTTCATTTTGTATTATTCTAAATTCAGCATTTTCAGGCTTTTGTTAAAGTGCTAGTACTAGAGGATTCCAAGAATTTGGCAGATGGAATAGGGCCACTAGTAGCCAGCAGTGATAGAAGAGGGTCACTAGAAGCCTGGAATGATAAGCAAGGGTCACTAAAAGTCCTTGTTATAGAAGAGGGTCACTAGAAACCTCAGTGATAGAGGAGACACTTGAAGCCTACAGGGATAGAAGAGGGTCATTGGAAGCTTGCTGTCATAGAAGAGGGTCACTAAAGGTCCATGGTGATAGAAGGTCACTAGAAACCAGTAGTGATTGAAAAGGGTCATTAGAAGCCTGTTTAATAAAAAGGAGTCACTAGAGGTCACTGGTGAGATTAGAGAGTCAATAGAAACCTGAGGTAATACAAGACCATCCCGAAAAGGGTCACTAGAAGCCTGCAGGATTGAAGAAGGGAGTCATTAAAACCTGCAATGATAGAAGAGGGTCACTACTGCACTGATACAAGAAACTTGTAGTGGTGGAAGTAGGTCCCTAGAAACTTGCAGTGAGAGAATAGAGCCAGTCATAGAGGAGGGTCACTAGAAACTCCCAGTGATAGAAGAGTGCCACTAGAAGCCTGAAGTGATGGAAAAGGGCCGCTAGAAGCCTGCAGCAATAGAAGAGGGTCAAAAGAAGCCTGCAGCAATAGATGGGGTCAATAGAAGCCTGCAGCGATAGAAGAGGGTTACTAGAAACCTGCAGTGTGATAAGAGCCCGCAGTGACAGAAGAGTGCCACTCGAAGCCAGCAGGGATAGAAAAGCGCCACTAGACCCATGAGTGATACAAGAGGGTCATTTGAAGCCAGCAGGGTTAGAAAAGTGCCACTAGAAGCCTGCGGCGACAGAAGAGGGCCACTTAAAGCCTGCAGCGATAGAAGGGGGTCACTAGAATCGAGTAGTGATTGAAGAGGGTCACTAGAAGCCAGCAGCAATAGAAGAGGGTCACTAGAAGTCTGCAGCAATAGAAGAGGGTCACTAGAAGCCTGTAGAGATAGAATAGGGTCCCTGTAATCCTGCAGGGAAAGAAAGTGCCATTGGAAGCCCACAGTGATAGACGAGTGCCACTAGAAGCCTGCAGTGATGGAAGAGTGCCCCTAGAAGCCTGCAGTGATGGAAGAGTGCCTCTAGAAGCTTGCAGTGATGGAAAAGGACCACTAGAAGCCCGCAGTGATAGAAGAGTGCCAATATAAAGACGCATGCAGTGATAGAATAGAGCACTAGAACCCAGCAGTCATAGAGGAGGGTCACTAGAAACCCACAGTGATAAAAGAGAGGGCCACTTGAAGCCAGCAGTCATAGAGGAGGGTCACTAGAAACCCACAGTGATAAAAGAGAGGGCCACTTGAAGCCAGCAGTCATAGAGGAGGGTCACTAGAAGCCTGCAGAGATGGAAGTGGGCAACTAGAAGCCTGCAGTGATGGAAGAAGGCCACTAGAAGCTTGCAGCGATTTAAGCTGGTCACTAGAAGCCTGCAGCAATAGAAGGGGGTCACTCGAAGTCTTAGAAGCATGCAGTGATACAAAAGTGCCACTAGAAGCCTGCAGCAATGGAAGAGGGTCCCAGAACCCTGCAGACAGAAGAGTGCCACTAGAAGCCTGCAGCAAAGGAAGAGGGTCACAAGAAGCCTCAGAAGCCTGCAGCAATAGAAGAGTGTCATTAGAAGTTTGCAGCAATAGACATGGGCCCCTAGAAGCCTGCAGCGATGGGAGAGGGTCACTAGAATCCTGCAGCATTGGAAGGGGGTCACTAGAAGCCTTAGAAGCCTGCAGTGATAGAAAAGTGCCACTAGAAGCCTGCAGCAAAGAAAGGGGTCACTAGACGCCTTAGAAGCCTACCGTGATAGAAAAGTGCCACTAGAAGCCTGCAGCAATGGCAGGGGGTCACTGGAAGCCTGCTGTGACAGAAGGGTGCCACTAGAAGCATGCAGCGATAGAAGAGTGCCACTAGAAGCATGCAGTGATAGATGAGTGCCACTAGAAGCGTGCAGACATCTTTGTACAATCCCTGCCTAACCCCTTGGTTTGCTTATCAGTGGCGTCTTTATTAAGTCAATCGTGAAAGATCAGGTGGCAGCACAATACCACTGAATGAATTTTTAAATAGTTCCTAATTATCATTGCTTTCACTTTGTTACTTTCACTTCCATACTGATATGTATAGCATTCTCTTTTTGCACTGATTGATTGATGATTTTTAAATTGTATTTATCTGTATTTTGTTGTTTTTTAAATTGTATTCATCTGCACTTATATGATCTTATATCATAACTATTGAATAAAGTAATTGACTGACTGATTGGCATGCAGAGATAGAAGAGTGCCACTAGAAGCCTGCAGCGATAGAAGAGGGTCACTAGACGCCTACAGTGATAGATGACGGTCACTCAAAGCTCGCAGCGACAGATAAAATGTAAATTGATACTTGTATAGCGCACTACTCACCTGCAAGGGTCTCAAGGAGCTAGAAGATAGAAGAGTGCCATTAGAAGCCAGCACGATAGAAGAGGGCCTCTAGAAGACAGCAGTGATAGAATAGAGCCACTAAAAGCCAGCTGTGATAGAAGAGTGCCCATAACATTCTGCAGTGATGGAAAAGGGCCACAAGAAAGAAGCATGCAGTGATAGAATAGAGCACTAGAACCCAGCAGTCATAGATTAGGGTCACTAGAAACCCGCAGTGATAAAAGAGAGTGCCACTAGAAGCCAGCTCTCATTGTGAAGACTCACTTGAAGCCTGCAAAGATAGAAGAGTGTCATTAGATGTTTGCAGCAATAAAAGTGGGCCACTAGCAGCGTGCAGCAATGGAAGAAGGTCATAAGAAGCTTGCAGCAATTGAAGAGGGTCCCTAGAAGACTGCAGTGATAGAAAAGTTCCACTAGAAGCCTGCAGCAATGGAAGGGCGTCACTAGAAGCCTTAGAAGCCTGCAGCGATAAATGAGTGCCATTAGAAGTGTGCAGCGATAGAAGTGGGCCTCTAGACACCTGCAGCGATGGAAGAGGGTCACTAGAAGCCTGCAGCGATTGAAAAGGGTCACTGGTCACTAGAAGCCTGCAGCAACGTAAGGGGGTCACTAGAAGCCTTAGAAGCCTGCAGCAATAGAAGAGTGTCATTAGAAGCCTGCACCAATAGAAGAGGCAGCGATACAAGAGTGTCACTAGAAGCATGTGGCAATATAAGAGGGTCACTAGAAGCCTGCAGCGATAGAAGAGTGTCACCAGAAGCCAGAAGTGATAAAAGAGGGTCAATAGAAGCCTGCAGTGATAGAAGAGGGTCACTAGAAGCCTGAGGTCATAGACGAGTGTCACTAGAAGCCTGTGGCAATAAAGAATGTCACTAGAAGCCTGCAGCAATAGAAGAGACTCACTAGAAGCATGCAGCGATAGAAAAGTGTCACTAGAAGCATGTGGTACTAGAAGAGGGTCACTAGAAGCCTGCAGCGATAGAAGAGGGTCAGTAGAAGCCTGCAGCGATAGAAGAGGGTCACTAGAAGCATGTGGCAATAGAAGAGTTACACTAAAAGCATGAAGCCAACAGTGATAAAAGAGGGTCAATAGAAGCCTGCATTGATAAAAGAGGGTCACTAGAAGCCTACGGCAATAGAAGAGTGTCATTAGAAGCCAACAGTGATAGAACAATGCCACTAGCAGCCAGCAGTGAGATAACAGTGCCTGAAGCGATAGAAGAGGTTCACTATCAACCTGCAGCAATAGAAGAGATCCACTAAAATTCTGCAGCGATAAAAGAGTGTCACTAGAAGCCTGCAGCAATGGAAGGGGGGCACTAGAAGCCTTGGAAGCCTGCAGCGATAGAAGAGTGTCATTAGAAGCCTGCACCAATAGAAGATGGTCACTAGAAGCCTGTGGCAATGGAAGAGGGTCTCTAGAAGCCTGCAGCAACAGAAGAGGGTCACTAGAAGCCTGCAGTGAGAAAAGAGGGTCACTAGAAGCCTGAGGTCATAGGAGAGGGTCACTAGAAGCCCTGTAGCAATAAATAATGTCACTAGAAGCCTGCAGCGATATTAGAGGGTCACTAGCAGCCTGCAGTGACATGAGAGGGTCACTAGAAGCCAGCAGGAATGGAATGGGGTCACTAGAAGCCTTAAAAGCCTGCTGCGTTAGAAGAGTGTCACTAGAAGCCTGTAGTGATACAAGAGTGTCACTAGAAGCCTGCAGCAATAGAAGAGTGTCGCTAGAAGCCTGCACCAATAGAAGAGTGTCACTAGAATCCTGTAGTGATACAAGAGTGTCACTAGAAGCATGTGGTACTAGAAGAGGGTCACTAGAAGCCTGCAGCAATAGAAGAGAGATACTAGAAACCTTCTGCTTCAGTGATAGGAAAGGGTCGCCAGGGAACTCCAGTGCCAATGCCTCACTGCCACAACTTTATTAAAACCACAAAGGTTACAGTAAACCCCCCTGAGGCCCTGATTACTGGTTATGCAGAACATGGTGGGTATTTACCACACCTGGTAAACACAGGTATCCCAGGGTAATGGTAAATATCTCTAGGTGTGGACAATATATCATATTCTAAGTTTTGCACTTGGAAACAAAGTATAACGTGCAGACTCAGTATTAAACACACTGAAGTTAATATTGCCTTTTTTTCCAAACTTCTTCACTGATGAATTTTGTCCTTCTGGAACCTTTCAGTGAAAGCTGTGAGGGTCTCTAAGTCATCACACAACCCTGATCTCTGAAAACTCTTGTTTGTACCTGGAGCAGAACTGACCCTGATCTTGGAATGGGGGCCAAGCATGGCAGTGAGTGTGCAAAGTAAGTCAACTCTTTCCACGGGAGGCGTGGGGAGGGGTGTCTTCTGCTTAGGAAGATTTTGGAAATAAAGGGTCAACACTGTAATTTAAAGCACATTGTTTTAGATGCTTTGGATGTAAAGGTCAAGGAATATAATTAATTCTGTTAAATTAATTGAGTATTTCAAGTTACTCAAAAGTACACAGAAGCATTATTTCTCTGAAGCAGCAAATACCTATATGCGCCCATCAGAAAATGAATTGCCCAGGGCAAACTCAGGAGGCGAATCTGAAAGATGTTTGTGCCACAGGAGAAGAGTGCAAATCATGTGACAGGGAAACGAATAAAAATGACACCAGTTTTGAATACTGTGTCAGAAATTACAAGAGAAGCCACAGTTTCATACCAGTATATAACATATAAACAACATTGCTGTCGCCATGCCAAAGGGCTGACAATATATATATGTGTGGTGTTATAATTGCAGATTCCGGGTAGTAATACATAGTGTGGCTTCATATTTCATGATGCTGCGAATATTCTCACAGTGCTTCTGTAATTAAGAACAGTATATATAGTTAATGTGAATTAATAATGAGAAACCTTTTAATAACAAAGAATTCATCGTTTTTTTCCATGCATTTTGAATTACATGTTAATAGGCAGATTTATTTTTCAGATGTTACAGCCTTTCTGACTGTGTCTGAAATGGGGACATTTCTCGTCATTTGGCCTAAGCTGTGCGATGCTCTGTATCCCTCTAACACAGAGTAGCAGCGACCCCTGCTGACTAATAATAATTAGCAGGTTGCATCTAATCACGATGCAATGCCAGAATTGCAAACTTTAAAGATTATTCCAGTAAAGAAAAAAACAGTTGTATATCCCATGCTCCATGTAAATATATATTTTTTTATACAATAAAAATTACAGAAATCAAAGAAAAAAACAGTTTTCTCTACTCAGTCTCATTTCACTGACAATCTGCAACAGGCCCAGCTCCAGGAATTGTTATTTAGGTGGACCAAGGGTGCATTCAGGTGGGCCACTGTGGGCCCAATCTGTCGCTTCTGGAGGTAGCCTACAAACCCTAGATTACATCATATCTACTTGCAAACAGTCACCCCGATACAACTGATCGATTCTCTGTGCAAACAGTGCATTTGGAGAGTTATTTGAAAGTAAGAGAGAAGAAGGGGTGCAAACTTGGTCACATCAAGAAAATGAGGTGATGAGGGAACCAAGATAGAAATGCCTTTGATAAATTCAATGTTCTGCTGGGAGAATCTCGTCTTAATTTCAGCTATTGCTCTGTCTTGAATGTTCAAGATGGGCTGCCTGAGAACTTGTTGCTAAGAAAAGGAAGTGTCATCTGCAGTTTGTCCAACTGTTGAAAGTACCAATGAATCTGCAAATCGGCAGTTGAGAGTCCTCTTCCTTTTTGGTCCATAATTTAAATGTTTGATTTTGCCTAACACCTCATCAGAAGAGTGGTACTTGGTAGAAAACATTGGATCTGCACGCATTGCTGTCAGGGCGCTAAGTGTGGACTGTACAACTTATAGTTCAAAAGACACATTTGTTTGCTGTGTCTGAAACACAGCATTAGCCGGTTTTAAAGCTAAAAGTAGATCTTTTAAAAATGTCCCAGTAAGATTAACGTTTTTCCTTTGAATATGAGGTAGCAAACCACATTCTTCTGCCTTCAACTCAGATGCAGCATTGTCATCATGATAGAGGTCTGATATAAGATCAGAAATGGTGTCAATGTTTTCAACCGCACATTTTTTTAACCTCATAATGGCTGATCCATTGAATCTCAAGAAGACGTTTGAGAGCTGTTCCATTATATCGTTGACTCATAATGATGATGAAAGAAATTGTACAGCATATTACAAAGATCAAGGAATCCCTATGCCTTGGTTCACTTTGGATGGCATGTATGACAAGATGAAGCTGATAATTGTAACAGTGTATGTAAGGAATACATTGATCTAATCTTCTCTGCATCACAGCCTGAACATCGCCATTGCATCCACTCATCACTGATGCTCCAACATACCACTGACTTAAAATGTCTTCTGGATTGAACTCACCGGCAACTATCCAATCAGCTATATATTCAGCATCCAATTGTTCCATTGTAAAAGACAAATGAAATGCTCCTCAGGCTCGTCTTTGATAACAAAACGCACCACGAGGGACAGATTTTCAATGTTACATGTATCACAGGTGCAATCGCTTTTAATACAAAAACTTTTTGAATCATAACTTTTGTACTGCTTTTTCGCTTGTGAGGGAACCATGCCAGTTAAAGTATCTATTACTTCGTTTTGGATATATTTAGATGTATATTTTTGCATTTAGGGAAATAGAGTGTATCATTCCAGCTAGCTTTTTACCTTTTTCAGAGTGTATTGGAAAAGCTTTAAAAATAAATCACTTGTTGAATCAAAAACATCTTCTGTGTTACCATGCAGCGGAAGCTCATAAACAACAAGAAAATGAATGACTTCTCCAATGCTTTTTAAGTAATATATTTCCACCCAGGTGCGACAGAGGGGTATCTTAATCTTTTCACAATTCAGGTTGCCATTGTAACTTCAAGACATTTGTACAAAGCACAATGTCATTCAATAATACAATGCCTCTGGGCAGTTGAATCATGACTCTCACAAAAACAGGAGCCAAGGGGGAAACAGAGACATGCCGCCCCCCACTCAAAAGTCTCTATTACAATAATGGCCCGCTCCTCATTAGCTCAAAGGCTGAACAAGTGGAAAAAAGGTTTATTTATGCGGTAGAGAAATTATTTAGCTTCTATCCACAGTTTTACACACCGTTGTAATGTTCAATCTGGCAACGTTGCCAGCATGTGTGTGTGTATGTCAGTGTCACCACTTTACTACATGTGTGTCCTCCCATCCAAGCGTGAAAAAAGGGGAGGGGAGATTGACAGTGTCTCACGGAAGCAACACCAAGGAGAGGATTGTATCAGACTGGTACTCGCCTGATTCCTCACTTCTCATCATCGACTACTGTCAACCTTTTAAAGAAAAATGGGAGAAAAACCAACATAAAGAAAGTGCATATAGGTCCAACAACCATGTGGTGTTGTGAGTGCTAGAAACCCAATGTGATATTTTTGTGCCCAATTACGTGAAAAAACAACAAAATACCACGCTAAAAAGAGTGCAACTAACTGGCAACTCACAATTTTATTCTGTGCTGTTAGTTCACTCTGATTAAAAGTCAACCGACATGTTTCATCACTTTGTTTTTAGTGATTTCTTCAGGGTTTAGTTGGTGGGTCAGCGTTTAGCATGCACCTTTCACAAGTCTTCCCTTATTGTACCTGTAGTTCATGGTGGGACACAACAGACAGACACACACAAATTAAAAGTTTCAGCAATTAACACTGAGCCCAGTGCTCACTGACATATGACAATTTTCAGCTGTATCAATTTACCAGGTGGCCTGCCGTGATGAGCCTACCCGGCCCCCGTGAAAGACTGCGTCACGAGTGTTGTCCCTGTCTACGTACTGGGACGCTTTGAACCGCCAGATGGTCGGTATCTGTTATGAGAGAGTAAGGCAAGGCAATGAAATGTACTGTGCCTCGTTAGGCTCGTGTCCGTTTACTCACGAGCGCTCGAGACATGGTGCGTTCCCTTTGTCCCTGCAGTTACTGCCCCCGCTCCCGTTAGTTTGGCTACCGAAACTTCTTACCGCATAGGTGTGCTGGTCTCGTCTCTGGCTCACCCCTCGTGTATTGTGGCGGTGCCGGCCGGCTGTTTACCTAGCCCGTTTCCGGGTCACGTGGGTTGACGTGACGTGCTGCGTCACGTATCTACGTTCGGCGCCATCTTGGAGCGGGCAAATGTCGTATTGGGGCAATGTCTCTGCTAGATTGCAGTGTACTATGCTCGTTATGCCTAATTTAAAGCGAGGTGGTATACTCCACCCTCGCGCTAAGTTTTACATCGATATTCTTTTATATAAACCATCCGTTTTTTATATATTAGAAAAGCGGGGGAAAAAAACTTTTAAATACAGCCTTGGCTATGTTGGAGTGGGACTCTCTAATGTAAACATTCTCGTTAAAATTGATATTCCTAAACGGAATACTGCGGGTCCCAGATGTGGGGGGTACTAATATACCGATGTTGTTTCATGTGTCCCCCAAATTTGTTATGCATTATGGTGGTGTACAGGTTTTTTATTCCCTATATATCTTGCACAGTTTATGCTAGATGGGTACCACAGCTCTTGGGGTTATACAGTGTGATGCTATGGAGACGTGCTCTAGGTCGCTATGACCTTGTTCCATTCAATGATGTCATTAAGGCCTTGGTCAGCTGTTAGCTCTTCATAAATCCAGCGTGCCTCTTTCTTCGCAAGTCTGTTGTTCATATTGTGTGCATCCCCATGTACTCTCTCCAACACAGTCCAGCGCAGATCTCTAGGTTTGTGTTTCAAACTGGTAAAGTGTTGTACTAGTTTGGTTGAGAGTTTTGCTGCCTTTAGGGTACTGAGATGTTCTTGGATTCTCACCTTGATTTTTCTGGTGGTTAGCCCTATGTAATATAGGCCACATGGACAGGCTAGTCTGTATATCACGTTGCACGTGTTACAGTTACTAAAGCTGTTTAGATGCCACGTTCTTCCGTTAGTCCTGGTGATGGAGTTTGTTTTCGCTGTCAGTGGACAAACGGTGCATTCCCCGCACGGGTAGTGACCTGGTGGAAGATTAGAATTTGGCTGCTGTTGGAGAGAGTACATGGGGATGCACACAATATGAACAACAGACTTGCGAAGAAAGAGGCACGCTGGATTTATGAAGAGCTAACAGCTGACCAAGGCCTTAATGACATCATTGAATGGAACAAGGTCATAGCGACCTAGAGCACGTCTCCATAGCATCACACTGTATAACCCCAAGAGCTGTGGTACCCATCTAGCATAAACTGTGCAAGATATATAGGGAATAAAAAACCTGTACACCACCATAATGCATAACAAATTTGGGGGACACATGAAACAACATCGGTATATTAGTACCCCCCACATCTGGGACCCGCAGTATTCCGTTTAGGAATATCAATTTTAACGAGAATGTTTACATTAGAGAGTCCCACTCCAACATAGCCAAGGCTGTATTTAAAAGTTTTTTCCCCCGCTTTTCTAATATATAAAAAACGGATGGTTTATATAAAAGAATATCGATGTAAAACTTAGCGCGAGGGTGGAGTATACCACCTCGCTTTAAATTAGGCATAACGAGCATAGTACACTGCAATCTAGCAGAGACATTGCCCCAATACGACATTTGCCCGCTCCAAGATGGCGCCGAAAGTAGATACGTGACGCAGCACGTCACGTCAACCCACGTGACCCGGAAACGGGCTAGGTAAACAGCCGGCCGGCACCGCCACAATACACGAGGGGTGAGCCAGAGACGAGACCAGCACACCTATGCGGTAAGGAGTTTCGGTAGCCAAACTAACGGGAGCGGGGGCAGTAACTGCAGGGACAAAGGGAACGCACCATGTCTCGAGCGCTCGTGAGTAAACGGACACGAGCCTAACGAGGCACAGTACATTTCATTGCCTTGCCTTACTCTCTCATAACAGATACCGACCATCTGGCGGTTCAAAGCGTCCCAGTACGTAGACAGGGACAACACTCGTGACGCAGTCTTTCACGGGGGCCGGGTAGGCTCATCACGGCAGGCCACCTGGTAAATTGATACAGCTGAAAATTGTCATATGTCAGTGAGCACTGGGCTCAGTGTTAATTGCTGAAACTTTTAATTTGTGTGTGTCTGTCTGTTGTGTCCCACCATGAACTACAGGTACAATAAGGGAAGACTTGTGAAAGGTGCATGCTAAACGCTGACCCACCAACTAAACCCTGAAGAAATCACTAAAAACAAAGTGATGAAACATGTCGGTTGACTTTTAATCAGAGTGAACTAACAGCACAGAATAAAATTGTGAGTTGCCAGTTAGTTGCACTCTTTTTAGCGTGGTATTTTGTTGTTTTTTCACGTAATTGGGCACAAAAATATCACATTGGGTTTCTAGCACTCACAACACCACATGGTTGTTGGACCTATATGCACTTTCTTTATGTTGGTTTTTCTCCCATTTTTCTTTAAAAGGTTGACAGTAGTCGATGATGAGAAGTGAGGAATCAGGCGAGTACCAGTCTGATACAATCCTCTCCTTGGTGTTGCTTCCGTGAGACACTGTCAATCTCCCCTCCCCTTTTTTCACGCTTGGATGGGAGGACACACATGTAGTAAAGTGGTGACACTGACATACACACACACATGCTGGCAACGTTGCCAGATTGAACATTACAACGGTGTGTAAAACTGAGGATAGAAGCTAAATAATTTCTCTACCGCATAAATAAACCTTTTTTCCACTTGTTCAGCCTTTGAGCTAATGAGGAGCAGTTGAATCATGACCCCTCCACCCCCCAAACACTGCTTTCATAACCTACGTAGGGGTGTCGTTGACACATATATGAGCCTGTTCTGTCTGTAGCGCTGCAGACAAAAACACAAAGCAAGCGACAACCAAACAAGAGGTCAGTGATGTGAAGTTGATCACAGTAAAGGAGGCCCTAAAGGTGAAATTAGAGAGCAGGAGAAAAGTGTGCAGGGGTGTAGCTTCTATTGATACAGCAGGTACAGTGGCGCCATGGACTGAGGGGCTCACTGAACCCTGTTTATCGCTGTATTTTATCATTCAAGTAGCAGCCGGGTGCTCCTTTCCTTCCTGCACAAGGGCCCACAATACACTGGCTACGCTACTGGACATGTGATAGAGAGGCAGAGGTAGAGAGCAGGCAGGAAGATTGAAATGGAGGACATATGAAAAGAAAAAACTGTATGTGGTAGAAGGGGCTGACTGGTGATTTACCTCTTTAGGTATTTCCCCACGAAGGGGTGTGGGGAACTCGGAGGGTCTGGGGACAATAGAGGTCTGCTTCTGAAGGCCCAGGGCCACTTTCTAGTAGAGCTGCATAGAGTGGGAAAGCCACTGAAACTTCTTTTCTCCAGTGCTGAAAAGAAAAGGATGGTACGCAAAGTTTGACCGATGCCAAAGAAAGGATTTGTCCCTTCGCCATGCCCTTATTGTACCTGCACAAGTGGGCAGGAGCACAGCCCAGCTTTCTAAAAGGAGATGCCTGATTGGGGGTGCCTGTGTGAAGGAGCCCAGGCGCAATCACCCAACTCTTATAACAGAAAGAAAAGCAAAGTTTTGAGGAACGTTTTCAATTAAAATGGCCATTTTTTATTGACCTTGATGCTATAACTGCAAGGGCCAATGCTCATGTTTGGGTGGGCAAGGCTCATGTTTGGGGGGCCTGGCCCACCCGGTCCACCCGCTAGAACCCGGCCTGATCTACAATAAGAGGAATTATGTATTGTTGCTTTGTTTGATGATGTTTGCTCGGATTTTCAGGAATTGGAGCTATGCGGAAAGGTAATTTAAGCTTATGAGTAAGTTACACGTGTAATTTACTCTTAAACTGTGGGTCACTTTACTACTTTTGGCTATTAACACAATCTGAGGGTAAAGATACTCAGAAGTGTAATCTTACACATCTCCACCCCCACTTAAAGAGGGCAGAGTTAAATTTACCAGTGTAAATTACTACTGCTAAAAAGAAACAGTAGTAAGTCCAGCACCACACATAGCCAAACACCCCTTTACTGCAGCACCCACCCATGTAGACAGCCAATTAAAAGCATGGAAATAATGTTAAATTAAAATAAAATATTTAAAATAGTTTGATATAGAATTAAATATAATTTAATATTAAAATATACAAAAAGCAAGCACATTTATTATTTAATTCTAAAATATTTTAACAGACATTTTTTGATTTGTAAATTAATGTGCCATTACTTTTAATTACAATGTAATAAAACTGCTTTTAATTAATTCCTTGAATCACTTTTAATATTTATTAATACACAATAACAACTTAGACCGTAAATACGATGTTGGTCAGAGTTGCCTCCGACCGACACCGTCATGGTGTGGGAACCGACCCACGATAGGTCAGCGATTCCAAACACCATATTACAATGAGACCGCACATGGTGCGGTCGCAAACTCCCATTTGCCTATGGGGGCTTGTGCGGCGGTCGAAAACCAGCAGCAGCACAAGCTCCCATAGAGAAATGGGAGTTTCTGTAAATCCCTGCACTGGTGCAGGGATTTAAAGGGGGACACCATAGGTGCCCCCCAGACCCTCAACCAGTGGCTGCAGAGTCATGGGGACCCTGGTAGGAGCTCCAACGTCATTTTCTGACAGGCTTTACATGCCACAGAGCCCGACATGAAGAGCCTGTCAAAAACTGACATCATAATCCCGACAGCGGAAATACCGTCCTTAGGGGATTATGTGTAGCCTCCAACTGCCTACATTGTAATTAGGCAGTCAGACTTTAAACCGTGGAGGTCGGCCAGGGAAAGCCTCTGACCTGCGGTCGGAGGCTTTCTGATCGACCATCCTAATCAGCCCCTTAATGTTTTTACTTTATGTGGGAATGTAGTTTTTCCTTTAAACATCAGAAAAATAATTTTAATTTGATTTAGTATACCTAAATGAACTAAAAATGTCATTCAAAATGAAGATAATGCTGTACTATGTTTTCTTTTGTTCTCCCTCTAAAATAATTATATCAAATTAATTCACAATAATATTTAACATAAAAAAACTTTTATGAATTTATTGCAAAGTGTAATTACCTTTCTTAATTTTCTCTTTAGTTTACCACAGGGAGATCTCCATCTCCGAAGGCTGAGTCTCCCAGTGGTAAAATATAGGGAAAATTAATATTTATTTAACTAAAAAGAAATAGCAAACATATTCTTTGCCAAGCAAGACTCTAGTCGAAGTGGAATCTCCAGCATAGGGTCCATTCACTCCATCACCAATTATCAGGGGACCCTGAACCACCACCTAGATGACCAAAACTTCCACATGTACACCCAGATTCAGGTATTGTATGACACATTGGAAGCGTACAGGGAAATTGTCAAATGGTGAAGGAGAAGAATACCAGTTGTCATAATAAGGTTCTGAAGCTAACCCTGGCCCTGGTAGGCAGGTCATCTACTGATCTTACAGGACAAAGTCAAGTCCCTAGCTGATGGCTAACAGCAGCCTCCAGGGCCGCCAAACCTACCCATTCCTTTTTGCCCCGCACAGAAAAGATCCAAGTCTCAACCCAGGTCCTGTACAGCGTAGGCAAAAATATGCATGCCCAAGGACATGGACACAACAGCCCCATCACTTGCACACTCCACCTTCTCACTCACACACATTTCATAACCTTTTTTCTACAGTCACATGTTACTACAAGGTGTACATGGATACTTATCCACCCACAAAGTATGTCACAATGAATGGTTTGTACACAAAGAAAAATGCAATTCCTCATGTGTTGTGTAGTGGTGTTATGACATGTACACTTGTATTTTGAGTATTGTGATGTACGCAGAATGTGTGGGGATACAAACTCTAAAGTTTATCTAATGCTTTCACACCAACATCCAGTAGTGGCCTGGAAGTTATGGCGGTTTGGAATTGCCTGACTGACCAACCTGAAAGGACCAGTGTGTGGGCCATTTTTTTACTGCTGTGGGCCATGATGTGAAGAGTCAAACTAGATCCCACACAGTGGTGACATTAATTTTGTTGTGCAAACATGGTGGCTTTTTGTAGGTATGTAGGGCGGTAGTTAAAGATAAAATTGACCTGAATATCCATCTATGGTTCCATCCCAACACATCCCTGCATTTGAACTTTGTTTTTTATTTTAATATTGCCATCTCCCATGCAAAACCGAATGATGCCCCACACTTTGATGCTTGAGTCCATGAGCCTGTGATTGATGGCAGGAAGGAGAAATTCAGTTTTGGAAATGTTGTAACTCAAATGACTGGCATTCATCATACAAACTTTTCACGGTGTCGGGACAGATGAAACACCCCTTGAGTGTCATCAACATAGTTTTGGAAACCAACACCCAAATCGGTCACCAGTTGAATCATAGATCTTATATATATACACACACATATATGGTCCAGTGGAAGGCTAGTACTAGCCGAAACGCGTAGGCCGTCCTAATTAATGCACGTTATTTTGCACATGGTGTGTAAATAAATAACTTTTCTTAAAACCTACCTGTTTGCTGTGCCGTGACTTCTATCGTAAGGAACGAAGTGAGAAGAATCTAAGGAACACACATATATATATATATATATATATATATATATATATATATATATATATATATATATATATATATATATATATATATATATATTTACACACATATATATATTTGTTTACACACATATATATATATATATATATATACACAAACACATATGCACACTTGTGCGCACACACATACACACATATTTGTTTTTAACAAAATGTGATAAGAAGGCAGCTATGGCACCTCACACACCACTGTGAGTTTTCACCTGCCCCATACCCACGGCCTCCCTGGATTTTCAATCCATTAGGAAAGATGTTACCAAGCTAAAGGAAGACCCTGACATACTCGCAACTTCCTACATGTTTCCTGCAAGTACTGGGTGATCGATGGTACCAAAGTTATTTGCACCTACTTTAATTGACAGGGCTTAGCCAGGCAGATCAACAGGTTAGTCTACTTCATAACTGCTATAATCTCTTCCAGAGATATATGCCCCAAAAAACAAAAAACTTTTTTTTTTAATCAAACTTATTTTAATTTGCATTTGGTGTGCACCTAGCAATACTGTGACAAAAAATGAGCTTGAACAGCTTTACAGCTTATAGTATACTAAGCTGTGCCGAGGTTGAACACCCATTAACCCCTTCGATGCTCATGACGGAACGGTTCCATCATGACCACGCCTGTTTTCATTAGGGCCCAGCACCGGCGGTAAATCTGCACCGCACGGATGAGGTTAAGAAAAAACAAAGGCCTCCTTCTTTATGGAAAATGCAAATAAGAGTAAAATTTCAAACACTGTGAAGGCACATCATTTCAACAGAAAGTCCATGCGTGCTCAACCCGTCTATTCTTTTGCGACACATTTTTTAATCAACCCTTCCAACAGGGAAAGTCCTCACAAGGACTAAACCAAACCCTCCTAATATAAAAGAAATAATTAGTGGTGGTGGTGAATGGTAATGTATTCTTTGGCCCAGTTCTGTAAGGGGTGGACCCGGTGGTGTTTCCTGGGGATGTCCGTTCTCCTCTAGTATTCCATATCTGAGTACCTCCGTAGCTGTGCCTGGTTCCTGTGGGTATATGATCTAGAACTGGAATAGGAGCATTTCTCTAATTGAGGGTGGGCAGACCGCCAGAGGTAGAAAGTGCCTAAGATCAGTAACTAATGGACCCCATTTGTTCTCGAGGTTTTTATAGTCATCCCTGAAAATATCCGTCATTCTCTCCAGACAGAGTATTTTCCAGAGACGAGAATGCCATAAGGAAATGGTGGGTGCCGCCTCCTTCTTCCAATCTGCCGCTTTAGCGGCCCCCAGACAAGTCCACATAATAGCTTTGTCCGCCTTGGATTGATGTTCAAGTGTCAGGTCTTTAAAGCCCAGGAGAACTCTCACTATGGAGGTTGGTATGGGAAACCACAGCATTTCTTTATTGTGCGCAAGTATATCCTCCCAAAAGGGGTTGATTGTAGGACAATCCCACCATATATGTTGGAAGTCACAGAGGAGACCACATCCCCTCCAACACATATCAGAGGTATTCGGAAACATCCTTTTAAGTTTGGGGGGATATAAATACCAATCGATCAAAGTTTTAAAGTGGGCTTCCCATAATTCTAGGGAGTGGTTACATTTGGCGGTGTCAGACCAAAGCCCCGTCCATTCCTTATCGGATATTTCTGTTTGTGCCACCTCCTCCCACATGGGCATATATCTAGCTGCTTTATCTGCGGGGTGTCACTGAGTCACAAAATAGGTGGAGTGGGCAGTGGGGGTGGTCAAGGGCTGCACTTGGGGTACTTTCAGGGTACAATTGAGAGAGATCCACAGATGTAGCTAAGGTCTACAATTTGTGGAGCTTTCACTGGAGTCTCTGGTTCTTGTAGTTTGTGGGACATCTCTACAAACTGATGGCATTTGTGGCAAATCTGTCAGAGAACTCCATTAAAGGCCCATTGTGGGAGGACTGCCCTGCGGTGGCCGGTGCATGTAAGCGTGGTGAGGCGGGAGGGGCAAGGGGGATGTCGACAGACGATGGAATAGGGCAAAATAAATAAATAAATAACTCCTATTCAGTCGTCTGTTGACATCCCTGGCAGCGCCCCGCCCCATCGCGCTTACCTGCACCGGCCGCTGCTGGGACTGCCAGAGTCTCCTTGCGAACAAACAACGGTAAAATGCTGAGAAATATGCCATAGGATCTTTAGCAAAAACTGTACAACTGACAACGAAAGAAATGTAATTCATATTTTATTTATATTAACAAGAACACCTGCTGCATATATCTGAAATTTAAAGCGAAATCCAAATTCTCATTTAATTGAGTTAAAAAAAAGCAGTACATAATTGTGGTACATCCAAATAACAATAAAAAGCATTAGAAACAATATAACAAGGCATACATTTTAAATGACAAGCATGAAAGAGGGGTCATTTGACTCACAATAAAGCATTAACATTGCAGAATTCCCTTCTCCTCTCTCTAATAATATTTCTAGCACACACAGCAAAAGCTACAGCGGCTCCAAATTGCAGGCAGTATTTCATGATTTTGCAATCTGTTAGAACATTAAAATCATGATTTTTTTTGTTTAAAGGGTCTGGAGGATGGAACCACGCCGTAATGTTAATTTGTTGGCTATACTCTTTTCTCTTTCGATGTCACTTGGAGTGAACGAGTTATATGAGTCTGTGAATGGGAGTGTAGCGCGAACTTAAATTGTGCACACACAAGCAAACAATCTAAAATGAATGGGAGGAGGAGAAATATGGATATTAGCTGAAGTTACTGAAAGGCCTGTAGCCATTTCATGATCACTGCCTGTCATTGCTCACAGGCAACAAAGAGAAACTTGAGTCACTTGTGACCAGCAGGGCTGTAATGCAGACCCCCCCCCTCTGGCGTGGGGGGGGGGGAACGCTTCAGGGGACCATCATCAGCCCAACTCCAAACTATCAAGGGGGTTTATCTCCGCTTTTTTGGCTTTAAAAGCCAAGAAAGCCGAGATAAAATTATCTCCCTATTACCTAGCTGTCGCTAACACCAGTTAGCGACAGCTAGTAGGAGATAGCGACCATCTTGGGCCCCGCTTTGCATGTCAGTGATATTTATCACTAATGACATGCAAAGTGGGCGTGCCAACATCGCTATCTCCTATTACCAACCTTTGGAGATATTCGCGCTAAGCGCGACTATCTCCAAAAGCTAAAATCTGCCCCTGAGAAGTTCTTAGCCATGTTATCCAATGGGAGGTGGATAACATGGCTAAGAGCGTTAGCTCGGTAATGCATGAATATCGCTGACTTTTCAGCGATATTCATGCATTTCGGCCGATTTTTATCGCTTAGCAGATATTCCTTGATAATAGCAAGGTTCCTAAGCGATAAAAATCGCCGCAGCTCGGCGATAAAAATATCGCAGCTAAACCAACATAGCGATAATTATCACTAGTTGTTGGTAATATGCCCCAAAATCTCAGAGATATGGGAGACTCGGGCCCCTCGTTACATTCTGCAGTGGGTGTGTGGGGCATTTAATTTTACCTTATGACATAAGTGTACAGAGTGTTTTAATGCGCTAACTTCCTGAATTAGCGCACGTTCTATGAACAACACTGCACTGGAGCAGCCTCTAGCGATCCGTATTTCCCAACCACTATGTCCAGAGCGCGCGCAGAAAAGCATGTGCGCGGGCTCAGAACAGGATATGATATGGCCCCCTGCTGTGAGGAATTGCTTGTTTGGAGTGAGTTGTCTAGGTCTTTGTTCCTTGTCTGATTTTATCTCTTTCTTGCAAGCGCGTGCAGCGGACTAAAAGAAGCAGATTTACATATACTGCAAGTTCAACATTTTGACTTAGAACTGTGGTCCTCAACCTTTTGACTTCCGGGAACCCCCACTGAATCATTATTGGGATCTGGGACCCCCCACTGGTTCATTACTGGAAGCCGGGGATCCCGGCCTAAGCATTGTCAATGATTTGAGCCGCAAAACAATATACAGAAAATGCAGAAAAAAGCATTCATCAAACAAATTCACGAATGACGACACATTTTATTTAATTCAAACAAATGTGAATAAAACAAATCAAAATGTTAATTTTAATAGAAAGGTTAGAGCTTTTCCAAATTCAGTTGAGGCCACTCATCGGCCATACTGTACTCTGTTTGATGCACCTGCACTCCTTCCACTAATCAATCTGAGGATACTAATTAAAATTTTAGCCTCCAGTTTAAAATTCCTTCACATTTACAATACTTTTTAAGTTTTTCAATTGTACATTTAGCTTCTTTATTTATATACACTTTATTAACATGTTAATATTATTTAATTTTCTAATTAGTCGTGGACCTCCTGAGGAGGCTTTGCGGACCCCCTGGGGTCCCCGGACCACAGGTTGGGAATTACTGACTTAGAAGATTTTTCACAGTTTGAATCAGTTGAGCACATTAAGCTAGAGGCAGGTAGCTTCTAAGTTGGATACGCCTGATCTCACTTTGAGCATTCTGGAATGGGCCATAAAGGTTCTGAGTGGGCCAAGTCACGTCTAGTGGCACAATACAAAGCAGGTTTGATGACTTGAATGTTGAACCACCTCCAGTTTCAAGATGGAGGTGTTGGTATAAAATTAAAAAATGTCATGACATTTTAATTTTATCAGACCCCAATTAAAAATTTTTTAAAGAACTTTCTTCCATCCTGCTCACTTAGTGCTGCATTTCGCCTTGAGTGGCTTTTGTTTTTTAAACTTTACCCACAATACTCCAGGCCTATAGTTTAAATAGTAAATAAGCCTCATGCACTGTTTTGTTAAAGGTTGCACTATTCTTAGATAATCTACTACTGGAATAGTAATTTTGCTTCCCTGTTCCACAAAAGACTTTTTTGTCCTGAGGGCACACCTGAAGGCAAGACACTTTCTGTATTCTGCATCTATTGCTGGATCCAGTCTCTTTTCATATTTACTGCCCACAGCTCTCTGAAGCAGGTTCCTTCAGCAGCTAGTCTTAGAAGGCCTGCCCAGGAACATGGTTTCACCGTTCAGTAATGAAGCCCTGGGTTTAGAGATTAAAGTCATAGAGAGAGGAACAAACTCTTGCAGTGGTCCCCTGGCATCTTTTTGTTGCTTCAACCTGGTTCTCTCACTTTCCAGTGGGCCAGCCAAAGTTTTTTCATATTTTGAAAAGACTTAACTATTGATGAGTGAGCCTACACCACTTTGTCATAGGATCCCACATGCCCCACCCCACTTTGTTACACACTTCACTATGATGCAGTTCCTGTACATTGCTACAATATAGTTCCTCTTTGTGAGCTCAAATCCTTCCTCAACTCTCCAGTCTATGCCCCTCAATGTTTATGGCCCAGCCCACTCCAGGCAGATCTTAGATTGCACTAACACTATCTAAAGATGATATAGGAGTCAGGAAGCTTACAAGAACCTTCTCATAAAACAAATCAAGTGTATAAAAGTCAATTTAGTCAGAAATGCCCAGGGATTGCACTCTGAACCACTTCCCAAACCTGTCCATGATCAATAGGAGGGTAGGTCTTGCGCTGTAGAGGAGACCCATGAGGCTGACAAGATAGACCATGGTACTGAAAAATGTATATGTGGCAATGAAGATGTCATCTATAACCCTAAGAGAATGTCCATGGTTCTGATAAGGCAGTCCAAGTCTTGAAAATATAGAGCTATCCCAGATTATCTGAGTTAATACCATAAACAGGTAATCCATGTCCATTAAGTGGCATGTAGAGGCAATTCATGACCTAGAGAGGCTATCTAAACTATATATCAAGAGGGCACACACGCACACTTTAATGCACATATGCACACACAAGTGACACACATCAGTCTCCAGTACTCCCACATGCTTGCAGCCAGTGCTTGCTCATTAATTATGTGCTTGGGAGTTCCAGAACCTATCAGGCGATTCACTGGCTTAGAAAAGTGCATATGAAGCAAGAGCCTGTGAAGTATAAGACACTGCATCAGGGCATATGCAACCATTCCTGCATTATCATGGCTATACATGTGCTTGTGTGTGAATAGGCCAGCAAATGGGTCTATGCATAAGGATGTGGGCTATATTTGTGCAGAGAGTGCTATACCTGAACATATGAAGCAAAACCTGAGCCCACCACAAGTAGTGGTATGACATTTAGGGACTAGTCAAAGTTAATGACGGACAAGCAAATAAATCATGGAGGCAGATCACTCAAGTGCAAGTATTTCAAAACTGGAATGTCTTATATATATATACATATGGAGAAGTGTGGCTCACCGGTTGGAGGCGGCAGACCCAGAAGCAGAGGTCGGCCCGGGACCAGGGTTCAATTCCCGACGCGGCAGGGTACGGAACCAATGTCAGCGGGCTCAATAAATCTCGCCTTGGTGCCTACTCTAACCATGGGTCCCACGCTGCAACTCTGGGCAATAGCTTGCTTAATCTCCACAACGGCCCCCTCGCTGCCGGGGATGCCCAATAGGGACCATCTCACAGGGAAAGCCAGGGCGGGTTCCCCAGCGGTACACAGCGCCAATAAACCCCGGGGTGAACGTGTGCTCTACAAATTCATACTAACATAACATAACATATGATGGCACTACTTGAATGTATGATGTAATCTTTCGGCACAAGATACCACTGTAGGGATAAACAAGGCACTGTGTGCACTTTTTTATCATTTTTTGTGTGGATTAATCCATTTCTAGGTCACACATTTGTTTAATAGCCAACTGGCAGCATTTCTTAAACATAGCATGATACATTACAGTCACTGACACTGAGATTCTATAATTACCCAACTCACACACTCATCTATTCAGCTAGGGATTCACTCATTTGCCGACTCAAGCTGCCAAAAATCAATCACTCACTCATTCACTCACTTCCCACCCACTTACTCACTCATTCATTCACACACTCACTCACACAATGGTGTAACTTGCAATGTTATATGTGATGTCATAGTGATGCCATTGATGGTTTGCTTTGCAATGTCATCTGTGATGTTATGTGTGAGATTATGAATATGGTATGGAATAGATGTCAGTTACAGTTGCGTGGCAACCTCAACTTATACATTTTAGGAGATTTGATGTTTTGGGTTGTGACCATCACTTCAGAAGATTTTTTTTCCATGAAATAAATGTGGTAGTAAGTCTGTCTGGCCTGGTAGCTAATGATGTAGAAAATTAACTAATCCCAATGGTTGAATCAATATGGAGAGTTGATGTCTCCAGGCATTTAGAATAGTTGCTGCTTGCAAAGTGGAAATCCCATTCAACACAAGTCTGGCATTCCCTGTCTGCCTTACCATGCCTGGTTTACTAATTGCAATTCTGCATTTTTTATGACTCAAGGTTACAGTGATAAAGAATAATATTAGTATCCCCAACAACATTCTGGGCTTGAAATGATTAAGGGTCCCACCGCCTAAAATGTATACCTCCAACAAAAATGTACTAAAAAGAACGGTTCAGTCAATCCTAATTGTGAATCACACAATTGCCCATCATCTACAACAATATCCTTACAGTGAAGCTTGTCACATCATGTTTTTTTCTTTATTAAAGACATATAGAACTATAAAAAAAATGGAATACACGTCCACGGTCTTGCAGTTTTGTCAGTTTGTGAAAGTAAGAGGCCAGTCATGGTTGCTTGGAATTGGAGACTGCTCTTAGCAACTGATCTCAAATCAGAGTAGTTGGAGGCAATGTGTCCTTAGCTGACAAGGGAGTTTAATTATTGCCTATCTTTTAAAAGATAGTATTCACACAATTCTTTAGGTGACTCTGCCCTGCAATGAATCAGATCTTATATTCAGACTAATATAACCTCTATTTCTGCTGTGATCAGTCTTCAGAGACGGAATTATGAGAGATCCACTGCTTGACATAGTTTCTGGTAGGCTGCTCATCTGCACCTAGAACTGTTGATCCAAAGCTAAAACCTGACTGTGCCTGGGCCAACATATTTTTGTCAAATTCACATTCTACTGGGCTTCCACATTCAGAGTCTGCAAACCCACTGTCAATGGTGTCTAAATCCAGTTTCATTCTTGGATAACCAAACTCCTCCCCATTACCTGAGTTAGAAGAGAATGAATCATCAGGGCCCTCCCCGTGAGTGGCCTCGTCACGTGGAGGATAAGACTGAGCTACCACATCATCCCAGCTGTCGGGCTGCTTAGGAAGAAGAAGATCTAATACACTCATGTTTGGCTCAAGTAAGCTCCTTAGTGGATCTTTGGCTGCCTCAGTTGTGCGGCATCTTCCAAATTGTGCTGACTGATCCAACTGAACAGAGCCTTGTGCAAAAGTATTAGTTTGTTCAGGAGAACCGGCTAGTGACAAATCTTTATCAAGCTCACGTGTCTGATCTTCAAGGTCCAGCTCTGTACAGCCTTCTACCTTAATTCTGAATGTGGTCAATTCAGGGCAACAAAGAGTAGCGTCATCAAACTCTGCTGCGGTGTCACTGCTAACATATGCATATGACTGTGCCCCAACTTTACTGATGCTGCTTTGACAGGGGATGAGGAATCTGCTCTGCTCTTGATGCTGAACTCCAAACCCAGAAGAGCAGGCATTTGATTTGTGATCTTCGGTCGCCTCCTCCTCTGTAGGGTGTATCGAAAGGTGCTGGCTGCACACTTCCATGACATCTGGAAGGGTAACACCCCAGTCAAACAAATCCATTGTCGTAAGGGTGTAGGAAGTGCCCAACCAGCTCTGAAAATGGAGAAAAAGTAAGCTCATTATTTCAATTTAAAACATTTTCCTTAAAAAGGTGACTAGGAACCATAAATGCAGGCATTACCGCACATTGCATTTTACAACGGAGCACTTACCATTCAGGTAAGGACCAGGCGCACCATTTTATGGAACTATATAACATGGGAATGTACCACACAGGTGTGTTTTTAAGAGACTTAAAGGGGTATGAGGGGCAGGCGGAGCAAGGGACTGTAAGGAATTGATATTGTTTGGGTATGGGTAAGTGCATGCAGTAGTAAGGGTTTTAGGGTTCAGTGAAGGGTAAGGTGTGGGGTGGTAAGTGGTAGTAAGGGGCTTTTAGGGTTCAGCAATGGGTAAGGGATAGTAAGAGGTTATCATCATTATCTGTATGTATATACTTACATACATATTCACTGGAAAAAACAGAGGTTAAAGTAAAGTTATAGCTAGGTGTGATAAAAAAAGATGTTTTTGATAAAAAAAAACCTTAGAAATTCATTGAAAAGAGTAAAGGTTTTGATAGGTGAATTTGTCAGTGACAACATTAATGTTTTGAACTTTAAAACCCCCCCAAGAAATTCACCAGTTATAGTTAGCAGAGCTAACTATAACTTGCACCTCCGCCATGCACTGTTTATGACCTCACATATTACATCACTCATGCCATGTTCTATGACATCATTTACGACATCACCATTGACATCTCAAATGACATAATTGATGAAATCACTGATGGCATCATCCAATAAGTGTGTTAGTTTGTTTTATAGTTTACTTAGTGGCAGGAAACGACCATATTACTATTCTACCTGATTTTGTACAGCCTGAGTCCAGCTAATGGGTGTAAGTGTTTACAAAACTCTTGTGCTCCTAATGCATCATAGGTATGTAGAGGTATTGAACCTGTTATACATGTTCACATTAAAGAGAAACCCTGTGTGCAGGTGACAGTTGACATTTCTGCCCGTTATGCTCCACACAAGTTTTTAGGCACTTCAGAAAAAGTTTGCAACAGAGAAAAGATTCTACATACAACATATTTAGTATTGTAAGCATCTTTGAGTTAGTATTCAAAATCGCCTCAGCATGGAAATTCCGACATGATATAGAAAACTGTGAGCCCCAGGTATTAGGATGTACATGTGCTTGTTTTGCTTCAGAAGAAGGGCTATTTGTAAAGTTTTCAACACAGTAGGAAGGTTGCAGGTATTATAATTTTTAGCATTTTCAGAAGTTGCTTATTTTAAGCCAATCGTGTCTTTTTTTACAAAGTGTTGGAACGGGTGTACACTGTTCTTAGTAGATACTTTTGTAATACTCTGTTGTGTATTTCTCATAAAAGATTCACTGTCTGCAAATAGTGTGGTACAGGGTAAACACTATCCATGAAGTGAAAACTGTTTACAGTAACCACTTTTTGACTCATATCAACTTCATTTCTCAATGTAGACAGTGAACCCATCCCCCAGGGCCGTTAATTTGAATGAAAGGGGAGGTGTCTGCGTGGTGCCCTCCCCGAGCCTTGTTAGGCCCTGGGAACCCCACCCCTCAGGGCCACTCATTAAAATAAAGTAGAGGGGGCTGCACGGCCCCCCACCACAAGCCTTGATAGGACCCGGGGACCCATCTCCTCGGGCCACCTATTTAAAAAAGGGGAGGGGCCATGCACCTCAGACTTCGCAAGCCTTGCTATCCTTTGGGTCCCCATCTTCCAGGGCCATTAAAAAAATCAAGGGAAGGGGCTGCACAACTCTACACTGCATGTGGCCATCTCCCAGGGCCTTTTTTTGTTAAATAAACGAGAGGGGGCAGCGTGGCCCTCTCCCTGAGCCATGTTAAGTCCTTGGGACTCCATCTCCAAGGGCCATTACTAAATGGAAAGGGGAGGGGAATTGCACAGTCACCCTCCCCGAGCCTCTTTAGACCAAGAAGACCCTGTCCCCCAGGGCTGTGCATATATCTAAAAAAGGGGAGCGGGTAACGCGGCCCCACTCCTTGACCCTCTTTTGGCCCTGGGGACCCCATCCCTCATGGCCTACGTTAAAAGTGGAGGGGACGTGCAGTAGCCCTCCCAAGCTGTTTTAGGCCCCAGAGACCCCATCCCCTGGGGGAAACATTTCTATAAGGTAGGTGCCCTGGTGCCCACCATACTCTCCTTGAGGGCCGCAGGGGGGAACCCCAATGCCCCAGTGGCCCCAACTGGCTCCCCGCAGCCCCTTCGGGCGGAAGCAATATTTTGATCTGTTTCTTTGCCCACATCAGCACAGCCAGGGAATCACAACAAACGTCCACTCCCAGCGGGCTGGAGCATTTTTAAAGCCCCCGCCGCTGGGAGCGGATTTTGTGTTTGCTTCCGCTTAGTGGGAGATTAAAATTTTTTCCCGCCAAGCAAGAGCAAACACAGGTTTCCCTGCCTGTGCTGGTGCAGGCAGGGAAACCACTATGTTCTGGGTGGGCACTGCAGGACACAGCTACTGGGCGAGCCCCTAGGGGACTCCAGGGCCATTAATGGCTCAGGGAGGGGGGCCGCATGACACCTCTTCCTTTAAGTAATCAGCCGCAGATGTGGAATCCCCAGGGCATTTAATGGCTCAAGGAGGGGGGCCGTGCAACCCTACATTCTGCAGCACACATAGAAGGAGCAAAAAACAATTAATGTTTGTTTAAGTGCAGGAAGGTGTCCATTCCTGCACATAAACAATCATTAAATAATGGCAATTGGCTACTTCTATGTGTTCTGCAGAATGCAGCACACATTGAAGTTTCAAATCCTTCCTGCACATAAACAATTATTCCCTGCAACGCAGGCACCTGTGCACTATGGCGTAAGGGTGTCTGTGTTGGCGCTATGCAGCTATCTTTAGTGCCAGCACTAGGTAAAATGCAGGGGTGTGTCGTATTGTTGTAAATACGGCGCATCCCTGCGTTTTGGAAATGGTGTAGTGTGGCGCTGCAAAATCTGCCGCAGTTCCACGCTTTGTCATTTCCTTGTACATAGGCCCCTCAGATCTCATTGTGCCAAACTTTATGGCGTGGTTTGTGCTTCAGAATGAGGGGCAATATGAATTTCTACATGTTTTCCCACATTCAGAGATGGAAAAGTTGACTTATGTAGACCCATTGGCCCTTTCAAGCTCACCCATCTCACAGTACCTCTTGGTCCAAATTCCTGAAGTTCCAGTATAACACTGGGCACTTCTTCACCCTCTCCCCACCAACCTCTCCCCCACCTCAAAACAAACAAACTCTTGATGACGTTGCTCCAACCTCATACTATCGGCTCTTCAGTGGGTGACTCTGTGAAGGGAATTGATATTGTGACACACGGTGGTGTAGTGTCCTGCTGAACACATTCTAGTGTTCCTGTACATACACCCTACACCCACCCATCACAGGCGTCACTGGTCAGGTGACCCTGCTAATAAAAGGTGCCGGGCGCACGTGCCCTGGCCCGTTCCAGTAACGTTACTACTGTGTCTGTGTGCATTACTTCCAAGCATGTGGGCCTAAAACCCACTACCTTACAATGTTGGAAGGGCAATGCCAGCATGTGTGCTGGCAGCTACTTCGCTGTTCTTCTTGAGAGAAAGTGGAGCCCACATATAGGGCAACCTCGCGACAACTACCGAGAGCTGTGAAAGGGGGGCGAAGCGTCGCAGCAGAACTACGCATAATGTGTCTTTATCCTGCCAACCCTTACTGCAGGTACTGAGGAGCCCCCCCACCCGTGAAGTGCCCACATGGGTTAAGGAACTGTGACAACATTGAGGCAGCCGAAGTGTCTGCAGGTGAGGGTAGTGCGAATCAGCCCTGCCGCATCCCGTAGTAAAGTGTCCCCTGCAGAGATTGGGACACCCTAAAAGAGGTAAACCTTGGATTTGCCCAGACGGACGAGAGGACAGAGAATGTCCATCTCCAACACCTTGCCATCCACCTGCCTCCAAGTGTCCTGAAAGTATGAGAAGCTGCAATGCTGTCGCGCGCTGCCCGCAGCTGCAGGATCAGTGAGACTGACAGGCTCGCACAGTGAACTGCAGATTACCTGCACACCAGCCTGCTGAGGTTACCCATATGTGCCCCCGTGATGTGTCCAAACCCACTCAAAAAGGGAAGATGTGATCAGGTTGGCCAGTAGACCCACAGCACTACCTCCAGCTCAGTAGGTCTGAGGGCAAAGTGAAAGCGGAGCTGAAGCACTGCTACAGATGCAGCCCCACCTGTTGTGCTGCCTAAGGAAAGCGAGTGAGGGTAAAAGATGGATGAACCGGGGCGGCAGCCGTGTGCCCCCCCCCCAGGCACTGGTCCACTGTGTGCTGTGAAAGGGGAGAACTCTGCCCTCCTCGGGAAAAGTATCAGAGACCAACCTTCCTCCTATACCGCTTCCACAGAGCCAGCGGTGCCCTCGAAGAGAGAGGGGCACGCCCAGTGCCGGTCCTAGGCCTTCTGAGGCCCTGGGCGAAAGGGAAGATGTGAGGCCCCTCTAAGTGACATCACAGAAAGTGACTTCGGCAAATCACCAACTACCACTCAATTAACTATACTCTCGGCTCTCAGCATACGTGCTTCTCGAAGCAACATTTCAGCATAGTATGGCTCAGGTGCGAGCTTTATAAAACGCTGTGTCCTGAAATGCAACCCGCGTGTGCTATTGTATGTAAATCACTGTGCCAAACAGCTAGCAATTACTGTGCCAAGTAGCTAGCATTGGAAAATAAATGGTCCTTTTGCCAGTAAAGAACTGGATAGAATTTGTATATCCCTGCCCAAGTCATGCACTTTTCCAAACATTAGCAGCACATAAACGTACACTGATCCCTGCGTTGTAGCCCATGGACCAACAGATTGTGAGAGTCTGTTTTCCACTTTTGACAGGGCACATGAGTTCCCCAGGAGGCTCTGGCACCAGAATACATATGTCTATCAAAAAAAAAAAACGAAACATTTTAAATATCATGATAAAGAAACTAAGAATTGACAAACCAAGTAGGCTTGCATATTGGCACATGCACACATAAAGCACGCAAATATTGGCACGTGCACACATAAAACATGAAAAATATTGGCACAAGCACACATAAAGAATGCAGTTATTGGCACATGCACACATAAAGCACACACATATGCACAGACACACCAAAACACACACACTCAGAATTTGTCTCAAGAGCCTAAAGACACACATTCACTAATGCCCACACCCCAACAGTCACACAGAACACTATACAGCTGAAGGCTCAGGGTGATGTGCCTCGGGGTGGTAACGAGTGATGCAACTCAGGCCACCACTAATTGATACGCCTCCATAGGACACTCGCTGCTGTGCATCTGGGAATCAGGATAATGTACATTTGAGGGATAAAAGGCTATTTGGCTAAGGAGGGCCTACAATGATGCGAACCAGAGGGCAAAGAGTTATGTAAAGTAGTGGCCTATGGAAATGTACTATAAGGGCACACTGATGTAAGAAGCAGGTGGGTTCATGTTGGTGTCAGAGTCCTCCCATGTCAGGGAAGAACAGCTCCTCCAAACTTCTTTTAGGTGAGACACGCGAAGCCCTTTTGTTTGTGACAAATGACACAGAGGGGACTTTTGGTTCAGCCTTCTTCGGATATTGGTTGCTTTGGACCTTTTTTTAACACAGTGTCATTCACATCTTGGTGGATTTGGACTGATCGGGGCTGTGCAGGATTTTCATTTGCACTTAAATTGGATACCACACTTCTGCATCTTTTGTGTCTAAACGTGCTTCTGTTCCTAGAAGTGATTTCTGCTCCTAATTGTGCTTTCCCCCCTAAATATTACAGCACGATTCTGCTAATTTTGCATGCACATGTGTCTGTGTACCTGTATTGATTTTTTACTCCTGTATATGTTTTTGTACCTTAAAGTGTCCCCACATTCTAGTTGATGAAGTACCAAGGGTGACTAGTCTCCTAACTCTGTTTTTTGCACCCAAATGCATTTTTGCACTTAATGTCTCCAGGTTCCTGCTAATGTTGTGCCAAAGGTGACTAAGCATCTTGAATCGTATGTCTGAAACATTCTAAGTATTTTAATATAAATACGAAGCAGGTCTTACCATAACTGCTCAACGACGACTCAACGAGGAGGCCGGGGCCCGACCGACTCCTGCCTGCAGCCCTGCCCACGCGGCCCGATCCAAGTAGTGACTGACTGCTCACGAATGGCGATTGCGCATGCTGAGTGCGTCACACTGAGCGGGGGCTGGCCATAAAATCATGTCCAGGGCCGTCATTGGTAGCGCTTTCGCGCGCTACCAGATTGACGGCCTGGGACCCACTGTCACCCGCATCATGAGCAAGGCCGGCGTCACGTCACCACCACTAAGGCACCACCACCACCACCAAGCTAGGTGGTGGGGTGCGTGCGTCACAGTGCGTGCGGTGCTTGCGCAGACAGTGTTTAGTTCCCGGCCTCCTTCCCTGCCTTACTTTTACTGCCTGCGGCCCGGCCCAGGACCCTGCGCGAGCGCGACGAGAGTGCTGTGCGCACTGTGCAGCGCTTTTCCCATGATTATAATTTATTTATTCCCGCTGCCCGCAACTGCGGGGCCGGCGGCGGGGCCCCCCTGAGCGCGAGGCCCTGGGCACCTGCATATACCGCCCATGGCTAGGACCGGCCCTGGGCACGCCGACGTGCACACCGGTGGCCAAACAGCAACCGCATACAGGTGAGAAGGCTGAACTGAATCATAGCCATGTCCCCCATGAGGAAACCATTGTCAGGAGAACACGCAAAGCTTGGTTGAGAAAGCAGCTGCAGAGCCACCTAGTGACAATCCATTTGAATTGCACCAAAACAAACAAGCAAGTGATTATTATGCTTGCCCCGACATGTGCAAATCACCAGCAAGCATGTGGTGCCCCATCAGAGTGAGAGTAAGAGATGCCCTGCTGCGACACCCTGCACTGCCTGCTGAGGCAGAACTGTACACAAACCCAGTGTGCAGACACATGGTCCCTGCATGTTGTGAGCTATCCCTGTCTCCAACACCACAGTAAGAGACTGGCCAGGAGAGCTTCACATGCCACTAGTGGCTGGCTGTCGTTTCGGAGAGGAGAGACTGGTGACCCCCACAAGAATGTCCCAAAAATCAAGAGAAAGGAGGAAGAAGCAGTGATTCATTCTGCTTCCATGCTTAATAGTTTATAATCATAAGAGAATGAACCACGTATCTTGAAAAAGCCAGGGTCTATAAGTGTTGTACAAAGGCCCTCATATGCTCTAAGGTATATCTTGGTTCTCCGCTTGAGAAAGTTAGGTGATTTGTTTTATCATTGGGTCCTTTTCCGCCTGAGTTTCCCGTTCTCCAGGCAGTCCCCCTTCCTCCAACTGGAGGGCGACCATCTGGTTCTTTGATGGTCATGATTTCGATAGTGTTAGCGGAAAAAAGTGATACATTAAAAATACCTCCTATCCTGTACTCTTATTTAATTAGTCAGGGTGGGGTAAGATTAAAAGCAGTGTGTGGTGCTCTGGTGGATGTGTGAATCGTCCACTGCACCTATATAATGATGATTTCAGTGGTTGACATGTTTCAGTCCATGGGTGTCTCTAAAGATCGGTGGACTTTCATCAGGAACTTATTCAAAGCGATAACATCATAGATCACTTTGACACATTGGGTAAGTTAATGTTATTTACCTATCTTCGTCATTATTTCATGTGATCGACGGATTTATATGTTATGGTTCTACCTATAACTTGGGAAAGAAAAAGAAGAAGGGGAAAGTAAAAACATGCATATTGTTGCTTTATATAAATTTCATATAGTGTTGCCGAATTAGGTGCTTGGATGTGTAATGCTACTTGCATATGTGACACAATTTGTGTGCTGTACTCATGTAATTTTTCGTTACATATGACAGTGAAGCATTAATAATCAATCAGGGATTGATATCAAGAAGGCATGCAGTTATATTTGTTGGCATCAAAGGCTTACAAAAGGAGGTAATAATAATACAGTGATTTGTGCTCGGTTGGTAAGAAAAAAAAGTCTATGGCTGTTAAATTATGATTAAGTTAGTGTGAAGCATATCAATAATTTTACACCTACTCTACAGCACAAGAGCCTGCATTGAGGATGTCATCAAACGTGTGCTCAAGAACATGTCCAATAAACGTGTCTTGAAAGATTATCACCGTGTTGAAATGGTTTCTGAAAAATTCTCACCCTTCTAAATATTTTTACCGGGGGGAGAAGGAAAGAAAAGCATGCTGTACAAACAGTATTACTTTAGCCTTAACGTTCGTATCATTTTATAGTTGGGGCTTTGTAGGTCAAAAGGAAAAAAATGCAAATGTTAATAAACTTAATGGTACCTTTATGGGAGTTTGATTAAACTCCATCAGATGCTGCGGGAGCTCCACAATAAGAAATGGAAACAGGCATGACAGGGATAATTTCTTTGCTCCCATTACCTTGGGTTGTTGGAGTAATTTCTTTCTCAATTACCTCTAGAATGCTACTTGCATGTCCTTGTTGTAGCTTCTTACAGCGACCCAGAAGTTATCACCTGCGCTCCGGGAGGAAGTGCATCTTTATAGTGATGATGCAGTATGGAAACTGAAAAAAGACTATTCCAATGCCAATTTCGAGATGAAGACAGACTTGAAAATTCTCTAGGGGTGTGAAGGTGTAATTGTTCCTATGAGGTTTTATGTGGCCCCTATATTAAGTGCTGTTATAAAATTACTGTTAAGAGGGTGGTGTTAGGGACAAAAGGCGAGCCTCGATGTTGCACTTCATGTGGTCAATGCAATCCTCTATGAAGGGATAAGATAGGTTTACCATGGCAATGTGCAGTATTATGTAAATGCTAGGGCATTATTTTGAGTGCCCATTATGATGAAGTTGTCATTGTTTCTGTGTTGTCTATTCGCCGATAATATACGGGTTAAGAAACATGTTTACTGGTGATATTTAGTTTTGTGTACACATGGGTTACTCTGCTATGTTAGCATTAGTTGTTCAGAGTTTTAACGACAACCAAGGAATATTGTCATTTAATCCTTTGTCATATGTCTGTAAACAGTATACCCAACGTTATTCCATCTCGAAGAGAATTCTTTCTGCATTTGGGTGTCTTTTGTTATCTAGAGTTTCAATTCCAACCCTTTCCATGTCCTTCATAGTGTGGTTCATGTTTAGAAAATGGGTGCTCATGTGTTTGGTTGATTTTTTACACTTTATGGTACTGCGGTGCTCACAAATTCATTTTTTTTTATGACACATCATGCCTATATATTTCAATTGGCAAGGGCATTTGATCATGTATATCATATGGATCCTATTGCAACTTGTGTGTCATCTGAGTAACCAAACAATATCATCAGTCAACTGTAAAGTGTTGGGTTTTTTGGTCAGGTGACACACGGAATAGTGGCCACAAGGGTGGTGTCCTTTTATAGCTTAAGACATCCACTGTATCAGGTTAGACTCCCTCTGATTTAGTCTTGATCTTGTGTGGACTAGGATGTTCTCAATGTTCTTTGTTCTCCTGTTGGCAAATCTGGGTTTGGGCCATTGTAGGTTTCCTGAAGTGAGGATGTTCCAGTTTTTGTTAATTAACTTCTTTACCTGGTTTGAAGCTATTTTGTACATAGTTACACAGGTGAGGATATCTTTATCCAGTGTTGGGCGTCACCTCAAGAAGGTTTTCATGGTTTTGGTTTCTCACTCTTTTCTGGCATTTGTTAATGATGGTCTTGGGATATTGTCTATCCTTGAGTTTTACGCTTAACTCGCCTGCCTGTTGTTTGGTTACCTGTATGTTGCTACAGTTCCTCCTTATCCTCAGGAATTGACTGTACAGTAGGTTTTCTCTCAGTGATCTGGCATGGAAGCTATTATATATGAGGAGATTGTTTCTGTAAGTGGGTTTATTGTAGGTCTTGGTGGATAATTTTGTGTTTTCGGTGTAGATGGTAATGTCTAGGAAATCCAGTGTATTCTCATCTGCGGTGTAAGTGAAATTGAGAAAGTCATCTCTGATATTGATCCATGTATGGAATTCTGGTAAGGTTTTTGGTTTATCTCCCCAGATCATAATAACAGGATGAAATGTCTTGATGTCTTATGTGGCCAATTTTCTCTGAATAACATCTCTTTGATAGTTTGTAAATTGGCTTCTTGGGGGAGGCTCGTATATATAAGCTCTCTATGTTTAGGCCAACTAGACAGGAACTGCCTTGTTGATATGATACTTACGCTAACTTTGCCGATGGTTATTTATTTACCCTTTTGACATCTCCCTGTTGTTGCTATTTCGCCTCAGTGCCACTGACCAGTCTGTGGGGGACTGCAACGCTCGCTTTTGGCGCCGGGACTTCAGTACCCAGAGTCCCCGGGGGTGCGTCCTTGCAGCATTACCAACAGCATTACCAACAGCGCTGGGAGGTGCTTAAAAACGCCTCGGCCCTCCCGCAGCGTGGGACGCTAACTTTGCCGCTGGTTATTTATTTACCCTTTGAACTTTTCCCTGTTGCTGCTACTTCGCCTCGCCGCCACTGACCAGTCCGTGGGAGACTGCAACGCTCGCTTTCCGCGCCCGGACTTCAGTACCCAGAGTCTCCGGGGGCGCGTCCTTGCAGCATCACCAACAGAGCCGGGAGGTGCTTAAAAACGCCTCGCCCCTCCCGTAGTGTGAGACATGCGCGGGCGTGCCCGGGCGCTGAGGGCAGGTCCATCCGCTCCTGTCAGAGGCCGGGCCGGGCCACGATATTGACTCCTTCCGTGCTGGACTGTGAGCTTGTGTTTATTGTTGGGCTCTTGTCCTTTGAAGGTTAGCTGGAGCACTGCTTTTGTGTGGCTTCGAGATACTTAATATTATGAGTAAAAGGAAGGTTGGGGTGGTGGGCACCCTACATGCCTTTTTAAACAGAGCCGAATCTGTCCTAATACATGAGATACAGGCAACAGAGCGGAGACTCTCGCTTGAACCCATACCATCTAGGGGAGGCTCCTTGCCTAGCGCCCAGATACCCCACCTGCAGACTAACACTGAAATCGAACCTGTATGCGATATAATATCCCCCAGGTTATCATGTGTGTTGCCTATGACTCCCTCCCTGGGTTCCCCGCAAACTCAGCGCAGTATAGAGAGCCCTGCTATGGTAAAGACCAGAGGGAATAAAGCTATGGGGGGGTTAGGTGCGGAACCGCCCACTAAAAAAAGGAAAGGTCGTGGCACAATCAAACAAAACCCATTGTCCGCCATAAACGAATCAAGTGGGGTTTTTGTTTTTGGAAATACAGGTGTTAATACCTCAGGCCCTAACCCTGTTGTCCGCCCAAATTTCCAGCTTAATCAAGGAGACCTGTGCTCCCTACTAAGAGAACAATTAGCTGCCCTTTTTGATCTCATGATGATAAGATTAGATTCAGTTGATGCTAGGCTTAATAAGATTGAAGAATCCCTAGCTTGTACCTTTAAAAGGATTCCTGCACAACCTACTATTCAGCCTAATGGGGGGGGGGGGGGGGTGGCCAATGTAACATCTTGGGGAACACACACAAGGAACAGCGGGAAAATACGGTGAATGCCCAAATAAGTGCAGATGGGGTACATTCAGTGGTGAGCGTAGTTTGTCCACCCCCTACCAGTGTTAGTAATGGTAGTTCTGCCCCACTGTTACAGCAATATAGGGCAGAAGGGAATAGGAGGCAGGATGAGCATGGCATAGAAAGGGGTCCAGTTACGTTACCTAGTCTTCATCTTCCCCCTGAAGCCACACCATACACGGTCATCCTTGCGAATGTACCCGCTCTCCCCTCGGGAACTCGAGAGCATTGGTCCACACTTAAAAACAAGGCTCTCCACTTCTTGAGTAAGAAGACAGGCATTGGATACGAACTATTTGATGAATTTAAAATGGTGCGACGCATCAACTGGGTTGGCCATTCGTTTAAATCCATGCCTGGTGATTGTTTGGTATTGAGCTTTAGGTCACCCCCATTGGTTCGTTATATTCTTGAGATGGCTGGGCATGTTCCCCCTACTGCAGAAGGAATTAGATTACTCCCCCTTGGATTCTTTTACAACCGACACATGTCGTCTAGAAATAGGGAAGTACGGGTACCCCACCATATACACAATTGGTTAGTCTTCCCCATTCAGACCAACAACCGCTTCGAGTTACTTTCATCACTCGAAGACATTGACTGACTGAGAGGGAGTGATAAAGTACAGTGGGGTACAGGCAGTGGGGATAAAACGATGGTTGCTAAGAATCTATAAATTGGCACCGGTAGCAATCTGGATAGGGGGTGTGCTTTACCTAGGGATATATTAACAATTGACTCAGGGAATGTACGTATGGGAAGTGAAGGGCGGGACATTCCAACTGCTTCTGAGGTACAACCTCCCTCTAGAATCCCTATCCCAAGCCATTCACCAATAATGGAAACTAACATAAACGAGGTTAGGATTTGCATTGGGAATGGTGGTCCTAGCCCCTCGAGACCATTTTTGACTCTATCCTCTTGGAATGTAGCGGGTTTAAAGCTAAATT
Source organism: Lissotriton vulgaris (assembly GCF_964263255.1). Lineage (NCBI taxonomy): Eukaryota > Metazoa > Chordata > Amphibia > Caudata > Salamandridae > Lissotriton > Lissotriton vulgaris. The sequence continues at coordinate 94,607,211 of NC_141698.1, forward strand.
AATGTCTACAGATTGGTCTGCATATATAGAGTGTTCGGATGTATGAGCTTCTCAAGAGACATGGTCCGTAGAAGGAGTTTTCCATGAAGGTTATTTAAACTTCTTCAAAGCAGCATCAAGGGGACAAAGGGGTAGACCAGTGGGTGGGCTGGACCTGTTGGGTACGGCAATTTGAGAGGATAAGGGTGGACAAGCTTTTTATTGATAGCCCAGATATCCTGGCCATAAGGGTCAGCTCAACAAAGGGCCTCGATATAATCATTTATAATGTGTACTCGAGGGGCCAACCTGGTGACAGGAGCTCTATTGTTATTACAACCCTAGAAAGCCACTTGTCTCAAGAGGTCAATACTAGCAATCTGATCATCGCTGGCGACTTTAATACCTGCTTCGAACCTCTAGATTCTGAAGATGGAAGGCTAAGTGATCATGTGGATGCACTATGGGGTGTCCCTCACTTGGATCTCCAACCTATTAGGAAATGGTCTGAGGCAGCACTTCAATTGAAGCGGTTTTGTCTGGAAAGGGGCTTGAGGGCGGTTAATGGAAGGACAAAGTCTGATAGTCAGGGTTTTGTCACCTTTGATAATGGTAGGTCTAATAGCTGTATAGATTACATTCTTGTGAATGTGGAGCTGTGGTCTATAGTCCTAGACATGGAGGTACAGAGTAGACCTGAAAGTGACCATAACCCCTTGGTCCTTAAAATTAATGATAGGAGTTTCTCTAGTCTCCTACAGAGGGAAGGCGATAGCTGCCCTAATATGTTAACCATCTCCAATGACTTAAGAAGGGTACGGTGGGCACGGGTAGTTACTAATGAAAGGAATGTGGAGCAGATTAGGGCCATGGTAACAGCGTCCTTAGAGAAACTTTCTGAATGTGAGTCTCAGGAGGTGCTTAATGCGAACTTACTGGGTGTCCACAATGAACTTTTTAGTGGGCTGAAAAGGTTTTTATAAATGCAAAGCCATCTAAAAAGATTAGTACGTTGAAGCCAAGCACGTGGTATAACAACACGTGTAGATTAACCCATAAAGCCTTGGTGGAAGCTATAAAATCAAGGTCCCAGGGCAATATCAAGCTGTGTAGAGCAAAATATTAAATAGCCCTAAGACACGCCAAGAGAGGCTGGGATGAAGAGCGATGGAAGGATCTGTTACATGCCTGTAAGGGTAGAAACATGATCCAATTCTGGGATTTACTCAAATGGGGAAATAGGCAGCAGTAAAAAACCCAGAGTAACCACGTCGATCCCCAGCAATGGGTGTAATTTTTTGTAGCACAGTTTAAAGCAAGTCTTTGTAGTAATGAGGTTGCCCCGCTCATCATAATTGATGATCCACTGGTGTTTACAAACAGAGAGGTGGAGTCAGTGTTAAGGTTAATTCCGAGTGGCAAGGCTGCGGGGCCAGATTGTATTCCTGCTGACTTATTTAAACAGGATCAAGACTTATGGGTCCCATATATTAAGATACTTGTTAATGCTATAGCTTGTGGAGCTCCGTTCCCAGCATCTTGGTAGGGAGCAGAGATCATACCGATCTACAAGAAGGGAGATCGCTCTGCTCCGTCCAACTATAGACCCATCAGTTTAATTGACGCTGCACAAAAGATTGCTGCAAGATTGGTATTGGGCAGGTTACAGGGATGGATGACTGATGCCGATATTTTGACACCTTTGCAGGCAGGGTTTCGATCTCACATAGGGACTCTTGGCCAAGCCTTTAGATTTGTATTAATTTATTGGAAGGAGGTTATTTTAGGTGGGGTATGTTTTTTGCAGCGTTTGTGGACCTAAAATCCACTTTTGATCTTGTCCCAAGGGCAAAATTGTGGGAAGTTCTATGGAAAATAGGGTTGCCCACAGAGTTAGTTTCCATTCTGGTCAAATTTCATGAATATACCCATGCGCAGGTTCGTTGGGGCAAACCAGGCGAGGTTACTGAAAAGTTTGAGGTGAGCAAAGGCGTCCGACAGGGGTGTGTGCTGGCTCCCACCCTGTTTTCCTTATTTATCAATGGGGTGGTCCAGTACTTTGTGAATCACCCAACAAGATGTGCCAATGTTAGCTGGCATGTAAGTGCCTTTGCTCATGTTCACAGACGACACCCTGTTAATATCCAGGACGAGACAGAGATTGCAGTTAGCACTGTCTCGTTTTGAGGTGTTTTGCCGCGAACATGAGCTAGTGGTCAATGGGGGGAAAACAACGTTTATGGTGCTCCATGGGTCAGAGCCAGTCAAAGCACGAGTTTTTATGGATGGCAAACTACTGGAGCAGACTGATGTTTTTACCTACTTGGGTGTCACATTTAGCGACAAGTTGAGTTGGAAGCCCCAAGTTGAGATTCTAGCGCTGAAACATGCTCAGCTAGCGGTGCACTGATTAAGGAGCACAGGTTGTCCCTAACCAAGCCTATTGCCCATATTGTAAAAATCTATATGACCAAAATCTGCCCAGCCATTTTATATGGTGCCGAAATTTGGGGCTTCTGTAATTTAACTCCACTATCCTCAGCTCAGAATAAATTCATGAGATCTATAGTGTGGTTGCCCCAATCATCCCCTCGTATTCCATTGCTTCTTGACCTTGGTTGTCAGGCACTTGAGGATGTTGCACGATATAGACCGCTGGCATTCTGGAGGCGCCTCTGGATCACTCCGGAGGTCCACCTTTATGCAAGGGCGTTGTTGGAAGTAAGGGGGTTAAGCCGCTCACATAAGATCCCATGGTTGATTGGTATTAAATCTTTGTTGATCGATATGGGTATGAGGAATCTTTGGGATCACCCAGAGACAGTGGAATTTCCATCAAAAAGGTCCTTTTGAGCAGCGTACTGGGAGTTGATTAAAGTCAGGAGATTCTCCTCCCATATCAGCTCGTCCCTGTCGAGGGATTACCTTGAGATCAAGGATGAACCCCTTTTGGAAAGCTATTGGGATCTTATAACGATGCAACAAGATCGTAAACTCTACCATCAGTTTAGGGTAGGGACATTACCCCTTCGTTGGTTAACAAGTTAATGGAACCCCGCTATCAGTAATAAGTGCCTATTCTGCCAAGACCACGTAGAAAACATTGACCATCTCCTATTTGTTTGCCCGGTTTACCACAAACCAAGGAGTATTTGGTTGAACACCAGTATGCCGGTCCCTGGGAACAAGTTCAGCGATGGTCGCAAAGAGAATACTGAAATCTGACTCCTCTGACCTCGCAGTAATAGGAGTAGCTAAGTTTTTGAGCTGGGCATGGGTACTACATGAGAAAAATGGGGGGGCGAAATAGCCATGTAAAGTTCTAAGCTGGGCCATTGAAATTAGCGCTTGGTGTTGGAAATATTTAATAGATTTTTAACTATGATATTTGCTAAGTCTTTATGCTGGTCATATATTTAATCTTTTTTAGAATTGGCTTTAAAATGTAAATATATATGTACCTATTTATTAATTGTGTTGATGTAATAGTAGTAAGTTTTAGACTTCTGAAATTTTGTGGTGTATTTTATGGGAGAAATTTGTAAATAATTGACAATTTCTGTCTTTTATGATGAAAAATTGCAATAAAGACTTAATGATGATGATGATATGATACATCTTTCAAAAGATTCAGAAGATCCTGTGTGTCCTTTAAGTAAGTGGATTGTCGTTGTTCTAGAGGTCTCAGGTAGTAGTCTGCAAATTGTGACAGGGGTTCCAACACGGAGACTATCCCTGATACTATCGGCCTCCCTGGAGGTGGATTCCTGTTCTTGTGGGTCTTTGGTAGGGAATAGAAATAGGGTATCCGTGGCTTAGTGGATCTTAGAAAATCTGCATCATTTTTTGTGATCCAGATGTTGCCTCTTCTGTCATGATGTTAATGATTCTGAAGTGTCTTTCTTCTCCTAGAAGATCTGTACATTGTTTATGGTAAGCTGATGTTCAAAAGGAGTACAATGCCTCCTCCTTTATCTGCTGGTTTGATCATTACCTTTCTTTTGTTGTAATTCCCTCATAGCTTGATTTTCTTTCTTTGTGATATTCATTAATGTTTTTTTTGTCTTTATGTTTAATGATTTCACTTCTTTGAACATCGCCTGTTCAAAGGCCAGTACATCGACCGGTATTAAATGCATTGGTGGACAAAAGGTGGACTTAATTCTTAAGTTGGTGTTTCCTTCTTTGTGGGGTTCTTGTTTGTCTTTAAAGTAAGCTTTCAATTTTATTTTTCAACAAAACCCGGCAATCTCGCAGTGTCGTTTGAATTGGATGAGTCTTGGTGTGGGCACGAAACCTAGTCCTTTGTTCAGTAGTTTTTGCTGGTCCTCTGTGGGTACATGTTTGGTTAATTGACAACAAGTGTTTGGTTGTGCTCAGGCTTGGTCTGTCTCGGTCCTTGGACATACTCCGGGTTTGTACGCATTCTGTTTCCTGCCCGTGTACTCCTTTCTTTCTTCCTCTTCGTTGATTCTGATCTTCCCCTTAAAAAGGTGGTTGTATTATAGGGAATGGTTGTGACGGCTGATTTGTGCATGAAGGGATTGATCCACCCTTAGAATTGAGAATGATATGGTTGAAATGCCATCATTTGGTGGTCTCCAAAATTAGGTGTTCTCCAAGGCATGTTGCGTCTTTGCATTGGGTATCTGCCTCTTGTTCTGCCTCGTCGTTTTTGTTTGTTCTCTTCACTGTCTGAGCAGTTTGAAGAGTTGCCCGTAGATGAATCATTATCATTCGTGGATTCTGATGGGGTGAAGTCATTTGAGATATGGGGTAAATCTTTTCTTGAGAGAACTGCTTGAGATCTTCGCCCAATTTTTGTATCTTGTTTTTAGTAATGTAGTATTGCATTTCGGTCATCTCTGTGTTAGCCACTTCTAGTTGTTTTTTATAAACCGAGATCTACACTGTTGTTTTGAGTTTGGCTTCCATCACCTGTATTTTGATTGTCAATTCTTCTAATAGTCTTGTAGCTGTTTTTATGATCAATACTAGATATTTTCTCGTGCATTTCCATTAAATTGCTGGCCAGTCTTTTCGAAACCCTCACAAGAAGCCCAAAGCTACCCCAGCCAAGAGAGGTGCTAAGAGTTGATTGAAAGCCAAAGTTATAGAACCAGAGGCTACCAAGCCCCAAGCAGCAAAGCCCAAAGGCAGGTCCACAAAAAGCAGAAGGAGAATGGGAGACAAGTACACGGCCCTGTGGATGTCTGATGCCACCGTAAGAAAAAGGAGGAGGCGCGCAAGGAGCCGGAAGAAGGCACGATCTCATGGGGCACAGAGACAATGCAAGATTGCACCAGACGGCCCCCGAGAGAGAAGAGGCTGCGCCAGCCAAACTAGCACTTAATGGACCCCATTGAGCAAGAATCCAGAGCACACTATGGGCCATATGTAGGTGGCCCAATACCGCTCGGTAACGGTAAAATTCGTTAAATTTCACCGTTACCGACCGGCATGTAGGCATTTGAGATGTAGGGAGGATTCGGTATTAAGGAATCGATAAATACCGATTCCTTAATACCGATTCCTTATGGCCTTGCATTTAAGGAATCAGTAATACCGATTCCTTAATGTAGGTAGCACTTCAAACAGGGCACCTCAGCCTTAAGGAATCGCTATTTACCACCAACTCCTAGTTGGTGGTAAATAGCGATTTCCTTTCAAAAAGCACTTTTTTGCTTTTTGAAGTGTGCCATGTGGCACACATCCATGCCCTTAGGACATGTATTTGCGCCACATGTGCACACATGCACATTTCAGGGGTGCCAGAGGGTGTTCTTTGGACACCCCTGCACCCTTGAAATACCTCCCGCGATTACCGAATCAGTAATACCGATTCAGTATTACCAAATTTCTCTGCATTTGACTCCTATGGGCCTCCAAGCCCATAGGAATGAATGGGTAGGTGATTCCTTTTTACCGATTCAGTAATAAGGAATATTAATGATTCAGTATTTTTTACCGAATTATTCCCTACATATGAAATACTGATTTCTAAATACCGAATCGGTAAAATTCGGTATTTAGGAATCGGTATTTCCCTATTACCTACATCGGGCCCTATGTTATCAAATGAAATTTCAATCTTCAAATTTGTCATACATATGGGATATGATCGAGGCGCGTTATCGGTTGACCGGTGATAATTCCGACCCGGTCCTTATCGGGTAGTTTCTGTTGAAACGAGAACGGCACCGATGGTATTCGGTTGCCGTCAATCACAATGTTGGGTGTTGGAGTTCACAGCGTTAATAATCTGTATATTCTGGGCCGTTTGTTGCCCGTGGCGATGCTTGGTGCAGCTTCGGTTTCCAAGTGCGGCAACAAACGGCCCAGAATATACAGATTATTAACGCTGTGAACTCCAACACCCAACATTGTGATTGACGGCAACCGAATACCATCGGTGCCGTTCTCGTTCTCGTTTCAACAGAAACTACCCGATAAGGACCGGGTCGGAATTATCACCGGTCAACCGATAACGCGCCTCGATCATTACGATCAGCCCTGAAGATTCACAGCCACATGCTGTGATGAAACACGTGTAGGCTATAGTGACAGGTACAGTGATTCCCAAGAAGAGATCACTGTTAATTAATAAAACGTTTGAAAATTTACGTTTTGTCTGATCTATCCCATATGTATGACAAATTTGAAGATTGAAATTTCATTTGATAACATAGTGTGCTCTGGATTCTTGCTAAATCACAAAAGAGGGAGGTCCCTGAACCTCTCACCAAGAAGCACCTACCCTGAAACCACGTTACTTTGAAACCTTAACGTAAGAAGTTGAGCGCCAAATTTCTGAACACTAAAAAACCTACTCACAGACTGTATAATGGACCCCATTGACCCAGCATTGAGCATGTCAAACAAAGTGACCTACCCTGCGAAGCATGCCTGAACGGAGGCAGGTGCAAGCGCCATGAAGTTGCAGCCTTGAGGCTGAAGCACTATGCCCTCAAGCGAGGAAGAGAAGCAGAAAGAAAGTGACCCTCTATCCAAGGGGTGGAGCACCAGGAAGATCTCTGATGAAGAGACCAGACACCAGACCTGCGAGAGGTCAGTGAAAAGAGGGGAGTCAAGTTCTAACAATTGGACAGACCTGTGAATGGTCCGCAGCAAAGAAAAAACACAGTCCTAAGAACTGAACACAACCAGAGAGATGTCCATGTGGAGCCAACATGCAACACTTGGCATGATGCCACATCACTATGAGGAACCTGGTCGGAAGGAGAGAAGAGCGTGTCATGACGCTACATCACAAAGGAGTTGAAGTGGAGAAAAGAGTGGTATGCTGCCACAGCATGAAAAACAATCACCACAGGTGCGCAAGAGAAAAGGGAGAAGAGCGATAAGACTGAGGACTTGTGCCTATACCGGAGAGGTCATGCATTAATACAAGCCAGCCACAGGGGTGCAGAGACATCACTGGAGACAGCTCCACGGAGGACCAACTGTAAATCCCCATCAAACGGGAACCGCATCCAGGCCCACGCTTCACAGTGCGACCGTCCATTCACCTGACACTGGCTGCTTGGACTAGATGGCATCCCTGCTACTAACTGCACATGCTGAAGACGAACTGCAAGTGGCCTCGAAGTCCCTCCAGTCACCCTTACTCTGAGCAAGTCATTGCCACCTGTACTCCAAGTTGTTAGAGGGTAAAATCGTCATCATTACCAGGTGCATCACAAGAACCACCTAAGAAGCATCACACCACCAGAGTGCAGCCATATGCCTGCAAAAGAACCAGAGGTTAACAAGGCCTCCCTGGTACCATGGGAGGCTGGCCACCTAGATATCTTATGTGAGCTCCTGTGGACCTGAGACCAGCCAAAGAGAGCATACTCGACCAATGGACCATCCATCCTAGAGCTGCATGAGGCTTGGCCTTGGCACTGTTGGGAGTTCCGCAGTGACCCCTTTGCATGGCCTAAGTGAGACCTGCACAGCCCACGCAGTCCCATGGCAATCCAGGGGCATGGGCCTCAAAGGAATTCCAGTGTGAAAGGAATTCCTAGCAAGAGAGATGCGTCTGCAGCAGCTCCATGACAGTCACTGGAAAACACTGAGGTTGCGGATAGAGATTGATCACCCGAAGACTATCTGATGAAGACCTATGCACCTGAGTCCTGATGGCCAGAGCACACAGACCCTAAGACAACCACCCTTTGTGGTTGAAAGAAAGAAAGGGCCTCAAGGACATTCCAGTGAGAGGGGAGTCCTGGCATTAGAGGGAAGTCTGAAGCTGCTCCACCAGCAGGCACTGGGAATCCACTAGGCCTTCAAGGAAGACTGTTATTCATCAATGTCATCCTCAGACTTTGCAGGTTTGCCGTCCATGGAGCCTGAGAGCCTTCAAAGAGATCTCTGCAGTGGACTACACCACCACTCCGGATGCACCCCTCAATGCACTATGTACATAGCAGCAGCATGTTTACAAGCCCTTATAGCCACAGGAAAGTCACTTTTGTGATGTTCCATTGGCAATAGTGTCTTTGCCTTATTTACAAGGCGGCATTAAGTTAAGGTACGTAACGTGGCTTGACACCGCCTTATAAATAAAGCCCCCTTTCACACTAAACTTAGCTTAAAAGGAGTGTGCAATGGGTGTTGCGGTGGGCGTTCTGCTGCAACCCCCATTGATTTTGACGCTGACCCCTATTTACAAGGCTGGCGTAAATAGGAGGCAGCGCCAAAAATTAAGACCAGGGAAAACCTGGTCTTAACATGGCGAAATGCGGAGAAATGCTTTATTCCTCCTTGATTTACTGTTTCAATGTGTGCTGCATTGTGTACCACATATAGAAACAGCAAATTGCCATGAATGATTGAGGCACCTTCCTGCACATAAACAGTAATTTTAAAAAAATGATTTGCAACTTTTATGTGTGCTGCACAATACAAATCGCCATCCCTGCTTTTCTAAAGTGACGGAGCGTGGCGTTAGTCATTTTGGAGCTAACCCACGCTCGCCACTTTCTTGTAACTATGCCCCGTAGTCTTGTACACTGTGAGACCAGGCTGGTCTGGACAACATTGCCGAGGTGGACGAAACACTCATGGACCGGTGATCAAGAGAGCCGGTACTGGCCAGCGGATGGCCTGAGTGGTACTTTTGTCCGTTTCTTTTTCATTAAAGTTTGGGAGGGATGTAGTGTCCTGCTGGGCACATTCTAGTTTTCTTGTACATACAACTGTCAGAGGCGTTACTGGTCAGGTGAACTTGCTAATAAAAGGTGCCAGGCGCACGTGCCCTGGGAAAATTCCAGTAACCTTACTACTGTGTATGCGTGTATTCATTTCAAGTATGTGGGCAGAGAGTCCACATACTTTACAAGTGGTACCATGTGAGTTGGCAAGTAATTGTGATTGTAATTGCATTTATATAGCACTTACTATCCCTGACGATGCGTCAAAGTGCTTTTTCGGCGAGTAGCACGCTACTCCGAATCCCAAAAAGGATTGGTGGTGAATTAGTATAGTGAAATAAGTAATTAATTTGAGCAGTGGATATGTTAGTCTGTTATTTGGATTGAGAAGGATAGTGGAGGGATAGAAGATTAAAAGGTTTGCATTTGTATAGTGTTTGCTATCACTGATGAGTTGTTAAAGTGTTTTTCTGCGAGTAGCATGCTACTCCAGAATAAGAAAAGGATTAGTGGTGAATTAGTATAGGGAAATATAAAATTAATTTGGGTGGTCGACATGTTAATCTGTTATTTGGATTGAAAAGGATGGAAGAGGGAAGGTTTGCATGTATATATAGCGCTTGCTCCCCTGATGAGGTGTTGGTAGGGCCAACTGGAGTAAAGTAATTCTGCGGCGGCAGCATTTTCTGCAGAGTGATGGACTTTCCGAACTTGCCATATAATCCTCCATCTGCTCTATGATTTTCAGTTTGCAGCATACAGAGCTAAAAGAGATCAATAGTTACTAAAAATAAAAAGGGCAAAAGGTGGTGCTGCGCACTAATACGTCCTTTATAAAAGTTAACTGGTCACTTTTTAACTGAGAATGTATGCAGAAAATGTGACTAATGAAGTAAGACTTTTGCTCAGATAATATAACCTGGGTTAAAATGAGAAAATAGTACAGAAGATTCCAGTTCTTGCCGTATAATTAAGTCAATGCTGTCACTTGGTCCAGCAATGCATAATTCCAGTGGCACTGTGTACTAGGTCAAAGGCAAGAAAAGCGCTTTTAGTTGAACTGGATTTTTTGCAAGCCTGATTGGAGCCCCCAAGAGCTGCTTTACCTTCTCTGAAAAATATTTGTGTCGACTCTGTTTATTGACACCTCATCAGTTATTTGCAAAGATTAGTGTGAAAGCTCGAAAGGCCAGGCTAGTGAGGAAGTGGTCTTCAGGTGAGCATCATATCAAACATGAGAAAGGAAGAAATTAACAGCTGCTCTGCCGCACCCTTTCAAAATTGTAAAAAAATAATCCAAAACTTGGTTTTCAAAAACACCAGCACGGGGTGATGAAGTGTTATTGTCAAACCGAAACCCGTAGCTCTGAAGCGTGAGCATAGTAGGCGTCAGCGTTCAGCCACAAAGGTTACCAAAGATAGTTTGATTTTTTGGGTAATGAGTTCCTTCAGTTTTATCTCTGAGCTCCTCGTTCCGATTACTTTTGGAATCCCGATTTGGGTGTACTGTTCTTTCTCTGCTCACATTCTGCCAGTTAGTACAGACTCATGGTTCCCGTCCACCTACCCTTTACTCAGGGCAAAAGTCGTAAAAAAAGAAGTGTGGGGGGGGGGGGGCGCTGTCACCGGAAGTGACGTCACAACCGGAAGTGACGTCACGAACTGTGCCGAGCTTCTCGTCCCAGAGAGGCCAAAGAGTGAAGTCCAGCTGTTTGGCAGGGGGGATCGCGTCCCCCCACTAAAATAAGTGGGGGGATGCCGTCCACACGCGTGGTACCCCGACTCGAGCCCTGCCTTTACTCATCCCAAGCCCCGTCCTACTGCTATAAACTCCCCCACAAAAAAACCTCCAAAAGCTTTCCAGACTCTTCCTTCTTCTAACCCTCCACTATTCCTTTTTACAATCTAAATAACAAACTAAACATGTCCACCACTCAAATCAAATTAATTTCATATTCCTCTGCCATATAAATAGCAGGGCGGCGGGCACTAAGAATGTTGCCCGACAGTGCCCGTTGCAGTCTAAACTGATTGCAAGAGAGACTGGACCCAAATTCTAATGAAATCGGCCTATAAATTATTTTTTTGAATGATTGAAAAGTGCAAGGAGGCTTTAAAACTGCCCTCATTGAAAGGGGTACAAAAATGGCAATAACCAATTTAGCACGCCATTTTATGTGACACAGAGAAAAGGCAGAATATTACCCAGGGTAGTAAGTAAGGTATTACCAATATTATGTGGTATTACTAAACTTTTTCTAAGTTATTACAGCTTGTACATTGGAATGGAGAATAATATGCGGGAAAGGTTTTCTGCAAAGATGCAAATTCCTTTATGTTGTTCTTCAATTTCAAATATATTTTCACCTGGACATTTCACCTTTGTTGAGCAGGAGAAACGTCTGGGTGGAAACTTGTGAGCAGGAATATTAATGCAGATGTAACACAAATCTTGCATTCTAATGGCAGCCTTTAACTCCTACTACCAGCTAAATCAGGCTTCCTCGGCCACTCATGATGGCAAAGGAAGCCACGGTCAGGATTTTCCAGAATTGAGGCTTTGTTTTCCTGGTCTCCCCTGCAAGCAGCTTTTGTGTCTGTTGTGGAAAGACATATTGTGTACAATACTAATGCAGCCCATTGCTTATCACTGGTTGGCTTTTTTGTCAATCTTGTTTGCTGGATTCTTATTGGATGGCTTTCCTTTCTCTTATTCTTCTACTTATCCCTCCCCTTGAGCCTATCTTCTTTGCCATTCTTTTGATTGGATGACTTGCATGCACTATTCCGCTGGAACTACATTTTTCTTTTGCTATCAGTACTCCACCAGACTACAAGTATTTTTTAGTTCTTTTCCCCTCCCGCCAGTGTATTGATTCTCCATTTACATTCTCACTGTAGTGTTGTCTATTTAACCTTATCATTTTCTCTGCATTTTGTATTCCTCTCCTACCACCAGCTCATAAATTACTTTTCTTTCCACTTCCACTCCTCCAGATCCTTTTTTAATCCATCCACTACTTCCTATCCATGCTCATTACTCTTAACGTTCTCCCGCGATCCCCACTCCTCCAACCTTCCGTGTCTCATTTTATTTTAATTTAGTTTTTTTGAACTTTTTCGGAGGTTCTGGCAGCTGCAATTTGCTACTGGCCAACTTCTCTCCTTTATGTTTTCTAATCACCACTGCAAGATGGGAGTCCATAACCATCTTGGAATGAAAACAGCTGCTTCATCATGAGACATGCAAGCACACACATCAACACACTGGTGCCAAAAGACAAAATGGCCGCCGCTTCTTGATGTATGTGTGCAGGTGCATGGTGGCAAATGTACATGTCATCACTATGGGACCACATTTTGCCTTTTTTGCAATGCTATTCTGCATTGACAACAACATTTGCCAAAGCCAAAAGGTGGGCTATTGACTTTAAAAGGCGAGACCTATTAGCTTTGCTAATGCTTCTTTTATTTGCTGTAGTTTCATAAGATCTTGAATGATTGATTCCAGGTTTAGGGCTGAATAAAAAGTTACCTAAAAGGTTTGAATCTTCGCCCAAAGACATTTATAATGAGTCATGCACACATATCAGACACCATGGGTGTGTCGAACAGCTTTCCAGTAGCGAAGCAAGAAGCACCGCTCCTGCTTTTGTTACGGGGGCGTTATTGCATCACTCCTGCAAAACGGCCTTCAGTGACAAATCTGGCCCCAATAGGCACAAAACTGGCCAACACCCCTCCGACTACCAGGGAAAGGCCCGGTGACCACAACGACCAGTCTGGCCCTGCCTGAAAGGCAGAGCTAACAGGTCAGGAGAATTGATAGCTGTGGGTGAGGTAAACAGGAAATGAGACCAGAAGCAAATAACCAGTCAGCTAAGAAGGACAGACCAGAGAAGCAGCAACATAATGAGCTACAAGCATCTATTTCTTGACAAAGCTTCCCTGCAGAAGGCACCTAACCGTGAAACAGAAATGGAACTCTGGAACCTAGAAATTCTGAGCTGCTCCACTAGATGTCAGTATCCTCCAGTGCAAGGATGAAACCATCACAAGAGTGACCTGGAGGGAGCAGTGTTCATCTGAGCAGTCAGAAGTCGCAATGAAAAAATGTGTAAACGACAAAATGCTGCACAACAGCTCCACCTAGCTCGTGTTCCGCAAAATATTTTCAAAGTTAATAAAGAAAATTCTGCTGGGCAACAAAATCCTACCTGGCTGAATTAACCACACTAGAAGGACTGGGTCTACCTCCATGGCCAGACAAATGATGGATCCACGGCTGCATATGGAGGCTTGAAATCATGTCATCTCAAACACACGGATGCCAATCAAAATGCACTGTTTGATTCAGTTGTACATTTTGTAAAAAAAATAGTGCCAGGGCCCACGTCAGGAGGCCACTGCAGCTTACGCTACCCGTTGCCCCGCCAGTGCTGCTAGTGACAGTTCCAACACAACTACTTATCATCATACACCTACAAGTGTGACATTTTAGACTATTCCAGGCCACCAATGGTATAAGAATGGCTTGGGTCGCAGGTAGTAGTCATTTTCAAAGTAAATTGAATTAATAAACAGCTGTTGCTGTGCAGATCTCTAAATTAGACAAAAGGTGCCACCATGTGGCAGACTGTCATAATTACTGGTGCTGACAATTAAGTGCCGGGGTTGAGTACCGGAAACCACCGGCTGAAATTAAGCACTGGTTTGATTCAGATTCAACATACAGCCAGGAAGGGGGTGGGGAGGGCAATGCAAGGATGAAGAGACAGTGTGTGTATGTGTGGGGGTAGCATGAAGTATGGCTGGGGAGGAGGGGAGCAGATCTTCACAGGACAGATTAGAATGCACAGAGAAATAAATCATCCTTCTCATGCCAGGCTTGTCGGAGGTTTTTAACAGGCCTCGGTCAAGGAATTGTTGCAGGCGCATTTACACGTCTTCAGTTTTTGTCAAGAGCCATACGCGCCTGTTACTTAGTACAAAAAAAACACATGCCCTCCAGGGAAACAGCAAACACAGCGGTTACTGCACCTGGCGCCATCTAGTGGTATTGCCTGTTAAACTGCCTCCTCATTTTTGAAGATGCAGGCTTGATTTATATCAAAATCTATAAATAAATTGAATTGCGCAAGGCGACCCTGCAAACTACTGTGCATGGGCCATAATGCCCCCTCTTCCCCTACCGACCCTGTTTCATCTTGTGATTGCGCAAGGTCACACAGAGAAAGCCAATTCTGATAGCCAGTGGTTTAAAATACATGCTGCTATCTTTGTCAATGTGCAGGTCACAGGGCAAAATTCAGTCACGATTTTTGACGACATAAACATCTACTGCACGTGCCAAGGACAGAACTCAGTTTTCCTACATACTAACTTGTGTCGTGTAGATCACACACAGCTTTACGCGGAAGGGGGTCATTCTACTGAACTCCTTTCTTGGACTTTGGTGAAAAGTTTCATTTTATATGTCTAGGCTCGAAATCAAAAGTCAAGCTTTTCCCCTCTATGCTCAAACAACCTGGAGTAACATTCCTCCTCAAACCATGGTCCTGCCATTATTTCTGAAATTTAGGGCGGAGTTAAAGACCCACCGCTACAAGGAACACCAAATTCACAACCGATTAGGATCCCGCTAACTCTGGTGGCCACTGAGCCAGGAAGACAGGAGTTCCCCCAGCCCTACATCCTGTGCTACTCAGTGGCATAGCAAGGATGCCATGGACCATGGAGCAAGCAAGGAACATGGCCCCCTTGACTGCTGTTGAGGCAGTAAATACTGCAATTATCAGGGTTCAATGGTCCCATCAGGGCTCTGGGCCCTGGTATCACTGCACCTTTTGCACCAGTGATAGCTAGGCCCTTTGCTATTGCTCATGATTCTGAATCATTATGCTTTTGCTCCTGGCCTGCCCTTCGGCCAATACTGTGCTGCTCTCACAGCATGAGAGCAATGTCAGTATTGGCCTGAGCATCCCCCACCCCTCTCCAAAGTAGCGTAAAGGATTAAATAAAAAGGTAGACAGTCAAAATATCGAGTTGGAAATATCGACCTACCATAATATCGAGTCTGAATTATCGAAGGAGCATATTATCGAAGGCAAGAATATCGTAGGACAGTATATCGACCCAAGGTAAGTAATATCGAAATACTTAATATCGATGTAAGTAATATCGAAGTTAGTAATATCGATAGCATATATATCGATGTTAATAATTTCGATGGCACTAATATCGATATTTGTATTATTTTATAGTTTTTTATTATGTATGTGTTATATGTTTAATTTAAGTATTTAAAATAATTACTATTATATGTGTATACATTTTCTATAATAATATATAAATTTATAAGGAAATTTGATGTTTTAGTACCGGAGCGGGTTGTGGGTTTATAGGGGAATAGGGTGGGAAGTAATTTAATTATGGTAAGTTAATTAATAATTAGTAGGATTAATTAATTAATTATAATTATTTGCTAATTAATATTGATTAATTGGGAAATAATTAATTGATTAATTGATATATATTTTCTGTAGCGGGATGTGGGTTTATAGGGGAATAGGGTGGGGAGTAATTTAATAATAATGAATTAATTATTTTATGTTTTTAAATATTTATAACTAATTAATTGGCAAATAATTAATATTAATTAGTTAATTAATTAATATAATTTTGTACATATTTTAAATTAGTAATTCATTGGTAATTAAATAATATTAATTAGTTAATTACATTAATTAGAGTAATTTATTTATATATATCATTTTTAGTTACTGTTAATTAATTAATTGGGGAAACATGATATTAATTATTAAATTATATTAATTACAGCTTATGTGCTAATATATTTACTTTATTGTTATTGTTAATTAATTATTAATTGCTAATTAAATAATATTATTTAACTTTGGGTTAAGGAGTATTTTTAGGGTTCAGGGTCATTTTTGGGTTTTTGGGTAAAGGGGTATTTTTAGTGTACAGGGTCAGTTTTCAGTTTTTGGGTAAAGGGGTATTTTTAGGGTTCAGGGTCAGTTTTCAGTTTTTGGGTAAAGGGGTATTTTTAGGGTTCAGGGTCAGTTTTCAGTTCATGGGTAAAGGGGTATTTTTAGGGTTCAGGGTCAGTTTTCAGTTCTTGGGTAAAGGGGTATTTTTAGGGTTCAGGGTCAGTTTTCAGTTCATGGGTAAAGGGGTATTTTTAGGGTTCAGGGTCAGTTTTCAGTTCTTGGGTAAAGGGGTATTTTTAGCGTTCAGGGTCAGTTTTCAGTTTTTGGGTAAAGGGGTATTTTTAGGGTTCAGGGTCAGTTTTAAGTTCATGGGTAAAGGGGTATTTTTAGGGTTCAGGGTCAGTTTTCAGTTCTTGGGTATAGGGGTATTTTTAGGGTTCAGGGTCAGTTTTCAGTTCATGGGTAAAGGGGTATTTTTAGGGTTCAGGGTCAGTTTTCAGTTCTTGGGTAAAGGGGTATTTTTAGCGTTCAGGGTCAGTTTTCAGTTCTTGGGTAAAGGGGTATTTTTAGGGTTCAGGGTCAGTTTTCAGTTTTTGGGTAAAGGGGTATTTTTAGGGTTCAGGGTCAGTTTTCAGTTGTTGGGTAAAGGGGTATTTTTAGGGTTCAGGGTCAGTTTTCAGTTTTTGGGTAAAGGGGTATTTTTAGGGTTCAGGGTCAGTTTTCAGTTCGTGGGTAAAGGGGTATTTTTAGGGTTCAGGGTCAGTTTTCAGTTCTTGGGTAAAGGGGTATTTTTAGGGTTCAGGGTCAGTTTTCAGTTCATGGGTAAAGGGGTATTTTTAGGGTTCAGGGTCAGTTTTCAGTTCTTGGGTAAAGGGGTATTTTTAGCGTTCAGGGTCAGTTTTCAGTTTTTGGGTAAAGGGGTATTTTTAGGGTTCAGGGTCAGTTTTAAGTTCATGGGTAAAGGGGTATTTTTAGGGTTCAGGGTCAGTTTTCAGTTCTTGGGTATAGGGGTATTTTTAGGGTTCAGGGTCAGTTTTCAGTTCATGGGTAAAGGGGTATTTTTAGGGTTCAGGGTCAGTTTTCAGTTCTTGGGTAAAGGGGTATTTTTAGCGTTCAGGGTCAGTTTTCAGTTCTTGGGTAAAGGGGTATTTTTAGGGTTCAGGGTCAGTTTTCAGTTTTTGGGTAAAGGGGTATTTTTAGGGTTCAGGGTCAGTTTTCAGTTGTTGGGTAAAGGGGTATTTTTAGGGTTCAGGGTCAGTTTTCAGTTTTTGGGTAAAGGGGTATTTTTAGGGTTCAGGGTCAGTTTTCAGTTCGTGGGTAAAGGGGTGTTTTTTGGGTTCAGGGTCAGTTTTCTCGACTGTTGCACTCTCTGGAGTGGGAATAGTAATTTTATCCCTACGCTATCAAACGCTTTCCCTACTGTTCCACTCTCTGGAGTAGGAATAGTAATTTTTACCCTTACGCTATCCAACGTTTTATATAATTAATTGTTAAAATATCACATGTTTATTTTAATTTTATATTACTTACATTTTATTTATGTTATTGTTTTATGTTTGTAAATGTATTAGTAAATTAGAATATATTTCATTAATTTATAAATTAGTAAATTAATTATTAATACTTATTGTTCAGTACATATATATTATATCTTTACTGTATATATTTAATAATGTATTATTAATATATATGTATTATTTATTAATTTTAAACATTATTAGATACTTTTAAATATGTATATTTTATTTATTAGTGTTATATACATACTTTTACATTTATATATATAAAAAAAAAAATCGATATTTTTAACATCGATATTTTTTACATCGATATTATTTTTTCGATATTTTTGTACTTACCATGTTGTAGATAGGATGTCGATATTTTTGCCCTCGATATTGTTGACTCGATATTCTTGTAGGTCGATATTTCTGAGGTCGAAATTCTGTCAGTGATCCAAATAAAAAACCTTCTGCACATTCTGAATTGCATTTGAGGGAGAAGGTCTTGAATACCTTCCGATTTAGGAACACAACCTCCTGAGGTGAAACCTGAGATCTGGCAGCTGTAAACCGATTAATTCAAGAGGGGCAATCATGCTAGAAAAATCCATTGGAGTACAGTGTGCATGGCCATGAATTAGAGCAAACTGGACCCGGTCAGCTTTCATTCCTTCAGAAAGCCTGTGTCTTGCTTTTCAAGCCAGCGTTCGGTGGGATCAACATGCCTGCCCACTTTTAGGGTGACCACCTGACATGGAGGCAGATCCTGAACAGGAATGTAAACAATTCAGGACAAAGGGTCAAAATTCAGGACAAAGTGTCAAAATTCAGGACATAAATGTAGGACAAAAGGTCAATTTTACGGACACATCCGGGAGAGGCCATACCTTACTACACTATTTATTCATTATGGTCTTTGTGCGATTACCTCTAGATATGCTAATTTCAGGTGGCACATTATGCCGTTGTTTAATAGTAAATAAATGCCCTCAAGCACAGTGTCAAAGGCATCACCACTATTCAGATGCATCCAGACTTTCTTAGAGAGATATTAACAGCAACATTTTGATTATGTTTCTAAACATTTTAATACCTATGGCAAATAGTTCTGGAAACAGTATGGTAAGTGACCATCTGTTAGTTTAAAGAAGTTGAAAAAACATCTAGCTCACCTCAACCTCAAACAACGTGAAACCTAAAGCAAAATAATGTGGCAGGCCAGATGGCGTGGGCAACAGTTTACACTAAATATCAGGATGTGGGGTAGTCACAACTTCTCTGTAGTCTCACAGCACTAGAGGGTGCTTCCATGACTCTATAATTAGCTCAGAATTGGGAGCCCAGAATACCAAACAAACAGAATTAAAGAGCAGAATAAAATCGAGGTCAGATACAAGATCCACAGCATCTGATTCAAAGAGTTGTTGCTAAGAACCGGACAAACAAGCAAGAGAAGAACAAGGTAGGACAATTCCTAAAATCAGACAAGATGGACTTGCCATGTGTGTCAGAAAGTATTGTGTACCTGGGGATTTGTCTCAGCAGAAAAGAGAGAACCAGAAGCGGCACTGTCAAGTGGTTGAACAAGCAGCAGCCACCCTGGCAAACTCTGCCGGTACAATTGTGCACTGACCGGGCTTGTGAAGGGTGAGCAGGGGTCAGACCCTTGAAAGGTAGTGCTGGGCAATTGGCCACTGTTTCCATGTCTTAACACCTTCGCTGCGGCGGCTATTCCGCCGCAGCGCTAACGGTCGCGGGGGGCGTGCGGCTCCCCTGCGCGGGTGACAGAACCGTTCCGTCACGGCTCGCGGGTGAGCTGTGCTTGTGACGGAACGGTTCCGTCACGGCCCCGCCCGCCTAATGAAACGCGCCACGCAGGCGCGAAATCAGCGCCAGGTAGGCGCGGCGAGCGGGCCGTGATGGAACCGTTCCGTCATGAGCACAGCCCACCCGAGGTGCGTGACGGAACGGTTCCGTCAATAGCGTCGAAAGAGTTAAAATGATTCTGCAGTTGAGCCTATGACAAACTAGTGATCTGGCTCATCCCTAAGTGCCAAGGTACATGCACTATCTTGAAATTATTTGGGATGCAAATTACACAAGAAAAATGTAAGAACATGATACAGATTTTATAATGCTAACATATGGTAGTGTTCTCCCCTTTATATACAATTAGACCCCATATCGAACTAGGAATCTGTTACCTTTTGATACTAAGGGATTCATATCTACCATTACCCCACTGATATGCAGGATTGAAATCTGGCCGGTGTATACCGGTCCCTCTGAGCCCAGTTTGCTTTTTTGTCTTCTCTTCCACTTTCAGTAATGGTCCACATGGCGCAAGTGAAGCTGGAGGTGCTACCCCAGTTATTGCATTATTTTTCAAAGGTTTGCCTTCTCATCCCTTGTTCCTTTTTCAGACACCTCGACATGTCTGGTTTGGGACTGGGGGGCTGCCGGGTAGCTCTTTCCACTCTAAAGCTGTGACTGTGGGTGTTTTTTCCCGCCTGGACATAGAACGCCATTATTTAGCGGCACAGCTCCAATCAGTGTTTTTAGCTGGCTGTTTGGCAGTCCCACGCATGAGACGAGGTTTATCCAAAAACACTTTAAGGAGGGCTCACAGCACTACCCATTGTTTCCTACTCACCATTCTACCCAACACCACCCAGGGTTACTCCACCTGGCTTTCTCTTACCTTATTAGAACCCGTAAACTCACTAACACAAAGAAACCCTACACTAGAGTAATACCTTTAATAGGCATCCCCACTCGCACAGGACAACTTCGCACAGAGCTAGTCCATTAGGGGCATGCTGCATGCCTCGCAAAATTGGGGTATTTGTTTGTTGACAACAAGCTACTAGATTTTCAAATCCTTATGGCAGACTAAAGTCTTCACCCGGGTCAATTCCTATCTTACGAACACCTTAAACAATCATTCAATGCCCTATTTCATGTCCGCCACCTAGCACCAACCCCACATGAAGCGTACCAGACACTCTCACGATAGGGACATGTGACAAACTAATAAGATGAGTGTACAGAGCTTTCCTGCAACATGGGGACCACTAAAGGGCTTCTATCTATACTAACTGGGAGACTGGCATGGCCAAACGTCTGCACAATACAGACTGGACTAAAATGTTGAAATATCCCCACAAAGTATCCCACGACTCCCGTTTTAAGTATATTCAGTTTAATATTCTGAACTGAGCCTACCTTACACCAGCCTGTATTATCAAAATACACCTGGAAGCTACAGCTGCATGTTTCATTGTATGTAATCGGATGCCGATTAGCTTCATATGCTTTGGTCTTGCCCCACACTCCTTTCATACTGGCAGAGAGTTTTCAAGGTGCTGTCGACCACAATGGCCTCTGTACTAATGAACTCCCTAGTTTGTTACTTAGAAACATTTTTACATTGTAGGCTAACGCTTCATAAATAGCCCAGCACTGTTCTTCTTTAATTGTAGGATGAAATCTATTGCTACATACCTGGCTAATATCATGCAATGTAACTTCTTTTGTCATACAACAATAACATCTTTAAAAAAACATTTGGTAGTGTTTAGATTTAGTGAATTAAATCACCACATTGCATTGACATTTATTTGAAGTGAACATTTCTAAACATGAACTTTAAACATTCACTAACTCTGCCTTTTCACAACACAGGGAGTGAATAAAGTGAACCAATTATCTGGTGCCCCATGGTACACAGACAAAATATCGATTTTTTAATATCGATAAGCAAAAATATCGAAGTTTTAATATCGATATACAGAAATATCGAAGGTAAGTAATATCGACAGTCTAAATATCGATATTGGTATGATATCAGTAATATCGAAGTTGTAAATATCGATGTTAATAATATCGAAATTAATAACTTTGATGTTACTAATATCTATTTTTAAATAAATTTAGTGTATATTATATTGTATTAATTATGTTTTAATATTTTTTTTAATGTTATTTTATTAAATATTGTGTTTTACTACTGTAGCGGGTTGTGGGTTTATAGGGGAATAGGGTGGGAAGTAATTTAATTATGTTAAATTAATTATTAATTATTAGGAATTATTAATAAATTAATTGAGAATTAATTTTAAATTATTTTAATTAATTTATTAATTGATAAATATGTTCTGTAGCGGGTTATGGGTTTATAGGGGAATAGGGTGGGAAGTAATTTAATAATAATTAATTAATTGATATATGTTTGTACATATTTTAAATAATTAATTGGTAATTAATTTCTATTAATTAGTTAATTAATTATTATAATTTTTTATCATATTTATAATTATTAATTAGTTGGTAATTAATTATTATTAATTAATTAATTAAATTAATTAAAGTAATTTTTATATATATTATTTATTGTTATTAATTAATTAATTGTGCAAAATAATATTAATTATTAAATTAAATTAATTACAGCAAATGTGCTAATATATTTATTTTATTGTTATTGTTAATTAATAATTAATTGGTAATTAAATAATATTAATTAATTGTGGGTACAGGGGTATTTTTAGGGTTCAGGGTCAGTTTTCAGGTCATGGGTACAGGGGTATTTTTAGGGTTCAGGGTCAGTTTTCAGTTCATGGGTAAAGGGGTATTTTTAGGGTTCAGGGTCAGTTTTCAGTTCATGGGTAAAGGGGTATTTTTAGGGTTCAGGGTCAGTTTTCAGTTCATGGGTAAAGGGGTATTTTTAGGGTTCAGGGTCAGTTTTCAGTTCATGGGTAAAGGGGTATTTTTAGGGTTCAGGGTCAGTTTTCAGTTCATGGGTAAAGGGGTATTTTTAGGGTTCAGGGTCAGTTTTCAGTTTTTGGGTAAAGGGTTATTTTTAGGGTTCAGGGTCAGTTTTCAGTTCATGGGTACAGGGGTATTTTTAGGGTTCAGGGTCAGTTTTCAGTTCATGGGTAAAGGAGTATTTTTAGGGTTCAGGGTCAGTTTTCAGTTCATGGGTAAAGGGGTATTTTTAGGGTTCTGGGTCAGTTTTCAGTTCATGGGTAAAGGGGTATTTTTAGGGTTCAGGGTCAGTTTTCAGTTTGTGGGTAAAGGGGTATTTTTAGGGTTCAGGGTCAGTTTTCAGTTTGTGGGTAAAGGGGTATTTTTAGGGTTCAGGGTCAGTTTTCAGTTCATGGGTAAAGGGGTATTTTTAGGGTTCAGGGTCAGTTTTCAGTTCATGGGTAAAGGGGTATTTTTAGGGTTCTGGGTCAGTTTTGGGTTTTTGGGGTACAGTCGTACAGGGTAAAAATTAAATAAATTTAAATTAAATCAATTAAATGAAATTATAAAATATAAAATTACATTAAATTATTACGTTTTTAATTTATTTTAAATGTATATGTATTAGTTTTAATTTTTTTATTATGTTTTAATATTTTTATTTAATATTTGTAAAATTATATGTATTTTATAATTATTTTAACATTATTATTAATACATTTAAAAAACGATATTTTTAATTCCGATATTTTTGTACTACGATATTATTTTTTCGATATTTTTGTACTTACCTTGTTAGGGATAGGATTCCGATATTTTTGACTTCGATATTTTTGTCCCGATATTTTTGTAGGTCGATATTTTTGATTTCGATATTTAGTCAGACATTCGTGCCCCATACATCATGGACAATATTATTGTTATGGATGGTGGAACATACCAGGCTAATAAAGCACACAAGTGATTTTTTGGTACACTTACCATCTTAAACGGAATTATTTGAAAGTACTCTCAAATGTCACTGTCAAGTAATTTGGACACATTATGTAAATTGATTTGACTAAGATCACACAATTTAGCCATGCAGGAAATTCGGGATTTGAACCCAGGCTTCCCAGTCACACATGGTGCACCTAAGCCACTAACCAGTTTAATGTATTTTTCTCAATCCCCTTTAAAACCAAAAGACAGTGTTTTTGTACAATTCTGTTACCTAAATAGTATACTGTGCTAAATGAGTACAGATCGCAGGTTAATCTGACACAAAATCTAAAACAAAGGGCTATAATGAAGGTAAAGAATGGTAGGACACCATATGCTAATATCACTGACTTTTTAGACATTATAGGCCATATGTATCATCATCCAGTTTTGCGATTCTCAAATAGCGATTTTTAAGAAATCGCTATTTGAGAATCGCAAATAGGTATGTATGTACAAAATCGCTTTTTTTTGCGATTTCTTAAAATTCCTTAATTGCGATTAGCAAATTGCGAATCGCAATTAAGGAATACTTTCCCATTCATTTCTATGGGCCAGGAGGCCCATAGGAATGAATGGGAAGTTATTCTCAATTTGTGAATCGCAATTTGCTAATCGCAAATTGAGAATAATTTCAAGGGTGCAGGGGTGTCGAAAATACCCTGTTGCACCCCTGAAATATGCATGGGTGCACATGTGGCGCACATACATGCCCTAAGGGCATGCATGTGTGTCACATGGCACTTTGATAAATGCAAACATTTGCATTTTTCATCGAATTCGCAACTTACCACCAACTAGAAGTTGGTGGTAATTTGCGATTCCTTAGGGACATTTTGCTAATTTTTTTTGCTTCATACATTGCATTTAAGAAATTGCAAAATTTGCAATTGCAAAATAAGGAATTGTAAATTTTGCGATTCCTTGTTTTGCACCAGATTTTTGGTTTATACATACCATTTAGCAAATTCGAATTCGCAAAGGCCGAATTTCGGCCTTTGCAAATGCGAATTTGCTTGATACATATGGCCCTATATACCTTTTCTACATGTGGGTGAGCCATTGAACGTTTGAGCCAGGCTCGAGCCTGAAGCCTGGCTCTGACTCCGCTTCAAAACAAGCAGAGCCTTCATGTGGCTTCTGCCTGCCTCCTTCCTTCTAGCCAGGATGTGGTGTTAGGGCCAGTGCTGCCAACTTGGAAACTAGGGAACCAGGTTTGATTCTCAGCATTGGCTCAACATCATGTGAATTTGGGCAAACGACTTAATCTGCCCACGCCTATAAACAATGAATGTGGCCGTGTGTAATGTAAATGGTGCTCATGGAAAGTGCTCCAATATCGGGAAAAACTGCAGCAGAAAAATGCACAAAGAAGAAAGCCTTAACCCCTTCCAGGCTATTGACGGAACGGTTCCGTCACGGCTCAAGGGTGAGCTGTGCTCATGACGGAACGGTTCCGTCACGGCCTGGCCGCCGCTGCGCTGATTTCGCACCTGCGCGACACGTTTAATTGAGCAGGCGGGGCCGTGACGGAACCGTTCCGTCATGAGCACAGCTCACCCGCGAGCCGTGACGGAATGGTTCTGTCACCTGCGGAGCTCACCCGTGCGCCCCCCCGCGACCGTTAGCGCTGCGGCGGAATAGCCGCCGCAGCGAAAGGGTTAACATAAGGAACAACAAATACCCATTTCCTGACTGATTTGTACAAAGTTAAATTAAGAAACTGGGATAAATCGCGGCTTCCCTGATTAAATTGTATGACCATAGGCAAATTTTTTACCTGACCCAAACTCTTTTTTCTTCATTAATGCATATGAAAGCACTCTCAAATATGTGAGTTCCGAATATCATTTGTACAAACACCTATTCAATAGACTTTAATGTGACGTATTAACCTCAATGCTTCACATGTCAAAGAAATAAACTTCTCTTGAATGTTATATTTCACATGATGTTTGTTATATGATTGAGATAACAAACACATCAGGGCTTGCTTGGCTAATTCACAGGCTCTTAGATTGGAGCCAGACCCTTGGCTCGGCTCTCCTTGTTAATTTGTTGGCTTGCCCATCTCTAAACTATTCAATGCAGGGGCTGAAGTGCACTAAAACATGTATGGATACTGCCATTGGGACAGGGTCAGTGAGCGCAGAGGTGGAATCAAAAGCATGGCTAAAAAGAGTAAAATATTCTGTATCTATTTTGTTGATCTCTCACCTTATGGTGACTACATATAAAATAACGCAAATCTGACAGAAAATTAAATAAAAGTGAAACTAATCAGAGGGCAATGTACTATTTTATGTTAGGAAACCTCCATTGGTTAATGTGACTTGTGCAACCAGAGGCCCACATAATTGAATCCTGTTTGGTTAATGTGATTTGTATATTTTTAGTGCCTGGAGATCCTGCACAGTATAATATAACATGCCACTATATGCACATATACATTTAGGTTAAAGATAAAAAGTGCTCTTTCTAAAGTATAGATTTCAGTAATATGCAGGTTATACCTAGTGCAAACAATTGTTATAACTGTCCATTAAAAGCTCCCATTCCACAGCTCAGCTTGGAACTCCCTTACTGTATCCTCTCAAAAAGAAAATATCTTGCCATCAGGAAGCTTCAAGTGACTCCATCAATTAAGGCCTCCTAAGCAGCCTTTACATTTGCTGATTAACAAATTGCACACATTTGCATCTCTTTGCAGAAGCAGACACCCTGACAAGAAGTCTTGTTTATTTTGAGCTATCAGCCCCTCCCTCTGGAGTGCAGCACAGGAGAATCCCTCTCTTCCACTTCAGCTGGGGAATCTCAATTGTGGGAATTAACTTTTGTCCTTGAGCTGAGAGGGTCGAAATAATGGCATCCACTCCAATCACGCACAATGGACGTAAAGGCTAATTTATGGACAACCCATGAAAATTACAGACGG
The DNA here is from genome assembly GCF_964263255.1 of Lissotriton vulgaris. NCBI lineage: Eukaryota > Metazoa > Chordata > Amphibia > Caudata > Salamandridae > Lissotriton > Lissotriton vulgaris. Next base: position 94,633,468 of record NC_141698.1, read on the forward strand.
GTAGTCTGGTCACCCTACTCACCTTCATTCCACCTCCCCACCACGTGGACCATGGCCAGTTCACCTCGGTGTGAACCCCGTGATCACGCTTGGCACAAAAGAGCAGCGGTTAATTTGAAAACAAATAAGTGTTGGTGCACTTATTAGCTTGCAATAGCTCATAACTCCTGTAAGCATCGCCTAAAACAGGACCAACTACTAACTAGAAAGTGGGGAGAGTATGTGGCGTAATGGTCAGAGCTGCTGACTACAGAGCTGGGAAACCAGGTTCGGCTCAACATCCTGTGATTCTGGGCAAATCACTTAATCTTCCTGTAAATCAATATATCCTTAACTGGTGCTCCTAAAAAACGCTGGTGTTACCACCGAGCACGATGGCTGCGAGGCGGAAAAGCTCCTGATGCCGATGGCCGAAAACTGCCTGAATATCCGTCACATATCCGTTTGCTCCCTCCCAAACTGTCAGAGAGGTGTGTGTGACACCTCGGCTGTGGTGCTGACCACAAGAAAGTGATTTCTCTGAAAATCCTGGGCAGAGGTGGAAAGTGTGGTATTCCTATGTCATCTAGAACCTTCTTATGTCACTCAGTAGAGTGTTAGGTTCTTGGAATGTTTTCCCTTGACCAGTGTCTGTTACTGCCTATCTGATGTTGAGGTGATCCCTTCCTACCTGTGGTTGTTAAGCTGTCTTCCTCATGAATAAATCTACTGAACCTATTTCCTGTGCAGCGTCATCTCTACACAATTACTGGCGACGTTGGGAGCAGTGAATTTTCATGAAGACAGCGTTCACTCGCTTACTACTGTTCCTGTTTCGCGCAAAACCCGTTTTTGCCAATTTAAAAGAAGGTGCTTTTTCTCTTCTTACTCGTAAGGAACTCCTGCAATCACCTTCAACCAACAGAACTAATTTTTCATCATCATCAACTGGATTTTCCGCATTTCAGCCTAAACGTGAGTTATTTTTAAGGATTTAAGTATTTATACTCTGTGCCTTTACCTTCCGACCGCATTATCGAGCGGTGTATGGGCATTACAAACTTTAATCCGAAAATTGCTGATTTTGCGTGTTCACAAGCTTAAACCTACTTTCCTGCTTGTTTATATTTGAAAAGACCCACCTCGAGCGCCTGGCAGTTTCTTCTTCTTCCGAACCTTTCACGAGGCATTGCTCGAGTCTCCTTCACTCCATTGTAATCGACTCCACGGCATTGCATTCTGGGTCACACGCGTCACTGCGCACGTCATCGCGCAGCTTCGACGCTCTCGGCGGCCATCTTACTAAAGGTTGAAGCGGAATGTTCGCTTTTTAGCAAAATTCTTGAAGATTTCAGTTCTGTGTGTTATCTTCACAGTTTACAGCGCTACCTTTACAATTTCACAGCGGTGTAAAGCGACTTTAAGTGAAATAGACATTTTAACCTCTGATTTAAAAAAAAAAAGAGAGAACAGCAAAAAGAAAAAAAAAACGAAACTTGAAACTTTAATATTCATTGCAGCAAATCCTTTTCTACGGTGATTTGCACACCTTCTACATTAATATTTTTTCCTTTTCAGGTTCCATACTTGTTTAATTGCTTACATTGTTTTTCTCTTCATTTTCTAATGTCTAATATTGCAGCACCACCTCATTTTCTTCAAGTTGCTGGCAATCCTCCTATAGAATGGGATCTGTGGTTTCCTATGTTTATTGCTTATGTGGATGTTTTAGAAAAAGAGGATTGCTCAGCAAAAAGAAAACTTGCCCTTCTTAGACATTGTCTTGGTGGTGCAGGAATAAAAGAATTCGATAATTTACCACCCTTAGAAGACGCAGGTGATATGGATGTATTTAACAAAGCTTCTAAGCAAATGAAAATTCGTTTTGGCAGACGGATAAATACTGTTATGGAACGGTTCAAATTTTATTCTCGTGAACAGAAATCTGATGAAACCATTGAGGATTACGTTGCAGCTTTACGTTCACTTGCCTGCACTTGTTCTTTCGAAACTATATCATATGAGCAGGTTCTCAGAGACCAAATCATGATGAAAATAAAAAGCAAAAAGATCCAAGAAAGACTTTGGTTGGATACTGAGACCACTCTTGCCGCAGTTGTGAATATAGCTAAGGGTATAGAACATTCTGAAATGTTTGTATCTGAGATCAGAGGGAAAAATCTTAAAACCAACGTTCCTGAAGTTGAAGTGGCCGTTGTTAAAACTCATTTCAGTAATTCCACTTCAAACACTTTTATTCCCAAACCTGCCTTTAAGAAAGAATATGTAAGAAACACTAGTGATAATAAGAATTTTACCAAAAGAAGTACTATTGTTTGCTACAGATGTGGTAGTGCTAACCATGTGGGCAACTATAAAGGTTGTCCTGCTTGGGATAAGATTTGCATCAAGTGCAAAAAGAAAGGGCATTTTGGCAATGTGTGCAGATCTGGTCAAAGAATTAATTATATCTCTCCTGAAGAAGAAGAAGTTCTAAATAGTCTAAATTGCATACTGTCTATTGATGAATGTATTCAAAATAACTTCCCTTCTTGCACTATCTTTATGGACAACAAACCTATTGAAATTTTTGTTGACTCGTGTGCTTGGTATAGTATTATTGGTAAGGATATTTTTGAACGCCTTTGGCACAAAAGGGAACTCTTAAGTCCTGACATATACCCTGGTGGGTATACAGGACGAAAAATTGCATTAGAGGGTTTCTTTTGGACCAAATTGTTTTTTAAGAACTGGGATGTCAGAGCAAAGGTTTATGTTGCTACCAAGGGTGTCTCCATTCTGGGTTGGCCTCATCAACGCTTGCTAGGGATCAAATTAGATCCAAATTCTGTTCCACCAGTTTATGTTGAGGAGCCCCGGTTTGAAAAGCACATCACTGATTCTCTAGTTAACTTAACCTTGAATACATCTTGTGATTCTGACTTCACTAAAAGCATACTCAAGAATTTTCCTGAAATTTTTAATGATAAGTTGGGAAAATACATTGATTTCAAGCACAAAATAGTTTTAAATGACAATGCTGTTCCTGTCAGGCATAAAGTGAGAAATGTTCCTTTGGCTTACAGACCCAAATTAAAAGATATTCTAGACGATTTAGTAAAAAGGAGTATAATAGAGCCTATTGAATCTTCCCCTTGGGTTTCGCCCATTGTAATTTCAGTTAAAAGTTCAGGCGAACTTCGCTTATGTGCAGATTTGCGCAGTCTCAATAAGGAAATATGGATAGACAAACATCCTTTGCCTAATATACACGAGTTGATTTCCGCTTTGTCAGGTGCTACTGTGTTCTCCTCAATTGATTTGGCTAGTGCCTACCACCAGGTGGAGTTAGATGAAGACTCAAGGAAACTTACTGCTTTTGTCACCCCAGAGGGCATGTTTCAGTACTTACGCATGCCTTTCGGATTGGCAAGTGCGGCCTCCGTCTTCCAGCGCCTTATGAAAGAACTATTGACAGATTGCAAGGGGGCCATAGCTTTCCAAGACGACATCTTGATTTTTGGAAAAGACTATACTGAACATGATGAGAATCTAGCTTTGGTTTTGGGAAGAGTTCGGTCCAAGGGTCTTACCTTGAAATTTAACAAATGTAAATTCAGGCAAGACAAAGTGGAGTACCTGGGCCACGAAATATCTAGTTACGGAATCAAACCCAAAGTTAATCATGTTCAAAACATTGTCAATGCACCCTCTCCCAACTCAAAAGAACAGTTACTTTCTTTTTTAGGATTGACCGAATTTTATGGCAAATTTGTTAAAAATTATTCTGATATTGTGCATCCTTTGAGGGTTCTTTTAAAAAAAAATGCAAAATTTATTTGGGGTAAGGAACAAGAAAATTCTTTTGAAATTTTGAAACAAAAAATTGTTGAGGCCCCATTTTTGAAACCTTACTCAGTGGGCAAAGAATGTATTGTTTATGTTGATGCAAGCAACATTGGGTTAGGGGCTGTTTTAATGCAAAAGGATAAATCTGGTGAGTTTGTTGTCTCGTATGCCTCTCGAGCTCTACGTGACGCCGAGAAAAACTATTCAACCATTGAGCGAGAGTTACTTGCCTGTACGTGGGCTGCCCAGCACTTCAGACAATTTTTGTGGGGCACAAAATTCCTTTTGAAAACTGATCATAAGCCTCTGATCACTATGTTAGCTGCTGGTGGTGGAAGAGTTCTTACTGCTAGGTTAGCGAGACTAGCAGCCATAATTACAGGAATACCGTTGCGAGGTTGTGTACGTTCCAGGACGTATGAACGTTCATGCGGATTGCATGTCGCGTTTTCCAGCTAGCGTAGAAGTTGGTGACAGTGTTGATTGTGATGTTGCTTATTCACTTGCAGATGTCAACATTATTTCAGATCAGGAAAGTTCTTTAATCCTTTCAGAGAAGGACTGGGAAGAAGCTATGGAGAATGACTCTGTTTTGACTCAAGTTAGGCAATTCTTGATTAGAGGTTGGCCTGAAGAAAGGAAACTTTCTGGAGAGTTGGGGTCGTTTTATAAAGTTAAGGATGATCTTATGTTATGTCGAGACATTATTGTCAGATCAGATAAAATCATACCTCCTTTTAGTTTGAGAGAAAGAATTTGCAAATTGGCACATGAGGGACACATGGGGATGTCCACCACTAAAAGAAGGATCAGGGAACACTACTGGTGGCCTGGTATTGACGCCATGGTAGATAGTTGGGTCAGGAATTGTTCTCCGTGCTCCTTGAGCGACAAGTCTGCAAAGGGCATTTCCGTTGATACTACTCCCATTGAGTATGCTAATGGTCCTTGGCGAAGGTTAGCAATTGACATCATTGGACCGTTTAGCTATCAGTCTGGTAAGGTTATGTTTGCATTAGTTCTGATTGACTACTTCTCTAAGTGGCCTGAATTAAAGATTGTTGAGAAAGTTTCTTCTGAGCATGTAATTGAGTTTCTTGACGAGATATTTTCTAGGGAAGGCTTACGGAAGGAACTTATTTCAGACAATGGTCCACAGTTCATCAGCAATGAATTTGAGTGTTTTCTTAGGAATTGTGGTATTACCCACAAAAGGACCTCTAATTATTTTCCCCAGGCCAACGGCCAGGTTGAAAGGTTCAACAGAGTCATTAAGGAATCTTGCCAATTGGCTATCAAAAGCGGTCTGAAGTGGAAGAAAGCTCTTCAAGCAACCTTGCTAACCTACCGGTTATCTCCCAATTCAGTCACTGGTCTATCCCCTTTTGAACTATTGCGAGGGAGGAAACCAGGTTCTCGTCTTTTACCTTGGTGGTTAAAAGGCGATACTTCCTATGAAGTAGACTTTAAGGCATTAAGAGATAAAATTGGGAAATACCAGGGTAGTATGATTCAACATTCTTCTAAAAAGAAGTACAATACCTGCAATGTCAAAATTGGCGATCTTGTTCGTGTAAAAATGGGTGGGTTGTTCCATAAGAATGTGTCTAGATGGTCTGATCCTATCAAGGTCATTGAAATTTTCAGCAAAGCTGTCAGAGTCGAAGGTGGGAAAATTTGGAATCTCAGAAGGGTCTCTTTATGCAAACCTTGTGTTTCTTCTTCACAAAAGACTACTTTCCCAGAGAAATTTGTCTCAGACAAGCTGGTTTCAGACTTTGGCTCAGACCATAATCCAGATGGTTTTTCTGGTATGCATGAAGTTTATGACAATTTAGAAAGGGAGATTGTAAATAATTCTGATGTTGTTATTAATTCTGATTCTCCACCTGCTCCATGCATTTCTGTAGACAATCAATCTAATGCAGAATGTGAAGATACCTTATTAAGACGCAGTGAGCGTGTGAAATATGCTCCTTCAAAGTTTAGAGATTACGTTAGATCCTAAGTGTTTTTTTTCTCTTTAAGGGTTATCTTGGTTTTTTTTTTTTTCCTTGTTCTTTTTTATTTTTTTTTAAAGGGGGGGAGGTGTGTGGTATTCCTATGTCATCTAGAACCTTCTTATGTCACTCAGTAGAGTGTTAGGTTCTTGGAATGTTTTCCCTTGACCAGTGTCTGTTACTGCCTATCTGATGTTGAGGTGATCCCTTCCTACCTGTGGTTGTTAAGCTGTCTTCCTCATGAATAAATCTACTGAACCTATTTCCTGTGCAGCGTCATCTCTACAGAAAGGAGTGACGATCGGGCCCTGAATCCCCCGGCTCGAGTAATAGAGTGGCTGACCGGGATCTCCATGAGAGGCGGCCGCGGATGCTGAGTTGTGGCGGCGCCCCGGACGTTTGTGCCTAACATCTCGCCCCGACTTCCACTATGCACAGGGGGCCTCTGTTAACACCTTGCTCGGCCTCCCCATTCCCCCTTCTACCTGCTGAAGCCTTACGGGTGCGGTAGCTGTGAGGACGAGAGGCATATTGGCGGTTGGTGGCACTAATCCGTGTTTCCTGACCTGTCTACTGCCTAGCGGCCCTGCCGGAGATTAACGGGCAGGGCTGCGGCTTGGTGTGCTACTTTCTGCGGAGGGCGGCCTTCGAAGAGGAAGACCGGGTGCCAACCGCCAATGAGACCGATGCCTGGGAGCCACGCAGTGACAATCCAGCGTGAGTTTCTTTTGGAGCAGTGAACTCTGGCCCCATTCTTTTGCTGCTGTGTGAGGTGCGCGTCGGACTGTCTCCACTCCCGTCGACGCATCAGGGGCCACTCTCACCTTGTGTGCAAGGAAGCCGGCAGTTTTCACCATTGCTGAGAACTTGCCTCCCAGCAAGTAATAACAGGACACTGAAGTGGGGTTGGCGGAGTATCTCACAGTTGCACATGGGCACAACTCTCATATAACACTGTGAACCAGGTGTGTTCTGTCAGGGGTGTCTCTAGTGGTACATCAAATAGTGGACAAGGTGACCCTTTTTTTGGAGCACTGGGGTCAGTGCGTGATATGTTTGGCGGCCCTGGCAGCACCCTCAGTGTTTGATTTGGTGTGTTGTGAGTAGCAAGTGAACCAGGTGTGTGCAGTGCTGGTGAACGGTGCTCTGCTTGCAACGCTGCGCCATGTCAGAACCGAAGGGGCAGCGGTCTTCCCTTCAAACGAAGTTGGATGAATACACAAGTCCCAAAGGAGGCAAACAGGAGGGGACCACTAAAAGAGAGATTGAGAAATCATTGACACCATCAGATGGAGAACCAATCCTCGTGGACGTAATGGTGGCCCCAGCGGGGGTGCGTACCTTGCTGGAGCACCAAATGGACACCATTTCAATCGACATGGCATTGCTACGGACTGATTTAAAAAACACAAGTGAAAAAGTGAAAAACATGCGCTGACGTTATTGTCATTGTACCTGCCACCGGGCTTGCAAGACACTACACTCAGAGACCTGAGGAGGGCACTACTTACGTTTTCCACCTGTAGAATGATAATAGGAGGCGACTTAAACTCAGTAGTTTCGGGGACTCTGGATTGCCACCCTCCTAGAGATATGCCTCCCTCACAAATGCACCTACCGCGTTTCCAGGAAGCCATGGGGCTGGTGGACAAGTGGAGGGTGTATCGCCCTGCAGAGACACAATACACGTTCCACTCTGGTATCCACAAAAGCTTTTCCCACCTGGATTATATCCTCGCCCCTGCGGCACAGGTTGGCTATGTCAGAGAAGTACGACACCTGGCCAGGGGGAACATCTGACCACTCCCCAGTTTGGTTACACATGGTATATGGGAGGGAGGACTGTACTCGGGCTGCGCCAATTAGCCCCTGGTATCTTCGGAACCCAGCAGTTCAATTGAAGCTGGAACAAGAGATTAAACACTAAAAACGACTGCACGATTGTCTCGGTGTAGGTCTTTGGGAGGCCTTTAACACCATCGCTGCTAATGGTTTTCCCCTCCTGTGCTGATTGATGTGAAAATCCCATTGTTCATGACGAGCTCAGCTCGTCATCAGCACAGCTCAACCGTGCCTCATGACGAGCTGAGCTCGTCATGAGCATCGAAGGGGTTAAAACTGTGATACGAGGACACGCCCTGTCCCAGATCTCTGGGGTAAAAAAAGATAAACACTCCACACTTCTCCGACTGGAGGAGGAAATTCTTAGATTGGAAGAAGGCCTCCCGTGTCCGTAGACCAAGACGTATCACACATTCTCCCCTTGAAGCAAGAGGAATATAGGTTCAAGGCACGAGAAGCTGCCCTTCCAAAACTATGCTCAAAAACTGGGGAGGGTATACGAGCTAGGGGACAAGGCCGGGAAATTATTAGTCTGGTTGGACAGGAGGGAAGCAGTGAGCCGACTGGTCACAGAACTCAGGGCAGTGGGTGGGGAAAAGCTTACTGACCCGCAGGATATCGCAGACGAGTTCTGCCGACACTATGACTGGGTCTACACTTTTAGAAATTCATCTACCAGTAGTGGTAGACGCAGATAGCACTTCACTGGATGAAGACATTGCCACAGACGAGATAGCACAGGCTATTCGTTCCCTCCAGACCGGAAAGGCAATGGGCCCTAATGGCTTGATCGAACTGTACAAATTGAGGCCTGATAAAATAACCCCCTACCTTAGAGCCATATTTGTGGAAAGTCTAGAAAAGGGATCCCTTCTCCAGAACCAAAGATTGCCTTCCCTGGTAGTGATATCTAAGGAGGGGAACCAAGAGACAGCTGTACGTCGTATCGATCCATATCGCTATTAAACGCCAAGGCCAAAATTCTGGCCAAACTGCTTGCCACCCGCCTGACTCGTATTCCTCTAGAGTTGGTCAATCTGGACCAATCCCGCTTCATGCCATCATGCAACACATCCCTGAATTTAAGGAGGGTGCAGGGTGTTCTAGGAAGGGCTGACACCATCATGAAAGATGCAGTAGTGGTGTCTCTGGAAGCTACTATGGCGTTTGACACCATAGAGTGGCCATACCAATTCGCCATTCTGGAACGGTTGGAGTTCAGCCCTAAATTTATTAGCTGGGTCTGACTTTTGTACACTGACCCATTAGAGCAGGTAGTGGCCAACAATAAAAAAATCTGCTATATTCCAACTCCACAGGGGAACTAGACAAGGCTGCCCCCGTCCCCCTGCTGTTTGCTCTAACACAGAAACCCTTAGCCTGCCGGATCTGACGTGACCCTATCATACGACGACTGTGCCGGGCTAATGTCTGGGAGGACCAGATATCGCTATACGCGGACGATATCTTGTTATACTTGGCTTCCCCCAACAGATCCCTGCGTAGAGTCCTTAACATCTTCACTAATTTGGGCATGTACTCTGGATACACCATTAACTGGTCAAAGTTGTTAATGCATGTGGTTCAGGGTAAGCCTCCAGTCATACCGAGAGAATATCAACTCAAGCGAGTGACGGAAGGGTTTAAGTATTTGGGGATTTTTGTCACCAAGGATCCCAAATAATTTTACAGTACTAACCTCACACGGCCGTTGCAGCAACTGAAATCTGATGTAACACATTGGCAATCTTTTCCCTTGTTCCTCTTGGGGAGAGCCACATTGTTTGAAATGATGTCTCTACCCGGATTTTTGTGTGTCCTACAAAACTCGCCTGCCCTGTTTCCCGCATCATATTTCAGGCAGGTGGAAAGTGCGCCGCGAATGCTGCTTTGGGGGAATGGTTGGCCACGTATCGAGTTCTCGCGGTTATTGCCGAGCTGGTATGATGGGGGGATTGGTGTGCCTAATATTAAAATATACTACTGGGCAGCACACCTAGCTGCTATTAACGATTGCATATACCCACCCCATATGGATCCTGGCTACGCCATGGATAGGTGGCTCCTCCCCAGGGGGAATTACACAAGAGCATTGTATTCTAAGCTGGCCAAATTTCCCCTTATGGGCCTCACACAGCACTCGGTACAGGTTTGGCACCAGGTCCAGAAAGAGATAGGATGGGCGACAACTATAACGTGACTCACCCCACTATGGGACTCTGAACGATTGGGGGATCTCTGGAAAACGAAGGGGTTTGATAGATGGGATATGATAGTGATCTCCCGATCTCTGGGAGAAAAAAGAGGTTATACGATTTACAGCCCTCCAACAAAAGTTTGAACTCACGGACACTGAGAGATTCTGATACATGCAGGTGCGGCACGCGCTATACACTGTTATCCCGAAGTAGAACCCCTCCTGAGGCTTCTCATCTCAAGGATAGGCTCCTGGACGGCTACATGCCCAAGAAGGCAATCTCCCTGACCTACCTAAATCACTCACATGACCCCCTCCTTCGGCTCCGTGCAACGTGGGAAAGTGACCTAACAGATCTGGATGAGGAAGAGTGGATGGAAGAGCTGGCATCACTGCAGGAGGGGGCAATATCCTCGAAGCTCAAACTGGTGCCGCTGAAAATATTCCACAGGATATATGTTATATGTTACCAGCCCAGCTCTGGTTAGAAGGGGGTATGGAACAGATCCTAACTGCAGAAGGCGGTGTGGCCGGGAGGGCTCCTTTTTCATGTTCTGTGGGAATGCCCCTGCATAGCGAGATATTGAAGGGGGGTCACCTCATGTATGGGGGAAGCTCTGGGGCAAACAATAACAATGGAGGCCAAAGGGTATCTCCTCAATATATGGGAACCGACCGATTCAAACAGTATAGAACAAACTTGGGTAACGTTAGGCTTACTAGTCGCTAAAAGGTACATTGCTAGGAAGTGGGGAGTGCACATAACCCGACGCTGGGGGAATGGAAAAGGGACATGGATTGGTCCATGTTTCGAGAAAAAACTGTATATGGCACAAGAGGGTACCCTAGGAAATGGATGCAAATATGGGGGAAATGGAACGAATACAGAGATACCATTTGTGAGCCACCTGCGTTACTGACACAGCGGCATCTGGAGGACTTATTACCCTAATGGTTTATTACAAACTAGATTGTCTGTTTAGCCGGATAATGTGAACTGTATCGCAAACTGCCATGCCTTGTGCATTTTCTGTCAATGTGTATACTGTGACAATGTGTTTTGATTAACAGTAAAAAGAAACTTTAAAAAAAAAGCGCTGGTGTTGATGATTAAGTGCTGTTGCTGAGCCCCAGAAACTTCCGGATCAAATTAAGCCCTGCACAAGAGACATTCTGTAACATTGATGGAATATGTCTATTTGTCCTCACGTTCTACTTAGGGGCAGATGTATCAAGCCTTTTGCGATTCGCTAAGGCCGAAATTCTGCGAATTTCGGCCTTAGCGAATCGCAAAAGGCCTTTTCACCGATTTTGGAATGTATTAAAAATTAGCAAAATAAGGAATCGCAAAAAATTGCGATTCCTTATTTTGCTTAAGCATTTAAGGAATCGCAATTTTGCGATTCCTTAAATGCTATGTATGAAGCATTACAAAATTGCGATTTCAGGTTTAGAAATCGCAAATTACCACCAACTTGTAGTTGGTGGTAATTTGCGATTTCTTGTAAATATGCACAATTGTGCATTTGTAAGGGTGGCATATGACGCACATACATGCCCATTGAGCATGTATGTGCGCCATATGTACACACATGTAATTTACAGGGGTGCAGCTGGGTGTCCTTGGGACACCCCTGCACCCTTGACATAATTCTCAAATTGTGATTAGCAAATTGCGAATTCGCAATTTGAAAATTATTTCTCAATCATTCCTATGGGCCTCCTGGCCCATAGGAATGCATTGGAAATTATTCCTTAATTGCGAATTCGCAAAATGCGAATTCGCAAATAAGGAAGACTAACAGCCTGATTCATCAAGCCGAAATGGGCTCGCAAAGGGCCAGATTCTGAGAATCTGGCCCTTTGCGAGCTCTATTTTTGCATTTGGGATTCATCATCCCAAATGCAAAAATCGGTAATAGTAATTTCGCTATTTTGCGATGATTTACATTTAAGGAATCTCAATTTGAGATTCCTTAAATGCAATTCATCATCCATTTTAAAATTGCGAATTCGCAAGTTCGGCCCGCTATTTACCGCGAGGTCAAACCTGGTAAATAGCGAAAACTTAGAAAAATGCTTTTAAAAGCATTTTTCTAAGTTGCATGTTGCACACACACATGTCCTTTGGACATGTGTGTGCGCAACACCTGTTCGTATTTACTTTTAAGGGGTGCTACAGGGTGTCCTTTGGACACCCCTGGCACCCTTTAAATCGCTATCTTATTTGCGATTAGCAAATTGCTAATCGCAAATAAGGAATACTCCCCATTCATTCCTATGGGCCTTTTGGCCCATAGGAATGAATGGGGAGTTATTCCTTATTTGCGATTAGCAATTTGCTAATTGCAAATAAGGAATATGTAGGAATCGCTTTTGTTTTTGTGATTCCTACATGAATGCCGTTTCGCGAGTCTGGAATAGCGATTCCTTATGATTCGCTATTTCAAACTCGCAAAACGGCACTGTGATGAATCAGGCTGTAAGAAATCGCTAAAATATAGCAATTTTCTACATACATTCCATTTTGCGATTTCTAAATAGCGATTCCTTAAAAATCGCTATTTAGAAATCGCAAATAGGAATCTTGATACATCTGCCCCTTATTCTTATCACTACAGGTGGTCACAAGACGAGATTTGAGCCATGTACAGGATAAACAAATCAGTAATAAAGCACGCGCTCTTTTCTTCTTCGTGTCAGTTCACCACCTGGTTTGGTGCCTTTGAGGTGAGGAAATATGTTTTGCCGCATTCTTCTCAGTTCTGCTATTTTTTCCCAATTGCATTGCTATTTTTTTTCAGATTGTAAAGAGAAACGACATATACACATTTACTTTGCACATCTGAAGCCAAACCTTACTGAATTCACAGGGAAGAGGAAGTAAAGTGAACCACCCAGGGAGGCTTCGAAATATTGGTTACCATTTTTCATGCAGTTATGAGGCAATGCTTCTGAAATGAAAATTCATTCAACTATTATTATGCACAGAAAACACACGAGGGTTTGCTAACTTTAGTCTCTGTTGTTAATCCCACTCGGCCCTTCTCCTTTGAGCAACTAACTCTTCTCACGTCTAAAGCACCCCCGCCACCCATTGTGACTGGAAACTTTGAAAAGAGCAGCCAGCTGCACATGTGGTCGGCACTGCTCGACCCTGCGCGCTTCTGTAGTTTCCACAGACCGCGTCACCACAGTAACAGAGGCAGGCAGCTTCAGAGACCGCCATTCATACTGGTGACGTCATGGACTCGCGTGCTCCGGTCCTCCCACTGGTGTCCCGCCTTTGGAAAAAGTGAAGCAGAGCTGCTTGGCCCCTTGAGAGAATCATTCCCTTACCCCCTTAACATATTTATTTTTTACCTTAAAGTCTCCGTCATGTCCCAGGTACAGAGGCTTGAAGAAAGGGGCGGGGTCTGGTATTAGAACAGACATCTTCTTCCACAGCCTGAAATGTTTTAAAATAGGACATACTTAAACTTTTCATCAGCGTATAAAAAATAGCATGATGCAAATACAACTGTTTCCATCGAAAATATAAACATACTTTTATATCTATATTTTATGTATGTTTTTTGATTAAAAACTGACACGCTCTTCCTCTAGGAAAATCTTTACCCACAGATAAGGTCTGCAAATGTATTTTTAAAAATCTGAAACATTTATGATGAATAGCCTAAAGGCGTGATGTGCAGGAATCGTCCACAAACCCTGGTGCATACCATCCAGGGGGCATATTGTGCCGGGTGTGATAGAAAGTAGAGTCAAGATGTAATAGGGTTGACTAAGAGGACAAGCCTGCCATGTGACTTGACAGACCCAGTATCCTTCAGGTGCCCTTGGTAATTTCATCCACCCATCAAACAAGTCATCCATCCTCACAAGGAATATTCTCAAGCCAGTGGTTCCCAACCTGTGGTCCGGGGACCCCTGGGTATCGGTAAAGCCTCCCTGGGGGTCCACAACTACTTATAAAAGAAAATAATATTAACAGATTAATAAAGTGTATATAAATAAAGAAGCTGAATGTACAATTGAACATTTTAAAATGTACTGTAAATGTGAAGGAATTTGAAACTGGAAGCTAAACATTAAATTAATATCCTTCTGCCCTCAGAGCCTCTACCTCTTATGCGGAATTCCGCAAACATCTCAAGACCTTCTTGTTCTCCAGATCCCTTGCAGTCTAGTCTCTGTCTTTGTCCACTGAATCACCGCTACCTAGCGCCATGAAACCGTCCCGGTATAAGAGCGCTCTACAAATATGTTAAAAATTCAAATTAAAATTCAATTCAAATATGATTCGTGGGAGCAATGCAGGTGCATCAAACAGAATATAGTATGGATGATGAGTGGTCTCAATTGAATTTAGAAAAGCTCCAAACTTTCTGATAAAATTACATTTTGATTTAAAAAATATATATATATGTGTTTGCAGATTCAATAATGTGTCATAATGTCTGCATTTGTTTGACAAAGTCTATTTTCTGTATTTTTTGTGTATTGTTTTGCAGTTCAAATCTTCGGCAATGCTTAGGACGGGGTCCCCGGCTTCTAGTAATGACTCGTGGGGGTCTCCGGGATTCAATAATGATTCAGTGGGTGTTCCCAGGTTCAAGTAATGATTAAGTGGGGGTCTCCAGAAGACTAAAGGTTGGGAACTACTGTTCTAAGCCTCATTCATGATTGGATTACAATATACATTTTAAAAAAACTTTCTTCTGTGCCTACATTGTGATGCTTCTGTAGGCACAGCAAATTCTGTTGAAGGTTTCTGAAAGATTCTGCAGCAACTCTATACTATTCAAGCAACCAAACCCAGGGACCGTCCTGCAGCAAAATCCATTGCCTAGTCAGACAGCTTTCCCCCACCCCGGTCACACACACATTTCCTGTTTTATATCTTACCCACAGACAGCTTTAAAAAAAAAAAGTGTAACTTTTATTTATTGTTTTATCACGAAACATAGCAATACAGCTTGACAACCACATAGCAAGTCTCAGAAATCGTTATTTTTCTCTCTATACAATTCTCGCATTTATATTGCAATGAATATGTTTGTAATATCCTGTATATTGTGTGTATGCATATTTCCCACTACTCCATCTGTAGAACACTCTGGTATGATGTCATTTGGAATGTTGTTCTATGAAGCAGTCAGTTGGAGTAGGGCTGAGTACCTAGCTGGGTGCTCCTGGTGGGGCTATATACTGATGTACTACTGGTCTCCCATCTATCTTCAATAAATCTATCTGAACATCACCAACCTGCGTGGAGTCAGTTACTACAATGTTCATTATATATTGCTCATGTTTAGTATTAACAATTATCCAGATGCAGTACATTGGTAGACAGTAAAAACGCCAGACATAGAGGCCCATTGTCAGTCAATAGCAATTCATGCATATTCGATGCGGATCCCAATTCCCAAAATGCAAATCAACATCTGTCCTGTAGAGTATTCCCAGGGCTACAGGGAGAGAAGCATGTATCATAGAACAAGCATGTGCCACTTGCAGGAGAGGTATCTGTGTCCTCCACATCTCTTTGAAGGAGATAGTTCTTCAGAGGACCCCAGATATCCTTGGTCTGGAGGCTCTCGGCAACGTTTCCGCATATGTAGTTGTTTGCTCCTGACAATATAAGATGTCTGTCAACCAATCCTTAAACTTCGGGACTCGCCCCCTACCCCATCTGCAGGCTACCCTACGCTTAGCCAACAATAGTGACGTAGCAATGAATTTCCTATATGTTTTGGGTATTTGCGCAGTGTACCCCAAGAGTGCCATCAGGGGGTCTCTCTCCAGTGTGCTATCTATCATTTTTCAGAGGGCCTCATGTACCTGTAACCAGAACTCCTGCACTGCCGGACACTCCCACGCCAGATGCAGAAAGCCCGCCCCAGGTCTTCCGCACCTCTCGCATCTATCATTATCAGTCAGCTTAAATCGGTGTTTTTTGACAGGCGTGTAATATAAACGTTGCGGGAATTTATAATGTATCACCTTTAATCTGCAGCTGGCAGAAATTTGCGAGGTTTGTGTACAACAATATGCCCATTGGTCATCCGTCACTTTTTGCCCCAACTCCTCACTCCAATGTGCGCGGGCCGAGCTAGTGATGCCCTTTTGCAGTGTGCGTATGCAGCAGTATATACCTGATACCAAGTGTTTCCCATCTGTGGAACTGAGCATGAAGTGAAGTGGGACAAGATTCTCCGGTTCCTGGGGGAAGTCAGGGATAACCGCCCTCATCCCTTGCCTCAACCGCACATATAAGAATACGTCCAGCAGTGTAGGCTGTATTCCTTGAAAAAGATGCACCAAGGAGCGGAACGTACCTTCGTGGAAAAGGTCCCCCATGTGGCAACATGAAGTCGCTTGCATAGAGTCTGGAAGCCTCTTTCCTGTAGCAGTTCCATAGTTGGGTGATATGTCAATGGGAGTCGCGAAGAGTACAAAAGGGGTGACGCAAGAAGATCTGTTATGTGTTTCCATGCATCAACTGCACTTGTGACCGTTGTGGGTGGCGTCCCCCGGGAATAAGCAGGACCATGTATGAGTGGTTCAGTGGAATAGGGTCTGCAAGCCTTTCCTCAGTGGCTACCTAAGGCATATATTCAATGGGTTGTATCCAATAGTACGCGTAATGAGCTTGTGCGCTTACATAATAAACCTCGAAGTCTGGGATATTGAAACCCCCTTGGTCATATGGTTTCATAAGTGTGGACGATTTGAGCCGTGGCTACTTGCCATCCCAGAGTAATCTAATCAATTCAGTGCGTAGGGTTTTAAAGAAGTAGGCCCCAGGTTGATAGGGAATGTTTAGGAACAGGTATAGGAATTGGGGGAGTATGATCATTTTTATGAGGGAGGCTCTGCCTGCAAATGATATGGGTAAAGAGATCCAGTGTGTGATGTTACTGGCTAGGCGTTTGATAGCCGTACCATAATTGAGCCGTATTGTTTCTTCCCTGTTTCTAGTCACTTGTATGCCTAAATATCGGAGGTCAGAGTCACACCACTGGAGTGGAAAATCCGGCTGGAATTCGGGGACCGCTGGCGTGAGAGGGAATATTTGTGATTTCCCCCAATTTATGTTAACCACAGACAGTCTGCCAAAGACTATGAACTCTCTCAGCAAGGGATTAATGTTTTGTTGGGGGTCTCTAATGTATAATGCTACATCATCAGTTTATAACGAAATCAGAAAATGACGTAAGTAACACCTGAATGCCTTATCCTGATGACATTGGCGAAGCCTAGATGCCAATGGTTCAATCGTTATGGCGGATAGTAGTGGGGATAGCGGGCACCCCTGTCGGGTGCCCCTCGATATAGAGAATGCTGGGGACGTATGCCCGTTTATCAATACCTTGGCTGTGGGCTGGCGATACAGCAGTTGTATCCATGAAATAAATAATGACGGGAAGCCCATATGTTCTAACACGGTGAATATATAATCCCACTCCACAGAATCGAATGCCTTCGTGGCATCCAAAATAAACGCGACGAGCGGGAACTCAGGAGCTACGGTCTGAATCAGGGAGAACAGAGTGCGCAGATTATTGGTAGTGGCCCTCCCAGGGAGAAAACCTGACGGGTCGGGGAGGATGAGCTTATCCATTAGGAGAGTCAGGCGATTGGCCAATACCTTGGCCAGGATCTTCGTATCGCAATTTATGAGCGACAACGGCCTATAGTAGTCGCAGGAGCCGGGGGGGTTTGCCCCGTTTCAAGTGGGATATTACCAATGCTTCCCTCATCGAAGGGGGGTAGTATCCCGACTTCTAGGGATTCCTTGAATACTTCCTTGAGGACCGGTGCAATCATGTCAATGTAGCTCTTATTGAATTCAGCTGGTAGTCCATCCAGGCCTGGCGCTTTCCCATTCTTCAATTGCATGATTGCGTCCCTAATTTCATCAACCTCAAATGGGGCACTTAGGAATTCCCTCTGAGTATCACTGAGCCAACTAAGCGCCACATCCCCCATGAATGCAGCGAGGTCTACCGGCCCATGTCACTGCGTAGAGTATAGTGTAACATAGTGTCAGGTGAATGCTTCGAGTATGTCAGGTGTGTCCTGGCAGACTGTTCTGTCAAGTCCCTCTAGTTCTAGTATATGAGTGTTAAACTGTGGGCATCGTGTAATTTCAGCCAGTGCTTTCCCTGGGCGCTCTCCTTCTCCATACCTACGAGCCATCCAGTGCAGAATTTTACCTTCCTAGCTGCAGTCTCTTCATATTCGGGTAGCTTTTCCCTGAATTCCTTCTCTACCTGTCCTGTTTCCACCTCTCCCATCCGACCCTTCAGCCTCTTCAGGTCCTGTTCCAACTTTTTAATTGTTCTCTATATGTCCCTTAGTACTACGACGCTTTTGGAGATATAGTACCCTCTGATAGTGACTTTGAATGCCTCCCAGATAACTTCCACACTGTCTACAGAGTCTTTATTTCTAAGAAAAAAGTCCTTTATTTCCTCCCCCAGTTCGGTCTGAAAGACCATATCTAACAAGGCATTCAGTTGCAATCGCCAAGGTGGCCTGGGCTTGCCCTACCCCGGGGGTGTCAGTGAAATTTTTACAGGGCAGTGATTTGAGTAGGTGCTGGCAGGGTGTTAACAGATCCGAACCCCCTCAAAAGCAAGCAGTAGTCAATCCTTGCCCATGTCCTGGTGCGTGATGTGAAGTGTGTTCCCTCTTTCACCTGTGGATGCGTGTGGCGCCAGCTGTCTATTAAGCCACCTTCTTCCAATATGCCCTGCAATACTTCTTGGGAATTATTATAATGATGCGTGGCAGTATTGGACCTGTCCTGCGCAGGGTTTAGCGCGCCGTTAAAATCCCCCCCCCCCCCCCCCCCCCCCCCCCCTGATGATGTGAGTGGACCCCACATTCAGTATTTTCCCCCACAGGCTAGGGAAGAACTCGGAAGTATCTACATTGGGGCCATAGCAGGCTTCTAAAATTCCACGGGGAGGAGCAGGAGACTGCGGAGACCCTATCACAGGTCCCGCACCTGAAGATCCATTTGGCAACCCGTTTGGATGTTACCCGACAACCAGTACATGCCACCCCCCCCCCCCCCCCTCTCTACACTGAATTTTGAAGGGGGCCAGGACAAACTGTTGTTTTCCTTTCCACGCACCACTGCGGCCTAATTGTGATACGACGATCAGGAACAACTCCTGGAACGTTACTTCTATACTATCCAGGAACACCAGGGTCATACCACTGATAATACTCCTACAGCACCGATCTTCAAGGTGCGACCACATTTTGGACCATCGATTTAAATGATCCATTTCTATGCCCAGATGAAATTCCCAAGGCACTAAAGGGAATGAAACGCGTTGGCTGTGCCTGTGTATTTTAAAAAAGAGAAAATAAAGAACCCATTAAAGAAAGAACAGAAGATTCACAAAATCTATGAACTCTTTGTACTATTGACTTCACTGAGTGCACCTCTCAATTTTCTTGTAAAACTGCTGACATGTCACTGATGTCCAGACAAACTACAGTGGCCAGGATGGAAAGATCATACATGATGAGAGTGCGGGTTGCTGCACAAGAGAAAGCAGGCTAAGCTATTTAACATATTCCATCATACCTGGCATAGTAGAATATAATCAGAGGAGGAAGCCCTATTCATCATGCCTGTGTTGGCAAAATGATAATTGCTAATAATCACTGGCACACATTAAATGTCAACCCAAGCGGTCATATGTAGCGGCACCGATGAAAAATGCGTACTGAACCACAACTGTTAGGCAGTGGTGCCCATATTAGGGAGCCACAAAAATGCAACACGTCGTCAGTACACATATAAAAGCCCATTTTGAAAGTGGCCAAGGAGGATGGTCAGATGCAATGGCACCAGTGCACAGTATGTACTAAACCCCCAGCCATCTGTCAAAGGCACCCACATTAAGAGGTCACAGTATTGCAACTCATCCTGAGTACATGTATAGAAACCCATTTATAGAGTGGCCAAAAATATGATAAGCTGTCACTCTACGGGTTGGGATATCAACCAAAAAAGAAAAGAAAAAGAGAGGCTTGCACTACTATGACCTGGCTTTACGTGAGTTATTGCACTATTTAAATGTATATTAGAAATATAACTTGGCCCCTTGTCCAATTATCTGTGGGAACACTTGTTAAAGGTTTTAATCTCTCAGTATTACCCTCTGCTGTGTTTCTTTTTAAAAACTCTTCAGGTTCATTCTACACACACTTTGGTCAGTGTGGTATGGCTCAGTGTATTATAACTGTCCAAGAGGTTATGAGTTGCTATTATTGTGTTTAATGTAGAATGCCTGCTTTTAATACTACCTGGGTAAAGATTTGTGTCTTGTCCATATATGGGTTTCACTGACTTAACTGTTTGTGCCAGTTAAATGTTCATTAAGTTCGTTGTGTAAGGAAGGCTTTTCCCTTATATTTGTTTACATGTTATATGTCTATTTTGTATTATGTGTGTATATTTATGTAAATCTATATGTATTGTTTATAGCCTTGATGAAGTTCAAGTGTTAACTGAACGAAACGCTTTGACTGGATGTGTTGTATGGACATAAAAAATCGGAATACTTACGTCTACTCTCGTTTGTTGTGGATAAGAAGCTTACTGGTACACCATTCCTAAGTAAACTCAAATTTCTATTCTGCGTTGCAGTTGTATAGAACGACGGCGGGAACAGGAATTGTGCACATTTGTATAGACCAAAAAGAAACAGAAAGTGAAGTGCGGCCTCAATAGTCCGCCTTTGTTGTGGTTCTACTATTAAGTATGGCTATTTAGATATCATCCCCTCAAGGAGGAGTATAACTTGAAAGCCTTTTGTACAGTCTGCCAGCGGAAGGGAATTATCTGTGTTGGGGTATGGTCACTTCGGAACACATCATTTTGAATGCATTCCTCATAACACACTGTGCCTGCAACTAGTGAAATGTGGCCTAGTTCCAGCTTCCAAATTATTGGGATATGAAATTTAGGAATCAATTTCAGGATTAGGAAACCTATCTTAATAGTTTATGGAGGTGGATATTTTGCCTATCCACTGCATTGCTCTGCTTTTAGAATGAGGAATGACAACAGTCTTTATTTATTTATTTATTTCGTGTTTTTTATAGCGCGAACATGACCCTGTAAGGGGTATCAGAGCGCTTTACAGAGATGTCTCAATAATAGAACCATTAAAAACCATAGATTGCAGAAAACAAACAAACTCTTTACAACAGTACATTTCGGGAAAGCGTATAACAGATATTAACTGTATGCGAGGAACTAGGAATCCTTCAGTGCAACCCAAACAATGCTCATCCCTGCTTCATACAAATTCCCTGATCTTGTAGGGAAACCGTACCAGAATATTATTTTGAAATCAATCAGCGTGTAAACCCCGAGCTTACCTTTGTGGCACGTGACAGTAGGCGAAGATAAGTGCTATCAGAACGACGAGGCAGACTGCTGTGGTAGGTAGCCAAGATTTTAATACCAACATCTTTCCTGCAAGATCATCTGCAAATTCAAAACCAAATGGAATGGATTGAGCACAAGGGACCTTTGCAATTACTAGGTAGCTTGAATGGTTGTGTAAGATAGAATGACGGATACAACTCAGCAAATCAGTACAATGTGATCCCAAAATCCTTCGGGTGGGACAAACACAAGAATAAGGAGGAAAGCCATCAAATAGGAGCAAGGAAGTGTAATAGACAACAAAGACATCCAATCACGAGCAAAGGGCTGACCCAAACACACTCTTTCTATATTGGAAGCAATAGGGTTGGCCAACAGACATCTACTGTAGCCTAGACCTAAAAAGCTGGTGCATCAATGATGAAGGTTTTACTGACAGGCATTGGGAAACAGTATTCCAGTTGGTGTAAAATATACATAATGACATTCAGTGCTATTTTCCCAGCACCAAGCTGGTCTGTTCTATCCCCTGGAGAAACTAGTGTGTGGCTGTTTAGATCCAAACATAATTGTGCACCTTATTTTCCTTACAAACTGAGATACACAAGGCAACACAAGACTCCTGTAAAGCATCTTCATAGCTCCTGTACTCATGTTTTAAACAGCAAGGGAAGCTTTTATGAGCTGGAACTTGTTCTCAAATTCTTTTCAACACAACTTAGCCAGATTCAATTGCGCGGTGGGGAGACTTTGAGGGATCAACCAGCGGTTTGTCCTGAAATCAGGTCAGCTGTGGTTTTATTCTCTATTTGACAAACAAGCCTGTTCTACACTGCAGTAGCTGGAACAATGGAATGCCGACCCAAAACTGTGCAGAAACAGCTCTGTGGCTTTCACACATCCTGCTCCTTGCAGCACCAGCTGCAAATTATAATCATGGATTTAGCATCCCATAGACCCTTTGTGAATGTATAGTATCAGGACTTAGTGATCACAATATCATCTGACATAACATTAGGCCATAAATATAATTTACAAAAGGGCTATATTGCTATTAGAACATTCAACCACCTGAGGGTAGAATGGCCTAAATTAAACGGGAGAAACAGAAAACAAACATTGGAATGTTGGAGCAGAAGGTCTGTACAAGACGTTATTGGCTCCGAGCCACACTACTATCTTCAGTGAAGAACATTACGAAGGTCTAATAGAAAATCTATACCCAATGGGGCAATCTTTTTGTAAATGATAGGGCATATTAATGTCAGACATTCTTTCTATGTACTATACTCTGACATACAACCCATTGAAACAGGACTTCAGTCTTTGCAAAAAAAAATCTTAGTAAATATTATTTGTACATATTACCCCAGAGCTGCAGATTTGCACAATCCTTACTACATCTGCTAATCAGAATACATCAAGTTTTTAACATTCTGTCTCCTCCAAGTTATGATATATGGGTCATTGCATACCATTGTCCTCAGTTTTCCATACCAGCGGAGGGCTCCATTCGCTCCAGCGGCCTTTGTAAAAAGAGGCGGTTCTCGGCTTGGCACGTACCCGGGACATATAGTCTGTGCCACCTTGAAATAAGGTCTGAACGAGGAGCAAGTTCTTCCTGTCCACTTGAGTGACAATACTTCTTTGGTTCTGTGAAGACAAAGGATTGGTGAGAGCCAATCTTGTAAATGTAAATGTACAGGAATTTATATAGCGCAAATCACCGAGCGGTTTCTAAGCGCTTGGTTAGGGAACCCGTCCTGGTATTCCCCTGTGAGATAACCCCGGCAGGGTATCCGCAAGGCGAAAGCCAGGCATCCCGTCGCGAGGGGCCGTTGTAGAGATTAAGCAAGCTATTGCCCAGAGTCGCAGAGTGTGAACCCGTGAATCGAGTAGGCACCAGAGCGAGAATTGTCAAGTCCATGGACATTTTTAGGATTCAAGACCCCGCCGAGCCGGGAATTGAACCCTGGTCCCGGGCTGACCTCTGCTTCCAGGTCTGCCTCCTCTAACAAGTGAGCCACACTTCTCCACATGACATGGCAATGACAGGTGTTGTTGAGATAATACACTGAATGATATCAAACAAGAATTAAAAACTATAACATTGAACTGACTGAACCCAAAAGGTAACTGCTGACTAAAATTAAAGGAATTGAAGGATTCAGTGGGGCATTCATCTGGATATCAATGGGACAGCCAAATCAGACAGATCAAGACTCCTTGAACTTCATGCAGTATTAATTTGTAATTGATATGATTATTTCTATTGATATATATTTAGGAAATTTAAAGGGCACTTACGGACCCTGAAGAGAAGCGGTGTGCTGTCCATAGTACAAGACCATAGGGAAAGATTGCAGAGACTATAAAGACATACAGGTGAGACAGATAAGCATATATATTTACATTCGCATTGCATACAGGGAGATATGGGGATGTTGCAAGATTAAAGCCTGATTTATCAGTGGGCTGTAGCAGACAACCCTTTGCAGCTTCTGGAGGAACTGCTTATTTAGGAGAAGAATCCACCAGTGGAATTTATTCCACCATAGTGGCTCTATGGTGTAGATTACTACTGGTGAATTTTTCAGATTCAGCGCCTTCTCATAAATTGGAGGATTTTCCATGGCCAGCCAGCTGCAAACCAAACTCTGGGTTCCATGGGGTGATTAAGAGAACCAAACAAGTTTAAATTTGGTTGAATTTGATTGCATAAGTTTTCTCCAGAGTTTCACAAAGATTCAAATCTTTTTAAACTCTATGTTAAAAGCAAAAAGAGACCTAAATTGCAGAACGTTGTTGTTACTTGTGTTTCAGAACAAATATATACATTGAGTAATAGCCTTGCAAACTCTTTTTCTGAGATCTATTTTGTGATGAAAACAATGAATGTTAATACTTTATGTTTAAAGTGCCCAGTAGGGCACTCTGAGTTATTCCAACAAAATTTCTATCTCTATTCCCAAGTCTAACACAGATCCCAGATCCTACAATCAAAATGAAACCTGTACCTGTACACTAATCCCTTTTCAGTGCTTTACGTTTTCATTGATTTGTCATATGTGAATTGCATTCCATGATTAGCCTGTAAGATTGGTGAAAAATGTCTGCTGTCCAAACTATTAATTGCCTGTAACCTGTACTATAGCAGTGGGTTATGTGGCTTTACATTCTGTTTGGCTCTGTTGTCTATGGCCTGATAATGTGAGAATTGCAAACATGTTTTGCTATTCTACCATGAGTATTCCCATTGGATTCTCAGCCACAGGGCGCAAGATGGAAAAATGAAAGTAAGTGAAATGTAAATTTGAAGAAACATTCTAAATAAATGCCATTGATTTAGGAACAGGCCACTGAAACATATAACTTTATAAATTGTTAAACTCTATGTTTTTGTAACACTTGTTATTTTGTTATGAATTAATCCTGACACTGAGTCTACTAAACCTTATTGTTATTCTTATTATGATTCTTTTTCTTATTATTATTACTACAATATACTTATATCCAAGTATGGCACTATATTAAATTCATTTCTGTAGAATTATGGGCATGCTCTCCTCAAAGGAAAAGCAGCCAAAACCTAGAGGGCATGTGAAATAACTGAATAGTGTGCAGGAGCCAGGCTAAAGCATAACATATGTATGCCACAATCTCACCCTCTACCCATCCAATCTGCAAAAATATTTGCAGCTTTACTTTGATGAAAAAACTCAAATTTAACTAAAAAAAGTCCATCAACTCCATTGCATTGCCAGGCTATTACATCATCTGGCCAGTGCTTAACCCCTCTCTTTGAACTCACATTTCTATTATGTTCCGATGTCATTGTGGGAAAGAGTGCCCAGAAGGCCACATTATAGGGAACTTGGCAAGAAATAAGAATTATTCAAGTATAAATCATGAAGTACCCTATCAAAACACTCTATGGACAGGGGCGTTCAACATTGATTCACAAGGACCTTATATGTGCCAGATTTTTCGATACTTACTGGCCATATACAATATTTATATGAAAATGTCTCCCGTGCATATATATCATATAAATCTGGCTTACTCCTAATCTCCGAGACCACCTTCAATCCCATTAACTGTAGAGGAAGCATCAACAGTCAAATGTGTTTGTAACAGAATAGACCATCTAAGTATCAATCTGAATGAGCTGTACTTTTTTGGGAGTAAGCCAGTACAGAGAACCAGGTTTAGAGGAATACGTCCAAAGAGAAAATACTACAGCAATATGTTTTTACAGAGAATTACCTACACAGAGCATGCAGTAAAGAAACAGTATTAAAAAGAAACAAATATTTTAGGAAGTTCCAACAAAATAAAAGCCATTTTAAAATTAAACGTTTGCCCACAGAACAATAATTTAATTGGACAGAAAAATACAAATAAATGAATAAGTAAGCCAAAAAGGGATACACTACTGGTTAGTACAATGCATTAGGTTATGGTGGGAGGAAATAAATAGAGTCATGCTTAAGTTCAAGGTTAGGATTAGGTAAGAGTGAAGGCTGATGTCATTGTTCAATTTTTTACGGTTTTGGATTTAAAAATTGGAGCAGAGTAAGATTTAGGTTTATATTTAAGGCAAATTTAAGGGCAGGAGTAATACTTGAGTTCAATTTAGAGCTAGGTCTAGGGGTAGGGTGAAGGTAAGCTTAAGACATGACACAAGAAAATACATTTTGTTGCACATAAATTTGTTCCAACTGTCTTCTGGAAAAATCTCTCTAATGTTAGGTGAGTAAATGATGTAGAAGGTTCTCAGGACTGAATTGTCTGTAAAGCTATTTCTCTGTGAATCCATTCTTTGTAATTACGTAGAGACTTGGTTTTTAAAGAATCATAATCAAATTACTAATGTACACAAATCAAAGGGATCAAGTAAAAAGCAGTTTCAATAGAAGAATCCACAATATGTCCATTCCCATTCTTACCTCCCAGGAGTCTTCTCTCTTCTTGTAGCTCAACTCATATTGCAGCTCACCATGCAGTAAGTATTGCTCGATACTTTCATACTTTGTATTCCAGGAGAAATTGTAACCGTCAGAGTGGGATACACTCAGGTTGAAAGGAGGATACGGCATGACTGTAGGAATAAACCATTTTATTTACTTTCTTTTTAATTATTTGCTTCCTATTAATTTTAAAGTATTGTAACCCCAAGATATGATTATTATAACATGCATGTCCAGTAGGTATTTAGTGAAGGTACATGTTTCTGGGTATGTGTGAGTTCATCTGTACAAGAGAGGTCTCCCTGTTCTGGACACTTACACCGTTAAATGCAATTTTCATTCATACTTTTCCTAAAGTTTTTTCTACTAATTTCACTTTTTGGAATATGACATACAATTTAAAAATAAAATTGAAATAAAAAGTGGCACAGAGGACCCCCTACATCCAGCAGTGGCTAGCCAAAGCCCATATAGACACCTTTAGCATAACATGTTTAAACCACAGGAGAAATAGCATTCCATGAATAGTACAGATGTATTGTGGTACACAAGAAGTGAGGTACAGCTCAGCACAGTGTGAAAATGGGTTGCGAGAGAACGCCTGGTGGTATTTGCATGGATAGCACACATAGTTTAGCCATAGTTTGCTTGAGTTACTCCATGGTCTCATCTTTGTGGTAATATACTAGTGACATTCAGATCTCCAACCTCTGTACCTGAAAAGGTCCTTATTAAAAGTCACCCATTTTTTTTCGATCCCTGTGTAAACTACTGTTTACTTTCCTGCAAAGCCATTGTAGATGGCATAGACAATGCACCAGTGACACAGAAGATGCATGTCATATGTGGACTGCAGTATGTATTTACATTAACCTCATATCTGACAAAAATATATAGTTACCAGGAGCAGCAGTGAGCTCTGGCGACAGTTTAAGAGCACTGCAGTGACACAAGGAAAGGAAAAGTGCCTGCCATGCAGGAAAATCTATTTTATATATTAATAAATTACTTCTAAAAGCCCACAGGCAGAGAGTGTATGTAGAAAAGTACCATCCAACATATTAAAAGCAGTGTAGCCTCACAGTATGAAAAGATGTTTTCACTTTGAAACATTTTACTACAGCCTAGAGAAACAGGCCCAGATATAACAAAAATCCTTACATTTCAAATCTGCATGGGATAATGCTAGCCAAATGATTCACAGTATTTTTCGCCCTCTTTTCAAAATCTAATTTAAGGTAAAATCAGATTTTTTAAACCCGTGGTGTGAAATAAACTTTCTAAAAATGTACTTTGTGCTGCCTCGTCTTAGTCCCACATTTGCCACTCATCTCACCTCCAGAGGCTCAATACACATTCCTAACAGGAATTAATGATGATGCCTTTTAGAGGTCAGCGGATTGGCCTCTAGGCCCTGGAAGGCAGGGTATTCTCAATTGTCCATCTATGAGGGGAGATGTACATTTGGCAGAACAAAGGGGGATTCAGTTGATTTGTAGATGCCACATGTGGTTGAAAGGATTTGCTCTGATTCTTTCTCAGGGCCCGCTAAACCCTCTAGCTCCACACAAGGAGGAAGGAGAACCAATTTTGACTCTGACAGAGAGGACTTACCTCATCTAAATAGGAAAATAATTTTGAAAGAGTAAGAGAACCTCCTACTGGAAGGATGGATTAGCCATTTTGGATTTAGGCCTTCAGGGAATTTTGACAAGAAATCAAAGAGTGTGTGATGTACAAGGAGGTGGACAAAGGGCAAGAAGAATTAGTCTCTGCTGGAAGAAAGAAGACTCGAGGATTCCGACTGGAACCAGAGACTAGTACTCCTCTCAAAATGTCAGGTGGCTGTCTTTTTGTCTGCTCCAAGGACATAAAAGGGAAAGAGAAACAGCTGGCAAGGAGGAACAGAAATACGTAAATCTGTTTCAAATTAGGGAACTGTATATTAGCCTATTCACAGTACAAAATCCTGTTGTTAGTTCATTTATCTTAGTTCAAAAGAATCACATCCCACAGACACATTTTTATGAATTTTAGTTATCGTTTTTAGTTATCGTTGTAATGATTATTTTGTTATCAATATTTCGATATTCTTTTTTCTTTTGAATATCAACCTTTTAGACAAACAAACGTATATATACAAGTACAAAATACAGAAAAAATACGGAAAAAATACATATCACAAACACAATTCGTAAATTCCTTCTACCCCTTAGAAAATGCAAGGTTTGCCTATTAGGTAAAGGAGATCCACTTTGAGGTAGTCAAACCTGCACACGAGGAAATTACCCCTCTATAAGTCGTAATTCAGAAATGTGCATTCACTCGTTAGAGAAATATATAAATTGTACTCAGAGCCTCATATCAAAGACTGTCTTTGGATCTCCTTTACCTAATAGGCGAACACTGCTTTTTCTATCTAAGGGGTAGAAGGAATTTATGAATTGCGTTTGTGATGTGTATTTTTTCCGTAATTTTTCTGTATTTTATACATGTGTATATGCATTTGTTTGTCTAAAAGGTTGATATCCAATAGAAAAAAGAATATTGAAATATTGATGACAAAACAATCATTACAACGATAACTAAAATGTGTCTGTGGGATGTGATTCTTTTGAACTAAGATCAATGAACTAACAACAGGATTTTGTACTGTGAATAGGGTAATATACAGTTCCCTATGTTGAAATGGATTTACATATATCTGTTTGTCCTTTCCAGCTGTTTTCTCTTTCCCTTTGTGAGTACTTCACCCAGGTTGAGGAGGGTAATTTGGATGAACACCGATATATTTTGAGATATACCAAGGACATTAAAAGCAAAAGTTCCCAGACTCTAAGAGAGCCTAACTGACTACTGAGGACTGATACTTGCAGAAGATCTGCCTGGAAAGAGATCTGATGTCTGACCAGAAATACTTTTGTTCCCACAGGTCGAGAAAAGTGGGCATAGTCATTTATTACACCTCCCAAGGAACTGGACACAGTACTGAGGCTTGCTGTGGGTGGTTGCACTCAATGATGGCAACAAAATCAGGTGTGTCTCTCTTGGAGTTCTTGACGTGCTGAAAATAGGGTCAGTGGGACCTCATAGAAAAGGGATCCAGCAGAGTGAGCCACTGCCTTGTTACAGCTTCGATCCCATCCTTGCTGGAAAATTCTGGGAACCAAACAAACACTAAGCCTGAAGGTAAAACGCTGGATCAGGTGAGGTTTAAATGCATCCGAGTGGCAAAGCAGTATTGATGGCTACAAAATTCCTCTTTATCCCAGTTTGAGCTTTTGGCGTCAAAATCAATGGGAGCTTGATGACAGTTCGTTGGACACTCTTTGGCCTGAGCCCTAGACCTTGCCCCTCTCGAAGCTCTGACTTAAAAAAAAAAAGATTACGTCAGAAGGTAAAAACTTTGAGCAAAGTGAACTGCCTCATGCACACAAACTCTGCTCCATCATGATCAGCCTGAAGTCACCTCTACGTTTTGGTCAACCGCAAACTGTTATTTTCCAATCATGCCTTAACTGGGTGCTTTTCACTTCAAAACATATACAATCATATCTCTGGTTCCTTTTATATTATTCTAAACTCCTTACATGTTTTCTATATTTTTCTAAATTGGTTTGTGAATTTTATTATGTGTTTTTTTAACTTTAGAGTTGTTGGTACTGCTTGAACTTAACACACACTTCAATGTGGACTACCTGTTGCTTGTACCATACATTTCAGTCTTTGGACAAAGATTATCTGAGCATTTTTGGTTAGGCCTAACCAGATTGTGTTTATTAAATTGGTAAGAGTTGCTTTTCCACAAATTAATACCAAAATGACTGATGTCCATGCTTGTTCCACTTTGTAATTTTAATAAGGCATTTCATTGGGTGATATTTTGTAACTTTTTTTATTCATTTTTTCTTCTTTTTTGGTGGGTAAAAATTGTGGTTTTGAGGATCTATTTAGTGGGCCAAACTACAAAAAGACATATATATAAATTTAAATATACACATATTAAAAGTTGCAGAAATGCTACAGTGTAAAATCTGAGATTTATTTGTAGCAGCCATGATATTCAGCAATTAGATATGCACAAACCAGGTTTACTAATATCAATTCTAGTGTTTTCGCTTAATTTGTCATGATTTAACTTGCCTTTATAAGTCAGAGTTACTTCAGGGATCAAAACATGTCCACCATCAACTACCAAGAGTTAAAATGTTTTGTGAAGCAAATTCACTTAACTTCATGTTAGATTACCAATGACCAACTCTAGCAAAGTACAGGGGATGTCGCTGATTAAATGAAAATTGTCATCCCTCTCATCCTGTTCCAAGCTGTAGTACAGCCACCTATTCTATTCAGATTTGACTCTAGTTATGCCTTTCTCACAGTTGTTCCTAAATTAATATTTGCTCTGCTTACAGGATATGAGATGGCTGCAACAGGTTTGCAGTTGTGCAATGAAAGTCTAAGGAACTTTCCCCACCCAAGAGAACCCCATAACACTTAATGCAAACTTGTATTCTCACAACATATATCTTTCAGAGCAACACTACCTACCTTAGCCAAGAAATGTATCATATCTAGATACTGCAAATACGCTTTGAAGTCGGAATTTGGACATTGCCGGACATTTTTGGTGTATCATGTGTTCAGATGATAGGTACAGTGCACAGTCTTTTCCTAGCACCTACTTTTTTTTCAGAATGGAGTCAAACATTTACACTGTTGAGTACTGTGCTGGTATAGGTTGAATTATTCCTAGATTGCTGAGATCTCATGTCAGGATTAGCATGTTATGATTTCAGCTGTGAGAATTCTCTGAAGATGGACTTACTGTGTGATCAGCCTTGATCATTGTCAAAGAGGAATTCTGCATGAGCTGCTCTGACTTGGTCCACACATATTCCAGTAGAGATATATTTTGATATGAGTTCAGTCTATGATCATGCGTGGGTTGGTGGTGGCTCATGTTTTGTTTCATTGGGACTTCTAGTATCTTGCCATGTATCTATTATACCTATATTCCATCTTGGAAGAGCCAGCCAACAAGCTTAAGCTACCGCTGATGTGGGTATAAACAAGAAATGGTGATCCACATTTTATCCACATGTCCAGCCCTCTTTGAACAAAGAAGGAAGCTATTATTATTTTGTTCCAATATCTTTATTGGTATTTAAAAAGAGTTAATACATGTATAATATAATGCATTAAAACACAGCTTTATGAGATATACAATAAGTTAAAAGTGAATAAATACAGAATCGAAAATAAAATATTTAGATCACTCTTCACCATTTACATTTAAATTTTAAATTGCAATGCTTTTAATTAATCATCAATTTATTTTATTTTATTTTATTTTTTGCAATTTTTAAAGCGCACAAATACCCGTATGGGTGTCTCGGCGCTGGTGATCTCAGAGCTCACTAAAGTATGACGGGGGAGTTAGGAAGAGGAGAAGAGCCATGTGTAGGAGAGTAGGGTCTGCAATCCTATGATCACCCAGATTGTTTGCTTTTGCTTCACTGGTTTACGACTTTCTCTGGCTGTGGGCCTGCCAATCAGACCCACAGCCTGGCTGTTCTCTCTCTAAATTACAACATGTACCCTAGGTGCATTTACCAATTGGTACTGGGCCACCTTATCAGACCCTGTAACTCAGGGCATAGGTGTACCCAGGGCCTACCAGGGGCTGAAGCATGTATTATGCCACCCCTGGCTGGCCTCCTAAATTTGACACAACTGGCTGCATGACAGCTGGGGCAAAGTCGTGTAATCACCCTTTGCTGTAGATATAGTATACCTATATCTAACCCTAAAATGGACACACAGATTCCTATCAGTCACTCCTATGGCAGGCCTTGACAATCCTGAAGGCAGAGTGCTTGGAATCGTGTGAGATGGTGCTCTGGCATGAGCTGAGCCTGTCTGCAGCTTGCGGAACCAAGTCCTAATAGCTGTTCCATGATATCGCATACCATATACTCTTAAGTGCATTATAATCCTCGCGGTTAAATGCTATCTTTGGTATTGCTTTATCAAAACATGTCGAGTAAGGTGTCATACGAATTGGAATACTAACCCCTCGCCAATTCTGGCGACGGGGTTAGCATTCCACCCTTCTAGAGGGACACGACATGTATGTAACTGTGAACCCCGGTTAAAGTTAAACGAAGCCTCAGCTCCACAAAATGGATGCTGCCACCACAGACACGAGTCTGACCCCCTGCAGCTGGGAGTCCTTCCAGCGAGGGGACCCTGGACAAAGGGTTTCCTGTCGAGGGCGGTGCTAGCACCGTCCCAGACAGGGTTTTGTGTATCCTGGGTAGGCAGGGCTTTACAGGAAGGTGACTGCTGAGTGGCACCCCGGTGCTCACTACGCATAGGCCGGTCAGAACCAGTTCCAGGGGCACACCAGCCCCTGGCCTGGGGAAAGTCCGGCATGGGAGAGGGGTGTAACCACCCCCCTCCTAGTCCCACCCATAGGCAGGACCTAGTCACCGGGTCAGCCCCCTTTTTAGTATAAAGATAGGAGCGGGCCCCCTGTTAAAATTAGATCATCTTTGGAATCAAGACACGACTTTCTGCGAAAGGACATCAAGATTTCTTCTTCAAGATTCTCCCTTGTGGCTAAGGAGTAGTCACCCTGCATCAAGCGGGCACCATCCTAAGAACACTGCGGTCTGCTGCAAGTCCTTCCTCCGGAATCCGACTGCCCAGCTCGACGAGACCCGGCTTCCCTGGCACCTCTGACCTCTACTCACCTCTACAGCCAAGCTGAGAACCGTGAGTGCGACGAGACCTCGAGGGACCGACGATCGCCAAGACTGCACGACCTCTTTGCAACAAGCCCACCGAGTGTTCCACTGGTGAGTGCTTTGGGGTCCGAGAAGCCCCAACCCTGAGCAGCTCCAGCACCGAAGATCAGCCCTCCAGCATCTCCACGATCTGCGTGGGGCCCTTCTGCTTTTGCCTGCTCACCGCGTTGTTTGGCTACTAGCCGGCTGGCTTGTGGCCTTCTTAACGACGCCCGACGACATCACTGCTGCTGGTCTGGTTGCTCCAGAATGGCCCTTGCTTCCTTCTTCAAGAGAAGCACCCCGGACCCTCCTGGTCCACTCCAGACGCCATTTTGAGTCCACCGCGTGGGCTTGAATTTGCCAAGGCTTTGTTGCCCAATCCTGGGTCCAGCGACGCCGACAGCTTCATCCATCGTGGGACAGCTCGCTCCTCCATCCTGGTCGCCGACAACGCCTCCTGGTCCGTGAGATCTGCAGAGCACAGCGTCGCCCACACACCTAGTCGAGGTGACTACCATCCGGTGCCCTCCTGGTGCCACCTGACTACTGGCTAGTAGTCACGAACTTGGTCCCCTCTGCTTTCAGGTATCGTCCATCTTCAAGATCCAGGCTTGGATCACTTCGAACTCTCTTCACTGGTCGCCTGCCAGCATCTTTCTTCCAGGCTCCTGGTCCGTCTACGAGGATTCCCGACGTCTTTTGAGACCTATGCAGCTGCAGCCCCTGGGCTAGGTAACTTCGGCATTTCGGTGCCCCAGCATAGCCTCACTATCCAAGGGTCAGAATCCACTTTCGTTTTCCTCCCACCAGGTCGGGTTCGCCCGAGAACACTAACTCTGTGAAATCTAGCTACCATAGACTTTGTCCCGCATCACGCGTGAGAGTGCACACTCTGCACCCGAGTCCCCTGGGTCTCCTAGAAGTAATCTGAAGATTCTATAGTCAAGATCTAGCGATTCCAAAGCCTATTAGTACTGTACTTACCTGCTAGTAATTTCGCATTCCACTTCCAGAGTATATGGTTTTCCGTGCCCCTCGGGCATTTGTATATACTGTGGTAACTTAAGTATTTTCGTAAGAGTTTTGTTTTGTGCTTAGTACCCTGTCCTCATAAAGAGTACAGGGCTGTTGTGATTCTTAATAAATATACTGTTTATTTTCATAACACTTGTGTGGTGTCCTTTCACTGGGTGTTCAAGGGATATATGTGTGGTATAACAGCTGGCTTAACACGCCCTCTCGAGTCTTTAGCCTTAGACTGCTCGTATCCACGCTACTAGGATAGCTGGTCTATAAGGTTGACTTACAACCAATCATCAATACGGGTTGCTGGACTGATACATAGTGTTCACTAGAATAGTGAGCACTGCATATCAGGCCACCTTCTCACATTGGTGAGCAGCGGTTGGGATTTGAGCTTGCTGTTGTTCTACCACACGTATCCTAAGAATATCTTGTTGAAAGATCACATAAGTACTTCAGGTACATATAACTTAGCTTAGAATACTCTGAGTTCTACTGAGCCAGCTGTTGTAGCTCCTCAAGGCTTAGCACACCTTGGCTACAACTCTTAGCAAGGGATCAGTAGGTAAACACATAGTGTAGGTAGGTGCATCACTTACACCACACTAGAATCAGCATGTCAGACAAAGGAGGAAACTCTGAGTCTCCCCTTGTGTCAGTGGACCCTCCACAGGTCCCTGCTTCCAGATATGCTGCTCTTAGCTTCCAGGAGATGAGACAGTTGTGTACCTCCAGGAAACTAAAACAAGGGGCTAACCCTACAACTCCCATTCTGATTGGTCTCTTAGAGGCTTATGATGCCTGGAGGGCTGGTAACCCAGACCCTTCTAATCCAGATGGGAACATGCCTCCCCTAGAGGGAACCAGAGGAGACCCTGACCTAATCCACCTCTCAGCTGAGACTGAAGAGGGGGAGGAGGATGAGGATCTATCTGGGGATGAGGCAGATAAGGGACAGGTAGAAGTCAGCAGACTAACCAGGTCCAACTTAAGCAGACATGAGAATGGTACTAGGGGACCCCTGGGGCCACTCTCAGGCCAGCTTAACATTGGGAATGGACGAGCTAGATCTCTATCAAGAGGCTCTGGCAGATCCATTCAAACCAATGGCTCTCACAACTCTTCTCACAGAGGGATGACTTCCCCTCAGAGGAGAGTGTATGAAGCTAAAGAAAGGGCAGTCAATCTGAGGATTGAAAGGGAAGAACTTGCCCTGGCCAAAGAGAGGCTTGCCTTTGCTAGAGAGCAACAGTTAAGTGGGGTAGTCCCCACTGGTGGCAGCATTATACCTAGCAATAGGGAAAGGAGTTTTGATACAAAGCACCTGAATAAGATAGTGCCCCCCTTTAAGCAAGGGGATGACATCCACAAATGGATTACTGCTTTGGAGAGGGCCTGCACTGTGCAGGGTGTTCCCCAGAGTCAGTGGGCAGCTATCTTGTGGCTCTCCTTTGAAGGTAAAGGTAGAGACAAGCTCCTCACTACTAGAGTA
Source organism: Lissotriton vulgaris (assembly GCF_964263255.1). Lineage (NCBI taxonomy): Eukaryota > Metazoa > Chordata > Amphibia > Caudata > Salamandridae > Lissotriton > Lissotriton vulgaris. Next base: position 94,669,039 of record NC_141698.1, read on the forward strand.
GAGGATGCTAACAATTACCAAGTCCTGAAGAATACACTGATTGATGGGTTTGGCCTAACCACTGAGCAGTACAGGTTGCTGTTCAGGGATACCCAGAAAATTCAGTCTCAGGATTGGTCTGATTTTGTAGATTGTGCCACTAAGGCTTTGGAGGGCTGGTTGCTGGACAGTAAGGTTAGTGATTACACAGGATTGTATAATTTGATCATGAGAGAACACATTTTAAACAATTGTCAGAACCAGTTGTTGCATCAGCATCTTGTTGACTCAGATCTGACCTCTCCCCAAGAATTGGGAAAGAAGGCAGACAGATGGGTCAGAACAAGAGTTAAGCAGAACCAGGGCCAGAATCAAGGTGGTCAGAAGAAAGCAGACCAGAAGGGTAAAGATTCTAAGGGGGAACAAAATGACCAGAAGTCTTCGACAGGTCCCCAACAACCCAAAGAGGGTGGGGGTCAGGCTCCCCAGAAGAAGAAAAATCAAGAAGGCCAATCTAAAAGGTGGTGCCAATACTGCAAAAGTAAAACTCACTGGTTTAGTGAGTGCACCAAGAAAGGAGGAGGGCAGACTCCTGCCACTGCAGCCCCTAAGGCACCTGTGCCCCCTAGTACAGTCAGCAGTGGTAGTGCACCTCCCAATGGTTTAGTTCGGTTAACCCTGGGTTCTGAGGGGTGTGACAACTTAGTTGGCACACTCACTCAGGCTGTCCTTGTCTGTACAGGGGATGTGGATATGTCCCCTGATATAAGTCCCAATACTTTGGGCAAATACAGACAGACACCTTTCATTAATGGAAAAATGGCTCAGGCCTATAGGGACACTTGTGCCAGTGTCACAATGGTGACACCTAACTTTGTGGACCCTGGACAGATCATGCCAGGTACAGATTTCCTGGTGACCAATGCAAGCAATGTCACTACCAGTCACAGTATGGCAATTGTAGCTTTCTCCTGGGGAGGGGTAACTGGCCAAAAGAAGGTTGTAGTTAGCTCAGACCTCCCAGTGGATTGTTTGTTGGGCAATGATTTGGAGTCATCACAATGGTCAGAAGTGGAGCAGAGGACTCACATGGAAATGTTAGGCTTGCCAGCACATGTGTTTGCTGTGACCAGGTCACAGGTCAGGAAATGCCCCACTGAACAGGTGCTGGATCCTGGAACAATGGACCAGACACCTTCCAAGAAGAAGAGCAGTAGGGTTAAGGCTGTGCCTTCCCCCTTGCCCCAGGTTGTGGATCAAGTCTCAGAGGAGGCTGACCTACAGGAACTGAGGGAAACTGAGCCTAAAGAGTTTGAGCTTGATCAAGCTGAATTTCTGGGCTCAGGGGGACCCTCAAGAGAAGACCTGGGGAAGGAACAGTTAGACTGCCCTTCCCTTGAACCCCTCAGACAGCAGGCTGCTGCTGAGGCTGCTGGGAACGCCACAGGTACCCACAAGGTATACTGGGAAGATGGACTCCTGTACACTGAGGCAAGAGACCCCAAGCCTGGCATGACCAGGAGGCTGGTTGTACCCTTGACTCAGAGAGGTTTCCTCCTTACCTTGGCCCATGAGATTCCCTTAGCAGGTCACTTAGGCCAGACAAAGACTTGGGACAGGCGTGTCTCACACTTTCACTGGCCTCACATGAATGAGGATACCAGGGAGTTTTGTCGCTCCTGTGTCACTTGCCAAGCCAGTGGTAAGTCAGGTGGCACAACAAAGGCCCCCCTTATACCAATGCCTGTGGTGGGGGTGCCCTTTGAAAGAGTGGGGATTGACATTGTTGGTCCAATGGAACCCCAGACAGCATCAGGGCACAAGTTTATACTGGTGGTAGTGGATCATGCCACCAGGTATCCTGAAGCTATTCCACTTAGGACCACTACAGCACCTGTAGTGGCAAGGGCCCTAGTTGGAGTGTTCTCCAGAGTGGGCTTCCCTAAGGAGGTTGTCTCTGACAGAGGTGCAAACTTCATGTCAAGCTACTTAACTGCTATGTGGAAGGAATGTGGTGTCAACTACAAGTTCACTACACCCTATCATCCACAATGCAATGGGCTTGTTGAAAGGTTCAACAGGACCCTAAAAGGGATGATTCATGGACTACCTGAAAAGCTCAGGCGTAGATGGGATGTCCTGATTCCCTGCCTTCTGTTTGCTTACAGAGAGGTCCCACAAAAGGGGGTTGGCTACAGCCCTTTTGAACTTTTGTATGGGCATCCTGTGAGAGGCCCCCTGTGTTTGGTGAAGGGAGGATGGGAGAGACCTCTCAAAAAGCCTGCAACCAACATAGTGGACTATGTACTTGGTCTCCGCTCCAGGATGGCTGAGTATATGGAGAAGGCATCTGAAAACCTTAAGGCCAGTCAAGAACTTCAAAAAGCTTGGCATGACCAAAAGGCTGCCCTGACTGTTTATCAGCCTGGACAGAAGGTGTGGGTGTTGGAGCCAGTGGCCCCAGCAGCACTCAAAGACAAATGGTCTGGGCCTCACACAATTCTTGAGCAGAAGGGAGAGGTCACCTACCTGGTGGACCTTGGAACTGCCAGGAGCCCCCACAGGGTGCTCCATGTCAACAGGCTCAAAGCATATGTCGACAGGAAGGACATGAGCTTGCTCATGGCCATAGATGAGGGACAGGAGGAAGAGAGTGACCCTCTCCCAGACCTGCTCACTCAGAATCCTGATGATGGGTCAGTGGATGGTGTTGTCTTTTGTGGCAGCCTCTCTGAGCATCAACAGAAAGACTGTAAACAGGTTCTTCAGTCTTTCAGACATATGTTCTCTCTGACACCCAGTCAGACCAATTGGTGTACCCATGAGGTTGACACTGGTGACAGCCTGCCAGTCAAGAGTAAAATCTACAGGCAGCCTGATCATGTTAGAGACTGCATCAAAACTGAAGTGCAGAAAATGTTGGAGTTGGGAGTCATTGAACCCTCAGATAGCCCTTGGGCTAGTCCAGTAGTTCTAGTGCCAAAACCTCACACCCAGGGTGGTAAGAAAGAGATGAGGTTCTGCGTAGACTACAGGGGTCTCAATGCAGTCACTAAGACTGATGCCCACCCAATACCAAGGGCATATGAGCTTATAGATAGATTGGCTTCTGCCAACTACTTAAGCACATTTGACCTGACAGCTGGGTATTGGCAAATCAGGTTAGCTGAGGATGCCAAGCCCAAGACAGCATTTTCAACCCCTGGTGGGCATTATCAATTTGTGGTAATGCCCTTTGGTCTGAAAAATGCACCTGCCACCTTCCAAAGGTTGGTGAATCATGTTCTCACTGGGCTGGATGACTTCTGTGCAGCATATCTTGATGATATTGCTGTCTTTAGCTCCACCTGGGAGGATCACCTGGTCCACCTGAGGAAAGTGTTAGAGGCTCTGCAAGCAGCAGGCCTCACTATCAAGGCCACCAAGTGCCAGATAGGGCAGACACAGGTTGTATACCTGGGCCACCTTGTAGGTGGAGGCCAGGTTCAACCACTGGAGAGCAAAATACAGTCAATCAGGGACTGGGCTCCTCCAACCACCCAGACTCAGGTTCGAGCTTTCTTGGGCCTGACTGGTTACTACAGAAAGTTTGTCAGGAACTATGGATCAATTGTGACTCCATTAAATTAACTGACAAGTAAGAAAATGCCAAAAAAGGTTCAGTGGACAGCAGGCTGTCAAAAAGCATTCGATGACCTAAAGCAGGCCATGTGCACAGCACCTATCCTCAAGAGTCCAGACTACTCCAAACCATTCATTGTCCAAACAGATGCTTCTGAGTTGGGTGTGGGAGCTGTTCTATCTCAACTGAATTTTGATAGTCAAGACCAGCCCATTGCTTTTATAAGCAGAAGGCTGACCCCCAGAGAGAAGAATTGGTCAGCTATTGAGAGGGAGGCCTTTGCTGTGGTTTGGGCCCTGAAGAAGCTGAGGCCATACTTGTTTGGCACTCACTTCAAGATTCAGACCGACCATAAGCCCCTCTTGTGGCTAAATCAGATGAAGGGTGAAAACCCCAAACTGCTTAGGTGGTCCATTTCCCTACAGGGGATGGACTTTACAGTGGAACATAGACCTGGTACTGATCATGGCAATGCCGATGGGCTCTCCAGATATTTCCACTTAGAACAAGAAGACTCACCTGGTCAAGGTTAGCTTATTGTCCCAAAGTTTGGGGGGGGGGGTCATGTAGGAGAGTAGGGTCTGCAATCCTATGATCACCCAGATTTTTTGCTTTTGCTTCACTGGTTTACGACTTTCTCTGGCTGTGGGCCTGCCAATCAGACCCACAGCCTGGCTGTTCTCTCTCTAAATTACAACATGTACCCTAGGTGCATTTACCAATTGGTACTGGGCCACCTTATCAGACCCTGTAACTCAGGGCATAGGTGTACCCAGGGCCTACCAGGGGCTGAAGCATGTATTATGCCACCCCTGGCTGGCCTCCTAAATTTGACACAACTGGCTGCATGACAGCTGGGGCAAAGTCGTGTAATCACCCTTTGCTGTAGATATAGTATACCTATATCTAACCCTAAAATGGACACACAGATTCCTATCAGTCACTCCTATGGCAGGCCTTGTCAATCCTGAAGGCAGAGTGCTTGGAATCGTGTGAGATGGTGCTCTGGCATGAGCTGAGCCTGTCTGCAGCTTGCGGAACCAAGTCCTAATAGCTGTTCCATGATATTGCATACCATATACTCCTAAGTGCATTATAATCCTCGCGGTTAAATGCTATCTTTGGTATTGCTTTATCAAAACATGTCGAGTAAGGTGTCATACGAATTGGAATACTAACCCCTCGCCAATTCTGGCGACGGGGTTAGCATTCCACCCTTCTAGAGGGACACGACATGTATATAACTGTGAACCCCGGTTAAAGTTAAACGAAGCCTCAGCTCCACAAAATGGATGCTGCCACCACAGACACGAGTCTGACCCCCTGCAGCTGGGAGTCCTTCCAGCGAGGGGAGCCTGGACAAAGGGTTTCCTGTCGAGGGCGGTGCTAGCACCGTCCCAGACAGGGTTTTGTGTATCCTGGGTAGGCAGGGCTTTACAGGAAGGTGACTGCTGAGTGGCACCTCGGTGCTCACTACGCATAGGCCGGTCAGAACCAGTTCCAGGGGCACAGCACCAGCCCCTGGCCTGGGGAAAGTCCGGCATGGGAGAGGGGTGTAACCACCCCCCTCCTAGTCCCACCCATAGGCAGGACCTAGTCACTGGGTCAGCCCCCTTTTTAGTATAAAGATAGGAGCGGGCCCCCTGTTAAAATTAGATCATCTTTGGAATCAAGACACGACTTTCTGCGAAAGGACATCAAGATTTCTTCTTCAAGATTCTCCCTTGTGGCTAAGGAGTAGTCACCCTGCATCAAGCGGGCACCATCCTAAGAACACTGCGGTCTGCTGCAAGTCCTTCCTCCGGAATCCGACTGCCCAGCTCGACGAGACCCGGCTTCCCTGGCACCTTGACCTCTACTCACCTCTACAGCCAAGCTGAGAACCGTGAGTGCGACGAGACCTTGAGGGACCGACGATCGCCAAGACTGCACGACTTCTTTGCAACAAGCCCACCGAGTGTTCAACTGGTGAGTGCTTTGGGGTCCGAGAAGCCCCAACCCTGAGCAGCTCCAGCACCGAAGATCAGCCCTCCAGCATCTCCACGATCTGCGTGGGGCCCTTCTGCTTTTGCCTGCTCACCACGTTGTTTGGCTACTAGCCGGCTGGCTTGTGGCCTTCTTAACGACGCCCGACGACATCACTGCTGCTGGTCTGGTTGCTCCAGACTGGCCCTTGCTTCCTTCTTCAAGAGAAGCACCCCGGACCCTCCTGGTCCACTCCAGACGCCATTTTGAGTCCACCGCGTGGGCTTGAATTTGCCAAGGCTTTGTTGCCCAATCCTGGGTCCAGCGACGCCGACAGCTTCATCCATCGTGGGACAGCTCGCTCCTCCATCCTGGTCGCCGACAACGCCTCCTGGTCCGTGAGATCTGCAGAGCACAGCGTCGCCCACACACCTAGTCGAGGTGACTACCATCCGGTGCCCTCCTGGTGCCACCTGACTACTGGCTAGTAGTCACAAACTTGGTCCCCTCTGCTTTCAGGTATCGTCCATCTTCAAGATCCAGGCTTGGATCACTTCGAACTCTCTTCACTGGTCGCCTGCCAGCATCTTTCTTCCAGGCTCCTGGTCCGTCTACGAGGATTCCCGACGTCTTTTGAGACCTATGCAGCTGCAGCCCCTGGGCTAGGTAACTTCGGCATTTCGGTGCCCCAGCATAGCCTCACTATCCAAGGGTCAGAATCCACTTTCGTTTTCCTCCCACCAGGTCGGGTTCGCCCGAGAACACTAACTCTGTGAAATCTAGCTACCATAGACTTTGTCCCGCATCACGCGTGAGAGTGCACACTCTGCACCCGAGTCCCCTGGCTCTTGTAGAAGTAATCTGAAGATTCTATAGTCAAGATCTAGCGATTCCAAAGCCTATTAGTACTGTACTTACCTGCTAGTAATTTCGCATTCCACTTCCAGAGTATATGGTTTTCCGTGCCCCTCGGGCATTTGTATATACTGTGGTAACTTAAGTATTTTCGTAAGAGTTTTGTTTTGTGCTTAGTACCCTGTCCTCATAAAGAGTACAGGGCTGTTGTGATTCTTAATAAATATACTGTTTATTTTCATAACACTTGTGTGGTGTCCTTTCACTGGGTGTTCAAGGGATATATGTGTGGTATAACAGCTGGCTTAACACGCCCTCTCGAGTCTTTAGCCTTAGACTGCTCGTATCCACGCTACTAGGATAGCTGGTCTATAAGGTTGACTTACAACCAATCATCAATAAGGGTTGCTGGACTGATACATAGTGTTCACTAGAATAGTGAGCACTGCATATCAGGCCACCTTCTCACACCATGTTTTTAGGCTTTTTCGGAATTTAAGAAGCGTGGGAGCGGATTTGATATGGAGTGGGAGGGTGTTCCACAGTTTAGCTGTGGCTGTAGTGAAGCATCTGTCTCCCCAGGTGGCCTTTCTTGTCCGAGGGACGTTCAGCAAGAGGGCTGCAGAGGATCGTAATGTCCTGCGTTGCTCCACTGGGCGAAGAGCTTCTTTTAGGAACTGTGGTCCTGTGTTATTCCGGGTCTTATAGGCTATACACAGGGCCTTAAATTTGATTCTACTCCTGATTGGGAGCCAGTGGAGCTTTTTGATGTGCTGGGAGGTGGAAGTGAATTTAGGGATGGAAAGTAAGGTTCTAGCCGCCGCGTTTTGCACGGTCTGCAGCTTGTTAAGAACCCCTTCCTGAGCATTCAGAAGGAGTGAGTTGCAGTAGTCCATTCTTGAAAAGACTAAGGTGCTGATGAGTGTTTTGCCGGCTGATTGAGGTAGGTAAGGAAGAAGTTTTTTGATTTTTTTGAGGGTGAAAAAGGCGGATGATACGACAGCATTGGCGTGGTGGTGGAAAGTCAGCTTATTATCAAAGATGACTCCTAGGTTACGGACTTTTACCACTGGTTGGGGGGGGGGAGCCCAACTTAGGTGGCCACCACTGCGGGGACCATGCTGGCTGTAAGCTCCCGAACGTCAACAAATAAATACATACTTTTTATTTATTTATTTAAGCTTATATCGCGCACAGCTACCCACAATGGGTTTCCCGGCGCTAGGGATAGACTGTAGAAGAAAGGAGGGAATATCACCTGACTTGAAGCCACAGCTGACTATTGGCCACGTTGAATAAAAAGCAAAGTCTTCAAAGCTTTACGGAAGCGGAACAGGTTGGTCTCTGATTTTAGAGCCAGTGGGAGGGAGTTCCAATATTTAGGGCCCAGAGTAGAAAAGGAACGACCTCCCATTTTTGTCAGCTTCCATCTAGGCATAGTGAAGTTTCCCATGTCCGATGACCTTAGTGGACGTAGGGGTCTATAGGGTGTTATCAGCCCTTGGATGTAGGCTGGGGCACTGCCCTGCTTAACCTTGAACATGTAGCAGAGTGCCTTAAATTTAATACGTTCAGGGATGCTCAGCCAATGAAGGTCACGCAAGGCGGCATTGGCTGAAGTGCGTCTGGGGATGTTTTTTAACAGGCGCGCAGCCGCATTTTGCACTACCTGCAGCACATGTAAGGTGGCTTTATCTGCGCCCAAGTAGAGAATGTTTCCATAGTCCAGGCGTGATGTTACAAGCGCCTGGACTACGGTTCTACGGGAGGAGAGTGGGAGCATCCACAGGATCTTATGAAGCCACCGCAGCGTTGAAAAGCAAATGGCCGCAACCTTAGTGGCCTGTTGTCTCATAGTTAACCTGTCGTCAATAATGACACCCAGGTTACGAACCGCAGTGGATGGTATTGGCGCATTACCCAGTTCGATGGGCCAATGGCGAGGACCCCAGAGATGTTTATTCCGACCCAAGATGACCACCTCAGTCTTCTCCCCATTCAGTTTGAGACAGTTTCTCCGCATCCTGTCGGCCACAAGAGTGAGGCCCGACTTGAGTGCGGAGATGTAGTTCTCGTCTCTCCCTGATAGGGAGAAGACAATCTGGGTGTCATCTGCGTAGGAAAACAGGGTTAGCCCTGCCTGTTCAACAATAGATGCCAAGGGTTTAACATAAATACTGATACTGTTATACCTATTTTGAATTTTAGGTGATTTCTGTATTTTTTCATGTATTGTAGCAAGAATGCATGGTGTTCTTTTGATATCTTCACCCCGGGAAAGCCTATTTTCTTCCTGACTACACACTGTTAAAGGAAGGCCAACGTTTTATCTCTCCCTTTGTTCTTGTGGGATGGATTCCTTTAGGTCAGTGTATGTTGTTCATGGTTCACAGATGTCAGAAAATAAGTTCAAGTTCGAACAAAGCCTTCGCCTGGAGTCGTTCCAGAATGCTGGATGTGGAGGTCCAGTTCAGTGTACAATACTAACTGCTTTTTGTTTGCATGATAGGGCAACAATTGCTGCAGCAGTCACTCTTTGTGTAGATTGCCTTTTGAGACTGTTGTTGGCTGCATATCTCTAAATGCATATTTATTTATAAGCTCTGTGCTGAAGAATTTTCCAGGAATCTCCTTGGATCATTTAGAGTTTGCATCATCTGTTTGTTCTCAAGATGTTCTTAATTTTCTGTTTGAATGTGGAAGAATATACATATGGGGAACCTAGAGATTGCAAATAATGCAGAATATCTGAAGCTTGTATATCAGACTATCGTTGCCTAAACAGTATCTGACAATAATATTTGAGCCTAAGTATCGTTTAGAAAAATATAGCGCCATTGGATATAGATTTGATATTAACTCCAATTGGCAATATTTTTGTAGATATTTAGACACAATATGTTTACCAAAAAATTATTAGTCAATGATAGTCTGGTAACCTTCCATTTCGGGAGATTAGCAAAGAACTGGGATTTAATAATTCCACAGTCAATTACATAATTATTTGCAGTGATAAATACATTCACAATCCGGAGAAGACAATCACTCATTAGATCAATTTATTTAAGCACAGTATTCAGTATCTTTCGTGAATTTCTAAAAAATGTGTTATTTACTATATTACATTGTATGTGGCATCGGGTCAATGCCTTATTAAGGAAATCATTTCAGATAAAATGTTCTCAGCTACAGAGAAAAGAGTTTGTGTCTCATATTTATATAAACATGGTTAGCAAAGCGACATGCACATTTTTGAGGTCCTCAAATATACATGCAAATAGACCGCGCAGGAGTGTAAGAGAGAGGGAATATACCTACAGCTTACATTACGGCATGCAGAGCTGTTGAGGAGTGGTGGAATGAGATGATCTAAAGAATCTTGGGCCAGATGTATGACCCTAAATTGCATGCGCAAACAGGTTTGCGACCCGTTTGCACATGCAAAATGTTACAGGGCCATGTACAATTCCGAATTAGCGAGTCACAATTTATTTGCGACTCGCTAATTGGGAATTGCGACTCGCTATTAGGAAGGGGCGTGCCAAGGGCGTCCCTTCCTAATAGCGAGTCTCTACCTTACGTCAGAATGTTTTGCTACCACAATTGCGGTCGCAAAACACTCGCAAATTACCGCCCTCTACAAGAGGGTGGTAATGAAGTCGCAAATGGGACTGGCTCCAAAAATATTTTTTAAGGGCAGGGAGTGGTCTGACACTATTGTATATTTGCTTTTGCGACTCGCAAATTGCCACTTGCAATTTTCCACAATTTGCGAGTCGCGAAAGCAAATGGTCATACTTCTGGCCCCTTAAATGTCTCAGGAATGCAACTACCAAAAATGTGAAATATTTATTATTTTTATATCTGAGAGACAAACAGATATCACCAGTATAACAAACTGTGGGTCAAGAAAGCCCTATCCACAATAAAATGATTAATCCTACGATTTAAAAAATATACAATATCATCTAAGATTTCCGAAATGAGCGATCTGGCAAACATCAAAAGAGTAACAAACGGATGTAGAAAAAAGGAAGATGCCTTTAACAGACAGTAGAAAAACTTGAAATGTAGGCAGAGCACACTTGGTTCAGGGTCCACCCTTCAGTATTTAGTTGTACATTTAGGCTTATTGAATGAGAAATCTAAGAAAGTGCATTAATCTGTAACGTGTGTCTTGGTGCAAGTGAGTTATGTTCATTAAATTGAGATTTTGGTCACAGAATATTCAGAATCACTTATGATTCTAAAATATCAAGCCTTTGATAGTTTACTGCTTTTGCTAATGTAAACACTTGTTTTATCTGCCATATAAAAATTCTCTGGATGGTGAACTATTTTGATTGTATAATGTAGAATTTGGTTAAATAAACAAAATGTATATAATAATAAAAAAAGAATGTGGGATGATCATCATCCTGGCTACCATTGTCTAATGGGAAAATTGGCAGTAAGGGTATTTTGGGTTCTATTTCTCTCTGTTTGAAGTGTTAGGAGATCTTGGTCTCCACTGATTTCGTGCCTGATCGGTGCCAGCCAGTTTGCTTCTTCTATTTGTGTTCAGTTTGTTCTTGCTTGAGGGACCCATGGTTCATTCACTTCAGAGTGGTTTCCCTGTGTATCTCTGTTCATGCAGACTGGAAGCCGCTCTATTTGTGTTGTTGTTCCTTGGCTTCCTTGTCAACAATATTTGGTTACGAACAGTCTCAGCATCAGTCTTGCAAATGTCTAAGGGGCCGATTCACAGAACTAATCTGTGACAAAATCCTAAACTTACTACTTTTGGTATTCACAGAAGGCATTTAGTAGTAGTAAAGATAGGACTATTAACAAGTTAGTAGTAGTAAAGTTAGTAGTCCTAACTTTACTACTACTAAATGCCTTCTGTGAATACCAAAAGTAGTAAGTTTAGGATTTTGGCTCAAGTTAGTAGTAATAAAGTTAATAGTCCTAACTTTACTACTATAAAATGCCTCTGTGAATACCAAAAGTAGTAAGTTTAGGATTTTGTCTCAGATTAGTTCTGTGAATCAGCTCCTATGTCATTCTCTGCTTAACTCCATAATGCTCAATTCGTGTAATATGTCATGTTAGATACCAACATGTGAAATACACAAACTGTGCATGAAAGTATGGTTTGTGGTGAAGAAATAAGACAATATGGTAAATCTCTGATTACTTAATAATAATCCCCCTAAAAGAGCCCTACCCTTCCTCATAATGATCTTGGATTCCCTCTCTCCCACTTTCCTGTACAGTCTAGTTCATCAACCATATGATATTGAATAAGTAGAGAAAACAGGGCTTTCTAGGTGAGGTTTTTGGGTATAAAGGTCTTGAGAATAAGATGTTGGGACGTATAATTTTCAATGAAATTCAAAGGGGGAGCTGGGATGCCAATATGGATGATGTGGAGTCAACCTCATAAAGTTAAGATTTGAAATGACAAAAACTTTTAGTTAAAATTACCTGTAAGGAACTATAGAATTTCCAACAGACCAATATGAGCAGTACATGCATCCAAAAAAATATGATTGCCAGTAATTAAGATAAATAATATTATTAGGAAAACTTACATATTTCACTTAGATGGAACACTTTACATTCATTTGATTCTTCAGGTTGTCTACCTACAGTTTTTGTCATATTAATACTGATCGTGTCTCCTGCTGAAAATAATCCCATGTTCATTTGGCATCCATATGTTGTGAGGAGATTTTCTTTGGCTGATTTGGTTAGAATGCAATGTTCAAAGCTGTCATCATCGTAGTCAATAAACCTTAAAATATAGTAAAACATATTTAGCATTTCAAATCAAAATAATTTGTTCTTTCAGTTTTCCATCAATAGTACATTATTCTATTCATTATCTGCACTTTTCTGAATGCCGCTCTAAACCACTTCAAAACAAGCGTGTTCATGGCTCAGAGGGGTAGTAGAGCATAACGGTACAAAGGGCTGTACAACCTGTCTGACAGTATCTAATTGTTGTATGTCCTCTTAAGATTTCAGGGATACATCAGCATTTTCATCATTATTAACGAAGTTATGATGGTCACAAGCTCTTTCTCTCATTGAGGATAAACGGGGTGAGCATGAGCACAAGGGAGATGGAATGCAGGTAGGTCACACTGGAGGTAATGATCAAGACCAATATGAGTCTACCTCCACTGGTTTCATTTCTGCTCAGAGAACACCCTGGCAGGTAGTTACAAAAGGCCGGTAAGGGGAAACACGTGTGGTCTTACAGCATGTACCTAATGCCTTCATAGGCCTCAAAAGATTCTCTACCTTGCAGTATAGATTCACTTTGGTCGGTTATAGTAATTGTCTTCTGTTATTTATGAGTTTTTGTCTAGGCCTTAATTTCAGTAGATGAAGGTCTGCCAGGTAGTGACTGAAATATAGTGGGAGAATTTTATAATTATTGTTTCATGCACCATTGATATAAAAAATGCCACCCAGCAGCACTCGATGGAAGATTCCATCCCTTGGTTGCCAGAGCATCAATCTGCATCATCTCCCGGATGATGTTCCACAGGGAATTCTGCTCAACCTAGGGACACAATTCAAGGCTATTTTTCATCAAGGCCACATCAATCGAATGGAGGGTTCTGCATCAGGTCTTGAATTCTTTAATCCCTGAAGCCCATGGTCTAATGGAAGGGATAAAAGTTGAACTTGAAATAAACAAATTGAAGTGCCATCTATAAATGATATGGTAGAAGGACTAACAATGTGCATGTAGGTTATCACAATAATATTGATACTAGATGGAATGCTTACCAAGTTGCAGAAAGCTCAGTCAGCTCATCTTCTGAGCCATCGTCCGCTTCATAGGTACATATCAATGTTTCAATAAAGTCCATATAGCAGCTCAGTTCCCCACAGAGGGCACCTGTCAGTAGAACGGGACAGAATATTTGATCATTTGTAATGTTGGACAAGAAGGCCATGATGTGGTGGTTAGACATGAGGATCATCCTAGTGAATATTTGATTATTGGTGGTCAATGTTTCAATTTCCAATTCTAAAGGGAGAAAATACCTAAAAACACAAAGGGCCTAAATTAGAGTGTGGTGGTCAGGGTAGCTCCATCACAAACACGACAGATATACCATCCACGTATTCCATGTCTATTATATTCAATGCACCTGCAATACGGTGGACGGGATATTCATCACATCTGTGATGGAGTAACCCATCTGTCAAATTCTAAACGAGGGCTCCAGTGTTTGATGCTTTATCTTATGAGGGAAGGATCACTTGAAGTATTACATTTCTAGCAGACATCGGACATGGAATTAACTTTTAAGCTCTTTTCGTTACCTGGATGGGGCTCCTGTGAAATGTATGCAAGTTAATATTTTATATATATTCCATTATAGTTTTTCTTTCTTGAGACAGAAGTTGCTCTGGAGAGAACACAATGTGTATTGTGCTGACGTTGAAGACGGACAGGTTTCCGGTTAGTGGTAGGTCGCTGGGTCATCGGGGGCCATCAGAAGATACCCAACCCCTTCCAACATCTATAACACTTGTTATTTCATACAGGTTACTTCCTGGGTTCAAGACTTGCGGTCATCTTTGCGCCCTTACCTAAAGACAGACCTCTTGTTTAGCTATATATTTGGGATAATCCATGGTGTGGTCAACTTTATTCAACTCAACAGGCTGTTTTATGTAAAATACCAATATACCATTCATGTTCACACATTTGTGTCACTTCTCCCTCTGTGTTATGGATATGGGTTATGTTTTTTACTTGAGGCTTCTTTAAAAACTATCTTTACTCACCTGATTGCATAATCTTGATTTTTGCGCATTTTCATTTATATTTAAATAGGATTCAATTCAGAGGAATTTATGATGACAATGACATACTGGTTGAGTTGCATGTTTTTTGCCTAGATTAACTCTTGACAGTATTCTTCTGTCTTATAATTGAAGATTTTTTCTTTGATTTACTCGAGACAGGAAACTCCTGTCATAATTTTTTGTGTGTCTTCAAAATGAGTTCTATGTGAACGGATGTTCCAAGTCTACGCATGGGGACTTATAAAAGGCCCCTCGTGCTGCAGTCCTGACAGTTTGAAACAACCTACCAGGACAGCCAGATAGCTCCTGGTCACTTGGGGACTTTGGAGGTTGCGTTTGTAGCTGTATAACAACTATCACTGTATGTAAAGGGACTATGCTCCTATCAGATTAGTATGCAGATGTACGTATTTAAACATATGTTGACACTGTTCGGACAAAGAGAATGTAAATCTAAAATTTTGGGGGTGAGTATTATATAGCCTGAACTCGACCCGAAGGTATCAGAGCACTTTACATGACCGGTACACATCCTTTACCACGGATGTTTTACTCCGCAAAATCTTTTACAATGTAAGACTTTACACCGCAAGCTATTACAACGCATTCCCCAAAGCAAGGCCCCGGTGGAGTTAGAATAGTAAATTGCATTGTATTGGGGAATGCATTTAAATGGATTGCGTTGTAAAGCCCTGCGTTGTAAAAGATTTTGTGGAGTAAAAAATGCGGGGTAATGGCACGCTTTGTAAATGCCTACGAACTTAAGTGTCCTATTCATCACAGGATGTTGAGCGTCCCTGCTGAGACTCGGACCCGGTTCCCCAGCTTCGAGGTCGACAGCTCTAGCTATTAGGCCAAATCCTCTCTGTCAGTGCTTTAAATGAAGACCTGTGCTCACACATGCCAATTCCATTGAGGACACAGGACCGAAAACACATTGGTCAATCACCAGGTGGCTTCCAGCAGGCTGCTTAGTGGTTGGTTACTGTTTTACTATGGTTTCAGTTTCCCTGGGGATTATTTGTATCAGCCCGCCACCTGGTCTTCGGCTGAAAGATGTCCATGTTCCTTTTCCTTGAGTCTGATACTTCCAACTCAGCCTTCACCATGAACCTCTTCTTCATTCTGGTTCATGACTCTGAGGCATTGGATACAATGAGTCATCTCTCGGTTCAGCACTTCTCGTTGTGGTATATGAGCTGCAGCCGGAACGGGGTACCGACGGAGAGAGCTGGGCCCCTTCCCTGAGTTGTTACCAGGTAAAGGTGGGTCTACCTATCCACTGATTTGGATAAGTTCCAGTAATATCGAGCTTAACATTGGATTACTGGTTTGGTATCACTATATTTATTAGTTTTTCTATACTTTCCTAATGTATGCAGCAGCATTGTTTATTTTTTATGGTCCTGATGAAAGCCTGGACACTGTTAAAGACCAGATAGGCTGAAACATGTCGACCGACGTTACCATCTTAGCAGTCTAATTCACACTGCTTTGCACTGCTTTTTAATCCTGCCAGTTTGGACAAGCCAATAAAAAGTTTTTTTGTCCTCACTAGGTAGTTTTAGAATCACATTTATCTCTTCAATCACATCCAGCGCTGCACCCTCACAATGCCGAGTACTCACAAATGGGATCTTACCATCCTTAACATCTTAGGACATTCAAGAACACATCCCAGAGCTCCTACCTCACAGTGAGGGAGTTGTAGCCCTCAGTGGGACTAGGTTTTCCCACTGGGAGGAGAAGCCCATCTGATGAAGCATGCCACCTATGGTGGGTGAGGGCATTCATCCTGAAAGGTATTGCTCCCCAGAGGGGCTTTACTGAGAGACACATTTTCACCTCACTCCATGTTAGACCCGAGAAGTATTGTGCTATGGTTATTGTATTTAGGGAATCCCTTCTCGCAGGTCTCTAAACTTTTCCCTTGGACCCTCTCCTCACTCTTTCTGTGCTTCGTATTCTCCCAGTCCCCTTTGGAGCAGAAAACAAGCCCGCTCAGGCCAATACCTTAGGTAAAGTATTGGGGGGATCAGCACATTGTTAAGAGGCACAATACGACTGAACAGTGGTGTAGTTGAAGTTGCTGGGTGGGGCATTTTACCTGTTGGGCCTGCAACAGGAACAGGAACTGCATCTTTGGGGCAAGAGAAGTATTTGAGGTGCCAAAGGCTGGGAAGAGTCAGCGAAAAGGGCAGTGATGGTAAAATGGATGTGAGTTTTAGCAAAAGAGGAGAGTAGGCTTCTGTCTTCTATGGTAGAGAAGGAGCAGGTGAGCCTATCAGGTAAGTGCGAGTTCTTAGCAATATTTAAGCTTTTCTATTTCCCGTTTTTATTTTGGGTACATTTTGGTGGGTTTTTTCCAGTGTTTTCAATACCTTAAAAAATCAGTGGTTATCAGTGGCTACACATTTTCACGCCATTAAAAACAACAGAAACAGTGTTTTTCTGGTGTTTATGGAATGTTTTGCTTTTATTATTGCATGATTTCCGCACTGATAGAGCATGTGTATAGACAGTGTGCACACAGGGTATATGAGGTCCAAATACATTTTTACAAATCAAACTTATTGTAGTACACCATACAATACTTTAGTGAGTATTTGGTCATGTGCGCCTGCTCTTTCCTTCCCATGTAAACTTTTATCTGTGATAAGTCCCTCGCAAAATTTGCATTTGTGAAGGGCAAAACTAAAACAGCCAGTACATAATTTGCTGACTCTGGCCACTGACATAGCATTCCATGCCAATATGGGTGCACCTGAGTATTGCGATTCTCTGGGACAGGTTCTCCAACAGATGTGTTGAATTGGATGGAGAAAATTCCCCTTTATGGAAGGAATCTAGAACTTGTGCAGAGTACCTTAGTGAGGCTTCACTGACTTTAAATGCCATGGTTGGTGAAGGGACAGTTCTATGCATAATTGCAAGCCATTTCTCATGCACTGTAAAACAAAATGTTCTGAATTGCCCCTCAAAATTTCTTTGCTTACTAAGTGACAAGAATTCTACCATGGAACATGTCGCAGTGCCAAGATCACTAAAAGTGTCACCGGAATATCCTCCGGTTCACTATGAACTGGATGACCACCAATTCAATAAAAGTAAAACCGGACAAGACGGAGGTATTAGCTATTACCACAGGGGGCGACCCCTGGTCCAACTCCTTCTGGCCTCAAGAGCTAGGTACTACTCCAATACCGATGCCAATTGTGAAGAGCTTGAGCATCAGGTTGGATGATAAGCTAACAGTGACCAATCAGGTGACCGCTGTGGTGGGGAGCTGTGTGGGCCTTATGAGGCAAATCCAGAAACTTGTACCCCTCCTGTCCTTTTCCACCATGTGCCCCATAGTATCAGTACTAATTGTGTCACGACTGGACTTCGGCAACGCACTTGATATTGGGCTATCTGATAAACTCTCAGGTAATCTTCAGGTGGTTATGAACGATGCAGCGAGATGAATCTTTAAACTCCCTAGGAGAGCACATCTTACACCACTGCTGCAACAACTTCACTGGCTTCCAATCAAGCAGAGGGCTAAGTTCAAGGGCCTGTGTATTGCACATAAAACCCTGCAAGGAACGGCACCTGAATACATCAAGGAACGACTGAAGAGCTATGTGCCAGGGCGATGCCTCCGTTCATCCGAGGCAAGTCTGTTGGCCTATCCCCGGTTTGATAAAGCCACCTTGGGGGGTCGAGCTTTTTCTGTGATGATGCCTCAGCTTTGGAACAAGCTATCGGAAAGTTTGCATTGGGAAGTTTTTGTTTATTCAGGTTTTTGGTTAAACCTACTTAGACTGACCGAGTTTGGGGCCATGTAGCTCTGGTAGGGGTTCACGTTTCTCACAAGCGCTTAGAGACCGTTGGTGATTTGGCGCTAGATAAATAACAATAACATAACATAACCTAGTCTACTCTCAAGGAGATGTTTCACATCTACACCAATTACACAAAGTACTTGGTAGGCAAGGGTGTTTTCAAGCTCTAGTTTTTTTAAAATGTCCACTACATTAGTCATGTTTTCCTGAAAAATCAAAGAATGCAGTAGAGCGCACTTTTTTCACGTCACTATCAGTATGTGACCAAAGATCCTCACATTTCTTGCCTTTGGCATCATCACTAAGCAAAACCTCTGTAAACGGTCACCACATGGATAATAAAGCAATCACGTCCTCTAGGACCGAGAACCCTTGGCTAAATGGCACAGTGGGATGACTCTTTCTTTGATGCCACAAAAAGCACAAAATGAGAAATATGGACTACAGAGTCAATAGCATTCTTCCTTAACTTTAAGATTGTAAAGATGCTTTCAACATAGCATCCAGCAAGTGGCAAGACTCTCTTACAGGGAAGCACTTCAGCTCAGGTATCGATTTTGACAGGTCATCACACAACTTTTTCATATACATAGTTAAATTACTGCAAATACAAACAATATCACTCCAATCTTTGTAGAATTCGGTAAGAACTTTATGCTGCAGCATTCCAAGTGACACTGCATTCCATGTTTTCCAAACGTCTGGTGTCATGTTTTCACCAGTATCCCAGATGCCTGGTGACAGCATTCTTTTCACATATCCCTGTCACTACACCTTGCATTGAGTGTTTAAGGCCTGGGCTGTTTGGCAATTCACCTACTATCAATACTGACTCAGTGGAACGGGGGTTGATGTATCAAAGGGTTTCACCCATTCTCTGTCTGTGGGTACATTCAATGGTACATATTGGGAAAGATTCCATGAAACCAGCCAAATTACCTATCAGTGAAAGAATCAAACGTAGCCAAAATATCAAATATGATTTTGATATTTCCTGATTCTCTACAGTTTATAAAATAATTAAATGAGACCTAAAGCTGGCTTCTAAACCTTTATACCAATGACCACAAAACTGAAAAAAGGAAGAGGAAACAATATTTTAGTAACATCTGTAAACAACAGAACCCAAGCAGAATAATGTTAGCACAGTCTTGCTTTCTGCTGTCTAGTATAACAAAGTTACATTATATTTTCCCTTCAAGAAGAAATAAAAATGACTCTTTCACTCACCTTTTCCTTTCTTTGAATGGCATTTAGTTTGTGGTTGGGAAGGTGTTTTTCTGTGTTTATATGTTTACAGTGGTGAGGGCTATTTTTCCTTTTGGTGGGGTTTAATCAGTTATTATAGGTTTAAACCTAAAACAGAATAGCCTATGAATATTGTGTTAACAAGTGGGATAGTAGCATATTGGTTGCAGCCGGGTGGAACTCATGTGGCCTCACAACTTCAACCTCAAGAAGGGGCTTGTCATGTGTGTCAGGCCTGGGATGGCAATGAACATCAGTTATAAGCCCCCAGCAGAAGACTGGATATCTGTTGATAAGGTCTCTTTGC
The DNA here is from genome assembly GCF_964263255.1 of Lissotriton vulgaris. NCBI lineage: Eukaryota > Metazoa > Chordata > Amphibia > Caudata > Salamandridae > Lissotriton > Lissotriton vulgaris. Next base: position 94,688,660 of record NC_141698.1, read on the forward strand.
TGTTTAGAAGGTAGTGTTGGTTATGGGTAATTTCTGGCACAAGCGGTGTTGGTTTGAATTGGGAGGACAGTAATGGAGAGACAGATCTGGATCAAAATGACGAGTATTTGGAGTTGGAAGAAGGCGAAATTGTGGGGTGGTGAATGTGAAAAATATATAAAAAAGATAAAAGGCACTGTGGTCGACAAACGTGAAGGACTGTCAGTGGCAGGTTGGGTCTAATGTGAAAAGCGAAGTTGGGATTTTTCAGGAGCACTCAGGTTTGTTGCCTAAAATGGGCGAGAAGTTTGTGCAGAAAGTGGCTACAGAGTGGCAGGCGTCAGGGCCGCCTTGTCTTTAAACCAGGTATGTCAAAAAATGTTAAACTTGACATTTTGGGGTCAGGGAGTAATGGCAGTTGCTGAAGCTGAAACACACAGTTATCAAAACGGAAAATATCTCATTGATAAAGGAATGGCATGGAGGATGTGAAGGTGGTAAGGGGAAATGGCCTTTCAACGTGGGCTGAGCCATGTGTGCTGTTTCCTTGCAAGCGGAACAACGCTTGCCTGAACCACGCATTTGCCTTAACTACGCATATGCACTAGAATGGGCTAGAGGTCTGGATGGGTAGAGACAGGAAGCTCCTGTCGCAGACAGGTAAGTGGAGCTGGGGCCGGGTTTGTGGGGGTAGTCTTCAGGGGTGGGGGCAGTTTTAGAGCTCAGTGCAGGGGGACTGGGATTGGGGTCGTTTTTTGGCAGGGTCAGGGTTTTAGTCCTCAGAGCAAGGGTCCGAGTAGTTTTAAGTGCAGAGAGGGGGACATTTTTAGGGCTCAGGCTAGGAGACTGGGGTCGGGGTATTTTTCGGCAGGAAAAAAAAGTCAAGAAGAATCCCTGGAGAAGAGTATTCACTCACTCACACTAGATATTCTGAACCTCATTCATAATCACTGGTCACAAACTAATTTATGCCGTTCACAGACTTTTTATTAAAAAAACATTGTCACATATAAATAAAACACAGTTCATTACATAATAAATTCTGATACTCATAAGAGAGACAACTTATTAATACAATAATAACAATGTTAAAAATAATTCATCAATGTATAAAAATATCCACAGAAAAGGAAGCACACATTTAACACATCCTGTCTAAGTTCATCAAAGCTAGATTTCAAATAAAGCACATGACATTTGTAATTGGAAACAAGACCCCAAAAGAGAAAAACATCTATAAATGATACTGATTTCAAGATTCAAAAGCCCTTGTTATATTTTGGAACACATCTCCACTTCACAAATAGACCTGGTAACAGAGATTTCCTGGGCTTGAATTCTAAGGAACAAGAAAGAGCGTCCTCACGTTTCAGTGTCTCTGCCTTTCGATAATAGCACACCTTCCTCAGGACAATTTTGGAATAGTTGGGGTTAACCTCATGTGTCCTTCCTTTAAAAATAAGGTTCCTTGTCTTATGGATGAAGTCAGGACCTCACGTTATCCTGGATATTTAAATTCGACCGTTGGAGTATCCGCGGTCGTTTTAGTCAGATCCCCTGCTCTTTTATATTCTCAGGTTCAAATAGGTGCCCTGTCGGGTAGATGGACGATCCTTCGGATATAGGAGTTGCATCTGTTTTAGGGATGGGATCCTGATTTATAGGGTCGCCTTTTTAAAGAATATGAAGAACAATCCTCAGGATACGAAAGTTCTGTAGCTGGGGCCCCTACTGGCGTGGGGGGATGCCTCCTCCCCGTGGTATTCTTTCTTTCATGCGTTCCCCATATACCTCTGGATAGTGGTAGGTGGCTTGGACGTGGATATGTCCGTTCTTCGCGTTTGTTCGATATAATCCGACCACGGGTACGTCTGCTTCTGGTTTCTGCTTTCGGCAGGGGCAGGGTTTTAGGCCTCAGGACAGGGGGAAGGGAATAGATAGTTTTTGGGGCTGTAACCCAGTGTTAGAGCTTAGGGTTAGGGGTCAGGGTAGTTTTAAGGGCTGGGGCAAGGTAGATTATAGGGCTGGGGTATCGGGTGTTAGGGCGCAGGGCAGGTGGGATGGAATATGCAATTTACCACGCATATCACTTTAGCAATCATGCCTTTACAATGAAATTCGTTGTAAAGACATGCATGGTAAGGGCAAGCATGGTTGTATCATACAACATGTGGTAAGCGACTCTAAAAAGGAGTGTAAAGACAGAATTTGTGCCCGAGCAATGAATAACACTGATGATGTGCAGAAAAAGGAGAGTAAAGAGGTAAAGCACAGGAAATTGCCAAAGATGGGGGGGAAAGAGTACTCAGAGATCATGTAATGAGCCAACAAAAGAAAGATATGGAAAGATGAGTATGTAAACATTTTGTAGTTACTCCATAGGGAAATGAGATCAAAGGACGTGTCACAGGAGAAGGAATGGAATCTTTTTGGAGGGCCTAGAGTGCAGGTTAAGATTGAAAAATGGACGGTTGCATTTTTAATCAATTCAAGCGTATACTTTGAGAGGTTCCGGGAGCACAGTTGGGCACTTTTCATGTACATGGATGTAATTCATAAGGCCCAAATAACCTTTGGCTGTTAAGCCTGAGAACTGTATGATGCAGGATTTAGGGCAAGACTAGTAGAAGGTGCTGTAGGGAAGTGAAGGGAGCAAGAACAAGACTTACGGTTGCAATGAATTGGTTCTACTAGGCCAGCCCCAACCACATACCTGCCAAGCAGAATTCCTCTGCTTTATCAACCGTCCATGAGTGGTCTACCCTGACAGAGGGCAACAGCACAGGTTGGAGCATGCTAGGCCTTTAACTGAGGTGCATGTAGCCATTTATTGTGCAGATTCGGGCACACGTCCTCAAAATGTGGCAATAAACACTGTTCAAAGCAAGGATGATGGGGTGTGCAGGGTAGTCAAGGACTGTCAGATCAGACTCAGGCTTACAGAGGAGGACCATGATATTCGTGTGACACCCCCAGGTGAGCAAATAAGAAAGCAAGCTATCCCCGAAAATAATCTGACGGTCCACATTTTTGAAAAAGCACTACGTTTCCTGAGTCTCTCAGCAGAAGCCCAAGTTACCTTATAAACATTTCTAATATGTCATAAGGATCATTTCAATCCGGATGACGTCAGATTTTTGGCTGAACATTAGCATGTCCACTCCTTAACCAGCTGAAACTAGGATGCTGTATGCTCATCTCGTATCCCCAGAGTAAAGAGAGCTCGCTCAGGAGGTAGGAGGTTCTCTGTGAATGTAGCCAAGACCTGGAATGATCTTCCTGCCGCTCTCCGTCTGGAACCCTGTCTCCAGAAGTTTCGGAAATCTTTAAAGACATTCCTTTTTCCACGAGGAGTATGAGTCCGTTGTCTGAGGATCTAGGAAGCTAGCTGTGTGTATCAGCGCTGGGACGCTCTTGGGCAGCCATGCGCTTAAGAAATCTAATTTCATTTCATTTCATTTCATCGCATTGGTAGGTTTCTGTGCTGCACGCGAGGGAATGGAATGTGGGATGTTGCAGGGATGTAGTGCAGCTTCCTTCCTTTGAATCATTGCAAAGTCACCATTTTTGCACAATTTGAATTTTTGCACCAGTATTCCTTGCAAATGAAGCATTTATGAGGGTGCGTCTGTGAGAAAGTTCCAAAATGCCATTTTTGCATAGAGCAAATAGTATATACGCCATATATTTGCTTAATTTGCAAAATAATAAGTGCCAGGCCCCTGACCAGGAGCCCACTGCAGCTTGCACCACCCATTACCTTATCATCACTGCCAAAACAGCTACTAACCATCTCTCTCGCTTGCAAGTGCGACAGTTCAGATTATTCCAGGTCCCCAAAACTAAAGGAATGGCTGGGGAGGCAGGTATTAGTAATTTGTAATCTACATTGTATTCATATACAACGGTTGTTCTGCTCATCTCTAAATTAGATGAGTAGCGCCACCATGTGGCAGACTGTGCTAAGTACGGTGTTAACAATTTAGTGTGCCAGCCCCGGAAACCAATTAAGTGCTGGTGCCGAGCACTGGAAACCACTGTCTCAAATCAAGCACTGGGATGCAGTAAGGCTTGTTTTATAACTTGATATTCAGTGCAGAATTGAACTACACCGCTTTAAAGATCAGGTAATCTGGCACCCCGATTTGTGACTTGTTTGGGCTTGGAAGTTTGTCTGCACCAAAAACACAATCCTCAGGGCCTATTTCCAGATGTCAGGTTGGCTGGTGCCTTACAAGGCCTGCTTTGGCAGATGGCATCCGGTGCATGCGATCTCACAATGTCAATGCTCACCCCTTCTTCCTGTCTCTATTGCTGCATCTTCACTGAGGTAAGCCTCAACCCAAGACACAGCAGACAGGATGAGGGTGTCTACCATGCTCTCTGCCTTCTGTAACCAAAGCATGAGTCAGGAAAACCAAGGTCTCCTTTACACGAAGAAGCCATGTAAAGCGCGTCTTCAACCTTTATAAAGTAACCTATTGACTCCCTGTAATGGCAGTGTTTTTGGCTTTATTTAGCAGTGATATAGATCATTATTCTTGCTCGCATCTAGTATAGGTATTCTTAGCCTGTGTTGGCCCTTTTAAGCCCTTTTTCCAGACCTAGAAGAGGATAGCTGCTTAATGTGCCTTTATTCTTGACTTTAACCTGTCTATTGCCTATTGGCTTTGACATATTAGACATATTGGTATGGTTTATGTAGGTATTCTGACAGAGCTAAGGAGCATTTCACCCCTTTCAGGCCTAAAGCTAGAGAGACTCCATCTTGATGGAAGCAGAGAGGCTTTTTAGGGCAAAAGCAATGTTTATAGTTATAACTGTTGTTCGCCCTAAGCGGACCGGAGAGAACCGGCCAGAGCTGAATCTAATCAGGAATTGTTCCCGGGCTCAGGTCTCTAGACGAAACAAGCAGACTGGTCACTGTGGGAGCGTCTAGCGCAAGGAGCCTGGTGCATGGGATTGGTGGGAAGAAGCTGCTGGCTGGAACTTTCCATGAGGAAACAGCATTCTATATTTGTGAAGTGCAGAGGCGGAGTCAGTCAGTCAAGCAGAGGGGAGTCGAGGAGAGAGTCGAGGAGAGAGTCCAGCAGAGAGGAGAGCAGTGGAGTGGAGTTGGCAGAGAGAGAGAGAGAGGGTTCAATCTGGAGAAGAGCTGAGTTGAATAGTGAGCTGGAACTGAAGGAAGCAGTCAGAAGCAGTTGCTTATCAGGAGGAGGTGTGAATAGCTGGAGTCTGAAGTAATGCCTTTTAGAAGAGATAGAGGAGAGCTCGTGGATTAACCTATGGGAGCAGATGGAATTGGACATTGGTGCAGAGACAGAGTGAATAAGATAGTGGAATGAACGGTGATCAGAGCGGCAGGAACCATTAAGATTGAAGACGCAAGGTGGAGAGACAGTTCGTGTGGGGGAGAGGAGTCCAGAGACAGAGCGATCAGCGCAGAGGTGTACCCAAGAGTGCAGGAGAGAGAGAGAGCATGAGATGAGCCAAGGCACAGACGAGAGAGGAACCCAGATGACAGCTAGAACAAGACTTCACACTAATCAGGTGATATTGTTTTCATCACATTAGCTACACTTAATCTTTTCCCTTTCAGCGGAGTGTTCCTGTTATGTGTAATCCTTCTCTTTTAAGTGGTGTGTTCTACCTATAGCCTTTGTTAGATTTGCATAAATGTTTATATTACTAAAATAAATGAACCCCAGTTTATAACAAACTGGTGTGTAGCCCCTATTCTTGTTCACTGAAGGTAAATGAAGCTTCTAGGTGAGTACTAGGCACGTGAATGGATGAGTAATCCCAATCAGGTAAGTGGTGATCACATAAATAGGGAGTGAGTGAACCTTTGATGCCAAGAGCAGAGAGTACACTATACAATCCGGACCCATATTCAAAGTTATTATTGTAGTTTCATCCCGAGTAGACAGCTGAGATAATATCCCAATATATATATATATATGTATAGGTGTTCATAGGAATGTGGTCGTCGTTGATATGCGGCGTTAATGAGAACACTGGGTGGGAGACCAGTGTGTAAATCCACCAGATTGTGGCTTAAATAAGTGAGAGCGTCAGGAGGGACACTGACGTGTAGGTTCGCAGGATCGCGAACAATTTGGAAAAGGGAGCATTGGGTTCTGCAGGCCCGTGTGTAGACACACCGGATTGTGTGTCAGATCTGCCCTAGGGTAGAACGGTCTGGGTCAGGGTGGCCGCGAGACCAACTGATGTGAATAAGTGTGGTGTAGGGTATGGATATCCCTAGTAATCAGTGAGTATTCTTAGTATCCCTATAGATTTAGTGGTGTTCTTAATAATATGAGCTTGTATATTGCGAGTTCCCTATCCTCAGGTAGGTACCAGGTGCCTGGATATAGAGGAGTCCTGAGGACGGAAGGTGAGTACGTTTTGGCTGGGTCACAGGGGCCCCTGGGGGCTGATCCCATCTAAACAGAAAATCCAGCCATTACATTTTGGCGTAGTCGGACAGTTTACAAACTCTGTGTGCCTGGCCATGTGCTTAGAGAGTTGCCTATGTGTTCTGAGGGAGTGCCCTGAACGCTAGTTCCATCTGGCGTAATGTTGCAGTTTATGTAGCCTGTTAGACCTATTGGCTTGAACAGTTGCAGCGTGAGGAGATTGTATTACATCATGGTATTTGGTTTATTCAGGGTGGAAGGAATGGTTTTCATCTTGGGGCCTCATTTATGAGGCCTTGCGTCAGTTTTGCGCTGCGGATGCGTCACTTTTTGTGACGCATCTGCGGCGTAAAACATGCGCCTTGTTGCGCCATATTTAAAAAGTGACGCATCTAGGTAGATGCGTCACTTTTTAAACCCCTGCGCCACATTATACCTGCGTCAGGTATAATGTATGCAGAGGGGGCGTTCCCCCGCAAAAAGCCTCGTAATAGTGACGCAGTGAAATCTATGAGATTTCACTGCGTCACTTTTAGGATGCGGTTGCGTCAAAATCTTGCGCCTGCCTCACAGCAGGCGTAAGACTGATGCAAGCACTTTCACATGGGGCTCTCCCCATGTGAAAGGACGCATTGCTGGAGATGCGTCACTTTTGTGACACACTCCAGCAATGCGTCACTTTTGCGCTTACAGATGCGTCAGAAATACTGACGTATCTGTAAGTCCTTGCGACATGATGGGTCATACATTAAATATGACGCATCATTGGTGTCGCAAGGAGTGCGCACTGAAAAGTGACGCATCGCTGTTTTCACGCAGCGATGCGTCACTTTTCATAAATGAGGCCCTAGGTGTTTAAACTGTCAGAGTGGAAGGATGACATTACATGAGGAAGCCAGTTACATCTATGTGATGGTCCAATTGTATAAATGTGTGTAAAAAATGCTTTTAAATTGCCCATTCAATTGCTTGCTGCATCTGCTTATGCTGTGCAATGTGAAATGTGTTCATTGTTCTATGATCTGTGGAGTTCTGTGAATATAGCTCCTTGTAAATATGACTTGTGAATAGCGCCATATTAATGTGACTTGTGAGGTGCAGGTTCTCATGTTGATTTATTGTGTTCCTTGTGCATTGCGCCTTGGATACATTGTTTGTGAAAAGCTTGTCTTGTAAATATGACTTGTGAATAGCGCCATATTTTTGTGATTTGTGAGGTGCATGTTCTCATGTTGATTTATTGTGTTCCTTGTGCATTGCGCCTTGGAAATGTTGTTTGTGAAAGGCTTGTCTTGTAAATATGGCTTGTGAATAGCGCCATGTGGTCATGGCTTGGACAGGGCATGTTATCATTACGTTTGGCAGGAGAGAGCTGGATCTTTCTCGGGTGCTTGGGGATAACGTTTTTGAAAATATGTACGTGTCATTTGTAAACGTGAAGAAAAGTGCTAATGATTTTCCCATGTATAAATGGACGTTGGGAAATGTTTCTATTTGAGCTGCCAAAGGGTTAATATCTTGAGTTGAGATGGCAGCCTTTATTTTTTACATGCTGTCAACATGCATGGTTATCTGACCTGACTATAAAAGTCAGTGGATTTTTTGATGGTTTGATTTTGACTTTTTTTTTTTTTTTTCTTTTTGGTTCCTTGGTCAGCCTACGTGCTTTGTCAGTTTCTTGACGGAAAGGTAACATCTTGTGTTTTGAGAAGGGTTTTGTTCATTTCACATTCCTTTTGAAATGCGTCTACGTATTTGTGTGGGTTCACCTTGGAACTGAAGTGGTTATAAATCAACCAGCCTGTTTACGGAGAAAGCTGTGTTCTTTTAAAATGAGTGAAATGTTAAAAAGATAGCCCGTTAGAGTGCACGCTACGAGCTGTTTTCATTAATTATTTCTGTGAGGGGTTTCCATCTAGACAGGAATGTGTTAGTCTAAGAATAATAAATCTTGCCCGACTGTGCATGGTAACATGTGCTTTTAATTAGTGACAGGCAATTATTTGCCTTTGAAATGAAAAATGTTAAAATGAAAATGTATGTTTTTATAAATGTGAACTTAAATACAATGTTGAAATGTATCTGCATTTTATGTTGTTTTACAAATTATTTCTCTTTGACAAATGGACCATGTTAATTCGTTTCTCAAATGCAGCATGTATAATATTGTATGCCAAAGGTAGTTTCCCCTTTAAATGTCTTGCCTTTAGTTTAATTAGTTGGACAAACGTCTTTTTAAAAAAAAAACTGGAGCTTTTTTAATTGGCAATGCACTGTAACAGAATTGTTTTTGTTAAATTCGAGCTTCTGTTAGTTACAAAATAAGGCATGTGAAATTTGTTTTTTGACCTTGGCAGACCAGCTGGTCTGTGCAGACGAGCTTTTTCATTCTGCAAGTTTCGATCACGTCCCAGTGTGTTATGATTGGCTACAGTTCAATTTTCTTCCGCGCACGGCTTGTTTATTTAAGGGCGGGGTGGCCTGGCTCTTCCCTTGGAGTTAGTTAGTTGATGGGCCTGGGCGGGCTTCTCAGACCTGGGAAAATGGGAGGCTTGCAGTGCCCTGCTGATGCTGTCACCATTTGGGCGGTACTCCAAAAAATTTTTTTCACATTGTAAGCATGGCTCTTGCCCTGAAGGGTGGGACTGGCTTAGTTAGGATTAGGGTATGTTAGGCCCTGCGATGAAAGTTATTAAAAGTTAAATCTTGAATGTTTTTAATTAATTAGGATATTTTCTTTTCAATAATGAAAGGCACCCGGGGTGCTTTTTAAATGGAAAATTTTATTTTACAAGAATAATGATACTTCTTCTCTTGTTTCTAGGATTGCTGCAGTTGGGGTGCGTGCGTGCGTCTGCCCACTCCCTTTATTTGTTTTAGCTTTTTATTTTCATGTTATTATTTTAGTTTATTGTTTTATATGATGGAACCAGACCAGACCAGACCAGACCAGACCGGGTGATGGATGGCCGCATTGGAGGAAGTACCGAGGATGCAGGGTGGTGGCCTACACTGAAGAATTTGGACATTAAATAATCCCTTGGACAATCAGGCCCCACTTTTAAAGCAAAAAAACGTTGTCACCTATTATGACTAAGTTATTTAATTCCCTGGCCTGCACTTTTGACATCACTACAAGCAGGCCCCACTTTTAAAAAAAATATGTCACCTATTATTGTTTTTCCAAATGAAGGACTTTTTTCAATGATGGTGCGCACATGTGTTTCACCGTGCGATTTAAAATGTTTTTTGTTGTTTTAAGCTTGATGTTATATTAGCTATCTTATAGACATGGGGTATTTTTACTGTTCTTATATTTTCACCTTGATTGATCAATGGGTGGTTACCTTAAAATTTGGATTGTTCTGGGTAGAGTGTCTTTTAGTATGATTATGTATTAATGTTTGCCCAGACCTTGCAATTGTATTTCTCAGATTTCACTTTAAATTGACAAATGTCAGCAGGTAGGCCTCATTTAGGCCTATTGTTATTTTCATCTCACATACTAGCACCTACACCAATATTTTCATGTGTCATCATTAGCTTAAGTTGCCTATAGTACGTAAGGCTCATTTAGGCCCTTTTTTGTTTTCTCATTAGGAGTTGAAGCACATTTAGTTTTTAACTTGACATTAGTAGGTAGGCCTCATTTAGCCTTAAGTTGTCCGAAGTAGGCCCATTTAGGCCCCTTGCTGTTTTCATTCAACACATAAGTCCCTACATCACTAGATTTCACCAGTTATCATTAGAAGTTGAGGAACATTTAGTTTGAGGATGCTTTGGTTAGTTTCTTTTGTTATCAGATCCAATCTCAGATATTTTCAGCATTCAAGTCAAGGGTGCTTTGATTTGTTTTTAGGTTTTTATTCCCTACAATTGAGTTTCAGGTGGAATTTCCTTGAGTTGTCATTGTTTTTAGGGAGTTTTTTAGGTTTTGATTTGTTGATAGATTGTGTTGATGTTTGTTTATTTAGATGTTATTGTTTGTCAGATGTTCGCAAGATAAGGATCTAAGGGTGGATGGCAGAGATATTGAGCAGTGATATAGATCTTAATCTTGCTCACATCTAGGATAGGTATTCTTAGCCTATGTTGGATAGATTATGTTGATGTTTGTTTAGATGGTTGTTGTTGTTTATAAGATGCTCGCAAGATAAGGATCTAGGGTGCAGTGTAATGGCAGTGTTTTTGGCTTTATTTAGCAGTGATATAGATCATTATTCTTGCTCGCATCTAGTATAGGTATTCTTAGCCTGTGTTGGCCCTTTTAAGCCCTTTTTCCAGACCTAGAAGAGGATAGCTGCTTAATGTGCCTTTATTCTTGACTTTAACCTGTCTATTGCCTATTGGCTTTGACATATTAGACATATTGGTATGGTTTATGTAGGTATTCTGACAGAGCTAAGGAGCATTTCACCCCTTTCAGGCCTAAAGCTAGAGAGACTGCATCTTGATGGAAGCAGAGAGGCTTTTTAGGGCAAAAGCAATGTTTATAGTTATAACTGTTGTTCGCCCTAAGCGGACCGGAGAGAACCGGCCAGAGCTGAATCTAATCAGGAATTGTTCCCGGGCTCAGGTCTCTAGACGAAACAAGCAGACTGGTCACTGTGGGAGCGTCTAGCGCAAGGAGCCTGGTGCATGGGATTGGTGGGAAGAAGCTGCTGGCTGGAACTTTCCATGAGGAAACAGCATTCTATATTTGTGAAGTGCAGAGGCGGAGTCAGTCAGTCAAGCAGAGGGGAGTCGAGGAGAGAGTCGAGGAGAGAGTCCAGCAGAGAGGAGAGCAGTGGAGTGGAGTTGGCAGAGAGAGAGAGAGAGGGTTCAATCTGGAGAAGAGCTGAGTTGAATAGTGAGCTGGAACTGAAGGAAGCAGTCAGAAGCAGTTGCTTATCAGGAGGAGGTGTGAATAGCTGGAGTCTGAAGTAATGCCTTTTAGAAGAGATAGAGGAGAGCTCGTGGATTAACCTATGGGAGCAGATGGAATTGGACATTGGCGCAGAGACAGAGTGAATAAGATAGTGGAATGAACGGTGATCAGAGCGGCAGGAACCATTAAGATTGAAGACGCAAGGTGGAGAGACAGTTCGTGTGGGGGAGAGGAGTCCAGAGACAGAGCGATCAGCGCAGAGGTGTACCCAAGAGTGCAGGAGAGAGAGAGAGCATGAGATGAGCCAAGGCACAGACGAGAGAGGAACCCAGATGACAGCTAGAACAAGACTTCACACTAATCAGGTGATATTGTTTTCATCACATTAGCTACACTTAATCTTTTCCCTTTCAGCGGAGTGTTCCTGTTATGTGTAATCCTTCTCTTTTAAGTGGTGTGTTCTACCTATAGCCTTTGTTAGATTTGCATAAATGTTTATATTACTAAAATAAATGAACCCCAGTTTATAACAAACTGGTGTGTAGCCCCTATTCTTGTTCACTGAAGGTAAATGAAGCTTCTAGGTGAGTACTAGGCACGTGAATGGATGAGTAATCCCAATCAGGTAAGTGGTGATCACATAAATAGGGAGTGAGTGAACCTTTGATGCCAAGAGCAGAGAGTACACTATACAATCCGGACCCATATTCAAAGTTATTATTGTAGTTTCATCCCGAGTAGACAGCTGAGATAATATCCCAATATATATATATATATGTATAGGTGTTCATAGGAATGTGGTCGTCGTTGATATGCGGCGTTAATGAGAACACTGGGTGGGAGACCAGTGTGTAAATCCACCAGATTGTGGCTTAAATAAGTGAGAGCGTCAGGAGGGACACTGACGTGTAGGTTCGCAGGATCGCGAACAATTTGGAAAAGGGAGCATTGGGTTCTGCAGGCCCGTGTGTAGACACACCGGATTGTGTGTCAGATCTGCCCTAGGGTAGAACGGTCTGGGTCAGGGTGGCCGCGAGACCAACTGATGTGAATAAGTGTGGTGTAGGGTATGGATATCCCTAGTAATCAGTGAGTATTCTTAGTATCCCTATAGATTTAGTGGTGTTCTTAATAATATGAGCTTGTATATTGCGAGTTCCCTATCCTCAGGTAGGTACCAGGTGCCTGGATATAGAGGAGTCCTGAGGACGGAAGGTGAGTACGTTTTGGCTGGGTCACAGGGGCCCCTGGGGGCTGATCCCATCTAAACAGAAAATCCAGCCATTACACTCCCCCAGTGCAGTTTTGATCAGTGTAATCTGTTCTCTCGGGTGAACATGTCCACTGATTGACCCAGCACATTATGGAACCTGCAGTTGAAAATGCATTGAAAGACCAGCCCAGAATTACAAAGACTTTTCCTCGGTTTGTGATACTTTGTTAATGCAGACCCAATGCAAGTCTAATGGTGGGATTTACAATTCAATCCAACACAAATTGGGATTTGCCTTAGATAATCCAAAGTTACACAAAGCAGCACAATTCGCTGCCTTATGATACTTTGTGTCAAGGGGGTGTTCCATGGGTACTTCATGGGTGTTCCCTTACAGCCACCCATGGAATTTGGCTCAAATCCCTACCTTCAAAGAACTGTACACAGGTATATGCACCACATCCTGTGCCTTCCTGAGGCAGGCGTAACGTGGAGAAATGCTTTTGTTCCGCGGCCTCGTTTTTTTCCACTTTGCATGTGTGATGCATTGTACAGCACACATGCAAAGTGGGAAACGTCTCGAAGCACAGTTTTTATACAGGAATGGGATCCTTGCCTATAAAAAACTATGCTGATCACAACACAGACACCCTTGCACTATGGAGAAAGAGGGCCTTCGTTAGTTCCCGGCTGCGAAAAGAGGGCCAGCGCAAGGAGAGAGCAGAACTGTATCCCTTCTTTGTAGGTATGGTGGAGTTCAGCTCTCTCCAGTTCATGAAACACAGTGACTTTACTTGCGACGCTGCGTTGCGTGACTTCTACATAAAACTGGCCCAGCGTCCGTAGAGTGCCTTGAGGCAGCTTTGTGTTGCGTTTGGGGGCTGTAGAGACGCGGATAATAACGATATCAACAACAATAATAAGGCTGGTAATAATAATTATAAAAAATGTAAAAAGCCTCGTCGACCGCCATTGGACTCTCCTTTTGTACTAGGGTTGGAAGCCTTCACTCGCAGAGATAGACCCAAATCCTGCTCACGTTGGTACCGACTGTTTGAGTGGGATGTATGACGGTACGACGCGTACCGTCACAACGCGTGCTTTTACAACGCGTCTTTAACAACGCAAGTCGTTACAACGACTTGCGTTGGGGGGCGCTGATAGTGAATAGTATAATTTACTATTCTAACACCAGTCCCCGTGGATACTAGGGAAGGTGTTGGAATAGTAAATATACTATTCTTTATCCTCTAGCGCCCTCCAGCGCAAGTCGTGGTTACGACTTGCGTTGTAACGGACGCGTTGTAAAAGTACTGCGGAGTAAAATCCGTGTCGTAATGGATGTTCCCCGTTTGAGTGTATTGTCAGGTTGTGTAACCTGGATAGCAGTTGTGTAAACCCTCAGCATTCTTTCTTAACACAGTAAGGTTGCCTCTACTTGCCTTAAAATCCATTTGTGTAAATCAGAGTGTGCATTACCTCTGTTCTGATGTCTGTTCATCTTTTATTTGTTGCTTTTAAATTTATATTTCCAAAGTAGGACAATGAATACAATTAAGTGATGTTTTTAGCTGTCTTGACATTAAATACCAGCCAAGCCGGTAAAATACCAGTCAAGGGGCAACAATAGTTTCAGACGACGCTTGTTTACTGCATGGGAAGTGTAAGGAAGAAGTTGGGGCAGGTGCTTACATCACTAAAGAGACTATGCATGGATGCCAAGGACAGTGGGCAGTGGCCTCTTTTAATCAAATTCAATACAATAATGGAGGTGAGAAGTAAATCGTAAATAAATCGTAAATCATACGTTCTTATATAGGTCTCAAGGCGCTTGCTTTGGGAACCCGTCCTGGCCTTTCCCTGCGAGCTTACCCCTACTGGGCATCCCCAAGGTGAAGACCAGGCATCCCATCGTGGTCGGGCCGTAGTGGAGATTAAGCAAGCTATTGCCCAGAGTTGCCGAGTGTGAACCCACGATTCGAGTAGGCACCGAGACGAGAATTATCGAGTCCGTGGACATTTTGAGCTCAGGCCCTGCCGTGTCGGGGATTGAACCCTGGTCCTGGGTCTGACCTCTGCATCAGGGACTGCCTCCTCTAACCGGTGAGCCACCCTTCTCCCAAAGTGAAAGCACAAACCCACAAACTTCCAAGGAAGTAACGGGAAGTGACAACACAAGACCCTTCCCTTCATTGACTGGCCAGGGTAAATGTTGAAACATTTTTTACGGAAAACTGAACGCTGAACAATGTTAATAAATACTGATTGAAACTGGAGTAAGCATACAAATACTGAACTATCAAAAGCTAATGGCATATATTCTTTTCGTAGCTCTGTGCTCAAAATGGGTAAATCATAGTGATGGAAAAGCAGCCAATGGTGGACCAAACCATCCATATAGGGGTAGCAGTGGCTCTGCCTAGCTACCCACCCCTTGTTGTATGAGCAAATATTGCCCCTCTCATCCTTTTGCACTTGGCTCAGTCAAGATGGAGGGGTAGATGAGCGCAGGAAGCTTGTGCAGTCAGCGCCCACTGTACATAATCAATTCATAATGGAGGATTTACCGGTCATGTACCCTGAATCTAGCACTTTTCAACAGCAACAACTGCATCCCACAAATCTTTATGGCGTTGCTCCCGTTCACAAGTCTAGGTTTTGCTAGATTCTCTGGTATAAGGTAATCCAAAAATGAGCACGCACCCATTGCCTGAGCTCCTTCAGCATCCATATTGGGCAGCAAGCAATCAAAGGCTTACTTTCAGGTAACTATACTTGAGAATAAAATTAAGAGAGCAGCAATCCCATGTTTTATTGAGCCTTACATTGGTCAGGTCTGAGGATGCGAAGAGATGACTGCATCATGTGCAAGGCCCGGCTCCTAGTTGCCTCTTAACACCTACGTTCTCTCATTTGGCGAAACCACCCAACACATTTGATCTGGTTTCATATCATATAATTGGAAAAGATGCTAAACACAAAATAAAATTCAGGATGTAATATTCCAGAAGATCAAGTGGTGGAGAAATTACTAGCCCAGATATGCCAATATTTGATAAGCTCATCTTCACCCAGTTTTAGGGGTTTGGTATGACCTTGATGTCAATACGATGGAATGAAAGAGTAAGTCCAAATTGGGTACTACGACAACTCAGTCCCTGGAATATTTCAGCAGTGGAGAAGCAGACATATGCAATGCATCAACAGAGACATACATTCAGCATGGCCTCCTCTATAGACCTCTTCAACTAGAACTAATATAGCAATACCCTGTTCTCAAAGGCTGACTGCTGTGGATCTATATTAATGAGCTACAGAGTACCCAGGGCCGGATTGGCCATAGCAGGCACCGGCCATTTCCCCTGTGGGCCGCAAGGGTGGGGGCCTATTTTGGACCCCAGGGGAGGCCATTTTTGTTACCGGGAGCCGATTTTGCAACATAGCTACAATATGGGCCCCCTTTAACAAAAGCGGTAGTGGTGAGATGGGAGTGTCGCTTCCAACTAGCACCACCCCCCCAGGACGGCCGTGCTGTTTGCCAGGGCCTGTTTCAGTTCCCAGTCCGGCCCTGAAAGTACCTGGACAAGCTGGAACTAATAAGTAATACAGAGAGGTGGGTCCTTATACAAAATGTGAAACTTCTAGCTTTGTGGAGAAGGGGGTGAGCTGGGAAGTTGCTTTCTTGTCATGAAGTTTACTTTATGAATTGCAAGCATTCTTAATGGAAATCTAAATGTTTTCAATGGTCCTAGATGGTTAAACTTCAAAATGTAATATTGTTTTATCCTTATGTATGTGTGGAAATTAATAACATAAATTGAAACCAAAAATAGGAATCATTTCTAAAAAACACTTACGCTTTTGAATGAAGCCATAAATTAGGCAGAACAGCAAAACAGAGAGTAAATCTGGGGTCCCCCTCATGTTGATCCTGAAAGCCATCCTGTTAAATAACAAAAACACAAACTATTGAAACATTGAAACTATTCAAGAACAGGTTTCTGAAAGTAGCAGATCTACCAAGCCTCTTACTCACTGTCTTCAACTAGACCCAAAATTCGGGGGGTGAGGGTCTAACACACCCAGCCTGTGCTGGCCCTAGCACTCTTCACACATGGTGTAACAGTCTTTTTTGGCACCCCCTCTCCTATTCCTTCCTTCTCCATGAATTCCCTCATTACCACTCACCAACAATGCATCTCATCTCTCTGTAGCACCTTTCTGACAAACATTTCATTTTTTTATAGCGCAACTCATAGTTTACTCACACTCAGCTCTGTGATCTGCATGGTACACTTTCTTTGTAGCAGGCACATTAACCCACTGGACCTATTTAAGACTATACGCTAATCTGTAACCATAACCATGCTCGCTGTGGTATGTCACACTTTTCCCCCACGAACTATACAATGTACACCCAAAAGTGAGCCTTGATGCAAATATAGTGAAAATATAGTAAAAATATTGGGCTCCCATTGCCTTTCTCCGTCGAAAATACACCAACCACTTTTTCACTCTAGGTGGTCTCTCTTCGTCTCTTGGGGTCAAATGCAATCTCTTAGTGCTTAAAATAATTCATCTATCTTTCTCCACAGCCTTGAAAAAGCCCCGGCGCAACTCGCCATTAGGGGTCGAAACACGTGTCGGCTGTCTATGTTTCATAACACAACAATAAAGATGTCATACTGCAACTCGAAGTAGTCGTGTCTTCTATAAGAAAATCTGAAAGAACGGATATTCATCCCAAAAAGCACAATATTTGACCTTTCACGGAGTACACACTCCCCTTTTTTCAAACATTAACCCACTGCACTGTGTGGGTGACTGCAGGGTGAGTCTGGTTGCCATATTAATTTTTTGGCAGATGTAAGGGGAATGTGGGATGAATGAATGCATGGTTAGTGATGGGCTTGTTTGAATGAAATTACAGATTGAGCAGCGATGGGGACAGGTGAGTGAAGTGTCACATAAGTGCAGAGTTAGTAGTGTGCCAGTGTGACTGCAGGGTGAGGTACAGGGTGAACAGCTCAAGTGCATTGTGAGTGCAGAGTGATCACTGTGAGAGCAGGGTGAGCGGGTGAATGGTGTGAGTGCATGGTGATCAGTGTGAGTGCATTGTGATTGCAGTGAATGCAGGGTGAGCATGAAAGTGAAGGGCGAGAATGAGGAGTGTTTTGTCGGAATGCAGGGTGATTCCCAGACACTTGGGGGCCGATTCCGATTCGGTAAAATCTCCTACGAATAGCCGTACGGAGCATATTTCCTGTACGAATCGCACCCTTAAACATCCCCGTACGTACGATGAAGTACGATTCGAACCCAAAGCAGATCTCCGTGCGAATCGTACGAAAGACCATATGACTCAAACATCTGTACTAATCGCATTCAGAACACGCAGTACGCGACGTCCGTACGGATTGAAGCAGCATTTTCGGACCCAGCAAGTATGATTCGTCTCGTCAACACTCCGTACGACTCTTTTGCTACGGGAGCTCAAAACTTCCGTAATAGCAGATTTCGACTCGAAGCGCGTACGAAACGGACCCCCCTGGGTACGCAAGTACACCCCATGATTGCAGGGGTACGGTGCGTAGGGGTACGGTGCTTAGGGATACGGTGCATAGGGTACGGTGCTTAGGGGTACGGTGCGCAGGTGTACGGTGTGCAGGGGTACGGTGCGGTGGAGTATGGTGCTTAGGGGTACAGTGCGTAGGGGTACGGTGCGTATACCCCATGAATGCAGGGGTACGGTGCGTATGTGATTGTGTGGCTCTCCGTACGAATTGCTCATACGACATTTTCCGTACGAATCGCGTTCTCGTTCCCCGATCCGGATCGTACTTGTTGGGTCGTACGGCATGTTTACGATTCGTACGGTTCACCGTGATGGTCCGGATCATATGGATTTTCCCTTGCTATTCGTACAAATTTTTTTCCTACGGATCGTACTACGCAATTCGGACGGATTTTATGATTCATACGGAAAGGGCTACGTATTCGATTCGTCGTATGGATTAGTTTACCGAATCGGAATCGGCCCCTTGAAGTAACAGCATGTTATTGATGGCGGTGTATGGTTTCAGATATAAGTAAAACTATTGCTATTATGGCATTAATCAGGGATTGAGGGTGGAGAAAATAAATAATATGCGGATCCTGCAACAAACTTCCTGTCTTATGATTAGGGTTGCCAGCTCATTATTTTGATGTCCCAAAAATAAACAGTTACCTAAAGCTGTATTTTCAGCACTTATCTGTGCATACTTGGAACAGCAAATATAAATAGAAAGCACTTTCAATTGTCTCCTAGGGCTGTTTGAATGATCCATGACTGCTAATTAACCCATTTACCGCAGAGATAATTTCGCCACAGTGCGGGCCATTCTATTTTGTGGACGGGGCCGCGTCGGCCAACAGGCGTGCGCAGCACTACCAAGGTAGAGCTTGTGACGGCCGTTGGCCGACGGGCTCACTTAACTGGTTGAAAGAAATGAAGACAGAAAAGTCACATTACAAATGAATACATCATTTTTTAATTATAACCCTATATAGGGGCCGCTTCCGATTTTGGTCGGAAGGGCTCAGGTCGAGCTGAGACACACATTGAGGGGGGTAGCTGAAGCCCTTTTAGCCCTATGGGCTTTGCATACCTGGCCAGTGCCCACATAACCAGTGCCCACCCAGCCGCCACACCCCCAGCCAACACCCACACCTACCCACCACCCACCCAGCCACCACACCCCCAGCTAGCACCTTGCCCCAACACCGTTCATGAGCTCCTTACTGACAATCCGTACTGACTTTGGGTGCTTTGGCCCCAGAAGTAAGGGGAGGGAGGCCGGGCGGGGTTCCTGTCAGTCAGTGATTCCTCCTCCACCCATTGGCAGAAGTTGAATAGAGGTGAGAACGCCTCTTAAGTTTCTAGCCTAGGCCACCGACATGTGCTTTTGTCCTCTGACCCAAGCAGTTTTAGGCGCTTAGAGCATAAAAACAAATCAAAATAGCTAAGATGTTTTCTAACAATTCTCTGGACAGGAAGGTCTGAATTCCACCACACCCGCTTTAGGGCCAGGCCTAGTTATGACCTCAAAAATAAATAAATAAATAATACGCTAATATTTCACCAACATCAGAAAACATAATAACAGATCAAAAACCAAAAGTACAAAGGAATGCTTATTCATAAAATGAATAAAAACATAAATATTTACCATGTCCTATAACCTTGCCCATGGCATCTTTCTCACCAGAGGTGCGCAATGATAAAGGTTCCACATATTAATAGATACAGTCATGCTGCTTAACATATTTTGTGGTTAGCAATCTGAAATGATACCAGGAAATTATTTGCAAACTGTCAGTAATAAGTAGTCCTTACAAGAAGCATTACCGTCGCTGTGTCAAAATCAACCCACAATAAACCTGTGATAGCTTCATTTCCTGAATAACTGCTGCATCATTTTTTATCTTCTGTACAAAAGCAGGCAATTACATATGTGAGTTTGCATGTTGTTAACAGCATAGCACAGCTAGGCTTGGTCCAACAACCTTCCAACTCAACCTTTTCACTCAAGGGAAGTACAAAAAAAACATTTTATTTTAACTATGCCGTTACTTTATTTGTAAAGTGTGTACATACAACTGGGAAATGCCTTGGAATTATATGGATGGTCCTTAGTGGATATTGCGAGGGCCACAGGTGTTTTAGAGTAGAAAGAGGGAAGGTTTCAGCCAGTGCTTAATTAGTAAAAAAAAAACATAAGTGCCAGGGCTCTTGTCAGGAGTCCACTGCAGCTTGCACCACACATGGCCTCTGGTATGCTGCCAATGATAGTAACAACACAACTACTGATAATCACACTCCTACAAGGGGGACAATTCAGACAATTCCAGGCCCCCACATTTATAAGAATGACTTGGGCAGCAGGTAAAGACTGTTTAAATATATATAGAATTAATAACTGACTGTTGTTGTGTGGTCATCTCTAAATTAGCCAGACAGCGCCACCTTGCTGCAGACTATCACAAGTGCCAGTGTTGACAATTAAGTGCGTATGCCGAGCACCGGAAACCACTGGCTTAAATTAAGCAATGGTTGCAGTGCTATAGTCTGCCTGTAATGTACTATTTCAAGTGGTTGCACAGGACGAGATGAAATGTTGCGTCCGGGTTGTACCAAAAATGTGATGCAACCCTGACACAAACTATGGGCCTCAAAGTATACATCTTTTTTTATTAGCAGCAAGAAGTGTGTCAGTAAACCTGTTCTGCTCAATTGGGTGCAAAGTCTGTATTAAAAAATATCTTATGGGGTTAAGGCACCTGCTGCAGAGATCTGTGAGTGCCCAGTAAAGCTCAAGGAATAATAATAATAATGGTAAGATAACTCTAGAGGTTAACTCATTTGCTGGAGAGATCTGTGTTTTGTCTATTCCCAGTTTTGAACCAAATTAGCATAGAGAGGTAATATGTCTCCTGCAAATCACGCCAGGTAACATGCAGATGGCAGATTTTTATTTTGTGCACCTATAAGTGGGTTACAGCTTTTACCACAAATATCCTTTTGTTACGTGCAGTTCATAAACTGGGTGGACAGTCAAAATATGGATTTTTAAATATCGAAGCACAGTTATACAGAGTTCTAAATATCGTAGGGACAAAATATCGAAGTCAAGAATATCTACAACCAGAATATCGAAGTTAAGGTAAGAAATATCGGTGCTGCAAATATAGATGCTAGTATTATCGATAGATAAATTATCAATGTTAATAATATCGATATTTATATGAGTGTTATGTATTTTAGTATGTATTTAAAATGTATGTGTTCTATATTTTTTGATAAGTATTGTACTGTTTTTTAAATATAGGTATACATTTGTTAGAAATTAGTAAACATTTTTTAAAGTACATTTTGCTTTTTAGTACCGTAGCGGGTTGTGGGTTTATAGGGGAATAGGGGGGGAAGTAATTTAACTATAGTAAATAAAATAAGAATTTTTAGGCATTATTAATGTATTTTAATTACATTTTGTGTTTTATTTCTGTATCAGGTTGTGGGTTTATAGGGGAATAGGGTGGGAAGTTATTTAATTTTAATTAAGTAATTATACATTTTTAATATTCTTGTTATTAATAATTATTTCATGGTTAATTAATTATTAATTGGTAACTAATGATTAATTGATACTTATTGTATTTGTATTAATTTATTATTGGAGTGGGTTCTGTGTTTTAAGGGAATAAGGTGGTAAGTAAGTTATATGTAATTAAGTTATTAAGTAAGAAAAATTGAGTATTAAATTGAATTTTTTTTGTTAATTACTTATTAATCTGTTATTCATTTTTATTAAATATTATTTTTGGTATTGATATCTGTTTTAATAATTTGTTATTAATTGCGATGAAATATTATGTATTGGTATTGATCTTTTTTGTTTGTTAATTAATTATTCATTTGTTATTAATTTTTATTAAAGATTATTAATTGGTATTGATAATCATTTTTGTTACTTAATTATTAATTGGCTATTACTTTTTATTACATATTATTTATAGTAACTTTGTTTAAATTTAATTATTAATTGCAAATTAATTTTTATCAATTGATTAATTGAAAATTAATTTAATTCTGAGAAATGTTATGTGCAGTGTGTGTTTATTGGGGAATAGGTGGGAAGAATTTAATGTTATTAATTTTTTTATATATTTGTATATTTTTTTCCCTACATTTATTAATAAATCACTATTTAATGACAACATTTATTTCATTTATAAGTATGTTATTTTTAAAATCTACATTGTCCAACGCTTTCCCTACTGTTGCCCTCTCTGGAGTGGGAATAGTAATGTTTACCCCCTACGCTATCAAGCTCTTTCCCTACTGTTTGCCCTCTCTGGAGTGGGAATAGTAATTTTTACCCCTACGCTATTCAGCGCTTTCTCTACTGTTGCACTCACTGGAGTGGGAATAGTAATTTTTACCCATCCACTATCCAGTCCTTTCCCTACTGTTGCACTCATTGGAGTGGGAATAGTAATTTTTACCCCTACGCTATCCAACACTTTCCCTACTGTTTGCCCTCTCTTGAGTGGGAATAGTAATTTTTACCCCTACGCTATTCAGCGCTTTCTCTACTGTTGCACTCACTGGAGTGGGAATAGTCATTTTTACCCATCCGCTATCCAGTCCTTTCCCTACTGTTGCACTCATTGGAGTGGGAATAGTAATTTTTACCCCTACGCTATCCAACGCTTTCCCTACTGTTTGCACTCTCTGGAGTGGGAGTAATAATTTTTACCCCTACGCTATCCAGCACTTTCCCTACTGTTGCACTTACTGGAGTGGGAATAGTAATTTTTACCCCTATGGTATCCAGCGCTTTCCCTACTGTTGCACTCTCTGCAGTGGGAATAGTAATTTTTACCCCTACGCTATCCTGCGCTTTCCCTACTGTTGCACTCTCTGGAGTGGGAATAGTAATTTTTACCCCTATGCTATCAAGCGCTTTCCCTACTGTTGCACTCACTGGAGTGGGAATAGTAATTTTTATCCCTACGCTATTCAGAGCTTTCTCTACTGTTGCATTCACTGAAGTGGGAATAGTAATTTTTACCCATCCGCTATCCAGTCCTTTCCCTACTGTTGCACTCACTGGAGTGGGAATAGTAATTTTTACCCCTACGCTATCCAACGCTTTCCCTACTGTTGCCCTCTCTGGAGTGGGAATAGTAATTATTACCCCTACGCTATCCAGCGTTTTAACTACTGTTGCACTCACTGGAGTGGGAATAGTATTTTTTACCCCTACGCTATCCAGCGCTTTCCCTACTGTTGCACTCTCTGGAGTGGGAATAGTAATTTTTACCCCTACGCTATCCAACGCTTTACTTACTGTTGCCCTCTCTGGAGTGGTAATAGTAATTTTTACCCCTACGCTATCCAGCGCTTTCCCTACTGTTGCACTCACTGGAGTCGGAATAGTAATTTTTACACCTACGCTATCCAGCGCTTTCCCTACTGTTGCACTCACTGGAGTGGGAATAGTAATTTTTACCCCTACGCTATCCAACGCTTTACCTACTGTTGCCCTCTCTGGAGTGGGAATAGTAATTTTTACCCCTACGCTATCCAGCGCTTTCCCTACTGTTGCAATCACTGGAGTGGAAATAGAAATGTTTACCCCTACGCTATCCAGCGCTTTCCCTACTGTTGCACTCTCTGGAATGGGGCCGATTCCGATTCGGTAAAATCCCCTACGAATAGCCGTACGGAGCATATTTACCATACGAATCGTACCCTTAAACGTCCCAGTACGTATGATGAAGTACGATTCAAACCCAAAGCAGACCTCCATACGAAAGACCATACGACTCAAACATCCGTACAAATCGCATTCGGAACACGCAGTAAGCGACGTCAGTACGGATTGAAGCAGCATTTTCCGACTCAGCAAGTACGATTCGTCTTGTCAACACTCCGTACGGCTCTCTTGTTACGGGAGCTCAAAACGTTCGTAAAAGCAGATTTCGATTCGAACCGTGTCCGAAACGGCCCCCCCAGGTTACGCGAGTACACCCCATGATTGCAGGGGTACATTGTATAGGGGTACGGTTATTAGGGGTATGGTGCATAGGGGTACGGTGCTTAGGGGAACGGTGCGTAGGGGTACGCTGCTTAGGGGTACGGTGCGTAGGGGTACGGTGCTTAGGGGTACGGTGCTTAGGGGTACGGTGCTTAGGGGTACGGTGCGTAGGGGTATGGTGCTTAGGGTTACGGTGCGTAGGGGTACGGTGCGTAGGGGTATGGTGCGTATACCCCATGATTGCAGGGGTACGTGCGTATTGTGTGGCTCTCCGTATGAATTGCTCATACGATGTTTTCCGTACGAATCGCATTCTCGTTCCCCAGCCCGGATCGTACTTGTCTGGTCGTACAGCGTGTTTACGATTCGTACGGTTCACCATGAGGGTCCGTATCGTATGGATTTTCCCTTAATTTTCGTATGGTTTGCACAGATTCGGACATATTTATTTCCTACGGATCGTACTACGCAATTTGGACTGATTTGTACGATTCGTACGGAAAGGGCTACGGATTCGATTCGTCGTACGGAATATTAGGAATCGGCCCCCTAATGTATTATTTATTATTTTTAAATATCTTTTAATATTTGCAACTATATTTCTTTTAATTATATGTATTATTTACTTCATTTTACATTATTATTAAAACATTTAAAAAACATATTTTTAACTTAGATATTTTTGATAACTATCTATTATTTCGATATTTTTGTACTTACCTTTATGTAGATTGGACTTCGATATTTTTGACTTCTATATTTCTGTGTCGATATTTTTGCAGGTCAGTTTTCTGTCTGTCGATATTCTGTCACACATTCCATAAATTGTAATGCTTCTAATATCGCACAGTGAGCTATGCAGAATATGTGACTCCTATACCTTGTAACCCTCAATGTATATAACGCATCCTGTACATTGATTTACACGCATATGATTTGTAGTCAATGTATAATGTTTACGTATGATGTAACACGCTCTGACTCCCTGCACTGGGATGAGTAGCACTATAAAAGAAATACAGCAAAATAGTGGTATTTATATTATTATTTGTGTAAATACTGGAAGGGACCAACATATCTGACATTCCTGCAATGTATATCTCTTTTATACAGGGACTGAACAAAGTCAAAAGCATTCCTCTCTTAAATATATATGTGAAGTGGTAAGCTGTGTGCCTTAGTTTCTCCTCCTTTGCATTTAGGTGCGAGGCCCCAGCTAGTTCGCATCAGGGATTCTCGAACAAACGTAGGCCTGATGGCCCCTTAACTTCAGCCTTCGTTTTGGGCCAGCTGGAATTTAAAATAAGAAAGCCCCCTCGCTGCCTGCAGGTTGCTACTCAGAAAGAAAGCAAACAACGTGCAGGTGCTGCTGAAGGTGTACCGGTGTCTGAAACCTACCCCGGGACGAATTCAGCATATTTTAGTGGTCCAGGGTCTTGGCAGGGTGGACCGTGTCCACACTGTGAAAATAGTGGGTGGAAGGACACCATGTACCCGTGTGTACCCCAGACTTTTACCCTGGTCCCTGCCATGTACATAGTACAAAGAAGACATAAAAAGCTTATGGTTGCAAGACATAGTTACTGCCACTGCTTCAGATAAGACTTTTGTGGATGACTTTAAGTCCAGAAAAGCCCAAAACAACTCCAATAAATGTTTCCTTGCTGTGGTACTTGGTTAAATTATGCAAACTTGTAAGCTTTTCCAGAAGATACCTTCATTGGCATCTCATCCACAGCAACTGCCAACTCCAAGTATCCTTTATCAAAACCAACCACCCCCTACATTCTAGAGTAGCATCTTCCAGCATTGGCACTCCATTTAAAGTTCCACTGCATTGGCCAGTCTCCCGGATACCACACCTATCTTGCATCATGCTTAAATGATGACTTCCAAGCTTGGTTCTTTTATTTTATTTATTTATTTTATTTAATGCGACTTTACATAGCGCAAACATTACCCGAAGGTGTCAGAGCGCTTTACTTGAGAACCAGTTGCGTTACATAAGGATTTTGGATTACATGAGTTACAGAAAAGATACATACAGAAAACATTGCAAATGTACAAGTTGTAAAGTCACACAAGGAAGAGCTAGAAACAGAAAAAAATTGCAAACGTACAAGTTGTAGAGTCACACAAGGAAGAGATGAAACAGAAAAAAAAAATTCCAAATGTACAAGTTGTAAAGTCACTCAAGGGAGAGATACAAATGGATAAACTCTAAGAGTCACATAGGAATGGTAGAGAGTACAAAGGTCTACTACATATACTAGTGGTTAGAGTTATCTCTCTCTCTCTCTCTCTCTATATATATATATATATATATATATATATATATATATATATATATATATATATATAAATATATATATATATATACACAAATAGTAGATTTTCTCAGGTCAAGACCCAAAAAAAACAGGAGAGCAGAGTTCCATTAAGTGGGGTCGGAGGGGGGACGCAGTAGAATGTCTGCCGTTTCGCAAGATGGTGGACCAAGGACAAGAGCGACAACAGGAGACGGTCCAATAATAAATCCGAAGTAGGAGCCCGTCTCCTTCCAAGACCAATGCCCATATTTGGATTCATATGATTCTCATTGGCTGCTATGTCTTCCAATTGGCTCTAAAAATTGAAAGCTAACTACTTTCATATTTTTAATCCGAAAAGTTTCTGCATGAAATTATTTATATCTTCAGAGATGTGGAAAGACTTCCAAAATTTGGGGCCTCGAATTTTCCTACTTTATGTCTAAAAATGAAACTCAAGCTTTGGTTACTGCTTTGTGAGAACAAGATGTTGAGAGAGAGAGAGAGAGAGAAACAGAGATGGTTTCTGCTACAGAGGAATATTAACCCATGTACTTGGGTACCTTCAAGTAAATGCAGTGTTGGCCACATTTTTAACCCCTTGTGCGCTAGCGATTTTCCCGCTGTGCGCTGGATTTTTCAAAAACCCGCGTTACATGACGAGCTCAGCTCGTCATCAGCATACGAGCACCGTAGCTGATGACGAGCTGAGATCGTCATCAGCATCGAAGGGGTTAAAACATTTGCAAGTGGCAAAAGCTCCACTCCGAAAATACCAATCGCATTTGCTGACTAAGCTTCGATCTCCCTTGATTCCCTGAACCGCCGTGGCCAAGGGAAGCTAAGGAACTTTGAGTTGCAGTTCCGGGACATGTCAAATTGAATGTTTTCTGTCATCAGAAGTGAGGAAATAGTATGGGTACACCAACATTTCAGAGTTTGTGTATTAGTGGATTGTGGTACAAGCCACAATAAAAAGCATCCCCTAACAGTTCAGGGTACCAGATATTGTCCTGGAAAGGAATGTCCTGGGCTCATGAATTAAAAAATTAAAGGTGAGAAGAACTGAATCCAGCTAGTGTTGCCCTCAACACTCCCAAACACTTTTATTTGGTCATTGGGTTGGGCTTCTGCCAGTGAACAAGGCATATGAGCTGCTAACGCGAAGTTTAGGTCACAGGCATTCACAATCTCACTCTTCCATGGATGCAAGAGATGATGGCTACTTTTCTTCCTAGTCCATGATATTTTTGACTCACAAAACTCAAATCACATTCGGATTAACAATTTTTGATACCGTGGATAAGATCTCACAGACCACCTTTGCAAAGCCGAAGTAGCCACTATGTATGCACGAACTGTATGCACTATAACTTATATCCCGAAACCTAACTCAGAAACAGTAAGAAGGTCTTCTGTACATATTTTTAGGGAAAGGGTGAGAAACAATTCATAATTTTGTTCAATGGAGGGGAGAAGGCAGGATTATCCTTAGGTTGGGAGAATTCGAATATCTTTGAAAAGAAGCATCTTGAACTCCTTTTCTAAAGTGGAGGACAGAAGAAGGGAGTTTGATCTGTTGTGGGTGGATATTGTTCTGCACAGCTTGAAAAGGCTTGTCTCTCTAGCCTTTTTCTTTTCGTATCTTCTGGTTTCCGGCTTGGCAGTGTCATGCCTGCATATGCTGCATCGAGATTAATTGATGAGTAACTGAGAACTGTTGGTTGGTACTGCTCTGTGGTTAACACAGCAGACCTTGAGGATGGTGTGTAGCAGTGGTTGTAGCCACTGCAGTTGCAAACGTGTGTGGGTAATGTTGTCTTATTTCTTTATATCTTTGATGACTCAGGAAGCAGCAACCAGGCCTATTTTCAGACATGCCATCTAGTAAGCTTTGCCCATGACAAGGTATGGTGGATCTTTAGTTTGCTGTGTGGGAGTATCATCCTATCTGAAAAGGAGCACTAGGTTGTCTGATGGTGAGTTTTCTTGGTGGTGTGGATCCTACAGAGGCTGCTGTGAGGGATGAACCCAAGTGATTTTGCGTTTACAATACGTGATTATCTGAATTCTTCCAGGACTTGTTGGAGAACCACTCCTAGAGGCAGGAGTGTTTAGAACCGATAGCAATAACGATGAACGCTGACTTGTTTCAGTTTTATGCACACACCTGACATCTAGACTTGCATGATGGTGAGACACTCTTTGGGTCTGTAGATAGAACTGTTTTAGACATAGACTTTCACGTATCGCTGGGTGTGCCTTCAGTGCTCTGATGAATTTGATTTTTTGATTGGATAAGTTTACTAAGAAGTTTATTAGGGCTTCATGGTGAGTGGTGATGAGGGCTGGTAATAGATTGGGGACGTACAGGACACAGCACTTCATTGGACAACATTTCTCTCATATCTGATGCTCGGAAAGTACCACTGTAGTAATCTCCACACCAATCTCATGATTACCATACTTTCTGTTTGAGGTAGCCTGACTCCCCACAGGAGCTGTACCATTCACCCAAAAAAGGGCGAGTAAAGGAGCGTGTGAGAGGATGGCTGTGGGATTCAGGGACTCTTTTGGAGGGAGAAGAATCCATGTTGGCAAAGGCATGTAGGTGGTATAAAGCTTATGCAAAATGTTACAAATAAATAAATATACATCAGATAAAATGGCATAAAATCTGGCTCTCCTCAAAAAGCATGGTCAGATGTTCATGCTGAAGTTTAACCCTTCCAGCTCAGCAATGAGAAGTGCTGGTCCTGGCAGGATTCACGTCTGCTTTTTCAAATAATTCCAAACAGGAGGAAGCAAACCTGGTTTCTGCCAGAGGTGCCACTCAGTAGGATGAGTTAATCAGCAGGCGAATGTTGGCGTCAACTATAGCCCCTTTGTCACTCGTGTTATTAGCAGCTACACATCTATGTCTGTTTTGTCTGTTTCCTTTGCTCATTGTGGCGGCTTGAATCACGCATCTACTTTGTAGCCACTTCCTTCCTCCAGATCTTTCAGAGTAGACTAGTCTGCTGTTGACTTGTTATGTTTAGCCTGAGAATGTTGACTTGTTGCTTACTCATTTGTAATCCATCGACTTAATGAAGTAAACTCAGTTGGTTTGGGCGCCCCTCGTTGGTAACTTTACGACATTGCCCTTACAATGTCTCATTTGTTTCGCATTCTCCTCGGCTCCTCGGTTCTCCCCCTAGAATTCCATCTCCTCCACTCCCAATCTCTTTCCTGTTCCTTCGATATCTCCCTGCCCCCATGATCCTTCCATTGCTTTTGGTAATATCTCCCCATTCTTAGAGTAGGTCTTTCCTGTGTCTCTTACCCAACAAACACTATGCTATCCTCCTGCTTTCTTTATCTTTCCTGTCGCAGGAGCAGAAGTGCCCGCCACAGGGTACCCATCAGAAATTACAACCACTTCACCAGTCTCTAAGCCAACGCCGTACATGATCATAGCATGTTGCTACCAACAGAGTACTATCCTGTGCTGGGGAATAGGAAGAGCCACTGGAATAATGTGATTGTGTGGCCGTGGCGTTGTTCGCATAGTTATGGATCAGGCAGCATTTGCCACATAATCCATCATCTGCTTTGGGGGGGGGGGTTTGTTTGTAGCTCAAATAGTTCAAAAGTTCATAAGATCACAGCAACATGTCTTCCTGCACAGTGAAAGGCCATTTGCAAAGTTTGACTGATCACATTTCTGTTGCTTGTTGCTATGTTTGTTTGTTAAAATGGTACTAAGGAGGGGTAACTTTTGCCAAGACAGTGTTAACAAGTGTGAAAAGGACAAAATAATCAAGAAAAACTATCAGAAAATGGGCCACATTATGCTGCATAATTTCCCTTTACTTGCCTGCATAATTTAGGCACTCCCTGCTGCATAATTTGGCCCTCTCCAGCTGCATAATCCCAGTGGCTCTGGGAGAAACCTCAAAAATTTCAGAAAAAGAAAACCTACAACCATATTATCTCCAGACTAGCACCTAGGATCTGGAATGTCCTGCCCCCAGAAATCAGAATAAATCCTTCAAGCTCTTCCTTCAAAAATGGAGTCAAACTGCTTTTAATGAACAAAACTTTACCCTGAGCTCAACGCTTAATTTAGCTGGGTACTGATCAGACGCTGTTCACCAACAAGGATCTGCACTTTAATCTTAGGGGCAAATTAGGATATCGGTCGGATCGCCACCGCCATTCGGGCGGTGGCGATCCGCCTGATATACTGGTCCGCCCACCACCCATTTACCCCCGCCATGGCGGGGGGACCGCGGCGGACGGAAAGACCGTCCACCGCTTTACCACCCAGGTCGCCTTGCGACCGGGGCGGAAAAGGTTTAATATGGTGGCTGTGTCTATCAGACACCGCCAGCCATATTACAATGGGCTAAAACAGATGCCTTTCCGTGGCGGCAATGCTGCCACGGAAAGGCAGGCGGTCTTCACTTCGGGGGCCCCCTGTGGGCCCCCATGGTGAAGGTGAGCTGGGGGGTTCACATGGGGGGTACCTGTGGTACCCCCCTGCATTTGCATACACAATGCGGCAGGCACCATGCGGTGCCTGACGCTTTGTGTATGCAAATGCATGCATGCATTTTTAGCATTGTGGCGGGCGGTGCTGAGAGCACCGCCCGCCACAATGTCAAAAAGTCACGATGCGCCTGCTACTGTGGCGGGCGCATCCTAATACCCCCCACGGGACCCCCGCCCTTATGGCGGGCGGTCCCAAGTACCATGAGGATGGCGGGCGGGCAAAGTCTGCCCACCATCCTAATGAGGACCTAAGTGTGGATGGCTAACGCACTCTTGGGTATCTTTCGGATCTACAACAAGTATTAACAACATTTATGTTTCCTGTTAGCGACTCACATTTGTTTCTAGTTTATCCCGCTTTCTTGTTAATGTAACATTTGTAAAGAGCACTGATACCCTTACAGGGTCTAGTTCGGGCTATATAAAACTTTATAAATAAATAGGAAACCACCAAAAGTAGGGCCTTTTAGCAAGGATGACTTCCACCCCTGTGACCATTTCATGACACTACTAAGGGTTGGATGCAGCTGAATTATAGACCTTTTTACCTAAGCCCCATTGGGAATGTCGCTTACAGGTTCTTGCTGATTAATTCCTGTAACATGCTACTGCATTCCCCCTGAACATGTTAAAGGTTTCTGTGAAAGGCACTTGCATGGGCTGGGTACCTGAGAGGTGCTGTGCTTGTTTCGGGGACACCCCTGCGTGTACGTAGCTCTTAAAGTTGTAGTATGCTACATAAGGATAGTGGTGGACAGAGCTGGATGTCTCCCCTTTCCTTCCATGTCTCCTTAAGTGGCCCCCTAGATCAGGATTATGATAATCTATGTATACATTGCAGTGCTTTCTACTACCATATGCAGCTGGTGAGTCCTGGCCCAAATTGCTGGAGCAAATAGTACAGTTTGCTTAAGTTGGAAAGTGGGCTAACAAGCGCTGCACACGCGTTATTCCACATTTCTGCAATAATCGGACGCAAAGTGTGTACCTGGCAATTTGCAAGCCCCATGCAGTTGCAAAATTTGTGTGAGTGCAGTTGTGCTCAGTGAGAATTAGAGATCCGTATGCTTCCACCTGTATCATCCAGTGACGTAGCATGGATCCAAAGGGGAGGTTGCCCGGGCGCAAAATTCTTAGGGGGCGCCGATGTTGTCATCACATCTTGTCTGCACCAGATGATTGCAAGAGGCATGTCTGTCAATCCTGCATCACCACCTCTTGTTCTGTGCCTGAAGTTTGGGAATGGCCAGCCATATCTTGTGCCTGCGGCTGACTGCGCCCATCACTTCTTTTCAAGCGACTGTTGTGTGTGTGTAACTCACTGCCACCAGCCAGTGCTGCCCTCCTCCATCTACTTATGGCCAGCTCAACAAGTGGGTGCATTCAGCCATCTTCATCACTGCCTGTCCTTACACGTGGACCGGCCTGAGACTACCACCACCCAAGTCCTAATATCATGTGACATATCCTTTAAAAGGACAACTAGGACTGTCAGGTAATGAACTGTGCAAACTAGATCCCTTGTGACCCTGCTCTGTGTCTGGCTACCTTATCAGGACTAGCCCCTGTGTGTAAGCCTTGATTTGTGTGTAAAGTCTAGTGTTTAGTATATGTTATGTTAATTTCGATTTATATAGCGCCAAATCACCGACAGGTCTCTTAGCGCTTGCTTTGGGAACCCGTCCTGGCTTTTCCTGCGAGATAGCCCCTACTGGGCATTCCCAAGGTGAAGACCAGGCATCCCATCGCGGTGGGGCCGTAGTGGAGATTAAGCAAGCTATTACCCAGAGTTGCAGAGTGTGAACCCATGATTCGAGTAGGCACTGAGGCGAGAATTATCAAGTCCGGGGACATTTTGAGCTCAAGACCCTGCCGCGTCGGGAATTGAACCCTGGTCCCGGGTCTGACCTCTGCATCAGGGTCTGCCTCCTCTAACCAGTGAGCCACACTTCTCCACTATAGTTAGACATTAGGCAGGATACACTGTCAAGTGTAGTTGTTGGTCCCATATTACTTATTAAATTACTAAGGCATATTTGCTTGATAGAAATCAAAGTATTATATTTGTTTCTCAAACAATAAAACTTCTTGGACAACCTATTTGTTGTGCATTAAAATATATGCTGTCTGAATTAGATGTCCTACCCACCAACATCTTCAAAGAGTAAACCTCTCTACTTCAGCTCCCCTATTCCCTAAAAGTCAAAGTCTAAATAGGATGTGTTCAGCACCTCGTGAGCTCTCAGTCATATCCGTTTTTTTCATTTCCAGGGACAGGGGCAACACTTGCTACAAGCAATGCTTATTGACACTGAGTTGTGCAAGCTGCAGAGAATTGGCCTGACTCAGCCCAGGTCTGCTTATCTGGCTTACCTTTAACCACCTCCTCATATTCTTCCCTTCAGCAACCCCTCCTCCATTTACAGCTATTTATTGTACATTTCTTCCATCATCTGTCTTTCCTCTATTCTCACTCTCACCAGAGCCATTTCTGGCCCCTTCTGATGACAATTGCCATTTTGTCCTACCTGTCTCTGAGATCTTTCCCTCCCTTTTCTTCGTTATTCTGCCCCCAATCTTTCTCGTCTATTTCCCCCTCTCCCTGCTACTGTCCACTTATCTGCCCATTTTCTTTACCTCCTACTGCCTGTCACCACATCAGTCTTTGTACCTACAGTACATCTCACAGACCTTCTCTCTTTTTATAGACATTCCTGTCTCTCCCTTTAGAACTTTTTTGTTTGTGATGCACTATTCCACACACATTCTTTTGATTATAGAAAAGAGTAACAAAATCAACTGAAACTATTATGTCTTCATTTCACTGTTTAAATATACTCACTCAGTCCTTCATATTGCTCTAACATCTTCACCACATTGTTCACTGATTCACTTTTATGTCAATCGCTTCCATTACACTACTCTTTGTGGTTTATTTGTTCCTCTGAGAAACGTGTTTCAGTCAGTGGTGGGGCGTACACAGCTGACCTTCCTCAGGGCACACCTCTTTCTTTGTACAACACATGCTTGTTCTACACCTTCACAGCACTCTCCTGATTGGAGATTTCGAACAAAGACGATTAGGCTTAGAACAATATCCTTCTTAATCAACAGGCTTCTGATCATAATTAATCTTGAGCGCAAAACAGGGGACTTATTTGTTGTGAATCCTTAGCTATTTAGGCTCGGGAGGAAAAGACTCTGATCCCTGTGCTAATTGGAGTTTGTACATATATGGAATCTAGGGAGATGCGTCACGTTCTAAAGCCCTGCATGACATTATACCTGTGTCAGGTATAGTGTATGCAGGGTAGGCGTTCCCATGGAGGAAAGCCTCTTAAATGTGACGCCGTGAAGTCTACAAGATTTCACTGCGTGATTTTTAGGACACCACTGCGTCAAAACCTTACGCCTGCTTGAGTGACGCAGTGTATTTGGAATAGGCTGCAACATGCACTGCTGGAGTTGTGTCGTGCTCGCGACACGACTCCAGCAATGCGCCATGGTGCGCCGTATTGTAAATAGGGCGCATCCATGGTGACGCAAGGATTTTGCATGCTGGCGCAGGGAAAGTGATGCATCTATACAGATGCGTCACTTTCTTGTAATTCTGCCCCCATGTGTTCAATGGGCTGTTTCAGGGCACTCTGTACGGGGGGGGGTCAAGGGGGGCTGTGCAGTACAAAGGTCGACTCCTGCACCCTTAGCTTCACTAACCTGGGATCTTAGGACAGTCCTTGTGGGGGACAAAGGTTTGGGGGAGGTGGGATAGCAAAGGTAATTGGGGGTGCTGCAGCTTAATGGCTGCTTGCCACCCCCCCTCCTCCCCCCCACCCTTGGCATTTCGGTCTGGGGCGGGTGGGGTGAGCCCTGGGCTGTACTAAAGCTCTGTGCTGCAGAACTGAAACTAGTGTGGCCTCGTTATCTGAAATGCTCCCCCAGTTTTCTGCACAGTCTCTGCCCATTAGCTGCTCATGCACTTTTAATAAGGTTATCATATTTTTATCAGCCAAATCTGGGACATCCCCTGTCTCAGTGTGACTGAGCAGGCAGGTGCAGCAGTGTGAGAGCCTGTCCATGCTAAGGGGACTTTGGTGGGTTTCCCCTTCAAGTTTAATTTTATACAAGGCCGAATATCGCACCTAAAAGTCCATTTGCCACCTAATTGGCACTTCAAGTTAAAAGTATGCACTTTAGACAGTGCAATTGCATAATAGCAGCAGGTGCATAGCTGTGCCCTGCTCAAAAGCACTCTTTCATGGTGTGGCCCTTTGCCTGGTCAGTTCCACTTCATCACACACACATACTGCATTATTTTGCCAGCCTCTTTTTGCTTGACTTGCTAAACAGACATGACAGTGTTGGAAAGGAGAATGTAAAGCAGTTGAAAGGCTACTTGGTATCCCTGCTTAGAATCTCAGCTTCCCTACTTGATAATTTTGCACCGGGTTTGCATCACAAAAGTGACATAAAAGTGGCGCAAAGTGTTTATTTGTCATTAACCTTTAAGTGCAAAACATGTTTTGCGCTGAAAAGTTGCCTGAAGGTAATGCAAACTGGTTTGCTGTACGTTACGTCAAGGGGGCATTCTATGGTTGACACGTAGTCGTTTCCATGCAAGCACCCGCGGTTTGTGACGCATAACCCTGTCAACTAACAATAGTTGACAGAGTTTTAACCTAAAAATTAATGCCTCTTTGAGGCAGGTGTAAAAAGGAGAAATGCTTTTATTTCTCCTTTCTTTTCCGACTCTGCATGATTGCTGCTCTATACAGCACACATCCAAAGTGGGAAAAGTGTTCAAGTTTGCCTATACATTTTCCAGTACAAAGCCTATGCTAGCCATGACTCAGACACCTGTGCACTCCAGTGCAACGGTGTGTGCATGGCTCTAGGCAGCCTGATTGTACACCTTCGCTAGTGATACAACAGAACTGGGCAGGCAGATATCGCGCTTCCCTGCTCGCTCCCTCTCATGCAACGCAACGTCGCAACTTTGGTTGCTGCACTGCATTTCATGACATCTTTGTAAACCTGTGCCATGGTATGCACAAAGGGGCTGCGCCCGTTGTCCTGCCTCCTGCAATGTAGAATTCCCTTTTTAGAATATTTTAAAGAGGCTGGTAGTTACCGTGCTAAAGTGGGTACGGCCATTGCCTACCTTGCTAAAGGGGGTAAGACCACTGGCCATGCTTACAGTGCTAACAGGGTATGATGAATGCCCATGCCTGCCTTGCTAAAGGGGGTACGACCAATGCCCATGCTTACCGTGGTAAAGGGGGTACGACCAATGCCCATGCCTACCGTGCTAAAGGGGGTATGGCCAATGCCTACCGTGCTAAAGGGGGTATGACCACCGCCCATGCTTACTGTGCTAACGGGGTACGACCAATGCAAATGCTTACCATGGTAAAGGGGGTACGACCAATGTCCATACCTACCGTGCTAAAGGGGGTACGACCAATGCCAATGCCTACCGTGCTAAAGGGGGTACGGCCAATGCCCATGCTTACCGTGGTAAAGGGGGTAAACCAATTCCCACACCTACCGTGCTAAAGGGGATACGACCAATGCCCATGCCTACCATGCTAAAGGGGGTACGGCCAATGTCCACTGTGCTAAAGTGCTTACAGTCGATAACCATCGTGCTAAAGGGGATATGACCACTGCCCATGCTTACTGTGCTAACGGGGTACGACCAAGTCCCATGTTTACCGTGATAAAGTGGGTATGACCAATGCCTATGCCTACCGTGCTAAAGGGGGTACCGCCAATGCCTATGCTTACCATGGTAAAGGGGGTATGACCACTGCCCACACCTACCGTGCTAAAGGGGATACGACCAATGCCCATGCCTACCGTGCTAAAGGGGGTACCGCCAATGCCTATGATTACTGTGGTAAAGGGGGTATGACCACTGCCCACACCTACCGTGCTAAAGGGGACACAACCAATGCCCATGCCTACCATGCTAAAGGGGGTACGGCCAATGTCCACTGTGCTAAAGTGCTAACAGCCGATAACTATCGTGCTAAAGGGGGTACAGCCAAAGCCTACCGTGCTAAAGGGGTTATGGCCAATGCCCACCGTGCTAAAGGAGGTACGGCCAATGCCTACTGTGCTAAAGGGGGTACAGCCAACGCCCATGTTAAGCCTGCTGTCTCTCAGGATCTTCAGGGCTCCATATTGTTAAGACCTCCAAATAAATCAATGTTTTTTTCGTGGGACTTATCCTTAGTAATGAGGGTGTTGACCTTCAAAGCACTAGAAGAGACCTTGCTGGGTTTCTTAACACATTAGGATAACTTTTAGCAATATTTCTAGCAGGCATTTGATGGATCTGGGACCTTATATCAGTTGAGTCTGTCGCCCGACACCTTGGTCAGGTTCATCTATTTGTTTACCCAATATATAATCTCATTTTCGTCTGTGACAGGAGGTAGAGCTTCCAGGTGGGAGTTCTAGGGGGATATCAGTGTTTGAATGTTATGAATGTTTGGCATACATCTCTAGAAAACCAGAGTTCCAAACCTGTGGGCCATCCTTTGTGAATATTGCCCACAGAGAAAGGCACAGAAGCCAGCCATGTCAGTATTGGGTGGGTGGTACAGGGTATTCATTCAGAGGGCATGTGAATTGTCATAGTAGT
The DNA here is from genome assembly GCF_964263255.1 of Lissotriton vulgaris. Classification (NCBI taxonomy): domain Eukaryota; kingdom Metazoa; phylum Chordata; class Amphibia; order Caudata; family Salamandridae; genus Lissotriton; species Lissotriton vulgaris. Next base: position 94,726,220 of record NC_141698.1, read on the forward strand.
GCTGCCCTGTCTGATTTAGGCTTGGTCCACAGGATATGCATCTTCCTGGGGTTGCAGACTTGTGGGCAGAACAGTGAGGACCCTGTTGGCAATCATTTGGGGGGCAGCCACATGGGTATCTCCCAATACCCTTGTGACTAAGTAGGAAAAACCTACTCTACTCACCACGCATCTGCCCCACCACCCCATCACATAGGGCCTCGGCTTAAAACCCGGAGGACCTCCGGCAAAGAGCTCCCCTGTGGGGCCCGTGGGCATTGCAGCACTGGCCCAACGAGGAGCTGCCCTATGATGAAGCATGACATCCTTCGGGGCGTGTGAGGGTCTTTGATCCTTATTGGAGCACTGCCCCCTTCCTAGTCCTTCTCTCACCTGGCCTTCCGCCTCCCATTTGATCTCATGTTCCCCTTCCTTGGGAACTGCACACACTTTTGTCTGACTAAGTAGGAAAAACAACAGCAGTAGAATGAGCCGCTGTTCATTGAATTCTGTATTTGATTAGGTGATTGCATGCACAGCTTTTTTAATAATAAAAGACTGATTTTGCATCATGATGACTTGGTGTCTTTGCTGCCTATGATGTTACCACCTACATCAAATAGCTTTGATTAATTCTCCAAATTAAGGAAGGTAACACTGAATGAAAGAGGTGGGAGGGTGGGGGCAATGACTGTATCTTCCAATAATTCCCATTACACTGATTTTTATCTTCCTCTCTGCATTGTTCAATTTGGGGGAATTTATTCCTAAGGGAAGAGAGCATCACAGAGCCATATCTACTAAGATACGGCGCTGCTGCTCTCTTCTCCCTGGCGCGCAAACAGGCTGCCTAGCGCCGGGCAAACACATTTGCACTACTGAGATGTCTAGCATAGGCTTTGTACTTGAAGGATAACCTTCCAGTAATAATACTAAGCTTAGACTAACTTTCAAACGTTTCACACATTGACTGTGTGCTGAACAATGGAGCACGCATTAAATGTATGAGTTAGGAGTAATGAAAAAATCTCCCCTTATTAACACCTGTCCAACCGAGGTGTTATTTTTTGTCAATCTTAGTAGATTTGAGTAAATAGAGCTTTGCCTCAGAACCCATGGGTGGTAGCTAAAGGTCACCCATCTACCATCAGTGGAACATCTCATCGAAAGCAACTAATGGAACGCACTATGTGCAATCATTCCAGGGCAACTTTCCAGCATAAAAATGTTTTGCCCTGGAGAGTAAATACTTTCTCAACACTTTCTCAAGACTTTGTGCAAGTTTATGTCACTTTGCACTGGTGCAAAATCTTGATAATTCTGCCCCTGAGTCTCTAAGATAGTTTACTAGTCCCCAGACCTTCCTTGCTTGATACTCAAGCTCTCAGTCGGGGCTGGTATGACTCGCGAGTGGGGTGGGGGGGCCCCCTGGAAGGAGGTCTCAGGGGGGTTAATAAAAAAAAATCCGGTTAACTTACCTTTGCTGGCCCATCACACGTCGTCAGTCTGCATCGTCCTCTCTACATCAGGAAGCAGCTTCAGGCAGCCTCCCTCCCCTCCCCTAAGCCAATCAGAACGCTGCAATGGCAGCGTTGTGATTGGCTGGGACGCCGACCCCACAGGCGTCCATGGGGAGGCCAATTTCCTAGCCTACATAAAGAAAATGCAGAGTGAGTGTGACTAGTTTGTTCGGGCCGACCAAACCGTCAGCGTCCACAACAGTGGGCAAGCCACTCCTTCCCTACACTTGAGCAGGACCGCCAACTCGCCCGCCGACAACCAAACCCTGCCTTCTGCTTTTTTGCAGTGCGAGAAGCAGAAACATAAAATCGTATTCATAAAACCATTTTATGTTTCTGCTTCTCACACTGCGAGAAAGCAATAGGGCGGTGCTCCTCCACCCATATGGCGGAGTCAACCCTGCGAGCTCTGTATGCCCCAATCACCGAAACTGAGGCGTATTTACCATGAATGAAGCAGGTACAGTAGCACCGGGGCATAGGAGATGAGGTGCCCACGAAACACCAATGAAGTCTGTACTTTACTACCTAATTAGAGGTTGGGGGACGCATTTCCTTGGGACATTAAGGCCCATTGCTGGCACCCATGCAACTCTATTGCACTCCGTATGGCAGGCGGACAGGATTTCTGCATGAGGAAGAGACATCTCGCTGTTAACGGAAATGACGTAAGTAAAAATCGGACCATTACTATGCACATGACTAAGAGCACTTTCTCATTACGTGCCAAATATGTACTTTGCTAGGACAAGTGACTAACAGCTAGATTCATCATAGTCCCCGTTTTGCGAGTCCTTAATAGCGATTATTAAGGAATCGCTATTACAGACTTGCAAAACGGGATTCATGTAGGAATCGCAAAATAAATTGCGATTCCTACACATTCCTTATATGCGATTAGAAAATTGCTAATCGCAAATAAGGAATAACTCACCATTCATTCCTATGGGCCTAAAAGCCCATAGGAATGAATGGGGAGTTATTCCTTATTTGCGATTAGCAATTTGCTAATCGCAAATAAGGATGGGATTTCAAGGGTGCCAGGGTGTCCAAAGGACACCCTGTAGCACCACTGAAATGAAATCTACATTGGTGTTGCGCACACACATGTTCAAAGGACATGTGTGCGTGTAACATGCAACTTAGAAAAATGCACTTAAATGCATTTTTCTAAGTTTTCGCTATTTACCACGAGGTTTGACCTCGCGGTAAATAGCGGCCCAAAATTGCGATTTCGCAATTTTGAAACGGTTCATTATTTGCATTTAAGGAATCTCAAATAGAGATTCCTTAAATGCAATTCCTCGCAAATGTGCGAATTCTTTATTAGCGAATTTTGCATTTGGGATGATGAATCCCAAGTGCAAAAATCGCGCTCGCAAAGGGCCAGATTCTCAGAATCTGGCCCTTTGCCAGCGCAATTAAGCTTGATGAATCTGGCCGTTAGACTCTAGTCCTGTAAATTATGAAACATTTTTCAAAGTTTCCAGACTTGCAGAAATAAGGATATACGAGTCATTATCACAGCTGCCGAAAAGTCCCTTGGTGTGCGGACCGATGCCGAGATTAATTCTCATTATTAGCTAGGTAATTTTTTAACAGTAACTGTACATTTAATTTTAATCTTAAAAAAGGTTGCGCTCTCTCATTACCATACTTTCTGCTCACAGCATAGTTACTTATGCTTTGATTTTTTTTTGTTGTTTTTTTTAAATTCTTTGCATGTATGTCTTTGATTCTGTTTTGGAAACTCCCAATAAAAAATTGTGAAATCAAAAAAAAAAAGGTTGCGCTCTCAAAATAGTAGAATGTGTTCCCTAGAGCGAGCGTCATTCGGCGAAGGGTATTAGGGCAGTTTTAGTGACGCGAATATGTACATTTGGTAATTTTCACTAGTACTGTGAAAGGAATCGATTTCGGACAGTTTAATGATGGTTTTAAGATTTCAAAATACTGAAGTGCGGAATAGTCTTAATGAATTATCTATAGTCTGGATTTTTTGGCAGCTCCTACGAAGCCCAGGATACCCTGCGGGTGAGGTGTGCGCTATACACGACATAACATTTTCACTACTTTTTTAAGCCCACCTATGTTTCATTTTCTTTTAGTGTCACCCTTTTGTACTGCCTGAACGACATTTTTTTTTTTAAAGTATACTTTAAAAATATGTGTGTGAACATTTTATGCTGCTTTCGATCCAAACAATTAGAGAGCACCTTTTCTCTTTTTTGTAGCAACTGTTCTCTCTTTTTTGTAGTCAACAGTCATCAGTCTGTAATAGGCAAGTACCAAGAATGTCTAGGTTTGAATCCACCTCACGTCTCTTTCTTCCACAACCATACACTTCTTGTTTCTTTACCCCAGGCTTGCATGTTCTTTTCTACCTGTGCCTTCTCCCTTTTGCGATGTGTTCCTATCTTTCTCTTCCTTCCTCTTCCTTTTCTTTCATTCTCGCTCTTCTTCTGGACCAGCTTCAAAAAATGAGTGCGGGTGCCCACCACCTGTAACCACCGGCTCAAATTAAACACAGGTCATCAAGCAGGTCCTGTCACTTTTTTCCTACTAAAGAGTTCAACACACCCACTTAGTGTTAAATTCTGGTCTGCATGGGGCTCCTATGCTAGTGGGCGCCTGGCAACTGCCCATCGTGCCCATACGTTAAGGCGGCACTGATTGTACTTCTTGTTCAGCGTCGAGCAGGGATCCTTTGATACACGAATCTGAACAGTGGGTGCCCTGGAAGTGAGGGACACAGAAGGTAAAATCGTAAAACAGTCACTGGGAGGCACTGAGAGATCTGGACACTGGTGTACATGGGCAGGACTTTGGCAGAAGTTGTCCTCTGCAAATACATGTCATCAAACCCTATCAGGAGTGTTTTACGGTTCACAGTACATTTACAATAATCTTTTTTTAACTTTATTTTAACTTTAAATAACTTTTTTCGGATTTTAGCAAGAAATCCATAAAGGCACAAAAGGCCAATGCATATGTTTAAAACTCTCCCATAGTGAGCCTAAAATGTTACAAATACGCATGATCAATATAAAAGTACAGATAATTTCACATTTACTACAAGCTCTGGCACATAGCCAGCACATTATTTTGGGAGTAAATTAATTTCTAAAATGACATCCAACTGCATTACTACAATTAGAAAAATGTACCCATAAAATGTGAGCATAGTTGATGATAGATCATTCAGTATGGATTTTTTGGATAATAACATTGTCGTTAAAAAAAATACAGAAACAATAGTAAAAACAATCCAGCCACTAAAAAGTTTGCATAAAAGTATTAATAAAAAGGGCTCTAGTCTGCTTTTTCAGGGAATATCCCATTGCCTTGGCCTGAGGGGGAGATGGCATGGTTTACTTGTGGACAGCCCTTGCCTCAGATCTGTAGAAAATAAAAATGATCACATGATGCAGAAGTTTTGCCACCCAAGCTTCAAATACAACTTTTCCCCAAACATGAGATGTAATCCCACCCTCTTCAGCTGAGAAGGTCCCTTTTATTCAGTCAGCAAGCTCACACTTGTGCTGTCATTCACAAAAGACTCAGTCTACACAGAAGGGGACCTTTTCCATGTCACTAAGAAGTGACATTGATGTCCTTCTCTCTGGCAAGGGATATCTTTGGTGGCATCCACTAAAAGGGGTGGGCAGGAATATAGCACTGGCCCAGCCATGCACATACATGAGACCTGGTCTTCAGTAACAGACTCACTACTGCCTGGGTTCAGTGTCGTGCTTATGCAGAGAGCCAGACCTGTAAGAGGTTAGTTGAGGCAGTTCCAGTTCTGGATTCATCGAGGTTCCATCTACCTCAGCTTGCTACGTTTGAGCGACAAATCAGCAATGCTGACCTGGATATACATGGAGAAAAAATTACAAGTAAAGGAGCCCCTATAACAATGAAATACCCCCACTTTCAATCACACCCGGTGTAGAGGGAGCCCAGCACTCGTTCTGTTGCTTCCAAGAGGAAATTCTGTAGGCAATGTTACCAAATGGGGCTCTTTACAGCTTAATTCCCAATGAATTTGGTCATCCATCCATCCATCCATTCATCCATCTATCCCTCCACTCATACATCCCTCCATTTATCCTTTCACTCAGCCATCCATTCTTTCACTAACACATCCATCTATCCATCTATTCATCCATCCATTATTTCACCTTTCACTTATCCATCCATCCATCCATCTTTCCATCCAGACATCTATCTACCCTGCCCTTAACTCTTCCATTCATTGTTTTACTCATCCATCCTTTCGCTCATTCATCCATATTTTCACTCCATCCATTCCTCCACTCATCCATCCTTTTACACTTCCACTCATCCATTCAGCCTTTCACTCATTCTTCCATCCATCCATCCTTTCTCACATCATCCATCAATACATCCTTTGTCTCCTCCATCCCTTCACCCGTTCACCTATCCATCTATCCATCCATTTATTCCCCCACCACAGAGCTTTATCATTCTATTCTCTTGTGGTGACATTTATGAGCTTCTGTTTGGGGACCAGTATCTCCGACAAAAGTCAAACAACTTTTAAAAGTTTGATTTCACACACTCTCCGGTGGCAGCAAAACTGCTAAAAGTTGGGGGTGATGGGGGCTTGTGATGTCCTTCATTGCAAGCCTATCAGCGCATTACTTGTGGAGACCAATCCAGTACTGGCAAGTTCTTTGGGTATTTGACTTCAAACGAATGGATTAGGATATTAGAACATTGGAATGTTGGGAGCTCCATTGCAGACAATGGAGTGCTCCCGGCTTCTACGGGCCGGTAAAGGCCCGCAGAGCAACATTCCAATGTTCTACAAAGGCTTCTCGAAGTTCGAGGGGATTTATATCCCCTCGAGCTTCGATAACCCTTTGTTTAATTTGTTAGAACATTCTGCCCTCTAGTGGCAGAATGTTCTAATAGCATTATAGCCCTTCATAGCAGGGCTATACGGCTATTAAAGTCCCGCTGTTTTGTTAAAGTCCCTCGCCTTCGGCTCGGGCCTTTAACGATTCAGCGGGCCTTTAATAGCCGGTATGGCCAGCTACGTCGAGCTATAAGGCTATATTCAGTGAATTTAGGGGCCAAGATGACAATCTAGAGGTACCTGAACATAAAGATATAAGATCCGTTGGTGGCACAAGTAGGCTAAAAACTAACTCAGGCTACAAAAGTTTGTTCATATTGTTTGCAAGGGGGTAGACATGAGGCACACCCTTAGAAAGAGATTCTGAGGACAGATGAAGGGAGCGGCAGAGTGTGGAAATGCATTATTTACCAGAGCAAAATATTGTGGAAACTCCAAACTGAAAGAGGTATTGGGAGGAGATGTAAAAGTAACAATGGACAGAGCAGAGTGGGAATAATATTATTAGAGGATGGGAAATTACTGGCCTAATTCAAAGTTTGGTGAAGAGTGACAACTACAACGGAGTACCCTCTCTGCCAAACCCTCGGTCAGTCCGCGTGATTTACAGGCAGGCAGACCTTAAGTATGCCGACAACGAACCCTACTCCGGCTATGTTGCTCCATACTCTCCGATGGCCCAACTCAGTACCATCGGAGGTGGACATATAACAGTCTGCCCTATTTAGAGTGGACAGTGCTATGTAGTTTTTTGCTACCTCTTACCTCCAGGTTTTACATAAAAAATAATGACTCCACCCACGTCATGTGTAAAAACTCAGCGAGGATCATTAGTTTTTGCATTTTTAAAAACAAAATCCGGCTTTGGTATTTTGTTTTTAGAACTGGCGAGGATATGGACAGATACGCACATGTGTTCAGTTATTTTACAAAGAGAAAAGGGTGCATTTTCTTACACATGCATGTTTTCTCATTGGTCTAAGAGCGGAAAATCTATAAAATGGGGGGCTTATAACAAGCCCCTCGCGCCACCGGTATGTCACTTTTTCCCATATTAAAAGCCACTGGGTGGCGGAAACAGTCACATATATTGCCTTCTACGAAAAAGAGAAAGGGACAAGACATAAGTGATGGACACAATTAATAGGAGCTAGAGTGCTTTTTTTGGACACTCTATGGATGAAAGATGCTCAACTCTTTTAAGATGATTGATAAGCAGCCCAAAATATGAGACACCACACAAAGCATGAGACATGGGTAAAGCATACCGAGCAGCAAAGAGCAAGAAGTTTGAGAAACTGTGGTCCGTTTCTAAGAATGAAGAACCACAAAAGACACAATTTGTCAGGATGTCATGGATGTGGCAAGCTCTTTGTTAATCATAAAAGTGGAAGAGAAAGAGGCAAATGCAATGGGGTAAAAGTTCGTACAAGGACCCAAAATGGTAATTTGTTGTTCAAGTCTAGAGCGAATGGCTTCCTAGGAGGAGTATAATTGAAAGCCTTACCAATGATCATGGAGTATAACATTCAATAAAAATTTGTGTTTGAAATGTGACATGAAGAGTGAGAGGGCAGTGTACATGGGTAGATTGACAAGTGCACTATTGATCATCTATAGACATTCTCAGGTATTTTTACCTTCATTGTTTTAAAAAAAAATTGTTAAATAAAAATAAAGGCCTATAACAAACATTAATTGCTCTGAGCCATAAAATCGAAATGTCACCTTCATGTACCGAGGAATTTCAAAGTACTTTCTTTTCTCTTTCCTCAAGTCCTCTTATGTCCTGTCTACAAGCAATCACTCCCCACAGCAGAAGCCAATCAGAAACACAGAAAAGAAAGTTGAATGAAAGATGAGGAAGGAGCACATAAAGTGTCAAACAAATCACAATTAAATACAAATTAAAATGTAGACTAATTTGTTATGCATCACGAATAGCATGCATTAAACACAGCTTTACAATTCAAATCCATACATTGCATTTCATTGAAATTTCCTGCAGTAATATCTCAGGTGTCTATACAGGAAATCTAAACCTCCCTAAATTTAACGGAGCCTCTGTGCTTGACTATAAACTCACACATTGGGGGTCATTAGGATGGGGGGTCGGAAAATCACTCCGACCACCATGGTAGCGGGAAAACACCTCCTGCTAGGACTGTAGCATATCTGCCGGTCCCATTAGTATGCTCCGCAGTCGAAATCCAAACGCGGCGGTCGGATCGCAGCACTTAACATTGCGGCGGTTGCTGCTGCCAGCAGCACTGCTGGGATGTCCAAAAAAGCATGTCCTGCATATTCCTACACTGCGTGGCAGGCACTGCACAGTGCCTGCCACCTGGTACAGGGACATGTAGTGGGGTATCATGAGTGCACCCACAACCCCCAAACTCATTGGGGGCCCGCAATGGGCCCTCAGAGACATTCTTTGCATGCCTTTCCATGGTGGTTCCACCGCTGCAGAAAGGCTGGCTACTGCCGGCATCATAATCATGCCAGCGGAGCCTGGCCCTGCACCGGCCCCATTTTAGCGGTCCAGCTCCGCCCACCAGGCAAGCATGCGGACAGCTACCGGCAGAAAAGTGGCAGGCGGAAAATCGCACCGCCGTGGTCGTCACCTCCATGCTAATGGGGCCAGCGCGTTTCTGGGTTGCGATCACAGGCGACCGCCATCCTAATAGAACCCAAAGTGTTATTGACCTCACATCTTCTGCAATAGACAAGATGAAGCCAGACCACTCTCATATGGATCACTAGGAGGAGAAGTGGACAGCTTGAGTTGAAAAAAAGCATGAAAACAAAAGTTCTTCTGACATTCCAGCAAGTCTCTCTGAAATGAATGTCGAAAATCTGGATTGTCTGGGATCGACAAAGAACAAAAATTATCCAACCCACACCCTCAAAAACATAAGTAAACACTGTACGGCGCATATACTCTGACCAACCTGCCATCAGTACCCTAAGATTGGTCCCTAGGGCAGGCAATGGTAAGCAGTCACCAGTTGCATATGCTCAAGACTGGCAAGAGATGTTCTCCCAGGGTGGCAAAAACCATTGCACTAGCCCTACTCATGCCTTCAAATAAAAGTAATACATGTTGATGAAAGAATTGGGCGGCAGATGTACTCAACGCTGTTTGCAAAGTACTGGTGTAATTTGCTAGCAGCAGTTTTTTGGGGACCAGTGTGCTTTTTTGTGAATTGACCTATGTACTAGTAAGGTCTTTCACAAAAAAAAGATTAGTATGGGTCGCAATTCTACTTACATTTTAATTACGTAGGTCTCAAACTGCGACCCACTATGATTCACTGCCATCACTGGGATGGTGGCCTGCAGTCTTTTTTTCTGCAGCCTCTTTGCTTTAAAGGAAACAGGACTGCCTTTAAAAAAGTGACTTTTTTTGTTTGTTTGTTTAAGAGGAGGCAATGGTTCCATGCAAAAAGAAAATTCACACAGGTGATTGGGTCCATAGCGGACCCTTTGAGGATATCACTGTTTTGCGAGCAGTTATTGATCGCAAAACATTCTTACGTAGCATAATGATTTGGGATTTGGTAGGGACCCCTTCCAAGTACTGAATTTGTATCCATTTCTAAACACATTTTGGGGTTCAGAAACACTTTTCTGAATTTAGAAAGGTGTTAGTATGTGGGAAAAGGGGATTTAGCACTGGCAAACTGTTGATTTACTGATTCAGAGGGTTTGCGGAGGCTAACACCCAATGTGTATCTTGCCCTGGATTCCTAAAGTAGAGTTGATTCTTGTATTTCTGGTTGTTTTGCAACCTCTAGTTCCCTTTCCCAGAATCTGCCTGGGCGTCTGGCAAATTGAAATCTAATGTTTTGAAGTAATAGAGTTCTTCTTACTTTTATGGACAATGATTCCTCTTAGTCATATTGTTGACCGCCCAGTGATGCTTTCACTTCTGAAACAAAGTTTATACCAAGCCATGGAGGCCAACGTCACACAATCTATTTTTTTATACTCCCCAGCACTCATAAGCATAACATCATAAATAAATCCTGACATCGCAGAGCAAAGATCCCACAAAGGAATAACAGCAATTAATCTGGTCCAAGCCTGGTATGTTTTTTTTATTTAAGTAATTTACCTCCTGCTGATGCTGCTTTCCATGGCCTTCAGCTTTCAAATAAATGTTGCTGTATTCCTGTGTAACAGCCTACTTTTGAAGATGTGCTCCTTGGTTAAAACAGTGTGAGTTGTTATTGAGCATGGACAGACCTTTAGTGGCCTGGATTTAGAACAAGCAAGAGTTTTTATTTCTGCGCATGGAGTTTCTCGAACAGGCTAGATTAACCAAATGTATATGGTCCACTATTCCCAATTTGTCTAATTTTGAATAAAAGAGTATCACGAAAACGCGCTGCTGTGTTTTAGTGTTCAATGAGGAGGAAATTAGTCTTAAAAGAAGGTCTTACTCTACTTTTTTGTAGGGAAACTAGCTCATAATCCCCAAATATGCCAAATTGCAGGTAACAATTTCTCTATACACATTACAGTCAGAAGTTAAGGGGGAACATATTGTTACTCAAATAAAGCTTTTTTTTGCGGGGGTGAATCGGAGGGAGGGGGATGGTATTTTTTGATTAATTTAAACCAGCAAATACAAAATGTACTTTGTACTACAATTTTTTTTATCTGTCACTTATTAAAATTTATTGTCAGTCTCTTACATAATATCATCCTCTTCCACAACTTCTGCCTCTGGCTTTCCCAGGCGAATGCATGACATAATTAGGAATGCGTTTTTCATGCATGCCTTCGGAACTCCGTCATGTGAACGAAAGCGTCTTTAGCACGCATTTGTTCTGCACGCAAGTCGTTTTAATGACTTGCCTTAGGGGGCGCTGGATATTGTAATAGTTTAATTTACTCTTCCAACTCCAGTCTGCGCAACAGCCGGGAAGGTGTTGGACTTTAATTCTAACACCACTCCACCATTATGCCCCCCTAAAGCAAGTCGTTATAACAGCAAACTGCAGGATGAGTTAAGTTCCTACCTGATGAACAAACAAAATAAGAAACCAGAGAAATTGCAAGGTCGCAAAACACATGCCACACCTGGAATAAACAGACAAACTGGAAATCAAGATGGTAAAGCAACAGACATGTTTCCTCCAGAGCAGTTGGCAAGCGGATAAGGAGCACTACTGGATCACACCGGATGTAGAAATAAAGAAGACACACCCTCTCACATTGCCACCAATCACCAGCAATACAGCTACCAGAATAGTCCTTTGTTTGTTGGTGTCTGGTTGCTTGTTTCATTAATTATATCTTCATGTCATGAAGATATAATGTCAAAAGCGATCCCAAATATCCGGGTCACAGTTCAGCAAACTCCAAGAAATTGAGACTTTCCCGCTCCCATTAATTACTGCTCCTCCAGCAGTCATTACTGTTGGCAATGCTTTGCTAACCAGTATCTCACTTAACGTACCCTGACCCCACCAAAAGCGGAAAAGCGTGGATCATTACAAACGAAGTCTGATCACACCACCCCACCACACAACCTAACTTAGCTACAAAGCCAACCACCCAGCACAAATACTTCACATATTCTTTGTCATACACAAAGCTTTTCCCATCAACATATGCAGTTTTCTTGTAAACAAACTGATAATCTGATGGGACTTCAACGCAACTAGAGGCTCAGCATTTGCTAGATGTTCAAAGAGCACCAGGTAATGTACATGGCAGCTGGATTACTCCTTTTATGCCCCAAAACTTTGGAAGTTTTTGCTGGTGGGAAACACTGCTGCTGCTTTTGTTATAGGGGGCGATATTGCTGCACCCAGTAACAAAAAACGTCCCCCGCCACTCCAAAACTGGCCCCCACCCTTCCAGCCCACCAGGAAAACGCCCGGTGCCTGCTACGGCTAGACCGGCCCTGAACAGAAGTTTAGACTCCTGCAATCGGAAGGTGCAGAACGTACACCGGCCCCAATAACCTTTTGGGCCAGATGTATCAAGATTCCGATTTGCAAATTCTAAATAGCGATTTTTTGCGAATCGCTATTTAGAATTCGCAAAATGGAATGTATGTACAAAATCGCTATTTTTTAGCGATTCCTTATTATACTTCATTTGCGAATTCGCATTTTGCGAATTCGCAAATAAAGAATAATTTCCAATGCATTCCTATGGGCCAGGAGGCCCATAGGAATGATAGTGCAATAATTCTCAAATTGCGAATTCGCAATTAGCTAATTGCAATTTGAGAATTATTTCAAGGGTTCAGGGGTGTCTCAAAGACACCCTGCTGCACCCCTGAAATTTACATGTGTGTGCATGTGGCGCACATACAAGCCCTATGGGCATGTATGTGCCTCACATGCCACCCTTACAAATGCCAAATAGGGCATTTTTAAAAGAAATCGCAAATTACCACCAACTACAAGTTGGTGGTAATTTGCGATTTCTTAACACAAAATCGCAATTTCAAAATGTTACATACATATCATTTAAGGAATCGCAAAATTTGCGATTCCTTAAATGCTATGGCAAAATAAGGAATCGCAAATTATTGGGATTCCTTAAATTGCGATTTTTTCTTACATATGAAAAAATGCTAAAAGGCCGTTTGCGAGTCTTAAAGGCCGAAATTCTGCGAATTTCGGCCTTTGCAAGTCGCAAAAGCCTTGATACATCTGGCCCTTTGTGTCCAGATTAACACTGGTGCACCAGTGGCATAGAGACCTCCCCATGCCACTGTCTTGCACCCTATAAAAAATCCTCCTCAGATTCAAGGAACTTGAGAAAAGCCTTACATGCAACGGAGTTAAAATTTCAACTTAATAGTGTACTTATATTGTCGCAAGTATCTTTTCGCCTAGGCACCAGATTCAAAAAAACATTTCACCTGAAAGCCCTTATGTACAGTAGTAATTCTGAGTTTAAGGGTTACTCACAAAACGTTCCAACCTAGCCTTTAGTCAATTGTGCATGCTGTAAAATACCATAAACTGGCATCATTTCCATACACATTCCTGATCAAGGGCAATAAGAGGGACCAGAGGGGGCATTATTCCCCAGTTTCTGCGCTTTTTCATCCCCCTCTGCTGATGCTGCAAAATGTATTTATAGGTTCTGAAGAAAGCCTACATAGTGTATTGGTGATAGGCAGCTAACACAGTTATGCATTAATGACACCAGATTATGGACCTGCCTTGCGTTCTCTTTTCCTGTGGGATATTTGCTTTAACCTCATCGATGCTGATGACGGCTCCCGGCCGTCATGAGTCACGGTGGGTGTGTGCTGATGACGGCCGGGAGCCGTCATGACCACGCCCGCGATAGGAATGTTCGGCACTGCGGCGGAATTCGCGCTGCAGTGATGAGGTTAACTTAGAAACAATTCAGAAAAGGGGGTGGTGATGAACAGAGTGTCTGAATTAAGCAGACCACTCTTACCCAGTCCAAAGATCAGGGCTTGATCCATCACCGTTATTTAGCTCACTGCACCATCCCAGCTTAGAACCTGGCTATATGCAAATTAGTCTGTCCCTGGCCCAGTGCATCATGGGAACAGGGCAGACCAAACTACTAAGCCAATTCTTCACCGGAAAGGAGACAAGCTTCCAGGGACCGGTTTCTGGCATTTCAGCCGTCGTCGGCCCGGCTTGCTTGAATCCTGATGGTGCAGTGAGCAAGGGACTCATGTCTGAGTATACCCTGCCACACCTATAGTGGCCAAAAACGATTCAGAAAAGGGGGTGGTGATGAGCAGAGTGTCTGAATTAAGCAGACCACTCTTACCTAGTCCAAAGATCAGGGCTTGATCCATCACCGTTATTTAGCTCACTGCACCATCCCAGCTTAGAACCTGGCTATATGCAAATTAGTCTGTCCCTGGCCCAGTGCATCATGGGAACAGGGCAGACCAAACTACTAAGCCAATTCTTCACCGGAAAGGAGAAACAGGCGCTCATGCTATGTGGGGCCCTGTATCAAATCGTTTGCCCTGGTCAGTCCTGATGTTATGCTTCCTAACTTCATGTATGCGCTGTCTGTGCACAACGATTTGAATAATTTCCATACACGCAGATAGCATGTTTTGGCTTTGTCAATCACATCCAAGTAATGCATGCCTGCCTTGCGACAATTTTTAGGAGTAAATTAAACTGATTAAGAGAAAAACCTTTGTTCATAGGGCCCTTAAATTTTTAGTATATCATAATCACATTAACTATCTGGGAAGACACTCAGGTTAGCAACTAATGTGAGTCATTTATTCTGAAATTATAAATCTCTGAAAAACTCAAATAAACAAGAAACGCAGAGTGCTAAATTACAGCAGCATTCTTCAGTTTTAAGGAACATTTAAGTTTATTCCCCAAATGTTCTTTAGATAAAGTCATTCTGCCCACTAATTTGTGGTCATCTTAGAGATACAACAGTAGCACATTTATTTAAATCAAACATATGAGGAGTTCTTTATGCAGCAAACATGCAAATGCATCCAGGCATTTGTGGAAGGTTGGGTGGAATTGCATTTTTATATATTTTTTCCAACATTCCACAGAAGATCAGGAAGCACAGATGGTAGAGAAAAGCTCACAGCTGGTCAAACGTTCAGCTTGAATTAAAAATAAAATTACCTGCTGGATCCACTTCAGTTGTCTATTTTGCACCCAAGGAGTGTTTTTACCCCTGCTGCAGAAGTGCCTGCTGCCATAGAACATCGAAGTGCTGCACTGCAGTGGGATCTTTATAGCAGCACATGACACAAAGATGAGTTCTGCTGAACCACAATGATGGTGACAGACACAAGTGACCATACCATGTTGTATGCAGAGCAGCGGAGGCGCGTCATTGCCACTGCAGTCTGCCTTCCTGTGCAGATCAAAGGCTGTGGCGGCGGGTACCTCAACAACAGCACGCCCACAGGGCCAGCTCATAGAGATAGCTCTCTTCTGGCGGGTGAGACTATGGTGGGTGGGAAGTGCCTCCGCTGCGGAGACGCAGAGCCTTCAAAATTCATGGGAGTGTAAAGCTGGGTGACTGATCGAAGAAACTGATCCAATTTAAAATGTGGGAGTATATGGGTGCTTTCTAATCAAATGATTTTAGATTGTGTCAAAAATAAAGAAAGGTTAGATCAAGATAAAATCTTGCTAGTCCATAAAAGTTCATGTTGAGCCCAAGATTGAGCTTTCCTAAAAATGATACCTTTTAGGTTCAATTGATTAAGTTTATTTTACCTGTTTTGCTTGGTTTTGGTTACGTTAATGAAAATTTAATTTCAAGTGTATTTGGTCGGCAACAGCGGCTTTGTTGTGCTAAAACTGAAAACAGCTTGCGATGGAATAGGATTCATTAGTCACTAGCAATGTTCCCTCTAATTCTTTTCCTCTGCGTGCAGCAGTGTGAGGTCTCTGTGCGCTCCAGCCATGGCAATGTGCACCAAGCACCTGACCGTGTGTGTGGGTGCAGCGACAGGGATTCTGACACCGGGGTCCCTGCTTGTTTGTGCAGATAAATGACCTAGGTACTGGAACGGAGGAGGCCTGTTTGATAGGGCAGGCAGGGCCGGACCGGGAACCCAAAGTAGCGTTGGCAATTTTGCCACACTGGCTCCCACCCACCAGAGGTGGGGTGGAGGGGGGCAGGTGTCAAGCACTACTGCTTAAACCCGGTCCCCAGCACTGGTGCTTTTGTTAGTGAGGGCCCATATTGCAGCATCGCTGCAAAACTGCCCCTAGTAACACAACTGGCCCCCACTGCTCCAAAACTGACCTCCAGTCTTCCAGGCAAATGCCTGATGTCTGCTAAGGCCAGTTCAGCCAGGGGGGTAGCCTTCATATTGGTGACAATGGTTGTGTCATGTTTGAAATGAGAAAGTGCAGTGCGAGCATCTGCAACCACGACAAAGCTACACTAATATATATATTAGGAAAACGGGGCAACCGGCCTCATTCCACAGTGCCAGTGAACCTCTTATTTACTAACTAACTACACAGCGGCGGCTCACGGACATCTTAAGGACTTTGAGCGCCATCGGCCAAACGTATTTTGGGAGCCTCTGTGCGGATCAGCTCTGAATTTATGATCCAGTTTCAGCTTTCTCGTGTCCTTTTGGCCAGATCACAAACAGTGCACAGACACACTGGTTCAAATTCCAAATGTGTTTATAGTTAATAATCAGGGATAGGGATGTATTTTTCCAATATTGTAACACAGTAGAAACCCACTAATACTACTGCAAATAATCACTGTGACATCCTCCCATTTCTCATATCCGAAATCCTGTTTAACTCCTTCCCTGCGGGGCTAATTCCCCCATGGTGCGGGGGGTAAGCGCGGCACCGCAGTGCTTGTGACGAGACCAGGCCGTCATGAGTCACGGTGGAGCTGTGCTCATGATGGCCTGGCCTCGTCACGATCCCGCCCACTCATTAATTCTCCCGCACAGGCGGGGAATTAACCACGTGTGGGCGTAGCGGCGGGGTCTTGACAAGACCAGGCCGTCATGAGCACAGCTCAACTGTGACTCATGATGGCCTGGCCTCGTCATGAGCACACAAGGGGTTAAATCTGAAATAAATATTTTTATGGATGCTGCATGAAACAAAACCACATGTGTCAAAAAACGTCTATAATAAAATCTCACACATTACCCAGATTAAAAATAAATGAAAAGAGAATGCTATTTGCAATAATATGTTTAAGAATTATTCAAGGTCATCAGGGCAAGACTCTGCAGAGCAGAGCTGGCTCTACTAAGGCGGGGGTTACTCCACTCTTTAAAACTGATAATCATGAGTTCCATTATCCGCTCTGAAGATGGTTTCTTGGATACGCAGGGGGAGAATGTACACAGAAGTCCACCATGTGTGCATTCAGAGTCACTAATATATGTTAGTGATTCTGAAAGGACGATTGGTGTTTTTAGGCTTGCTCAGGGCTTTAAGTGAGATGAAAAAACTGGGGGGTCTCTCAAAGGGGCGTGTCTGATGTAATTAAGGCATGATGTAAAAACACGTAAGCTAAAAATCTTTGCTTAGCACAGTGTGCCGCCCAACCGTTATTGTGCTGCCTGTCATTGCATCCAGATATATAATACAATAAGTAACAAAATACCTACAACAACCCAGGACTATTGACTTGGTCAATGGTTGTTAGTTACATAGGATAAATAAGCAACAACTACAGCTTTGTTGAATATATAGAAAATGCCTTCGTTCTGAAATGATCTATAAAAAGTCCTCTGAAGTTACACCAAAGGCTTTCAGCAGTTGAGATTTTTTTATACCCCAAGGGTGAGGGCAAAAGCAAAGAGCCTGATTGGGACCTGTCACAGCACCTGCTTAAACACTCATCATCAGCAGGACCCAGCCCACTTAAAGCCCTGAGCTTGCTGCATGCTTTTTGTTAATAGAGCGTGGCTGCGGACAGATTGTGTGCATTTTTGAAAGTAAAACCAAAGGAAATGATGAACGGAGCGTTGACAATACAAGCACTCACCCCCAGTCAACTGATCTGGGTTGAATTCATCACCGTTCTTTAGCCCACTCTGCCACCCCAGTTCAGACATGGCCATATGCAAATCAGTCTGACCCTGTGCCTCATGGGAACAGTCCAGCCCGAACTGCCAAGCCATGCCTTCCCTGGACCGGAAACAAGCTTCCTACGACCGGTTTCTGGCATTACAGCCGTCTTCAGCCCGGCTTGCTTGAATCCAGTGGCAAAGTGAGCAAGGGACTCACGTCTGAGCATACCCTGCCAACTTATGACGAACAAAGAAAAACCAAAGGCAGTTCCTTCCCCACCTCAAGAAGCTCCACTAGCTCTCCATTCTGAGGAGATGTCAATTCAAGATGCTGATCCACACCTACAAAGCCCTACACAAACAAGGAGCAGCGTACATCAACCACCGCCTACATTTCCATCAACTCACCCGGTACCTGCGCTCCACCTCCCTCTCCTTTGATAACGCACCAGCATCCGCCGAAATAACATTGGTAGTCTCCTACCCTGCCTCAAAGTACAACCTCCCACTTCACCTTCAGACTTCATCCTCACTGCTGGAATTCAGGAAAGGACTTAAGACCTGGATATTCAACTAACCCTCCCTTAGCAGCAAGGTTCTCAGCACCTGGATACCCCCTCAGGTGATTAGCCACGCTTTATAAATCCTGTTTGATTGAAATCCTGCTTGAGAACTGCACGGTTTTAAAGCTCACCTTGATCACAACAACTCTATTAACCACATTGGTGCGGTACGATTTACCACCGGGTGCTGACCCCTAATAGAAATGGGCGTGGTCATGACGGAACAGTTCCGTCATGAGCACAGCTCAACCGATGCTCATAACGGAACCGTTCCGTCATGAGCATCGAAGGGGTTAAGAGGCAACAGCTAATATCCCCTTCCAAACTCCCCAACACGCTCCTTCCTGGACTTTTCTGAATCTGTTGCGATCTCAGTGTCCCCAAGGCTATATCCTATGGACATGTTGAAGGGGAATCCCCTTGTGTGAGTCTGTGAATCGCCTTGTGTTAGTGTGTATCCTCTTCCCAACTCGTCACTGTGTTTTACTGGCTCCACTACCTTCCACGAACAAACACAGCCTGTGCTTAAGGTAACCAGAGGACGTGGCGCCATGAAGTACGCGATGTCCCAGCCCTGGACTGCCTTGTGCACAACATTGTAGTCTGGCAGTTGTGTGCAATAGTATTAATTGATGGTAATCAATCCCACAATTACCAGAATGCACTAGGCTGTTAAATATAAGCCCAGGGCTGGAGTATTGAGTCACTGGTGACAGGTAGTCATCTTGTAACCTTACCTTTGTGTCACTAAAACCAGCCTGAGGGGCGGTTTGAATGGCAGAAGATCAAGGAACTGCAAAGGCTTGAGCAAGAAATCCATTGGAGAGCGCTTGGGAGGGTGCTAGGAAAAGGAAAGTTTCGAGATGCTTGAATGTGCCGCTAACATTTGATTTTCAGGATCACTGACATAATATAGAATGCCAAAATATCGACCTACCAAAATATCGAGTTAAAAATATAGAATGCCAAAATATCGACCTCCTATCTCCAAACAGGTGAGTACAAAAATATTGAATCAAAAATATCGATGTAAAAAACATAGTTAGTCAAAATATCGAATTTTTTTAAATGCTTTAAATTAATTAAAAATTAATTAAATAATAAGTATAAAGAACTTAAACATACTTAAAATACTTAAATAACCTTAAAATTAATAAATAATTAATGTAAGTAAAAAGAAAAACCACACAACTTGATTTGTTAATATATATATATATATATATATATATATATATATATATATATATATATATATATATATAAAAATGCAAGAATGGCGTGCTCCCGCCGCTTGTACAGCGGGCATTCGACAGGGTCGCCAAACCCATAATGTATCCAAATCCTGGTACCGCAATCCTTTAGGACAAACCAGAGTCGGAGCCCAAGTCAATTTCAAAGTGCTTAAAGATTTATTTTGGCAGAAAAACAACCCTACGCGTTTCGAGGTACGCCTACCTCTTGCTCACGGGTGGAGTGTAAATCACAACGCCAAACTTTTAAAGTGACAGGTTCATGTTTGCACATATCACGTGGTAATTGACATGAAGACAGACTAACGTAGCTACTTTGTTGCTACCGCTTTACATTTTGTTACAGCACGTATTGTCAAGTGACATATTTAGCAAATAAACAATGCGTTGATTCATATGTTCACCGCGATGCCTTGAATGTAAATAAACAATCAATTATGCATTTCAACCAAAACTGATGATGTCTCAAAATTGGCGAGTGTGTTAAAGTTAAGATCGAATGTCATTATGATATCTTTGCCAGCCATAAAATAAAGCCTCCAAGATACTAATGCGTATTGCACACAATAGAAATGCGATCAGGCAATATTTTCGCCATGATCCATGGTTGTGACAAAGTTTGTAACGCCCCAGTGGGCATAAACAGTGGGAGTCCGTATTTAACACCTTCTTCATCAAGCCCCAGTGGGCAGGCATTCATAATCTGTAACAAAGAGATAACGTGTATATTTTAGCATTTGTGTCTTTCAATAACAATCATTATTGTGATGTGCTTGTGCAGAGAAGTAACTCAGTTAAAAGTTAGCAGATATTGTCAGCAGGTGGTGACAGGTAATTTTCTTAAAAAAACGCACATTAGTATGTTACAATGCAGGCACAATATGCAACATCAGTTCCCAAGGTGAAGAATATATCATTACATTCAATCATACAGATGTATTGCTAACTCTTCCCCAAGGTTGTGGCCCCCCGGTTGGATTGTGTTGTACTTAATTATATATTTGGACTCCAGTTTTCTCAAATCTAGCCATCTGTTGCCACCCCTTTCCTTGCTCTCTACACAATCAATTACTGCGAATGTTAGCAGATTAGGGTTTTGATTATGTTCTAGGGCAAAATGCCTTGCTATTGGGTACTGTTGATTCAAGTTTTTTATGGCTCTTAGGTGTTCTAAGACCCTGAGTTTTGCTTGTTTTGTCGTACACCCAATATAGGATTTTTTGCACGGGCATTGTAATGCGTATATGGCATAATCAGTGAAGCAGCTCAGATGCTTAATGATGGTGTGTTCATCTTGATCAGGGGAAAGTTTTATTGATTTACAATTTTTACTTGTTTTACAAGCTTTGCACTTTTTACAAGGATAAAATCCTTGTATTGCATTTGGTTTGGGGTAATTTTTGATCAATGCTGTGCTCAGCATGTCTTTCAAAGACCTTGCTTTTTTGTAGGTAACTGATGGAGTAACATTTATTACTTCTTCTAGATCTTTGTCTAATCTGAGGATCTCCCAATTGGTGAAGAAGTATTGATCAAAAATAGAACACCTAAGAGCCATAAAACATTTGAATCAACAGTACCCAGTAGCAAGGCATTTTGCCCTAGAACATAATCAAAACCCCAATCTACTAACATTCGCAGTAATTGATTGTGTAGAGAGCAAGGAAAGGGGTGGCAACAGATGGCTAGATTTGAGAAAACTGGAGTCCAAATATATAATTAAGTACAACACAATCCAACCGGGGGGCCACAACCTCGGGGAAGAGTTAGCAATACATCTGTATGATTGAATGTAATGATATATTCTTCACCTTGGGAACTGATGTTGCATATCGTGCCTGCATTGTAACATACTAATGTGCGTTTTTTTAAGAAAATTACCTGTCACCACCTGCTGACAATATCTGCTAACTTTTAACTGAGTTACTTCTCTGCACATGCACATCACAATAATGATTGTTATTGAAAGACACAAATGCTAAAATATACACGTTATCTCTTTGTTACAGATTATGAATGCCTGCCCACTGGGGCTTGATGAAGAAGGTGTTAAATACGGACTCCCACTGTTTATGCCCACTGGGGCGTTACAAACTTTGTCACAACCATGGATCATGGCGAAAATATTGCCTGATCGCATTTCTATTGTGTGCAATACGCATTAGTATCTTGGAGGCTTTATTTTATGGCTGGCAAAGATATCATAATGACATTCGATCTTAACTTTAACACACTCGCCAATTTTGAGACATCATCAGTTTTGGTTGAAATGCATAATTGATTGTTTATTTACATTCAAGGCATCGCGGTGAACATATGAATCAACGCATTGTTTATTTGCTAAATATGTCACTTGACAATACGTGCTGTAACAAAATGTAAAGCGGTAGCAACAAAGTAGCTACGTTAGTCTGTCTTCATGTCAATTACCACGTGATATGTGCAAACATGAATCTGTCACTTTAAAAGTTTGGCGTTGTGATTTACACTCCACCCGTGAGCAAGAGGTAGGCGTACCTCGAAACGCGTAGGGTTGTTTTTCTGCCAAAATAAATCTTTAAGCACTTTGAAATTGACTTGGGCTCCGACTCTGGTTTGTCCTAAAGGATTGCGGTACCAGGATTTGGATATATATATATATATATATATATATATATATATATATATATATATATATATCCATCACTACCAGTTCCCAAAAGTGAAGGGACCACCAGGAAGATTCTTGAGAAAACACTGGTTTATTAACAGCATGCTCGTGGCAAGGAACAGGTAACCATTCCGCAAAGTTGTGGCAGCCAGACGCGTTTCGGGAGGAACCAACTCCCTTCTTCTGTGGCTAAAAGTGCTTGTCAGGTGAACCTGCTGGTTAAGTTACTTGCTGCCCACCACGCCCCTGGGCGGGGACGCGACCGCTCCTGCGGCATTGTGGGTGTTGTAGTTTTTTGCACTATAAATCCCAAGTGGGTGCAGGGTTCAATTGTTATGGCACAAATGTTTGTCCCAAGTGGGTAGAGGGGGTGACTTGCTTCATGCCACGCTGCTTTATCGCTGTCAAAAGTGTCCGCGTGAGCACTTACTGGAATTGTGCTCACACGTCTCCCATCCGATGACGTCAGACATCCGGGTGGAGCTGACTCGAATCCAGAAGCTGGGGGGTCACCTTCGCGACCAGGGCGGCCGCTAACATCCATCACTACCAGTTCCCAAAAGTGAAGGGACCACCAGGAAGATTCTTGAGAAAACACTGGTTTATTAACAGCATGCTCGTGGCAAGGAACAGGTAACCATTCCGCAAAGTTGTGGCAGCCAGACGCGTTTCGGGAGGAACCAACTCCCTTCTTCTGTGGCTAAAAGTGCTTGTCAGGTGAACCTGCTGGTTAAGTTACTTGCTGCCCACCACGCCCCTGGGCGGGGACGCGACCGCTCCTGCGGCATTGTGGGTGTTGTAGTTTTTTGCACTATAAATCCCAAGTGGGTGCAGGGTTCAATTGTTATGGCACAAATGTTTGTCCCAAGTGGGTAGAGGGGGTGACTTGCTTCATGCCACGCTGCTTTATCGCTGTCAAAAGTGTCCGCGTGAGCACTTACTGGAATTGTGCTCACACGTCTCCCATCCGATGACGTCAGACATCCGGGTGGAGCTGACTCGAATCCAGAAGCTGGGGGGTCACCTTCGCGACCAGGGCGGCCGCTAACATCCATCACTACCAGTTCCCAAAAGTGAAGGGACCACCAGGAAGATTCTTGAGAAAACACTGGTTTATTAACAGCATGCTCGTGGCAAGGAACAGGTAACCATTCCGCAAAGTTGTGGCAGCCAGACGCGTTTCGGGAGGAACCAACTCCCTTCTTCTGTGGCTAAAAGTGCTTGTCAGGTGAACCTGCTGGTTAAGTTACTTGCTGCCCACCACGCCCCTGGGCGGGGACGCGACCGCTCCTGCGGCATTGTGGGTGTTGTAGTTTTTTGCACTATAAATCCCAAGTGGGTGCAGGGTTCAATTGTTATGGCACAAATGTTTGTCCCAAGTGGGTAGAGGGGGTGACTTGCTTCATGCCACGCTGCTTTATCGCTGTCAAAAGTGTCCGCGTGAGCACTTACTGGAATTGTGCTCACACGTCTCCCATCCGATGACGTCAGACATCCGGGTGGAGCTGACTCGAATCCAGAAGCTGGGGGGTCACCTTCGCGACCAGGGCGGCCGCTAACATCCATCACTACCAGTTCCCAAAAGTGAAGGGACCACCAGGAAGATTCTTGAGAAAACACTGGTTTATTAACAGCATGCTCGTGGCAAGGAACAGGTAACCATTCCGCAAAGTTGTGGCAGCCAGACGCGTTTCGGGAGGAACCAACTCCCTTCTTCTGTGGCTAAAAGTGCTTGTCAGGTGAACCTGCTGGTTAAGTTACTTGCTGCCCACCACGCCCCTGGGCGGGGACGCGACCGCTCCTGCGGCATTGTGGGTGTTGTAGTTTTTTGCACTATAAATCCCAAGTGGGTGCAGGGTTCAATTGTTATGGCACAAATGTTTGTCCCAAGTGGGTAGAGGGGGTGACTTGCTTCATGCCACGCTGCTTTATCGCTGTCAAAAGTGTCCGCGTGAGCACTTACTGGAATTGTGCTCACACGTCTCCCATCCGATGACGTCAGACATCCGGGTGGAGCTGACTCGAATCCAGAAGCTGGGGGGTCACCTTCGCGACCAGGGCGGCCGCTAACATCCATCACTACCAGTTCCCAAAAGTGAAGGGACCACCAGGAAGATTCTTGAGAAAACACTGGTTTATTAACAGCATGCTCGTGGCAAGGAACAGGTAACCATTCCGCAAAGTTGTGGCAGCCAGACGCGTTTCGGGAGGAACCAACTCCCTTCTTCTGTGGCTAAAAGTGCTTGTCAGGTGAACCTGCTGGTTAAGTTACTTGCTGCCCACCACGCCCCTGGGCGGGGACGCGACCGCTCCTGCGGCATTGTGGGTGTTGTAGTTTTTTGCACTATAAATCCCAAGTGGGTGCAGGGTTCAATTGTTATGGCACAAATGTTTGTCCCAAGTGGGTAGAGGGGGTGACTTGCTTCATGCCACGCTGCTTTATCGCTGTCAAAAGTGTCCGCGTGAGCACTTACTGGAATTGTGCTCACACGTCTCCCATCCGATGACGTCAGACATCCGGGTGGAGCTGACTCGAATCCAGAAGCTGGGGGGTCACCTTCGCGACCAGGGCGGCCGCTAACATCCATCACTACCAGTTCCCAAAAGTGAAGGGACCACCAGGAAGATTCTTGAGAAAACACTGGTTTATTAACAGCATGCTCGTGGCAAGGAACAGGTAACCATTCCGCAAAGTTGTGGCAGCCAGACGCGTTTCGGGAGGAACCAACTCCCTTCTTCTGTGGCTAAAAGTGCTTGTCAGGTGAACCTGCTGGTTAAGTTACTTGCTGCCCACCACGCCCCTGGGCGGGGACGCGACCGCTCCTGCGGCATTGTGGGTGTTGTAGTTTTTTGCACTATAAATCCCAAGTGGGTGCAGGGTTCAATTGTTATGGCACAAATGTTTGTCCCAAGTGGGTAGAGGGGGTGACTTGCTTCATGCCACGCTGCTTTATCGCTGTCAAAAGTGTCCGCGTGAGCACTTACTGGAACAACTTTGCGGAATGGTTACCTGTTCCTTGCCACGAGCATGCTGTTAATAAACCAGTGTTTTCTCAAGAATCTTCCTGGTGGTCCCTTCACTTTTGGGAACTGGTGGTGATGGATATATATATATATATATATATATATATATATATATATATATATATATATATATATATATATATATATTGTATTGTATTGTATTGTAGCATACTTGTATAGCGCAACCTGTCACCACCAAGGGCATCCTGGCGCTTTTGACCCATGATCCAGCGAAAACAGTAGCTCAACCTATCCTGGGAAAAAGGTGAGTTTTCAAAGCCTTTCTAAAGGCTAAAAGATCTTCAAGGCTTCTCAAGGATATTGGCAGAGAGTTCCAGAGTTTGGCCGCCGCTACTCTGAATGAGCGTCCGCCCATCCTCACTCTCTGGAAGCGCGGAACTACCAGTAGCCTGGACGACGAAGAGCGTAAAGCTTGAGATGGACAATACCAGGCAAACATTCGCCGCAAAGGAATTGGGCCCAGGCCATGAATAGCCCTGAACACGATACACGCTGCTTTGTAGCGCACCCGCAGATGGACCGACAGCCAATGAAGTTCTCGCATATATACTAGCAGCCCGCCCCAGCGTTGCCTGGGGCAGAAAGGGGCTGGGGGCAGTACACCCACTCCCGCCCCGACCCCCTCCCGTCCCGACTCGACCCCCTCCCGTCCCGACTCCCTCCCGCCCCCACTCCTCCCGCCTGCCCCTCTGTGCACACCCGCTCCCCTCCCGTCCCGACTTCCTCCGGTCCCGACTTCCTCCTGCTCCAACTCCCTCCCGCCCGGACTCCCTCCCGCCCTGACTCCCTCCCGCCCTGATTTCAATGTTTGTTTACATTACTTGTTTCCTTCCCAGTATAAGAATTGGCTTGGTAATTTGGTCTGCCCTGTTCCCATGATGCACTGGGCCAGGGACAGACTAATTTGCATGTAGCCAGGTTCTGAGCTGGGATGGTGCAGTGAGCTAAAATACGTGATGGATCAAGCCCTGATCTTTGGACTGGGTAGGAGTGTTCTGCTTAATTCAGATACTCTGTCCATCACCACCCCCTTTTCTGAATCGTTTTGTCCACCATAAGCGTGCAAGGGTATATTCAGATGTGAGTCCCTTGCTCACTGCACCATCAGGATTCAAGCAAGCCGGGCCGAAGACGGCTGAAATGCCAGAAACCGGTCCCCGGAAGCTTGTTTCCTTCCCAGTATAAGAATTGGCTAGGTAGTTTGGTCTGCCCTTTTCCCATGATGCACTGGGCCAGGGACAGACTAATTTGCATGTAGCCAGGTTCTGAGCTGGGATGGTGCAGTGAGCTAAAAAACGGTGATGGATCAAGCCCTGATCTTTGGACTGGGTAGGAGTGTTCTGCTTAATTCAGATACTCTGTCCATCACCACCCCCTTCTCTGTATCGTTTTGTCCACCATAAGCGTGGAAGGGTATACTTAGATGTGAGTCCCTTGCTCACTGCACCATCAGGATTCAAGCAAGCTGGGCCGAAGACGGCTGAAATGCCAGAAACCGGTCCCCGGAAGCTTGTTTCCTTCCCAGTATAAGAATTGGCTTGGTAGTTTGGTCTGCCCTGTTCCCATGATGTACTGGGCCAGGGACAGACTAATTTACATGTAGCCAGGTTCTGAGCTGGGATGGTGCAGTGAGCTAAAAAACTGTGATGGATCAAGCCCTGATCTTTGGACTGGGTAGGAGTGTTCTGCTTAATTCAGATACTCTGCCATCACCACCCCCTTTTCTGAATCGTTTTGTCCACCATAAGTGTGGAAGGGTATACTCAGATGTGAGTCCCTTGCTCACTGCGCCATCAGGATTCAAGCAAGCCGGGCCGAAGACGGCTTAAATGCCAGAAACCGGTCCCTGGAAGCTTGGTCCTTCCCAGTATAAGAATTGGCTTGGTAGTTTGGTCTGCCCTGTTCCCATGATGCACATGGGCCAGGGACAGACTAATTTGCATGTGGCCAGGTTCTGAGCTGGGATGGTGCAGTGAGCTAAAAACGGTGATGTATCAAGCCCTGATCTTTGGACTGGGTAGGAGTGTTCACCAACCACCTCCAACCAACTCTGCAAAGAAACTGGAACAAAATCACCACCGACCAGATCTCCTCATCGCTCCTTCTAAACACCCCAGCCCACTCTTCTAACCCAGACCAAGCCGCCGCCAACTTCACCCTATGGTTATCCAACACCGCCGACATCCTAGCACCACTGAAAAAACGTCAAAGCAAACCTGGCAGCAAGAAGGCCTCATGGTTCAACAATGATCTTAAGAAGTCCAAAAAACTCTGCCGCTCCCTTGAGAAGGCCTGGAAAAAAGACCCAACCACTAGCACCAAGGACGCCTTCAAAAACGCCACCCGCACACACCACCAACTAATCCGAAAGGCCAAGAAAACAGCATTCAAGGATCGACTAGACAACAACGCCCACAACAGCAAGGAACTTTTCAACATCGTCAAGGAATTTACCAACCCCTCGGCCAATTCCAACGACATCACCCCCTCTCAAGCCCTCTGCAACTCCCTGGCTTTATTCTTCCACAACAAAATTGCAGACATCCACAACAGCTTCGACAACCAACCCGGAGACCAACCCACCCAACCATATGCTGGACATTCTCCCCCCTTGAACACCCTCAACGACTGGAACCCAATCTCCACTGAGGACACCATCCGCCTGATGATCTCCATCCACTCAGGATCCCCCGCAGACCCATGTCCTCACCACATCTTCAACAAAGCAGACTCCGTCATAGCACCGCACCTCCGAGACGTCATCAACTGCTCCTTCAACTCCGCCACCTTCCCGGAGAGCTGGAAACACGCTGAACTCACCGCCCTTCTGAAAAAACCCACAGCGGACCCCACCGAACTCAAAAATTACCGCCCCATATCGCTCCTTCCTTTCCCGGCCAAAGTCATCGAGAAAGCTGTCAACAACCAACTCTCCGCTTTCCTCGAAGCCAACAAATCCCTCGACTCCTCACAATCTGGCTTCCGAGCAAAACACAGCACTGAGACCGCCCTCATCGCAGCAACAGACGACATTCGAACTCTACTGGACAATGGAGACACAGTCGCCCTCATCCTCCTCGACCTCTCTGCAGCCTTCGACACAGTCTGCCACAGCACCCTTCTACAACGCCTCAGAAACATCGGAATACAAGGAAAAGCACTTGAATGGATCCCCTCGTTCCTCACCGGAAGAACCCAGAGAGTCCGCCTTCCACCATTCAAGTCCGAGGCCACTGAAGTCATCTGTGGCGTACCACAAGGATCCTCACTCAGTCCCACCCTCTTCAACGTATACATGAGCCCCCTTGCGGCCATCGCTCGCCAACACAATCTCAACATCATCTCCTACGCGGATGACACCCAACTGATCCTTTCTCTCACCAATGACCCCAGCACCGCCAAAACCAACCTACACGAAGGAATGAAAGAAGTTGCTGAATGGATGAAACACAGCCGTCTGAAGCTGAACTCAGATAAAACAGAAGTCCTCATCTTAGGTACATCCCCCTCTGCATGGGACGACTCTTGGTGGCCAGAAGCCCTTGGAAAAGCACCCATCCCGACAGACCACGCACGGAACCTAAGCGTTATCCTGGATTCTTCACTCTCAATGAACAGACAAGTCAGTGCCGTATCCTCATCCTGCTTCAACATTCTTCGCATGCTCAAAAAAACATTTCGCTGGATCCCCACCGAAACCAGAAAAACAGTCACCCATGCTCTGGTCACGAGCCGACTGGACTACGGAAACACCCTCTACGCAGGTACTACCTCTAAAATCCAGAAGAAACTCCAACGAATCCAAAACGCCTCAGCCAGGATCATACTAGACATCCCGCGTAACGAACACATCTTTGGCCACCTGAAAGACCTCCACTGGCTGCCCGTCGATAAGAGGATCACTTTCCGACTGCTGACCCACGCACACAAATCACTCTACGACATGGGACCAGAATGCCTCAACTCTCGACTGTCCTTCTACACCCCCTCCCGCCAACTACGCTCTTCCAGCCAAGCCCTCGCCACTGTACCCCGCATTAACAAGACCACTATGGGAGGAAGATCCTTCTCATACCTGGCAGCTAAAACATGGAACTCACTCCCCACTTACCTTCGCCTTACCCAGAACCACCTAGCATTCAGAAAGCAACTTAAAACGTGGATATTTGACAAGTAATCCTCCCCCCTTCCCTAAGCGCCTTGAGACCCTCTGGGTATGTAGTGCGCTATATAAATTCTTTGACTTGACTTGACTTGACTTAATTCAGATACTCTGTCCATCACCACCCCCTTTTCTGAATCGCTCCGCTCCTCTTCGCCATGACGCGCCAAGGTGCAAGTTCTCTCTCAATGTTTACATTACCTGAGCTGCCGCTCCGCTCCTCTCCGCCATGACGCGCCCACGCTCCTCAGCTCCATGTCTGCCCCGATTTCAATGTTTACATTACGCTCCTCAGCTCCATGTCCGCCGCTACAACACGTCGTCATCACGCACGTCGTCACGTCGCGTCACGGCCAGCGCTAGGTCCCGGCCGGCGCAACTTTCAGGGTACTACTTTATTTACAAATTTAATTTTTTTAATTTACTTGTTTTTTTTGTTTATATAGCCTATGTCCATCTACACACCCTGACATTTTCATAGATGTATCGGGTGTGTAGATTGGCGCTGTGGTTCCCGAGTTTACCTTGCCAAAAGGTGCAAGTTCTCTCTTTATAATAGTAGTATAGATATATAAACGTAATATTAATTAAAAAATTACAATATTTCTACCGTAGGATAGCGGAAAGGGTAAAATTTACTATGACCACTCCAGTGAGTGCAACAGTAAAGAAAGCGTTGGATAGCGTAGGGGTAAAAATTACTATTCCCACTCCAGTGAGAGCAACAGTAGGGAAAGCGCTGGATAGCGTAGGGGTAAAAAATACTATTCCCACTCCAGAGAGTGCAACAATAGGGAAAGCATTGGATAGCGTAGGGGTAAAAATTACTATTCCCACTCCAGAGAGTGCGACAGTAGGGAAAGCGTTGGATAGCGTAGTGGAAAAAATTACTATTCCCACTCCAGAGAGTGCAACAGTAGGGAAAGCGTTGGATAGCGTAGAGGTAAAAATTACTATTCCCACTCAGAGAGTGCAACAGTAGGGAAAGCGTTAGAGTAAAAATTACTATTCCAACTCCAGAGAGTGCAACAGTAGGGAAAGCGCTGGATAGCGTAGGGGTAAACATTACTATTCCCACTCCAGAGAATGCAACAGTAGGGAAAGCATTGGATAGCGTAGAGTTAAAATTACTATTCCAACTCCATAGAGTGCAACAGTAGGGAAAGCATTGGATAGCGTAGGGGTAAGCATTACTGTTCCATCTCCAGAGAGTGCAACAGTAGGGAAAGCGTTGGATAGCGTAGGGGTAAAAATTACTATTCCACTCCAGAGAGTGCAACAGTAAGGAAAGCGTTGGATAGCGTAGGGGTAAAAATTACTATTCCCACTCCAGAGAGTGCAGCAGTAGGGAAAGCACTGGATAGCATAGGGGTAACAATTACTATTCCAACTCCAGACAGTGCAACAGTAGGGAAAGCGTTGGATAGCGTAGGGGTAAAAATTACTATTCCAACTCCAGAGAGTGCAACAGTAGAGAAAGCATTGGATAGCGTAGGGGTAAAAATTACTATTCCCACTCCAGTGAGTGCAACAGTAGGGAAAGCATTGGATAGCGTAGGGGTAAGCATTACTGTTCCATCTCCAGAGAGTGCAACAGTAGGGAAAGCGTTGGATAGCGTAGGGGTAAAAATTACTATTCCACTTCAGAGAGTGCAACAGTAAGGAAAGCGTTGGATAGCGTAGGGGTAAAAATTACTATTCCCACTCCAGAGAGTGCAACAGTAGGGAAAGCATTGGATAGCGTAGGGGTAACAATTACTATTCCAACTCCAGACAGTGCAACAGTAGGGAAAGCGTTGGATAGCGTAGGGGTTAAAATTACTATTCCAACTCCAGAGAGTGCAACAGTAGAGAAATCATTGGATAGAGTAGGGGTAAAAATTACTATTTCCACTCCAGTGAGTGCAACAGTAGGGAAAGCATTAGATAGCAGGAGGGTAAAAATTACTATTCCCACTCCAGTGAGTCCAACAGTAGGGAAATTAAATACTTCATATATAAATAAAAATAAAAAAAATAATAATATCAATTACAAATTAATTAAAATACTTAACACTTTTTATATAATATAGTAATTAATCAATTAAAAATATAAAATTAATAAAAAATAATTACCTACTAATACAAAATATTTACCAATTAACAATAAATTAATTAACAATTAGAAAATAATAAAAAATTGGATAAAATAAAAAAAATAATTTAAAAATAGAATTACTTACAATTAAATTACTCCCTACCCTATTCCCCTATAAACCCACAACCCACTACATAAACTAAATTAATACAATTAACATAATTATCAATTACTAAATTAATTAAAATTATTTACCCATTATATTCTAATTAATTACCAATTAATCATTAATTACCTATTATTTCACAATAAATACAATACATAAATTAACATAATTATTTATAATTAAATAACATCCCACCCTATTCCCCTATAAACCCACAACCCGCTACTGAAAATAAATTACTAAAATTAACATATTTATCAATTAATCTATTAATTTTCATTAATTACCAATTATATTTTAATTAATTACCAAATAATAATTAATTAATAATTAATTCAAAATGAATACAAATAAATAAATTAACATATTTAATTAATTATTATTAAATACCTTCCCATCCTATTCACCTATAAACCCACAACCCGCTACTGAAAATAAATAAATCTATTAATTTTTATTAATTACCAATTATATTCTAATTAATTACCAATTAATAATTAATTAATAATTAATTCATAATGAATACCAATAAATCAATTAAAGTATTTAATTATTGATAATTAAATTAATTCCCACCCTATTCCCCTATAAACCCACAACCCGCTACAGAAAATGCATTACTAAAATTAACATAATTATCAAATAATCAATTAATTAAAAATAATTACCAATTATATTTTAATTAAATACCAATTAATAATTAATTAACAATTAATTCAAAATAAATAACAATAAATAAATTAACATATTTAATTAATTATAAATAAATACCTTCCCACCCTATTCCCCTATAAACCCACAACCCGGTACTGAAAATAAATTAGTAAAATGTACATATTCATCAATTAATCTATTAATTTTAATTAATTACCAATTATATTTTAATTAATTACCAATTAACAAATAATAATTAAGTAAGTCAACATAAATACCAATAAATAAATTAATATATTTAATTAATTATAATTAAATTACTTCCCAACCTATTCCCTTATAAACCCACAACCCGCTACAGAAAATAAATTACTAAAATTAACATAATTATCAATTAATCAATTAATTAAAAATAATTACCAATTATATTTTAATTAATTACCAATTAATAATTAATTAACAATTAATTCAAAATAAATACCAATACATAAATTAACATATTTAGTTAATTATAATTAAATTACTTCCCACCCAATTCCCCTATAAACCCACAACCGGCTACAGAATTATATTACGCAAAAATTAAATACCACACAAAATAAATAATTAATATAAATAACAAAATAAATATACACTTTTCAACCATATACTATCATAAAAAACACTTAAAAAATTGATATTAACCTACTTACTTCAAATTCGATATTTTTGTAGTCTATATTCTGTCCATTCTATAATATTGTATTCTATATTCTGTC
Organism: Lissotriton vulgaris; assembly: GCF_964263255.1. Taxonomy (NCBI): domain Eukaryota; kingdom Metazoa; phylum Chordata; class Amphibia; order Caudata; family Salamandridae; genus Lissotriton; species Lissotriton vulgaris. Next base: position 94,759,444 of record NC_141698.1, read on the forward strand.
CATTCTATATTTTTGTAGTCTATATTCTGTCCATTCTATATTTTTGTAGTCTATATTCTGTCCATTCGATATTATGTCCATTCTATATTTTTTAATTCGATATTAATGCTATCCTATTCGATATTTTTGTAGTCTATATTCTGCCCAGTCTATATTCTGTCCATTCTATATTTTTTAATCGATATTAATGCAAATCGATAATAAAAACTCGATATTTTGACTGTATACCGGCTTTTCACTTTGAAATGGTGAATATCCCTTGAAAATTAAAGTGTTGCTTATCGTTTCATGTTGGATCCCATCTATGTTGGGCTGGAGGCTTGAAAGTTATGGCTAAAGTTTAAACGTTTTTCATGCAACGCAGCTCAGCAACCACATTTTTTGTGCTGAACTGTTCAGTCAATATTGGTCTGCTGCCATTGTGATACAAAACACTGGTTCTCTAAAAGGCTGCTTAACATTAAACATAGCCTTGTGGAGGTCAATGCGTGCTGTCAAGTACAGAATTCACAGGAAGGGAAAGGATACCCTTCCAGTCAAAATTCTACGTGTAGACAAACATAGAAGGATCCCACACACTGGATGTGTGTAGAGCACTGCATCACACATGCAATGAATTTCTTTTTTGAGAAGTGAAAATATTTCTCCTTGTTAGTGCCTGCTTGAAAGAGGTGTCAGTCTCTGATGCAGAGCATGGTCTGGCTATCCGACTAGATCAGGCTTTGCATCAAAACCCAATGGTGTTTGTGCCGATCAGCCCCAGTAACGCTCCAATAATGCCCCCTTGACGCAAAGTGACGCAAAGCAGCGCAAAGTACTGAGAAAAGAACACCTTTCCATTGCAAAATGCAAAAATAAGTAACATGCAACACGTTGCGTCACTTTGCACTGGTGCAGGTCCTTGGTAAATCTGGTTCTAAGTATTTTAAAACTGCCCAACGTATTGTAAAACCAGCTTTTCTTCCACGCACTGCGGTAGATGGGCTATGAGCTAAGTAAGTCATCATCAGGAAAGCCATGAGATAGCCCAGAGACACTGTAAAAGATACACCACGGATGAGCACTTCTATCAGGTACAATTTAAAGTGAGATTTTGGTGTAGTTGATGCAGAAAGGCACATGTACGGTATATGTCGCTACACATTCTCTCCATTGATGTAAAAGGGGGAGGTAGTTTAATCTGCTAAGTGCCTGCACAACTTAAAACTTTCAAGAATGACTCAACTGTTGATCCTTCAGAAGTCTAAAAACAAGTACCATTCGGTTAGGTAACATTTTCCCCTATTGTTTAAGCACTTGGAAATGATTTAGTGCAAGTTATCCTATAATTAAAGGTCATTATTAATATCTGTACTAAATGAGACACACACGACTGATGATGTATTCATTGTTAATTTAGAAGTAAAATTCAACTTTAGTATGGGATGTAAATGATTACTTGTTTTCTCCACAGGAAAAATATCTTTCCCTGTCGAAATACGTCTTACCCTACATATTTACACATGGGGGGCTTCTCTGTTTTTCCCCACCCTGGAAAGGACAGGAAGGTGCTGCGTTAATTGGCACAGAAGTCGGTTTGCTTGCGTTTCTGGGGTGTGAAACTATCTGTAATTTATTTGAGAATGCCTAGAAACCTACTAGTTTGTGGGTGTTCACTGTAATTTGTAGGACCACCTGCTCCTGAATACCAACTTTCTCACCCCTGCATGTGTGAATACGGAAAAGCCACCGTACTGGCCCACCTGCTGTATTCGCAAGTGCAATTTATAAGAGCAAACTTTCACTAATTCTGATACTGTGGAGCAGAATATGGAAATCCCTATCACAAATTGCTTAGTGTCCAAAACTTAGGCCCTGGTGTACTAGTATTCGATTTGCAAAAAGTGGTTGCAAATTGCACACCTATTGCGATTGAAATGGTATTTGCGAACCAACCTATGTACCAATAGGTCAGTTCACAAAATACTAAATCGCAGGGAGTCGCAGAAGGGCCTGCCTAATTAATATTCATGAGGCAGATCACAATTTGCGTCCTGTGTGATTAGCTGCAACCACAGGGATGGTGGCCTTATTATATTCCAAAACTATAAAGTTTTTCCCTTTCTCTGGGTGAAATTCTGACGATGAAATGAAGTACTGGGCCCTGTGAATGAGTGTCGGTGCCTCCCACCTGCATAAAATAAAGAATGTTTCCCCAGCTCCTCATCTTCAAGTTAGGGACACCTGTTTCTCAGTTGGTGCTCATGCGTCACATACTCTCAATTTTAGTCCAGCTGCCATTTAAGGTCTGTAACATACAGCGTCAGCTCAGCAGGATTCTCTTATGCATGACAAAAATAAGAACAGAGATAAAATGAGATCTTACCATTAAAAGTGATTCCTCTTTCCAGATGACCAAGTGTGCATCTGCAGACATCCAGCCTCTGCTTCACATCGAACATGAATGATCATTCTGAAACCGACAAACAGAAACTAGGTGTAAGTCAGCTGCTGGTGTCACTTTCCTGCAGCAGAATTCTTAGCCACGCCCCCGGTGGGATTGTACATTTGTGTGCCGGGGGTATTTTTGTTCTCCTCTCTCTGCATGAATGCTCTCGCGCCATTCGAACGAGTGGGTTGATTGTTTAAAACTGTTCCACGTCAGTGGGTGTAATGTCGTCTTTAGGTTATTTGTCGTGGTTGCTGTGTGCAGGCCTGATTGAGTTGAAATAGTGATTTAATTTGAGGTTTTTTTTCACTAAGCATCTCCGTCACTTCAACCCCTCATTATTAGCGGCATCAACTGGAAACCTTGGCAGCATTCTCATCCTTTGCATCCTGCCTAGAGTCTGATATGCTGGCTGCTATCGTGGCTGATTTGCTAAAAAAAAAAATTATAAATTAAAATCGAGCAAATCCGCTGTTTTACTTTCTTTAAACAAAAACAGGACATGCTGGGGGAAAACAATCATCCAAGAATTGTCGATGCTAGAGGCCTTTCGTATGAAGGAACGTTTTGGGATGTATGACATTACAACGCATACTTTTACATCGCATACTTTTACATCGCAACTTTTACAACGCATGCCTTTACAACGCATAGTGTTGAGGGGTGCTGTATAGTGAATAGTTTAATTTACTATTCCAACTCCAGTCCCCGTGGACAGTAGGGAAGGTGTTGGATAGTAAATTAAATCTATTCCCTATCCTAGAGCGCCCCGCAGCATGGTTTGCGTTGTAAAAGTTGCGATGTAAAAGCACTGCGTGGTAAAAGTTGCGTTGTAAAGGATGTTTCCCAAGGTTTTGTGTCATGGATGGGTTTAGGCATTCAACAAGTCATCATACGTCCACTCTGTCACTCATTTTAGCACTCATGCATTGGTTCAGCCATCCACAGGCTCATTCTTGCATTCACCCTCTGACACACCTGCAATAAAACACACTCAGGCTCAACAACATATGCAAGATAAATTAAAAGAACACAAGTAGAAAAAATAAATACACCATGCTGCCATCTAAACATGTCGGGCACATACTTGTAAAAACTAAACTAAACATAGCATCAGGTGTCAGTCTTGCAGAGGTATTGTACATAATCTATTGATGTTTTAAAGTTCCAGCATGGTGGCCTCGCTTAGAACCAATGTGCGGGTCATCTCAAAATGGTAAAACAATGATACCATCCTGATCCTAGGGACCCACAATAGGTTTTTCGTGGAAGACGCCATCACCACAATATGTGAACGAAAAGAGGTGTTCTTCCCACCCGGGACCAGATATGAACGCTCACAGGAGAATTAATGTATTCTGCATTTTATGAGGAACTAAGGAGTCCTCGTCGCATAAAGAGCACTCCTTAGTGTAAGTGTTAAAAATGCTTTTCACATGGTAATTTTTCTACCACTCACTATTTTTCACATCACCCACTTTATTCAGAGAGGTCTTGAAGAAAGCCCAAATATTTTTTGATATGGGCTGAAACATGTCGACCTGAGGATAATAACCAACTACACATAGTGTCTGTAGTCCCATTATTCACTCTCTTGTCCTTTTTAACACCTTGGCTGCTAGGCGTTTCCCCCCCCCCGTGCTGAAAATTGCTCTTCTGCTGCTTTCATGACGAGCTCAGCTCGTCATCAGCACAGCTCAACTGTGCATCATGACGAGCTGAGCTCGTCATGAGCATCGAAAGGGTTAATCATACCCCAGATCACCACGAATAAAGCAACAGGTAGAAATCTGGAGGTATTTTTATATATTTCACTCACTTCATCACACTCACGTACACCTCAAACCTGCTCCACTGTAAATAGGTGTCGAAGCACAGCCGGGTAGCATTCAGCTACCTGGCTGGACCCGATGATGAAGAATGACACCAACCAGGTTGGTGTGTGAGGGTTTTCTTAACAAACCTATGAGGTGCCAGACATTCTATTGGTAGATAGTCAATTTACTGGCCGTATTCTTTGGTTATATCATACATTATAGGGATAAGGACGGCCGTCCTAGTGTCCTAGCTCTCCATTTTGTTTTTTGAAAAAAACCAATGATACGCCGTTGACAACGGCACTCCATAATGGCCGCCTGCTTTAGAGGGAGTGGCCATGTGGCATGCAACGCACTGCAGATGAAATGAGCAGCAAATAAGCGCTGTGTTGGCACTGCCTGGAGAGATGAGGAGTAAGGAACAATAACATCATGGATGGAAGCTAACATAGGACTGGAGGAAGAGGGCGAATTAAAGATCTCTTGGAAACAGTCTGGCAGAGTTTGTTGGGTACCACGGTTCCCCAATAGTTGTGGCAAGGTCGAGTTATTGAATATATTGAAGATCAAAAAGCCCAAAGAGGGGTTCATTGGTAGACAAGCAGTGACTACATACTGAACTGCACAAGGGCGTAGCTTTAAATGGTGCAGCAGGTACAATGGCACTGGGGTCCTGAGGCCTGTTGTGCCAACTGAATCCGCATCATTGCTGTTTTTACAATTTAAACCACAGCAAGGATGCCCATTTCCTTCCTTGCACTGGGGCCCATGACACTCTGACTAAGCAAATGGCGCTGCAGTCAGTCAGAATCCTTTTTGGCAGTTAAAAATATAGTGCTTTTCTTCAGATCTTGCAAGAGGAAAGTTTTTTGTAATTTAGCAGTATTGCTTTGCTTTGTTAACGGTGTTTTTTGCATAATTAACAGTAGAGTGGAATGCAAACGTGGCTTATCATTTTTGCTTTGCCGCACCATTCTACGTTTTTCAAGTGATCTGTTTGGAACCAGTAAACTTTATGTACAGTGCTGGGAATCTTGAAGTCTATTCCCATATGTTCCAGGAGCCTGAGGAGCACTTTCAGGAGGGATAGGTGTAGTCTATCCAATAGTATATTATTTACATTCTAGCAGTTTGGTTCTGGAGCCTTTCTAGTCTACTAATTAGGTTTTAGCAGGTATTCAATGCAGATGATGATGCAATAATCAAGACATATTGCCACAGCTCTTGTCAGCTCAACTCATCTGGAGAAGCTGAAGCAGTTTGTGAAGCATGAAGATCTGCAAATTGATGCTGCCTGCCAATACATTCAATTGGGTAATGAAAGCGGGTGGAAGGAGGTGGACTGAGATTTGAACGCATGGTGAATGCTACCTAGTTTGTGAGTACTCCTGAAAGTGCTACTGCCTTAGCCTTGGCTCTGTTGATGGACAGGATAAGCTCTTTCGCCAAGAGGGACATGTGATTCAGGCATGTTGGGATGCTATTCTGGATGTCTGGCCCATTTTTCAGCTGAAATTAGGGTGGAGTCAGTACATATCTAGAGGTTCAATTTTCTGATGCATATGTCAAGTAGAAAACATCAGAATGATAGAAAGGCTCTAAAACTGACTAGTTGGCCTTGACTGGGTTGGAAGGATCTGATCCCTGATGTTTCTTTTACTCTGATCCATTCCAAACCCACTCCTTGGGTTTACATAGAGGTGGAATACGGCTCTTGATATGTCGAAGAGTACAAGAGCGGACACAGCAGAGAGCAGTGACGCTTGGTTCCAACCCAGACATACATGATCTACAGAACCAGAAAACATGGGTCAAAGGATTATTTTGTAATCCAGATCACCATTTTCAGGATGGATTTACACAAAGGCTAATAAATGTGTGGACTCCTCTTGATAAGAGTATATTAGTCGATCAAATGTTCACTTTGGTTCTTTCAATGGAGAACTATGCTTTCATCATTAAAATGTCTGCTTGCGTCATAGGCAGTCTAAAATGGCGAAAACTTTGGACGTAGCTGTTAACAAACTAGCTAAATCAATGATCAAAGAAAATGTAAAAAAAGTTAAATAGTAAGAAACTTTGCACGGCATAGTGTATGCGGACTCACTTCAGCACATGACGACCTACCTGTGATTTCTTTGTTGATTTTGCACGTTGTTTATTGTTGAAAAAACAAAAAACCAAACCTATTCAAATTAGAACATTACTTGTGAATGATGCTCCTTTACTTAAGTACGAAGTAACCAGACCACGAAAACAGCAACAGATATACAGACTTTTACAATAATGAGGCTAGTTCAGCAATGATGTGGCGGCCGGCCCGTTGGGTTGTAGGCCAGATGCTGTGTAAGACTAAAAGGAGCAATAAAGGTTTTGGGAAAAAAAAAAAAGTTAAATAATGCCAACAAAACAAAATGCAAAACTCTGAGTGGGTGGAAGGGAAAAATACTTGTTTAACAGTTATATTGTAATATACTTTAGAGGGGCACTGAGGTAGCGTTCAAAAGATTTAACAACCAAGAGGCAATTCAAACTAAGTAGACCAATAATATTTCGGGAAGAAGCAAGCCAGAGTCATAGAGAGGCTTTACTCTCTTTAAACAGTGTTTAATGTGTCAAAAATGAATGAATCAATAAAATAATAACAGTGCAAAGGCCCAAAGTTTATCTTAGGAACTCGCAGTCAGTACTGCTCAATTTTTGCGTAGCTGAAATCTAAGACTGCCTAGTGTTAATTCCAACTCATGCCTCTTACTTCCACCTCCCAACACTTCCAATCTTTTTTTTAATAGCGTAGGTTCTTTTTTATTCCCATTGTTTTCCTTTGCCACTGTTTCCTACCTCGTTTCTTCTTTTTTCTCCCCTTTCTGCCTTTCTCTATTGTGCTCTGATCAATGTGTTCAGTAGTTTGGAAGTTATCAAAGAAAGACATTTATAGATATCTAGGGATGGAAATCCTTCATGGGGAATCAGCAGGTACCCTTGGATCCAAAGCCTAATGGAAAAAACAACCCTCATCCACTCACACATTCTACTCTGTCACGCACAGCCAAAGACCGTGTGCAGCGTGGGGTTGGGTGCATGCATGGCAGGGGGGTTGGCCGTAAGACCTAGCCACAGGCTGTGTATGTCGGTGATTGTATTAACGTACAGTAATTATATAGTACTTTACGCTAAAAAACATAGAAATTCACTGAAAAACCCAAAGGTTACAGGGACGTAATAGTTAGGTTCATGATTTGCCTACACAAAATCATAGAAATTCAGCCGTTAGTTATAATTATAGTAATACTTATTTGAAGAAACTATAACTCGTGCCGTTAAGTAACTTTAGGTCACAAGTTATAGCTTCTTAGCATAAGTAGAACTATAAGTATAACTATAACTGTCAAATTTCTGTGGTTTTGAGTGGGTAAAACGTGAACCTAACTATAACGTCCCTGTAACCTTTGCTTTTTTCAGTGATATATATATATATATATATACAGATAAAATAGCAACATTAAAAATATGTGATACTCTAAAGATTATTACTCATGCTACAGATTAAAGCATGATACAAGCCAATTTGTGCATTCACAGGTAAGGATAGTACAAGAGCCGCAATATGACCTGAGGTAAAGGACAACCGATACTGATCAATTATCACTGGAAGGAGCAGTGCAGCACTTCATACAAAACTGCTCTATTCGAAGCAGCGCCACCGACATGCTGTACGGGGAACCATGTGATGAGGGGTCCTATTCAGATTATATTACAGAAATCAGGCTGTGAAGTGGTGAGGGCTGATAACATATACCTGGCACAGGATAACATCTACTTAAACACAACATAAAAGATAACTACTGGACAACTACATGCATGCCAAAATAACTACTGGATGTCTACCAACTACATGCAGGTCAAGTCTAGTTGCATTTCTTTTCATCCTCATCATATTTTTCAAAGTGTTTTGTCAATGCTGGCCTGCTGATTACTGATCGATCAATCAATCCTGGTTTGGTTTCTCTATAGTACTGGCCATAAGCTTTCTAGTGCCTGAATGCAGACATGAAGTGGTCCATAATACTCCGTCAAACCTTGGATGCAAGGTGTGGGTGATGTTGAACCCTAAGTGGCTGACACCAGTTTGTGCAGGCTGGGTCCAATGTTTGAGGGCACAGTGCCTGGGAGCATGCTTGCGTGTTGAGGTTGAACCAAGTGGTGTACCAAGGGTTGAATGGGCCCCAATAAACGTGTCCCTCTGCCTGGGTTGGGTATTAAAGGACAGTCATGGAGGCGTGGCCAAGATGGCGGGCTGAGCGGTCGCACTTGCCGAGGGCTCCCGGACCCCTGAATTCCTGCATCGCTCGGAACCGCTGATTCCCCCCCGGATCACGCGGCCACTGAGCCTGGTGCTTGCGGCGGAGGTGTGGAGAGCCTGCTGAGCCTGGTTTGCGCCGTCGGGGACGAGATTTTGGCCGGAATAGCCCAGGTCGGACCCCGCTGTACGACCCGAGTGAGAGCTGGAAGCCGCGAGTCTCCCGACCCTCAGTGCGCGACGGGGCGACCGGCCTCTGGGGTGTGAAGCCCGCTGTGGTGCATGTACTGTTGGAGAGGGATCCGGCGACGGCTCCGCGTGCGGCTTGGAGCTGTCCAGCAGCGGCTGTACGGAGCGGAGCGGAGCGGAGGTGCAGAACGGTGGCGGAGTCGGCGCCACCTCGCTACGCCAGCCCGTGGCTTGACGAGGCCTGCTGGAGGAGGTCGCTTCGGCTGGTTATCTGTGCGGAATTGGGGACCGAGTCTCCCGAGGCTGATCTCTCCCTGAAGTGGCGGACACTGGTGACTGTTGCATTGGGACTTAGCCCCCTAGCCGGATTTCTGGTTCTCGGATCGGAGAAGGAGAGGGTCTCCATCTTGGGCGCTGTCCCTACGACACTATTGAGCGGCCATTTTGTGGAGTTCGGCCGGGCAGCCCGTCCCTCCTGGTGCTCTTTGTGTGGATCACTCCCGGCTGGCATATAGCTGCTTTCTCTGCTGTTCAGTGAGCCTCAGGGTCCGTTATTGCTCTACAATGTCGAATGTCAGGGGACAGCGGAGAGGAGACCGGACCTTGCCGGAAATGCTGGGAAGGGGCGCCCTGCGCAGCGGAGGCGCTCAACCGGCCGCGACTTCCCCGGCACCGACCAGGGGGGCAGAAGGTAGAGAGCCCCCGGTGACGAGGTCCTTTCTCGAGTCCCTGTTTAGCTCCCTGCGGGAAGACTTCCAAGCACTCAAGAATGAAGTGGCCGGGGAGGTCCGCGAAGTGAGGAGAGAGATGGACTCCCTGGGGGATCGGGTGAACACAGTGGAGGAAGCGGGCCACTCCAGGGATGAGGAGATCACCCATCTGCAGCAGGAGGTCCTACGGCTCCGGGAGCAACAGATTGAGCTACAGGCCCACGCCGAGGACCTTGAAAATCGGTCCAGGCGGAACAACATACGGGTCCGCGGAGTGCCGTCTGGTGAGGAGGGTGAAGACGTGACGGCATATCTGGTGGCCCTCTTCCGAGCGATCCTGGGTGAGCCGGAGGACTTTCGGATTCGCATCGACCGGGCGCACCGGGTGGGTCGCCCCCGCAGAGCCACGGCGCCCGCTCCGGACATTCTGGCCTTCCTCCCGGACTTTCCTTTGAAGGAGCGGATCCTCCGCGAGGCACGAGGACAGCAGCCTTATCGATTCCGGGACCATCCTGTGACACTGTTTCAGGACTTATCCACAGTCACGTTACAGAAGAGGAAATCCTTCAAGATCGCTACGGACTTCCTTCGCGAGCATGAAACGCAGTACTCCTGGGGGCACCCCTTCCGCCTGATTTTCAGGTGGAACGGTGTCTTACATCAACTCCGGTCCCTTCAAGATGTCTGCGCGGTGCTGGGCCTCACTGCAACGGACACGGATACCCCGGCCCCGCGACGGAGGCGCAGCACTCGTAACGGCTGGCAACGAGCTGAGGGGGGGGCCTCTCCCTCGGCGGAGCGCCCGGGCTCGCCTGCAGTTCGGGCTGAAATGGCGGCTGCCATCCAGGAGGCCTCCAGAGTGACGGCGAATGGCGAAGTGGCCTTGACGGCCTGAACTTACTCCGGGGGGAGTCTACTTTAGCTCATTCTTATTGCAGGTGCGGGGTTTCGGGGGGTGGCACGGGAGGAAGGGCGAGTGCAGAAGGTGGTGGCTGGACGTCCACTAGGTTGACTTTCCACGGCCTTGCCCGTTTTGGGCCGGACTGGGACAATGTCTTTTTTTGAAAAGTTTGAGAAGCGGGGGAAGGGGTCGGGGCGGACGGGCAGTTGTTTTGATTTTGGGACCTAGAGGGGGGACCAGTAGCGGGGGGTGGTGTGGATTCGTTGGGGTAGGGGCGGGGGGGGGGGGGTTTTGGTCGTGGGGTGTTGGGGTTCGGGGACTGTACTGTGCCAATGGTTGATTCAACGTCGCTCTGTTTTGAGGTCTCGAAGGGTGCCTTCCGTGTCTGCTGACGGGGCTTTGCCTTTTGATATGTGCTCCTTGAACTCTCTCTTTGATGGCTCTTAAGGTGCTTACTCTCAATGTGAAAGGGCTGAATAACCCGGTTAAGCGGCGGGCAGTGTTATCCCTGCTGGAAAACTCACAAGCGGATATCTGCCTGTTGCAGGAGACCCACTTGCTGGCTAAGGATTGCTCGCGGATGCGAACCCCCAAGTTCCCCACACAGTTATTCTCCTCTAGCACTTCCAAGACGGCAGGGGTGGCCATTTTGTTTTCTAGAAGGTTCAGGGGCGAGGTTGTGAGCAAGGTGGCGGAACAGAAAGGAAGACTCCTGGTGTATAGAATCAAGGTGGGGGGCTTAGCCCTGACTGTAGGCTCCGTATACTGCCCCAATGATCGTCAGGACCAATTCTTACACAGGGCCTTGGACGACGTTGCATTCACCTCTGATAGGCACATAGTGTTGGGGGGTGACTTGAATCTGGTTTTTGACGCGGCGCTGGATAGGTCTGTGCAGCGGCGCCAGCAGTTGGGTGAGCTTTCGGGCTCGATTCGAACTCGACTTGCGGAGCTGGACCTGCATGACATGTGGCGCTGCCTCCACCCCACCACTCGCGCATACTCTTATTTCTCACACGCCCATAGATCTTATGCGCGCTTAGACCACCTTCTAGTGTCAGGCCCGCTGCTCCGTTTGGCTTCGAATGCGGACATGGGGGTCCTCTCTCTTTCTGACCACGCCCCAGTTGAGGGCGCTTTCGCTCTCCCGCCGGTGGCTCGGTCGAGGGGGGTTTGGAGGCTCCGAGATACGCTTTTGCACAGGCGGTCGGTAGTGGATCAGATCAGGGCGGCCATTTTGGCTTTCCAGACCGTGAACGATAATGGGGATACCTCCCGCGCGACACAGTGGGCGGCCCTTAAGGCCGTGCTCCGAGGCGAGTTTATCGCGATTTCCGCCGCCGAGAATAGGGACCGGCAACTTAAGAGAGATGAGCTCACCCAGCAGGTGAGGGAGCTGGAACAGGTTCATCACAGGACAGGGGCCCCCAGGGTGTGGAGGCAGCTGAAGGCGGCGCGGAAGCTCCTGGCAGCCCTAGATACGGATCGGGCGGAGTACGCGGTGCTCCGCCTGAAGCACAAATATTACACAGGAGGCGATCGGTGTGGGCGGCTCCTGGCTAACAAACTCAGGGTGCAGCACCAGCAGCACCGAGTGAAGGAACTGCTAGACCCGGCCGGAGGCAGAGTCACGACCGATGAACGCATAGCGGATGTCTTCCGCGGCTTTTATGCGGACCTCTACTCCGGGGAACCCCCTTCGGCCCAGGCTGAGGGGGACTACCTGGACTCGGTTCCGCTCCCGTCGCTGACACAGGATCAGGCTCAGTATTTGGAACGTGACATACGTATCGAGGAGGTGGTCACGGCGATATCCCGGCTCAAATTGGGCAAGGCCCCGGGTCCGGACGGCTTCATCCCGCTGTTTTACAAAACCTTCTGTCAGGAACTGGCACCTCTACTGACTCACCTCTTTAACTCCTTCGCGGAACCCGGAGCCATCCCCTCCGAATTTCTCCAGGCCACGGTCTCAGTGATCCCTAAGCCAGGCAAGGACAGGACCGCCTGTGGGTCCTATCGTCCCATTTCGCTGCTGAACACCGATTTGAAGGTGTTCACCAGTATCTTAGCGGCACGCCTGGCGTTGCATCTCCCCGGCATGGTTGACTCGGACCAAGCGGGATTCGTGCCCGGTAGGCAAACGGTAGATAACACGAAGAGGGTGACGCACATTCTCGAGAAGGCTTCTAGGATCCCTGGTGAGAGGATGCTCCTGTCCATAGACGCGGAGAAGGCTTTTGACAGGGTGCACTGGCCCTACCTTGAGAAAGTCCTGAGCAAATTTGGGATAGGGGAGAAGTTTCGTCACCTGATCTTTAACTGCTACAGGTTCCCATCTGCGGTGGTCCGGGTGAACGGCGGCAGCTCTCGACCCTTCCCCATTGAACGGGGCACGAGACAGGGATGCCCACTCTCCCCTCTGCTCTTTGCCTTGTACATGGAGCCATTTGCCCAGAGGGTTAGGCAGAACCCTGACATTATCGGTGTCCAGATGGGCGGGTTTCGCCACGCGATTAGTCTGTACGCGGACGATGTCATTCTGACACTGGATGACCCGCGGAGGTCACTACCGGCCTGTGTGGAGGAACTGAACTTATTCGCTGACGTGGCGGGCTTTAAGGTGAACCTGGGTAAGTCGGCCGCCCTGGACATCTCGCTATCTGCTGCCACTAGAGTGGAACTGCAGAGGCTTTACCCTCTGAGCTGGTCCAAGGACCGGATCCCGTATTTGGGGATCCTGCTGGCGCCCTCCCTCCCGGAGATGGTTAAGGCCAATTACGCAGCTCTAGGCACGAAAATCAAGGAGGAACTGGGCCGGTGGGATAAGGGCACGCTGTCGCTACTGGGTAGGGTGGCCGCAGTGAAGATGACCCTTCTACCTCAGGTGCTTTACCTCTTCAGAGCATTGCCGCTCCACCCTCCTGCGGGGTGGCTCGCGGAAACTCAGACTGCCATTGCACGATTCGTGTGGCAGGGCCGTAGGCCGAGGATCAAGAGGGGCATCGCTATGCTCTCACCGGAATCCGGAGGGCTGGGGATACCGGATTTACGGAAATATTTTCAGGCCGCTCAGCTCCGATACCTCGTGGAATGGAGCCGGTGGGAATCTGATAAACACTGGTTGTTCCAAGATCAGGCGGTGGCGGGTAGGACGCTGCAGGAAGTACCATTCTTGAGGCGAGCCCATCGGCCCCCCAATCTTTACGCGTCTTTGGTGACGCGGGTCCCGCTCCAGACGTGGGACTCGGTGGCTGCCAGATGCGAGTTAACTACCTTCCCCTCTCCCTTCACGCCGCTCATTGGCAACCCGGACTTCGGCCCGGGGCTGGAACAGGGAGCCTATGAGCGCTGGCGGGTGGCCCGCTGCTGCACTCTGTACCACTTGTACTCCCCCGAGGGAGTTGTCTCCTTCCAGGACTTGCAGAGGGATTATGGCCTCCCCGAGACGGAACGCATGCGATACCTGCAGGCGCGCCACTGGGCGTTACAACCACAAGTGCGCGACGCGGCACACAGGGAAATCACGGAGTATGAGCGTTGGTTGATTACTCGCACGTCGGACGCCAAACTGATCTCGGACCTGTATAGAATGCTGCAACCCCCCTCATTTCACATTCACAACCCTGGTCGGGAACGATGGGAGCGAGAGCTTGGGCGCGAGCTGAGTCATAAAGAATGGGACCACATCTCCTTCCGCGCGCGCCACTCGGCCTACCACACGGGTCTCACAGAGACCTTCACTAAAATCTCGACCTACTGGTACCGCACTCCGGAGAAACTGCACGAGATGGACAGGGCGATACCAGGGACGTGCTGGCGCAACTGTGGCCACACTGGTACACTAACACACATACTGTGGGATTGCCCCCTGCTGGCTCCGTACTGGGAAGAGGTCCTGAGCGAGGTGGACAAATGCTTTGGGATAGAACTGCCTAGGTTCCCGGCCTATGTCCTGTTGGGGTTGCCGAATGGGTTGATGTACCCCCTTAGGTCCAAAAGGGGTAGGCAGATCGCAATTGCGCTGGGATCAGCGGTACAGAATATTCTCATACACTGGCGCACTACAACACTTCCCTCTGTAGTTGGTTGGTTGCACAGATTATGGCATGTTCTTGGAATGGAAAAGATGTCCTTAGTGGCCCTGGGGGATACTGATACCTTTGAGGAGTTGTGGGAGCCCTTTCACAGCCTGTTATGTTCCGAGTTTCGAGAGATTACCTGCCCTAGATATCTTCGGTTGTTGAGGCTGACGCCGCCGCCGGACCCGCCTGCCTAAGTGGGTGGGGTTGGTGTTGCATGGTGGAGATTCATGGAGAGTTCGCAGTGGCGGAGACTGTAGATGCTGGCACAGTACAGGGGGTGGGTCGGGGTATGATAGTTGGGGGTTTAGTTTGGTTAGGTAGGTTTTTTGGAGCGGGGTTGTTTCTCCTCCCTTCACCCCCCCCCCCTCTTTTTTTTTCTTTTTTTCCTTCCCCATTCGTTCTTTCTTTTGTTCCCTCCCTCCTGGTTTTTTCTTTTTCCTCTCCTCATCCCTCCCCTCCCCTCCCCTCCCCTTCCCCCCCCCCCTCCCCTCCCCCCTCGCTGTTTGTCCGTGCCCACAGGTGCTGAAGCTAGGCTCCCGAGTCGGACAGAGCCTCTTACAAAATCGTAACTGTACTGTTGTATTGGCTGTATGATGCGCACTGATGCGTGGATCTTGTGGGTCACTTGTTTTTGCCCCTTTGTGTCCTACCCCACCCTGCTTCAATAAAATACTTTAAACCTAAAGGACAGTCATAACTGGGAGTGCACTGAACCCTTCTGACCCTTGTGCCCCCGTGTTACTGTACCTGCTTCCCCAGTGATAGCTACTTTCCTGATTGAACAGCACAGTGTTGGTCGGTGGCACAGTGTGGGGCGGTTTTCCTCTATTGCCGACCTGCTCTTGTGCAAGTAAAGTTGTCTCCTTCCGGTGATAGTTTGACAAAAGGTTCCATGTTGTTGGTATCTATAGTCTTGTTAAGTGGGATCCTTCTGCACCCTCCGATTCTCGGTTTCCGGGGATTGCGGAACAGTGGTGGGGCCAGCTAGTCATATATGTTATTTTATGTTACAAGGGGTTCTATAAAGCGCTCAGCTACTCAAGCAGAGTGTCCCGGCGCTATCAGACCAAGGAGGCACAGAACAAGAGGACTCAATGAAATTGTTGGCCAAACAGCCAACTTTTAAGATCTTTCCTGAAAGCCAGAAGGCTGTCTGTCTTCCGCAAAGACAAAGGCGGTGCATTCCAGAGTTGGGGCGCCGCACGTCTGAAAGAGCGACCCCTGATGCGGGATCGCCTAATTGTCGGAACCGTAGCCAGCGCTAACCTACCCAGTGGCTACCTATCCAGTGTCTTTCCCTAGCCCCGCCCTTGCAGCATTATATGTCTTTCCTAACATGGAAGTAGTAATTCTCCTGGTTGCTGTCTAGTCTTCATGGTAGACCACTGAAACATGGATTAGCATAGATGGTTCCACATTCTTGGCATCTGACGTTAGTTTTCTCCAGTCCTCATTAGTAAGAGGTTTGTGAAACTTAAACTGTAAATGCAATCAATGTCTTTATTTAGATTGACTTAGGTGTTACCTCTTTATGCAAAACAGAGTTTCATTCTTCCTTTTGACCATGATATTCTACCCATTCTTTGAGTTGCTACCCTAATCTCAGTCATGTTTCACTATTTCTTGTATCTCCTCATTCTCTTTAGGAAAGCGCTTTGATGAAGGCGCTATGGAAAATACGTAGAATTAACAGCACCTGCATTAGTCTTAGAATAAGCATCAATAATCAATTCATGATGGGACCGTTTGAATATGTAGGTGGTTCCCTGCTTAGGATGCCTGTTTGCAAACTAGACCAGCAGCCAAGCTGCGGATATCTGTTCTACGGGTGGGCGTAACTCACATTATTTGTCATAGTGTAATTATGCTGAATTACGCAAGATTATGCGGAATTATGCGAGAAGGTGTAAACCTGCAGTTAGAGTTATTTGCTAAGCAAAAAATGCATGCTCGTGGCCAAAATGGACTCAAGGATGCCTTTTGTACTAAGAAAATGGCACTAAATGCATAAGAACGCAAATAGCAGCCAGCAGTTGCTCACAATGGGCCCGATGTAGGCGCCCTAATACCGGTCGGAAACAGCCGAATTCGTCCGTTTCCGACCGGTATTACGTTTTTCAGATGTAGGGTATGCATTTACAGAATCGGTATTTTACCGATTCTGTATTTACCGATTCGGTAAAATTACCGAATCGGTAAATACAGACTCTGTAAAATACCGATTCTGTTTATGCAGATGTAGCTTGTCAGCGTGCCACAGGGCTTTAAGAATCGGTATTTTACCACCCAATCCTATTGTGTGGTAAAATACCGAATACAGGTGTGCATGCACATCTGTGCATGCACACCTGTGCAATGTGACACACAGACATGCCCCTAGGGCATGTCTGTGTGCCACATGGCACACAAGTCCGGAATTGGGGTTCTAGAGGGTGTCAAAGTGACACCCCCTGCACCCTTGCAACAATCGGAATTTACTGAATCGGTAAATACTGATTCGGTATTCCACATTAATTCCTATGGGCTTCAAAGCCCATAGGAATCAATTGGGGATACCGATTCGGTATTTACAGAATCGGTAAATACCGAATCTTACCGATTCGGTATTTACCGATTCTGAATTACCTACATTCCCCCCCCCCCCCTCCAATTTACCACTTCTTAAATACCAAATCGATATGATTCGGTATTTAAGAAGTGGTAAATTAGAATTACCTACATCGGGCCCTAAATTTGTTGCTCCTCCGCTCCTGTGGTAGGATGTTTGCTCCAAATTACTCTTCATTATGTAAGAGGGCGTGATAACTAATTTTCTGTAACTTTGTGTCAGAAAAGTAAAACTAAATTACCAAAATGTGTCAGGGGAAATAACAATTTTACCCAGGCCAAATCTGCATGCATGCAACCAGGCAAGGAATGTTGTGTGCATTTGTGTAGTGTCTATTGCCATTAGTACGGTGCCATGATGCTTTTAGATTATGGGCGCCCTTTATGGATGGGAGGTGGAGCTTGCACCACTGGAGGATATCTGGTTCAGGCCTTTCATTGGTTGTTTTCTAGGACAGCTACCTTCAGCTCAAAACTTAGGTACCTTTGTTTGCCTCAGTTCAGCTTTAACTTTTCAGTTTATCACCTGGTTGATTTGGCCAGTTTTACTATTCAGCAATCCCTCCTTGCTTATTCCCATGCTTTTCATTTCTGGTTGAATCTTCTATGCTGACATTAGGTTTAGCACAACAGTGCCACTGTCCATGTGACCAATTGTTACCAATCCTTTAACAAGCACTGGCAAAGCCAATAGGTCTGGCGTCATCCGCCATCCTTTTGACAATTCTTGTTTTGTTTTGTCATGGTTTTTGCAAAGCTTGATTGTTCTTGAAGCTACCAGGCCCTCATAAAAAAAAACTAGCTAAAAGCAAAAATGTTTTCGGGTCTCTAAAATAGTACCCATTACCATATTATTCCCTGGCACTGACAGGAACTACTTTGTGTGTGGATGTGCTCCTTTTGATAGGGCTGTAGGCCGTAAGTTATAGGGAAGTGGGCTGACGCTTTGCGCCCGGATATATGCTGGAGTAGGTGGAAGAAAAATGTGAATAACACAATCACAGAATCAGAATCAGAATAATCTTCATTTCGGCCAAGGACATCGACCATAAAAGCACCTTAAAAACTATAAACAATAGTCAGTCAGTCAAAAATTAACTTTATTTGGTTTGTCACAACCATAAAGCATACATATACATTTTACAAATTTAGATGAAAAAAGATAAAATTCATTTTCTTAAAATAAACAATAGACATTTGATAATATAAAATTAAAATTAAAATTAAACCCGTAATACACAGGTAAAAAGACAAGATCCATGACCAAATTAATAAAATGCATAAAATGGCAGTCAAAACACCAAGGAATTACGGAGTGCAACGGCAGACTATAGGAACTGGCTCATTCTAAAACAGACGTCCTGAGACGGCATTGACTGAAGATAATAAAGACCAGCACTACTTGTTTTTATCTTAGCTTTCCGTAGACCTGGGATGAGTAGACCCATACTCAGTTCTCTATAAAACCTACAGAAAAAACAGGAAGTGCAATAAAGTCTGGTCAGATGATTTGTCACAAGGACCATGACAGATAGTAGAAACATCACACTGACCAAGAGGGAAGCACAGTTTCTATCTAACAGAGTCCAAGCAAAATCTTGTGCGTGACTATTTCCTGTGACTATTAACCCACTCTAGGTATGGGTCAGACCAGGGATGCCTTTTAATCATCACATAATGTCTACAGGTATCCGAGGAGGATAGGACCTTGTCCCTTGCCCTGGACCAGTCCAACAGGATTTTTGGCTTAATCCACCTCTTGACCTCCTCTGTGATGGATATAGGACCAGTTCAAAAACTGGGTTTGCCAAAACTGGAGAGGTTAGTTTGAATGTATTGAAACCATGGCAAAGAAGGGCCATGGGCGCACTCTAGACAATCTTTAATTACAGCTCTACAAAAGAATGCCAGGGCATTCGAACAGATGGAACTCCACTGTAATAACAGAGCTAACTTAATATGATCTTTAACAAAGTCTATGCCAAGCTCTCTGCGCCCCTTAATATTACTACTGGTGGGGAACCATTAAAAAGCTCACACAGCACCCTGTTTTCTTCTAACTGTCGGTAACCCGCATTTGTGCCACTTCAAATCCCGGCAACATACGTCAAAACAGGAACACATCTGTTTTTATAGATCTCATTAAGTGGATGAATGTGCTTGTTACCTATGCATGCTGAAACTTTAAAAATCGATTCAGTGGCACGTATAAAACTTGAACACCTATTGGCCAAATATGCGATCCAGCTAATATTTTCCTCAAAAGGTAATGCCTAAATAAGGGGAGGATCACACTTGCTGTACTCAGTGGGCCTTAATATAAATAGTATGAACCTTCACAGTCCTGTGGCCACTAACCATTATAAATGCTTTAGATCTATTGTTTTCGAACTGAGGTCAGCTATGAAATCAACAAAACCGTCAATGAGAGTCTTCAGCCAGTAGCCATCCTTTTCTTGATTTTAGGGGCCCTCCAACACCGACAACGCTGCCCACAGCCTCAGACGCTGGATCGAGGACTGAGCTAACACCCTCGCCCCGCTGAAGAAACCCCCAACAGAGACACCAGCAAGAGTACCAGCTGGTTCACCTCAGAACTCATAGCCTCCAAGCAAGCCTGCCGGAAACTAGAGAAGAAATGACACCATGATCAAACTCCGGACAGCCACGCAGCACACAAGGACGCCATCCACAACCACCACCTCATCAGGGCGGCCAAGAGGACCTCCTTCAAAGATCGCCTCAACAACAACACACACAATAGCAAGGAGCTCTTCAACATCGTGAAGGAACTCTCCAACCGCAGCTCCAACATCAACGACATCCTACCATCGCAAGCCCTGTGCGACTCCCTCGCCACCTTCTTCCAACACAAGATAGCAGACATCCACGACAGCTTCAACACATAGACAGCCCCAACAGACCCTCCGCACACCATCGACCACGACCCCCTGCTAGCCAGGGCGAGCATCGATGACACCATCAAGACCATGCGCACAATCCACTCAGGCTCTCCGTCAGACCCATTCCCGCACCATGTCTTCAACAGAGCAAGCAGCTCCATCGCACCCCACCTGCGCAACGTCATCAATCTCTCTCTATAGATCGCTACCTTCCCAGAGATCTGGAATCACGCTGAGATCAATGCCCTACTCAAAAAACCTAAGGCAGACCCAAGAGACCGTAAGAACTTCCGGACCATCTCTCTGCTCCCCTTCCCGGCCAAGGTCTTCGAGAAAACCGTCAACAGACAGCTAATCCGATACCTCGAAGAAAATGGAATCCTGGACCCTTCCCAGTCAGGGTTCCGCAGCAACCACAGCACTGAGACTGCCCTCATCGCCGCCACCGACGACATCAGGAACCTGCTGGACAACGGCGAGACCGCAGCACTCATCCTCCTAGACCTGTCTGCCGCCTTCGACACCGTCTGCCACCGCACACTACGCGCACGCCTCCACGTCGCAGAGATCTGGACCACCTCCTTCCTCTCCGGCAGAACCCAGAGCGTCCGCCTCCCCCTATTCCATTCCAAAGCCTCCGAGATCATCTGCGGCATACCCCAGGGCTCCTCCCTCAGCCTGACATGGCCCCGCTCGCACACGTAGCCCGACAGCACGACCTCAACATAATCTCCTAAACCGACGACACTCAGCTGACCTCTCCCAGACCAAGGACCCCATCACCGCCAAAGCCAACCTCCATGATGGAATGAAGGTCGTCGCCGACTGGATGAAGACCAGCTGTCTGAAGCTGAACTTGGACAAGATGGAGGTCCTCATCCTCGGCTCCAACCTTTCCGCCTGGGACAACTCCTGGTGGCCGACGGCACTGGAGGCAGCCCCGTTACCCACCGACCACGCACGCAACCTGGGAATCATCCTCGACTCAACGCTCTCAATGACCGAGCAAGTCAACGCCGTCTCCTCCTCCCGCTTCAACACCCTCTGCATGCTCCGCAAGATCTACAGATGGATCCCGACAGATACAAGAAAGACAGTCAACCAGGCCCTCATCAGCAGCAGACTCGACTACGGAAACACCCTCTACACGGGAGCCCCGACCAAGCTCCTCAAACGACTACAACTCATCCAAAACGCCTCGGCACGACTAATCCTCGACGTACCATGCCACGGCCACATCACCCCCCACCTGAGAAACCTGCACTGGCTCCCCGTCAACAAGAGGATATCCTTCAAGCTCCTCACCCACGCACACAAGGCACTCCACAAGACCGGCCCAGCCTACCTCAACAGACGGCTCTCCTTCTACATCCCCAACTGCCAGCTACGCTACGCCGACCTCTCACTCACCACCGTCCCGCGCATCCGAAGAACAACCACCGGTGGGAGATCCTTCTCCCACCTCGCCGCCAAGACCTGGATTACCCTCCTGCTGACCTTCAGGAGGATACTCAAGACCTGGCTGTTCAATCAGTAGCCTCCCCCCCCAGCGCCTTGAGACCCTCGTGGGTATGTAGTGCGCTTTACAAATGATTGATTGAGGGGCAAGAGGGCTTGAACCTACCAGGACTGCCTTTAGTCTAGCTCATTTGTGTACAGTAGGAAGCGGATTGGTTCCAACACACACCTCTGCAGGCTCAAAGAGTCAGAACATTCCCTTTTTTTTCCATACCTCAACCTGGCCTGGAGATTCAAGTGTAGCTCCCTCAGGAACCGTACTAACCCCTTCTCCACACCCATTTCAGTCAAGAGGTCCCACAAATTGGATCTGTTTTAACGCTATCAAAGACGCTAGGCAATTCCATAAAAGTGAAGTGAATGGCACTTCCCTTAAGCAGTTTGTATTTATAGACTATGAGGTGGAGATTAATGCATTGTTTGATAGTCCCCAGACCATGGCAGAATCCAAAAGGTAATATTGGCTTTGTACGGGCCCACTGGCATGCCATCTGGGCCAGAAGCTTTATTGGCCGGGCTAAGCTGAATGATTGCAATGAACTCTTCCAGAGAGACGGAAATTTCCACAGGGAAGTTTGATTGGGCAGGAAGCATCTCCCTAGAAGCATTAGCCTTCAGGGTGTAAATGCGCGGGAAGTGGATTACCTAGTCCTCCGGAGCAATGCTGCACCGCAGGCCTCGCCTGGTTGCATCAGCCAGAAAATTGTTGTTGACGAGGTTCCAGAAGGCCCTATAATGTTTCAAATTGCAGACTTCACCCAACTTATCCCAGTGCATATTTCAGCTTTCCTCCTCTTCAGTGCCCTTGAGGAATCTCTTCTACGGCCAGCTATTTCCTCCCTGTTCCTAGGGATTTTCCGAAAGGCTTGATGCAATTTCCTACTTAGCATCCTACAGGTTTTATCAAACCAGGAAGCCAATCACTGATCATTGGCCCTAGCCATCTATTTGCATTTCCCATGACCACAAATAAATCGGTAACCAAGCAACTGTCAGTCTGCAAAGACCGACAATTGAGAATATTAATCTTCTTATCTGGCACTAATTTAGCAAGCACTAGTTTGGTATCTGCATGCCTCCATACTAGTGTGCTCAAGTTATCCTTCACTTTTATTTGGGACTTACCCACCAAAGTGCCCTGTTGGACCAACACAGGATAATTAACAGATATTTGTAAAGCATTGTGGTCACTAAAGACATTGGAAATAACACCACCCTCGACCACTCTAGTAGACATGTCTCTGGAAACAAAGACATAAGCACCGTCCTTTTCCAGTGAATGTGGCAAAATTAAACACATCTTAATCAAGAATATCAAAAGCAATACAAAGATTATTAATACCTAAAATGGGAAAAATAAATAAACCTCCAGCATTACAATCCCTACTAAAAGGTTAACAAAACCATTCTGAAGGCTTGAGCTAAATAAGAGCAGGTGTATCCCCCAGCTTTGATTTAAAATCTCCTGCTACAAATAGGCTAAAAATCCCTACCCCCCCCCCCCGCCCCCCCCCCCCCCCCATGACAGAGAGGCCAATAAATCAATACAGGAAGACAAAGCATCAGAGTTCCTATTAACCTTGGCAGAAGAATCATCATTATAAAAATGAACCACAAATAGCCCACCCTTTATAGGCTATTTCAGGTTAAAAAAAGCCTGGATGAGTCTGCTACCGGTAACAATACATGTCATACTACAGCCAAGGGAGACCTTAAACCAGGCTAATAAACCAGCACTAGCCTGCCCGAAGAAGACTGAAGGGCATGTTGAGCAAAAGTTACATTGTTGTCCCACAAGACATTCTCCATAGCCCAGGTCTCCTGCATCAAAATAATATCAAATTGCTGGAACCAAGTCTATCCAGGTCTAGAACCCCACTTTGGCTTTAACCTCTGTTTTGTTCCAGTGAAGAACCCTAGTAGGGCTGCCCAGTTAGCACTTTGGTAGAGAATAGGTTGGCTTGTTCACCTCCCTGGGAAGGCCTAGACAAGGACAAGGATGCTGGGATGCTCTCTGAGGGTTCTAGTGAAGACTCAATTGTACTCAGTGTCCTACATCCGAGAGTCAATCCACAATCACGGACTAATGGATAAAGTTTGGCTGAAAACCCCTGTAAGTAACTATGTTTATGTATACTTTAAGTAAAATCAAAAGGTCGTGGCTAGCACAAATCTAGTAAAAAGCGAGTTAGTCTGGTATTAGCTACCAGCCTCTTGCCTTTGCGGAAGAAGTGAAGCAAGAAGGGAAGAAAGAAAGAGAGGAAGCAATGCAGCAATGATGGAAGAAAGGCAGGCAAATGGAGAAGGAAGAAAAGCAAAATAGAAAGCAAGGCAGGCAAAAATGGAAGGAAGAAGGCAAAAAAGGAAGGAAGGATGGAAGGCAATGAAGGAAGGAAGGTAAAACAGCAATTAAGAATGACAAAAAGGAACAATGAAGTAAAGAAAGAAGTAAAGAAGACAAAAAAGAAGGAACAAAGAGAAATAAATTTAAAGAAGGCAAAAAAGAAGAAGAAAGGAAAGGAAAGAATGAAGGAAGGCAACAAAGAAGACAAAAAAGAAAAAGGACACAATGAACACAAAGAAGCCACAGAAAACGAAAGAAGGAAAGAAAGAAAGAGAAAAGGAAAGAAGGCAAAAAGAAAGGAAAGAATGTAAGAAAGAAGGTATGGCAGAAAGAAGGAACAACAGCAGACAAAAAAGAAAGAAGGAAGGAAAAGGGCAAAATAGGAAAGATTGGCGGAAAGAAGACAAAAAGGTAGGAAAAGGCTAAAAAAAAGAAAAAGGAAAGAAGACAAGAATGATGGAAAGGAGGCAGAAAAGAAATAAGGCAAAATTGAAAGAAAGAAGGAAAGAAACAAGGCAGGAAAGAAACAAAGAAAAAAAAGGATGGAAAGAAGGTGGGAAAGAGAGTTCAGTGTATGACATGTTGGAAACCAAAACCCAAATTACACCCCACCTATGTTGAAATAAAAGTGTAACGAATGTGCTACAAATTAAACATGATGAAGTTTGTTTTTCTTTCTGAGGAAAGTTTACTAAAGAATCATTGGTGAATCGTAGTCCAGTAACACAACATGTTATCCTGTGAAATAGCAGCAGCCAGATAAATAAAGGCCTCTTCCAAAGGATTTTAAAACAGTATTGGCAGGATAGGAACTGAAAAAGCTGGAGTGTGCCCTGTGCTCACATGAACAACTGGTGGAAAGCATCCTGCAATTACAAAGGCAATGCTAAAATGATAATAAAGATTAAACAAAAACACCAGCACTAAAGGGAACTACCTTTTGTGTGGATGTGCTCATTGTGGGAAAAATGCAGTCACTAAAAGTGAAGTTAACCAGTGGCCTAAGTAGACTGACCCACTGTCTCATGCTGTGTGCAAAATGCCAATGACCCAACAACAGACGAATGGATGGCAAGAGTAGGCTGAAAGCCCCTTGAAATAAGTATTTTGTACATATGATTTTAGTAAGATCAATAGATCTTGGTCAATGTCAAACCTAGAAAATTGGCCCTCGGTCCACCCAGAGGAGTATCACTTTCTACCCTCATCCTATTTGCAGTTTGGTGTATCATTCTACCTTCTAGAATGTGCTTCCTTTGGAATTCAAGAGGGACTATTTTAAATCTGAAAACTAATCAAATCAATTCACTGTTTGTCACATTCGTTTCTTTACTTCCATATGCTTTCAATGCAGAGAGCAGTCCTTTTTTGTAACTTTTTTCCGGCAGTGGCGAAGCTACTAGGGCAGGCTTTAATGTGATAAAAAGCATATGTGCACACAATGCACGTAAAAAGCATTTGTGAATGTATTGCAGGCATTGCCTCATTAAAGCCAGACCTTTTTTTTGCCAGTTCTTATTTTTTTTTTCCTCATTTGAAGTGGTAAACTGTTCTCCGGGGTCTCCCTTGCAGTAGCACCGACCAGAGAGCTTTATTCCTGTACCAAGAATGGATCACTCTACGCCTTGCTTATATTACTCCAACCAAAGGTAACTTAGTTTCACAAAGCCACCTGGGAAGCCACCAAAGGAGTGATTAAGCAAAGAAAGAATAGAGGCCTAATCATCGGACTGGATTTAAGTTTCGCCCAATTCTCATAGGGAAGCCAGAACTCGTTACACTTATTCTTAGTTACCCTATTCAGCCGATTAGAATGCATTATTGACTTCATCCATTCTATTTTGTTCGGAAGAGTGGATGTTACCCAATTTTTTACAAATTTCTCTTCGGGCCACAAGTATCAGATAGAAAATAATTTGTTTAATGCTATTTGATAAAACTTCATAATGTTCCGGAATCCCAAAGAAAACAAGTATTTTGCTTACCTGGAGTGTCTCTCCAAGTATTATGGAAATAGTATTACTCACATCCTGCCAAAAACCCCGAAACATGTGTGTATCGTCTCTTTTTTCCTTACCACACCTTGGACATCTCGGCGTAGGATCCTTCCCCAATTTAGACAGTTTGACGGAGTCCAATAAACCCTGTGTAGACAAAAAAGGTGGTTCCACCTTAAATTTGCAGCACGAACCGTGGAGTATAAAACGTTACACAATACTTACCATAAAGCTTCCATCAGTCTGCAAAATCCATTAAAAGCCAGTACCAGCTCGCCACCTCATTTTTCCAGGTCACATTCGACATCAACTTAGATTCCAGTTCATTTGATATTCCCACACCAGGACCGACCCTGGGGAACCAACTTTTAATTTGAAGATATTTAAATTTTGATAGCGGATTGTTAGCTATTCCTTGACCCTCGTCCCAGGAAATCAGGGCCCCTTCCACTGTCAGTTGTCCCCAGGTGGTTATTCCTGCATTTTTCAACAGAAGAGTCAGGCTATCCTTGGACCACTCTGGAGACCCAGGAGAGTTCCAGATGGGAGCCATTCCACTATAGTAATTTAGTTTGAATTATTTCCTGATCTTGTACCATTTCTCTGCGAAAGACTGTTGTTAGACGGACCGGGAGGGTCGGCCGGGGACAAGAGAAGAGGTCTCCAGCGATCGTACAGACGAATAACTTCCCCCCCCACAGACGTACACCACACAAGGATAAGGTTTAACGTTCTTTATAAGCAATCTTTAAGTACGGTAGAATGGTACAAGGAGGTATGGACTCAGGGGTCCCCTCGATTCTAGTCTCTTGGGCGGAAAGGGGGTAGCGGGACAGTCTTGTTACCAATCTGGTAGATGCGATGATAAGATGGATAGCTCACAATCCTCGAGCTCGGCGTTCTTAGATGGTCGGGCCGCGGCGGAGCCAGCAGGTCCCGAGATGATCGTAGGTAGCGACGGTCCGCGGCGGCGCCAGCAGGTCCCGGTGAAGATGAAGGGTTCAGAAGGTTTGCGGCAGCGCCAGCAGGCAGGACAGTAGTTCACACGGCCGGGCTACGGCAGCGCCAGTAGTCCGTCTAGGATGAGTTCGTCACGGTGTCTCTCGACTCCAGGATACAACTGCCTTCCTGCTCTGGAGCTGCCCCAGTTATAGGTCTGGCATCCTTTGATGTCCGGACCCTCGCACTTGGAGGTCGGGAGGTCCGGGATGAGGGAGTCCAGACACCCAGCAGGGGGGTGGAGCCAGCGCCCGGGGGAGCTGGGGGCGATCGGCACCTGGCGGGGGAGAGCCATCGACACTTCTTTCTCCCATTGACCTGCCAAGTGGGCCGCTCACCTCCTGGGTGGATGGTGGTGCCGGGATGTCGGGGCCTGGCCAGGCCCAGGGTTAGGGTCGATCTGAGGCCACGCGGCCTCGTGGTGCAGTGTCCAAGATGGCGGCCGGGCCGGGCGAGGGAGCTGGTAGTGATTCGGCCCCATGATGCGGAGATGTCCGGGGCAGGAGTCCCGTATGAGACGGGGTGCGGGTTGGTTCTGTGGGTAACACCTGGAGGGCCGGGCTCGGGCCCTGTCATGCGGGGAGGAAGCAAGCCCTTCACGTGGCCTGTCCCACATGCGTCCCCCCCAGCTGAAGGCAGGGAGAGTCACCCATCCTCTTGGGGACTCTCCTCGTCGAGGCGGAAAAAGCGTGACAGGCCATCTGCGTTGGCGTGGTCTTGCCCAGGTCGATGTTCCACAGTGAAGTCCATTCCCTGCTGGGAGATGGACCAACGCAATAGTTTTGGGTTTTCCCCCCGCATCTGCATGAGCCACTGCAGGGGCCGATGATCTGTCTGCACCCGGAAGTGGGAACCAAAGAGATAAGGCCGGAGCTTCTTGAGGGCCCACACCACTGCGAAGGCCTCTCTCTCGATGGTGCTCCAGCGTTGTTCTCGGGCCAGAAGGCGTCTGCTGATGAAGGCCACTGGTTGGTCAAGTCCTTCGGGGTTTAACTGGGAAAGGAATGCCCCAATGCCGTGGTCGGAGGCATCCGTTTGGACGATGAACTCCCGACTGTAGTCGGGGGCCTGGAGCACAGGGGCAGAGCACATGGCGGCCTTCAGCTTCTCGAAGGCCACTTGGCAGTCTGGGGTCCAGTTGAACTTCTTTGGGTGATTTTTGGATGTGAGTTCCGTGAGGGGCCCCACAATGCTGCCATAGTCCCTCACGAACTGCCGGTAGTAGCCGGTGAGCCCCAAGAAGGCGCGGACCTCGGTCTGTGTGATGGGGGGCTGCCAAGACTGGATGGCAGCGATCTTGAGTTGAAGAGGGGCCACCAGACCGCTTCCTACTTGGTGTCCGAGATAGGTCACGGACCCCTGACCTATTTGGCATTTGCTGGCCTTGATCATGAGGCCGGCCCGTTGGAGAGCCTGCAGGACCTCTCGGAGGTGGTGGAGGTGGTCGGACCAGTGGCGGCTGTACACAGCGATATCGTCCAGGTAGGCGGCGCTGAATTCCTCGAGTCCCGCCAAGACCTGGTTCACTAGTCGCTGAAAAGTAGCTGGGGCATTTTTCATGCCGAATGGCATGACCTTGAAGTGGTAGTGGCCATCAGGGGTGGAAAAGGCGGATCGTTCTTGGGCCCTGGGTGTGAGACCGATCTGCCAGTAGCCCGCTGTCAGGTCGAAGATGCTGAGGTAGCGGGCAGCTCCCATGCGGTCGATTAGTTCATCTGCTTGGGGGATGGGATGAGCGTCGGTTCTGGTGACAGTGTTCAAGCCCCGGTAGTCGACGCAGAATTGGAGCTCTGGAGTGGTGCCGGGGGCGGCAGCTTTGGGGACCAGTACCACTGGGCTGGCCCAGGGGCTGTCTGAGGGCTCGATGACCCCGAGCGTGAGCATCTTGGACACCTCCTCTTGGATGCAGGCCCATACCCGATCTGGTACGCGGTATGCCCGATGTCGGATAGGGGGACTGTCCCCAGTGTCCACGTCGTGCAAGCACCAGGGGGTGACCCCTGGAGTGAGGAAAAACAGAGTTGCAAACTGCAGCAGGAGGTCCCGGCAGCCTTGGCGCTGTTCCGGGGTGAGGGCCTCTGAGAGTCGGACCCCGTCTACGGAACCATCTTTCTCCCGGGTCCTTAGGAGATCAGGGAGGGGCTCGGAGTCTTCTTCTGTTCCGGTGTCTGTAGCCATCAGGAGGCTGAGCTCCGAGCGCACAAAGTGGGGTTTGAGTCTATTGGCGTGGAGGACCCGGAGGGGGTTCCGTGAAGATTCCATATCGATGAGATAGGTGACGGGGCTCTTGCGCTCGACCACTTTGAAGGGCCCCGTCCACTTGTCCTGTAAGGCGCATGGTTCGGTGGGGGACATCACCCACACTTGTTGGCCAGGTTCGAATTCGATGGAGGAGGCATTTTGATCGTACCACTTCTTCATGTCCTCCTGACTGGCCTCAAGATTCGCTTTCGCCATTTCTCTGAATCGCCTGGTCTGATTGCGTAGGGTCAGGAAGTACTTGAAGACATCTGGAGGGGTCTTCAGAGGGGGCATCCCCAACCTTCTTTGACCAGGCTGAGGGGCCCTCGCACAGGGTGTCCGTATATGAGTTTGAACGGGCTGAAGCCAAGGGACTTCTGGGGGACTTCTCGATATGCAAAGAGGAGGCACGGCAGTAGCACATCCCACTGGCGACGGAGGGGCTCTTCCAACCCCCCAATCATCCCTTTGAGCGTGCGGTTAAACCGCTCGACTAGTCCGTTTCCTTGAGGGTGATAGGGGGTCGTGAATCGGTAGGTGACCCCACACTGTTGCCAGAGGTATTTCATATATTTTGAAATAAAGTTTGTGCCTCGGTCACTGACGACTTCTCGGGGAAAGCCCACCCGGGAGAAGATCCCCATCAAGGCCCGGCCGACCACCGGGGCTGTCACAGTTCGCAGGGGAACAGCCTCGGGGTAGCGGGTGGCGTGGTCCACCAGTACCAGGATGAACCGATGTCCTTGTGCTGTACGGAGGTCCAGGGGCCCCACAATGTCTATTCCCACCCTCTCGAACGGGGTGGTGACAACTGGGAAGGGTTGCAGAGGTGCTTTAAGTTTGCAGCCGCTCTTCCCGCTGGCCTGGCACGTGGGGCAGGACCGGCAGTGGTTGAGGACGTCGTTTCTCATCTTAGGCCAGAAGAAGTGGGTCACCAGGCGACTGTAGGTTTTGTCTTGGCCCAGGTGACCAGCCAGGGGGACATCGTGGGCCAAGTTTAGCAAGAAGTCTCTAAAGCGGAGGGGCACCACTAGCACTCGACTGGCCACTAACTCCGGTCGTTGTCCCAATAGATCCAATGGCTTCCGGTGGTGTCCCCTGCGCTCTGGGCGAGGGCTTGCTGGCGGAGTCCCTCGAGGGAGGGACAGGTCTTCTGCTCTTGACGGAACTGTTCCTGGGTGGGCCCCCCTTCCTGACGCCACTGAGCCAGGTTGGGAAGGTCCTGGAGCTGAGCGAGCCCTTCGGGGGTTTGCCCTGGGGGGTCGGCACGGTCGGTGTCTTCTACTGGAGCGACCGGGGGAGGAGGTGCTGGCCATTCAGGTTCTTCGGGTCGGGGGATGGTACGGGCAGCCATGGACCGGGTGGTTACGCACGCCCAGTCCGGGAGGCCCAACATCCCCAGGCGCTCCCTTCTCTCTACGGCGGCCCACGGGGAACTCTCAAGATCATTCCCCAGGAGACAGTCCACGGGGGCATCATCTCGGACCGTCACCTTTAACATGCCGGAGACTCCTCCCCATTCGAAGGGGACGCAGGCCATCCGACACAGACTCTCGGAATTGTCGGCTGAACGGACGGGGCAGAGAATGTTCGGCAGTATCTGTTCTGGGGTCACCAGGTGACAGTGGACGGCTGTCACACTGGCCCCTGTGTCACGTAGGGCTTCGGCCCTGCGCCCATTAATGTTCACCCACTGACCATATTTTCTGGTGTTTGCGGGTAGGGGACCCTGCGGAACCATTTCCCTTCCCCCTAGGCACGCTAGAACCATGGCGGCCGGCTCCCACTCCTGTTGTTCTTGCTCGCATTCCTCTTGCTCTTCGGAGATTTGTTCTTCCCCCAGGGCGGCGGCAGCCATCTGGCGGGGTCTCGGAGTCTGATTCTGAGGACAGTTCGGGTCATTTGCGTAGTGGCCGACTCGCTGGCATCAGTGACACGCACCGGGGGGTTGCCCCGGTTGGCCGGGGGCGGGGTGCTGGCCGCGGAAGCGGCCGGGGCGGTGTCTTTTCCTCGTCCCTGGCCTCCTCCTCGGGGACGGTGCTGACCTTGGTGGTTCCGGTTCTGTTCGTGCGGCCCATTCCGGCTTACTTGGGTAATCTCCCACCGGTCAGCCTCGGCGGCGAGCTGCCGTGGATCTGTCAATTTGCTGTCGAGGAGGTGCTGCCTGAGCTCGACGAAGCAGTTGTTGGAGAGGTGCTCCCACACCATGAGATTAAAAAGTTGCTCGTAGGTTGTTACCTGGCTCCCCTTGATCCACCCCTCGAAGGCTCGGCTGAAATAGTTTACATACTCCACCCAAGTTGTACCCAGGATCCGGGTGCAGTCTCGGAACCTCTGGCGGTACATTTCGGGTGTGAGCCCATATCGGGTGAGGAGGGCAGCCTTCATGTGGTCATAGGAGGTCATCAGATGGTCTGGGAGCTGTAACAGGGCATCGCGGCCCTCATTGACGAACCTCCCCCATAGACCGGCTCCCCAGTCACTTCGATCGATCCTGTGGGAGGTCATGGCGATCTCGTAGGCCTTGAACCACTGTTGTATGTCGTCATCTCGGAAATACTCTCGAACGACATCCTTGGGGATGTGTACTTTCTTTTCTGTCGCTCCGGGAGTGCGCGGTTGCTCGGGCACCCCCAGTTCTTTGTTCTGCTTTCGTAAGTCTATTTCCGCTAGCTTGCGCTCGTGTTCATACGCTAGTCTCTTTTCTTCGAGTTTTC
Source organism: Lissotriton vulgaris (assembly GCF_964263255.1). NCBI lineage: Eukaryota > Metazoa > Chordata > Amphibia > Caudata > Salamandridae > Lissotriton > Lissotriton vulgaris. The sequence continues at coordinate 94,791,197 of NC_141698.1, forward strand.
TTTGTCTCTGTTTTTCTTCTCGTTCTTGTCGGAGCCGCAGATGTTCTAGGTTCAATTTTTGTTCTGCTAATTTGAGTTCACCGTCCATTTTGAGCCGGGCCATTTCTAACTCATGTAGTCTGTTTTTTTCTCTCTCTTGGATCTCTTCCTGCGAGAGACCCATTCTTCGCTCCTCGGGAGCCGTGGTGCTCCTCTCCGATGCTGCAACATTTTGGTCCGGGGGTCTGGCGGCCCCGGTTTCTGCCCATGACTCAATGGCGTGCTTGAAATCGTCTTTCGTACTCAGACCGATGGTAGCAATGCCTAGTTCAATGCAGGCCTGTCCAACAACTGTCAGATCTTTAGCATCACTTTTTTAAAGAAATACGGATCTCCATATTTATGTATGAAACCATATTTTCCCCCTTCCACATACTGGAGCAATGCCTTAAACATTTTCCCGACATCAGAAATATCTAACGTACTAAATAAAATGTTCCCTCCTTTTAGAAGAAATAGCCAAGCATAATATAATAAGTCCGGCAATCGTAGCTCCCCTTTATCATACTGCCTCCTTAGCTTTTTCCCTGTGATACGGACCCTATTTGAGGCACAAATAAAGCTGGTAATTTTCGATTGAGCTTTTTTGAGCCATTCTTCCTTAAAAGCTATAGGAATATTCTGAAACATAAAAGTGTATTTGGGAAGAATGGACATTTTCACAAGGTTAATTGTGACGTATAATGTCAAAGGAAGATGGGCCCAACTTAGTCATAATTTTCCCACTTCTTTATTAATCTTATAAAAATTGGATTCCGGGATTCATTCTACTTTTGAAACAATCTTAATGCCCAGGTATCTCATCTCCTCCTTGATACAATTCAGTTGCGAGTTAATGTTCCAAGTCATTACGACCGTTTTACTTTCATTTATCTCATACCCTGAGATAACACCAAACCGTGATGCCAATTCATATACCACTGGTAGTGAGGTAGCAACCTCGGAGGAATAAACCACCAGGTCATCGGCATATAGCCCAACTTTTTTCTCTCAGTTCTTATCTTTTCCGCTAAGGGCTCAATATATATATATTAAATAAGAGGGGAGATAATGGACATCCTTGCCTTGTCCCTCTATAGATGTTCAATGATTTTGAGAGATTTCCGTTTACTAAAATTCCAGCAGTAGTATTTCTATACAGTAGATCAATTGCCCTGCAAAAATTCTCTCCAAGATTAGATAGCTTTAGAATCTTCTGTACATAGGACCAATTTACCCTATCAAAGGCCTTAGTTGCATCCACTGTGATCACCGCCAATGGTACTTTGTACGTGGTGGCTATATGTATGGCTTCAATTAAATTATAGGTAAGATCTTTAATACCCCTGCCTCGTACAAACCCATTCTGATCTTCATGAAGCAGAACGCCCACCACCCTATTTAGCCTATTGGCCAATATTTACGTAAAGATTTTATAATCTGAATTAAGTAGCAAGATAGACCTGTAAGAATCACAGTAATTAGGTGGTTTATCTGGTTTTAGTATCAACATCACAGTGGCTTTATCTCAGGACGGTCAAATCTCCCTACCATTTTCAACGATAGCTGATAGCAACCTGGACATAATCATGGCTAAATAATCCTCTAACTTCCTATAAATCTCCATTGGAAGATCGTCCGGACCTGCTGCTGTGTTTGATTTCCCTGCTCTAATGGAGTTTCTTATTTCACCTTCTGTTATTAAGCTATTAATTGCTTCCCTCTGGGCTTCCAAAACTTTATGTGGGGTCTCTTGAGCCAACCATTCTTCCGCCTCCCCCTCATTCATAGTAAGATCTTCCGAGTAGACTTCTCCCAAATAATTCAAGAAAGCCTCCTCTATACCTTCTCTTGTCAAAATTGGACTCCCTATACCTCTTTGCTTTAGTTCCTTACTAAAACATTTTACCTGATCAGTCTTCACCTTCTACGCCAGTAGTTTGACACATCCTTCCCCATAATTAAAATGTGCACGTTTACTGGTTGCCACTTTTCTTGTATTCTGCCTTTCATCTCCCCTCCAAGATCATTTTTTAGAGCCAGAATAGAATTTTGCAAGGCTCCTTGTTCTATCCCATTCTCTAGCGACTGCTGTTCTAACAGCCGGATCTTATTCTCAATACAAGCTATCTCTTCTCTCCGTTAATTATTTTTGAAGGATTGAATGGATATTATTTTTCCCCTTAAAAAAGCCTTATAGACATCCCAGACTATGCCTAGTGATGCTGATTCTAGATGACTCTAAAAAAACTCTTGAGTTTCCTTCCCTAGTGTTCCTACTATACCCTCATCAAATAATACAGTGTGATCCATTAACCAGCTCTCTTTAATTTCACTATTTAGGGGGACGAGAGCTAACGTGATAGCTGAATGATCTGATAGGTGTGATCCACATGATTAACAGCTCCAACCTGGTCTTTTATATTTTGACTGATTAAAAATAGGTCTATTCTTGATTGGAGCCCATATTTTTCTATTGTTGAAGGTATAACTCTTAAGGGATCCCTTCCTCTCTCTCCAAATATCACACCAACCTCGATCCTTTATTGAGTTTTTTTTATCAGGGAACACATTTTATTGTTTAATACAGCTCTACTTTTTATGGACTGGTCTTTGATTAATATCTAGAACCACATTAAAATCCCCTGCCATAATGACAGTGCCAGGGAAATCGAAACGTTCTGAAAGCAAATTTCTGAACGGTGTGGGGTTATCTAGGTTAGGACCATAATAGCCAACCACTTTATAGGTCTGATTATAAAATCTTATTTTGGCAATTGCCCATCTACCCACCCTATCTATTTTACTGTGCTCTCCTAATATATGGGGGTTAGTTTTCACCAGAATCGCCACCCCTCTAATGGTAAGCTGTTGCTCAGTGAATACCGCTTTCTGTATCCATTTCCTTGATTTAAACACATCTTTCATCTCTTCACTTGTTAGATGGGTCTCTTGTAGTATTATGATCTGGGCAGGAGCATCTTTTAAATATTGCAAGATCTTTTCCCTTCTATGTTTCACTCAGAGCCCATTGACATTGCCAGTTCTTATTGTATCTGGAGGCAAAATGTACAAAGATTTGATTTGTTAAATGTAGTAACCAATTGTCTAACAGTTTTTTGTGAACTGGTCGTGATTTTCCAAGTCAATTTATGTCCTCTTAACCGGTTCACAAAATCACCAATTGGTGTGGATAGCAAGTTGGCCTACTTCTTTACTATTCATTAAGTAGGTCGCAAACTGCAACTCACTCAAATTGGATGCCATCACAGGGATGGTAGCCTGATGGGGTCAGGAGACGATCCTGCTTTCAATTGCATTTAAATAAAGTTTTTTTTCAGTATGTTTTTCTTATAAGAAACAGGGCTCTATTTAAAAAAAATACTTTAAAAAATGTTTGTTTAAGAGTTGATAAGTTTGTTTAAGAGTTGATAGTGATGACTGTTTCGGAGTGGAACCACTGCCCACTCTCCCAAAACTTTTTTTTACATTCACAAAGGGGAAGGCATCCCAAACGGGTACCCTTCACCCTTTGCAAGTAGGTTACCTCCTCCTTTGAGGAGCTGGTAACCTATCAATGATTTGCAACCGAAGCTGAAGTTGCATTTTAGTCGTAATTTGGAAGAAACACCAATTCGGTATACATTTCTAAACCCCTTTTGCTATTCTGTAAGCACCACTGAACACAGGCTCTGACAATGTGATGCTTTTTCTGTGTATTTAAGAAAAGCTTTGCCTTATTTCTCTTTGCTAAAATTGCTTCTTTCTTCTGTCTTCATCTGTTCATGCACTCCAATCCATACCCTGTAATTGTTTCAAAATGTTTGTTTTTAGATAACTCGGTTAATGTGCATTTAGGTTTTAATCACGATTTTCCTCTCCCATTCCTTACATTGATCTCCTCTACCTTTCCACTATCCAACCCAGCGTGGTCCCCCCCTTTTATAAGAATGGTAGCACCTGGTGCTGCACCTCCACCTGCAAAGCGGTTCGTCTAATTGCAATAGCGGGTTCTCAACATGTGCTGCACACAACATCCCAGGAGGCAAAACATCCCAAGAGGCGTGACTTTGGGTTACTTCAGTTTCATCCAGTAGATCATGTTAGCGCATGATAAGCTCTTCAACCATTGGCGACCCAGAAGTAAACGTTGGTCGCTTTTCAGAGTTGTTCTGTTTAGGTCGAGCCTAGCACAGCGCGCATTTGCTGCTCTGCTCGACTTTCTGTAAGGGCTTTCAGAAAGGTCACCGCACGCTCGCACATGCTTGTGCTGTGCTTTTGTTTTTGTCCCAGGCTATTGGCCTTTGCGTGTGACTTTTTAACAAAGACAGCACGCAATTGCCCAAAGGCTCTTTTTGTCCCACCAAATTTTACGCCCACAGCCTAATGCTTGCGGTTACGCACAGCAGCAGCATGTTTCCAATTATCGTGCCCAGACGCAGGTGCGATAATTGGAAATATATGCAGCTGCTCGCAACCGCGCGTGCACACCAGCAGCTCCCGCATCTGCATCGTTTGGCGGTTGTCTCCATGGCAATAGTCCTTCATCAGTTGTTTGGATCCTAATCATCCACTCACGTGTGGTCCCACCTCCCCCGACACCCCCATGCCAATTTGCGTTCCTCACAATAGGAGCCCCATGCCACTCTCCCAAGGGTTAACGGGATTCAACTTTACTCTCAATGTTTGCTTTTTTTCCCCTAAAGCAGCAGAACATAATTGCCCAGTCGCCATAACAACTTGTGCATTATTTGCGGGGAGGGGGTCATACCGGCCCACTTGCTATTTCTGATTTTCTTGTTGCCTGCAAAGAGGGCACTTGATCCAAGGTTCGCTAACCACAGTGAAAAATGCATTTGGCCTTGCGGCGTGAGTCTCGCTTCTTCCAGCGCGCTTGTGATCCTCTACAAGTCTCTGGTGACTTAGGCCTGTTGAAAGTCACTGGTCAGTGATTGGAGAACAGATGACACTCTGTAATCTAGGCGCTCGTGAGCGGGACTCGAACTAGAGGAAAAATGCTTCTAACAAAAGATGCAAACCTTGGAAGCAAGCGGACACCTTTAACCCCTTGGGGCTCACCACTTCACTAACAAATAAAACCATTGCCAGACCTTAGCACTAGTGCTTAATTTGTAAAACAAAAAGTGAAAGGTCCAGACTTTTTGTTAGGATCCCGACGCCAGAGCTGATGTATGAGAGGTTTGTCGAGCACCCAGGCTGCCCAGCCTTGATGCCTTCACGTGCCTCTTCCTTCCAACACCCACTCGTCCTGTGTTTTTCCCTCACTCTTGCAGGTGCTTTCTCACTCCTGTTTCCTCCCTTTCTAGTTATGTTCCATCCTTTCTTTGCCTCTTTATGTTCTGCCTTTCTCTCTCGTACTCTGGACAGGGTTTAAGTGGTATGAAAAAAGGAAGGGGGTCCCTAAAAGGGGTGTGGCCTACGTAATTAGGGCACGGCTTAAAACATAAACTATCCCCTGAATGCACTTCCTCCCATCTCCTTTATGTCACCCCCCACAAACCCACCACACACCCACTAACCTGTAAGCACTGCATTTTCTATCGCTTGTCAATATTTTCATAGCTGTGTACCTCTTTCACACACGTTTTCTCAGACTCACAATTACAACCGAAATACATGACCGTAGCTCTGAGAACTTTACAGAGAGGCCAAGGATTGGATAAGCATGTACTCTGGACACGTTTTTGACCCACTGACAATCGCTCACACTGCCTTCAGCCTCAAATCCAGAGCTCTCAATCGTGGCTCGTTGTAACACCTGACGGCGACTCAGTTCAAAGTATGCACTACCCCAGGGTAGTATGCTGCACTAAAAAACATATAGAAACCCAACATCCTGGAAATTGTTAACCCTCTTCAAGAATGCAACATTAAGTAAACATGTAGAATATAAACCAAAACTAAATCGCTGCTGTGGATTTCCATAATGTTTCTTACATTGTTTGTCAGAAATTAATTTGTGTTTGATGGCATAAAAGTTAAGGACATAAACCTAGAGCCAGACAGGACCCGTTTAAATGTCTGTTTTTAATAACTGCCGGGTCTCAGGCCTGGAGGGGCCTAGCCCACTTAAAGCCCTGACTCTGGGTTAATTCTGATTTTGAAAAATAATTCCTGGTCTCCAGAACTGAGCTTTGGTGGCCACTACCTTCAAACACTGGTGCAAATTAAGCCCTGCTTAGAAGTTGTTCTGCCATTGAATCATGGATGACAAAGATTGTCATGAAACTCAACAGAAACAAAACGTGCTGCACTTGTCATCCCCACTAAGTGCACCTTTTACTTCTCACCTGCCCCAGCCTGACTCTCATCCTGGTCAGTCCGCCACCACCTGCTTCAGGTTCAGCCCGGTCCATCTCACCTCGGAAGGTTCAGCATGTTGTCACCACTTTATATACCACGAATATACGTGCAGGTTCATGCTACAGTAATCATGTATTGAAGTTGCAGCGCTCATGTGGCTATTGGCTATGTTGAGTGTTTGAGCTGCTAATAGGGGATAAACGGCTGCATGGCTAAATGTACAAGGTCCCAAAGGCGAGACCAATTGGCTATGCCAATGCTTGTTTTGATATTAGTTTGGTGCAACTGTTAATAACATTGCGCCGTCGTCCGGAAAGCATGCAGAACTGCACCGAGATGCCATCGGAGTAACAAACATGAATTACAATCTCATGCAAGATCATTGACAATGGAAGCTACAGTTATGATCACAGAGCGCCCTCCTCTGGCTGTTTCTTAGCTGATAGTGGTAGCTATCCATTGATTCACATTAGAAGACACAGGTCCTTCGAATATTCTTATCAGGGCCACTGGAAATATGCGATTCTGCGCCAGTGGCGTTATTCGCGTAATTATATATTTGCCGTTTTTGCCCCATAATCCGTCATCTGCTTTATTTTTTTAAATGTCTAGTTCAAACGGTTCCAAAGTTACTAGAAACAAAGCGACGTGTGTTGCCGGGCAGTGGAAGGCCCTTTGCAAAGCTTGACTGGTCACTTTTCTGTAATGACAAAATAAAGAAGTAATTCTATCACAAACTGTGCCACATTATGCTGGCTAATTTGCCTTTTCTTGCTGCACAATTTGCTGAACCCTACTGCATGATTTCCCCATCGCCTGCCGCAGTATTCCAGTGTCCCTGAATATTATTTTGCATTGATTGTGCATTTATACAGCGCTTTCTACTGCTGACTAGGTGTTAAAGACCTTTACATAATCATTTAGAAGATATTGTCATTGCTCTCTTACTGTTCATATCGAGATGACTTGAACAATGCTTCAGACTAAGGCAGCGTAGGATTCAGCAGCACCGTGGGACACAACCCTTACCCACACATCAGAGCCCTGCAGCAGACTTAACTCATATGCACTTAGGAACAGCAGCACTCAGCACACATCCCTCATACACACAACAGACTGCAGAACACACCCCTCCTCTTTACGTGAGAACAACCATATTCAGCACACATCCCTCAACCACATCAGAGCAGCAGCGCACATGCATCCCCCACACATAAAAGAAGCAGCAGCACTGTGGCACACTACACTCATACACACAACAGACTGCAGAACACACCCCTCCTCTTTACTTGAGAACAACGGCATTCAGCACACATCCCTCATACACACCTCAGAGCAGCAGCGCACACATGCATCACCCACACATAAAAGAAGCAGCAGCACTGTGGCACACACCACTCATACACACATCAGAGCAGCAGTGCACATGCTTTACCCACACATAAAAGAAGCAGCAGCACTGTGGCACACATCCCTCATACACACATCAGAGTAGCAGAGCACATGCATCACCCAGACATAAAAGAAGCAGCAGCACTGTGGCACACATCCCTCATACACACATCAGAGTAGCAGAGCACATGCATCACCCAGACATAAAAGAAGCAGCAGCACTGTGGCACACATCCCTCATACACACATCAGAGCAGCAGTGCACATGCTTTACCCACACATAAAAGAAGCAGCAGGACTGTGGCTCACATCACTCATACACACATCAGAGTAGCAGAGCACATGCACCACCCAGACATAAAAGAAGCAGCAGCACTGTGGCACACATCCCTCATACACACAACAGACTGCAGAACACACCCCTCCTCTTTACTTGAGAACAACGGCATTAAGCACGCATCCCTCATACACACATCAGAGCAGCAGCGCACACATGCATCACCCACACATAAAAGAAGCAGCAGCACTGTGGCACACACCACTCATACACACATCAGAGCAGCAGTGCACATGCTTTACCCACACATAAAAGAAGCAGCAGCACTGTGGCACACATCCCTCATACACACATCAGAGCAGCAGCGGACACATGCATCACCCACACATAAAAGAAGCAGCAGCACTGTGGCACACACCACTCATACACACATCAGAGCAGCAGTGCACATGCTTTACCCACACATAAAAGAAGCAGCAGCACTGTGGCACACATCCCTCATACACACATCAGAGTAGCAGAGCACATGCACCACCCAGACATAAAAGAAGCAGCAGCACTGTGGCACACATCACTCATACACACATCAGAGCAGCAGTGCACATGCTTTACCCACACATAAAAGAAGCAGCAGCACTGTGGCACACATCCCTCATACACACATCAGAGTAGCAGAGCACATGCATCACCCAGACATAAAAGAAGCAGCAGCACTGTGGCACACATCACTCATACACACATCAGAGCAGCAGTGCACATGCTTTACCCACACATAAAAGAAGCAGCAGCACTGTGGCACACATCCCTCATACACACATCAGAGTAGCAGCGCACATGCATCACCCAGACATAAAAGAAGCAGCAGCACTGTGGCACACATCACTCATACACACATCAGAGCAGCAGTGCACATGCTTTACCCACACATAAAAGAAGCAGCAGCACTGTGGCACACATCCCTCAACCACATCAGAGCAGCAGCGCACATGCATCACCCACACATAAAAGAAGCAGCAGCACTGTGGCACACACCCCTCATACACACATCAGAGCAGCAGTGCACATGCTTTACCCACACATAAAAGAAGCAGCAGCACTGTGGCACACACCCCTCATACACACATCTGAGCAGCAGTGCACATGCATCACCCACACATAAAAGAAGCAGCACCGTGGCACACATCCCTCATAAACACATCAGAGCAGCAGTGCACATGCATCACCCACACATAAAAGAAGCAGCAGCACTGTGGCACACACCCCTCATACACACAACAGACTGCAGAACACACCCCTCCTCTTTACGTGAGAACAACCATATTCAGCACACATCCGTCAACCACATCAGAGCAGCAGTGCACATGCTTTACCCACACATAATAGAAGCAGCAGCACTGTGGCACACATCACTCATACACACATCAGAGCAGCAGTGCACATGATTTACCCACACATAAAAGAAGCAGCAGCACTGTGGCACACATCACTCATACACACATCAGAGCAGCAGTGCACATGCTTTACCCACACATAAAAGAAGCGGCAGCACTGTGGCACACATCCCTCATACACACATCAGAGCAGCAGTGCACGTGCTTTACCCACACATAAAAGAAGAAGCAGCACTGTGGCACACATCCCTCATACACACATCAGAGCAGCAGTGCACATGCTTTACCCACACATAAAAGAAGCAGCACCGTGGCACACATCCCTCATAAACACATCAGAGCAGCAGTGCACATGCATCACCCACACATAAAAGAAGCAGCAGCACTGTGGCACACATCCCTCATACACACATCAGAGCAGCAGTGCACATGCTTTACCCACACATAAAAGAAGCAGCAGCACTGTGGCACACATCCCTCATACACACGTCAGAGCAGCAGTGCACGTGCTTTACCCACACATAAAAGAAGAAGCAGCACTGTGGCACACATCCCTCATACACACATCAGAGCAGCAGTGCACATGCTTTACCCACACATAAAAGAAGCAGCAGCATTGTGGCACACATCCCTCATGCACACATCAGAGCAGCAGTGCACCTGCTTTACCCACACATAAAAGAAGCTGCAGCACTGTGGCACACATCCCTCATGCACACATCAGAGCAGCAGTGCACAAGCATCACCCACACATAAAAGAAGAAGTAGCACTGTGGCACACACCCCTCATACACACATCAGAGAAGCAGCACACATGCTTTACCCACACATAAAAGAAGCAGCAGGACTGTGGCACACATCCCTCATGCACACATCAGAGCAGCTGCGCACATGCTTTACCCACACATAAAAGAAGCAGCAGCACTGTGGCACACACCCCTCATACACACAACAGACTGCAGAACACACCCCTCCTCTTTATGTGAGAACAACAATATTCAGCACACATTCGTCAACCACATCAGAGCAGCAGTGCACATGCTTTACCCACACATAAAAGAAGCAGCAGCACTGTGGCACACATCACTCATACACACATCAGAGCAGCAGTGCACATGCTTTACCCACACATAAAAGAAGCAGCAGCACTGTGGCACACATCACTCATGCACACATCAGAGCAGCAGAGCACGTGCTTTACCCACACATAAAAGAAGAAGCAGCACTGTGGCACACATCCCTCATACACACATCAGAGCAGCAGTGCACATGCTTTACCCACACATAAAAGAAGCAGCAGCATTGTGGCACACATCCCTCATGCACACATCAGAGCAGCAGTGCACCTGCTTTACCCACACATAAAAGAAGCTGCAGCACTGTGGCACACATCCCTCATGCACACATCAGAGCAGCAGTGCACAAGCATCACCCACACATAAAAGAAGAAGTAGCACTGTGGCACACACCCCTCATACACACATCAGAGAAGCAGCACACATGCTTTACCCACACATAAAAGAAGCAGCAGGACTGTGGCACACATCCCTCATGCACACATCAGAGCAGCTGCGCACATGCATCACCCACACATAAAAGAAGCAGCAGCACTGTGGCACACACCCCTCATACACACAACAGACTGCAGAACACACCCCTCCTCTTTATGTGAGAACAACAATATTCAGCACACATTCGTCAACCACATCAGAGCAGCAGTGCACATGCTTTACCCACACATAAAAGAAGCAGCAGCACTGTGGCACACATCACTCATACACACATCAGAGCAGCAGTGCACATGCTTTACCCACACATAAAAGAAGCAGCAGCACTGTGGCACACATCACTCATGCACACATCAGAGCAGCAGAGCACTTTCTTTACCCACACATAAAAGAAGCAGCAGCACTGTGGCACACATCCCTCATATACACATCAGAGCAGCAGTGCACATGCCTCACCCACACATAAAAGAAGCAGCAGCGCCGTGGCACACATCTCTCATACACACATCAGAGCAGTAGTGCACATTCTTTACCCACACAAAACAGAAGCAGCAGCACCGTGGCACACATCCCTCATACACACATCAGAGCAGCAGCGCACATGCATCACCCACACATAAAAGAAGCAGCACTGTGGCACACATCCCTCATTAACACATCAGAGTAGCAGCGCACATGCATCACCCACACATAAAAGAAGCAGCACCGTGGCACACATGCCTCATACAGACATCAGAGCAGCAGCGCATATGCATCACCCACACATAAAAGAAGAAGCAGCACTGTGGCACACAACCCTCATACACACAACAGACTGCAGAACACACCCCTCCTCTTTACGTGAGAACAACCATATTCAGCACACATCCCTCAACCACATCAGAGCAGCAGTGCACATGCTTTACCCACACATAAAAGAAGCAGCAGCACTGTGGCACACACCCCTCATACACACATCAGAGCAGCAGTGCACATGCTTTACCCACACATAAAAGAAGCAGCAGCACCGTGGCACACATCACTCATGCACACATCAGAGCAGCAGTGCACATGCTTTACCCACACATAAAAGAAGCAGCAGCACTGTGGCACACATCCCTCATACACACATCAGAGTAGCAGCGCACATGCATCACCCAGACATAAAAAAAGCAGCAGCACTGTGGCACACATCACTCATACACACATACGAGCAGCAGTGCACATGCTTTACCCACACATAAAAGAAGCAGCAGCACTGTGGCACACATCCCTCAACCACATCAGAGCAGCAGCGCACATGCATCACCCACACATAAAAGAAGCAGCAGCACTGTGGCACACACCCCTCATACACACATCACAGCAGCAGTGCACATGCTTTACCCACACATAAAAGAAGCAGCAGCACTGTGGCACACATCACTCATAAACACATCAGAGCAGCAGTGCACATGCATCACCCACACATAAAAGAAGCAGCACCGTGGCACACATCCCTCATAAACACATCAGAGCAGCAGTGCACATGCATCACCCACACATAAAAGAAGCAGCAGCACTGTGGCACACACCCCTCATACACACAACAGACTGCAGAACACACCCCTCCTCTTTACGTGAGAACAACCATATTCAGCACACATCCGTCAACCACATCAGAGCAGTAGTGCACATGCTTTACCCACACATAATAGAAGCAGCAGCACTGTGGCACACATCACTCATACACACATCAGAGCAGCAGTGCACATGCTTTACCCACACATAAAAGAAGCAGCAGCACTGTGGCACACATCACTCATACACACATCAGAGCAGCAGTGCACATGCTTTACCCACACATAAAAGAAGCAGCAGCACTGTGGCACACATCCCTCATACACACATCAGAGCAGCAGTGCACGTGCTTTACCCACACATAAAAGAAGAAGCAGCACTGTGGCACACATCCCTCATACACACATCAGAGCAGCAGTGCACATGCTTTACCCACACATAAAAGAAGCAGCAGCATTGTGGCACACATCCCTCATGCACACATCAGAGCAGCAGTGCACCTGCTTTACCCACACATAAAAGAAGCTGCAGCACTGTGGCACACATCCCTCATGCACACATCAGAGCAGCAGTGCACAAGCATCACCCACACATAAAAGAAGAAGTAGCACTGTGGCACACACCCCTCATACACACATCAGAGAAGCAGCACACATGCTTTACCCACACATAAAAGAAGCAGCAGGACTGTGGCACACATCCCTCATGCACACATCAGAGCAGCTGCGCACATGCATCACCCACACATAAAAGAAGCAGCAGCACTGTGGCACACACCCCTCATACACACAACAGACTGCAGAACACACCCCTCCTCTTTATGTGAGAACAACAATATTCAGCACACATTCGTCAACCACATCAGAGCAGCCGTGCACATGCTTTACCCACACATAAAAGAAGCAGCAGCACTGTGGCACACATCACTCATACACACATCAGATCAGCAGTGCACATGCTTTACCCACACATAAAAGAAGCAGCAGCACTGTGGCACACATCACTCATGCACACATCAGAGCAGCAGAGCACTTTCTTTACCCACACATGAAAGAAGCAGCAGCACTGTGGCACACATCCCTCATATACACATCAGAGCAGCAGTGCACATTCTTTACCCACACAAAACAGAAGCAGCAGCACCGTGGCACACATCCCTCATACACACATCAGAGCAGCAGCGCACATGCATCACCCACACATAAAAGAAGCAGCACTGTGGCACACATCCCTCATTAACACATCAGAGTAGCAGCGCACATGCATCACCCACACATAAAAGAAGCAGCACCGTGGCACACATGCCTCATACAGACATCAGAGCAGCAGCGCATATGCATCACCCACACATAAAAGAAGAAGCAGCACTGTGGCAAACAACCCTCATACACACAACAGACTGCAGAACACACCCCTCCTCTTTACGCGAGAACAACCATATTCAGCACACATCCGTCAACCACATCAGAGCAGCAGTGCACATGCTTTACCCACACATAACAGAAGCAGCAGCACTGTGGCACACATCCCTCAACCACATCAGAGCAGCAGTGCACATGCTTTACCCACACATAAAAGAAGCAGCAGCACTGTGGCAAACATCACTCATACACACATCATAGCAGCAGTGCACATGCTTTACCCACACATAAAAGAAGCAGCAGCACTGTGGCACACATCACTCATAAACACATCAGAGCAGCAATGCACATGCATCAACCACACATAAAAGAAGCAGCAGCACTGTGGCACACATCCCTCATACACACATCAGAGCAGCAGCGCACATGCATCACCCACACATAAAAGAAGCAGCACCGAGGCACACATCCCTCATACAGATATCAGAGCAGCAGCGCACATGCATCACCCACACATAAAAGAAGAAGCAGCACTGTGGCACACAACCCTCATACACACAACCGACTGCAGAACACACCCCTCCTCTTTACGTGAGAACAGCCATATTCAGCACACATCCGTCAACCACATCAGAGCAGCAGTGCACATGCTTTACCCACACATAACAGAAGCAGCAGCACTGTGGCACACATCCCTCAACCACATCAGAGCAGTAGTGCACATGCTTTACCCACACATAAAAGAAGCAGCAGCACTGTGGCAAACATCACTCATACACACATCAGAGCAGCAGTGCACATGCTTTACCCACACATAAAAGAAGCAGCAGCACTGTGGCACACATCACTCATAAACACATCAGAGCAGCAATGCACATGCATCACCCACACATAAAAGAAGCAGCAGCACTGCAGCACACATCCCTCATACACACATCAGAGCAGCAGCGCACATGCATCACCCACACATAAAAGAAGCAGCACCGAGGCACACATCCCTCATACAGATATCAGAGCAGCAGCGCACATGCATCACCCACACATAAAAGAAGAAGCAGCACTGTGGCACACAACCCTCATTCACACAACAGACTGAAGAACACACCCCTCCTCTTTACATGAGAACAACCATATTCAGCACACATCCGTCAACCACATCAGAGCAGCAGTGCACGTGCTTTACCCACACATAAAAGAAGCAGCAGCACTGTGGCACACATCCCTCAACCACATCAGAGCAGCAGTGCACATGCTTTACCCACACATAAAAGAAGCAGCAGCACTGTGGCACACATCACTCATACACACATAAGAGCAGCAGTGCACATGCTTTACCCACACATAAAAGCAGCAGCACTGTGGCACACATCACTCATAAACACATCAGAGCAGCAGTGCACATACATCACGCACACATAAAAGAAGCAGCACCGTGGCACACATCCCTCATAAACACATCAGAGCAGCAGTGCACATGCATCACCCACACATAAAAGAAGCAGCAGCACTGTGGCACACACCCCTCATACACACAACAGACTGCAGAATACACCCCTCCTCTTTACATGAGAACAACCATATTCAGCACACATCCCTCAAGCACATCAGAGCAGCAGTGCACATGCTTTACCCACACATAAAAGAAGCAGCAGCACTGTGGCACACATCACTCATACACACATCAGAGCAGCAGTGCACATGCCTCACCCACACATAAAAGAAGCAGCAGCACCGTGGCACACATCTCTCATACACACATCAGAGCAGTAGTGCACATTCTTTACCCACACAAAACAGAAGCAGCAGCACCGTGGCACACATCCCTCATACACACATCAGAGCAGCAGCGCACATGCATCACCCACACATAAAAGAAGCAGCACTGTGGCACACATCCCTCATTAACACATCAGAGTAGCAGCGCACATGCATCACCCACACATAAAAGAAGCAGCACCGTGGCACACATGCCTCATACAGACATCAGAGCAGCAGCGCATATGCATCACCCACACATAAAAGAAGAAGCAGCACTGTGGCACACAACCCTCAACCAGATCAGAGCAGTAGTGCACATGCATCACGCACACATAAAAGAAGCAGCAGCACTGTGGCACACATCACTCATAAACACATCAGAGCAGCAGTGCACATGCATCACGCACACATAAAAGAAGCAGCACTGGGGCACACAACCCTCATACACACAACAGACTGCAGAACACACCCCTCCTGTTTACGTGAGAACAACCATATTCAGCACACATCCGTCAACCACATCAGAGCAGCAGTGCACATGCTTTACCCACACATAACAGAAGCAGCAGCACTGTGGCACACATCCCTCAACCACATCAGAGCAGTAGTGCACATGCTTTACCCACACATAAAAGAAGCAGCAGCACTGTGGCAAACATCACTCATACACACATCAGAGCAGCAGTGCACATGCTTTACCCACACATAAAAGAAGCAGCAGCACTGTGGCACACATCACTCATAAACACATCAGAGCAGCAATGCACATGCATCAACCACACATAAAAGAAGCAGCAGCACTGCAGCACACATCCCTCATACACACATCAGAGCAGCAGCGCACATGCATCACCCACACATAAAAGAAGCAGCACCGAGGCACACATCCCTCATACAGATATCAGAGCAGCAGCGCACATGCATCACCCACACATAAAAGAAGAAGCAGCACTGTGGCACCCAACCCTCATACACACAACAGACTGCAGAACACACCCCTCCTCTTTACATGAGAACAACCATATTCAGCACACATCCGTCAACCACATCAGAGCAGCAGTGCACGTGCTTTACCCACACATAAAAGAAGCAGCAGCACTGTGGCACACATCCCTCAACCACATCAGAGCAGCAGTGAACATGCTTTACCCACACATAATAGAAGCAGCAGCACTGTGGCACACATCACTCATACACACATAAGAGCAGCAGTGCACATGCTTTACACACACATAAAAGAAGCAGCAGCACTGTGGCACACATCACTCATAAACACATCAGAGCAGCAGTGCACATGCATCACGCACACATAAAAGAAGCAGCACCGTGGCACACATCCCTCATAAACACATCAGAGCAGCAGTGCACATGCATCACCCACACATAAAAGAAGCAGTAGCACTGTGGCACACACCCCTCATACACACAACAGACTGCAGAACACACCCCTCCTCTTTACATGAGAACAACCATATTCAGCACACATCCCTCAACCACATCAGAGCAGCAGTGCACATGCTTTACCCACACATAAAAGAAGCAGCAGCACTGTGGCACACATCACTCATACACATATCCGAGCAGCAGTGCACATGATTTACCCACACATAAAAGAAGCAGCAGCACTGTGGCACACATCACTCATACACACATCAGAGCAGCAGTGCACATGCTTTACCCACACATAAAAGAAGCAGCAGCACTGTGGCACACATCACTCATACACACATGAGAGCAGCAGTGCACATGCTTTACCCACACATAAAAGAAGCAGCAGCACTGTGGCACACATCACTCATACACACATAAGAGCAGCAGTGCACATGCTTTACCCACACATAAAGGAAGCAGCAGCACTGTGGCACACATCACTCATACACACATCAGAGCAGCAGCGCACATGCATCACCCACACATGAAAGAAGCAGCAGCACTGTGGCACACATCACTCATACACACATCAGAGCAGCAGCGCACATGCATCCTACACATAAAAGAAGAAGCAGCACCGTGGCACACACCCCTCATACACACATCAGAGCAGCAGTGCACATGCTTTACCCACACATACAAGAAGCAGCAGCACTGTGGCACACATCACTCATAAACACATCAGAGCAGCAGTGCACATGCATCACCCACACATAAAAGAAGCAGCACCGTGGCACACATCCCTCATAAACACATCAGAGCAGCAGTGCACATGCATCACCCACACATAAAAGAAGCAGCAGCACTGTGGCACACATCCCTCATACACACAACAGACTGCAGAACACACTCCTCCTCTTTACGTGAGAACAACCATATTCAGCACACATCCCTCAACCACATCAGAGCAGCAGTGCACATGCTTTACCCACACATAAAAGAAGCAGCAGCACTGTGGCACACATCACTCATACACACATCAGAGCAGCAGTGCACATGCTTTACCTACACATAAAAGAAGCAGCAGCACTGTGGCACACATCACTCATACACACATCAGAGCAGCAGCGCACATGCATCACCCACACATAAAAGAAGCAGCAGCACTGCGGCACACACCCCTCATACACACATCAGAGCAGCAGTGCACATGCTTTACCCACACATAAAAGAAGCAGCAGCACTGTGGCACACATCACTCATACACACATCAGAGCAGCAGCGCACATGCATCCTACACATAAAAGAAGAAGCAGCACCGTGGCACACATCCCTCATACACACATCAGAGCAGCAGCACACATGCATCACCCACACATAAAAGAAGCAGTAGCACTGTGGCACACACCCCTCATACACACATCAGAGCAGCAGTGCACATGCATCACCCACACATAAAAGAAGCAGCAGCAGTGTGGCACACATCCCTCCTACACACGACAGACTGCAGAACACCCCCCATCTCTTTACGTGAGAACAACCATATTCAGCACACATCCCTCAACCACATCAGAGCAGCAGTGCACATGCTTTACAAACACATAAAAGAAGCAGCAGCACTGTGGCACACATCACTCATACACACATCAGAGCAGCAGTGCACATGCTTTACCCACACATAAAAGAAGCAGCAGCACTGTGGCACACATCACTCATACACACATCAGAGCAGCAGCGCACATGTATCACCCACACATAAAAGAAGCAGCAACACTGCCGCACACACCCCTCATACACACATCAGAGCAGCAGTGCACATGCTTTACCCACACATAAAAGAAGCAGCAGCACTGTGGCACACACCACTCATACACACATCAGAGCAGCAGTGCACATGATTTACCCACACATAAAAGAAGCAGCAGCACTGTGGCACACACCCCTCATACACACATAAGAGCAGCAGTGCACATGCATCACTCACACATAAAAGAAGCAGCAGCACTGTGGCACACATCACTCATACACACATCAGAGCAGCAGTGCACATGCTTTACCCACACATAAAAGAAGCAGCAGCACTGTGGCACACATCACTCATACACACATCAGAGCAGCAGCGCACATGCATCACCCACACATAAAAGAAGAAGCAGCACTGTGGCACTCACCCCCTCATACACACATCAGAGCAGCAGTGCACATGCATCGCCCACACATATAAGAAGCAGCAGCACTGTGGCACACATCCCTCATACACACAACAGACTGCAGAACACACCCCTTCTCTTTACGTGAGAACAACCATATTCAGCACACATCCCTCAACCACATCAGAGCAGCAGTGCACATGCTTTACCCACTCATAAAATGAAGCAGCAGCACTGTGGCACACATCACTCATACACACATCAGAGCAGTAGCGCACATGCATCACCCACACATAAAAGAAGCAGCAGCACTGTGGCACACAACCCTCATACACACAACAGACTGCAGAACACACCCCTCCTCTTTACGTGAGAACAACCATATTCAGCACACATCCGTCAACCACATCAGAGCAGCAGTGCACATGCTTTACTCACACATAAAAGAAGCAGCAGCACTGTGGCACACATCACTCAAACACATCAGAGCAGCAGTGCACATGCATCACCAACACATAAAAGAAGCAGCAGCACCGTGGCACACACACCCCTCATACACACATCAGAGCAGCAGTGCACATGCATCACCCACACATAAAAGAAACAGCAGCACTGTGGCACACATCCCTCATACACAACTTCAGAGTAGCCGCAACCCAGGGTTAAAAAAATTTCAGATGTGCAATTTTGGGTGACAAGATATTTGTGGCAATTAGTAATTTTAATGATGCGTATGACAATTACGTGTGAAATTATGTTTGATTAGTAAAGTAGTATAGTTCTGCCACATTTAAATACAAGACGCCCTTTAATTAAAATGAATGCAGTTTTCCCGTGTGCTGCTTATCTTGCTCCTGATCGCCCCCCCCCCCCCCCCCCCCCACCAGCATTCAGCAATCTGCTGCAGGTTTTCTCTCCCCACAGTCTCAGTTGAACATGGAGAGCAGTGACGTCAATAGGTTGAAGTAATAGAAAGCATGTATTGTGAATTTAACATTTCAATGTATTTTATATGTATACTTTTGAAGGATTTCGGTTTAAAGGTCCGATGTAGGCAGGCAAATGAAAGTGGTTTTGTGGGACATTGTTAAAAATGTTTCATATTGCATTTTATATCTCTGCAGTGCAGTTGCTGAGGAAGCAAGCAGAAGATTTCTCCTACTTTAGGAAACGATTTAGTGTGAATAATCTTTGTATCCGGCAGCCAGAGGAGGCAGTACCAGCACTATTGGGTGTATTGCATTCCTTTGGGTATCGTCGGGCGTTCGTGTATATCATTGTAAGTCTGTTATCTTCCCACTAGCCCCTATAACATAAGTGGCTTTCCAGGATATCCCTCCCACGGAGTTTAGCTTGGAAATTTATCACTTTAGATATTTGGGTATTCAAGTGGCACATGGACACGAGGCTCAATATGCTCTGAATATGGGGACGGTAGTTAAGAATTTGATAGAGTCAATCCAGTTCTGGAACAAGCTCCCTCTCTCCATCATGGAGCGAGTGACGTTGGCTAGAATGGTCATGTTACCTAGGTGCTTGTATGCACTACAGAATACTCTCTGCCCTATTTTGGATACTACGATTGTCACATTGAACAAGTTGCTGGTCTCGCTGGTATGGGCTGGGGGTCGCACAAGGGTGATATACTCAAATTGAATGTTGAGCTAGGTGGGCTGGGCCTCACTGACCTTAGATTATACTATTTTGCTGGGATGCTTCAGTATGCTGCACAATGGTGCATGGAGGGACATAACATGGAAAAAGCACTACTAGCGAGTCGTAATAATAGTTCTGACTTGCTCAAATACTTGATGATGGGCACTCGAGTCCCCAGCTTGTGCCCGTACACAATCCGGCAGGTAACGATAGCCTGGGAAAAGGCAGTCAGCCAGGTAATCCATAAGGCGCCCTACACGCCCTCACTCCCCTTGCAAAGGCACCAGGGGTTCAGTCGAATTCAGGCGGTTATGGATATCTCTAAATGGTATGAAGGAGGGTGCTTGTCAGTTGGGGATCTATTTGCCAATGGGACCTTTTTTAACATATGGGGAAGCTATGGAATGGTATCAAATACTGGAAGGGCACTTTCTACACTACACTAAGATAGTCCACGCAGTCAGAGAAATGTGGCCCTCTTTTCCAGAAGAGCCGCTGGAGTCCCATACGCTAGCTCTCCTGCTAAACCTGGGCTCCACCAGAGGTCAAATATCCTGTATATATAAGGCCCTTAAAGAAGAACGTGTTATTGAGACGACGCAGATAAAGGAAAGGTGGGCGGTAGATTTGACAGACTCCCTTATGGAAAGGGAATGGAAAAGGGCGTTTGCACAAGTCCAAGAGATGGCAAGCAATGCTCGGTTCAAACTCACCCAGTTCCACTACCTACATCGCATGTATATGACCCCTAAGAGAACGCGCTTTGACCCAGTGCGCCCCTCACACTGCCCCAGGTGCGGCACAGACCCTGCCACTTTCCTGCACATGACTTGGTCATTCATCAGGCTACAGAGGTCTTGGCAGCAAGTTGTCCAGATATTACGGACCACCACAGCAATCTGGATAGGGCAGTCACTTAAACATTGCCTACTGGGAGTACTCTCTACGCCAAAACGGGGAACACGCACCAGCCACAATTTTGCACTTCTAGGATTGGTATTGGCCAAACGGCGCATAGCCATACACTGGACCCAAGCACCCCCTCCAAAAATTGCTAAATGGCTATCCGATATAAGGGAATGGGGGGTGGGGGAAGAAAGTCGCCTAAAAATTGTACGAAGAGATGAGCACGCAGAGCATGATTTAGAGTACTGGAGACACATGTTGCAAAGGTTGAAATGCCAGAATTGTTGCAGGACCCGGAATCAGGTGGTACCCAGGGGGAACAACCAAACGCATCTCTGCCACACACAGAGGCATAGGATAGCCCGGATCCCCAAATGCAAAGACAATAGATATAATTAAGTAGCAGGGCCCCCTCCCGCACTGCTCACACAGTCTCTAAAATGATAAGTGGCCGACCAGCCCCATACTAGGGATATCTAACGAGATTGAATCCTCAACCCTTGTGATTGTGGCATACGGACTGTAAAGATATATGAAGGGTGGGTTTGAGATCCTGGAGTAACATACACATTGTAATGCAATTTGAGTTATTAGCACCGGAGTAAACTATGTAAAAAATAAAAATAAAAAAAGGAAAACATTGGAATGCAATTATGTTTGTGATTAACAATGCAGCATTATAATAAAAATAAGTTACAAAAAATAAGAATATCTTCAACTGGGTCATACAGGTGTGGCAACTAAAACACAAACATACACTCTAACAGTACTCACAATTGTCACTGATTTGTGTATATATATATGACTGTACACACACAAACACAAACACACAACTCTACATTGGTACACACACAAACACTGGCAAGTACATCTGAAATCTCAGACGCATTCAGTCAGAAACACACTGGCACACACACACTCTATCTCTCTCTCTATATCTCAAGGAAAACACATGGAACCAATGCTTATTTTCTTTTTATTTTGAATTCCTAAATTTCATGAAGTCACACCGCATAACTCAGTGAAAGTAGTCATTAAAATGAAATCTTCAGAAATTTGTGACAAAAACGAAAAAACACAAATAACAAAAACTGTACATAATATATACAAAAACAAAAGAGGAAAAATATTAACATTACATTTTTTCTAATTTAAAAATGCCACTAGTTTGGTAAATGCTGTTTCCCGTTTAACACACATAAACCATAGTTACAGAGTTGAACAAAATGAGAGAACACATTATCAATCAAAGTCAGTATCTACACTTTATGAGTACTTACATAGCTTAGAAAATAAATAGGCATGTTAAAAATGTAAACTTAGTTATAAGGATGACATCTCAACTTGATGTCTTAAAGTGGTTAAAAAGTGCATGGCGAAATGTCTTCATGAAATATTTAACCTAGTGACTAAAGGAAAAACATACATATGTGCAGTTTATGTAAAAACCTGACTATCAAAAGTACCATAACTGACAAAAAGATAAAACACAATATTGTTAGGAATGCGACCCCCCAGTTTCAATGTGGTGGGATCTTTACCAGCCCTTCAATTATTCATTCATCATTAGTAAAATATTCAAGGTCGAAAAATAATAGCAGTGTCTCAATAACTTCATTACACAGAACCAAATCGATATTGGAAAAGTGCTCTTAAGTTATTTGCCTATCCTATTTATTGGCAGAGGGTTCAAATGAGTGCTTGCCACATATCAGTGTAACAGCTGTAATAGAAAAGTCTTGTATAATTTTTCCACACATCACTGGTGCCTACATTGACGGACCTAATATACTCTATAAAAGATCATGAAGATGTAGTAAATTTGTTAATCCGATTGGGATTGCAGAGAATCAAAAACAAAATCTGAGTGAATCCAGCTCAGTGGTGATGGTACAAGATGACTAATGTTATTCAGCTGTTTTCTTGATTTTGAAGCAACATGCAACATCCTAGTAAATTTCATATTCCACGAAATCACAGAAAGCAATAGAAAAATGTATGTGCTACTTGTACTGAACTCGAGCCAACACTGCCATGGGATCATTGTAGCCACAACAGTAATAATATGCTAAAGTCCCCACGGTCATATACATGGTAGAAAATGGGTCAGGGAACCACATTGCACACAAATACCTAAAAAGCTTACAAATCTTATGAGTCAACAAAAATACTTAAATAGCTTAAAACGCTTATGAGTCTGCAAATGTTTGTGTAAACTGGTAAAAAAGCTCCCAAAGGTTTAGAGTAAAATATCAATATATCAAAGTTTAATAGCACAAATGTAGAATTTCTAAGGGCCATACAAAGGTACTTGTGGAAAAGAAGTTCCTCAGATTTTTTCTTTTTTTTAAATTCAGGGATAAATGCATCAATAGAAATGCAAGTGTCCTAGTACAGTGCAAGCCATAGGAGGACATAATGGTATGCAATGATGTTAGAGAATTAAATCTTCAGATCCCTTGTGGTCTAAGGTTTTTCCTCTCTTGAAGGGAAATATGGGATGCTCCAGCCTTGGGCCGCTACCAGAATAGAAATAACATTTATCAGGGATTAGTGTTTGTTATTTTTACATTTAAATGGGATTTTAGACAAACTACAAGAATGTGGTAACACATAGCTTTTGAGGGCACTGTACATTTAAAAATATGTAGAGTTGCCTCTGGTTGGGGCAATGCCACTCCAATAATATACAGACAGGAAAGGCAAGCCTCAACATGTGATGACGTCACTAGCATGGACATGACTGATACACTAGAGTGTATTCGCACATACAGACACACACAAACAATTTAAGAATAGTATTTGGTTATTACATGAGCCTGTTTTCTAAAAAAAAGAACAAGCTATTTTTTGTATTAAATCACTGCATATCAGAAAATATTAAACTGATATTTGCGTATTATTTGTGTATATGGTACATTTCACGGAAACAAGCTGTTTGGCTCACAAACAGTTTATTTGTTGAAAACCGAGAGTTTATATTTTTTGTGAAAAATGAATGCTGTTCTGAAATACTTCGAGATAATATTTGGATTACTATTCAAACTTATTTGGGGATATGTACTGCTAATGGTTTTTGATGGTTTACTTCATAATAAAGGCCAATTTCTTTCTGATGTGGTGGTTATTTCAACATCGACATGGAGGTATCGCTTGATGTGTACCGATAGCTATTTATAAAGTTAAAATCATTGGGCCTAATTCACATAGGGCCTTGTCACTCGTGATGGGACACCCGCAGTCATGGGGAAGTCTTTGCTCTCTGCGCAGAACATCCACATTGAGAATTCTCATTGTGGAGATTCCGCCCAGAGTGCGGAGACTCACCCCACAGATGCGGGGTCTCCGCCACAGGTGCAAAGTTCTTTAGTGAATCAGGTCCACAGTTTATACATTTCTACACATTCTGCCCATTCCAAGTAGATTCTCAGTCATAACATGACTGGGAATCTTCTTTAAAGTGGCAAACTAAGGATAAAAAAGAAAGTAAAAGAGGTAGTGAACAGCAATGCTATAAAAGTTCAGAAAAATAACAGGATGCCATGTCAATGTTCTATTTATTTGAACTGTCTGTAAAATCTACAGCTCTTCAGTTCATTGATTTGGATAATTTTGCTGTAAAAGTCCCCATCTGGTCCTGTTATTTTTCAAACTTGTCTTGTGGATACAAGCCCCAAGCATCAAAAGCCTCCTCAGTAGACTATGCAGTATTACAATATTAATTACTGAATTTTGAAAATTGTATGGTAAAATCTAATATTTCTCTCTATTTTTCCTTTGGTATGTGGTCAGCTTCACTCTCTTCAATTGCTTTGAGTAATTCAGGCAGGGTACTTACAACTTACTTGATTAAAGTTCACCAGACTCCACAAACTTGGCTGGAACAGGGACAACCTAACATTGTGTTAAAACAGGAGCACATGATTTGCCCCAGTTTTGAGGCTGAGAAAATATATTCAAGGGTGGCTTCTTTCTGGGTAAAAAGGTCATTTGCATTGCCTGCCCTAAGACTATCTAGATGCAAGAACAATTTGACTTATTAAAATGTGTTATCTTACAGTTGCATCTTTGTCTCAACCACTTTGTATCTAGTCACATTTACTGCATATGGCACACATGTATAAAAACTTACATGTGCCCTTCTTGTTATTTTTTGTCAAGCATATGGTTTCTGCACATTAAACTTTGTTAATCAACCACTCTTGTTTATACCCCAGTTTCTTTAAGAACTTTGATATCTGAGCTTTTCTGATGAATACACAAGTTGGAATGTAGGGTTTTACCATCCTCTGCTAATCTTCCTTTAAAAACTTTCAAACTTCGGCTGTATATCTATCCTGAAGGAATATGTATTGTAAGAAAAAACTCATAATTAATTCAATCAAAAAATTACATTACACAATACGAGAGGGGAACGGAAAGTGCAAAACAATTTTGAACTGTATTTCTTTTCAAGATTTGTCCATGTTCAAATTTGCGTAATGAATTTCCCACAAGGGAATAGGACAGAGTCTAATATTTACACATTTTCAAGAATCTTTCTCCATTTTATTCACTGTGGGTTTTATACACGGTCTTCTTGAGTGTTCAATTCAGTGACAGTCATGTATGAATTTCCATCAACATCTAAAGCTTCATTCAATTTCACAATTTTATTTTTTATTTCTTTCTTTTCAGCTGGTGTAATGAGGTGGTTTTTCTTTCAGGAAAGGCATTGTTTTGGGATCTTTGACTTTTATGAAAGACGTTGGATTTTTATATTTTAACAGTGTACCTTTCAATGAAGCAGAGGCAAAAGAGAAATTATCTTCTGCTGGCTTGTGGCACGTTGATATTTCCTGAATGAATGCTGGTGTTATTGATCTCTTTACACTTTCTTTCGGAAGAATTCTGACAAAATCAACGTTTTGAGGTAGCACATCTTCAGTGTCCTTACTCAAATTGTTTATGAAACTGATTTGACCATTGGATGGGCATTCAAGCAAATATGCCTTGCTTGTAATGCCTGAAGAATTGGAATGTTCACCTGTGTTATTTTCTGTCAAAGTATCACAAGTACCGTTACTGTTCAAATTCATTATTCTCTGATCTGAATTGCTTGTTGTGCCTGTGTCGAAACTCTGACAGAACACATTATTGGGCCTAATCCTGTTTTTTGGTCTCGCGCGTTAGCTAAACACTGCTCCTTAATGGATGTTTTGTCAAAGATGAAGGGAAACACACAGTCAGAAAGCTCACCATCCTTTTCTTTTCCTGGATCTTGGCTGTAGCAATCACTCCCATGGACTGTGTTGTCACCGACCTCTATATTCAAATGCACTAAACTAGTTTGCAAACTGTGGCCGAAGGGTTCTTCTGCTTGTAATTCTTTGTCCCAAAACAGCATCTCTTTGGGTATTTTCTCTTTGTTTTCTCCTACAGTGTGGTCATTTGAGGAATAATCCAAAGGAAAATGGTTTTCGTTTCTTCCCTCAGGTACCTTCTCATGTCTAATGGCGTTCTCAAAACTCTGATAACCAGGGATGTTAAATGAAGCAGTTGAATCGATGCCTGCTGTGCTAATGTCCATCTCTGTCAGGCAGCTGTCACAGTTTGCCATGAAAAATGAATCCTCAGCAAATTTAAGAGATGGAAATACATGATGGTTGTCATTTTGATGAGACAGGCAACTGAAATCTAATCCTACTTCATTGCAAAAAAATTGCTGACTTGTGCTTGATCCTTGAGTCTGCACTGTATCACAGATAAGTGGACAATTGACTGATGATGGCGAGTCATGATATGCAAAATCGTCTTCAAGATTATTTGCACTTTGTAATATGGCGCTATTGAAGCTGCGATATTGGTGGTCAAAATTCAGCTCAGACGTATCCACACATTCTTCCAGTAGCGCACTGCTGAACTCACTGGCACCTTTGTTTTGAACATTTTCATTCGATGTTAAGAAATTCGCCTGGGTTTCTGAACAGCCAGAAGAACAGAGGAGATGATCCAACTGAGGATGTGGGTCTGGATCAAAATTACCAACTTCAATTTCAAAACTACGATATCCAGAATCACTCGATGTTGGTGTTTGTGCCATTGTGAGTAATTTTCTTTCACAGCTTCCCTCATCACTTGTCTCAGTGAAAAAAGAGAAACTGCCAATACAATCTGAGGATGTTTTGCTCTGCAGTGAATTTTCAGTTCTCAAATTATCACATGGTTTATACTCATCAACAACAATTACTGAGTTTTCTAGCGGACACATGGGTATGTTGAGCATGTCAAAAAACATTGCATTCAACGAGGGATCTAGAAATACGTTGTTGCTGTCTGTAATTTCTTTTCTGTCCTCATCGTGCAGATTCATTTCTTCGGCTGTAATTTTGTCGATATCAGTTGGTCTACTTAGTATTACACAAGTCTCCAAAAGGACCTTTTCTGGTACTAAGATGGTTGGTGGTATTAAGGCAGCTGATTCAGTTAGAGTGTTTACATAAATGGGTTTAGACTCTCTGAGAGAGTTATCTGAAGATGGTTTTCTTGTAGTTTGCGATGCCGGGGTTTGCACAACATCTTGGTTAACGAGTCTAGGTGCAAATCTGCCAAGCCAACTCCAGCTGTTTAGGACAAAGAGGAGATAACATTTGAGTCTGTTTGAAGGCGGACAACCTTAACTTTGCAAAGCAGCATTGACAAAACAGCCATACTTACCAGGTAACCTTGAGATGACACCATTTTTGCCTGTCTGAAGAGCTATTATACTCAAGTGGGGTTTCTGAAACCTAAAAGTGCAGAACATTCTTTTTTAATGTAGGCAATAAATATTTCGATCAAACATAAGAATTAATCATCATTTTTATCACAAAAAAGACACTTAAAGTGCCAACTCCTTGCTTTTCATGTAGTATTGCTTACTCTTTAATGATTCTCAAAATATTCACTTTAGCCAGCAATGAAGAGCAACTTTTTTCATCTCAGGCTAGCGATGAGGAATACAAACATGGATCCCATCCCAATTTACAAAATTAGTTGTACAAAAATAGTTGCATCTGCATTTCTTTGTGTGTGTGTGTATATATATATATATATATATATATATATATATATATATTGCACACATCTCTTCCAGCTAGAAGAATTAAATACGCACTCACAAAGTTCCTTGCGTATTCCCTCGGTTTATTTTATGTTAGCATCCAGTATTTCAGCACATAAAACCGACGCGTTTCGCTGTACACACACAGCTTGCTCACGGTTAATACGTATTAACCGAGGGAATACGCAAGGAACTTTGTGAGTGCGTATTTTATTCTTCTTGCTGGAAGAGATGTGTGCAATAAATTAAGGCTGGGCTCGGCTGAGAAATATCGCACAGGAGAAAGAAGCGCCAGGGGTCTCGCTAAACTTGGAGCCAGACTGGATAATATATATATATATATATATATATATATATATATATATATATATATATATATATATATATACACACACACACACATATATATATATATATACATACATATATATGTGATCAAGGCTCAGGTGAGCCGAAACGTTATGGCAGTAGCGGAATAAAGAAATCTGCATCCCATAAGCTCTGGTCCGTTTCTGCTTCCTGAGCTTGGCGTGGGAGGACGAGCGAGCGAGGAGGGCAGAGGTGGCTTCATATATATATATATACACAAATATACACACACACACACACATATACATATATATATATATATATATATATATATATATATATATTACCTACTAGCGGTCGCCAGTAGGTAGTTAAAGTTATGACCTAGTTTCCATAGGAAAAGCGTTTTCCCAATAGATATATATATATATATATATATATAAAATATATATCTGTTGGAGTTATTCACAAAGCGTACTGAGGCCATAACAGTATTAAGTTGAAATTACCATAGAAATAGTTATGCCACATTGGTATTCACAAATAAAAACACACCCATTTCCTTATCCGTATTTCAGCACTGGTTAGATTGGAAAACTGCCTTTCCAGAATAAGTGTTGCAAGCTGTGACTGACTACACCCCATCCTAAATAAACAGATAGACTAACTGAGGCAAACAAGCTTCAAAGAACACCAGCCTGGTTTGGCCTGAGCAGCACCTCACCATTCAGAGAAATAAACTGCAAAAGGTGTTCATAACAATCAATTAAACAACTGAACAGTGGAAGAAACAAATCACTTACAATGTCCATACAAAATGCAAGTGACAAATACAATTCATAGGAAAAATAAACGAAGAATGAAGATAAATGAAAAATGCTGCATTAGAATTAAGTGGAGCTGTAAAAATAATGCCAAACTATAGGTGTCTACCTATGCATTAAAAACAAAATGGGCAGGAAGCTGGTAAGCAGGACCACCCTGGAGGTTGAACTCAAAGCAGGGCTTCAGGAGGTCATGTGTGTATTGCAAGAATCTACACTGAAGTCCAGGCATCTGGGTAAAAAAACAGAGTGTGTGCCAATTGGCAAGTATCCAGCACGTGCTCCACAAGACCTTCACAATAGACCTCAGTCAACATGTGTGTGGACTTAAAAGCCCTGGTAGGGCAGGCCAGTGTGGCTACCTTCTAAAACGGTGTGGCCATTGCCTGATAGGCTACCTCCGGTAGATTATCTTGGTTTACTCAGTCCTCAAGAACACACAAATATAAAGCCTCTGTCATACGAAATAGGTAGAATATCCATCAGAACAATCAGAACAATGTTTAAGGCAAATTAATTATTCCCATATAGTTCTTGGGATGGTGTCGGCATGGAATTAGCTGAACGGCTCCACTGGAGTAAAGGCTTCCTGCATTTCTGGGACATCTCGATTTCCAGGCATTGAGATATTACAGACCTTAGGACATTGGTAACGCAACAGACTACATGACCCCATAACACAGGGAAAAAAACACTCAGAAATTCCCAGTACACCTAGTCAACTGAAAATTCCACACTGCCTTACAGCACCCTTTAAAGCGAGCATTCCCAGGCTGTCCAGTGAAGGCGCACGCCCATGGCCCGACTGACTTGAGTCTGTATCTCTCTTAAATCAGAAGGTTGATTAATTACAACACTGCATCCATGTCTTTTCAGCTGGAGAATTTAGTGGAACCTTTGGCCATCTTCCCTGATTTGCCCCCATTTAGCCAACAGGGTTGTCGCTCATCTCCACTTCTTCGCCCCCCGCCCCTAACAAAGCAGGCAGTGGCATTTTACTCCCCTCACCTTGAAATCCAACATGTAAGAACTCCCTCTGATCACTGGATATAGTCTGGTTTTGATTGCTACCCTATGGAAGGAAACAGGGCAAAGCACTCTTTAACATATTCCTAGCAGCGACAGAGGAGTCCCTCACCACAATAGGCCTTCATCCTGTTCTCAATGCAAAGAATCCTTTGAGCATTGTCACTTGCAAATATCACAGGGGCTCTCGCCCTGAGCTTCTTTGGTTTATTCCAGCCCATGAGATATATTTGTCCCAGAATTATATCCCGGGCTGAATAGAATATTTAAACTTCACAATTCCATATTACATGAAGTAAAGCAGGTATTAAAGAGCCATGTTTTATCTATATTGCTCAGGTAAAACTACCAAAATGTTGCAAATGTCTTATTATTATTCATTGCCAATCAAAACTAGGTATGAATGTAGCCTGCATACATGGAGGAACACTGTTGCTGGATGACAGTCTGTAGTCTCAAAGAAACATATTTTGGAATGTAGAGATTACAATCTCGTTCACAAACACCGCAGCCTGCATTTCAATAGGCACATTGTAGTAGGTTAGGTATCAATAAATTACATATGCGAAGGGTGTTACTGTAGTAGGTGGCTGCTCTGTAAACTAAGAAAAATGTCATATTAGGCGTAACAGAGAGGCGGATTCCCTTTTAGCCAAAGTGTAAGGCCTCAGGGTACAAGAGAAAAACAAAATTCTCAAGTCAATATATTTTCCTAGTTTTTTTTCTTCGTACACTGTATGTATGAACTCTGACATTAATGCTGCTCTTTACAATTGGATCTTTCATGTTTCATATACACGTGCCAACATGCATTTGCAAATGTTTGTGAATAGCCCTTAGTTACACCTGTTACCTGATGTTTGCACAGGTGTTCTCCGATCATCAATTCCAAACGGGAAACATCCTTAACAATGCGGTCAGTACACCGCAATGCTGTTACATCGCGGTCGTTACAACGACCACATGTAACAACGCTATGCCATTACAACACAAGTCTTTACATCGACTTGCGCTAGATGGCGTGCTAACATTAAAAATGGTGTAGTTTACTATCCCAACACCTTCCCTACTGATAAGTGGACTGGAGTTGGAATAGTAAATTACACTTTTTTAATGTTAGCACGCCACCTAGCGCAAGTCGATGTAAAGAATTGCGTTGTAAAGGCATAGCGTGGTAACATGCAGTCGTTGTAACAACTGCGATGTAACAGCACACGTTGTAATAACACACGTTGTTACATCGTACATCCATTTCAAACATCCTTCGGAAGGCCACAAGTGAAAGTTACATATGTGGCTATTTCAAAGATTAACTATCATAATCCACAGCAAATCAGAATCAGCCTACACACACATACTTCATTGTAGATTAACACCAAAATTATCTTGAATGACAGGTAGTAGTTAGGTTTATGCTACCACTATCAAAAACTTGAGGACGAAGTATGTCTATAAACTGAATGACAACAAAGGCACAGAACCTGCTAGTGAAAATAGATGTCAGCAGCCTACAATTAAAAGAATTCAGCCAATTAAATGACATGAATTCCGTGTTTCAACTATCATAGAGGTACCAGCAATCACTACCTTTTGGTTACACCGAGATAATGCCTCTAATGGCATGGATGGCCACTTTTCTAATAAAAATATGTAAACACACTTTAACTGGATGTACGACGTTACGACGCGTACTATAACAACGCGTGCTTTCACAACGCGTCCCTTACACCGCAAGTCGTTACCACGACTTGCGTTGGGGGCGCGGATTGAGAATAGTATGATTTACTATTCTAACACCAGTCCCCGTGGACACTAGGGAAGGTGTTGGAATAGTAAATATACTATTCTTAATCCTCTAGCGCCCTCCAGCGCAAGTCGTGGTTACGACTTGCGTTGTAACGGACGCGTTGTGAAAGCCTTGCGGAGTAAAATCCGCGTTGTAAAGGATGTTCCCCCTTTAACTAAAGCAGTAAATAAACATGTGATTGGCTGGCTCACAATGAATAGCAGTGCACTAATCCAATGGTTAAATGCTTTTGCACAAGACAGACACTTTTGGTAGCCAAAGCAAAGTGTCAAAGGTGGACTGGTGCATATCAAAGCAGTACACCCACCATGTGTCCTTCAGAGCTCATTTTGTGGACTGCATACGTTACGTGTCATTGTAAGTTTGCCAATGTAATTCTGCTAGGTGCCTCAATGGTTCAGGTGGGACTGGGTGGTGTTTTACTAATTTAAAAGATGTAAAACCTCACATGAAACTGAAGACATTTACATCGATTTGTTGCCTAACATGATTGTGTTGTACTAAGCCAACGCTTAATGACCAGGCCACAATACAGAGATGTGATTGGGCGAAACAGAGCTGCTGCCTTGTGAAACATCACTTGGAATCATTCTTCTTCAAAAGTCAACAGGTGGATCGCTTTTCCCTCTTTCACAGTTTCTACCAGTTGTCTCACCAAACCTGCAGTTCCCACCTCATCCGGGCTGAGTTCCTTCAGAGATATTCCTAGATCTCATATCTGAAGAATTAATTTTTTGTTATGTACTAGGTAGTTCATGGTGCTGGCGTTTACGCACTTTCAGACTGGTTTGAAACACCAGATACTCTAGACAGTGGCGCAGCTCCCAGCAGTGCAGCAGGTGCAGTGGCACGGACGCACTAGGTTTTAGGGACCCAAATTATGGCGGTTTCTACTGTCCCGCCATTGGGTTAGGGTTTGGGGGAAATTTAATTTGCTTGCACCAGGGCCCACTGCACGATTGTCATGGACCTCAGCCAAGGTTCAACACCGCAAACCCCAATGGAGGGCCCATTCCCCGGGTCTTGCAGACGTGTATTATGGCTGTGAGGCCCATGGGAAGTAGCCCTTCTCAGGGACTTAGTTATCAATACTGCTGGACGTGTAATGGTGCTAGGATCCAAGGGATCTAGGGGCTTTATTATACCTTCAAACCAGTGTGTGTGTGGGGGGGGGGGGGATGTGGCACTTTCCCTTTCTTCCAGCAGGTCTATGGCGCTACTGCACCATTGTTATGTCTTGGCCTCTTTGCCTGGCTTGCACCAGGAACATGGCTTTATTTTCACTCGACCAGACTTAGGGCTAGATTTAGGGGCTGGCGGACAGTGTACTCGATTGCAACGTCGTTGATGGAGTTCCCTCTCTACCAAACTCTCAGTCCACCCACTCAATTTCAAGTCAGTAAAATTTACTCTGTCGACATAAACCTTCCTCCGATGGCTCAATAGGGCACCGGCTGTTGGATTTAAGCCACCTGACCGTCCGTCCTCTTTAGAGTCAGTGGTCGGATGGCTTTTTTTTCTTAGGGACAGTAAAAATGGCTCCCACACTATGGAAGAAAACTACTATGGTGTTGTGGCCATTAGTTCTCACTTTCTAAAAAAACAACTCTTGCTTTGGGATTTTGGTTTGAAACAGAAAATCTTTTAAACCTTTGGTGTAAGCGTCGGTTTCCAAGAACTGACACACACCAACCTTTAAAGGGTTTTGTATGAACCTCTGTTACTGTGGTTCATACAAACCCAGAGAGTTCACCAGAGGGCCAGCGGTGAAGTGTAAATCCGGGAGGTGGATTAAAATCAGTGTGGCAGACAAAGTCCTCCAACACCCCGGCGGCCTTTAAGCCGTCCACCAAACTCTAAATTAAGCCCTTAGGGCCATATGTATCATCATGCCAATTTGCGATTTCTAAATAGCGATTTTTAAGGAATCGCTATTTAGAAATCGCAAAATGGTATGTATGTAGGAAATCGCTTCTTTTTAGCGATTCCTTAGCATTCCTAAATTGCGATTAGCAAATTGCTAATCGCAAATTTCCCATTCATTTCTATGGGCCAGGAGGCCCATAGGAATGAAGGGGAAATTTGCGATTAGCAATTTGCTAATCGCAATTTAGGAATATTTTCAAGGGTGCAGGGGTGTCACAAGAACACCTTGTTGCACCCCTGAAAATGACATGTGTGGGCATATGGTGCACATACATGCCCTAAGGGCATGTATGAGCGTCATATGGCACCTTTGGATTTTTAATAAATTGTTTTTTTAAAAGAATTCGCAACTTACCACCAACTAGAAGTTGGTGGTAATTTGCGTATCCTTATGGGCATTTTTGAATTAATTTTCCTTTGATACACTGCATTTAAGGAATAGCACAATTTGCGATTCCTTAAGTGCAATCGCAAAATAAGGAATGGCAAATTTTGCGATTCCTTATTTTGCTGCCAAAATGTTTCATACATTCCATTTAGCAAATTAGCATTCGCAAAGGCCGAAATTCTGCGAATTTCGGCCTTTGCGAATGCTAATTTGCTTGATACATATGGCCCTTAGTCTGGGAGGCAGGACCTTCTCGCACAGACATCGCTTTTGAAGAATCCATCCCGGAGTGGAAATTTGCAAGGCTAAAGGGGTGTAGCTGCACTCATAGAAAGAAGAAACAGACTCTATCCAGCTCCAGAACGTAATGGGCAAATGCTCTGTGCATTACAAAGTGAGCATAAAATCATACTGAACAAGCAAAGAGGCTATAACTAGGCATCATTAATCAGGAAGACGGCTGGGCCATCATTCTAGTACGATATGAAGCCCTGAATAACGGGATTGTCAAAGAAGAGCGTGGCCGGACTGGCAGTAGCAGGCACAGGGCGTTTCCCCGGAGGTTGGAAGGGTGGGAGCCGGTTTCCAGTAGTGGGGGACGGTTTCCTGATGAGGGCCGGTTTTGTTACCGGGGGCCGGTTTTGCAGTGGCATTGCAATATCTGCCCCAAGCAGCAGGGCTACCCCTATCACCCCCCCCCCCCCAACCCCCCACTGGGCCCTGGGGGGCAGGGCCAGCAAAATTGCCAGGGCTGCTTTGGGTTCCCAGTCCGGCCCTGAAGAGGAGGAGGAGGAGGATGATGCTGAGCCTCATTTAGCAGACTGAGATGGCGGGCTGCCGGATATGTAAAGAGCGCATGTGTCACAGGAAACCTGCCTCACACCCGTTTCTGAGCGTCATTGTCCATCAGGCAGTCAGCAACAGTGTGATTGAAGACGAGAGAAGGCGCTGGTGCAAGGCATCCACATTTCTTTTAGAATGCTAAGTATCGCCACTGGCGCCAATGCAGGTAATTGCGGTTTACAAATACCATCTACACACATAAAAAGAGGATGGGCGGTTATTTTTGACATTTCTTTAATTTCAAATGCTAGGGATAGCAATCTTAGATCTTCCAGACCTGGACTTTTGGCAAGGGAGCAAAGAACTGAGTGATCAGAGCCACTCACCCTCTGAATCCTATACATTAATGCTATATGCAATGGTGACATCATGGCCTATACTGCACTGATGACCCCCCTGTTTTTAAAGGTCCTAAAATTAAAATAGAACACTCCAATTGAAATGCCTGTCTACCACTGCTTGTTGGAAGCTACCCTAGAGCACAATCACTGAAGGAGTCCTTTCCCTAATGTCAAAACATATACCACAGGTATATAGTTGGAAAGTTGTTACACAACACAACAACCCAACAAAAATTTGGAAACATACCAAAATATAGGTAAGGGTTTCAGTGAATGAGAACTGAATTCAAAGTATGGAACTATTATTTGCATTCAGAAACAAAACTTGGTGGCTGTGACCATTTGTCAGTCTATTTGGAGCTAATATAATAAACAATGCAACTGAAAATCCAGTTTAACTTTCTGTTAATAATAAAAAGTGTGTGCCCATATACATACGAATAACTGAACACCCTAATCAATTTGTGCAGGTTATGCATTTATATTGGGTAAAAGTACGTAAGCTGA
This sequence comes from Lissotriton vulgaris, assembly GCF_964263255.1. NCBI lineage: Eukaryota > Metazoa > Chordata > Amphibia > Caudata > Salamandridae > Lissotriton > Lissotriton vulgaris. The sequence continues at coordinate 94,827,900 of NC_141698.1, forward strand.
GAAAACACATACACTTTACTTCTATCACAAGTAAAACAGGCAACCAACGTTGCAAACTGAGTTATAATACTTAATGCAATAAAGAGACCCAAGCAATGAGATAACAATGTTGAAAGGGTTTATTACTAGACTATCAAAATGTTAATATTTTACTGCCAAAGTATCATAACAAATACATGGACTACCAGAATAGTGTATCTGTATATCTAGGCGTGCAATGCCCAACTCATAACGTAACTTGACAATACATACATTGTCAAGGAATGTAGATTAGTTAAGTAGAGTAAACATCTACTTAACTATATATGCTAGTAGTCAATATTAAGGCCACAATATTTTGGGATGGTGCTATTTAAAAAAAATAAACATTCTCACACACAACTGTTTAAAGTGAAGAAAGTACTGTTTGATAGAGTAAGATACAGAAACACATACATAATAAACTTGCAAATTCCTAACTGAGAAACAAGTTACTTACCTGTAACAATGATTTTGCAGTCTGAAGTTCTTCTAGGGGCACATGCTGTGCATTTTCCGCCATCTAGTGGTTGGGGGCTTTTTTTCTACTCTTGGAGATGGGTGTGTTTGGTGAAACCAGATCCCTGGAGAGTAGGCTATTAAACCCACTCCCCTTCAGACAGGCATAACTCTAGATCGTAAAGTTAGAAAGAATGAGGAAATTCCACGCCCAAGCTCTAAATTCTGTGAGTCAAAGTATGCACTATCCATTAAAGATGTAGGTAAACTGGTAAAACTGGTTGAGGGTGTCACAGCGGATTTTTAACAGTTTTCAACTAAGTTAATATTCCACCTGCCTCCATAAATCTCTTACTGGAGGCACTGGAAATCTGTTGGAGAAAAGCTAAAGAAACCTATATGTGGTATTTATAGTCATACCAGTTCTGCCTTTTTACTAGAAATTGCTCCTAATTAAGAAACTAGACTGTCAAATATCACCTACATCTTTTTATGTTTCTGTACCTATTTATATTTTTGGCTTTTACTGTTATATTGCACAGTGTAAAAGGATCCCATGTGTTTATGGTGTGATGATGTGTTGTTTTTGGTGCTACAGAAAATGGTATAATCAATTAGTTTATAAATAAAAGTAGAACGCTCAATATAAAATGTATGACATTTACTTCTTTTTCGAGAGCCTTCACAGGGTGGAGTGGCAAGAAAATACCATGGTGACATTTACGAAGGAATGTGATAAGAAAACTGTCATGTAAATACATTTGGTAACAGCCACGTTTCTGGCTTTGAAACATTTAGGGCCCGATTATGACTTTGGGGGACTTTCAGCAGTGGAATCAAAGCGCCTATCCGCTGTAGGACCGCCGAAGCCGTGGTGCGCCCGCCTGCTAGATTAGGTGTTAAATCCTGGTCTGGCGGGTGGCGCTGCAGCGGTCTGACAGCGGTGGTCTGTTAGGCTCATTGAAGACCCTAACATGCAGACCGCCATTGTCAGAGCACCAACTGCACCTTCCTGCATGGTGTGGCATATAAGCCACACCATGCAGGAACTGTGGGTGCAAATCCAGGGGTCAGTACATGTGCCTCCCCACATGCACCTCCAGACCCAGAGGCCCCCTCAGTTGCCTCACTGCCACTCTTTTCATGGCAGGTCCACTTCCATGGAAAGGCTGGTGATTAGGCAACTCTGGATATGTTCTGTGGTGCACCTGCGGCACCACTAGCATATTCCTGCCTCAGACTACCATGCCGCAGGATCCTGGCGGACGCGGGTGTCCTGTGGCTGTCTGACTGCCATACTCGTGATTTAACCCCTTGCACGCTGATGACGGAACCGCTCCGTCATCAGCTGCGGGTGGGCTGTGCTGATGACGGAGCGGTTCCGTCATGACCCGCTCGCCGCTCATGCACGGCGCGAATTTCGCGCCTGCGCTGAACGTTCTATTGAGCGGGGCGGGCCATGACGGAACCGCTCCGTCATCAGCACAGCTCAACTGAGGCTGGTGACGGAGCGGCTCCGTCACCAGCATGCGGCCGCCCCGCCCACTTAGCGCTGCGGCGGAATAGCCGCCGCAGCGAAGGGGTTAAAAATGGAGTTCCAAAGAAAATCCACTTCAACAGAGAAGGCTTTGCCCACAACTCTGGTGAGCATGCATTTCAGAAATAACTGTTTGAGTTCATCTTGAGAGAGCCAATGGTGACTGGGCTCATTCTTAAGTAGTCTTTGGATATAAACAGTAGCCCACAGGAATAGGTCATATAAAGGACTGAACACAGAACTTGATCATATTCTTGCCGGGTGACCAAAGCCAATGGAGTGACCAAAAAGCTGAAGAAACATGATAACGTTTTCTGAATCCACTAGGAGTCTGAGTGATGCTTTCTGGAGTCTGGCCTAAGAGTTCTCCAGGAGCCTTGTAAGATTCTCTTTTAAAAGTTGGCACAGGGACATGAGACTAGGGACCAAACTGACCTCATGAGCAGGAAAACAAAATTGATAATTGTCTTCAAAGGTCTTGAAGAACTCAAGATTGAAAGCTAGAAATTTGCATGCCAGGATACAAGGAGGAAAGTTCCCAAAGAGACACAAAATGGGAAAACTTTCTAGTTTTGGATTGTGCCGAAGGTGGAAAGAATGTCTGCTGATAAGTCCAGAGTCTCCTCTTTAAGACTGGCCAACATTTGGGCTTCATCGCATGCAAATATAACCTTGCCTGTAGGCATGAAAAGGGACCACTGGAGGTTGCGGCGACAATGCCGAGCCTTGGGGATCCCTATATTTCACTGTTTTGGATCAACTGATATGGGGGTTAGGCCACCACTTAGAAATGCACAAACAGCAAGGTGACAGGATGAATGCCTGAATTAATCTCAGCCACTTGCAATAACTAGGGCCGCATTCCAGACCATCCTTTTTTATCCACTGTGTCTCTCTAGACAGAGAACCATTTTATGCAAATCAGTCTTGGTCCTGCACCAATAGGAAAAAATACAGCCCGAACGGACACTGTAATGAAGCTGCACCTGACTGAAGAGGCCCAACGAGGCTGAAACCAGTCTTGGATTCCTTGTGTTTCGGTTCAGACAGAACCTACCTTGGCAGTTGGTGCTGGACTGTACCTATTGGTGCAAGGCCAAGGCTTATTTTGATATAGCTGCTTCAGACCTGAGATGTTATGGAGGGCAAAAAAAGTGGAATGGCCATAGTAATTACCAGAGGCTGAGGGAGAGGATGTGGCCTAATGGGTAAAGCAGTCGACTTTGGAGCTGCGGAACTGGGTTAGAGTCTCGGCAAGGACGCTCACATCCTGTGATTCTGGGTAAATCACGTAATCTCCCCATGCCTATCAAAATAAATGTGTCCGTCTGTAACGCAACTGGTGTTCATGTAAAGCGCTCTGATACCTTTGGTGGAGTTCGCGCTATGTAAAAATCCCTAAAAAACAAAACATAAAAATAAAAAATTCAACTGTTCCAGCCATCACTTTTTTGAATCCTTCATTACCACTTGAAAAGGTGGAACAGTGGGGAAGGGTTCGACACAAGTGATTACAGCTACTCCCATTCTACTTTCTAAGACAAAGCTGACAGTGTTAAATGCATCTGAAAGATACAGGAAGACGATTGAAACCCTGCTGCAATCAAAACCTCACCCCAGTACATCTAAAATGGATAAGGCCACTGTCAAAGTGAACCAGCTTGGGAAAAAGCTGGCCTGAAGTTTATCGAAATATTTAGCTCAGAGAAGGACTGTAACAGTTTCCACCCACCCTACCATCCTAGCTAGAAATGGACTTTAATAGGGGACCTGAAATTTGCTGGGTCAAGAGAACCAAGTGACTCCAAGTGATTCATTAAAGGTGTTATTATGACAAATGTTAGTTACAGAGGGGCAATTCCTGAAATTACAGAACATTTTACTGTATTTTGTAGATGAGGGATACAATTAAAGTCCTTAGATAGTCTTTCATAAACATCGACTGAAAATCACCCTTAGGGGAGCAAGAGTAAAGACGAGCTAAGTAATACTTCAATAATCTGAGTAATCGTTTTTTCCAGACAATTAACAAAATGCAATATCTACCATACCTGGGAGAGGCATTTAGGTTTAGTATCTGCCAGGTTCTTCATTCTTTTAAATGAGTTCCTGAACTTAGTTAGATAGCTCCTCCAAATAATTTATTGACCAAAGATTTGTTCTATCATGTTAGCTTTCTTCCGGATGAATCATCTTTGTATAGATACAGCCCATAAGCCTATACTGAGCCCTGCCTTTGGAAGGGAGTACATTCTCTAAGCTTTCTATAGTTGCCATAGCTTAAATTTGGCCTTTTACAACTCTGAGGGGTGTGATTAGTTGTTGTGTTTATGACTGCCAGAAGAGCACTTCAATTTTGGCCAGATTGATTACTTTCAGATCACACTGAGACAGAAGAATGGAATTTGAATTTGAATTTTAAAATATTTGTAGAGCGCTCTTATACCGAAATCGGTTTCATGGCGCTAGAGGCAGAAGACCAGTGGGTACAGAGGAAAGGGTTATACGACTACAGATCTGGAGAACAAGAGGGTTTTCAAATGTCTGCGAAATTCCAGGTAGGAGGATGACGACCTAAGAGAAAAAGGAAGTGAGTTCCAGAAGGAAGGAGCCAGCACTGCAAATCTGGCCCCACCAGACTTCTGTTTCCTAAAACGAGGGACTGACAAAAGGGCCAAGTGAGTGGAACGGAGTTCTCGGGAAGGAAGGTAAGGGGAAATGGCTTCACACAGGAAAAGTGGGGCGGTCCCCGATCTAGCTTGGTAGGTGATACATCCAAGCTTAAAAAGGGCCCTCTCCCTCACTGGGAGCCAATGGAGTGACTGCAACAGAGGGGTCGTGTGGTTGAACCTGGGGAGTCCGTAGATCAGGCGAGCCGCCTGATTCTGAATTTGTTGGAGCCGGCGGAGCAGATAAGCCGGCGCACCATTGTAGATGACGTTCCCATAGTCAAGGCGCGAAAGCACCATGGCCATGATGATGAGCTTGAGTGCAGCAGTTGAGAAGAAGCGGGCGACCTTTCGGATGATCCGCAGGGAAAGAAAACAGGCAGATACAACTGCATTGATCTGCGTATGAAGGGTAAGCATGGAATTGATGAAAATACCCAAGGTTTTAACCTTGGGAACAGGAATAGGGGGAGGGCCAAGGGCAGAGGGCCAGAAGGAAGGGGACCAGGGACTGCAACCACCCCCCGTCAGGACCAATTCGGTCTTGTCCGGATTCAGTTTGAGGTGGTTGCAGTTCATCCACCCTTGGATAAAAAGCATAACCTTCTGGAAATTAGAAGCTGAGGAAGGAGAAGAGGAAAGATTGAAAACAAGTTGGAGGTCGTCGGCGTAGTTAAACACCGAGACCTCCATCTGCTGTAAAGTAAAAATGAGGGGTGAAATGTATAGATTGAAAAGCAAGGGGGACAGGGAAGAGCCTTGGGGGACTCCACAAGTCACCCTCCTAGGAGGAGCAGTGAAGTTGGCAAGATGGACAGCCTGTTCCCTGTCCGTCAAAAAGGAACGGAGCCAAGCATAGGCCGAGCCCCCAATGCCTGCCGCTTCGACACGGGTCAACAAGATGTCATGGTCCACCGTGTCGAACGCGGCGGACAGATCTAACAGGACTAGGGCCTGTGGCCGGCCAATGTCGATGCCCTCTCTTAATTGATCCATCACCGACACAACTACCTTCTCGGTAGAGTGCAGCGGGCGAAAGCCCGCTTGGCGGGCGGCCAAGCAGCCTGTGGATTCCACAAAGGTACTCAGGGACCTGGTGATATGAGCCTCTGAGACCTTAGCGAGGTAGGGGAGAAGAGAGATCGGGCGGTAATTGGCGGGCGCAGAGGGGTCGATGCCAGGCTTTTTCAAAATGGGGATGATGACTGCTGATTTGTGGGCAAGGGGGACAATACCAGAGTTAAGGGAGTGATTGATAAAAGTAAGTGGTGGGGAATAGCAGTTAGAAAAAAACTCTTTTAGAGCAAAAGCAGGACCAATGTCCCGAGGGGAGCCTGATTTGATCCGAGCTAAAAGAGGGAGCAGAGAGTCTCGGGTGAGGGGAGGGAACTCAGTAAAGGAGGGGGGCGGGGGGGGTGGAGGAACAGCAGAAGGTACCATGGGTGGGGGAGGGATGTTGGCCCTAATGAGGGAAATCTTCTCAAAGAAAAAAGAATTAAGGGAGTTACAGAGTGTCTGGGACGGAGGGATTTTTGAGACCACCCTGTCAGAGGCCGCCAATTCATGAATAGTATTGAATATCTCCTTCGGTTGGTTTTCTGCTGCCAAGATTCTGCCAGAGAAGTACTCCGTTTTTGCTTTTAGAATGTCTCGTTTGTACTCTTTTAGGGACAGGCAGTAACTAGCCTTAAGGAGGGGGCAGTAGGTGCGCCGCCAGGCGCGTTCCGCTCTACGGGTCGCAATTTTTTTCCCCCTGAGGGCGGGAGTAAACCATCGGTTGGCCCCGTGGGCGCGTTTAACAGTCACTCTCTTAAGGGGGACGGTGGAATTACATGCCTTTAGCAGCCAGTTGTTAATGGCTGAGAGCTGGGAGGAAGGGGATAAATCGTTAAGCTCCGGGCTGGTAGCCTCCAAGGAGGAGCAAACCGCCGGGAGGGCCGCCTTATCCCACTTTCTGGCCCAGATGTTTTTGGGCAGAGGAGGTTTAGGTGGCCGTCCGAGGCTAGCTGTGAAAGAGATGAGGGAATGGTCAGACCAGGAACAAGGGGAAATGGTTGAAGGGCCCATGGGGATGTTAAGGGACCAAATTTGGTCAAGTTGATGACCTTTGATGTGGGTGGCCGAACTCAGCTGAGGGGAGAAGTTAAGGCTGGTGAGCAGAGCCGTAAACTCCTTAGATCTTATATCTTCAGCTGGGTCATTCGGCCAGTAGTTTAAGTAGTAAATGGAGCGGTCTTGTTTGACTCAGCCAATCGTCGATTCCTCGTGGAGCACATTAACATTGGTTTCCACTTTATTTTAAGGGCAGACGTGGCGCACGATCTTAAATTTGATTTCCCCATGGGTCACTTCCAAATGGAAATTAAGTATTTAAATCCCCAAAATGGTTTAGCCATGATTATTGGAATTGATTACTATCAATAAAGGGGTGTTTGGAGGTGGATATTAAATTAAATGTTCAGCAGATGCATTGATGTTCCAGACTGAGCGCTAACAACTCATTTAAAATATTTAGTTTTGACCTCCTCAGCCCTTGAGTCAAAAAGAAAATCCTGCTCCTCATTTTCGAGGGAGATCCCCAGGCTTGGAACCTTCTGAAGCTTCACGTTGTCGGAAGCAAAGCCATACACTTCATGCCTGCTCTGGGGCAGGTCTCTATCTTATCTCTTTGCAGCAAACTAAGGTGCCTATTAGGATTACGGGTAACCTAGTGGTGCTGGGACCGGCCGGCAGTGGTGCGGCGGTCCTGCACCGGCAATTAGAATGACACTGCCATGGTGGTGGTGGCATCACGCATACATTGCATTGTGGAGGGCGGTGCTGGAAGCAGTACCCACCACAATGCAATATATGCATGTCTCGCATTTGCATGCACAACGTGGCAGGCACCGTGCGGTGCCTGCCACCTTGTGCATGCAAATGCAGGGTGCACCCCCATCCCCCAACACCCTGGGGGCCCGCAACGGTCCCCCAAAGAAAAAAACGCATGCCTTTCCATGGCGGAGTCATCGCAATAGAAAGACACTAGTCCGCCATCATAGTAATATGGGTGGCGGTGCGTGCAAGGCACCACCATCATATTGCTGTGCTTTTCCGGCTGGTAGGAAATCGGGAGGATTGCCTACCGGCGGTAACCCGGCGGCCGGTCTTTCTGTCCATCGTAATGTGGTGTGGGAAAAGTCATGTGGGCGGTGACATTTGGAGGGCGGATCGCCACCGCCATACGGGCGGTGGTGATCCACCCGCTATACTAATCACCCCCTTAGTGAGCATCAACTCTGGGTCATGCACACAGTCTCAACACCTGCAGATGCCCCATAGTAATTTGGCACCCAACTTGAGCTCTGAATCACTCCAGACCAAGTCTACACAAGCGGCTAAGAGCAGAGTTTTCCTGTCGGCACATACACCACTCAGTCCCTTTGGTCAGTCTCCCTAAAAGGTATGCCAGCATGGAAAGGGTCCCTGCATATGCTTAGGCACTCCCTCACACAGGGCTATACACAGCAACCTATTTGTGGAAGAAAAGTGATCTGATTCTGTAAGGCATTACCAAGCCTCACCTACAATTGGTGGGGATTCATCCTATAAAGAATGTATTCCACACACTGTGCAAAAGGCTTTCACTTAACAAGAGGTCTATCTTCTCCTAAAACCACAGACAATCGAAAAAGATTGGCCAACCATACTGCAAGCAAAACTCTTTTATTTATCATATTGTCAAAAATAATTTACCTGTGACTTTTCAATGAATGCAAAGTGTAAGCTGCTCTTGGATGGATCCGGAATCATGTCACAATTTTGCTTGATGCTGTAAAGAAATTGACACTTTGATTTGAAATGTAAGCACTGCAGGAATTAAAATGGTGTATATATTTCTAGCTTCTAGACAAGCCATAAAAACGATTTCAGTACATACCGCTATGAAGATCTATATATTAATAATCATGATGTACAGTTTCATGTCCAAAAGGCTGTGAAACTAACCTCCACTCAACAGCCAAAAGAATTTACTGAAAAAAATCTCTATAGATTCATGGGTTCAAACATTCAGCACTTCAAAAATTGTCTCTGTTGAAACTATATGAGCATTAGACAGCCTCCTAATAAGTAGTTCATGTTCACAGAGGATGTAACAAACACAATGATTATTAGTGCATTGACAGCAAGTGAATGCAGATACTCAGTCATTGGGATTGGAATAAGAAGAGTGCTCAATTTGCTCTTTTTCTTCTCTTAACCACATATAGTACTTGTAGTACGTCTACACAGTCTTTTAAAACACACACGTTTTGCTGCCTAACAGCTTGGAAATAAAATGTATTAAATAGTTTGTTAATTTAACTACACTTCCTAACTCGCGTCTTCAAGTTTGAAAACTATTTCGGAAATCTTTAGAAAATGAATTAAAAATAAAAACAGCTGGGTTAGATAAGTGTAATAGTGATCCCAAAACAGCTACCAGAAAACCAATTTCACTGGGCTCTACTAAAGTTAACTTGAAGAGATTCACATGATTGAGAATACATTTGGAAGGTCATGGAATTTACCTCTGGTGGTGAGGGCAATTCAAAGCAGAGACTCTACCAATGAGCACAGCACCAAAGAGCTTATGAAAACCAACTAAGGGATACAGCTGTGCAGAGGATAGGTAAGAAAGAATTTGAAAGTCTTTCTCCTAGGAGCACAGCCCAAAACCTGGACGGAGCATTGCACTACCAAGGTGCACGAAAGACCAAACATATGGAACCCAGAGTGCAATGGGAACTTGGGAGAAGCTACCGGCTTTTACGGCCAACACTGCTAGAAGTACGACAACAATATCCCAATCATTCCACAAATCGACCCATGCTGCAGCATGGTACAAAGCACGAAAAAAGGCTCTAGACGTTCTCATTCTCTTCCATGGGGCAAAAAGGTTTTGTGTTCCGACAAAAATAAAATGGAAATGTTGGCCTGACTGTAGAGTCTAGAGTATTTGAAGAAATCCTGCTGCCCTCTTCAAGAAAGCAGACATTGAAAAAGAGGTTGATATTTCAGCACATCAATATCCTTCTGTAAAGAAGCCTCTGACTATAACCTACCCCCAGTCACTACCTGCTGAATTGAGGATCTAAGAAGGGAATGACTGATGACATTATTTATGTGCAAACAGCTCATGATATAGACAGGCAATTTATCTCAAAGGTCAAAAGTCTTCTTTGCTATGTGGCGCTAAAAAGGGCTGGGTTTGTTGTTTTCAGTTGGTGGAGAGACATAAGTGAATCCCAATGTAAACATGGATTTTCAGTATCTTCTGCTTACCACACACTGAAAAGGACAAGTAGCAGGATTTATGCTAAAAGATACACAGGCCACTGTGAAAATGTCAGCTAACATGTGAGAAGCAGGCTTTCCAAGCCACATCTTTTCTGACAGGCAGCCAATCACAATGGTACTAATGCACAACTAATTTCTGAATAAATGAGTAAGTTCCCTGTGGGATTGTTGAAACAATATGCTGTTCAGCAATTTTGATTTGGCAACCTTTCAAACAAGAAGAATAACACTTATCTGTGCCCTATGTGTCTGACCCTCTTTGTGCCTGTTATTGTATTCTCATGTCACAATTTTGGCGCTTGATCAATGTTGTATAAATAACCAAAAAATAAAGAATGGTGATGAAGAAACATAAATAAAGTGAGGACAATAAATCTTAATTAATTGATACTTCTACAATGGAACTTAGATTAAGACTAAGTAAGGTTTATAGTTCAATAAAGATTGTATATGGGATAGTCACATCTGTCGTTATTTCCTTTACACACTTATTTAGTGTGTATTTTTCAGTTGACAACATACAAATCCTGCTAATATTTGAAGAGGGTCAATACAACCTTAAAAAGTATTCACCAATAATTTAATATTTAAAATGTTTGAAACAAATCCATAAATAGAATTTTATTTTGACAAAAATATCCGAAAAAGGCATACTTGAAATTGAACAAACAAGTGACTGACCTTTCTCCCCAATCTTCAGGCAAAATATAAACGCCGATGATTTTATTTGTATTTGGGTTTTTTCTGTTTTGGATTTGTTTGTTTACTTTCAACATTCTTAGATGTTCTTTTGCACTTTAGTTTTAACCGAATTTTCCTGCTCGTACTTTGTTTTTGAGTCTATACTTGGTAATGAAAACTTAAGGTATGCAGCATATGTATATGTTTCTGAACACAATTTTGTCCATTCTTTTAAGATTTGATAACATCTGGCTTGAAACCAATGGAAAGCAAACCATTTTCAAATTCCCGCCAATATAATGCAAATATATTTTGAAAGTCAATTTTACTTTTTTCGCAAATATGTTGATCTAATGACATTTGTTTTTGAGTCTATACTTGGTAATGAAAACTTAAGGTATGCAGCATATGTATATGTTTCTGAACACAATTTTGTCCATTCTTTTAAGATTTGATAACATCTGGCTTGACACCAATGGAAAGCAAACCATTTTCAAATTCCCGCCAATATAATGCAAATATATTTTGAAAGTCAATTTTACTTTTTTCGCAAATATGTTGATCTAATGACTTAGATATACCACTAATTTACACACTTTCACTTTGAGGTTTGTGCGTGTACCAGTGAAAATAATTAAATATATTCACATGCAGTGTCCACAAGTAATGCAAGCAAACACAAAGAGATGATGGGTCCAATGCTCTCTTTCCCACTGGATTCAAGCTAGCCTGGCTGATGAGGGGTGTTAACCCGAAACCGGTCCCAGGATGCTTGTTTCCGGTTCAGGAAAAAGGTGGCTTGGCAGTTCGAGCTGGACTGTTCCCATGAGACACAGGGTCAGGACTGATTTGCATATAGCTGGGTCTGAACTGAGGTGGTGAAGTGAAAGAAAGAACGATGATGGATTCAACCCAGATCTGTGACTGGGGGTGAGTGTCTGATAGGTTTCAGCGCTCCGCACTGGGACTAAAAAGAAATAAGCAGCCTGTATGAGATTATGATTAATACAATTAATATCCAGATTAAAAACGATTCATGGTAGAGAATAGAAGCACTTCTAAGTAGACATGTATCCTGCAAGAGTGGATCCTGTCCTTATTCTGAACTGCAGCACATGTCCACCAATGTATTGTGTCTTGTCCACACTCAGCTTCTGTGGTGGCGGGACATGCTTCACAGTTTAGAGTGCAGGATGGACACTTCTCAAGCATATCTCATCCTTGCACCATTCTGTGGGTTTCAAGTTCTGATGCACTTCAGCACTGCAGGAGCATATTCAATGCTCCATCTGTGTGCAGTAAGCCAATACTGCCAAGTACCAGGCATCAGGAGTTTGACTAACACATTTCATTGTGGTGCTCTGCATCACCACACTAAAAAGCACTATGAGGATTATAGGCATAGCTCCTCAGCTGTCAAGCTGTTAGCACTGCCTACTATGCTAAACTAAAGCTGGAGTGGCAGGCAAGGAGCCATGGCGTGCACACGCCGCTCCCACAGGCTTGGGGGCTCTGATGGCTGCTACAATATATTAATAAGGTACCCTCCCTAGTGCAGCTCTGACTGACGTCACATCAAGGAAGTGCCCAATGGCTACTACCGGGACATCAGTCATCGTTTCAAATTGTGTGATACAGTCTGTCAGAGACTTTAGGCGCCGCAAGGAATGTCACGTCCTGCGAGTGTGAACACTGGCTGCTGCAGTTTGTGGGTGGCTGGCTTGGTGGTTGGTTGTGGCGAATCATGGCTGCGATGCCCTCGCACCGGCACATGCCTGCGGTACAAATTAAAATGATGACCGTCACCCCGCCACGAATTGCAGAGGGAGTGACTTTTCAGTGGCAGGACTGGACTCTGAAGAGGCGAGTGGCCTGGCCAGCCCGCCGCCATTTTAAACATTACCAACCCCCCATGACTTGTGACCTTGCGAGTAACTGAGAGAATGCTCTGAAACCAGCAGGCCCAAGTGTGTTAATTACTCTGCTTTTCAGCACATGATCAACTGCCTACAGTGCTAGTTGTGATTTCTACCCTGAGCATGGCTGTGTGTTATTTTAAATACCGCTTTGAGACAGTTTGTGTCACTTTTGGATGCAAGCCAGATGGAAGTGTTGATTAATTTACCCAAAAATGTCTTCAACCACCCTGCAAACACATTCCCACTAGTTCTTTTGCCCTTGTCAGTACATCTTGCTCCTCCCCCTACGAGCCCTACTGCACTAGAAACTGCTGTGTTACAAATATAACACACCGTAATACAGCAGTGAAACAACTGCACTCCTGCACCCTCCCTGCTAATGGAGTAAATTACTTACACTGGAAGCATCTATTTGCACCGTATAGTGCTGCAGATACAAATGCTAGGCATACTCCTGCCATTTAGTGTTGGGCGCAGACTATGAAAGTTATTTTTCCTCAAGGATGTTTTATGGTTGGCGATGTGCGTCGTCTCTCCTCTCCCTCGAGGTATTGCACATTTTAAACGGCTCCTTTGTTAGATAATGTTCTTTTCCCTTTGCCATCTAGGGAGTGAGGATATAGTCTGCTAAGTTAGCTTTGTTGTTGAACATGCTGCATTTGTGTGTATATTTGTCACCATCTAATAAAAGCCAGGGAGGCGGGAGGGTGCATGTGAATCTGCAGCACTACACGCTACGAATAGATGCTTAGATGCTTACAGGGTAAGTAACATACTCTAGTCGTAGCATGTTTTGGCTGCAGATACACACGCTATGCATACTCTGTAAAGCAGTACCCCTCTTTCGGGGCTTTAGGCATGAGATGGCGCGTTTGTTTGAAATAATGTTCGAAGGACCGTTTGTCCAACTAGAGCCCGTTGTCTGGCTTGTACATCCACAAAATAGTGTTTTGTAAAAGAGTGTGGGTCTATCTATAATGCTGCTATGCAAATGTCAATGAGAGGGATATTGCCAACAAAAGACATTGTTGCTCCTGCTTTCCTTATTGAATTAATAGTGTTTGTTAGCTTTGACAGAGCAAACTTGCATACAATTGACTATCTATCGTGATAGTCCATATTTTGAGACAACGCTACCTTTCCGTAGATTTGAGAAGGATACAGACAGTTGTGTTTTTCTGAATGGTGTTGTCCATTCCAATAGTACAGAAATGCACGTTTAACATCCAGTGTATGTAATGCACGTTCTGCCACAGTTTCTGGTTTTGGGTAGAAAACTGTTATCTCTTAAATTTGATTTAAATGGAATGCTGATATAACTTTTGGTAAGAACTTTGGGTTTGTGCATAAAAAGTACTTTATCTTGGAAAACTGGAAAATAAGATTCTTGAATTGTGAGCGTATGTATTTTGCTGACTTTTTGTAGGGAGGTTATTGGTACTAGGAAAGCTACCTTCCCCATTAAGAATTTATTTCCCAGTTATGAAGTGATTCAAATGGTGACCCGATGAGTCTTGTTAGCACAATGTTTAAGTTCCATGAAGGTACATGTTGTGTACAAGGTGGAATTACTCTTTTCAATACTTCCATGAAGATTTTGAAGACAGGAAGGCTGAAAAGGGATTGATGCTACCTATTTTGCAGATTTTCTGCAATGGCTTCTAAATGTAGACGTATGGAGGTATATGGTAACTTAACCTTTTGGGAATGTAAGAAGTAATAAAGTAGTTGTTGTCCTGTTGCAGAGGATGGATTAATGTTTTATGACACATAATAGTGAACACAACGTTTCCATTTAGCAACATAGCATGCTCTTGTGGTTGGTCTTCTGGCATCTTTTAAAATCGACATGCATTGTGGAGATCGATTTAAGTATCCAAACTCTATGACTTCAGGAGCCAGATTGCAAGATTGAGCTGTTGAGTGTTTGGCTTTCTCACCCTGCCCTCGCTGTGAGTGAGGAGGTTTGGATAGTTGGGTAGCTTCTTGTGAGGTATTAGGGATACCTCTAGAAGTGTTGTGTACCTTGGTTGTCGAGCCCATGTGGGAGCTATGAGAATCAAGGTGAATGAAGTTGGTCTCATTTTCCTGATCACGAATGGAATGAGTGGGAGAGGCAGAAAAGCGCAGGCAAATATCCCTGACCAGTTCATTTATAGTGCATTCACCTTGGATTGAGGGTGTGGGTATCTGGATGCGAAGCTTTGGCCTTTTGAGTTTGACGGTGAGGAAGAGTACAATTGTTGGAGTTCCCAACCTTTGGAAGTATTGTTGTAGCAATTGATTGTGTATTTCTCACTCGTGAACTTGTTGCTGGTTCCTGTTTATCAGGTCTGCAATAGAGTTTTCCTGTCCTGGTAGGCATTACAGCAGGAGGTGGACTTTGGGACTGTTTTCCCATTTCGATATGCTCTGTGATGGGTGTGACAGTTGAATGGAATGGGCCCCTCCCTGTTTTTGAATGCAATACATTGCTGTTAAATTGTCTGTTCGAAGAAGGATATTTTTCCTGTAATATTTGGTAGGAATGCTTTGAGATCCATGTAAATAGCTAATAGTTCCAAAATGTTGATGTGTAATGTCTGTTGTTGTGTGGTCCAGTGTCCCTGAACCACAATTCCCATCATATCAGCACCACAACCCATGAGTGATGCATCTGCTGCGATTGTCACTTGCAGGACTGGGTTCTTGAAGGCTGTTCCTTTCAGTATGTTTGAGGTGCCTGATGGACCTTGGGTGAAACTAACACTAGATCGTCCATGTTGCCCCCGCTTGTGACCATTGGGATGCTAAGCACTCTTGTAGGGGTTTTTGTGTAGTCTTGCATGAGGCACTATTGCTATGCATGAAGACATCATCCCTTGAAGGCGCATCACTATTCTGACTGGCAGGTGTGATGATGTGGCTGAAAAAATTCCAGGTGTTTCTGGAGATTTAGAACCCTTTGTGGATTGGGGTATGCTGCTCCCCAATACTGAATTGAGTATCGCTCCAAGACAGGGTTGTGTTTGGAGCAGGAGATGGGATTTTGTTGCATTAATTTTGAAGCCCAATTTGTGTAAGAGATGTATTATGCTTTGAGTGTCTGAGACATTTGGCTTTGGTTGGACACTTGATCAGCCAACCGTCTGAATATGGAAATACTTGTGTGGTTTCCTTTTGTAATTTTGCAGCTACTACAGCTAGGCATTTTGTGAACACCCTTTGTGCTGGTGTCATGTTCACTTACCACATACCATAGGTACTTGTGATTGACTGGGTGGACTGGGATGTGGAAGTATGCGTCTTTCAGTTCTAACGCAGTCATGAAGTCGCCCCACTGTAGTAGTGGTATTACGTCCTGCATTGTCACCATATGGAAGTATTCGGACAGTATGTATCGATTGAGGGGATGGTCTAGGGTGGGTCATAGTGAGCCATTCTTTTTTGGTATGAGGAAATAAAGGGAGTAGTCTCCCTTGTTGAGATGTTTCCTTGGGACAGGTTCCTATTTTTTAATAATGCCTTTACTTCTTCCTTCCGCAGATGTAGATGCTGTGGATTTAGTATGTGTCTCTTTGGTGGGATATTTGGTGGTTGTTGAGTTAGTTCTAGGCAATATCCCTGGCTGATTATTTGTAGTACCCATTGGTCTGATGTTATGTCTGGCCACAACTGGTGAAATTGTTGCAGCCTTCCCCGACTAGTGTTTTGTGTTCGAGGGTGAAGTGTGGGAAAGTCACTGTTTAGGTGTAGAGGCCCCCTTACTGGTGTGCCTCTACCTCTACGTCTGTCTCTGTTTTTGTATCCGCCTCTATAGTAGTCATGGTTTTGCTGGTGGTACTGTTGTTGCTGGCAAGGATATGAGTGTTGTCACTGGTAGAAGGCTTTGCAGCCTTTCTACCTTGGTAACACTGATAGGGCTGCAGCTTTTGAGGTGTATTTAAGGCAACGATTGATTTGGCTGTATCCGTGTCTTTTTTTATTTTTTCAAGCTGGTATCCACAGTGGGCCCAAAAGGTTTTAACACATCGGAGGTGACGTTCAGAATGTGTTGATGCACTTCTAGTTTGAAGCAAGAAATGGGTAACTACTTATGTCTACGCAGCATGATGGAGGTATTGATGCCCCTCACAGCTGTGTCCGTCCTCGTCTAATGCACGCTGGATTGTGGCATTAGATATTTGCCTGCCCTCATTTACCAAGCCTTCTCCTCACGTTTTATATTTGTCTGAAAGATGCTGCATCAGTTCCTGCATCTCTTCCCAGGTTGCTCTGTTATAGCGGGAGAGTAGCCCCACTGAGTTGAAAACCTTCCAACAGTTGGCATGATGAGTCGCCACCCTTTTGCCTGCAGCATCTATCCACTTGCTTTCTTTATCTGGAGAAGAACTTCTCCAGGTCCCTGTGCTGCAGCCCTTTTTACTGGTAGTTGTGACGAGTAAGGAGTCTGCGGGGGAGGGTGAACTCTGATGTATATAGGGTCAGTTGGTGATGGCCTACATTTCCTCTTAATACGAGGTGTTAAGACCCTGGATTTGACTAGGTCTTTGAAGATGTCTTTGGAGACATTCAGTACGGATCCTATCGTTGGCAGGTATTACACGGTGCACTCAGTGTGCAAATGTGTCTCAACTAAGAAATCAGTTTTCCCCTCAGGGGTGTGCATTGGGAGCTTGTGGTACTCTGCTGCTCTCTGAATGGCAATGATGCCTTTAATGGTTCCATGTCTGGGTCAGGGAGAACCGCTTCGTAGTCATCCCACGGGTCTGTGTGAATCTGTGTCTGGGATCTCCCTCTCTTCCTGTGGAGAGGGTGGTTGTGTTTGTGGGGATCCAGGTGGGCTAAAAGTCATTGGGCTTGTGGCCTTGTGCTTTAGTGCTATCTTTTTTGGTGAAGGCAGGTGCAGATCCTGCTCTTGTGCCTGTGTTTTGGCAGTTTCTTTATGTTTTTGTTGCAGTCCCTCAAAACCTATGCCCTGTTCCTCAGTTGGCATATGTTTGATTGCATCTTTTGTTTCTTTGGAGCCGGTGGAGAGTCCTCAGAAACTGTGTGTGGCTTTGTAACGCCAGATGTATAGATATTCTTCAGTTCCAAATTGTAGCTATGGTGTTTGTCCTCGGAACGAAGGCTGTTTTGATTCCAGGTGCTTGATCCCAATTGTTTCTTCGGACCGGATGCCTTATGTGGGGTTAAAGTCTGTTTGCTAGCTTTCGGTGCCAATGTGCTTGCCGGTGGAGACTTATGCTTCGGTGCCGATGTATTGCGGGGCTCCCAACATGATGTGGCCTTGTCACCTGATTGGGATCGAGAATTTGCTCATTGCTTCTCGGCTCCGAGGCATGCTCGCAGTGTCGAACTGAGCCAGAGGGCTGCGGTGCACTGTGGCGTGGTGGGGAGGTGTGTGCAAGACCGTCTTGGCATGTGGTGGGTCAACAATACTCGTGGTACATGGCATCG
This sequence comes from Lissotriton vulgaris, assembly GCF_964263255.1. NCBI lineage: Eukaryota > Metazoa > Chordata > Amphibia > Caudata > Salamandridae > Lissotriton > Lissotriton vulgaris. The sequence continues at coordinate 94,845,941 of NC_141698.1, forward strand.
CCTTGGTCCTCTATCCCAACATAGGAATTGGCAACTGTGATGTGGACCCCTCGACATGTATTGGAGCTTGTTCATCAACAGAGAATGAATCAGAGGTGGCATAGTGGGGGCTGGCAATGACTACCGCACCTCCTGTTGGTGCACCTCGATTTCTTCCTCAGCATTATGCGATTACTCCGCCACCGCTGCCAGCTCCATAGTGTGTGGCAGGCGATCCCTTTGGAGTGTCTTTTTGTTTTTAAACAATGTGAAGGCTGTGCACTCGTCTTCTTTGTGCTCTGGGGATAAGCACCAATTACACAGTTCGTGAATGTCAGGGTGTGCGCACTTGGCCCCTGCACCGAAGGCACAGTCAGAAAAGGTCTTTTTTTCATCTCTATTTTTTACCGTAGGCCGCATAGGAGCCATTGAACATGCAAAAGACCTTGAGTGGGGGTGAGAGGACGACACATGGTGCCGATCATAAACCTCCCCCCCCCCCCAAGGAAAAACAACTTGCAGAGTCTGGGCCCAACACTAGATGGCAGGAGTATGCATAGCAGGTGCATCTAAAGTCACACATGCAAATGTATTTTCAGCAATGACGCATCCTCGCACTTAGTCATAGAGTAACATTTGTTTTGCGCAGCCCTTCTCCCCTCACTTCAAAGTAATCACAGTAACCTCTGAGCAGCCACTTTCCTTCAGGGCCTGCTTCATATCCTCCTAGACAAAGGTAGCAAATGTATTTTTAGGGCAGCATCTATCAAAATGTACTTGAGTGTTTTTGTTAACAGGATGAATGCCGTGACTGCAAGTTGAGCCAAAGACCAGGACGGGCCTGGGGTCAAATTCCCAAAACAATTTTTTGAAATAACAGAGTGTCACATACGCAACCTGTGTGTAGCTCTGAATAGGGGGTGGTGGTGGAGATGGGTAAGGAGGGGAGTTGTGGGAGAGACTAAGTTGAACAATTAAATCTCACTTAGAAACTCAAGTTACCAGCTTTATCGATATTAAATGCGCGCTCGTAGTGATTATGAAGCTGGCGGATTCACAAAAGAGGGCAAATGATTTGCTGGGGTTTACTCTAGTTGCACACACTTATAAATATTTACTAACAGAAACACTTAGGTTCTGGATGTGCTGCATTTTTTGAAATGCAGAGATAAATTCGGTTTTCTCATGGCTCTTGGCCATGAACATGTGACTGTTACTGTGGAGAAATTCGACTTCACTGTACAGTACAAAAATGCACTTCAATGAACATTTCACCCAAAGTGTAAAACACACAAGGTGTAAATGGAAATGTTGGGAAGTCTCCCACACAAGTGCCTTTAGCAATGAATCACACCTTTGCAAGCGCTTTTTGAATGTGCATCATATTTTGTATTAAAATCCATAGTGTGTCCAAGCCAGCAAAAAAGTGTATGCCAGAAAAAGAGGTTTAAACCCGTGGCAAATCTACCATTGGGCAGATATTACAGGTACCCAAGTACCTCCAAATGTTTTTACACGAAGAGCTTTATTAAATACCACACTCATTGTAGGAAATAAGAACCTGATTACTAGTCACATTTCTAGGACAAAACAGTTACTTGCCTGTAACAGTGGTCAGATTTTCACATTCTTTGCATATCATACAATCTAGGTGGGTCAGAAACTACACTTCTGCTTATTAAAGTATTCCATTGAGGGCATAATGGCGCCCCCGCCAGGCTGGCGGTAGCCACCGCCAGCCTGGCGGGGGCAATCCGCCCGACATCCACACTCGTTTTCCCCCCGTCATATTAGTATGGCGGGGGGACCTCGGCGGACGGAAAGACCGGTCGCCGCTTTTCCGCCCCGGTCGCAAGGCGACCGGAGCGGAAAAAAGTTTCTATGGTGGCGGTGTCTGTCAGACACCACCTGCCATATTAGGATGCCTTTTTAATAATGCCCGCCACGGAAAGGCATGCAGTCTGTGAAGACTGCATGAGTGAAGGAGGGGTGGGGGTTGCACCGGGGGGTACCTGTGGTACCCCCCTTCATTTGCCTGCTGCTTTGTTTATGCAAATGCATTAATAGCATTGTGGCGGGCGGTGCAGAGAGCACCGCCCGCCACAATGCTATAAATGCAGGATGTGCCCGCAACTGTGGCGGGCACATCCTAATACCCTCACGGGACCCCCGCCCTAATGGCGGGCAGTCCCAAATTCCGACAGGATGGCGGGCATGCAAAGTCCGCCCGTCATACTAATGAGCCCCATAGTATTTTTCTGCAACTGAATGTGTTGCAGTGAAAAAAAGTTGAATGGTGCCAGTAAAACAACAGAAAGCACAGTCAGTAAGAAACCAATGGGGCGAGAGTATCCATGAATGCACTGGGCGCAGAAGTAAACAAATCAACTGCCCAACGCTCATTCATTCATTGACAGCGGAGTATTATGTGCAGAGTTTCTGTAACCTACCCTTCCACAACCCAAGCGTTAAATGACAGTCCATCATAAAATGCCTATTGCAGCACATCCAGACAGCATATGTGTTCTATATGTGCCACCAGCCAGAGATCAGGCAATGGAAATTGTGAAGAAAAGTTCAGCAGTCTTGCAACAGGCTCTGACTCAAGGTCACAATCGCACCTTGTGAAATATTCTACACAGAAAGAGAAGTGCACGAGATGGGCCAAGGGATGTGCACAGAGATTAAAACACATACCAGGAGACACGATTCACAAAAGCGCTAAGAAATGCTCTTTCACAGTGAGAAAAAGCATTTGTGACGTTTTAAGGCGAGCACAAAGTGTTAGCACTGTTGAAGAGTAGAGAAAGAACAGAGGGTAGGAATCGTAGTTCAGGATGAAGTTAAGGGTGCAGAGGTGCACTATGGGGCAATGTGTGTGCATCACTGACACGAAGATGTGAAACAAGTGAAGGCACTGTTTGCATGTACAGAAAAAGCAGGAATTTTTGCATTCAGTGAAGGTATCTTGGAATGCAAAAAGTAACATGCATAACTGCTACATTGTTAATACAAGTTGTTGGGCCGGCCCTGTCAACATGGTCCTCCACAAGCTTTTAGCCTTCCTCCTCTTTTTATGCTGAATTTGCCTTGTTGGCCTCAGGACTCTGTGCACTTTACCACTGCTAACCAGTGCTAAAGTGCCTACACTCTCTGCCCTAAAGATGGTAACACTGGCTTATACCCAGAGAGGGAGTACAGGCTGGAGATGGCTACGGTCAAGATCAAATAAAAGAGGCTGGCCATGGAAGAAGACCAGAGGAAACTGGCCATTGAGGAGAGAATTACCTTGAGCGTTTGGCTCATGAAAGGAGCCTTAGGGAGCTGGACGTCGAAACCAGACAGGCAGAGTCCAGCAGTGATGGAGGCAGCATTTCTTCAGTACACTCTGGAGACAAGTGGGTCCATATTCCTAAAGGTCCAGTGCCTGACTTTGTTGTGGGAGACGATATTCACAATTTAGGTATCTCCCCCCCATTTAAAGGAAGCCCTTGTCAGGAAATATCGCCTTACCTTAGAAAAGCACAGGCAGAAGTTCATGGACAGCCAGAAGCTATCCAGCAGTCCTGGGTGGATTTTGTGGATTCCTTGTGCAAGGCACTGGATGGTTGGGGGAAGAGCAGTGAGGAGAATGATTACAAAGGGCTGTGTGATCTGGTTGCAAGAGAGCACATGTTCAGTAATTGTTTTCCAGAGCTGCACCAGCAGCTGATTGACAGTAAGCTCACTGGTCCCACAAAGCTTTCTAATGATGAGGACCACTGGCTCAGCACCAGGGTCCAAAAGAAGGCACCTGGGAGAGTACCCAAGAAGGGTGGTTTAGATTCCTCCCAGCAAAGCTAGAGGAGGTCAAGGGAGACAAAGACAGGTCCCAGAGTAAGGGGGAGGAAATGGTTTCCATGCCCCTTCTGAGAAACAGGTTCTGGTGGGCGGTGGCACAGGGCCCTCCATTTCCAACCCATTTCCAACCCTGCTGCTTTGATTGTTCCCAGCTTGGAAACACGCAGGGGGGCTCCGTCTGCCTAAGAATCCTACTACTGGTGAGAGCTCTACAGGGTTGGCCAATGTGGCTTTAGGGGTAAGTAGTCCCCACAGGAAGGCCATAGACAATGCCATGATCTCCTTTCGATGGGAGGTGGACTCAGAGGGCGAGCTGGTGATCCCTAGGGGCGGGAGTCACCACCAGGTGAAAGTGAATGGGTTGGTCTGTGGAACACAGGTGCAAGCCAGACCATGGTAGTGGAAAGGCTAGTTTCCCCAGAGCAGTACACAGGCCAGGTGTGTAGGGTAACTTAGGCCAGTGAGCAGGACTTCTTCCGCCCTATGACCCAGGTATCCTCCAGTGTAGTGGGGAGATGACCCAGAGGAGGGTCATAGTTAGTCTCCAGATGCCCAAAAACTATATTCTCTGGAATGAGTTGCCCCCAGTGTCAGGAGAAGTGAAAGGGGTGACTTCAGAGGGCACCCTAACAGTACAGTTTTCTGGGGGTACCACTCACAAGGGGAGGGTACAGGATCACAGATGGAGGGATGGGGTGACAGAGGACTCACCCCGTCCCCAGTTTAGCCTCAGGGTAAAGACCCTAACTTGGATGATAAGTCTCAGAATACCTCCCTTGAACCGGTAGAAGGTAGATTGAAAGTAGGGTGCAATACACCTGGGGTTACTGCCCCCCTCTGAGAAACCTCAGAGGTCAGAGAACACTGGAAGGCCTGGGGCGTGGCTCTTGACACTGACTGACAGCTGTCAGAGGCCCCTATTGGTTACTGTCCTTCTGGGCAGAGTTTTCCTTGGATTGGGGACAGACGTCTGATCCAAGGGGTGGAATGGGCCACATCACTTTGTTAGCTACGGTGGTACTGTCTGTCGACTGGGATGCATCTGTGAGCGAATTAAGGTTAGGTGTTGCACAGATGGAGTTCACAGATGAGAAGAAGGGTTACCCATGGGTCAGTTCAGTGGCTTGGGAACGCATAGACAGGGGGATTCGACTGAAGTCAGAAGGAGCTAACAATGAAAAGTGATGCTGCAGTAGAGGGCTGTTGTCCACTTTATATTACCTAAGCAGGGTAGTCCATCAAGGTATTGATTAGTTTACCCTAGCTTTAGGCTGGAGGGGGTTGTGTTGGACCTGCCCCTTCTGGCAGGGTCATCCCCAGCTTTTTGCCTTCCTCCTCCTATTTGTTTGTTTAATTTGTTTTTGTTGGGCTTAGGACCCTGTGCACTTTACCACAGCTAACCAGTGCTAAAGTGCCCGTAACCTCTCCTCTAAACATGATAAATGAAATGCTATTAGCGGACCTGCAGCACTGGTTGTGCCCCCAACCAAAGTAGCACTTTAAACATGTCTCTGGCCTGCCATTGCAGAGCCTGTGTGTGCCATTTAAACTGCTGGTTTGATCTGGCAAAGTAAACCTTTTGCCAAGCCTAAATCTTCCTTTTTAATACATGTAAAACACTCCTAAGGTAGGCCCTGGACAGCTCAAAGCGCAGGGTGCAGTGTATTTAAAAGGTTGGGCATGAAGCTTTACGTTTTACATGTCATGTCACTACTGCAAGGTTAATCTCTTCCATACGATAACATTGGAGTTGCCTTATTATAAATTATAAGTGTAATTTCCAAATGGGAAGAGATAACTGCTTCATGTTTGGTGTCTCTGGAATCCTAATTTAAAATCCTAATTTATGGTTAAGCCAGATTGAAATTAAATTCTGAAAAATTCACTTTTAGAAAATTGGCATTTTCCTGCCTTAGCCAATTGATGCCTGCAGCCTGTCTCTGATCATATGACTGGGTGTAGTTGGCAGTTGGGCTTTCAATTGGCACCACAATGTTTTTGCGTTGCTTCCATGGTTGTCACTTGACCCATCAAGATTTGGCTCTACTGATTTTTGAACATATCATGTGTAATGAGCTTGCATGTGATGTGAAAATCTGTTTTCTTCTTAGTTAGAACCCACCTATGGCAGCATTGTATCAGGAACTGAGTTCAGCAGCACTTGGTGTGACAGAAAGCAGTGCTATTTACAGCCATTGTGATTCCGGGAACTGAGTACCAATAAATTGGGCTTTGGATTGCTGCTATTTTACCACCAGCACAAAAATCAAGTGACACCACTAATAACACTTATACTCTTTTCTGAATGGGCGAAACGTGCATTTTTAGTGAATTTGCTTGGTCTTTACCGACACTGCTTCTGGAATTTGAGAATTCGAAATATTTATTCTTCTCTAGATAACAATAAACCTATGATGTCTTAAAAAGAAACACCACTTAAACCAAGAACATTTCCATCACTCCTGTCCTTGCACTGCACATTCTAATAAATCTTCCACTAAAAAGAGCATGTGTGATACTTACATGCAAATGCAGAAATAGAGTACGACAATCAGCACAACAATGAAAATGCAGGTTAGGGCTCCGATCAGTGGAATTGACTCATATACAAAATTGTTTGTTCGATCTAAAGAATGGAAAAATGTGAAATGTAAAGTTGAAAATATGATATTTTAGTCATTAAATCTAACAACTGTGTTCAGTCTATAGTTTTGAGATTTACATAACTCACAATCCACAAGATTCAAATATACAAAAGGTTTTAATCAAGAAACGTTGTGGGAATGTTCATGTTGGCAGCACATTGCTCGGTGAAAGATTTGCAGCATTTCTCAAAAACTACTCCACCTTGATTGGTCTGTGAATTGTGCCATTTTGACTGATTTTTAAGTTGCACATTAGGCAAAGGCAGACTGATTACACACCAACTTCACAAAATTTGTTATTGACTATGTGAAAATGGAAGGATCAAATTGTAGACCCTATATTCCTAGCACAATTCAATAGGACCATAGGCAAGGTCTTCCGAAAAATCCAGTCCCTTTAATTTTAAAAGGCAGGATTTACTCTGTCAACCCATGTAAATCATTGCAAATGAAAAGATTTGACAGCAGACCTCAATCACTAGATTTGAAGAATGCAGTCATTGCAGTCCATGTCGCTAAAGGGTTTCTGGACTATAATAAGAAAAATATTGTGCAGCATATGAAATGCCTTTACCAAAGCATGCGGCGGTCCATGGGACCACTGTCGGCTTCATAAGATATCCGCAGCTGCCATTCATAAAATGGAAGATGGCTCTCAAGGACAGCTACCGTTTTGTTAGGTGATACTGATTCTTCTTGACAACTGGTCATATTTCAATAGTTTGCGACAACAGGAGTGATGTCAAATCATCGTTGAATATCCGTTTCAGTTCAGTGCACACTTTCCTTGCGATTCAAAAGCAACGTTGACATTGCAACTCAAAGCTATTTGAGACTCCAAATTTCACATTAGTACATTGTAAACTGTTTTTTGAATCACAAAGAATGGCAATTTCGAAAGTTCAGTTTATGTCATTGCAAAAAACCTTTATATAGAGGATCATAAATCATTTTTTGCTTTAAAAAAATAGAGAAACTCAATCATATGGAATTCTGGTTTCAGAATTAAAACAAAGTAAATTAAAAGTTGCAATTACAAATGGCAATCTTTGGGAGGAAGAGCTTTAAGGACTGGGGAAGGAAGTAGTAAAAGGAAAAGTGGCAAAAGAAGAAGAGGAGAAGGGAGAAATAGATTAGGCATAAGGGGAAATGGAGGAGGTAGCAAAGTAATTTGAGGATAAGGTAAAAGTCAAGGGTGAACCAGGGGTAAAAGAATTAGACACCCAAAATAAGAAACACAGAGCAAAGATGTGCACAGAGAGGAAGACAGAAGGATAAACAAAATGAAGGAGAAGGCAAGGAACTTGGTGGCGAACATCCCTGCCTCACCCCATTTTAATAACAAAATAACTGAATCAAAACAAGTGGAGTTTGTGGTTGAGAACAAATAAGAAAGGACTGAGGACCCATAAAAAGGGACACTTGAGCGGCCTAAGGGTGTAGTTGTACATGAGGAAAAGAGGCAGCCGTCTTGGTTAGGCCAGGATGTAGCAGGTAGCCCTTTCTGGACAAAAGTGCAGAGCAGACGCAGAAAGGACTGTGATGTCAGTGAACCTTCTGCAAGAAATAAGGTAGAAGAGAGATGATAGCTTGAAAGATAGAGCCCTAAGAAACATGGTCACACTGGACGTGCCACGCAGTAAAAAGGAAAACAGCAAAGAGAAATTCTAGGTGCATGGATTTTCCAGAAAGATGTGTCATTGCAGCAGGGAAAGTGGGATACATCAATACGTTGGAAAATTATCAGATAATAAGTCCCTGAGGGAAGGTGGAGAGGGCCTAAGCAGAATCAAATCCTGTTCCATGTACCAATGATGTTCAACTGTGCAGTGAAGACTGTAGGCCTATTGGTTTCCATACAGAGTCTAGCAACAGGTCAGATCATCTTGAAAGTCCCTAAAGATAAGTCAAGCGAGGAGTTGGAGATGGCCTTAATACCAGATTGTGGGGAAAGCTCTCTAGGACCAAGAGAAGTGGCTTGAAAGCAAAGATAATCTGTTCCAGGCAATAAAGGAACATGTGAGAGCTAATCTGTTGTGATCAGAATCAACTTGTGCTTGATCGCCACACACAGAGCTGAACCCTGGCAAGGGGGCAAAAAGAGATAAAGCTTAAGTGGGAAGACCTGACTAGGCATCTGTAAATCAGACATTTAGATCTGGACACCAGCTCACCAATGTTATCAGTTGGCAATTGAGATATAATGCAAAAGGCACCAAGTCCCGAGAACCCCAGAGACTATTCATCACTTGAAGGTGTAGGGAATTCAGTCTCTAAATGTGCCAAGAGATGTATGGAGTAGCAGCCCGCTGTTAAACTGGATAGTACTGGGGGTGAGAGTCTGAAAAGTTTCAGCTCTCCATCCATCATCTACTTGTGTTTGCTTTGTTCGCACTAAGTTGGCAGGGTATGCCCAGACGTGGGTCCCTTGCTCACTTTGCCACTGGATTCAGGTTAGCCTGGCTGACGAGGGATATTACCCCAAAACCGGTCCCAGGATGCATGTTTCCGGTCCAGGGAAGACCTGGCTTGGCAGTTCAGGCTGGACTGTTCCCTTGAGGAACATGGTCAAGACTGATTTGCATATGGCTGGGTCTGAACTGTGGTGGCGAAGTGAGCTAAAGAATGATGATGGATTTAACCCAAATCTGTGACTGGGGGTGAGTGTCTGAAAAGTTTTGTATCAACAAGGGGGAACAAGGGGTTAGGACAATTTTTAAAGGGGTCCAATGTATATGTCCTGGAAAGACTATCAACAAAAAAGAAATACAGAGTTCCCCGGGTCCAGTCAACTAGAAGACTGTCATTGGCTTCTCTCTAACTAGGTCAAAGAAAGGGGTGAAATAAGTGAGTGTTGTGAACCCTCTCTCGGAATTTATAGGGGTACCTCACACAGGTCGCCGGTTGGACTACATTTGTAATCCCACCCGGTGATCGTCCAGCGTCATCATTGGTACCCTGCCCCTGCGACAGACTGGCAGTGCAATGCCTGTCGGGCAACAATAATTGCTGCTCTTTGGCGGGGATCTTCTATTCCTTAGCCAAAGGGTGTGTGGATGTAAGGGGCCTTACGCGAGGGGGTAAAGTGTGTTAGTGCAAGAGTGAGCGTGGGTGAGATAAAAAAAGTCAGTAGAGTCCAAAATTGAGTTTTTTTATTGGTATGGCTCACTGCTTTATTAAAAAATTAATCAGGGGAATGGAGGCAGAACGCTCAAGGTAGTTAGCCTCATTCGACCCTAAGTGAGTGAATGGTCAACATGTTTCTTGCCACGGGGGCAATTCGTCAGGACCAAAAAGTGCTCATCTAATTGCAAAGGACCCCCAGTGATCAGGGGGCCCAGTATACGACCTGGTAGGTGGCGTATGGCAATCCTTTCTCAAAGCCCTTCCCAGAACTGCATGGGAGAAAGGGGAGAGAAAAGATAATATCAGAGAGAGGCCACAAACTGTTGTGAAGAACGTGGAAAAACTCGCGTTTTTTTCGTGACTGTTTAAATTTATACAGTGGGTGGGCATGCCTCTGGTCTGCCTTAGGTGATCGCATGTTTAGTGATGGCCAAACGGTTTTGCTGAAAAATATTCATGCAATAAAAACCCATGAACTATCAGGGGCTATCACTGTGCCAATTTGCATGCGTGGTTACGAATAGTAGTTGAGACAGCATTCGTGGAGAGAAAAACAACATCAAAACATTACTTTGAAACATTCAAAGGAGGACACTAGATGGCGTAGGTGTCTTGCCGATGATTAACCCTTAACAATAACCATAACAAGACAAGAGACCGGTTTACTCTGGTGTCGGTGGAAAAGGCAGCTTTCTTACCCGTGTTTTTGACTCGGGAGGCTTCCTCGCGCTGACCTGGTGGGGCCAGGATTTGGTGAGAACCACCTGCAAGGAGGAAGCGTTACCGCCGGATTAGGGATAGGCGGTCAGCTAGTATTGCCAAACAGCCGCTTGGAGCTCGGTCCCTTTGCAGCGCTCAGAGTGGAACGCACGCGGTGGTTTCAAACGGAGCATTCGCGCCTTACCTTAGGATTCCTGGCGGAGGGCGTCTAGTCTGTCTGAAAAGTTTCCCTGCTCCATCCATCATTTCCTTGTGTTTGCTTTAGACCTGGAATGTAGTCTGTGTTGACCACTAGGTTGTTCCCAAGTCACTGCTTGATAGTTTCTTTGAAAGCTTTGTCAGTGCTTTCAAACATGCACCTTTCAGTTTGTTAACATACACCACTAGCAAAACACTGTCCATTCTGAGAAGGCCAATAGCTATGGAATCCTCTGCTTGGCTGGACTCTTGGTGGAAGATCTGCCTGCAAGCAGCTATGGAGTACTGAAGTGGATGTCCCATTCGGCTGAGAATATCAGCCTCTGCGGACTAGGCGTTCAAACTGGCTCTCCACTTCATTTCAGAAAGAGAATTCTCATTTACAGAATTGTGGTTTGAGCGGGAGAGCCAATGGCAAAGGTGACTGGAATTCCAGCACGGATTGCTTGGTTACTCAGAAAACTGCTTGACAACATCAGCCATGAAATCAATGTCATTGTTAATCATTAACATAGTTAAAAGTATTTGAGACTCTCGTAGGTGAACTGGGCTTGTTTGCCCACCTGTATGTCACTGCGGGCTCACTGCGACTACCATGGCTAGGCACTTGAGTAACTTGTAGTTTTCCATTGATTTATTTATTCTGTACTTCTCATGATTTGTACTTATTGTTATCATCATTATTACTATTATTATTATCACGATTTGTCAATATTTCTCATTTTCGCTCTTATGTTTCCTTTATTTTATTGTATTTTTATTAGTTATTTGTTTATTTCATGAAACTCAAAAAAAATGATTTGAAATTTAAAAAAAGTATTTGATACTCATTTTCATTTCAAATAACTTTATTCGATTCAAAGAAAAGAATCATAAAAGTATACTATTAAAATAACAGATATCATACATTCAATCACAAACGGTATTTCACAGATCATATACAAGATTCCAAAATTAACGTACAATAGACACTAAAGAAATATACATTAATGGGGTGGGACATTGAATGGTACTAGTTATAATCTTTCACGTAGACCTCCCGTGGTCACTTAAAGTGCAGTGCATTCACAGTATTTGATACTCAGTCTACTGCTTGGTCTATATGAACAGCTGCAACTCCCCAGTGCCAAGAAGAACTATGTCAAAAACCATATACAAATAAATTATCTGACCTAGGGTACCTGAGGTTAAACGTGTGGCAGAGGCCATTATCGAAATCCTGACCAAACGCTAGCAGGGGATGACAGATTTATTAAAGTTGAACACATTATCCCAGTGATAGAGAGATGGGTACTAGTAGAGTGAAGACAGTTATATGCAGATTTCTCAAATCGAGAAGAAAACAAGCAAAGGTTAGATTCACTGATCTGGCAGAAGGACCATTTGCAGGAGTTAGGTGGTTGCTCTGACAGCAAGAACATCCACTCTCCCTCAAAGCCTAAGTCAGGCAAACAAAATTGAGAAGAGAACCTGATTCAAACTGCACTCAAGCAGAAGAAAGTGCCAGCATGGGAGAAAAGACAACAGGAAAAGGAGAGGAATCATCACTGATTATAGGCGGACTGGAAGATAGGAGATCTTCAGCATTTTGATTAAGCTCCCAGGGATGTAGCTAAGTCAGGAAGATCGGGAGAGGGGGTAAGAGCTTTATATTTACAACAATCATACTGGCATATAATGTTATGTTAAAATACATTATAAGTAGGGCTCCAGGTTCTATGGTATTTATTTTTTCAACATTTACGTCTGTATTTATCCATATTTATTTTTTGCCTATTTTATCTGCATTTATCCATATTAATTTTGTGTTTTGCATATAAATGAAGTTGTAAAACTGTACATTTCCATATTTATTTAACTGATAGGCGCGCACTCATACTTTGATGTCTGTCGTGTTTTAGCTATTTAAGCTGTCAAATATTACATAACAATACATCCATTGGTAAATACTAGCATGTACATATGCTGTTATTTAAATACATGTTGTCCAGTTTTTTTATTTACCATGCTGTCCATAGGCTCAGCTGCTGGCCTATAATTCATCAAAGACAGCATGGAGAGTCTCTTTAAAGAAGCACGATTTTCTGTATTTATCCACTTTAAAAAAATAAATGGAGAAAGAAAACCCATTGTTTTCTGTCTGTATTTATATGTAAAGAATATGTAAAAGCGGAAAACAGGGAGCCTTAATTATAGGACAAGCAGGGTGCAAGAGAGGAGCTAAAGAGGCGGTGGAAAGGGAGATGAATGTGGACTGGTAGAGGTACTAAGTGATAGAAAATACAATATTTCAGAAAATAACCAACATTTTTGAAGACTTACAAAACAGAGAGGTACAGAACATGCATGCTTTTTTGTCTGTAAAGATTCCTGTTGAAATCAGACAGACACTTCACCGTACCCAACTATTTACCTGAAATTGCAATTATTGGGGGGCGGGGTGTAACACCCCAAACACCCTCCTGAAACTACTCCCTTGCAGGTTCCACAAGGAAAGACTTGAGCAGAGAGGTTCATGCATCAGGGACTTGTATGGTATGTCAGGCCTTCTCACTACATTAGCTCCTTTTTACCCTGGGTAAGGACTACGGACATGGTTGTATCGGTGGGACACCTTGTCTACTTAAGCGGAGTTAGTGACCAGAACATCCTTGTGGCGATAAGAGAAAAAACAAATGAATGGGCAGGGAGGGAGTGGGGGAGCATAGAGATGTATGTTTGAGAATGGTTGAGAGTAGTGATGTTTGGAAGCCACCGTTGAACTATTCAGTCACATAATGTAGTTGTGCCAGGAAAACAAAGCAAGAACTGAACGAGGATGAGCCAATGATCTCTTCGCCAAAGCCGAAACTTAACACTTCTGTATCTTAGTACAGTACACTAACTACAAAAATATGCATACATGTTTATACTTGCTGCACAACTTTCAGCGGTCAGCCGCTTGGCACAAAGAGATTAGTAGAAAAAATGTTTAACATAAACTCTTTTTCTTAGTGTCTGCTTCATGCCTCAGTTAGAATGCTGAACAGAAATAGGGTTAAGGCTGTGAATGGTAGGATTTAGATCAACATTTCTTCAATTTACATAACTAAATATTAAAAAAAGGATAAAGGCACAATTGTGTCATCTTTTTGCAGCAGCCAACAGTTTGGCAAGCAATACGGTGCTTACCCACTGCTAAGAACAAAGAACGGGGGCATCTAAAAATAGAATTAAAGGACCAGGAGCAGGCTTTTTGTAATTACTGGTCTTTTAAATGGTTTGCTAAACATATTGATACACCTATTTCACCCAAGTATTTAGCATAAGAAATCACATTATGCCTTTTCAGGAGATTTAATAAACACATTTTCCTTCACTGCACTGTCTAAATAATTGTTCTATGCTTACACTGTAAGAATTGTTTTCGTTATTTTTTTCCTCTTTGAAAAATTGTGGTTACGGTTTTTGGCTCGGTTGTTTATTCGAGATATGTTTTTTTTTGTTTAATAATTAAAGATGGCAACAAATTTACACCTGTAGTCTTAACCTATGTTTTGAATAAGTGTACAATTTTTCAAAGAATTTGAAAACAACTCATGGGAATCTCTTAACTTGCTCAAATTCCCAGACGAACTGATACGCATATATATATTAACACACCTATAAATGTACACATATGAATTTCCATGTGTGGAAACTGAACAGGAAAGAGAATTTGCACTATGTAACTTTTTGTTCCACAGAACGAAAATATTAATGCATTGCCATGGAGAAACTTCTTTCCGTAAAGACTTATCATTTTTAGTTGTGTGCTTGCCCCATGCTGTCACTGAATAAAAATGTTGTCCTGCAGATGACAGCACGACGACCCTGGTATATGAAGGGTTGGGTTGAATGGAAAACTAATTTTTACACATTGTCAAACTAGTTTAAGATGTTTAGATGCAGTTGCTTTCAATAGAGAAAGTTTTATTGCAGGTGGAGTTAGTCGATGGGAGGCTCATAACCGAGGATGTGATGAAAAAAATGAGCAAAGATCACCAGAGTGTGCCAATTGTGTGAACCTTTAAATAGCCTAATCTAGGAAAATTGATTTAGTATCAGTAGGGTGAAAAGACATCCCGGATTTGCCTCAACAATCCCAGCGTCCTGACACTTTTTCCTGTGACACATCTATGTCCCGGTTTTTGGAAAGAGAGTCGGATGAGTGTGTACATTAACCCCTTGCATGCTGCCGCGATTCTGCGCCTGTGTGGCAAAATCGCGAGTGGGCGGGTTTATGACAGCCCACAGCCGTCGTCAGCACATGAGCGCCGTAGTGCATGACGGATGGGGGCCGTCATCAGCATGCAAGGGGTTAATCACAGCCTGGTGCAGGCTCGCGTTTCCTCCAACCCTCTCTTCACACCAGGGACGGAAGGTGAACTGTTTAAAGAGCTGCCTGCTCTGCTGCCTCCCCTCACTCATGCGGTACAGCAGGCTTTAATATGGGGTGAATCAACGTCTCATCACCCAATACTGGGATCACTTGCAGCATGCTCCTGGCGCACATCACGGAAGAAGGAATACATAACAACGCCGCTGGAGAACTGACATGGCATGTTGACGGACATTAGAGTTATTACGATGGAACTTATCATGCCTCCTTGAACACTGACAATACGGAGGATCAGGCGATATACGTCTCACATATTTGAAAACTTTGGATCTTATTGTTGATGAATCTTATATTAAGAACGACACATGTTGCGAAAGCCGTGCCTGTAAGAGAATAGTGCGCAACACGCTAGAAAGAAGCCTTGAGAAAGCCCGAATAGGGCGAAACGCGTTTTCGGCTGTGGAGCATTGTCTTTTAAGAAATAAAATTTGAACTGTCGATACAACATGGCTCTCTGGGAATGATAAAGATTATTCCAGCAAAGAACATTGATGGAGAAAGAGTGCTAAACTGCACAGAGGATAAAAGTGATTACATGTGATGTGCGCTGGTGTTTTGTTTTTGAAGGAATGTATATAATATATATCTATAGATATATATCTATAGGTATCTATCTATATCTATCTATATATATATATATAGAGAGAGCGAGAGAGAGAGAGAGAGAGATATGCACATACATATTTTAAAGTATTTTTAGTGTAGACCTTTTGTGACCATGATCCGGTCCTATTAAAAACATAGTCCTTTTCCTATGTCTATGTTTATGGTATGTCTTATGTCTATGGTTTTTCATTCGGAATATCTGGTCACCCTATCAGCCAATCAAGAATTAGTAAGTCAAACAGAGTTTCTGGGAGCTTGCAGTAAGTGGTAAACCACTAAAAGATGTCAGGTGTATGTGGCTGAGAAAGTAGTTTTTGTCATAAGCAAATTCTAAAGGGAGAGTGGAACGAAGCAAGGGTCTTATCTATAACAAATTAGCACAAGACCTCCACCTTCCATCCAAGTTCGCCTGAGTGAGGAAACCTTGCGGCCATTAGAGGCCAAATTTATAAGACCTGGTCTAAGGTGCATGGGCAGCAGATACTCATACACAATAAATCAAGATTTCTATCACTAATTAGAGCACGTATCATTACAGTTTGCTTAACTGCTAATGCTTCCTTAGTTAACATTACTTTTTTTAATAGAATCCCATATTAGCAAGAGATGATCAGCGTGCTTCACACATGGCAAGGTTTTCAGATAAATATGAAATGGTGTAAAGCAATTGGCAAATGAACCAAATCCATATCTAAGAAATGGGAGTGAACGGAAAACCTGGGACATGGTCAGTACAGTAGCAAAGGGAAATAAAAATAATAATCCACATTTGTAAAGCGCGGACAATCACCCGCAAGGGTCTCTAGGCGCTGGGGGCCGTCGGGAAAATTAAGCAAGCTATTGCCCAGAGTCACATGGTGCTGGGCTAATCTGCCACCGATGACGGGGATCGGACCGTGATCCCCAGATTCCGGAGTCAGTCACCCTGGCCGCGGCGCCACACCTCTCCCTAGGAGGGGTGGGAAGAGAAAAGAAAAGCAGCAACTGAAGAGAGAGATTATGAAAAGCAGAAAGGGTGAGGGCAGAACAGTGGGAAATAGAAGTAAGAGACAAGAGGAAGGTAAAGTAATCTGAGAGCAGGGTAATACTGAAAGAAGAAAATTTAGTAACCAGAAGAGAAGGACTAACAAAGTGCAAGAA
The DNA here is from genome assembly GCF_964263255.1 of Lissotriton vulgaris. Lineage (NCBI taxonomy): Eukaryota > Metazoa > Chordata > Amphibia > Caudata > Salamandridae > Lissotriton > Lissotriton vulgaris. Next base: position 94,862,615 of record NC_141698.1, read on the forward strand.
ATAGTATGGGATAAAGGTGGGAAGAAGAGCAAAGTTGTACCCACTAAAGATGGAGGAAGATGGCAGTGAATGAAAAAACCTAAAAGAAACTCAGTCCATAGCATAGTCAGTCTTTGAAATGAACTGGTCAGCTTTTGTGTTTTTTTATGATACTGCACAAGTAGCATTTAGCACACGCCTTTTCGTGATGAAAGGTAGCCATATGCCCGCTGCCTTTTCTCAAGATATCGCACATAAATGCAGACTTGTAAGAGGCACACATGAAATGTTATTCCCTCTTCTTATTCTCCAATTTCTTTGGGCAGTCTAGAGAGGCAGAGTGCTGCAAAATCCTTTAAATTTGACATGCTTGATCATGCTGCTAAGTTTCTGTGATGATACTGCCACTTGACAATCTATGGGTCACTCTCTCTCTCCCATTGCTGATGAGAAAACCAGTCTGGGGTTTGTGGTATGTCCGCATGATGAACTCACCACCACACCCACAGGGCCGGATTTAAAGTTAGGTGAACTGTTTATTTCATTGCACATGTGAAAAATATTCCGTCCGCCTTAATACAAGTCCATTGCATCCTGTTGCACTTGTTAGAAGGTGGACTAGATATCAGTCACTTTTTTGACAGAGTAACCCATCCACCAATCTCTAAACCTGGCCAATTTTTTTTAAAGTACTGGGCTTCTCAGTACACTGCCAAAGCTGCCTTCTTGGTTTTTGAGTATGTGAACTCTGCCACTGCAGAGCTCTTGATGCAAATGCTATAATTTCTTCATCACCTCTGCGCCTCTTTTGTAATGCATCCACTCCAAACCCAAAGCTGCTAGCATCAGTCATAATTATGCTCACATTGCTGTCTTCACCTAGTTTCCAAGGTGGGGTGGAAACAATGCCCTGTTTGATCTGCCCAAAGGCTGCATTACACTCTTCACACCAAACACATTTCTAGTAATTTTACGCAACACCGCAGTTTTGCTGCCAAACTGTGGAAGAATCCTGGTGCAGTAATCAACAAGCCCCAAACATAACTTTAGTTGGTACTTGTCCTTGGGCAAAGTAGCATTTCCTATGGCACTTGAGTTTTCATCTTTAGGTTCAATCACTTTGGCTGAAACTTTATGCCTAAGGTGATCCACACCCTCCTAGGCCTATTTACACTTTCTAGCAATAACCCATTCTCCTTAGGAATATCCAACGCTTTTCTCGCCCTATCTGTCCACTTTCCTCATATGAAAACATATGCCAGGAATGTAAGGAGGCTTGAGGAAAAGTAAGCAGAAGAACCCCCTAGAAAGAGTATACTTACCTCAACAAAAGGAAGCAAAAAAGGATTCTTACATGAAACTACTTACCATTATGAAATTCAATTTCAGAGCTGTAGTCACTCCAAATGCCTCCGTAGTATCCTTGGGGTTTTACTCGAATTTTAGCAACATAGGAACCGCCCAGCGTTAGCTGACTTCTACTTATTTCAAATCGCGATTCCATTCGGTCATGGAGAACAATGTATTTCTAAAAAGTTAAAAAAGATTGTTTATGAGCTGGTTCATTTCTTCGTGCACCATCTTACCTGTGCCATGTTTACAGATACAGGTACTTTTCAGCATGCCAACTGCCCACAAATCAGAATTACAGCATTACCACACACACAAATGTAGCCACTACACAATTTTGACCAGGTAAAAGCTAGAGTTCAGTGTGTGAAAAAAAAATCAGCATTTTGTGATTTTACCCACCAATGTCAGGGAGAAAACGTGGGATTACCACATAATCCGCCATGTGGAGCAATAGAACTCAGCGTAACGTGGGAACACCAAACCCACAAAATGCCTGAGCCTACAATATCTGTATCTGAGCAGGTGTGGCACTATCATACCAAAAATACCACCCTTTCTTTTGTAACCCGTTTCAAGTTTCTCGCCCATCAGTTCCGTGAAGTATTAGTATCATATGGTATTCTGAAGTTTCAGGATTTACTTACAATTAAATCAACACATGGCAAGCACATCAGTGTGGCTTTCATGCACATCATAACTAAATGTTTCTGCTTCTTCAGTCAAGCTGCTTGTATGATTCCTACAGCACAGCAAAGAGTTGATCAAAAGACCACTGTGAACCCATGGCAACACTTCTTTCCTTCAGGATTATGGGGCATATGTAGGAAGGCTTTTGCGATTCGCAAACGCTGGAATTCGCAGAATTCCGGCGTTTGCGGATCGCAAACGGCCATTTGGTATGTAGGTGCCACATAGCAAAATAAGGAATCGAAAAAATTGCAATTCCTTATTTTGCTCAAGCATTTAATGAATCGCAATTTTGTGTTTCCTTAAATGCTATGTAGGGGTGACTTTTAAAATGCGATTTGGGCTTTTTTTTTTGTTAAATTCAAAGTGCCGTGTGGCGCACAGACATGCCCTTAGGGCATGTATGTGCGCCACATGTACTTACAGGCACATTCCAGGAGTGCAACAGGTCGCCTTTGGACACCCTGGCACCCTTGGAATTGTGATTCTCAAACTGCGATTTTCTCATAGAAAATCGCAATTTGAGAATGTATCCCCATTCATTCCTATGGGTCTCTTGGCCCATAGGAATGAATGGGACACTCATTCCTTAATTGCGATTCACAATTTGCTAATCGCAATTAAGGAATTTTAGCAATTCGCAAAAAAAAATCGATTTTTTACCTACATTCCATTTTGCAATTCTCAAATAGCGATTCCTTAAAAAATTTGAGAATCGCAAAATGGAAATTACCTACATATGCCCCTATAACATTTGTTTACAATATATTTGGTATTTAAAATAAAATTCGAGCAGTGTTATTCTGCTTCCCCCCACAGTTTTGTTATTTCACTAGAAATTATGGTGTAAATCACTAATAACTTTGGTACAGTTTGAAGAACCTGCCCACAAATCTCTGAAGCAAACATATACACTCCTCAGTTGAGTCTACTACCTTCTAAATCAATGTTTTGTAGCTGTTTGACTGCTGTGGACTCCCACCTAATCATTACTCGAACCTGGGACCCTTGATGAATCATTACTGGAAACCAGAGACCCCCACTGAGTTATTACTGGAAGCCGGGGACCCTGGCCTAAAAGTTTTCGATAATATGTACCGTCAAACAAAACACAAACAAAATACAGAAACAAACAATTATCAAACTAATACACAAATGATGGAATATTTTACCTAATTCACAAACACATATAAAGAAATGTAATGGGAAGGTTGGAACGTGTCTAGATTGTATTAAGACCACTCTTTGTCTACACCATATTCTGTTTAATGCATTTGCACTGCTCCCACGAATCACTCCGAGGAGATTTCCTTTTAGCCACCAATTTCAAATTCCTTCACATTACAGAACATTTACAAAATATAAATTTTACATTTGCTTCTTTATTTATATACACATTATTACTTAGGTTTGTAGCAGGACAATGACTGAAAAAGCATACGGCAAATCATGTTATTTAGGGCAGTTCTAAGTAGAAGAATAATTTACCTCACTAGGGTCCTCTTTGTTGTAATAGAAAATTTCAAATTTCAGGTAATGGCCGATAACTTCTTCCTTTCTGTATTTCTTATCCCAGTGCAAAATGGGGTCACCATTTTTATTATATTCAACTGTAAGATTTCCAGGTGTTTTTGGCTTAACTGTTTTGGAAAAATAGATTAAGTTGACAGATGAACTCTATGAAACCATAAATCCAGCATCTCAAGACACATGACAGCTTTGATAAATGCTCACTCCTTTCTTTTACAAACTGAGAAATAATTAAATTGGAGATTTTCTAAAAACTGTGGTTTGAAAAACAGGTAATTAAGGTAACCACATCACCTGCAATGTGAATACTGGCCCACTATTCACCCAAGGTGAGAAGCACATAATAAACTAGCATGGGAGACCTGGATACATTGATTGGGTCACAACTATAGCCCTTACAGTTTGTGTTTAACATGCTAAAGCATCCTTTTGAACTAGTTAATGTGTTGGCCATACATGTTTCTTACATGAAGTAAGGTAAAATCTTTAGACACATTTTTCTTATAAGCTCGCTATTCATAAATCTAGTTTCTCAATACCTTCTCCATCCAGGTTCTCTCGAAACACACAAGAGCAGGGCAAGTGACAGAATTAAACAAGGATAAATGTTAGGCACTCAACAGATGTTTGTCCAGCATTCTTTTCTACATCTGCACTGTCTTCTCTGGGCTGACACCTGAAACCTCCATGACAACCTGTGACTGTGTAGCAGTTCACATCTGCCTCAAAGCATCTCACTGTGGTCAACAGGAGGCTTTGCAAGAAATGCAAATGAAAACAAATAACTGGTTCTAGTCTCCTGTACTCTAATGTTGTCCAGTGTGTATTCAGAGTGGACGGCCATTTTCCATAACTACACATGAAACAAACTTACATAGTTTAAATGTAGCTCACTCAATAGTGGTTTCGCTGAAAATGGTGTGCGCCTGGGGAACTAATTGTACACCCTTGAGTTAATTCTTTACTGCGTAAAAAACAGTCATGTTCCAGGTTAAAGAAGACTTTCAGAGGCTGGAAGATGCCCTACAGAATTCTGCCTGCAGCTCTGTTCAAGCCTCTGTCTACCCTGTAGCATTTATTTTTATATTTGATTTGGTATAATCAATTAAAAGCAAAGCTCAGAGGTGACCTCCTGTGACATCTCCTTTGAATGAAATAAGACATTACTGCTCAGTCCCAGATGTTCCATACTTTAAAAAAACAACTGTTAGCAATGTGTACAAACATAAAAACACAACAGGAACAGGCTAGCTGAAGTGGATTTACGTTTGAATGACTTACTCGTAATATAGGGATAGATGGTTTCATTTGCTAGTATTTTTCCAAAAGACTGTATCTGTATCAGATACACATCTCCCGCATTAAACTGGGTGACCGGGGCTGTGCAGACACACTTGTCCGCCACAATGAAGCCATCAATTTTGACATTTTCTGGAATACAGGTGTTATATCTGGAAAAGCAAAGGAGACCATAATAAACATTCAATATATTTCAGAAAGAAAAAGCTGTCAGAGTGCAATGTCTTTAAATCCTGACTTTGAACTATAATATAGAGACAACCAAGACAAAATACTAGGATAAAAACATTTAAAAAAATGGAAGTTGATACAGTTTTCATTTAAATGATGTGCACTTTATTGGATTCATATTAAACTGATGAAATGTATGTATGCTTTACATTGAAAGTGAGAATCACCCCAAGTCATTATAAATGTGGATCCCTTGTACATTAATCAGGTATGTTTCGCTGCCCTCCTATGTTCAAATCTGTACTAGTCCATCAGTAACCATTCACTACAGATGTAAATCAATCTTTGACGAACTCTAGTTGAGGACACAATACATTTTTTTTAAACTTATATTTCAGTAATTTTCAACATTTCCATATCAGTTCATCAGCAAAGATCGAATACAATTTTCCATAACAGGGAAGGAAAATGCTACTTACCAGTTTGCATCTGTTCTTGGCATGTAGAGCTGCAGAGTTATCAAAGAAACAGTGTTCCCTGGGTAGTGTCTTTTCTATTCAAATTCTTACAACCAATCACATCATTCGGTTCTGGTTTTTGTTCTCTATACCACAGTCAGTCTTACTCCCCCTGTATCACCCTTATATATGTTAGTAGAACCACAAATACAATCTCAAGTTTAAGAATAGTTATCCACAGTATTTATAAAAAAGATATTTAAAAAAAGATTTTCAATTTAAAACACATCAGTTCATTGGCATAGGTAAGTTCTTCTTAATACAGTGCCTAATGCTCATCAACAATTCATTGCACAGATTTTATCACAAAAACACTGTATAAAAACAATTTAATTAAAAGGTTATATTTATCCCAACAAGGTTGTCAACGCGTTTCGGTGGATTCGGCGGTGAGCCCCACCTTCTTCAGGACAATTTAAAAAAAACATTCATCTTCCTTTAGTATGCTCAGTATCCTTTTATACATATATATATATACATATATATAGTATCATTTTATTAATCTGTTATTACTTTTCAATGCTGGTTATGTTCAGTCCCAGTCAATAATGTAGGATGGTCCTACACGAGAGGAAAGGCACAGCGGTTACGTGTGACACGGAAGTACTCCAGGCCTACGTGAAAGATATGGACAATTCATAAAGTCCAATAAAAGAGGAAGAGACACCTAGGAGATGTGACTCCAGCGTTCTTGATTAAGAGACAAGAAAAAACGGCTCACAGGGCACACAATTTTAGCTGCATCAGACTGAAGGCAGAGCCACCAGGAAGCAAAAGGCTGCTGATCTTTTAAATAAAAAAAACGACCACAGCATTTTCAGACTATATAAGCAGATCACACCAAGAAGTACTCTCGTAAAGGAACAAAGGAAAAAAGACTGGCATAATGGATTGGGTACAATTCTAGTTGATGCTTTGTCTAAAATGGGTGCAATAACAGTGAAAACTGTGGCAGTCAATGTTTTATGTTGGGAATATTTCAGGTGCTGCAACTTGCAAACCAGGCTTCACAAACCAGCAGAATATTTTAGAAGGGTCAACATTCAGGAATACAAGAGCAGGAAAATCAGATAACAAAGGAATAATATATGATCTTGAAACCTTAACATATACAGTCCAGGGAAGGGTTGGGTAGAGATTCGCTGATCAAGAATGAACAGGAGGGAACCACAATTGGTCAGTGTGACAACTCGGATAGCAGCTTTTAGATTTCTGTTGCAGATCTTTAGTTGAGTAGGAGATGGTGCTGAGGCAATCGTGTCCTTTTAATTATTGAAGTGAAACCTTTGATGCAGTCGGAAGCCATTCCATAGGCAATGAAAGTCATTAAAGTTTTGTTTTACGTCACTTTTTGATTTCAAACTGCACTGCCGTGCAGCTCAAAGATTTCAACATTGGATTCATCCATAATCAGATACCCACCTATTAATGGATATTGGGAATACTAATAATGAGCTGTTTTTTTAAAGTTTGCAACTCCGATATGAAAGGAGGAGCACAGAGCGGTCTCATCACAAGCTCTCCTACTTTTCAATGCAGCTAAAGAACATGATATAATGGAGGCCCAGTGGAAAAGAACACCATCAAGCACAAGCATTACAACATGAACAAATTAACAATACTAAGCTGTAGGGAGAGGACAAAGTACATTAAAGAGGTAAGAGGGCTGGAAACGTACGGCCAGCAGTTTGCAAAAAAACCTATGTTGTAATACCCATTTCTATAACACAAACTTCAGCCCACATTACTTCTTTTGTGTTCTGGGTCACACATATTTTGCAAAGTCAGTCAATGGCTTACATGCTGAATATGGAAGGAAAGGAGGAGTTTCTTATCCTCAAATATTTTAGCTTTAGAACACTCAGCATGCAGTCTAGTTGCTGCTTAAGCAGGGAGAAATTTGAGAAAATGTGGTAGTGCTGTTGAGGGCCCCAGAGAGACAATAGTGAATCAGTTTTTCTGATTTCTAAGGTGTTCCTCTGAGGAAATGAAAGGCTGGTGTTGCAGTCATAAGTTGGGGAAATAATTTTCAATATGTCAACCACCGACACTTTGATGAATTCAAATAGGAAAAAGCAATATTATATAAGAACAAGTGGAGAAGCATGTGTAAGGCTTCTGCATAATATAAATCATAGGTACATTGATACAGTGAACTTCATCTTGCCAAACCTTCCTTCAAAATCCCTCCCAGGAGGTCACGCTGTAAACATGATTACAGTAACTTTTCCTCTCTTGTCAGTGCCCCTCTGGTACAGTTTATTACTACTCTGCTATGACCACTCTCAGCTGTCATTCATCTGCTAGTGGGAAACCCCACTGTTGGTAAACAAATATTTCTAGGGATAAAAACTGACCATAGTAAAGAATATTGTCTGCTAAGAGGGTTGTGAAAATTGAAAGGGGAGGGATAATGCCACTTCTGTAAAAACTAGACAGGTGTCATTACCTGTGAGTCTGAAAACAAATACATCATAATCTATCCACATCACCCTTTCATTAATGAGGACCAGAGATATTCAGCATGACAAATGTTACAGTATTTAGTACACGGTATTCATACTTTGATGTAGGGGTTGGCTGGCATAATCTCCATCCAGTAGAGTAATAGATCCAGATTACCTGCATCACTAATGGTGAAATCTCTACTGTATTTTAGTTTCCCCATGCTTTATAGGAGGTTTCTCTAACAAAGTGATTATTTCCACCACAGCAGGAGGCACTTTGGGTGGGGTGGACAGGGGGGAGGGAGAAATGGCTGCCACAGAAATACTGCCATGGTGGAGGGGAGTGGTCACTGCAGCTAGTCAGAACCAATTGCTGAGGTAGAGGTGCATCTGCTGGCAGTGCAGGAACATCTAAACAGAGTGACTTGACCTCTGAATGGAGGGATGAAATATCTCCTCTATTGTTGGTAGATTTTCTATTACTACTCGCCAAATTAAGCCATTGGTCTTGAAAACTGTGTGATTGTCCATACATCCCCATAGACTTAGGTGTAACATAGGAAGATATTATTCACTGCTATGGTGACTATGGAATCACCTCCAAGGAATTGCACGGAGGTAATGTAGTTCAATAACTGCATTGTGAAAGGACTGGCTAACACAAACAGAGGAGTCACAGTAGTGGGGAGAGGTGTGGTGCCACAGCCAGGGCGACTGACGTTGGAATCTGGGGATCACGGTTCAATCCCCGCTCCAGCGGCAGGTTAGCCCAGCACCATGTGACTCTGGGCAATAGCTTGCTTAATCTTCCCGACGGCCCCCAGTGCCTAGGACCCTTACGGGGGAGTGTTTGCGCTTTACAAATGTGGATTATTATTATTATTAGTAGTAGTAGTGGGTCCAAAACTGATCTATAGTTGAAGTACTGCATTTTGCAGTTAGCACTAAATCTGGTGGCAAGAATCATAGTGACAATCCTGATTGAACTGGGGTTACCTAATGATTTGCTCCTCGATTACTAGTCGGCCATAGAATTCCAATCCTCATGCAAAGGTTTCAGCACAGGAATCGGAATTACAATTAATGCTGACATTAGTGCATTCAACTAATTATCAGATGCGATGAACTACACTCTGCTGCAATTTCCCAGAGTTTCATTTTCCCTGGTCAAACTAGTAAAAATGTACTGGGGGGGTGAGGGAGGGGATACTTGGCAATTACCAGGGCATGCAGAAATCATTGTCAAATTTGCACATTATGCCACATTTCTAAGTGTGAACTTGGAAAAGGAGGTATTTACCTGTGTTACTGTGTCAGTGTTTGCTGCATCCCATAATTATCTCATGTCCCTCAAAACACCTTTCTCATTGGGACCTCAGTGTTTAAGACTGGGTAATAAATCCTACTGGTCCATAACGTGGTCACTTCCCACTTTTCTTTTTACTAGTACCATTTTAATTAGATTTACCCTTCAGCTATGACGTTTCGCTGCACCACTAATGTGGTAAAACTTTATCAAACAAGCGGTTTTGCTGCTAAATGCTGGATAGTGATGCACAGAATTAACACTCAAGCTCTAAACTGCATAGGCATCAAGGGGTGGTCTAAGGATGACATCAAAACAATAAACTGGTCACATTGACCTGGCAGGGTCTTTCTATATTCTCGATGCATCTCTATTTTTCACAAGAGCCTTTTCATATTAACTGCTACATCTGCCCAAGACATATAAGGAATAAATATGACCTGAAGACTATTTAATATAGTTCCAATTTGTATTCATCAAAATACATACGGCTTGGAAAATAGATTCTACAGGGAAAAAGCACAGAAAAATAGAATAAAGAGAACAATAATAGTACTAGTGTTATTTCTGGATGCCTCAGCAAGTCAATACAAATACAAATATGACTTCTGCAAAGCAAGGGTGTTCTTTGTTATATAAACATTGCATATTGTCAGAGCTTCATAAGCACACTTGGTTGCAGTCCACTTTGTGCATAAATGTCAATTTCATACTGGTCCCTGCCAGAAGCTGTCATCCACATCTTACAAGACAGCCAGAATGAGTACGAAGGGGTACAGGTTGCTCTTGTGGAATGTGTCAATTACAAAAGCATTTATGAGTAAGGAAGCAATACTACAGGAGTACACTTTTATGTACTCTTACATGCTTTGGTGAATCCACCTGGGAGGGTCCCCTCCCTCTTTTCAAAAGCGTAAAGAGGGCAAATAAGTTTCTATTTGTACTAACTGTATATGAATATTCTCTGAAAATTACCATTTTATTCCCACTTTAGATGTTTTAGGACCAATTCGCAAAGGCTTGTAACAGTAAACAAAGTACTACCAAAAATTGACATTTTAGATAAAAAAAAGAAAATGTTGTTTATGTGCCCTTTTGTGGTTTCAATGTTGTTTATTTATTTATCATTTATTGAAGTATTTTGTTACTTTTCTCGCTATTTTTGACTTGCAGGATGTTCCTTTAGCGTACCAGCTGAGTTTTCAAATGAGTAAGGAAGGGAGCATTCGTCGTACAACCTTAAAAACAGGGAGGACGAGTGAAGGTTTATCAGCTCTAGTGTTTAGATCAAGTCAATACTAAGTGGCTGCATATGGCTCCACCAGCAGAAGACACAAGGCTGCCTTTAGGACCAACAAATAAACCCCAACGGCACAGGTCTTGGTGGCAACAATCATCTCACCTTGGATGTCAATGATATTTGCCTTGGCTCTCTCTACTGTGGTTCAGAAATGAAAGTGAGTACTTGTCTTATATTACTCAAAATATGTGGGATCTCTAGGGACAAAAGTCTGGGAGCACTCACTGTAGTCCCTGAGTCTGTATGTCAACAGTCTACGAACAACATTGCCCAAAGTTACGACTGAAACTTACTTCAATGCAATGATCTCTCGTTCATAGATCATGCGGTACCGATTCGCACAGGTGGTGTCCAAATCCGTCGCCTTCCAAGTACATTCCATCTTTTTGTCATAGTCATTGAAACACTGCAAATTTCTTATCTGACCATCTGTTTTACCTAGAGAGAAACAACAAACAATGAAACAATCATGCACCAGAGTCCAGATGAAGCAATGGTTAGATACTTTGCATTCTCCAGAACAGCAATAACATTTTATCTTATTTTCACTTCCTCTTTTGTACTACTCTTTTACATAAGACCACCCCTAGCGCTCCATGTCAACAATCCCAGAAGCATGTCTGAACTGGGCAGGACATTTAACTCCAAAGGGTCAGTGTTAACAAAAATGTGGAGCTTGCACACATATTCTTTTAGAAATTTGCCCGGCATTGGCAGCCATTTGGGGGCCACAAGCCTCTTCTATAATACTGCATGTGCCTTTGGTGTTAGCACGTGGGAAATTTCAAGGGAGCGCATAAGGGCAAGCAGGGGAATTCTCCTGGCTTGTGCACATACAAAAGCCAGTGCAAATGCAATTTGTTTCTGCGAGGATGCCTTTGACGTGTATCACTGTACCTTGGGAGTAAAACTGCACCAAACAGGCCGACACCGATCTGGTGTTGCTTGTGTGCCCACTCAGAGGTGCCTGACCCGGTAGTTAGGGCTGAGCTGTTCCTACATAAGCAGGACTAGGGCTGATTTGCATATGGCTGATTTCTGTCTGAGATGCCAAGGTGGGCTAAAAAGAAAACACAAAAAAACCCACCACAGACTGGAATGCAGCTATAAAGTAATTATCAGAGGCTAAAATCAATTCAAGATATCCAACCATTACTTTGTTTTACTTTTATCCAGCCACAAGGTGGCAGACATTTTTATAGACCTCCAGGGGTTTACCTGGATCTCTGGGAATCTATCATTTTAAACTAAAAAGCTTTGGCTGAGTAACAGAGAATCAAGATTATATCTTGTCAAGGTCTGTGCAAGATGGCGGAGTGAAAATATCAAACATCAGCTTTGCTAAATATTCTTTCTTTTAGTAAGCCTCGTTTTACAGACCTTTTAGTCACATTACGTCCTATAAAATGTTCTGCACACCAGTTTCCCAGTCAGGCAAACTCTCGGTCCATCCATTCTATTAAAGTCGGGCAAACTGCCATGCCTCAGCCTACAGGAAAAACCATAAACCGACGGCTCACGGCTATTGGTCCATGTACCCCAAACCGTTTTATATTGAGCTGACGTTCATCACACTGTTTTTCCTGTTCAGGACCACCAGAATAAGCCTAGAGGTCCCGGACAGAATTTTTTAAAATGCCCTGCACAAGCTGGGAGAAATTTTCCAGGGTGTCTGTGTAATTAGTTTTTTTTTTTATAAACTCCAACTTTGGAAGATTGTTTATGGAAAACAAAAAGCTCTACTGCGCAGCCACATAAAACATGCCGGCTACTAATCATCAGGGGATCCAGCATGATGGTATCTCCTCTGAAGGCAGATATCTCTACATAGGGCAGGCGGTCATCCATCATGGTGGCAGAGGTTTAAACCTTTGTGACCCTGGCGGCACGCCGGAGCGTCCAACAATCCGTAATAAGGTTATTAGTTGGTTACTCCATGTCCCACTGAACTCAAAATTAATGTGCACACCTCAGTTGTTTCAAAATGAGAAGAAAATGCGAATGAGAATCTAAAACCCTACAGTGTAAAAGGCACACAAAGTTGTGCTTAAACATCAGGTGTTCCATGCTTCAGGCATCCTTATTATTACAAGTGATGCACATTGCCCAACTTATTGTAAGTAACAAGGACCCCCGGATTGTAATAGAAATACAATTCCTAGGACAGAGCAATACACAATGAAAAATAACTTCCTAGGCAATGATTATATATGAAACATTTCTTAGTGCATGTGTCTAGTTAAAGTAACTGAATGTAACAACAGAGTAATTAAAAAATACAAAAATGTATTCATCACATATCAAATCTCACAAAGTATAAAATCCGTATTATTCTGTAAAAACATACAGTGATGATATTATTTCGCTTCTTTCATTTTTCCTAGTTGCAAATCAACTCGTATTTTATGTTTTAGATTTCTTTGTCTAAAAGGAACATAAAATGAAGGCATACCAGGTCAATTAATGTGTTCATTACTGTTTATTTGTCAGTTAAATGATGTAACTTAAAGTATAAGTTAGACTATAAAATTGAGGAATGATGATATAAAAGAATGTTTAGTATGTTTTTTATTATTTCAGGATTTGTGGCTTTTCCTGAGGAAGGCGTACTTTACGCCGAAACGCGCGTCGAAGATTAAATATTTTGCCACAGGATTGTCCCCTTTTTAAAAGTGTTTTATAATGAGATTTCTGTAATAAATAATATCATCACTGTATGTTTGTAAAGAATAATACGGTTTTTATACTTTGTGAGATTTGATATGTGATGAATACATTTTTGTATTTTTAAATTACTCTCTTGTTACATTCAATTACTTTAACTAGACGCATAAACTAAGAAACTTTTTATATATAATCATTGCTTAGGTAGTTATTTTTCATTGTACATTGCCCAACTTACACATACAGTTCTTTTGCTCCCACAGGCTTTAGTCCCTTTACTGCAAACAACACTTATTGTCCTTACAGATATTTTTTCACCATGGTCTTGTGAAAAACATGCTAAGGTGGTAGCGTCCTTGTACTGTAAAGTACTGCAAGTAGTGTACGGAAGGTCATCACAGCTACGAGTTGTTATATGTTCCAGTAGGACAAAAGTACACCAGCTGAAGTTTCAAAAGGTATACACTTTTCTTTTTATAATTCTACTAGAATTGGTTCCACTCCAAAAGACTGGAACCAGTCTGCATCTCCAGAACACTGAGCACCAAGAAAAGGATTTGCTCATACGAGTGAACGATTTTTGTGGTAAAAGCTCACAAGAAACCACTTCCAGAACAAAACATGTGAACATGAATGTTGTGTACTTACATGGATCATAAGAGTCCTGTCTAAATACTATTTGTTTTGGTTTTGCTTGCACACAATTCAATAAAACATGAATGGAAACCTACACAAACAGGAATGAACTGTGTATTTTTCGTTGCAGAAACTTGACATAATTTTTTGTTCCAGCGTTTTCTTGCTTTCTCGGCCAAGAAATAAACAAAACAAAGGGTCTTATTTAGAGTTTGGTGAACTGGTTACTCGATCAGAAATGTCACAGAACTTCTGTCTGCTTTATTAGGAGTCCCTTAGGATACTATGCACTTGTAACAAGGCACATGGGATACCCGTCACATGTGTGACAGAGTAACATGTCTGCCAAACTCTAAACCAGGCACAACATGCCTGGATTCTGAAAGCCTTAGAAGAAAGCATGATTAATTCCCTCAAGGGAGTAAAAGTTATTAATGATAAACTCAAAACATGAATGATGTGTCCCTTTTCCTCAAAGGTGTAGAGAATTTACGTAACAGTTAAAATCAGCACAAGAACCTTATCGATGTAGGTTAACAGGTAAACGGTACAAGAGCATAACAGCAAATTGGAATATTCCATTTAACTAACGACACAGTGGGACATAGTATATCTTAATATGTATACTAAATGAAAACCCGCTACACATACTATGCTGTCTACCCAACCGGTCTTACTCGTAGAGATGGGTAAAGACAATGGTTGTCTGAGGAGACAAGTAAAAAGCAATAAAGCAAGGCAGTCTGAAAACCCAAGTATTTATTAAAAAAAGATAGGATGATGGAATCTTTGCGTCGTTCAAGAGTTAATGGAATACGTTCAGGACATTTCAGGACACACCAACAATGAGATTCTACTAATATTACAGGTTGTGTATGGATGTAGGTAAAGAAGCGTGGCATATGAATATATAGCACACAGGATAATTCTTTCTTGAGACAAAATGGGTATTTGCTTAAGTTCACATCACAATAGCAGCTATATTCTGAATAATGAAACTACAATGGCTACACTTAAAGAATTCCACGTTCATCATGATCCTCCACTAGACGAATACCTCCCGGATGAACACTTTGTTGGAATAGTCATGTTTTTCTGGTTTCCAATATTTACGAATATCTTACTGTGGCAAAATGGTACTTGGACAAAAAAAACACACAAGGTGTTCATTCCAAAGATGTCTGAGAGAAAGTTTTGGACAAATGTCAGAGATGGGGAAAGAAATCATCTTTCTGAAAGAATGCTACACATTGCTTTTAATATATATCATGAACAACGTGATATACATTTCAACACTATGAGGGCATTTGGAAGAACCTGTAAACTGTAAAAATGTGGAGAATCTTCAAATTACCAGTTCTATAGTTTCAGAGAATAGTAGTAAAACCCGGTGTTGGAATGGCCTTTTGGACAGTCTGACACTACCACATAGGACAGATTGAAACGGCCAGTGTTTACGGTGCTTTTTTGGTCCAGTCACGGCCCACTGCGCCAAAACACAGCATGCACACTGGCCCTTTCAAACTGGCCCATCTTACAGTGCCAGACTGCCTAAAAGACAAAGGTTGACACCATAAAACCACAGCTCCAGGGAAGCGATATACTCACATTAATTAACCAAGAGAACACGCCTCTGTCGTTGCCACCTCCACCACCAGGCTATTACCACAAATGATGCCAAACGTTTACCCACAAATCACTACTGTGGTAACACTCAGCTGATATCAAATCCTACTATAGCATTTTACCTCCCAACAGAGCCAGTGATTCCACTTCTTAGGTTATTCTAATCAATTTATTTTTGAGGAGTCATGTTTCCTGGAAGCTTCGGCCTAGATGCGAGAAATTTTATCAAGAATTGTTTTGCAAGATTATTTCTTGGAAATGAAGTTTGCAGAACTTTATCTACCAACCCCCACAGGCGGTTTACAACAGGGCCTGTGAAACCAGAACTGCAACATTTTAACTACTTACCACTAGAGCATCCAGAGAGCATGAGGAGAAGGCAAAGCAGCTTCTTGATGACCAGCCGTCCATCACTCAGCTGGTATTCAGTTGAGCACGACATTCTTTTCAAACATAATTTTCAGTCAATGGCTGAAAGATATAAAAAGAATTTATAGGTCAGGCAGACATTTTCTAAGTTGTCAGTTCACATTGTGTAATAAATAACACCAAGTTAAAGATAAAAATTTCAGGTCATGAATTTGCAGATCAGAACTGACCTACCGGTCTATTGTGCACAACGATGTGTTGGGAAGCAGAGCACGCGTGACATAGTAAGTGCAGCAAGTGGCAGCCTGGGCAAGAAGCATGCATGACACAGAACTAAACCCAATAATCCTGTGCTGCCCATGGGTAATGCAGAAACCTTTTCAACACTTAGGAGTGAACCTTGGAAAACTAAGGTAAGGTGTTATCTACTGCCAAACCTCCACTCAAGCCCCACATTCACAACACAACACACATTTTCCAATTTGCTGCAACACTGCAAATTTGTGTAAATTTCATCTATGTCTTTGCTTGTTTTATCCTTGACAGTGACATTGTGTAGCGCCCTGGAGTCAAACAGATAAATGAGTATATGTTGGGCTAAGAGAGCTGTACATTATATCTATTTATGCAGAAGTGCACAATGTCTGATGCACATGGACTTCACATGATGTTTATGTTGCCTGATTGGCGCACTGAAAAGCCTGTTGCATAACAAGAGATGCATGCACGTGACATGGATTATGTCAGACATCCTCTGGTTGCATGTGGTTTCTGGATCATATGCTGGTTGCATGGGTAGACAGTCTTGGTCTTAGGTAAGACTAGATATGCAGGTTGAATGCCGTCCACGTGCATGGATTGGTCATGAGAAGACTGTGAGGGAAGTATCTTGGAGCAGCCTTGATCTCAGAGGTGCTTCACGTTATTGCTCCTGGTTGTTTACTGAAGCATGCTAAGTGGAATAAAAGCAGGTAAAATATAGTGATAGTTAAGCTCCTCCAGTGCTTCACTTACCATTAGGTAAGTGGAGAAGTGTGGCTCACTGGTTAGAGGAGGCAGACCTGGAAGCAGAGGTCAGCCCGGGACCAGGGTTCAATTCCCGGCTCGGCGGGGTCTTGAGTCCTAAAATGTCCATGGACTCGACAATTCTCGCTCCGGTGCCTACTCAATTCACGGGTTCACACTCTGCGACTCTGGGCAATAGCTTGCTTAATCTCCACAACGGCCCCTCGCGGCGGGATGCCTGGCTTTCACCTTGTGGATACCCTGCCGGGGTCATCTCACAGGGGAATACCAGGACGGGTTCCCTAAGCAAGCGCTTAGAAACCGCTTGGTGATTTGCGCTATATAAATTCCTGTACATTTACATTTACATTTAGGTGCTACTGCCAAAAAAACAGAATAAACCATTATACATAATACCATTATACATGATTGCCTTCCATTTAAGGGGGTAACTGCCCAGATATTCAGGTACAAGATAAATACATATATGGAAATCACTTTTAGCTATGGGCTGATTTCTGAATAAATCATTTGATCTTACTATTAATATGCATAATGACAGATGTGGGAGGAGGCCTGCTCAACTCCTTACTCTGGATTTGGATATGGAGTTGAATTGTAGGGTTCCAGTCAGCATTGGACAAATTTCTCAGAGCCTGACATAGCTCAGCTATCATGGATGCTAGTGAAGACTCAGTGTGAATGGAAATGCACAGATAAAGGTACAGTGTCATACAAGATGTGGTAAGTACACAGCCTAACTATCTACACCACCGCTACCTGTACTACAACTATTAATCCCTTTGAATACATGATTAATGAACCTCTACTATAAATTAACCACCAGGAAACAGAGTAAGTACAATATGCACTTGTGCTGACACGCTACACCAGCGGTTCTTAACCTTTTTACTTCTGGAGAGCCCTACTAAGTCATTATTGGAAGTTGGGGACCCAGTCCTAAACATATTCTATGATTTGAACCTGAAATCTGCCCTTTATTTGAATTCACTTTATTAATTTTATGTATTAATTGTAATATTATTTGATTATTTTAAGCTAGTTGCACCCCCCCCCCCCGAGTAGGCCTTACAGACACCCAGGAGTCCTAGAACCACAGGTTAAGAGCCACTGTGCTGCACCATTGATCAAGGCAGTGGTGTGCCCAAACAGACATTTATGTGTTACCTTCAAGACATCTATTGCAAACAAATTCATACGATGAATGCAGGTGATTTGCAGCTGGCACGCCTCATGCTCCACAATGTGGTCTTCAACAGATGGTTACCATAGGCAGGGCTAAGCACACACACCTGCTCAACGTCAAGATACCCGCGTAGGTGACTGCGCTTTACGGATACACATACAATTAATGCAAATTCCTTACTGTTATTGTGAGCGCTCCAAGGGAGTATAGTGAGCTGTAAACTTAGCTTGTATAAGTTAAAGGGGTTCCAATAAAAAATACACACAGGTATTAGTTTTATAGAGAGTCATGAAAGTGGGCACACAGTTCAATGACCTTGCATTGTTGCAGATAAACTACTTTCAAAAATTCACATGAATTTACAGCAGTAGAGGTAAAACCCTCCAACAGCTCCAGATTTCCAGGCATACTCCTGGAAAATGTTTGTAAATTCCATTTCCACATAAGCAAATATAAATGCCTAATGTGGCTAGCAATTACAAATGACTTGATACAAATTTAATTTTGTTTCTTTCTGGGGGGAGGGGGGAGAATACATTCAGCCATGCAGAAATTCCCTTTCCACCCTGGAAAAAAAGTTTTACTCCTGCCCTTATCAGGAATAGGTTTTCAAACTTTTTCAGTATGGGAGAGATTCGGAAAGGACCTAGCTTATAACACTAAAAATGCAAATTCTTGTGGTGCACGCATTCCAGTCCTGTAGCGATCACTTCCTTCATACTTCCAACCATTTTGAGTATATTTGCTCACCAAAAAAAATAATTCTATTGGGCGTCGGGCTCAAAAGCCGCTGAGGAAGTTTCATGTTGGTCGTGAATGACAGATCAGACTTTTCTTTAAAAACATATTGGCTCATAGTCAGGTAGTAGTTACAGGCACCAAGGAGCTACTTTCAGCTTCTTCTACATAATTCAATAGGTTGATTTGTGTTGCAAATCTACTGTTAAGTGCTGTGGTGCACTCTCCATGCCCCTCTTAAATTTGAAAGAAATTTTAAATACAAATATTAAAGTGATTAGATGTGAACCATGGAAGGAACTTTACTAGGCATGGATAAAACAAGTATTTGCAATGCAATAGGTCTCGCTTTTGCTAGAGTTAGAGCTATTGGCATTGTAAGCTAAAAGTACAAAGTGCTTGTTTACACACAGCTTGCAGGTTTTCAAACGCATAAATAAAAGCATTGAAATCAATGTCCAGTGTTTTTATTTCAAAAAGAAAAAGAACATAAATTTACACACAACAAAATGTAAAATTACAAATGTACACAATAAAACTAAGATCTCTCGAGCATCACCTGAACTAGAGATCTTTGTCAGATTGTGTTTGTGTTAAAACAACTTATAGTCCCTCCCTATGGTGTTCGTCAAGGGGTTCAAAATGGGCTCTCAATGCAAATTCCCTTACTAGTGTGTTTGCAAAGAGTTCAGAAAGTAAAACCTGACTCTCAGGGTATTGAGGCACAGCAGTCCAGGACTGACTCAAGGAGGTGTATTGGGATGATAGCATTGCACAGTAAATCAATGCCCAGCCAATGCTTCTTTGAGATACAAGGACTCCACAACTACATACTATGGGCCAAATGACACATATGTATAGGATTTCAGCTAATAATAAAAACTGAAACCCCTCTGAAAGGGGACAGAGTTGCAGGGTGAAATCATGTACCATAAATAAAGATCACAAAGGCAAAAAAAACACTACACTCTATTCCTGTGATCTGGAAGGTACCAGGTGCCAATGTGTGCACCAGCAGGTTCTAACCCTAAAATCCAGCCATGGCCCTTGATGGGTCCATTGCAACACAAGTATTTACACGATCCACACGGTTATGCCTGCAGACTTCGTGTAGTATTCACAAAGTAAAATAAGAGGCATTTTGCCATTGTCACTACATTTACAAATCAGTAAAGTAAACATACAGGCTTAAACATTCACATAAACATGACCATGTGGTCTCTGTCCATAAAGATCCATCAAACATTTTAGGCAAACCTAAAGTATACATTGATATGAACATTATCCATCCTTCAGAAGACACCAAGCATTTACTGTGGTTGGACCCAAGAAGGGATATATGAACTAAATGAACTATACATAATCCAGACCTACTGTTTGTAGCATATCTTTTCATAATAAACAAAGCATACCTATGGTATCTGACATAACTTTTCCAAATCAACCAATCGGCACTGCAGCTGTGATCATTGGCTTGCCATGATAACTAACCCAAGTCTCCTGCAAAAAGCTCAGTCCATACAATAAAACTACTCTCAAATCAATATTGTAGTCTTATAGCGGAATAGAAATTGTGTTGCGGAGCCCACAGAGATGTCTGCCTGCTTGTATCAGAACAGCAGCGTGTTTCATTGTTCTGTATTTTGTAATTTGTCTGTTTTTCTCTAGTCATTCGGGGGAGGTGGATTGCCAAAAGCTTGTGTCCTCAAGAAAGATTAGGTCCTTGTTGAGCTAAACTATTTTGTAGAACTCCATCAGGCGGGCATAGGTTCTGTCAAATGTTTCCAATCAGGAAATAGCCATCCGGGCAGATTTAGGTCAACCTTTGAACAACAGTTACTAATTTCTGCTTTTCTTAGTAATTGGGAGATAGTTTACTTTAGATATGAGGTCTATGGTGCAGGACTAGCTCCAAGATGCAGGGAAGAGAAAACTTTTACTTAATCTATATCATCCCAAATATGTAGTAATGTGCATTTTACAGTGCAGAGAATGGTGTCTGTATGAGTCATGAGTTTTAAAAAAATGCGACATTTAAGAAAAATGCTGATAGACAGAACAGTATACAGAAGTTTTTATAGATTTATACAGCACCTATTCACAAGTTGAGTACATGTGGGGAACATCCTTTACCACAAAACTTTTACAACGCGGTACCATTACCACGCAGGTTTTACAACGAAAGTCGTTACAACGACTTTTGCTGAAGGGCGCTCTAGGATAGGGTATAGTTTAATTTACTATCCAACACCTTCCCTACTATCCACGGGGACTGGAGTTGGAATAGTAAATTAAACTATTCACTATCCAGTGCCCCCCAACGCAAGTCGTTGTAACGACTTGCGTTGTAAAACCTGCGTCATAACGGTACGCGTTGTAAAAGCACGCGTTGTACCGTCATACATCCGTACATGTAGACAAAGTAATTTGCCAAGAATCAAATGATTTTTGATCAAGTGTTAACACTGGGATTCAAACCCATATCTCCAGGCTCCAAGGTTTGCTATTGGACCACATCACATCTCTTCAGTTTTATTCTTAATATTTATAAACTCTGCTG
This sequence comes from Lissotriton vulgaris, assembly GCF_964263255.1. Classification (NCBI taxonomy): domain Eukaryota; kingdom Metazoa; phylum Chordata; class Amphibia; order Caudata; family Salamandridae; genus Lissotriton; species Lissotriton vulgaris. Next base: position 94,884,010 of record NC_141698.1, read on the forward strand.
TCACTGCTATGATGCCACTCAGCCATCTTATTCGAGGAGTCTTGAGATGCAAATTTCATAGTTGGCAAGAGGCGATTGGTAGGTGGCGATGTTTGATAGATCTGCTGTTCATGCTATGATTATCTGAAAGAATATGTTGCCGTGTTAGCGTTCAAATACTCATCAGAATCCCCAAGTTGTACACTATCCGCTGCAAGCAGCATGAGTTTCCAACTGGATACAAAACGGTGATGATTCTGTTGCAAGGAGTGACTTTCCTTGCAACAGAATCATCACCGTTAACTTAACCGTTGACTTAAGTCTAGCCATTTATTAGATTATTGTGCTGGAAATAATCAATGCTCCTGTTTTCAGCTCCGGCCTTAGTCAAGACTTTTTGATTTTTCTAAAACAATATGTATAATATACTTACTTAAAAGGGCTTTCAGCCACCTCTCTTCATCCATTGGTCTGTTGTTATGTCATTCATATGTTGCTTCTTCCCTCTACATCATACAGCATGGGGTAATGGGTCTGCATACTTCAGTCAATAGTTAACTTTACTTTGAGTGCCTGCATTTTGTTCTTTCGCAAGAAGTACATCAACGCACAAGATAGTTGCCTTCAGTGATAATGGTTGTGTTTTTACTTTGTCATGTTTCCTGATGTGATAGCAGCACAAGGCACATTCCAGCGGTATGAGTTCTTGGCTCCTGTAGTTGCCGTTGTAAATTCCTTTTAGAATGACCTTTGTTTATCTGACCACTGCAATTTCACTATATCATACTGTGTTCCAGAACTCAGTATTATAAATGGTTCCTTAATAAACTTTGCCCAAGAAGAAACCCAAACTTTGTGTTTAATGTGTAGCACACTTGTAGCACTTTTATTTAAACATAGATAAGGTGTAATTTGGGTTTTATTATCCAATTTTTATACTGTGTACCCTCTTTCCTTGCTTCTTTCCATCTTCTTTCTTTCATTTTACTTTCCCTTTCCTTCTGTCCTTTGTCTTTATTGCCATTTTCCTTCTTTCATTCCATCTTTCATTTTTGTCGGCCTTCTTTGCCTTTCTGCCTTCTTTCCTTTTATTCTTCCGGTCATTTGTTTTTGCCATTTTATTTTTTCGTTCCTTCTTGCTTTCCTTCTTCTTGTTGCTTTCCCGCTTTCTCTTTTTTGTTTTGTTTTCTCCTTTCTTTTAGCCTTTTCATTTTTAACTTCCTTCCTTTTGCCTTCTTTCCTTTCTTTGCTTCTTACTTTCTTGCCTTCTCTTTTTCCTTCATTGTATTTTTTTTCCTTCTTTGTTCCTTTCTTTTTTTGCCCTTTCCATCTGTTTTCCTTCTTCCTCCCTTTCTTTTTTTGCCCTTTCCTTTTTTCTTTTCTTTCCATCTTTCCTTCCTGTTTTTTTTTGCCTTCTTGCATTTCTTTTTGTCTTCTTTTTCTTTATTGTCCCTTTCCTTTTTAGGTTTTGACTAGCCAATGCGTACGAAGTACGCATGGCTAGAAAAAACTTAATGATGTGTGTGTGTGAGGACTGGACCGTCCCCACTCTCACATTGGCTAGCTCCATAAATGGAGGCTAGCCATTGGGAGAAGGCTGTGTCCGTCAATCTCGGACCAGATTTGGGGGCGTTCCCGAGAATTTTTGGCTTTTGGCTACGTCAGCCGAAAGCCTCTTCTCGTCAACGACCCCGAATCTGGTCCGGGATTGAGGGCACCCACGTTCCTGCTCCTGTCTCCTGTCTCCTGTTTGTGGGAAGCAGCGGTCTGCCTCCAGCCAGGGCCGCGCCGGGATTGGCCCAGCCGGCCGAGCCTCCGCCGCGTCATCGGGAGGAGGAGGAGGAGTAGAGAGCAGGAAGCAGCCTGCATCGTCTGTCCCGAGGCTCCCCCCCCCAATCAATAACCCAATGTATTAAAAATCTGACCAAGAAGCATTCGGATAGTGTAGTAATAATGCTGAAATGTGTTGGTCACAGTTATAATGAAAACATAGCCCTACTAAGAGGTTTTGTTGCTAGGAAGGTCACGGCATAATGGTATCTGAAAGTACTTTTCAAAAGAGGCAGCCTAACAATTTGCGTTATTTAAGGCCAGAAGGCACCATTCAGGTATGGCCGCCACGTTAACCTACTTGGACGAATCTAGCGGACGCGACGAAAAATGAACTCTCCTCTCGGAAGTGACACGCCCGCCCCATCCTCACGAGCCACCGAAGCCAATCGGGAAACGCTACGGAAGCCGGCAAGCCGGCGGCCCGCAACGCCAGCCTACAGTCGGGCCAATAATGTCCGCAATGATGGCGGAGCAGGAGGGCTCAAAGAACAGCGCTAGGAACCGGGGAGGGGTACAACGCGTGGAGGGCAAACTCCGTGCTAGCGTGGAGAAGGGGGACCACTATGAAGCGCACCAGATGTACCGCACCCTGTTCTTCAGGTAAGGCAGCTGGCATCCTGCATCCAAAGCCTGGTCTTCCAGGGCTTTCTTTGCTCTTTAGTGAAGCTCAGGGCTAAATTGGATGATCTGGATTGAGATGCCTTCATTTAACTGCACAATATTTGCTGCTTCCAGGAAACTGGGTCTGTCAGCGAGGTGGTCTTTGATGGTTATTTGACTTTCTGCACAACCGTCACAAGAGAAGGCAAAGAAAGGCCGAATGGTGGTTTAGCAATCTGGGTTTATACAAATACTTGTTCTAACAGATTAAAACATCACAAAGGTAATTAAAACATCCTGCTTGTAAGAATAGATAGTGAACTGCGTACAACTGATATTATTAACGACTATTGTCCCCCTGATACTATCAAGAACTACTGCACTATCATCAATGACCTGGAGTGATGTATCTCCAAATTAAAGGTTGAGCTTCGAGATGTTATTCCCCCTTGTAGCAAAAACCTCAGACCTCACACCTTGTGTCTGTGGTGACTTAAATACTAGCTCTGACTCAACTATGCTGCATGTGGAGCTGCGCAAGCAAAAGTCCATATGGTGTCTCTCCCCCCCCCCCCCCCCTCCCCCATATGAACGTCCACAAAACAGGATCTTCCAAGCGCAGCAGAATTTTAAGAGTCCTCCTAAATAGGCCCTAATTATGGTCCCTGAATGGTCGCACTATATAAGACTGTCCTGGTCATACATTCAGAGCATGCATTCAAGCTACCTTGATTGATTACATATTTATGTACAGTGAATCCTGGCATATCATCGCTGACATGACCATCATGAGGTGGCTAGAAAGTGACAATGACCTTTAATGGCTACTTTAAATGTGCGCTTGGAGCTCGGCTTGGGAACAGAAGTGGCTAGAATCTACAGCTCAACTAATTTAATCGTGTCAACAAGTAGGAAAAACATCACGTGGCATGCCAGTCGCTCTGCCAACAAATGTAGTCCTGATTAATTGCTGGAAGCAAGAGCGCGACGACCTCATACTGCAAGAAGACCAAATTGATCCAACTGCTCCAGTCAAACTTGCTACATTCCGGAGACGAGCATCAAAGCTAGTATCAGTTAGTAGTCCGCTCTTGCATTGCCTGCTGGATCCTATAGGCAGTATGTATATAGCTTGGTTTGACGAAGAGTGTCTCTAACTAAAATCTGCACTGGTACCAGCCCTACACTTAAGAAAAAACTCTATTATGCAAATCTCGCCTGTCCTCTTCCAGCCTGCCCTCTCCCAGCCTGTCCCCTCCATGACCTTTCCCAGCCTGTCCTCTCCCAGCTTGTCCACTTCCAGCCTGCCCTCTCCCAACCGGCCCTCTCCCAGCCTGTCCCCTCCCTGCCCTCTCCCAGCCTGCTCTCTCCCAGCCTGTCCCCTCCCTTCCCTCTCCCAGCCTGTCCTCTCCCTGCCTGTTGTCGTGTCCCGGCGTCAGCAGGCAAGAGCGTGCACTGCGTCCCTGAAGTAACAGCCCTAAAGCAAGCAAGAAGTACGCCCCCCTCCCACCAATCCCTGTTAGGTAGTGGAAACTGTCCAAACTGGGGTGCAGACAGCCCCTCTCACCTTTCGGCCTGGTACCACTGCACCAGCCGCACTACTTCCCTACTGACCGTTCCCCACTTCAGCCCCGTCTAAATTACAATTCCTGCTTGTGACCCTTTTGCCTGCTTGTGCTTGTTTTCGTGACCCTGTTGCCTGCTTGTGCCTCCGTGTGCCCCTGTTGCCTGCTTGTACCTCCGTGTGCCCCTGTTGCCTGCTTGTGCCTCCGTGTGCCCCTGTTGCCTGCTTGTGCCTCCGTGTGCCCCTGTTGCCTGCTTGTGCTGTGTGGGTGTGTGGAAGGCTCTGTGTGGGTGTGTGGAGGGCGCTGTGTGGCTGTGTGTGTGGGGGCTGTGTGTGGCTGTGTGTGGGGGGCTCTGTGTGGCTGTGTGTGTGGGGGGCTCTGTGTGGCTGTGTGTGTGGGGGGCTCTGTGTGGCTGTGTGTGTGGGGGGCTCTGTGTGGCTGTGTGTGGGGGGCTCTGTGTGTGTGGGGGGGCTCTGTGTGTGTTTGTGTGTGTCATTTGCGAGAGATAAAGCTAGTGGCATTGTAAATGACAATGCCATTTATTTATGTTAAAAAAATCATAAATAAAAATAATGTCAAGAGCAATGCCAATAGCTCTAACTTTAACAAAGGCAAAACCATTGCATTGTAAATGCTTGTTCTTTCCTGATTTCTTTCCTACTCATATTCTTTCTTTCCTGAATTCATTTTTCCTTTCCTGTTTTCTTTCTTTCTTTTTGCATTATTTCCTTTTTTCTTACTTTCTTTCCTTCTTTCCTAAATCAATTCAGTATTCTTTAGGTCGAAGTACCATAACCACCAACTACTTAGGAAAAAAAAATGTATTCAAAACCAATAAGGGGTGCACTTTTCATAGAGCAAGACTGGGGATGAGGTAAGAATATAGTTAGAAGGAGGTGCTGAATTACTCCTGTAAAAAGCAAAGACTGTTCGAGTAACTGGGTGTGAGCAGCAAATATGAATTTGCTTTGGATGATACAAATCTTTGCCTTAGTCCTGGTTACACCTGACTGCCACCAGCAGTCCAACCACCCTGTTCCCGAATGTCAAAAGAATGCGAGAATGCTGCAGAGGTCATTTAAGCTTATCTCTGGTGAGAACTTCTGCAAACAGCAGTGAAACAGCTCAAATATTTGTGGATCAAATACAAGGTTTGAACTAAGTGGTTTTAAGTTTGCTTCATCAAATTCACCCATCCCTCTCTTTTAAACAAACATGGAGCAGTTCCAACTCAGGTGAGAGCGTGGGGCGGAAGTGGGGCAGAAGTGTTTCTGGTGTGTACCACTGTGGTGTATTCCTGCGGGCCTTTATGAGCAGATGCAGGAGGAAGAGACCAGGCTAAGACTTCAGTCATGAGGAGCAGTCCAGAGAATCACCAAAGGTTACTGAATTTGTAGAAGCCTCCACCACAGGGAGAATCAGCGTGCCAAGATGGTGCCACCCATTGTAGTGAGAAGTCAGGTCTAGTAGCGGAATTGGCCAGAAGGGGCCCTCTTTGGTGCCATAAGTAGGTGAGATGGAGGAGGGGACAAGCACAAATGAGGAAGCAACGCAGAGCTCTCAATGGTGACTTGATCAGTGATGGAGGCTGCTGAAGAGAGAAACACCTGAACGAAGAGGCGAGTTGGGCTGTCGTGCTTGGGTATGCCCAAGTTAATGGCACCTGAAAAGGACTTCACACTGGCAGACCACAGAGATTGTGTGAAGTGACTATTAACCTGATTAGGCCTACTATGATGTTCTTTTCCTTTAAGGGTAAGCCAACAGCAAGATACATCCCAAGGAGGATAAGGGTAAGGGCAGACAACCTGGCCCGAAGGTGCGCCGTAGGCTAGCCCGCCTGCCCCTGTCAATGCCAGGACTGCATCCAGCGTCAGGAACTCTGATTAACCCCCTACCCACAACTTCCCTGCTGTGCTCCTCCGTGCTCTCAGTCAACAAATCACGAAAGGAGTGTTCACATGGCCCTCCAGCATGTTCTTAGGCACTCTCCCACACCCTTCATCCACCACTCCCGCATGAACACCACCTAGCACCCCACTCGCCCACACTCACACAAACCAGCTACCCACTCACACAGGCCAAACACCACACACACAAAAACGCCACACTTGCATGCATGCATGCTCTACAACACCAGCTCGCTCATCAAACATGCCATGGAGATATGGGACCTACTGCATGATCACGCTCCCGGACCTACTCTTTCTCATGAAAACATGGCTAAACCCAACCTCTGCAATGGACATTGTTACAACCATCCCCGCCAGCGATAAGATTGCCAGGCAAGACCCTCAGCACAAGCCCAGAGGTGGAATTGCCATCATATTCCAAGATATCATCAGCTACACCACCTACATAAACACCACCACCAGCTACATGGAACACCTCACACCCAAGAAAGATATCACAGCACACTTCTACCTGGACAGAACCCTCGTATACAGACTGCCAGGACCCTGCACCAATTTCGCCAGTGACCAGACATACTTTATCGCACCCCTCATCATCAACATCAACACTAGCACCTTGATCCTCCTCGAAGACCTTATCTTTCACCAGGAAGACCACATCAACCCTAACTCTACAGCCCTTCCTGGAAACCTCGCAAACCTTGGCCCTTGGCATCACCCAGCATGTTAACGAACCCACCCCCACTGCTGAACACCCACTGGACCCAATTTTCTCCATAGTCAGAACCATCACAGTGGACAAGCCAGGCACTAAGACCTGGACAGGCGACGCCTTTGTCAGTTTCAGCATACCCATCAAACCGTCCTACCACCACCAGAACTACTTCATGCAACTGGAAAAGCTTCAAAGAAGAGGGCTTCTGTGATTTCTGCGCACAGGCCGAAATACACCAATAACCTACCGATAGCCATCAAGAACCTCCATAAATATGTAAGGACATTCTGGCTCACTCAATAGCAACCCAATAGCAACCCAACAGCAACCCAACAGCAACCCAACAGCAGAATGGCAATAGGCTGACCATAGGCCAGATGGAACATAAAGAAAATCAGGCTGACGAAATGCCACTTCAAGCAACTAGAGCACAAGTCAAGACACCACAGATAAATACATCTTTAAATCAACCCTAAGATGCACCACCAGCAGACAAAGAGCACCAAGTGCACAACTCTTGCACATTATATCAACACTGGCACTAACAGTGACAAGGAATTATTTGCCATCATCAAATATTTCACCATGCCTCCTGCTGCCTTAAACAAAATCACCCCCTTGCAATTCTTCTGCAACAAAATCACCTCCATATATGCCAACTTTGACCCTCAACCAGACCCAGTCACCACTGCAACTCAACTTCCCATCACAGCCGAAGAATGAACCCTGATTTTGTGGCCCATCATCGAAATCGCTGCTATCATGAACATCATCCAACCAAGGGCCCCATCTGACCATTGCCCTGATCACGTCTTAACCAAAGGACTCCTACCTACCAGGGAAGCACAAACACGTTCAACATCTTCATTGACTCAGCCAAATTCTCAGAAACTGGAAACTTGTCTTCATCACGCCCCTGCTCAAGAAACCATCAGCTGACCCAGCCATGAATTCCAACTACAGACTAATCACTTTCCTACCATAGGCGGCATAGGTCCTAGAGAAACTAATCAACCAATGCCTCATTGACCACCTTAGCAACCACCAGCTCCTCCGTGCCTTGCAGTCTGGATTCAGCCCCAACCACAGTAAAGAAACAGCACTCATCAATGCCACAGACAACAGCAGCATGATCCATGACAGAGGAGACACGGCAGCACTCTTCTGGACCTCTCTGCAGCATGGGATACAGTCTTACACCCCCCTCATCAGGTGCTTGCACAAGAATGGCATTCAAGGACCAGCTCTACACTGGATGTGTTCCTTCTTTATGGATAGAACATAAGATGTAAACCTTTGACTATCTTGAAGCCCGCAAACTCATCTGTGGAGCACTTCATGGTTCATCGCTCAGCCCCACACTTTTCAACGCATACATGATTCCCTTGGCCAACATCATCCATGCACACACCATCAATATCTGTTCTACAACAACGACACGCAACTCATACTCTCCCTACTCTGACAAGACCCCCAATACAAGAAACAAGTTTACCTCCTGTATGACCAAAATCACTTACCGGATAAAAGCCAACTGTCTCAAGATCAACACCAACAAGACAGAAGTAGAGATCATCTGGAAGAACACCTCATCATGGGACTGAATTCGGACTCACACCCAGCACCCACGCCAGGAACCTCAGAATAAATCACAGACAGAAACCTGGATATGACTGCTCGAGTCAATGTTGTCACTGCATCCTGCTTCCAGACCCTGAAGATGCTAAGGAAGTTCTTCAAATGGCCCCAAGCAATACTAAAAAAGCCTCCAGCAGGTTGGAATACAGAAACCCCCTCTTCTCCAGAATCACAAAGCAACTCACTAGAAGACTACAAACCATCCAGAACTTGGCAGCAAGACCCATCCTCAACCTCCAACACAGAACTCACATCCCAGCACCCCTAATGGAGCTTTACTAGCTCCAGTGTGTGCATTTGCAACTCTTCACAGACACATTCAAGGAACTACAAAATGTAGGCCCCACCTTTCTGAACAGTTGCAGCTTCTTCCACCATCTTCCCAGTCATATCTGCTCTGCAGGACTTGTCTACTTGCACACATTCTACGCATAAACACAACCAGATCAGGAGGATGGCTATACTCTTACATCGTTCCGAAAGCATGGAACAACCTCCACACCACATCCGAGCCTGCTCCGCTCTTCTTAAATTCCGCAAGAGCTGAAAATTTGGATTTTCAACCAACCAACCTAGCTTAGGCAGGGCTAGACACAAACACCTGTTCAGTGCACATGATGGTGCACTTTACAAATACACATAACATTACAAGGGCACAACAGATTATGTGCACTGTACCACACTCCAAACTAAGACCATAATGGAACTTCGGAGCGTCAGTTAAGAGAAGGGCCATTTAAGAGGAAGCCCTGGTTTTAGATGGACTTCCAGAGATGCAACGGAAGACAGACAATTCATTGAGGCCTCAGCAGTGACATGAACTGTCAGAAAAAGAGGAGAACCTTCAAGAGGTCAAAACCACAACATGTGGCCTGGAGAGGTCTGTTGTGAGCCTTCAGGCGTCCGCAAAGTCTTTTCAAGACTTGAAATTGTGTGCTGTATCGGCCATAAGAGCTGGAATCACAGCTTCAAATTTTGGAAGATACTGGAGGGGCTACCAACATACACATATTGGGATTTCCATTTCATGGGTGGGGAGTGGAAGTGAAGTGTCCCTGTATGCAGAAATACAGCCATTTATAGATAAAAGGGCTCTGTTGGCTCTTCCCTTACTGTCTGTGAGAGTGAGGAGAACATTCAGATGCAAAAGATGACAAGGGGAGCCAGAGCTACCATCACTGACAAGACAGTACAGTGACACCTGCAGAAGCTGGTTGGAAGAGGTTGGCCTTCTCAAATGGAGGGGAACTCTTGCTCCTAAAGGATCCGCTACTGCTCGAACAGCCAGGTCTTGAGCTTCTTCCTGAAGGAGAGGTGGTCTTGGGTCAGGCGCAGGTCGGAGTTCCAGTTCTTGGCGGCCAGGTAGGAGAAGGATCTTCCTCCTGTTGTCGCTCTTCGGATGCAGGGGACGACGGCGAGGGCGTGGTTGGTCGATCGGAGGTGGCGTTTGGGAGCGTAGAAGTTGAGGCGGTTGTTGAGGTAACTCGGGCCTTGGTCGTGTAGGGCTTTGTGTGCGTGGGTGAGGAGGCGGAAGGTGATTCTCTTGTTGACGGGGAGCCAGTGCAGGTCTCTCAGATGTCCGGAGATGTGGCTGCGTCGGGGGATGTCGAGGATGAGTCTGGCTGAGGCGTTCTGGGTCCGCTGGAGTCTCTTCTGGAGCTTGGCGGTGGTTCCGGCGTAGAGGGCGTTGCCGTAGTCCAGTCGGCTGGTGACGAGGGCCTGGGTGACCGTCTTCCTGGTCTTGGTGGGGATCCACCGGAAGATCTTCCGTAGCATGCGCAGGGTATTGAAGCAGGACGAGGAGACGGCGTTGACTTGTCTGGTCATGGAGAGGGAGGAGTCCAGGATGAAGCCCAGGTTGCGTGCGTGGTCTGTCGTTTTGGGTGCGGTGCCCAGGGCGGGGGGCCACCAGGAGTCGTCCCAGGCGGAGGGCGAGGAGCCCAGGATGAGGACTTCCATCTTGTCTGAGTTCAGTTTCAGGCGGCTGGTCGTCATCCACTCGGCTACGTCTTTCATCCCTTCGTGTAGGTTGTCTCTGGCGGTGGCGGGGTCGTTGGTCAGGGAGAGGATCAGCTGGGTGTCGTCGGCGTAGGAGATGATGTTGAGGCCGTGTTGGCGTGCGATGGCCGCCAGGGGGCTCATGTAGACGTTGAAGAGGGTGGGGCTGAGCGAGGACCCTTGAGGGACGCCGCAGATGACTTCGGTGGCCTCTGACTTGTACGGTGGCAGGCAGACTCTCTGTGTCCTTCCGTCGAGGAAGGAGATGATCCATTCCAGTGCCTTCTCTTGGATTCCGACGTTGCTGAGGCGCTGCACTAGGGTGCGGTGGCAGACAGTGTCGAATGCTGCAGAGAGGTCTAGGAGGATGAGGGCCGCTGTTTCTCCGTTGTCCAGCAGGGCTCGGATGTCGTCGGTGGCAGCGATGAGGGCGGTCTCGGTGCTGTGGTTGGCTCGGAAGCCAGACTGTGAGGGGTCGAGGGATCTATTCGTCTCGAGGAAGGCGGCCAGCTGTTTGTTGACTGTCTTCTCGATGACTTTGGCTGGAAACGGGAGGAGCGAGATGGGGCGGTAATTCTTGAGTTCGGTGAGGCACCATGCCTTTACAAAGCAGGAGGCGGCCTCACGAGCACAAGTCATTAGAGAGGACGATGTTCGAGAGAACTCAGTCTGTTGTAGAGCCTAGATGACTGATGGTGTCACCAGAAAGGCTATAGTAGCAAGAGACGGCTACCAGGTATCAGGGTTTTATAGTACGAGTTTAATGGCTCGACAAATGTCTAGAATTTGATGGCGTGTGTAATGCTGTGTGATATGAAAGATGTGTGTATTTTGCAAAGTGTAAAAAATTAAAACAAATAAAGACATTACAAAGCATTTAATTTTCCATCTGTGTTTTCATTAGGGGGGGGGGGTCTTAGTTTTTCTGTAGTAACTTTATCGAAAGTAAAGAGCACATTTTGCAACTTTGAAATAAGACCGCAGGGTTTCGCTTTGATAATTCCATGTGGCAATTGCGACCTTTGTATCTATTTACTTAACACATACACCTAATTAGCATTAACAAAATGGCTCTGCATGTGTCATACTATGTAGAAAAATGTTAGTATTCTACTGTGCAAAACCACTGTGCATAGAAAAACTTAGCAAAAACTGAGTTTGCCAATAAAAAGTCTGCGGACGTCTTCAAGCTTCGATTGGAGGGAAAACTATCTCTGTGTGCAAAAAAAACTGCACTGGGAATAAGCTCCGTCACATAATAATAAACATTTTAGGGCACCTGCGAGAGTACTTCGCAGTTTTCTCCCCCACTTCACCTGTGCTGCCCCCTTGAATGCCCTCACAGTTGCAAGTACAAAACCTCAGTTGAAAAGCCCTATGCTGGTGTAGGCGAGCCTTCACTACTTTATTTTTAGCAACTGAAAGACAAATGAATATAATATATTACTGTAAATGTTTTACCGCTGTTTGGACTTCGAGCTGGGTTTGTACAATGGCATTTTCTTAATTAAACACCCAGGTTGTTGCTTGCGCTGAAACCTGTCAACTAGGAAAAAAGATGGCTTTGTCCATTAGGACTAGTAGATTTTTGTCAGCCAATGTTATCAAGAGAAAAAACAAAAAAAATCAAGATTGCAGAATACATTTGCATTGAAGCCTTACGTCAAGCACGCGGAACAAAGAGTCATTCTTTAGGCAGTCATTGTAAAATGTGTTGTAAAATGTGTTTTTTACCTAGAGCCAACACCTTGTTCAGCCTTGTGGTTGAAGTGCCCGTAAAAAATAAACTTCTCTTTGAAAGCATGTACGTCAACGACAGCGCCTCTGGCCCCACCTTTGCCAGGGTTCAAAAAGGCAACATCAGGAACAGAAAGTAATCCGGGTTTTAAGAGCCATGTTTACTTTCTTGGCGTTTCCCTAGCCCATGCCAAGCAAATACCAGAATGTTGAGGAAACAAGGGTGTGGCCAAGAGTCAACCCCGTGACGTCGCTGACAGTCAAATGCTGTATAAGGTCACCTCCTGTGATGTCAATGAGGGTCAAAGGTTAAGTGATGCACTTCTGCTACCTTTGTAAATGTATTGCGACTTATATAGCGCACGTATCACCCGAAGGCATCAAGGCGCTTGCCTTGGGAACCCGTCCTGCCTTTTTCCCTGTGAGATAACCCCTACTGGGCATCCCCAAGCTGAAAGCCAGGCATCCCGCAGTGGGTGGGCCGCTGTAGTGGAGATTAAACAAGCTATTGCCCAGAGTTGCAGTGTGGGACCCCATGATTAGAGTAGGCACCGAGGCGAGAATTATCGAGTCCGTGGACATTTTTTTTGGGCTCAGGACCCTGCCGCGTCGGGAATTGAACCCTGGTCCCGGGCCAGACCTCTGCATCAGGGTCTGCCGCTCTAATCCGTGAGCCACACTCCTTTGGTATTGTTGAAGACTGCTAACAATGGAGGAATTTCAAACAGCCTTGAAAATGTTCTATGCAGTTGGATACACAAATACCTCACCTTTGAAGCAGGTCTGCCAAAAAATGGTATGGATGTAGGCTAATCTTAACGTTTTAGAACTCTGCTACGTCATAGAGGAAGCCATTCTTTAGAAACATGCCGAGGCCTATTAACATAAAAGCGGTGGAAAACATCAGTATGGGCCCCCGCGTGTCAAACGTTTTTAATTGTTTCAAGAAAGTCCCAGAAAATACATTAAAACATACGGTTACCCATCGAATTATGCTGCAGCGATCAGTTTAAAAAAACTAAAATAAGTGATATTTTGTTGACAGGCCAACTAGCTTGTGGTCACAACAGTTCATCTGGAATAGATATAGTGTATTTTTCGGGCAATTTGATTCAAGTAAATAAATTTAAATATTTTTACTAAAAGTGCCAATTCACAAGCCTACCCCGCGATGTCAATATGTGACAAAGGAATTCAGAGCAACTGCACAGAAACTGGCCTGCTGTCCTGCTGAATTTAGAAAGGAACAAACACTCTCAGGGGGACAGCCACCAAACTCCTCAGGTTTCTGCCCTTTGTATACCTTCCCTGGGATAATAAATGTATGCTAATGCTTTGCATTGGTACTTGGGTTGGCAAGAGGCCAGCAATGCCATTTCTTTTAGTGCTAACCTACTACTGCTATGAAAAATTCAAGAAGTTTTTTTTAAAAAAAAGATTTTTTTAAAGATTTTTAGCACTTTACACGAGCGCCAGTTTTGCTACAGATGGACACAATCATTTTTGTTCTGCACGGGGAGATTAAGTGATTTGCCCCGAATCACAGGATGTTGAGCGTCGTTGCCGAGACTCAAACTGGGTTCCCCAGCTTCGAGTTCGACCGCTCTAGAAGTAAGGCTACATCTTCTCCCCATTTCGATTACAGTCAGTATTAAACAGATAAGAATGGTTATGGCTGCACTTAGAAATACTGGGATTATAGAGCCCAGCCTATACTTTAGAAATTAAGGAAAATGTTGCAAACCCTGCTCCATCTGTTAGTCTCTCACCCACTACACTCCTAAATGTAAAATAATCTGATATAGCCCTTCTAATAACAAAAGTGAAAAGTCACTCCCTGAGTGTCCTGGTAAAATAATATGCAAGTTGCCTGAATATTATAAGACTTTATTGTTTTAATGCAGTGCTTTCCAGAATGGGCTGTTAATTTAGGATTCTGGGTCCCCAGTTCAGAACTTCTCTTTCTTAGAGGGACCTTCAGAGAGGTTCTGAACTGTCCATGTGAAGGAAGACACCATTTCTTCAAGGAACCTTACACTCATGCAAATTTATCAAGCGATGTAAAGATGGTCCATTCAGACTCCTCTGGTCCTTGCCGGCTCCCCGATATAAAAAATCATGAAGGTGCTGCTTTTAGAAGGTATAAGCAACCTTTTGACTGCAAATTAAAGGCATCAATTGACCAAGACAATAGGTTTGACTTTAATATGGTGCATGTTCACACTATATTTCCATGTACACAATTATATAAAGCCAACCTTCATGCAGACAGAGCAATAGAGGCATCCATGCACTGACATGTACTGGCACAAACACACAGACCACAGGCAGTAATAATAATAATAATAATAAAATTAATAATAATTACATTTGTAAAGCGCCTGGTTACACTGAGGCCAGTGTGTCCCCGCGCAACGGTAGCAGTTAAAAAAAAAAAACACAACAACAATCAGCTAAACAAATCAAATTAGGAGGCAGGAAACAGGTGAGTTTTTAGACCCTTCTGGAAGGTAGATTCAGAACACTTCAGCCGGAGTGCCTGAGAGAGCGAGTTCCACAGCTGGGCTGCCAAATAACAAAACGAACGACCGCCCATTCTGGCTCTCTTGATTTTAGGAACATGCACCTTCCCTTTCCCGCTTGACCATAACACCTTAGCTGCTTTGGAACGTCCAGCTCCAGTGCTGAACGTTCCATTGCGCAGGTGCAGTTGGAACGTCCAACGGCAGCACTCCCGAGGTAGTGGTGCCGTCGGCCGCTGGTATAGGCGCAGCGCTTAAGAGGTTAATAGTCTAGTCGGCAGATAGGGAGTTAAGAAGTCATGCAGGTAACTGGGCCCCTTTCTCTGTAAGATCCGGTGACTCACGCACAAGGCCTTGAACTTTACTCTCTCCCTAATGGGGAGCCAGTGTAGAGAGGCCAGCGCACCAGGGGCAGAGGCCCTCTTCGGGAGCATAAGAACTAGCCTTGCAGCTGCATTTTGGATGCACTGCAAGAGTTGCAAACATCTGACAGTTGCACCCAGATACAGCAGGTTACCGTAATCTAGGCGTGAGGTTACCAGAGCATGAACAAGGATTTTTCTGGATGACGTGGGTAGGGTGTCCAGGGTTTTCCGTAGTCCCCTCAAAATACCAAAACAGGCGCCTGCCACCCGCCTGGTGTGGTAATCGAAGGACAACTTGTTGTCCACCCAAACCCCAAGATTCCTAGCTTGCTCGCTGGGAGTAGGAGTGGGGCCCAGTGACTGCGGTCACCATGCTGAGGACCATACTGATGGAGCCTTGCCTATTACCAATACCTCGGTCTGGCTGCCATTCAATTTTAGGCAATTGTTTGCCATCCATATAGCCAGTTCTTGGAGGCAGGATACAAAGTTGGAGGCAGCTCCCGACCGGGCTTGGGTCAGAGAGACCACCAGCTGGGTGTCATCAGCATAGGACAGGGCATTAATCTCAAATTTATCTGAGATCTTAGCCAAGGGGGCAACGTAAAAATTGAACAATGTAGGGCTCAAAATAGAGCACTGCGGCACCCCCTGAGTCATCTTGATGCTCCTAGAGTAGTAACTACCCTGCATGACCTGGAAACTGCGCCCAGATAAGAAGGGTTCCATCCACTTTAATGCTCTACCACCTACACCACCGCTCTCTAAATCATGCAGCAAGGTATGGTGGGCGACAGTGTCGGAAGCGGCACTTAAAAGTATTAAGACATTAGCTCCAGGATTTAAGAAACCCCAACAGCCTTTAGTAGTAATAAACCACAATAGAACTCCATATATCAATGGACCCAGGAAGTACATACATCAAAAGGTCCAGGGCAGTAATGACAAACAATAGCCTCAATCAGAAAGGAGCATCAGTGGTTCAGTAATGGCCCCAGGTAAAGTATAGGCATTTATGACCCTAGGCAACAGTTGGCCTCTATGGCAGAGGCTAAGCGTGGCAGGTGTCTGTCTCCAGGATGCCACTTAGGCATGCCGGCAGAGGCATCAGGCTTTGCATCAGCAGCCTCTGCAATATTGACTTTTGCTATGGCCACATGGGTTGTTGTTGTGCTGCTTCCAACTGATCCAGGAGGTGTATGTCTACTGCATGTATGGGTGCTCCCATACATGTAATAGACATGGTACAGTAGGTCTATGAAGTTCAAGGGTAAGGACGAGAGCAGCCACACTTCACATGTTATTGCCACTCTTTCCCTCACACCGAAATTCTGTAAGGTGTTTTCGGGAGACTCCAGGCTGCCGTACTCCTTTTTAGGTCTCGCCTGTCGATGCGCATGCGCATCGAGCAAGCGAGACTATTGCGAGTTATCCACTCTTTATCCACACTGCAAGGAATCGTGGCGATTCCTTGCAGTGCCCGTGACTTTTAAGGTCAATGCGCATGCGCATTGAGCTTATGCGCATGCGCATTGACCTTAAAAGCGCGTGCGCGTGCACGTCCGTCTCCTAACAACACACACACACCCTCTCCCCCGCTCCGCCCCCTCCCGCCGTGTCGCATTTCTCTTTCTCCTCCCCCTCCCCTCTCTTCCTTCCGTCTAACGCCGTGTCGCACCTCTCCCCTCTCCGCCCCCTCCCCGCTCCGCCCCCTCCCCTTCCCTCCGTGTCGCATTTCTCCTCTCCCCTCTCTGCCCCCTCCCCTGCCCGCCGTGTTATTTGTTTATTTTTATAATCATCTAATGTATTCCTTTAATTTCATTGCCTCTACACCATTTTTATATTTTTTACAATGTGTGCTGTCTTCACATGGCAATGATTGCTGGCATCAACTTGCTTCTAATGCCACCTGATCTGAATCGTTAATTTGGCATAGCATTACAGGGTCCTCGAGCCCCGCCCCTCGCACTCACCCCGCTCCTTTCCCGATGTATACAGGGGAGAGCCACTACAATCCGGCACTGCCAGGTTCCCGGGAGAGTTCTTCGAAGACCGGCCCCACATCATGAGGCCATCTGTCGGCTCCTCTCGACACTGGGGTCCCCTGCCCTCCCCGATGATGCGGCAATACTATCTTTTCCATTGGGCAGGTAGGCAAGGGGCCTGCACCATTATGTCGTTGGCATTCCGCTTCTCTGGACACTTTAGCGCGCATGCACAATTACACCTACTCGAACCTGCGATCCGATTCCCTGACCCTGCCCGGCGCCAGAAAAACCTCCTAGGATAGCCTCATTATATCCCGCACTTTGCCCGGATTCCCACGGGTTCAGGTATTACGAGTAACAATGTTTTCACACCCCTGATGCTGCCAAGATGACTCCTACACTTTCTTCGTTATGTTCCCGTCTAGTGCTTGGCTACAGGGAGACCACAAGCACCTTTGAGTAATTGATCAAGGAGCACTTATACGCCGCCTTTCCCCTTCTCCTCCTCTCTCGAGGTGGTAGAGATTGGGTAGGACATCCTTTGTATCTGCTTCTACGACTCTGTGAGTACCAAAGAAATGCTTTTTACAGGTCTTGCATTACTTAATAGAAGTTTTACTCTGGGATAATTCTATCACATTCTTCAATTGTAATTTTTAGCACTCTAAATGAGCGTTCACTCTGCCCTAACTCTTGGAGGCTTAAGTGCCACCCACACTACTTCGGTGAGTTGCTTTATCCCCATGTTACATTGTGTGAAATCTTGTTGCTTGTCATTACCCTCAAGTGTGTCATGTGTCACTGCGGTGCTAATCACGGGGTGACGAAGGGAGGGGGTGCAGCGCATCCCCCCACACCCGCAGCTCCCCCGCTTCTTGCAACTGGTCTTTCCCATGTAAGGAGTTCGGCTGGTCCTGCCAGCATGTATATATCAGGTAAGTGGCAACTGTGTGACAGTGAGAGTGTGTCAGCTGTGTGTCAGATAGGTGAGGGGCGGCCGGGCAGTGCTCACCTGTGTATTGAGCTCCGCATCTGCTTCGCTGGGGCTTCTGGGCCTTGGCATTCCGCATCCAGGGGTAATACTATAAAGTTATCTGCTGTTGGCGTCTGCTGTCTGGATGTGCAGGACCTCCATCATGAAGGACTTCCAGTTTTACCTCTCTCAATCCACTACTACATACACTAAATTATTGCAGGAACTTTGCACAAGCATCTTCACAAGATTGAGTTCAAAGCGTGAAGATGTCTATAGGCCACGCACTTAAAATCCATTTAAAAAAAGATTGTTTATCTAGGGAGCTGATCATTTCAGTTCTTGCAGCTGCAGGATTTGTTTGGGACATGGAGAACTTTAAAAGGCATACAGTGTATGTTTAGATGGCTGTCTTGGGCACTGGACATCCTTGTGCCACGAGGAGGTACCTGCTCGAAACTGCCAACACTAACAAAGGCACGACATGAATGAAATAAGAAGTTCTGTACAAACTATCACTATATACTATTCAGAGACACTCAGTAAAAAACTGTATTTCCAAAAGGGTGCAAATACTATACTTCCAATGAGCAAACAATCACACTCTGACAAAGAGGCTAACTAACTGGTGTTGTGGATATATATATATATATATATAGTTTCGCACTTGAAAAAAGGCTCTGGCCGAAACGCATCCGTGCTTTTTTGAAAAATTAAAGCTTCTTGGATCGCTTCCTGGAGTGCCTGCTGTCAGTATGGTTTTATGACCGAAGCTTTTAGTATGTGTGTTTGTGTATATATTTCTATGTTTGTTTTTGTACTGGTATTTATAAAAATGTATTGTTGGTGGAGATGCTGTGTCCTCACAAGTCTTTTAAAAAAATTTACTAAAAGTAATGTTTTTTTTAAATAAAGCACTCATTGCCATAGTAGTGCCTGGCAATGTCAGGAACTACTTTGTGTATGGATGTGCTCCATGCGATAGAGCAGAATGCAGCCCCTTACAGGGAAATGGGCTCACAGCCCCTTGCCTCATGGTATATTGGGTGAAACAAAATGTGAATGACAATGACACAAAACTAGACCAGTGGATATAGCGGGCCATCTGAAAGCCTCTACAATGAGGAATATGATTTTATTCAAATCAAAAGGCCTTGGGTAACACCAAACTCAAAACAAGCATTTGCAATGCAATAGGTCTCGAATTTACTCTAGTTTGCGCTATTGGCATTGTAAATAACAATGCCTTTTATTTATGTTTTGGTTTTTAAAACATAAATAAAAGGATTGTCATTTACAATGTCAACAGCTTAGACTTGCGAAAAAGCGAGACCTATTGCATTTTAAATGCTTGTTATATCTTTATGATTCTGCCACGGACCATCGCAGCACCCTGACCGGTCACACCTACCCCAACCACTAAATACTATTGTATTGTAACGTATTGTATTGCAGAATTTCTACAGCACCTTCCTGCCTCTTGCTGATGGTTATCTTTCGCCACCAGTGCATGAATGAGGAAAGGTGTTGGTTGCAGTGTCATCTAGTAAGTGTGAAGTAAGATGTGCGCCATACTTACAGAGGCAGCATGTAGCACCAGCTTACACATGGAGCGGAGTGCGTAGAGCGTGAGGGAGAGTTTCGCAGGCAGCGTATACAAACCGCTATCACTTTCGCCATCTGTGCCAAATATGAACCCAGTGATCAATTCTAGGTGCAAGGCTAACAGTTCTTCATCTCCATGTATTGTTACTTCTTTGTGTGCAATAGTCCCTGAATGTCAGACACACATTACGCTTGTTCACGTCCTCGCCAATAGAGCCATGGAGGTAGTGCTGTAGTGTAAAATGTGTAATACTTGCCCCTGATTCGAGTCAGCCCGGCTTCACATCTCTCCTATAGTAGTCTATAGAAGGCGGCACTTTACTGTATTTAGTGTGAAGTATATTTCCGTATGAGTGGCCTCTCAACCTAACTCACTATTCAGTCAGTATGGACTTGAGGATCTCTGCATAAACCATTTGTTCGTTTACACTGCGTCACTACCTGTACTCACGTCACTGCCACAATATCCGGTATGTAAAGGGTGAAAAAATGTTTGCATGAATTCAAACACATTGCATGTAGTTTGCTGGTTCTTGGTGGAATACTTTATTAGAGACGCTCGGGCTTTGTAATCAGATCCTTGCATTTAGAAAGGCTTTAAAACCATCTAATATTTTAAAGTCTGACCTAAATTATATCTTGTTGTCTTGGGCTTTTACTTCATTTGCTGTGGCGCTGCGTTGCTCCCATGGGATTTTAGCGCTTTAAAAAAATTGTTGATCAATTAAAAGTATGCCCCTTGCATCTGTCACATAGAGGACAAATGCCATTGTTTTTCATCAACAACTGCTACAAATCGTAAGAGCTCACACAAGGCGAGTAGACATGTGATTACAATTGAGAGGACTTGAAGCTATTATAAACTGCTAGTGCGCAAATCGTTTGGGATGAAAAACCAAGCATCTTGCCTCTATTCTGATGACCCTTCTGGTAAGTCTACCCCCCATACACTTGCAAACCGAAAAACAGGCACACATTCAGTAGAACAGCGACCTTAAAAACGTTTGTCGACGCAGCTGCGTTGTGCACATGCACTGGAGCTGTGCATCCTCATTGTACACGACGTGTCTTAGTACCTCCTCATAAAGCGAGAAAATAAAGT
This sequence comes from Lissotriton vulgaris, assembly GCF_964263255.1. NCBI lineage: Eukaryota > Metazoa > Chordata > Amphibia > Caudata > Salamandridae > Lissotriton > Lissotriton vulgaris. The sequence goes on from NC_141698.1 coordinate 94,904,543, forward strand.
TAACAGGAAATGAAAGGGTCAAGGAAGAAGAAAGCAGCAATGGACAACGGGAGGGGGGTGGGAGCATTGTGAACACGGACAACTGGTGGTGGGGCAGGAACAAAGCAACCGGAAATTAAACAAGCGCGGCCCCGAAATTGAAAGCGACGTGCTGTGTTTAATTATTAACCTGATCCACGACGAGGGAGAAATGCAGCTGCCGCCCTGCTCGCTCCTGAGACCAAAACGTCGTGGGAGTGAACCTTTGGATAAGAGGTGGGACATGCACCGGCCTTTGGCCATTTGCATGCTTTTATTATTGAAAGTCACACGCAAAGGCCAATCCAGTGCGAGGAAGGAGTCAGACCCACACAGAGAAGTTTCGGGGAAGTTTGGGGTGCTCACAAGAAGCTTCCCATAGAGCAACGCATGCGCGCTGCGCTAGGCTCGACTTAAAGAATATGTTAAATGATAAACGCATTGGACGGCATCCATGTTAATAAAAAACATTTAAACGTGTAATGTGCCTTTCAAGTGATTCATATATACTGAAAAATGTACGATTTCTCAACTCAATTATCACCTGCACACATAAGGGAAACAAACAAGATTTCCACTCCCTGTGGACTCATCTTTCTCCTGCACAAATGAAATGGCCATAAGCATTAGAAAAACTCTATATCTCATGAACTACGAGCTGATCAAAGTGATGAATGGCACTTATAACAGCCAATGGCTGAAGGGATATGAACGCAATTCCATCTCTATAAGGATTGCGGGGTCTCCAGTTTAACAAGCATTGGCCAAACCAACAGGGCTGGTCTTACTATGCAAACACACTTAATGGCATGAACAACTGATGTGTGCATGTATTTGTTTTAAAGTTCTTCTGTCATGTGGAAAATGCCTTTACAGCAGCCCCTACAGCATGAAGCAAGAAATACTGAACAATAAATAAAATTAAGTAAAAAAAAAAAAAACAACTCACAGAACTCAATGGTCCAGCTCCCTGCTCCAGCTCTTGATTTAAGAGTTGTTGGATAGACAAAATTCGGAAATAGTATATCCGATAGTGCCACAAACACTGATTTGTGCTAAAAAAAAAATCTCAAAAAGGAAAATTACATTAGAAATGTATTGGAACTAATTGGTTTGTGTTAAGAGGGGGCCTGCACATGGTATTATAAACTTGAGCCAACCTTCCCAACTTAAATCTTGACAAAAGCATTCAAAAAATGTCTGCTGCACTTAAAAAAGCACTGGCAAAGCCAACAGGTCTCGTCTACACAATTGTGTTTTAGCCATGTTGTACACCAGTGTGGCTGCTGTTCAGCATGGCTAAAAGTTAGTGGCGAGGAGCAGGGTGGTTTAGATTGGAGTGGAGTAAACTGGTGTAGAGTGAGATAGGGTAGATTGGGGTAGAGTGCAGTGGGGTAGATTGGCGTAGAGTAGAGTGAGGTAGGTTGGAATGCAGGAGTTGGATAGATTAGCATGGTAGATTGAAGTGAGGTAGATTGAATTGGGGTGGAGTGGGGTAGACTGCAGTGGAATGGGATGTTTTGGACTGGTAAATATTGGGTTAGATTGGAGTGGAGTGGTGCACGCTGTGGAAGAGTGGTGCACAATAGATTGGGTTAGATAGGTGGTGGGGTAGATTGGAGTGAAGTAGGTTGGTGGTGGGGAAGACTGGGGTGAGGTAGATTGCAGTGGGGTATATCTGAGTAGAGGGGGTAGATTGGAGTTTAGTGGAATGGGTTAGATTTGGGTTGAGTGAAGTGTGGTGGAGTGGGATAGACTAGGGTAGACTGGAGTGGGGTAGAATAGAGAGGGTAGAGTGGAGCAGATTGGAGTGGAGAGGAGTAGATTGCAGTGGGGTAGATTAGGGTGGAATGGGGTATATTAAGGAGGAGTAGGGTAGAATGGAGTAGGATAGATAGGGTGGATTATGGGGTAGACTGGAGTGAAGTGGAGTAGACTGGAGTGGAGTAGAGTGGGGTAGACTGGAGTATGGCAGGAGTGGGGTAGATTGGAGTGGAGTAGACTGGAGTGGAGTGGGTGATTGGACTGGAGAGGAGTAGTGTGGAGTGAGGTAGATTGGACTGGAGAGGAGTAGATTGGAGTGAGGTATATTAGGGTGGAGTGGGTAGATTGGAGTGGGATACATTGGCTAGATTATGGTGGGGCAGACTGGAGTGAAGTGCTGTAGAATGAAGTGGGGTAGATTGGAGTGAGGGAAATAGGAGTGGGATCATTTGGAGTGAGGTAGATTAGAATGAAATTGGGTAGATTAAAGCAGGGTAGATTAGAGTTGGAGTGGGTTAAGGTTGGGTGGGTTAGATTGGACTGGAGTGGGGCAGGTGTTAGTGGGATATCGGAGTGAAGTGGAGTGGGGTAGATTAGAATGAAGTGGGGTAGTTTGAAGCAGGGTAGATTAGAGTGGGGTGGAATGGAGTGGGCTAGATTATAGAGTTGGAGTGGGTTAGAGTGGGGTGGGTTAGATTGGACTGGAGTGGGGCAGATTTGAGTGGAATATAGGAGTGAAGTGGAGTGGGGTAGATTCGAATGGAGTGTGGTAGATTGGAGTAGAGTGGGCCGGAGTGGAGCTGGACAGACTGGAGTGGAGGGAGATAGATTTGGGAAGAGTGGAGTAGACTGGAGTGGAGTATAGTGGAGTAGATTATGGTGGGGGTAGATTGGGTGGATTTGAGTCGGGTGAATTGGAATGGAGTGTGGTAGAGTGAAGAGGGATGATTGAAGTGAGGTAGTTTGGGGTGGGTTAGATTGGAATGGATAGGGGTATATTTGAGTGGGGTACATTGGGGGAGAGGTAGCCTGGAGTAGGGTAGATTGGAGCAGAGTGGGGTGGGGTAGGTTGAAATGGGATGGAGTATGTTAGATGGGAGTGAAGTGGAGTAGGGTAGATTTGGCTAGAGTGGGGTGTGGAAGAGTGGAGTGGGGTAGAATAGAGTGAAGAGGAGTTGGATAGATTGCAGTGGAGTTTGGAGTGGAATGGGTTAAATTTGAATGGAGTGGAATAGATTGGAGTGGGGTATATTAGAGTATATTTGGGTATACTGGTTTGGATTGGGTTGGACTGAGGTACATTGGAGTGGGTGGATTGGGGATGTTTGGAGTGTGGTAGATTTGAGTGGAGTGCAGTAGATTGGGGTGGAGTGGAGTGGAGTGGGGTTGATTGGGATAGACTGAGTGGAGTGGCATAGAGTAGAGTATGTATGGTGTGATAGCACACTGCCAATACAGAAACACATTTCAATCTAAATGACCATTACATTTGTACCGAAACACGGTTTTACTGCACATAAACGAAAATGTTGTGCAAATGTCATCATCTAGTGTATTGATGCATTTTGATCCTATTCAAATATTTGTTTCCACCACACTTCAGAATTACAAAGAAAATGTGCTTCATGTGCACTAATTACGAGCATCAGCACAGCTAATTTTTTTGTTGTGTGCTAGAGAAAAAAAAAAAAAAGAACATCTCTTCTCCTCTTACATGGGTACTTAGCAGGATTGTCAAATAAATTCTCTCACTTTGAAGTCAGAGAAGAAAAAATGAACACCAAGCTCCCTGGAAGAGAGGGACTGACATTGGACATCTGTCTTTGAATGCACTGCAAATGTAACAAGATAAGAACACAACTTAAAGGCCTGTTTCCAGAAAATGAGTTTGTGGTGGAAATCAGTAAACACGGTTTAGGCAACAAGAGGGACACACTGAACCTAGAGATCCTAAAGTAAATAAAGCCAGCAAATATAAAGCAAGAAAGTCTGAGTTACAAACCACAAAGCCAATGCTAATCAAAGAGCAAAATGCATTCCAAGGTCAACTTTCTTAAAGTCCCCAAGATGTCTTTGGCAAACCAGACAGCAAATCTCAAAAATATTGTTTCTGTACACAATAAAGGTTTGAGATGAGGACTGACCATGACAAAAAGTGGGATGTTTGAGTGTACTTTTTTGTAGAGAAAATTTCAAAATAACGGATCAAGTCTGTCCCAAGGAAGTGCAAAGGTCTAGCCAGAAAATTAAAATACCCCCCACTATGAACCAAAGCTCTGATGTCATCAAGAAAGTGAAGCAGGTGAGCCTGACCCGCCCTAGAAGAGCTTGCTTACCTCTTCCAATCAAAGATCTACCCTTTCATTTCTTCACCCTTCCATCCACCTGCTGATACCCACCAGTTCACCTTTCCAGTCTGTCATCCATTCTTTTTTTCATTCATCTGTTTTCACCATTCCATTCATACATCTTTCCACCCATCCACCATTTCTACCATCTTTCCCCCACCCACGTACTCTTTCACCCATCCTTCCTTTTAATTTTTCATCCTACTTCCCCCTTTTTTTGCCAATCCATCTTTCTTTATCATTATTTGCCTGCGCCACATTTCAGACAGGAGTGGCCATTAAGAACTTTGTGCCCATAGTCGCCATTAGGTAGTTATAGGTAGGCCGGCATTTCTATAGGAAATGCCTTTTTTGTTTTGCTAATAACTTTGTCCCTGTTTAATGAATGTCCACAAAACTTTCCAAAAAAGTGTACTTTTTGCCTAGTTTATGCATGGAAAGTTTCAGGGCCATCCATCAAGAGGGGGGGTGTGGGGCGAGAAAAAAGGTGCGTCCCAAGACGCAATATCCCCATGCATTTTACATAGACTTGTATAGGCAGGGTGACAGTAAACACTGCTTAATGAAATTACATCAATTTTGGCAAGATGCTTAATCTTAGTCCACAGAGATTGTGCTTTGGTGTATATATGTTCAGTAGTTTTTTAAAGAAATTAAGTGTCAAAAATGTTTGTATATCTGGATGGTTGTGTGTGCGAGAGGCACGAGAGACTCGCAGGAGTGACAATTTAAAAATAGAGCGTTCTGATTGGCCTAGAGGGCTTTATTTCCCTTGGGTCAAGTAGCCAGAGCAAGCGCTCTGATTGGCTGCCAGCAACGAGAACAATATTGCTGGCAGCCATTAAGGGACTCAGAAAGAAAAGTGTGGAGTCTTCAAAGATGGGGGTGATAGAGTTGAATATAGACCACTGAAGCTCCTCACCAAAACAAACAGGTAGGGGGCATGATATGAATTGCCCATTCACTACCTATAAAAAAAAATTCAGGGGATATAATAGGGTCATTGACACGGATGACACACCACTGCATATTTCCCTTAAATAAACCTCTAAAGCTGTATGCTGCCAAACAGCAGTCCATTTATTCCATGACGAAGGCAAAGAAACAGGAACTAAAAAGCAGAAGGACATGTGCATTTAAAAGATCAGTATCCGGATAAAAGTGTTGCATAAACCACAGTGACTGCAAGCAGCAATACAGGGGTGTCAACAGCTGTTGACGTCATCGTCTGGCTTTTGTATAGCTCACAAAAGGCTATTAGTCAGGATTAGCAGCACTTGTTGGTTGTCAGGATGACTTCCCAGGCGGTTCAATAGCTACCACTAGGTGGGCCTAAATGTCACACTAGTTGATTACTGGGAAGAGTCAGTTGCTGGATACAAACCAGAATTAATTTCTGTTATTAATCAAAGCGCTGCATTTTGCAAATCTTGTGGCGCCATGGCTTGTGTGATCTGTATTTCTTCTTTTAACTGCATTTAAGAGAAATATATGGTAATTTGGCGCCAGTATTACATAGATTTGGAAGATGAAAGTACAAATGGAGTAAAGAAAATAGAAATTCTAAAGAAATGACAGGTTCAGTTTAGGGCGATAGCTTACTGCTCCCGGAAGTGTGCACTATCATGTTTGCAAAACTGATTGCATAGATAGGCACATTTGGACTTCAGATAAGAGCTGCCAATCCCATATGTTGTCCTCCTGAGAAATGTTTGCTCTTCTAGTTTGAGGTCTCCTTCCTGATTCTATCGCGCACATTGTGGGTCCCACTACAGACAGCTTTATATGTACTATCAGCCTCATATAATCAAAAAAAGTCATAAATAAAAAATATAAAGTTTTACATACATAGAGGAAGCTGTGGGTGAGCTCTTCATCTATTGTTTTTCTGAAATGCCTTTCAAACGTTGATTTCACCCACCACAGCGTACAGACCACTTTAGCAACTACCTCTCCTGCAAGGTCAGTGGTGTCATTTCCCGCACATGTGCATGCCCACATTAAGGAAGAGTGCTTTTGTCCCAGAGCTGGTGAAACAATACTTTATTTTGCCAATTTTTTTTTCCTTCTGATCTTTATCCATGTTTAGGTCTCTCCTAGGCAGCGCTTGCGCGGTCTCTTCGAGACATGCTGTATTGAGGTATGGAATTGAACTCCGCCCACTCTATGCCCATATTTTTCATTGGCTTGCGTCACTGTCTTTTGTAAATGTTGGCTTCTGATTTGTTAATAGGCTTATTAGCCCCGCCTTAGAACCTCCCAGTCTTCTGTTACCTCCCATGAGGAAGGGCCCTTTTACATGTATCGAAACTCTTTAGCTTTCATTATCAGAACTATTTACTTAATTATTGTACACAGGACGCCAGCTTCAGCAATGGCAACCGCTTTCCTTTTTTTTCCTTCTATCCTGCGCTCTGCCCAAGTGAGTCTTCCTTTTCCCCAGCAAGCGCGGTGCTTCATCTGACCCCCACACCAAACCATCGATTTCTTCACATGCCGCACGTCTTTCTGTGCGCAAGGATACTGGTGGACATCGCACCCCTTCCTTCACACCTGTATGAACCTGCCTGAGTCCGCCGGAGTACAGGACGATGACCTGCCTACAACTAAATACATAAATGTGCGTAGAGTTTTTTAAAATCTTTTAAGCTGTACGTCGCATACTTCTTTTAAACCCTTTTCCAGACAGATTATCAGGCTTGGGCTTCTTTTGGGCTTTTTTAGTAGCCCCTGACGATACTTGGGCTTCTTTTTAAAGGGGTTGGGCTTGTTTCAGGCACCCTCACACCACCCTTAAATCCTTCTTCCTTCCTTTTGTTACTTTGAGCACACCCCATGAGTGCATGGGAAGGGCGTTCCCTTGATTGATTGAGTGGAGAAGTGTGGCTCACTGGTTAGAGGAGGCAGACCTGGAAGCAGAGGTCAGCCCGGGACCAGGGTTCAATTCCCGGCTCGGCGGGGCCTTGAGTTCTAAAAATGTCCATGGACTCGACAATTCTCGCTCCGGTGCCTACTCGATTCACGGGTTCACACTCTGGGCAATAGCTTGCTTAATCTCCACAACGGCCCCTCGCGGTGGGATGCCTGGCTTTCACCTTGCGGATACCCTGCCGGGGTTATCTCACAGGGGAATACCAGGACGGGTTCCCTAAGCAAGCGCTTAGAAACCGCTCGGTGATTTGCGCTATATAAATTCCTGTACATTTACACATTACATAGAGGTGTGTTGTGGCGATGTGGATAGTGCTTTTCTCCACGCTAATTACAGTGTAGGAAAAGTGTACTGTTTAATCCACTCCTAAACCATAAGTTTTCAGATTGCACACTGCTTTGAAGCGGAGGTTAGCTCCCTCAGACAGCTGTAAATCTTGTCTCTCTCCATCAGAAGGTGACATTCACAGCGTGCAGTGAAATGGCGACTGCTGCCTGCGATCCGAAACACGTCTGTGCACATTTCTGTGGTGCACCATTAGAAGTGGGCGGTCTTAAGAGTATGACTGCAAGTGGACGCTACTCTAGTAGATTTTGCTTCCCTGGATCTGCGATTGTTTGCTAGTGCAGTTTAGCAGTTCATACAATTAGTTCCCCTAGTGTCATTTTCAGCTATGAAGCCAACTCTGCTTCCGCAGTGTGAACTCCAGAGATTGGCCAGGAAGATGGCCAAGACTCCTTTGCAGACACTTCCCACAGCTGCTTCATAGCTGCACCGGTGCAGACAGACTTGCAAGTCGTTGCATTTTAAATAGTCTGCAAATTATGGGCAATGGATGAATGTTGCGGTGTCCTCAGTGGCGCGGGAAATTGCCGTGGCTGTAGGAACAGATACTCTGATCCTTGATGGCACAAGCGCTGTAAAGCTGTTTGGAAGATGAGATTGGACCAACACTGGGTTATAACACTGAAAGGGCCTCTGAATTGATACCCAGACAATAATGTAAAAATATGAAATAGAAGAATGTGTGCTGCTGAGGATTCTGTGGGTATGGGGTATGGGCCTATCTCAAATGTTTGGTTCCGTGTGGTTAGAAGTTGCCGCCACCCTAAATGTGCTGCCCATTACCACCCACTGGAATGGAGGTGGCTATTCTCCTTAACCAGGTCTTTAAATCGGGATGAAAAAACTGGGGGGGGCAGTCTCCCATAGGGGCGTGGCCAATGAAATTAAGGGCGTGGCTTAAAACACGCTTAAAATCTGTGCTGAGCATAGTGCTCACCTGACTGGTATTTTGCTGCTTCTTTCATTGCATCCAGATATATAATGCAGCAAGTAGCATTACACCTACAAGTTAGCAACAACTATGACTTCGTTGTATATAATAATAAATATGGTGAGTTCTTGTAGGCGAGGTTGCGGCGTAAGGCTAGAGCTATCGACTTGAGCGGAGAAAGCAGGTTCAAGCCTGGCGTCAGCTCCACATCCTGTAATTCCACGAATGAACATGTCCTTGTGTAATGTAGCTAGTGCTCATGTTTGCAATATATGTAACTGAAAAACGAGTCCCTTTGAAGTTGCATCAAAAATCAAAAGCAGTGGAGGGTGCTACTATTACAGAGATAAGTTTTTTCCCCACCAAGAGGGTAAAAATGGAGAGACTGATTGGGACCCGTTTCGGCACCTGCTTTTAAGAACTGCCGGTGCTCAGCACCAGCAAGACCCGGCCCACTTAAAGTCTTGTCCTTGACTACTTTTATTTGAGCAGCAAAATCAATCTCTGCGACCAGCAAAGAGAGGCCCTCACCCATTTGTGCTGCTGTACCTAATTTCCTTGGGGAAGCTTTAATAAATCATAACCATTATTTCAAGGAACAAAATGTTTTCCAAAAAAAACTGTTACTCGTTAGGATCTGGGTTCCACTCTCCACGAGGCATTCTGTAAACCTGGAGAAAACAACATTTAGGATCATTTAACTCTGAGGATTGGGATCTGCGTACTCCTGCATGTGTCGCACAGTATTCTGATGCATCTGGGATGCATCAATGTTACTTCTGTGATCCAGTGCTGAAATGTAGATCAGAGACAACTGGCTACCTTTTCGGTGTGCGCAGTGTACCTGCCATCACCCTGGTTGTTTGACACTCTATTCTTGGGACCGGCAATAATATGGCATCCACTGCATAGCCCTACCACTACGTTTTTGCAAAGATAATCTATATTTGCCATTCTTAACTCTATACATACTTCTGTTTGGTGGCAAATATCAGATGAATTAGGATTAGTAAACATATATAAAAAAAAAAAAACCATCTTTATTAGCTTTTTACAAATTAATTTCCCTATATCCCTCCTCCCCCACCCCCAATCCAAGCCATTATACAAAACCAAAAACCACATCAATTGAGCCGTGCAACAATTGAGCAAAAAAAGACTTGTACAAAACAAACAAGAGCAAGAAATGGAAAGGAAATGGGGAAGCCATAAGCTGAGTGTCTATTGGCCATCTTCTTGGGATTCCAACCATTCCCTGAAAGGTGCCCAAATTTGCAACCTTTTACAGCACCCTTCTGAGCATAAACAGCCCTTTCAATATGGTACACTGAAATTAAACGGCCCAGGCCATGATTAAACGATAGAGGGAAAGGGTCCAAAAAGCTGTCGTTAAGCACAATCTAAACACTGCCATCGCGAGAAACAAAAACAGAGTGTGCAGCCGGGGAGATTTCCTGTTCATGAACTCCTAAGATAATTAATTGTGATGTGTCCGAAACCTTAAATTTTAATTTGACCATAAAAAAATAATTTAGCTCTCGTCTTCGGCTCACTAGCCCTGGACAATCTGCCAACATATGAACTCAATCAACCCCAAACATTGGACTGCGGGGACAATTTAAACCGCCAACCCGCCCTCAATTGCCTATCTTTGCCGGAGTTATATAAAGATTAAACCAAGTCTTATAATGTTGGACTTAAAGGTTTGCGGACAGCAGCGTCGATCGAGTAAGCTCCAAAGAGAGGAGACTGTCTCTCTCCGTAACCTGACTGCTTGCCTGCCACCGGGCCACATGTTTCTGCATATCATCCCCCAGCCTGCCATTTAAAAGTTTAGAAATCTTCCCAATGGGGTGTTTATCTCCCCTCATCAACTCCACCAGTTCTACTTTATTAAACCCTTCACCTCCACCCTTTTTTTTCCCAACAAAGTCTCTAATTTGCAAGAATTTGAAAAATTCATTATTTCCTAAAGAAAATGTTATTTTCTCTTCCTCAAATGTGGCAAAGCCCTCTTCATTAAAAAATTCCCCAAGGATACAGGGGCGCTATTCTTCCCCCACCGCTTGATGTATGAATCGTGAAAGATATCTGATAGGAGGGATTATCTTGGAGGGGAGTGTGAACCCAGATTCCCCCGATCCAGAGCTTTTTCCAAATACTGGTCCATACCGGAGCTACATATATTAGGGTCTTGAATCTTTACTTTTTTTAAATAGCTAAATTCAAGCTGTCGGAACAGAGACCCACGGGCCCCTTCTCCGAGGATTAGTTCAAAACACGTAGGCACAATACTGCCCCCACACCTCTCTGACCTACATCAAATAGTAGGGGAGTAATTTGTTGAAGGGCAGAAGCCCAATAATACAACCTAAAGTTTGGTACAGCCCAACCCCCCCCCCCCCTGTATTTTTGACATACAAAGAAACTTCAATGCCCTCCGTGGTCTACCATAGGCCCAAAGGAACCTTCCCATCATGCTGTCCAGCATCTTAAACCAAGTATTCTTTAGCTCCAACAGGATGGCTCTGAAAAAATATAAGATCTTAGGGAGAAACATCATTTTTATAAGATTGCTCCTATCAATCAAATTTAGTTTAAGGTAAATAGATCAGTTTTAGTTCTGTCTATTAGTGGTCCCAGGTTTCCCTCAATAATTTTATCCATGTCTGCTGAGATCTCAACCCCCAGATAAACAGCATCTGACAAAATTCATGTATCCTTAAAGCAAACATTATCATTAATGAGAATCTGGGTTTTGTCCCGGTTCAGGTTATAAATCGAGATCCGGCAAAATCGACAAGCCTCAACTTCAATCTGCTCAACCGCCGTAGTGGGATCTAGAGTGACAATTGCAAGGTCATCGGCATACGCCAATATTTTAGTCCCCCAGCCCGAAGTAGAAATTGGCCGGATTAGGGATGTGTTCTTAATTCGATAAATCAGAGAATCTATACAAAGGGCAAAAAGCAGGGGGGAGCAGGGGCACCCCTTCCTTGTCCCCCGTTGAATTTTAACAGGCTCTGATTCTCCACCCATTAATCCGATCCTAGCCGTAGGGTTAATGTACAACATTTTAAAACACACGATTAACTCATGCCTCAATCCCTTCTTCTCCAAGATTGACCAGAGATAGGGCCAAGAAACCCAATCAAAGGCTTTCTCGGCATCCAATAACAATAATGCCATGGGCTTCCCTCATATTTTAGCTATATCAAATAAGGTAATCACCCGCCGGGTGTGATGTTTTATTCCAAACCCCGGGATAAAACCATGTTGTACAGGTGACACAATTTTCCTTATGACCCCTGATAACTTTGAGGCCAAAAATGTTGCGAAGGTCTTTGTATTGCAGTTGATTAAAGTAATTGGGCGGTATGAGCCTAGCTCCTGTACTGGTTTGCCCTTGTTCGGAAAAACCACAATCCTTACAGAGGCCCAAGATTCAGGAAGGAGGAAAACCTCTTTAAATATCCAAAAACAACTCCAGCATAAATTTACTAAGAGTGGAAGCAAACACTTTATAAAACTCCCCAGGTAATAAACCTACCCCCGCAGGCTTTACCAGATAAGAGCCCTGAGATTGTAAGTGCCATCTCTTCTGCAGAGATTGGCTGATCCAGATTACTCCTATCATCCTCATCCAAACCTGCCATATTAGAAGGCTCTAGATACCACTTTATTTCCACTAGTTCAGAAGTCTCCTCCTTATAGAGTTGCTGGTAAGACCTCTGAAAAGCCAATCATATCCCTCCTACATCAGAAATGAGACCGAATTCCAGATCGTTGATCTGTTTGAACTCACCAAAAGCCACCTGTTGTCTGGCACAAAATGCTAAGGTGCGCCCCACTTTATCATTAAGTTCAATAGTTTTGTTGTTCCAAACATATATTTATAAAGTATATTTATAGGCCCCCTTCTTGGTAGATTTATCCCCTATTGCTGATTTAGCAAGAATAACCAGAAGCTGGGCCTCCTCAATATCCAACTTCACAGGGACTGCACCCACCAACCTAGCCTACGCACGAGCGAGAGTCTGATAGAGTCCCTGTAGTTTCTGCTTCTCCCTCTTTTGCCTTCGCCAGCTAAACCTTATTGTTTCCCCCCCTTATCCCGGCTTTCAGCATGTCCCATACTATGCTCAAGGGGGCAGTCCCCGCATTCTCGGTTATGAATAGCGGTATCCACTCACACATCTAGCACAGATAGTTTTCATTTAAGAGTAACGCTCGCTTGAACGACCATGCCCTGTTAATCTGTGGGGTTGCTTGAATATCTACCTCCAATACTAACGGGTTATGGTCAGACATTACACAAGGGTATTCAAAAATACTGACACCTGGAGTCATCCACTAGATATAAAAAAGTAATCAAGACGCACATGAACTTTATGTGGAGCAGAATAGTATGTAAAGCTGGGGTTCGAGGGGAATTTTTCTGCCCTTACATCATACAACCCATGACTTTGAACTAGATGTTTTAGTGACCGGAACACCTTAGGCTAGGGTCCATGGTAGGCCACGGTATCTAACCTCAGGGAGTCTCACTTAATATTGATATTAAAGTCCCCACAGATAACTAAAGGGAACGCCCACCCAGTTAGTTCAGTGCAGATCCCATCGAGTAGAGTAGAATCATCGATAACAGGACCATAAATAGAGCACAGAGTAAAAGAGCCTTGTGTATACATAATTTCTGCATCCGCCCATATCCCATGTTTATCTGCCCTGCTTTTATTACAATGAATCTTGCCCTTATGAGCCAGAATTGCTACCCCACCACAGCGGGAACCTTGCAGAGTCCTGGATATAATTTGGTAACCTGAGAATTCTAATAACTGCTTCTGAGAACCTTCCACATGAGGTTCTTGTAAGCAGAGGATATCTGCCTTCAAAAACTGCACATTTTGTCTCTTTTGGAAGTTGTTTAGCCCACAAATGTTAATTGAGGCTTTTCTTAAATTAATCATATTAATTATGATGCAAAACCTTCCCGGATCTCTGCTGCCCACTAAACCAACCCCTACCCCCTGGTCTTGGATCTCTTCCTCATCCCCCTTTCAGCCACCCCTCCCCGCTCCCATCCCTTATCACAAGCATCCTGACCCTCATGATGGTTCTTACTACCCACCAAGCCGCTGCTTCCCCTGTCCCGACCCCAAGCCTAACAACCCCACCAAAAAAACAAAAACAAAGGGAAACCCACCAAAATAGCCCGAATCCAGAGCAGAACCCACAGAAAAAATAAGAAATCCCACCCAAAGAAGCCAAACATCGAATCCTTAAGATAAAGAAAAACAGCATCCCTCCTTAAAGAAGAGGGCCTCGTCTATGTACCAGCGGAACCAGCCAAGCATGACAATCAGCCGATTCCAGTCTCATTAGAAATCTCCTTTAAATAGTCTTGTTCTTTGATCTCAGAGAAAAAAGTCTGCATCTTTCCCTTGAATATAATCTTGAGGCGGGCCAGACTCAATAGATATACTTCACACCCAAGTTGCTTGAATGGAGAAAAAAGCTGACGGAGCTGCCACCTCCGTTCTACCATTGCATAACAGAAATCTGGGCGAACAAAAAAGGTATGGCGCTCTAACGACCTACTTGCCTCAGGTCTTGCCTTGTCAAAGATGGCTTGGCGCAGAAGAAAACTGCCAAAGTATCCCAGCACCGCTCTTGGTTTCTCTTCCTGCTGAGATTGATTTTTTTTGACCATCAGAAGAAAACAATGAACTCTTTGGACCTCAGGTTCCCAATCCAAATGGGCAAAATTGGGGAAGGCTCCCTTAAGTAGCTTCAACATAAAAGACCCTGGTGTTATTTCATTCCACCATCTCCGCTAGACCGAGGAACCAAAGGTTATTTGTACGCTGGCGGTTTTCAAAGTCTTCCTACTTCCACCTCACATCTGCAAGCTGGGTCTCCTGTACATGTTGCCATTGCTCAACCACCGCCGCCACCGTGGCTGCTTCCTTTACATGTTCCTCAACCATAGTAATTCGCTCTACCATCTCTCAACAAATTTTAGATATCTTGCGTACGGCACCTTGAATCTTTTATGTGGCTAGATGAGCTCTTTTGTGTTCTACTCTTGCCTCAGACTGCATCTGCTTCAGGGTGGCGTAGATTACCTTCATTGAGGGTGTAGCAGACAGATCTGGTGTAGGGGCTATCTGGGAGGTGCCCGATTTCTCTCCCTCATTATCGCTATATACCTGGCGAGTCGCTAAGTAGTCCCACTTCAGTTGCCGAGTAATGCCCAGTTCAGGTCCTGATTCCCTCTCAATTCTTTGTGCTCTCTTGCGGCTTCTTTTAGAGAGGGAGAGCAGTTTCTGAGTTGCGGGCTACATTTTCCCATCCTTTGAGTTGTGCCTTGATGATCCTTGAGCGGATTCGTCGTCCGTCAGCACCTTGCTAAGGCCAGACAGGTCTGAATCATCTGTTAAAGAAAAAAAAATTCCGCAGGGGACCCCTCTCTCTGATTTATATCTGTTTGCTCTTGAGATTTTTTATTTACCAGTTGGGCACCTAGTGTGTTACTAGGCCCCGGCGGTTCTACCTCATCTGAAACCACTGTGGTTATCTATGGGCCCCTCTATCCCAGACCCTCCAGTCCCCAGGATCTCTCCAGAGGAGGCAGATTGCTCCCTGCATTCCTTTTCAGGCACTTTTGGTGTAGGACAGTTAAAGGAGCTAAAGCTCCCCTTCTTACACCTTTCCACTGTTTTATCCCCTGTGGCCGAAGGTATAATCAGCTCCTGTGGTGAGGCTGTTGCTACCCACTTACCCTGATCACTCGAGGGTTGACTGCCCAATTTACCTGAAAATATATTTGCCCTAGAGTTCTATCTGTCCTTAGGGCAATCCAGGCATGCTGGAGCCATTTGTCCACCTGGCTGCACTGGATTCAAGACATCCTTCCCCTTGGAACAAATACCATGGCGAACTCTGTGAATCCCCGACGATGGAGCTGTCCATGGCCAGAGTTGGACCTATATGATGAAATGCATGCAAATCTCTTTCTTGATTGTGGTAACCTTGACTCAATTGTGTCGATGTACTTGTAATAAAAAATTATGTTTAAAAAAAAAACATCTTTCCCCATCTGGGACTTGCCATTCCCCGATCCTGTCATTTCCTCAGGTTTACGTACTAGCTTCCTGCCAGTAGGAGCAGGGCATGCAGGGAGCTTCCCTGCCAGCTCTGCCCGCTCCTTCGCTTGTTTGGCTCCCTATGGCGGCATTCCAGGGCTTGGCGTACCCGGATGCTCCAGAGACCAACAGCCGCCACGGAGCCCACCGGACAGACTCGCTCTCCTCCTGACGGCAGTCTGCAGCAGTCGAGAGAGGAAACAGAGCTGTCGCCGGAGAAGCAGACCGGCGTGGCCAAGTAACGAGGTAGCCACAATCATCAGAGTAAGCTCTCTGGGTCGGGAGCAGGGAGCAGCTAACGCAGCGCGTAGGCAGCCATCTTACTCTCAACAGTAATCATATACATTTCAGGGTAGTGGAAGGCTCACGTAGGGAAAGCAATATAATTTGCATATGATATATCGTCTGCAATGTAGTTCCCTTCCAGACAGTGCCTCAGGTACAATACTCAACAATCGTGGTTGTAAAAATAAAATGTATGTGTTTTGAAAACCTGCAAGTAGTTCGTAAACACGCACATTGTAATTGTAGTTGCTTCCAAGAAGGAAGGCTGGCAATAACTGCTCCTCTTTTAGTGCCAACCTTGCTTCTTGTAAGCAAAGACTATCAGAACAAAGTGCGTGTTTATATACTGCTTGCAGGTTTTCAGAACATAAAAGGCATTGTCATTTATTTGCTAATAGCTCAAACTCGCGCAAATGCGAGACCAATTTCATTGCAAATGCTTGTTAAATCATTCAGTTGTGTTTAAACTGTCTTCGGGTTACGGTGATTCAAACCCAACTGTGCTGTCTCTCTGCACGAATAAGAGTCATATCTTTTTGTGATGTGCGTAAACACTTAACATGGTATCTATAGCTGTTCTATGTTCATCTGCCTGCTATGAAGAACCCTTGCTGTTCTATTAAAATGGTTATTTTATAAATGACATTTTTTATTTCAAGCAAATGGCCACCATGTTATGGCAGCAGCATTTTTTCTTCTTTTTAATTTTGTGGCATACGATTACAATATAAAAAGTAACAATAACCATCACACTAGCTTGCCAATGCTAGCCTTAAATGTTTTGTCAATGTTTGGTTAATTCTGTCACTTATTCCCCCAATCCTACCTAGAAGACAGTTCCATACAATTGCTCTATATATGAGAAAACAGATTTCTATATTATTTCGGAGTCCCCCCCAAGTCTCTTCGAAACCCTTGTTCTAGCACTACACATTTAATGAATGTATAACCATAAGTGTATTTGATGGTCCCCATCAGAGGGGGCTGGTGACATTTGAAAGTGGTGAGACGTAAAACAATTACTGTACTGCACTGCAGTGAGTGTAGCAACTGAGCCCAAATGACCTACAGGGGATTCGGGGGATTCTCCACCCGAGAAAATTTTGAAAAAAGAGTGGGCAAATGGTGCATTTTCAAGCAAATTTGTGAGGTCTATTCGTCTTGTAAAGTCCACCAGTATAAACACTTAGCCAGGGCTTAATTTGGTTCCCAGTCCGGCCCAGTATAAAGTAATACATTTGTGAGATCTACCCCACAAAAGGGATCTTTCGTGGATGGAAAATGCCAGTCACTCCTTTCAGTGGTACTGGCTGGAGGTAGGAATATACTTTTGTTTAGACATGGCTTAGGGATGTATGTCGTTACAGCGCATGCTTTTTCCACGCATGCCTTCACAACGCAGGTTTTACAACGCAAGTCTTTACAACGACTTGCGTTGGGGGGCGCTGGATAGTGAATAATTTAATTTACTATTCCAACTCCAGTCCCCGTGGATAGTAGGGAAGGTTTTGGATAGTAAATTAAACTATTCCCTATCCTACAGCGCCCTCCAGCGCAAGTCATTGTAACGACTTGCGTTGTAATTCCTACGTTGTAAAGGTACTGCGTGGAAAAAGTTTTGTTGTAAAGGATGTTTCCCTGGCTTAGTGGAAGCCCTGGCAGGGTTTATCAGGTGAGCCCAGGCCCTTTCAGCACACAGTGGAGCACTCTCTTCAGGGTTAGCTCACCCACAGAGCCAACTGGACAAAGAGGAACAAAGCCACAACGAGGAGGGACACATACTGCGGGAGTGGGTGAGGATGGTGACTCACCTGGACCAGCCCTGGCTGCTGAAAGGACTTCAGTCCCCAGAGCTCTGTAGGGACTGTAGAACAATATCAGGCACGTTGGCGCTCTGATTCAATGGCTTCCTAGGAGCCACCTTCTTACATAGAAGTTACGTTTTATGTGTTTTCCACAAGGCTGCCTCTTATACAGCAGAAGACAACCTCTGTCTCAACCAGCGGCATAAAAAGAAGTGGATGCAGGTTCTGAGCACCCAGATACCCTCTTTTCTGCCATTGTCCAACTCCTGTCATTCACACAGAGCACCCTATCTTTATTGGACTACAAGCGCCACCATCAGCGAGCCAAATGTGGGTCAAAGATAGCTATGATTTGATGAGGACCTGAGATGCAGTGACTCTGTCTTACTCAGTTTTTCCATGTGACGGCTCAGACATTCTCTGACAGATCCAGGTACCCCTGTGTTTTACAGCTCACTTGTACCCCCATAGACTAACAGTGTGCCACCCTGCGAGATACAGCTTATGTCTGAACCTGCAGTGTGCATGTGTTATCACACTGTATGCAGTCCAATACCGGGTGTCTGGGTGTGTCCTGCATAGTAGTAAAACCTGAACATTAATAAATATTTAGACACAATCTATTGAACCTGAGCATCTACACAACACATTCATTTAGCACTGAACTGCATTTCAGCACTGTGACCTGCGAGAGGCACTAGAGAAGCACAAGAGTGATGAACAGATGCCCAATAAATTGCACAAAGAGACAGAGGCAGCATGCCAGAGTCGAACACATGTCCACCAGATTTCAGACGGATCTGCGCATCCCCACTGTGTCGATTTTTATAGATGGTGCAGACAGAAGATGAGCTATTGGTTCCTCACTCTCTCTGACATGCTTGCAGCAGACTGACTTGAAGCATTAATCAACGAGTACCACACACGCAGTCGCGGCTGGCATAACGGGGGGGGGGGTGGTAATGGGGTCGCCGCGGAGGGATGGGGGGGGAGGTGGGAGGGGTATATTAATAAAAATAAAACTCACCGTCCTGTGCCGCCTTAGCTCCTGGCCGGGTACGAATCCTGCGCATCTCCTCAGGAAAGCCAGTCACAGGCAGCCTCCCTCCCCTCAGCCAATCACAACGCTGTCATGACAGCGTTGTGATTGGTGCGATGCAGGCGCACAGCGTCGCAGACGGGTGCCTAATGGGAGTCCCTTTTCTCTATGTAGGCTGTATGCCTTCCCCCCTTGCCCTCAAGAAGAGCGCCCCCCCAGGCATTTCTGCTTCTTCGAACAGGACCGCACACCCACAACCAGGCACTTCTGCTTTCTCACAGTGTGAGAAGCAGAAACATGAAATGGTAGTTTTACCATTTTATGTTTCTGCTTTCGCACTGCGAGAAAGCAGTGGGGTAACACCCCCAGACCCCTATGGAGGAGCCGCTCGTGGTACCCATAAATCTCCTCAGTCACCCATAGGCCTTATAGATCTATGGTCCAGATATACAAAGAATTGATTTGTAAAAAGCAGTTTGACCAACTTTACACATATTGATTCTAATTTTGCAAACCAACCTATGCAACTGACGGGGAATTTTGCTAAATTCTTTCAGTGGATCGCAATCTGATCTACCTCATGATTATTAATAAGGTAGACTGCATATTGAAACTAACTCTAATTAGAGGACATGACATAGATGGTGGCATTCTATGGTCAACAGACAACCATGCCTCTGATCGCCTTTAAAAAAACATACTTTTTTTTTTTTTAATCATGCAGCCCTTTTCCCCTAAAAGCAAACAAGGCTGTGCTGTATTATAATTGAAAGTTTACTTGATGTATATTCAGATGGGAAATTTGAAGAAGCGAATGTAGACGTTTGGAAAATTCAGCAAAGGGAGAGCTTAGGTAAGGCATAAGTTCTACAAAGGTTTCGAAACACCCAGGTGGTGTGTCTTACTCTCTGGTCCTCAGATGCTAAGAGCTGTACCAAGGTGTTACAAAGGACAGCTAATGGAAATCACAAACATCAGTAGTCTATGCCCTGGGGTGTACAAAACTTAGGTCTCGTGGCGATTACAGCGCGAAGCGCTGTCTCGCCAGAGACCTATTGTGAGCGACGCAGCTTTCCAGGAGACAGCACCAGGCCGCGCGCATCGGAGCGGGCCACGCGCACGCGAACACGCTCGCTGTGGCCAGCTCCTGTCTCCTGGGAAGCTCCAACACCACACACGCATGCGCTTACACTGAGACACACACACGAGCGCCCACGCACGCACACATACATACAGACAACACCCCCACCCGTCGCACACATACACACACGCGCACACACGAGTGCACCGAGACTCCCCCTCCCCCCCGCCGTCGCACACATACACACACGCGCACACACACACACACACACACGAGTGCACCAAGACCCCTCCCCCCTCTACAACGAAGGCCCACTTACCGCACTCCGGACTTCAGCCGCCACCGCGGGGCTCTCCCTCGGGCATGGGAGCCCCGCGTCACCACTGCTCCTCTCCTAGCCAGCCACTCCATGGGCGCGAGCTTCCAGCAGGAAACAGAAGTCCCGCCCCATGGTACTTTTCCTCACGCGCACCACAGCACCAGCGGTAAAAGGGCTTCAGTTTCACCAAGTCACTTATTAGATCTACTGATAATGACAGGTGTTTATATAATTGCGAAAAAATGATTATATTGATAGGTGCACATTGGAAAGCTCCGTTGTTCTAAATAAGGTGGTAGAAAAAAGCATTTCATAGCAATTAATGGGCAGAAGGACAACTTTGTCTCGAGTGCTGGCTTTACATGAGACACTTTGAGAAAGCAGTCGTTTTTAAACACCAATGTGGGTTATTTATTGCAATGTTAAGAAAGGTGGAGTGATGGCTATCCCAATTTCTCCTGTCTTTTAGCAAGTGACTGACTAGTGTGGGCATGATTCTGTGGTGTTGCTCACACGCGTATTATTTGTGCACTAACAAGCAAGACTAGCACTCTATATTACTGGCAACTTTGCTTCGCATAAGCAACAGCTAACCATTCACAAACAATGTTTATATACTAATTGCAAATTAAAAAAAATGTATGCAAAGCATTGTCATTTACAATGCCAGTAACTCAAACTTTAATGCTGTGAGACCTATTGCATTGTAAATGCTTGTTATTTTTATTTAACAACTTTTTCCCAGCCATTTGTTCACTGGAATGACAGTAAATACGATAATTTGACTTTAGTATGGCTAAACAACTGGCACAATTGTAGACATGTCTTAATTTTATATTCAGCCACTTCCAGAGTCAAGTATTCAGTGCAGTGTTGAAGACAGTGAATTAGCTACTCGGACAGGGCCGAATGGCTGAAGCAAGTACTAGCCGAAAAGCAATATGGATCAAAACACAGGCAAAACCAGAACAAGAATCAAGAGCTTTGGGCAAAATGTATTTCTACATACAGACAGCTTGGCAAAATATACAGACTAGGACTAATAAATGTCGATTATGGATCAAAGGGGAAATAGTAAGCAATGGACCTCTGGTCTTAGTCACTGACTTCAACAGTTGATTGCAGGGATTTAAATAATGGGTCATATATTTTAAGAAATTAGCTTCCTGGTCCTCTAACTTATTTCTTTATTTATTATGGAGTTTTGAAGAACATGTGTGTCACCTTAAGGACACATTAGAGAACTCAGTTGGAAAAATAAAGCACAAGGAATAGGAAAGGTAGGACAGAGTCCAACGCGATACAGTAAATTACCATGTT
This sequence comes from Lissotriton vulgaris, assembly GCF_964263255.1. Lineage (NCBI taxonomy): Eukaryota > Metazoa > Chordata > Amphibia > Caudata > Salamandridae > Lissotriton > Lissotriton vulgaris. The sequence goes on from NC_141698.1 coordinate 94,925,878, forward strand.
TGAAAATCTTCAATTAAGACTCTTGATTTATGATAATAATTACAACACTTATACATCACTCTATTATTTGCATGGCCTCAATAGGCGTTATTTATTACCCACCTCAACAGCACTTATTTCAGCAGCTCCAGAATGAGGAATGGCTGAGTGGTCCCAGCAGGTATAATGAAATAACAACCCATATACAGGAGAACATAGAAAACAGACTTGAATATTTCGCAGATAAACACTTAAAAAAAACACCAGAAAAAAGTCCACAGTACGATGCCGCAGAGAAACAGCACTGGAATAAAACGAGCCGCTAGTCTCTTCGACGGGGACATGGGAATAAACCATACTCTACTGTCACCCAGGTACTCATTGAGGGAAAAACAGTCTCTTATGTCACACTATAGAAAACTATAATTAAATCAAATTCAAAGGTCACTAATTGGGTGCCACAGTACTGCCTGCTCCTAAGACCCCTATGCGAGTACAGGAATAGTACAAACCTCTAACATTACCTATGTGAGCAGAGGAATAAAGTTAAATATCAAAGGTTAAGAGCAGCATTTAATATCCCGACTATGAACATAGGTGTAAAAGCTCAAGTCTGTGAACATGAATTTAGAGCTACATAGTCTGGCACAGAATTTGGCCAATGTTTGGGATTGTCATAGACAAAGTTCTTGTGCTGTGAATCCTCCCCACAAAGTAATACATCTGTATTGGTACGCTTCCGCCATTGGCTGGTTAAGGTAAGGGCCTTCCAGACATTGCTTATTTAGGCTGTCCATCACGGTTTGTTCAAGCCCCAGACATGTTGCATCAAGTTGCAATGACAAAGGAGTACATCTACAGGACTGAAGCCGATGAGTCCTCACCCACACATGTAAAGCTGCCTTTTCGAGCAGCTGCGCCAAGGGCAGTCCCATCGTTTGTGCCAAGTCCTTTATTAGATTACTGCGTGGTTTATAACACTAGCGCGCCCATCATAAAATAGGTAAACGCCATCAGTCTCGAGATACGCTGGCGACTGATGCCGTAGACACGAGACAAACAGCGACAGGTGAGCACATAATAAATTGGGAAGCTGTTCAGCGTTCACACGCGAGCCGGGTGCCCAACCCACATGATAAGAATTGCAAGATATAGCAGTTTTCATGATTAATAGGGGTGGTAAAACTATAAATATATATATATATATATATATATATATATATATATATATATATATATATATTATAGTTTTACCACCCCTATGAATTATAAATATATATATATATATATATATATATATATATATAGATATATATATGTGTGTGTGTGTGTGTGTGTGTGTGTGTGTGTGTGCGTGTGTGTGTGTGTGTGTGTGTGGGGGTGGGGGTGTGTGTGGGTGTGTGTGTGAATAATTGATGTACATTAACTATATGGTACTGCTTTCTCCATGAATTGCATGTTTAGTTTTAATGTTTATACCAGATAGTATCTTTGCACTTTTTTGCACTTAGCGCTTTCACTGTAAACGCTGCCAGCGTTATGCATTTCAACAAGGGCATGTTTAATAATGCCCAATAATGGAACACTCCAATTTGAAATTGTAGCTTTATATATTTTATATGGATAACAGATCTGCTGCTCTATTGAAACATGTATTTGTACTGTCAATATTGCTTTTTTTGCACATATTTTCCAGGTGCTCACAGAATGTTTTTAACATCGATCGATTTTTTTTTACAATTCTGTGGTAATATTTACATGTGTATGTTTTTTTGATTAAATATGCATTTAAGCATTGTGATAACATGACAGACCTTTGGGGTTGATGATAAATCCAATTATATAATTCAATCTATTTGTCTATATCGAATTGGACCTATACATTGCATTATCACTTGTAAATTGGAAATGTTGCACCTGGTTTTAGCATTTGAGCAGCTATGATGTTTTAAGTTTTTTTTCAATTTGGATGTGATACTTGTCACTTATATCATGTGCAGTATGTTTTCCTTTTTTATTACATCAACTGACAGCTGGTCACATGATACTCTGGTACTATTAAAAAATGTCACACACACACACACATAAACACACACACACGCACACACACACACCCCCAAGATTCCCAGGTCTATGTTTGCTGCTATTGTCCATCTTTTTCTTTTTTTATTCTGGATCAAGTAGTCCTGATTTTATAATGAGATATAAAATAAAGAAGACTGGAAGTCCCAGAATACAAAAAAAAAACATAAACTGAAGCAGCTAGTCACTCCTCGACCTGGCAAACTTTGCAGGTTTGACGCTCTGTTTGGCAATGAACACAGAGGATTAAGAGTGCTTACCAGGTTGTGAGTAAACAGCTGTGATGGTTGACATCTTTCCTATAGAAGTTGAACAGCAGGAACAACTGTGGCCGTACTGCACTAAGTGGCCAAGGGGTGCCAACAGGCGTGTGCACTTGCTCTCTGTGCCCCCCACGAAAATGCTTACGCTGCCCCTTCTGTGATACAGATCACGCCACAACACGTACACCGTTTGAGCCAGTGGTTAATTTGTAAAAAAAAAAAAAGTGCCCAGGCTCTGGTCAGGAGGCAGCTTGCACGAGTCCATTTCTCCTGTTAGCGCCGCCTAAAATAGAACCAACTACTAACCATGAAAGTGGTGAGAGGATGTGACATAATGTCCAGAGCTGCCGACTTTGGAGTGGGGGAACCAGGCTTACGTCTTGGCATCGAATCAAGATCCTGTGATTCTGGGCATATTACTTAATCTCTCCGTGCCTACCATAAATTGATGTTTCCTTAACTGGTGCGCATGAAAAGCAACGGTGTTGATGATTAAATGCTGAGCACCGGAAACCACTGGCTCAAATTAAGCACTGGTTTGAGCAATTCAAATTGGGTTATTTCCTCTTTAATATGAGGCTGTGGCCCCATGCTAAACATTGAAAAACGGTGCCTCTGCACCTGTCCCATTATATGAATGCAGACGTAGCGGAAAAGAGACCGCCAGAATCTCTCAAAGATGTGGCGCACAATCAATGAGCCCCGAGGTTGACCCCTGCAATGAGGAAAATGGATTCCTATGTGCCCTCCAGATGTGCCCCAGAAGGAGGATTCAGTGAGTGATTTCTATGCCCCTTTAAAAACCGGGTCGGTTACAGCCTACATTGTGTTGGTCAGATCAGCTGCTTCAAACAGCTGGGCCTCCTTTCACTAATGCGCTGCCCTGAGGGCAGACATGAGTTTGAAACTGCCCTGGGGCACATTATTTGTAGTAGGGCGTATTGGCAATGTCTGCGTCCAGCACACGTATTTAAGTGTGCACTATAACACAGTGGCATAACAAAGGCCCCCGCAGCACGTGTGGGTGGGTTGGGGGGGGGGAGTAGAGCTCCAGGGGAGACCCCTCCGCACATTACCCTGGCCTGAGAGTTCCTGAGTGAGTCCGGAGGGGGGCCCGTCCATGTACTTTGCGGGGGGCACAAGTTTCGTTACGCCACTGCCGTAGCACCGAACAAAGCACTGCTTCTCTGCTGCCCTCCTCTGTAATGTGCTCACCCCCGCCTTCTCCCACGTTACATTCTGTCCCATGTGCTTCTTTCACCCCGGTCCACATTACTCTCTTGCACCTGCGTGCTTTTCTTCTCCTCCCATACTCTGCATTTTTCTCTCTCTGTCGTCGCATCCCCAAATCCCCCACCGGTTGTGTTGCTCCTGCCCCAAACTTTCCATGCCCACCATTGTCTTCCATGTTGCCTCCCTAGTCCATAGTGCTGCAATCAGCTCTCATCCACTTAAAAAAAATGCTTCCATCATTTTGTTGGGACGCACATGTGTGGTCCTTGTGCGTAAACACGGTCGCGGCCAGAAGCATCATGTCCTTTTTTTTCTCCTTTAGCCATGCTGCACAGCATAGCTAAAACCATTGGCAAAGCAAAAAAAGGTCCCACAGGCAAGAGCTATTCGCTTTGCCAAACACTTATTTGAACTAGGACCTACTTAACCTTTTCCTTGCTGATGACGGAACCTCTCCGCCATCAGCCGCGGTGGCGCTGTGCTGATATCGGAGCGGTTCCGTCATGGCCCGCCCGACGCGCCTGCGCTGGATGTTCTATTGAGCGGGCGGAGCCATGACGGAACCGCTCCGTCATCAGCACAGCTCAACCGCGGCTGGTGACGGAGCGGTTCTGTCACCAGCATGGACCCGCCGCGCGGCCGCCCCACCCCCTTAGCGCTGCGGCGGAATAGCCGCTGCAGCGAAGGGGTTAATAGCACCCTTTTAAAAACGTATAATTCAGTCAGCCAAGCTCACGATATAATGTGGAAGAAACACAGTGGATGACTCATTTACATACATGCTAGTGCATTCCATGTAGATGTGACAATGCATTATGTGAGTTGGTAATCATGGCATTGTGAAGTGCTTATCTAACAGTATTGGAAAGCATCTATTTGAAAGATAGCTGGATTTAATGCCATGCATGTGGGTAGGGGCGTATAATTGTGTTTTCGCCAGCTTATGATTTTATGTATATATTAATGATGCCAAGAATGCTTCTTAACTTTTTTTAATAACTCTGAACGAATGTACTTAACCCTTCCCATCCCAAACCCCGCCCCTTATCCTTCCCACCAGCCACCCCGGTTCTTTTTAGTTGGGTTCACCTTGATACTTGTTCGGAAACTTACGGCTCTTACCCCCCTAATGTTACTGACCAAGCTACACCCCTGCAGGTCTCTGGGGTCACAGTGGCAACAGTGAGCATGACGGAGGCCAATGGCCGAGACACATTCGACATTGGTTCTCCACCCTGAAGCCCTGGACCCTGCCTGGAAATCAGAAGCTCGCATTTGACAGGGTTAGCATATACTCTGCTGCAACAAGCTTCGAAAGGTAACACAAACAAACACAGGACCCTACTCTACCAGCACAAGAGAATCAGGATGGAATGTATGACGTTACAACGCATACATTCACAGCGCATATCATTACAACGATACTTTTACAACGCAAGATCCATTACAATGCATGCTATTACAACGCATGCCATTAGAACGCAGGTGCTATTACAACGCATACCATTACAACCTAAGTATGGGTAAGTATTTTTTTATTTTAATTAATGGGAATGTAATATTAGTGTAAATGTTGGATAGTTTAGGGGTTTAAATTACTATTCTAACTCCTGGTGGTGTTGTAGTAGTGTAAATGTTGGATAGCGTAGGGGTTAGAATTACTATTCTAACTCCAGGGGGTTGTAATAGTAGGGTAATTGTTGGATAGTGTAGGGGTTAAAATTACTATTTTAACTCCAGGGGGATGTAATAGTAGGGTAAGTGCAGAATAGTGTAGGAGTATTAATTACTATTCTAACTCCAGGGGGGTGTAATAGTAGGGTAAGTGTTGGATGGTGTAGGGGTTAAAATTACTATTCTAACTCCAGGGGGGTGTAATAGTAGGGTAAGTGTTGGATGGTGTAGGGGTTAAAATTACTATTCTAACTCCAGGGGGGTGTAATAGTAGGGTAAGTGTTGTATAGTGTAGGGGGGTTAAAATTAAATTAAAATATAGTACATTAAAATTAAATTTAATAAAATTAATTTAAAAATGTAAGTAAATTAAAATTAGATTAATATTAATTAAATTAACTACTTACCTATACTTACGTTGTAATGGCATGCTTTGTAATAGCACCTGCGTTGTAATGGCATGCGTTGTAATAGCATGCGTTGTAATGGATCTTGCGCTGTAAAAGTTTTGATGTAATGGTAGTACATTGTTGTGCCCGCGTTGTGATGGTTGTTTCCCATCAGGATGTAACCCAACTTCAAATTTATTGGGTGTGATGTTCCATCCCATACCCCCCTTATAAATACACCCCAAATATAGGGCACTAAAGAGCCTCTGTGTGGACATCAAGACAACTCTCACAAAACTCATGAACGGCTGTCGTTCTGTAAAATAATTGATAGGTGCCATGATTTGCCACAAATGTGTGGAACTGTGTGAATGGGAGAAACACAGACAGGAATTGCCCACTCCATATTGGCGCCCAAGTGAAGTCTTCAGTGCTAGACAGCCAGGTGACAGGGCCTCTGTACTATAGCCTCCCGTTATTAGCACTATCAGTTCTGGGGTTTATCTCGTAACACGTGGCAGGCATGCCAGCCTCTGACTTGTAATCTGTGTCGTAGCTACAGGCAGCAGCAGGTGCAGTGGCACTGGGGTCAAAGGGTGTGAGGGGCCCACTGCACTAAAATTAGTGGCTGGGTTTTTAATACGGACCCAAGGATAGGGTGTCAGTTTTTAGGCTTCGCGTGAACTGCACTTGCCCTGTGCTTGAGAAATCTATTGGTTTTTTTGTATAAACTTAAAAAGGGACATGATTCTAGCCTCCTCTCTTTCCTGGCTTCTCATTGGTTGCTGTGCGTGACACTTACCTTTCTTCCATTTCTACTGACGGTCGCATATTTTCCTGCATTTACCAATGTTTGTTCCTCGTCTGCTTCTCTTATCAGTTTCCCGCCACTGAAATACTGTTTACATCCGCTTTGATGGAACTATATTTTCATAAAGTTTTGCCTTTTACTGTTGCAGCATATTTATACAACAATTTATCACCCGGAGAGATTAAGTGATTTGCATAGTGTCACAGGGTGCTTTGTTCTTTTTGCATTTGTCACCCCGAGTGGGACGGGTATGCACAGACGTGGGCCCTGTGCTTTCCATGCCACTGGAGTCAAGCTAGCCTGGCTGATGTTATGTTATGTTATGTTATGCAGCATGTAAAGCACATAGCTGTCCCAGCAAAGAGATGTCCCAGCGCTGGAGAGAGGGAAAGGAAAAGAGCGAGATAAAAAAATTACTGGAACAGCCAACTATTTACTGCCTTTCTAAACATCAAATGATCAAAAATCCTCCTAATAGCAAGAGGCAATGAGTTCCATAAAGTAGGATCCAATAGCCTAAATGAGCGGCCTCCAAATCTGGCTCTACGGAAGCAAGGCACATGCATCAAATTAAGGTCGGCAGAGCGCAGACCACGAGATGGAACATACTGGTGGCCCAAGTCATCGAGGATCGCAGGGCAGGAGCAGTCAGAACTTTAAGCGTAACACAACGCGCTTTGAACCTAATTCTCTGCTCCACGGGAAGCCAGGGGAGTTGACGCAGTATCCCTGAAACTGAACAGTACTTGGGCAGAGCAAATAGACAGCGAGCTGCCGCATTCATAGTACGTTGAAGCCTATTTATCACAGACTTATTAGCCCCTAACAGGATGCTGTTGCAATAATCTAACCTGGACATGATGGTTGCTTGAACAACTAGCTGGCGCGTCTGAGGATCAAACAAACCCAAAATGGGTTTGAGTCCACGCAGAATACCGAAGCAGGTCCCTGCCACAGACTTAGCATGTTCCTCAAACTTGAGTGTAGATCCATCCTTACACCGAGAGTTTTTTACCGTCATTTTGGGCATGGGGGGACTGCTCTATTTTGGCAGCCACCAGTTATTGCCCCACTGATGTGAATCTCTGCCATGGAATAGAATCTCTGTTTTGGATGAGTTTAATTGGAGACAATTTGTCCCCATCCACCCAGCTATGACTGCCAGACCCTCCTGAAATGTAATCATGTCTTGACTGGAGTCTTTGGTACAAGCAAAAATTAAGATACCATCTGTATGTTACGGGTGTTAGCAACGGACCAGTCAACTTAAGCCACTGGTTAACTTCACTTGCAGTGACTGCATTTTGCTCTTTCACAAGGTGGACAGCGAAAGACTAGGCAGTGCTGTTGAGTCAGTGTTTTTGTTTTTACTTTAACATTTATTTAGTGTTGCCTTATGTGATGGCAGTGCACTTCTGAAGTGAGCAAAGAGCACATGTCAGCTTTATCATTCCTGTCTCTAAACAATGCTGTTGCAAATTTCTTTTGGTGTGGCCTTTGTTTGTCTGGCTCCTGTTATTTCCTGGACTCTGTTTTACCAAATGGTACTTTAATTATCTTTGCTCAGAAAGAAAACCAAACTTTATCCTGTTTAATCTGCAGTACACTTGTAACACTTATTTAGACATGGGTAGGGTATATTTTGGGTTTTAGTATCCAATATTTTACACTGTGAACACTCTTTCCTTCCTTCTTTCCTTCATCCCTTCCTCTTTTTTCTGTCCATCTTACTTCTGTTCTTTCTTTTTGCCTTCTTTCCTTTCTTCTTTCAATTATTTCTTTTTTGCTTTTCCTGCTTTCTTTGTTGCCTTCTTTCCCTTTATCCTTTCCTTCTTTTTGCTCTTTCCTTTTTTACCAACATTCTTTATTTTGTCTTCTTTCTTTCCTTTTTACCTTCATTCATTATTTCCTTTTCTTGTTTGCCTTCTATCCCTCCTTTCCTTATTTCTTTCATTTTTTTCTACTATTCTTTCTTCCTTCTTTTATTAGTTCTTTCATAGCCTTTTTTATTTCCTTCTTTCTTGTATTCTTTATTGCCTTCTTTCCTTTATTCTTTCCTTCTTCCCCTTTCTGTGCCTTCTTTCTTTCTTCTTTTTTCCTTCTGTTTTTACCTCTATCCTTTTTCTTTTGCCTTCTTTCCTTCCTTCTTTTTGCTTTTTCCTTTTGTCTTTCTTGCCTTCTTTTTTCCTTCTTTATTCCTTTCCTCCTGTCTCCTCTGTGCCTGTTTTCATTCCTTCTTCCTTCTTTTTTTTACCGTCTTCAATTCCTACATTTTTTTGCCTTCCATCTTGTTTTGCCCTTCTTTCTTCCTTTATAATTTAATCTGCCATCCCTTCTTTCTTTCGTTCTTTCTTGCCTTTTTAATTTCTTGCCTTCTTTCTCAAAGGCAAGAGGCTGGCAGTCAATGCCACACTGATTGGCTTTTTTAGATCTGTGTTAGATAAAACCTTTCGAGTTTACTAAAAGTATGTATAATAGTTGCTTATAGAGGTTTTCAGCCAGACTTCATCCATTAAGCTGTGATTATGTCACTCACATTTCTCTTCCACCTACTCCAGCATCTATCAGCCCACTTTAGCCATTGACTGATTTAACTATGAGTTGCCATTTCACAAGGAGCTCATCCACACACTAAGTCCCTACATGCCATTGAGTACCATGGTAATGTTTCTTTTTTTTAGACCAAAAAAACATATTTGCATTTAGTCAATTTGTTTTTTTAGATTTTAAGAGGGCCTGGCGGCTCCTCAAACCATAACGTTTTTCAAAAACCATTACAAAACAAGAATTGCCAAGAAGCTGGCAACTAAGGCCAGACTTGTTGGCTTTGACAATGCTTGTTTAGGGGAGCTATGAAGGCTTTGCATTTGTAAGAGAACATGTCTACTTGCCACAGTCAACATCTGGGAGATGGGGGAGCAGCTGAGGAGACTCCCTACAGTTCAGGGAGAATCAGGGGTTCGAGCTGTACCGAGGTGTAAACAGAGAGAGGGTTCAGAGTACAGCAGGGAAACACCCCACATCTTTGGGGAAATAAAGGATGCCTTTTCTGTAAAGATATACAAATTCAGAAAAAAACTGAAATAATCAAAAGAAGCCAGCCTAGGGATGTTATGCGAGAAAAGGTAAAAACTCCTCACAATGTCCGAATAATTAAAACGTTCAGTACTCTAGAAAGCAATATTAATTTAAGTTAATCCCTGCACACACAGCTATCTTTAAATGTAATGACAGTACGCTGCCAGTGAGCAGCATGCATCAGTGCAAGGAAATGTGAACAAAAATCATTGGCAGAGCCAACAGATCTAGCCTTTGGGACTTATTGGCTTTGCAAATGGTTTTTAGCTACGCTGTGCAGCATCCTGATGGTGTGCAGTACTTTTGTTTTCAAAGCTGACGGAGGAGCAACATCAGGGGGCAGAAGCAACATAGAGGCTTGGCTGTAGGAGAGGAAGTAACACGGTGGGCCAGAGGGTAGGGACAGAAGGGTGCAGAATGGGGAAGCACCATTAGGTGGGAAGAGGAGAAAAGCAAACGAAAGCGAGAGAGAAGAAAACTGCGAGAGAGAGACCAAAAGGGAGCTGTGGTGAGAAGCACTTGGACGAGAAACCAACACGGGGAAGAAAAGGGCAAGCGCATCACGGAAGTGGGCAGGCAAGAAATATACGTGAGCAGGCAAGAAGTATTGTGAGAGCAAGAGCAACACGGAAGACAGTGGAGGACCACACTATGGAGACAGCTGGAAAACACATGCATTCTCAAGGAGTGCTTAAGAGAAAAGAGAAAAGTAGTTCCATAAATGTGTGCAGTGGAAGGACACAAGTAAATCAAAAAAGTTGTAGGGACAGGCACTACGATAGCCACTTAATAAGAAGCAACAGAAAACAATAGCCACTGAATAAGTAGGCAAATGAGAGTGAAAGTAAAGCCAACTCCTGATCCGAAAAGGGCAAGCAGCAGGCCATGTATGTCCTTGGTAGGCCCACAGTATCTCTTTCACAACCAGACATCCGTGCAGTCTGTTATGCTCGACCTATAAAGAAAGTGGCACTCTCTCCTACGGCCTCAGGTTGCACCACTGGGTATAGTTTCACACGTATCTTATTAAAGGGATTTTTGTTTTATTTTAATCACAATTAAGTTTCACTCTAAGTGTCACACAAAAGGCCCTGAATGTGACTCATATGCAAACTGAAAAATTGGCAGCTATGAGATACGAATATGAATGAGCACAAACACTCTGCAGTGCACTCTTCATTTACGGTAAAGAAGGTCAGGCCAGTGGAACCCAAAACCAATCACCAAGGGGCATGAGACGGATGGGCCTATAGGAAGGGGCCTGGGATGGACTGGCCTATAGGAAGGGGCCTGGGATGGACTGGCCTATAGGAAGGGGCCTGGGTTGGACTGGCCTATAGGAAGGGGCCTGGGACGGACTGGCCTACAGGGTAATCAGGCATTGTTTGATGGACTTGGCTGGCAGGGGTCAAGGTTGCCCAGTTATATGCCGATTGTGGGACCGTTTTATGGTCTGCTGGGCTGGCTTTTACTTTTGATTTCCCTGATATTAAAACAAACATTGCAGTCTTCCATACTTCGCAAAACACATGCACAGCGTGTTTTTACAAGTTCAAAGCTGTCCCTAATTTGCAAACATGGGCCACTTTTTTTTAGCTATCTAATTCAATATTATGGAGGGGGGGGGCACTTTAATTTTAGATGCCAGGACCTATTTTGTGTTCCAGTCCGACCTTGGAAGTGGCAACAAATTATAAACCAGCTGCAGAGGAGCTATTTAAACTAAAAACTCATTGACAACCTTGGCTCCAATCATAAAGCTGTGGGTACTTCCTATGTCCTCTATAGTTGCTAGGAGGAGATGAAGTGGAGGATGCAGATGTAACTGGTGGGTGAAATTCAATCATTTCAGTCTTTAACCGGATACAATCAATCAATCAATCAGGGGATTTGTAAAGCGCGCTACTTACCCGTGAGAGTCTCAAGCTGCTGGGCGGGGGGGACGCACCATCAATAACATTCGGGGCTTGTTCTATTCCTGTTCTCACCTGGGTGTGATTAGCAACTAGTTACATAGAACTAACCATGACATAGAGGGCGTCGGAGCGCTATATGGTCGAAGATCAACATATTATGAGCAAGCTGATATTTATCTAATGTACAGTGTTAAAAGAAAAAATACAGAAAGTAGGGTGTTGGGGAGGGGGGGGCAATCATGAGAGCTTTGTCTTGGGGAGGGCAGAAAGACAGATAAATTAGTCATATGCCCAGCTCAATGGAGTTAGAATGGACTGCTTTCATTCCTAGGTATGAAATTACAGATTACTTACTTTATCTGCACTTGTGGCTTCGTAGTGTTATTGTAACCTCAAATTTTAATTGAATTGGGTCTCAGGTTGTATCTTGCACATGAACTGGTAGCTACTGAATTGCTCTTTTGCACAGGTCTGGATATGAACTTTGGACTTTGCCGCATATGACCGGGCGTATTTATACTACCCTGTTTTAGGAGATGTTCTGTTACTCCCTTTTTTCCTGCGGCTGATTCTAAATTGATTTTTAGCTGAAATTGAATTTTTGATTTTATTCTGTTTACGAACTGGCAACTTTCCAATGTGCTATGTACATCCCAGGATATGTAATGTTGTAAACCTCAAGTATTTTATGTTCCGTGATTATTGACAATATTGTCTGCTTTTACTTAAAGGAAAATTAAGCCATCCGAATGCAGGTTCCTGATAACTATTTGATACTTTGTGGATTGAGCTTGTAATGTTTTATTACTCGTAATAATAAGCTTGTATTTTTTTTTGTGGACCTCCTAGAAGTTCCGAATCTTAAATAAATTTTGAATTGAATTGAATTATTGATGTTTATCACAGGGACATTGGAGGTTTGTTTTACAACAGTGTCCCCTGTCCAACAATTTAAAACCTGGTCTTGTTATGGAGTCCTCGTTGTACACTCTATATTTGCCCACTGGGACATGGGCGCTGGGAGTAGGGATGCTGGGGGTACCGCAGCACCCTCAGAAATAATCATGTTGGAGTTTAGAAGGTCAATAATGATGCCTTCAAACTGTGTGAAAGTGCCAGTGGTCGCATTTGTTGCACATTGAAAGACAAAGATCAAATGTCAGGTTAGGTCTTCTATCAAATTGCGGCTTATTCAGAAACTGGAGTGTACTTTGGTTTATCTGACTGCAAACTAAGAGGATTTTGTTAAAGGGATCTGGGTGACAATCCTGCCGGGGTACAGCAAATTAAATGGAAAGACTGTAGGATACAGCGCAAAAGAGGCACTTTTTTGTAACTCTGAAGTGTAAATACAGATGATAATAGGATCAAAACAAGTCATGACAATTTACTTGGTGATGCAAAAATTATAAATATTCACTGACACCCAATTTCCACACATTATCATTTTGCGCTGTATAGTTTTACCAGTAAAACTGCATGTCTATGAAAATTGAGTGGCTATTTCAACAGAAAATGCACTGTCTGTAAATGACAGCATGCTCATCAGTGCTCCAAAACCAACCACCAGCTACATACCACTTACCACTCTCCTGCTGGATGGGCATGGCACACTTGATACACTTATTTTTTGTGCAACGCTTGGATTTTTCATAATCCCCAAGACTTCAGTGATGTAACATTAACGGCAGCGCCCCCACTCTGAAAATTGTTCCACCACCTCGGAACAAGATTGCAATTGATTACATTTGTATAGCGCCTCATATATCCACAGAGGCGCCAATGCGCTTTAACAATCAGGCAGATAACCTAGGGTGGCGCTTGGCTTGAAGATGTGAGGTGTACTAGAGCCGGAGAAGTGTGGCTCAATGATTAGAGCTATGAAAAATGAACGAAGAAGGGTCCTGCACTCGGTTTGCACTGTTTTGAATGTTGGTTCGATATGTGTGCTGTGCTAGATTAGTGCCTGCCCACTAGATAAAGGATATATGTGGCCTGGTGTAACAAGTCACCAGGACTCTAACACGCACATGTGTTAGAGTCCTGGTGACTTGTTACACCAGGCCACATATATCAATGGTTAGAGCGGCAGACCCTCATGCAGAGGTCTAGCCCGGGACCAGGGTTCAATTCCCCGCCTTGGCGAGTCTTGGGCTCAAAATTCCACAGACCTGATAATTCTCGCCTCGGTGCCTATTCCAATCATGGAGTCCCACTCTGCAACTCTGGGCAATAGCTTGCTTAATCTCCACAACGGCCCTCACAACGCTAAGGATGCCTGGCCTCCACCTTGGGGGTGCCCAGGAGTGGACACCTCACAGGGAAAGCCAGGATGGGTTCCACAGCGGTATTCGTACAAGCGCCTTGAGACCCTTGCAGGTGAGTAGTGCGCTATACAAGTATCAATTTACAGGTATGGGAGCGCTTTACATGAGCACCAGTTACGTTCCGCAAGAAAACAATCATTTTTTGGTAGGCATAGGGAGATTAAGCGATATGCCCAGAATCACAGGATGTTGAGCCGACACCAAACCTGGCTCCCCACCGCCAAATTCGGCAGCTCAGGCCGTTACGCCACATCCTATTCTGCAACCCTTCGAAAAAGTCACTTTGTACCGTACACACAGTGTCAGCAGTGCGGCTCCCACGTCCCACGGGAGCCCGTGAGAGAACGGAAACACGCGGCAGACGCGACCCGGGGTAAGAGTCGGTCCTGCCCAAGGAAGAAGCACAGACAACACGTGCCTTTCAAAGGAACAGAAATTGACCAAACTGCGATTTTCCGGGAAGACTCGAAACATTCCAAATGAGTGGCGAATCCTCAATGCGGAAAAAAGTTAAACACTTGGTAAAACACTGTATCTGAAAGGTAACTTTCAGATTCATTAGGGAAGGACACAATTCGCAAATAAACTTCACAAAAAAGATTAATCACAAATATAAACAGGTCCCAAAGTCTAAAACACGTCACTTATGTCCAGCAGTCGCTCATCCGGGAACTAAATCTGTACATTCCTCTCCGCAAGTCCCAGAAATACAAAAAAACATCAATTTGACCCCTCTTAGGACAGCACTCCTACCTGCATCAGACACCAGCTTGCCCAGGTCCAGTTTATCAAGTTCCTCTTCCAAGAGCAAATGAAGCCTTTGACCCCACACCTTGGAGCCGAAGGACCCGAAACCTGCCTCCGCTCCTCACCTCTGTGTAACTTGAGACCCAAAGTTTATCTCTAACTAGTCTCTGCCCGTCCCACGCTCTAAGCTCCTCCCCCTCGGGCAGCGCCAGGCCACGCCCACAGCGCGCCCTGGCAAGTCCTGTCATTCCGTCCAGCAAATCTGGTCACGTGGCTTCCCAGAACTCGCGAGCGTGACGTCACGCGAGCCCTTCTGTAAATCATTAGAGGGAAAGTAAAGAAAGTAGAATTTTGATTATTAAACTTCCGTGAGCTGCAGCTGCGAGTATGGGTTCAAAGAGTGAGATTTAAAGAACCTGTCCCACCACTGGGATAAAAACTTCTGGCACAGTAACAGGAATGCCACGGGTTGACGGCTGTGTTTATTCTGATTTCAGCTCCATTTAGCTAAAAGATAAACAGCCTGAAGGAACGCTGTTGCCGTTCCATAATACTGAAATGGACCTGTCCGTGTTTTGTTTTTTTTTGCAGAGAGGAAGCGAGCAAACTCCAACTCAACAATACGATTCAATTCAATTCAATTTTATTAAAATATGTTTTCGGAACTCCGTGGAGATCCACATATTATACAATTACAAAGCACAATGAAAAAAATTTTGACCATATAAAACAATTCATACTGGCAAAAATTATACAAAACAGTTACCGATCTACTAATAAAGTTCTAAGAAACATTTAAAAAAGTTAAAAATTTTGTTGCAGAAAATTCCGTTTGGGGGACTAAGAATAGCATCCAACAAAGCTGTTGCAGAAGAAATACCAAATTGAAAACAAGCAGGTTTTATCCAGACGCGCCGATATGACAATAATGCAGGACAAACTAGCAGGGCGTGTTTAGAGTCTTGAATTGCTAAGTTACAGTGGTTGCATACATTAGATATTCCGTACCATTTGGCCAACAACTTGTTCAGGGGGAGCAAGTCCTGCCTGAGAAGTAGCCAAAAACGGCGTAAACCGTGTGGGATGTTCCATGATAAGTAGGGTTGGATTTGTCTGCATAAATAGGAATCAACAACTTGTGTGGCCCCCTTTTTTTGTAATATTGAATTCTGATCCCTCTCGAAACTTAGTTTCCATGTTACTTGTTTTAGTTGTAATTTCAATTGGTTCATGGAAAGCGCTAAGATGGATGCTTCCTCCAACTCCAGGAGAGAAATAGCTCTCCTATAGTTTTTTAATAGAATCGAGTATGCATTCAAGGGGCCCATCAACTCTTTTGTAATAAGGGATCGGAGAGTAGATGGCTTTCCTTTAATCAGACTAATGACCCAACGAATCACTCCTGCGAGTCCCTGTGCCCAGCTACTCCTAAGGCCGAGTTCTAGGCGCAGGGTTGCAGCACTACAACTATTATTAACTGAGGTTAGATTTCTCAGTAGGGAGCCCTCCACTGTATCTAAAAAGCCCCATTCCGCTATGTCAATTAATTCTACCCCATAGAGCAGAGTCGGAGGGACTTTTGCCCGAAAGGCCTCCAACAAATGAACGAAATGTCTCTGGCCTGTTGATTTATACAGTGTTCTTAGGCCTTTACCCTGTGACTTAGCTTTTCGGGAGCTGCTCTCTATGTGCGATTTATTACCTAAATTACTGGTAACTACCATGCCTAGAAAGACATACGATTTAACTCTTTCTAATTTCTGGCCGCCCAATTCCCAGCTGATATGGTCCAATTTTAATTTATTTCGTCCCTCCAAGCACATGATCTTACTTTTGGAAATATTTATTTTCAAAAAGTGCTCTTCAGAGAAGATATGAAGTGCATGTAGACGATTGTTAAGACCCTTGGGGGAAAGGTCTAATATTAGAATATCGTCTGCATACATTAGGCAGGGGATGGGTCTTTCGCCTAAGCGTGGGGCAATTCCTACACATGTTGATAAGGTGAGGGGAAGATCGCTAACATAAAGGGAGAATAAGAGGGGAGCTAGTAAACAGCCCTGTTTGAGGCCGTTTGCAGATGGAATGAGCCTATAGAGCCCTCTTTCTCCTCCCAACAGAACTTTGCACCAAGTATCGTCATGCAGATCCTGAACTAAGCGTAAGAGGCCATGTGGCATTCCTAAGATGGTTAACTTTCTCCATAATACCTGGCGATCAACCTTATCAAAGGCCGTGGAGAAATCTATGAATGCCACATAGACTCTCCCCTTCCTTGCTCTTATGTACTTATCAACTATTACCTGGAGGGCGGTTAGATTATCCATCGTCCCATGGTTTTTTCTAAAGCCTGTCTGTTCAAGAGGGAGGATATTTGCGGATTCGACCCATGCATTTATCCGTTTGAGCAGGCATCTAGAAAAAACTTTGCCAATTGCATCCAGCAATGCAATCTGGCGATAATTCTGGGGGAGAAGACGATCACCCTTTTTATACAAAGGGACTAGGATGCTTCCCTTCCAGGAAGGTAGGACCTTTCCGCTTAATATACAGGAATTAAAGATCGGGCATAAGAGCTTGCTCCATTTGACCCTATTTTGCTTTAATACGTTAATTGGGACTTCATCGGGGCCCATGGCCCCTGAGCGTCTCATTTCCCCAATGGCGAGTTCTATGTCTTTTTCGGAAAAAGACTCCATCGGCGGGCTGGTGTCAATGAGTCGTACCTGGGGTGAAACAGGGTGATTACTGGCATAAAGGTTTGAGACGAAATCCCTCCATATGTGTTCCTCGATAGGGATGGGAAGCGGAGTGGTTCTCGTTCCGCACCCTTCACCTATGAGGGACCAAAATTGTCTCAATTCTCCATTGGATGCAGCTTCCCGTATTTTTATCCAAATATTATCCTCTTTTTCTTTTCGAAGAGCCCATAGGAGTCGCCTCTTTCTCCTTTTTAATGTTGTTATTTGTCGAGAAATGACCTCCGTTCTATTTAAATATTGGGCCCTTATAAGTTTGTT
This sequence comes from Lissotriton vulgaris, assembly GCF_964263255.1. Classification (NCBI taxonomy): domain Eukaryota; kingdom Metazoa; phylum Chordata; class Amphibia; order Caudata; family Salamandridae; genus Lissotriton; species Lissotriton vulgaris. Next base: position 94,943,397 of record NC_141698.1, read on the forward strand.
CAAGTCTACGTTAAGCAATTTCAGGGGACAGTAGATTATTTTAGAGGATTTTTTCTTGTTCTGTTTTTGGGCCCCTGTTCTTATTGAATTCAAAAATAGGGAGAAAAGCTCATTTTCGTGGCCATACCAATAGGGGAGCTCAGAGATTGCTATATCTAGCATATCCTCCAGGTAACGATGGGCTCTTGCATTCCAGTAACATCTTCCAGAACTGTTACCAAAATTTATTTGTTTACTGTTTAGGAACCATTGATCACATTTTGGGGGATGTACGTTCATTGAGATGGAGATAATTTTGTGATCGCTGAAAATGGTATCGATTACTGCGATATCCTTTAGTAGCTCAAATGAGTTAGCCCCTATTATAACATAGTCAAGAATCGATTCCCCTTGGTATGATCTGTGGGTAAAATTTGCTGGAGTGTCCGAGGGGAGACGCCCATTTGCGATTATCCCATCGATTTCTACCAACTCATTTAATAATAGTTTTCCCCGTTTATTTGTTAATATACTTTCAGGGAACGATGCTTGCGGAATATGGAGAGTTTCTTCTCTTATTTTATCAGAAAATAGATTTAGGCTAAAATTAGAGATTTTACAGTTCAAGTCCCCGGTTAACATGATAACCGTTCCGGGATCTTTTTCCTTAATGCTCTGTATATGGAGAAAGATTTTGTTTAAAATTGCATTGAAACTCTTGTCTGGGGGGATATAAGCATTTATCAAAGCCAGGCGGGATCCTGCTAAAAGGTTGCCTGACCCAAACAAGGTAACTATCTGGAAAAGTTTACTCTGGTCCATATAGTGATTGTAATCCCAGTTTATTCTGTTGGATAGTAGGCAGGCTATACCCCCACTGGAGTGACCTTTTTTATTTGCAGTGGCACTGCCTTCTAATACTATATAATCCTTCCCTATTTGGATATTTCCATTGCACCATGTCTCCTGGAGACATATAATATTTGCCTTTAGGGATAGAAGAAATTGTATTTTCTCCGTATTATTTTTTAGGCCTGCTGAGTTCCATGATATTATGAATAAATCTGTGCTAAAGGAACTGATTAGATAGTTTTTCTCCCGAAGATTTGTTAGCTAATACTTTGGGAAGCCAATTCCAACGATCCTCTTCATCTCTAGAAGAAGTTTGATTAATTAAAAGCGAGGAATGAGCGTAGGAGACCACACGAGAGTCATTAGACTTACTTATTTTTAATTCTTTAATTTCACCCAAATTATTTATGTTTCCTGTTGCAGCGAGCAGCAGGGAAGAGGGTGGATTCTGCTGGTTTCGCATTTTGACAGCATTATTCCGACTGGAGGGCATTATTACAGGAATTACATCTATTCCCCTACTCTGAAGGTCTTCGGCCCGTTGGAGGATGAGGTTAGCTACTAATTTAGAGTGAAACTTCACCCTCGTAACTGTCCCCACTTCAGACTTTTGTTGCAAAACTATGTCTAGGTCGGCTGATTGAATAAGTTTCAGATTGGCCGATTCTTGGAAATATTTCAACAAGAGGGATCGGTTCAAAATACAATCTGCCTCAAAAAGGGGAAAGAAATCTACCCATACAGTGTCTATGTTATTTTCCGTGTATTCTTTGCCCAATGGGACCTTTGCAGGAGCTTCCACGGAAGTAATTGCAAAGGGGTTAAATGAAGACATTTTTTGGGAGGGATTATTGCGCTCTTGCCCTGATGTAGTTGGTTTTTCTGATACCCTACCTGGGTTTATAGGGCCTTGGGGCGGAACATCCTGCGCTGTAACACCCTGGAAGATAGAAGCAAAGGGGTTAAGTGCCGAGGTTACTTGGAAGTGTGGCTTTTTGACCTGATCTAGAGAGGGTGATTTATGTGCCACTTTTATATCCCCAGTATTGTTGCTTTGTCGACCAAAGGTGAATACATTGGGGGTTGCTGACAGGAGGGATGTGTGGGAGGGTAAAGAGGGGGATGTTGCCTTTAAGGGCATATTTTCATTAGCTGGCATATTTGCCAGGTTTTTGTTATTACCCATTGCCATCTGTACATGGGATGACACCTCTAGTAGGGGGGAATTTAAGTGTTTCCTGAATAGAATTTTCCTCCGCCTATTTTTATTTATCCGTCTTAGCAGTTTCCTCTTGTGCTTTCCATTCTTTTTTATCGGTTCAATTAGTCCTCTGTTATCGGTTTCCCCCTGAATAGCTTCCTCCCTTACTTCCCCGTCCCCCTTCTGTTTCTTAAAGATTGGGAATATATCATTTCCGGATATTAGCGGGGTTTCCCCTTGAGGTTTTAGTGGAGAATCCGGAATTACTGAGCCGTCTAAATTAGGAAATGACAGGGGAGCACCTAATTTCTCTTGCGCTAGTTTAGAAGTAATTATGGTTACTGGGAAATGTCCATTTATATCCAACCGAACGGGGGCCAAGGGGGGGGAGGAAGGCCCCTTACCATCCACATCCCTCTCTTTTTGGGACCTCAGCAGAACTTTTAAAATTTGGGTCACAGTGTCAAGCACACAATCGGACCCCCCCACAAATTTTTCCAGTAGATGTAAGATAGAAGCCAATAAATGTTCTAAAATGTGTAGGGAGTCAGAGAGTGGTTTGTCAGGTCCCTTACATTGAAAGGAATTTGTTCCGGACATGTTTAGATTTGGGCTGGAGGAAAAATGGGAGTGTGAGGTTTTGGAGGGGGTACTACTGTAAAGTTGTAAACCGGCATGATTTGACATTGGAGGGGTTTTCCCAGGTAACTCAACTGTTGTGGGATCAGATTCTAAGTACCGATGGCATAGGGCTTCATCTAGAATCATGGGGGACAGACCGTTGTAAAATGACGTTTTACTTGGAGAACTGTTTGCTGGCTGACTTGCTTCGTCGTGGGGAATTGCCATGATGTTTAAATTATCCTGCTCTATGTCATTTTTTGTTTTTATAATTACCTCAGGTGCTAGGGCAATGTAATTATTCATGGTAGAAAATAGGGGGGGTGAGAACTCGCTCTTGGGGGGGGAAAGTTGCATCTTAGCTGAACTTGAGTCTGCCTTTACTTTTTTGGTTTCAGAGCTTTCTCGAACATCATTTGGGGCAGAATCAGAGTGGGTAACTCCAGAATCTTTAGGGTTCATTGCTTTATTGTCCACCTCAGAGATTTTATTTTTGCCCTTTTCCCAGAAGTTGAAAAGCTGACACGTGCTTTTCATGTTGGTAGATTGGCTAAGTTTATTTCGGAGGGGATTTGATTTTGTTTTAGTGCTAGATCTTCCTACTATAACTTTACCAGATCTTAGTTTCTTTGTCATCGTGACTGGGGAGCACTATCGTAGATTCGCAATCCAGGAACGTTATCTAAATCGATAGGGGACTCTGAGATTATACTGTTGGAATATGTTTCTACTGGAGGGAGTCTAAATGCCTACCCGGCCGCAGCCTGTCCTAGGGCGCAATCTCGCAGGTAGTTTGAGGGGTGGTGTGGTTTGCCGGGGCTAAGGGAGTGGGCCTAGCCTGGCCTTATCGTGCCTCTGAGGGCCTCAGAGGGCCCGCCCTTGTCCCGGGCTTCTCCCGCGCGCTACCGCGCAGCGGGGTTCTGAGTCTTTATTTATTGAATGCCCTTAGAAGGGGGCGTGGCCTTGAGGGAGAGCGTCACCAGGTGGGATCGGTGAGGCAGCTGCTGGGACTCTTGGGAGTTGGAGTCCAGCAGTCTGCACGCTCGCAGCCCTGAGTGCCTCAAGCCCTTAATCCAAGGTGATTTATCCAGCAAGGTGATGCTCTGGTGAAGCGGGACCCGCGGAGCGGGTCCGGCGAAAAGTAGCGCTTTCCAAATGCGCTATGACAGGAACACAGAGCGCTTTGTCAGTCCTCCAGCGCTTGACCAAGGAACAGTTCAGCAGGCAAAAGGATGCAGAAAGGGATCCACAGGTGAGCAGTATCCGGCGCCTTTTGCTGGAAAAGAGGGGGGCGTGGCCTTGAGGGAGAGCGTCACCAGGTGGGATCGGTGAGGCAGCTGCTGGGACTCTTGGGAGTTGGAGTCCAGCAGTCTGCACGCTCGCAGCCCTGAGTGCCTCAAGCCCTTAATCCAAGGTGATTTATCCAGCAAGGTGATGCTCTGGTGAAGCGGGACCCGCGGAGCGGGTCCGGCGAAAAGTAGCGCTTTCCAAATGCGCTATGACAGGAACACAGAGCGCTTTGTCAGTCCTCCAGCGCTTGACCAAGGAACAGTTCAGCAGGCAAAAGGATGCAGAAAGGGATCCACAGGTGAGCAGTATCCGGCGCCTTTTGCTGGAAAAGAGGGGGGCGTGGCCTTGAGGGAGAGCGTCACCAGGTGGGATCGGTGAGGCAGCTGCTGGGACTCTTGGGAGTTGGAGTCCAGCAGTCTGCACGCTCGCAGCCCTGAGTGCCTCAAGCCCTTAATCCAAGGTGATTTATCCAGCAAGGTGATGCTCTGGTGAAGCGGGACCCGCGGAGCGGGTCCGGCGAAAAGTAGCGCTTTCCAAATGCGCTATGACAGGAACACAGAGCGCTTTGTCAGTCCTCCAGCGCTTGACCAAGGAACAGTTCAGCAGGCAAAAGGATGCAGAAAGGGATCCACAGGTGAGCAGTATCCGGCGCCTTTTGCTGGAAAAGAGGGGGGCGTGGCCTTGAGGGAGAGCGTCACCAGGTGGGATCGGTGAGGCAGCTGCTGGGACTCTTGGGAGTTGGAGTCCAGCAGTCTGCACGCTCGCAGCCCTGAGTGCCTCAAGCCCTTAATCCAAGGTGATTTATCCAGCAAGGTGATGCTCTGGTGAAGCGGGACCCGCGGAGCGGGTCCGGCGAAAAGTAGCGCTTTCCAAATGCGCTATGACAGGAACACAGAGCGCTTTGTCAGTCCTCCAGCGCTTGACCAAGGAACAGTTCAGCAGGCAAAAGGATGCAGAAAGGGATCCACAGGTGAGCAGTATCCGGCGCCTTTTGCTGGAAAAGAGGGGGGCGTGGCCTTGAGGGAGAGCGTCACCAGGTGGGATCGGTGAGGCAGCTGCTGGGACTCTTGGGAGTTGGAGTCCAGCAGTCTGCACGCTCGCAGCCCTGAGTGCCTCAAGCCCTTAATCCAAGGTGATTTATCCAGCAAGGTGATGCTCTGGTGAAGCGGGACCCGCGGAGCGGGTCCGGCGAAAAGTAGCGCTTTCCAAATGCGCTATGACAGGAACACAGAGCGCTTTGTCAGTCCTCCAGCGCTTGACCAAGGAACAGTTCAGCAGGCAAAAGGATGCAGAAAGGGATCCACAGGTGAGCAGTATCCGGCGCCTTTTGCTGGAAAAGAGGGGGGCGTGGCCTTGAGGGAGAGCGTCACCAGGTGGGATCGGTGAGGCAGCTGCTGGGACTCTTGGGAGTTGGAGTCCAGCAGTCTGCACGCTCGCAGCCCTGAGTGCCTCAAGCCCTTAATCCAAGGTGATTTATCCAGCAAGGTGATGCTCTGGTGAAGCGGGACCCGCGGAGCGGGTCCGGCGAAAAGTAGCGCTTTCCAAATGCGCTATGACAGGAACACAGAGCGCTTTGTCAGTCCTCCAGCGCTTGACCAAGGAACAGTTCAGCAGGCAAAAGGATGCAGAAAGGGATCCACAGGTGAGCAGTATCCGGCGCCTTTTGCTGGAAAAGAGGGGGGCGTGGCCTTGAGGGAGAGCGTCACCAGGTGGGATCGGTGAGGCAGCTGCTGGGACTCTTGGGAGTTGGAGTCCAGCAGTCTGCACGCTCGCAGCCCTGAGTGCCTCAAGCCCTTAATCCAAGGTGATTTATCCAGCAAGGTGATGCTCTGGTGAAGCGGGACCCGCGGAGCGGGTCCGGCGAAAAGTAGCGCTTTCCAAATGCGCTATGACAGGAACACAGAGCGCTTTGTCAGTCCTCCAGCGCTTGACCAAGGAACAGTTCAGCAGGCAAAAGGATGCAGAAAGGGATCCACAGGTGAGCAGTATCCGGCGCCTTTTGCTGGAAAAGAGGGGGGCGTGGCCTTGAGGGAGAGCGTCACCAGGTGGGATCGGTGAGGCAGCTGCTGGGACTCTTGGGAGTTGGAGTCCAGCAGTCTGCACGCTCGCAGCCCTGAGTGCCTCAAGCCCTTAATCCAAGGTGATTTATCCAGCAAGGTGATGCTCTGGTGAAGCGGGACCCGCGGAGCGGGTCCGGCGAAAAGTAGCGCTTTCCAAATGCGCTATGACAGGAACACAGAGCGCTTTGTCAGTCCTCCAGCGCTTGACCAAGGAACAGTTCAGCAGGCAAAAGGATGCAGAAAGGGATCCACAGGTGAGCAGTATCCGGCGCCTTTTGCTGGAAAAGAGGGGGGCGTGGCCTTGAGGGAGAGCGTCACCAGGTGGGATCGGTGAGGCAGCTGCTGGGACTCTTGGGAGTTGGAGTCCAGCAGTCTGCACGCTCGCAGCCCTGAGTGCCTCAAGCCCTTAATCCAAGGTGATTTATCCAGCAAGGTGATGCTCTGGTGAAGCGGGACCCGCGGAGCGGGTCCGGCGAAAAGTAGCGCTTTCCAAATGCGCTATGACAGGAACACAGAGCGCTTTGTCAGTCCTCCAGCGCTTGACCAAGGAACAGTTCAGCAGGCAAAAGGATGCAGAAAGGGATCCACAGGTGAGCAGTATCCGGCGCCTTTTGCTGGAAAAGAGGGGGGCGTGGCCTTGAGGGAGAGCGTCACCAGGTGGGATCGGTGAGGCAGCTGCTGGGACTCTTGGGAGTTGGAGTCCAGCAGTCTGCACGCTCGCAGCCCTGAGTGCCTCAAGCCCTTAATCCAAGGTGATTTATCCAGCAAGGTGATGCTCTGGTGAAGCGGGACCCGCGGAGCGGGTCCGGCAAAAAGTAGCGCTTTCCAAATGCGCTATGACAGGAACACAGAGCGCTTTGTCAGTCCTCCAGCGCTTGACCAAGGAACAGTTCAGCAGGCAAAAGGATGCAGAAAGGGATCCACAGGTGAGCAGTATCCGGCGCCTTTTGCTGGAAAAGAGGGGGGCGTGGCCTTGAGGGAGAGCGTCACCAGGTGGGATCGGTGAGGCAGCTGCTGGGACTCTTGGGAGTTGGAGTCCAGCAGTCTGCACGCTCGCAGCCCTGAGTGCCTCAAGCCCTTAATCCAAGGTGATTTATCCAGCAAGGTGATGCTCTGGTGAAGCGGGACCCGCGGAGCGGGTCCGGCGAAAAGTAGCGCTTTCCAAATGCGCTATGACAGGAACACAGAGCGCTTTGTCAGTCCTCCAGCGCTTGACCAAGGAACAGTTCAGCAGGCAAAAGGATGCAGAAAGGGATCCACAGGTGAGCAGTATCCGGCGCCTTTTGCTGGAAAAGAGGGGGGCGTGGCCTTGAGGGAGAGCGTCACCAGGTGGGATCGGTGAGGCAGCTGCTGGGACTCTTGGGAGTTGGAGTCCAGCAGTCTGCACGCTCGCAGCCCTGAGTGCCTCAAGCCCTTAATCCAAGGTGATTTATCCAGCAAGGTGATGCTCTGGTGAAGCGGGACCCGCGGAGCGGGTCCGGCGAAAAGTAGCGCTTTCCAAATGCGCTATGACAGGAACACAGAGCGCTTTGTCAGTCCTCCAGCGCTTGACCAAGGAACAGTTCAGCAGGCAAAAGGATGCAGAAAGGGATCCACAGGTGAGCAGTATCCGGCGCCTTTTGCTGGAAAAGAGGGGGGCGTGGCCTTGAGGGAGAGCGTCACCAGGTGGGATCGGTGAGGCAGCTGCTGGGACTCTTGGGAGTTGGAGTCCAGCAGTCTGCACGCTCGCAGCCCTGAGTGCCTCAAGCCCTTAATCCAAGGTGATTTATCCAGCAAGGTGATGCTCTGGTGAAGCGGGACCCGCGGAGCGGGTCCGGCGAAAAGTAGCGCTTTCCAAATGCGCTATGACAGGAACACAGAGCGCTTTGTCAGTCCTCCAGCGCTTGACCAAGGAACAGTTCAGCAGGCAAAAGGATGCAGAAAGGGATCCACAGGTGAGCAGTATCCGGCGCCTTTTGCTGGAAAAGAGGGGGGCGTGGCCTTGAGGGAGAGCGTCACCAGGTGGGATCGGTGAGGCAGCTGCTGGGACTCTTGGGAGTTGGAGTCCAGCAGTCTGCACGCTCGCAGCCCTGAGTGCCTCAAGCCCTTAATCCAAGGTGATTTATCCAGCAAGGTGATGCTCTGGTGAAGCGGGACCCGCGGAGCGGGTCCGGCGAAAAGTAGCGCTTTCCAAATGCGCTATGACAGGAACACAGAGCGCTTTGTCAGTCCTCCAGCGCTTGACCAAGGAACAGTTCAGCAGGCAAAAGGATGCAGAAAGGGATCCCTCAACAATACGAAGGTTGTGGTATTGGTTATATATGTAGTGTTGTGCGCGTGTATGTCAATAAAGGTCTCGCATTTATGCGAGTTTGAGCATTGGGGAACATGCTTCAAGCTAATTGCCGGTCGTTTGCGACCGGTAAATAGCCCTTTGGGATGCATTAACCCCAAAGCCATTCGCAAAATAGGCAATTTCAATTTTTGTGATGACCTATTTTTTGAATGTGGTTACGGAATAGCAATTTGCAATACCCTAAATGCAAAGCGAGAGGCATTCTGAGAATACGACTGCATTAAGGATTCGCAAATTACCTTCAACTTAAGTTGACAGTAATTTGCAAATCCTTATGTAAAGTATGTGGTTACCCCAAATAATGACAGGACACTGGGTTGGGGAGTTACGCTGTTTATTATATTTCTATGTACCAGAGAGCGCCGAGCCGGTTGCTCTCCGTGCTCCGGCACTCGCGCTACTGCCGCGCTGACTGCACGCGTATCCTAAGATGGCCACCGCACGTCGCGTGGTGACGCAACGTGCGTACACTGAACCGCTAACTCTACATATCTCCCTCTTTTCCAACCAAAAGAAACTTGTGACTTACAGTCCGCCGCTCATATCAAAGTCCTGGAACCTGGCTGGTCTTACCACTTGTAGTGTTCCGACAGTGTGGGCGACGGACAGTAGGGCGCTAGGACCCTGTGGGTCCTCAGGCAGAGTGACCAGGTCACCGGACACCAGATCCGGTGACGAGACAGGAAAGGGGACAGACTATGATGAGGACAGGGACGAGTAAGGACGTGCTGACGAGCAGCTGTACGACATGAAGAAATAAAGGAATATCCGACTAACCTTTGTCCTGTGTTATGATGTGCCGCCCAGCAAGCACCACGACATGACACCACTGTTCTACCCCTGCTGGTCAGTCTTACCGGGGTAGCAATGGCCTCTCTCTCAGGAGTCTCAGTGCTATCTCCCCCATTGTTCAGCGCAGCCAGGCTCTCCCTTGGTCTCCTCATGCTTGTCTCCTTCTCCGCTCTGGGGCTTCCTCTGTTACTTCGCTCCTCGCCAATTTCTTCTCCCCCCATGTTCATCTCTTCATTGAATTGTTCATCTCTTACACTGGCTCCTCCACATTTTCTGATTCTCGTACACCTTGGCTCCACTGTAATACTTTATTGCATCTCGCCATGCGGTCCTGAGACCACACATTCCCATCGCTCAACAGAGCAGCTCTGTTGTACACCTCCTTTACCTGCAACGGTTTACTGTACTTGCTATCTCCTTTTCTTTGCATCGTCGCCAACTTGACTCGCACCCATTCACCTTCCTCTAGTCCTGTGTCCTTCACGTTTCTTCGCTTGTCGTAGTGCTTTGCATAGATGGCTTGTGCTTTCTCCAAGTTGGCCTGGACCACCGCCCGGGACCATTTGCTCATTATGGTCTTCTCCTTCCACACTCGATTGTTCTTCGTGAAGGGGTCACGTCCCCTCAGAATTTGGAAGGGGCTATATCCAGTTCCTGTGGGGGTGATCCTGTACGCCCATATCATTTGCCATATTTCTTTCTCCCAGTCCTTGTTATTGGCTATCGCTGCTTGCACCGATCCCATCACCACACGGTTAAAACGTTCTACTAATCCATTACCTGCCGGGTGATAGATTGACGTGTGCTTGGAGAGGATACCGTTTCTTTCCATGAAGTTGGTCCACTTGTCTGAAGTGAACTGAGGGCCGTTGTCGCTTAGGATCGATTTGGGAATGCCCTCTCTCACAAAAGTGTTGTTCAAGAATTTTAAGATTGTCTCGCTGTCCATTACTTCTTCCACCTTCATTTCAAGCCATTTTGAGTATCTGTCGATGAGGACACACACATACTTTTGGATACCTTGCCCATCCAGGATCGGGCCCAAAATGTCGATGGAGAGCTCCTCCCACGGGTTCTGTGGGGGGTCAAATCTTCCCAGTGCCGGGTGCAGTGGCTTGAGTGTTTTGTCCGCCCCCTGGCACTGTGGGCACTCCCTGACATACCGTTCCGCTCGTAGGTCCATACCTGGCCACCAATAGCCTTGCTTGGTTCTCAGCTTCATCTTTCCTATCCCCAAATGGCCTTCATGGAGTATCGCCAATAGTTTTGCAACTACGCCTGCTGGGGGGATGACCTTGTCTCCCCTATACACGAACACTCCTTGATCATCTACCGACAATTCTTCCCTGACTTCATAGTACATCCTTAGGTTTTCACTGGTGTGCTTCTTCTCTGGCCATCCCTGTACTATGCATTTCTTCACCTCCTGCATGACCGGGTCTTCACTGTATGCTTCACTCCACTCCTGATTGCTGATGACCTTCTCTTGGTCATCCGTCAGGGCCACCATCTCTTCTCCACTTGCCTGGTCCTCTTCTCCCGGTTCCATGGCCGCCGCCCTACTCAGATAGTCTGCCACTCTGTTCCGACTGCCTGGAATGTACTCTACTATTTACAAAAAGGGGTGGTGAGGGACAGAGTCTCTGAATCAAACAGAAAGCTCTCACCCAGTCAAAAGATCAGGGCTAGATCCAACACCGTTTTTTAGCTCACTGCACCATCCCAGTTTCAGAACCTGACTGTATGCAAATTAGTCTGTTCCTGTCCCAGTGCATGATGGGAACAGGACAAACCAAACTACAGAAGCCAATTCTTACACTGGGAAGGAAACAAGCTCCCGGGGACCGGTTTCTGGCATTACAGCCGTCTTCGGCCCGGTTTGCTTGAATCCTGATGGTGCAATGAGCAAGGGTCTCACATCTGAGAATACCCTTCCACGCTTAGGGTGGACAAAAATATTTACAAAAAGGGGTGGTGAGGGACAGAGTCTCTGAATCAAACAGAAAGCTCTCACCCAGTCAAAAGATCAGGGCTAGATCCAACACCGTTTTTTAGCTCACTGCACCATCCCAGTTTCAGAACCTGACTGTATGCAAATTAGTCTGTTCCTGTCCCAGTGCATTATGGGAACAGGACAAACCAAACTACAGAAGCCAATTCTTACACTGGGAAGGAAACAAGCTCCCGGGGACCGGTTTCTGGCATTACAGCCGTCTTCGGCCCGGTTTGCTTGAATCCTGATGGTGCAATGAGCAAGGGTCTCACATCTGAGAATACCCTTCCACGCTTAGGGTGGACAAAAATATTTACAAAAAGGGGTGGTGAGGGACAGAGTCTCTGAATCAAACAGAAAGCTCTCACCCAGTCAAAAGATCAGGGCTAGATCCAACACCGTTTTTTAGCTCACTGCACCATCCCAGTTTCAGAACCTGACTGTATGCAAATTAGTCTGTTCCTGTCCCAGTGCATGATGGGAACAGGACAAACCAAACTACAGAAGCCAATTCTTACACTGGGAAGGAAACAAGCTCCCGGGGACCGGTTTCTGGCATTACAGCCGTCTTCGGCCCGGTTTGCTTGAATCCTGATGGTGCAATGAGCAAGGGTCTCACATCTGAGAATACCCTTCCACGCTTAGGGTGGACAAAACTATTTACAAAAAGGGGTGGTGAGGGACAGAGTCTCTGAATCAAACAGAAAGCTCTCACCCAGTCAAAAGATCAGGGCTAGATCCAACACCGTTTTTTAGCTCACTGCACCATCCCAGTTTCAGAACCTGACTGTATGCAAATTAGTCTGTTCCTGTCCCAGTGCATGATGGGAACAGGACAAACCAAACTACAGAAGCCAATTCTTACACTGGGAAGGAAACAAGCTCCCGGGGACCGGTTTCTGGCATTACAGCCGTCTTCGGCCCGGTTTGCTTGAATCCTGATGGTGCAATGAGCAAGGGTCTCACATCTGAGAATACCCTTCCACGCTTAGGGTGGACAAAAATATTTACAAAAAGGGGTGGTGAGGGACAGAGTCTCTGAATCAAACAGAAAGCTCTCACCCAGTCAAAAGATCAGGGCTAGATCCAACACCGTTTTTTAGCTCACTGCACCATCCCAGTTTCAGAACCTGACTGTATGCAAATTAGTCTGTTCCTGTCCCAGTGCATGATGGGAACAGGACAAACCAAACTACAGAAGCCAATTCTTACACTGGGAAGGAAACAAGCTCCCGGGGACCGGTTTCTGGCATTACAGCCGTCTTCGGCCCGGTTTGCTTGAATCCTGATGGTGCAATGAGCAAGGGTCTCACATCTGAGAATACCCTTCCACGCTTAGGGTGGACAAAAATATTTACAAAAAGGGGTGGTGAGGGACAGAGTCTCTGAATCAAACAGAAAGCTCTCACCCAGTCAAAAGATCAGGGCTAGATCCAACACCGTTTTTTAGCTCACTGCACCATCCCAGTTTCAGAACCTGACTGTATGCAAATTAGTCTGTTCCTGTCCCAGTGCATGATGGGAACAGGACAAACCAAACTACAGAAGCCAATTCTTACACTGGGAAGGAAACAAGCTCCCGGGGACCGGTTTCTGGCATTACAGCCGTCTTCGGCCCGGTTTGCTTGAATCCTGATGGTGCAATGAGCAAGGGTCTCACATCTGAGAATACCCTTCCACGCTTAGGGTGGACAAAAATATTTACAAAAAGGGGTGGTGAGGGACAGAGTCTCTGAATCAAACAGAAAGCTCTCACCCAGTCAAAAGATCAGGGCTAGATCCAACACCGTTTTTTAGCTCACTGCACCATCCCAGTTTCAGAACCTGACTGTATGCAAATTAGTCTGTTCCTGTCCCAGTGCATGATGGGAACAGGACAAACCAAACTACAGAAGCCAATTCTTACACTGGGAAGGAAACAAGCTCCCGGGGACCGGTTTCTGGCATTACAGCCGTCTTCGGCCCGGTTTGCTTGAATCCTGATGGTGCAATGAGCAAGGGTCTCACATCTGAGAATACCCTTCCACGCTTAGGGTGGACAAAAATATTTACAAAAAGGGGTGGTGAGGGACAGAGTCTCTGAATCAAACAGAAAGCTCTCACCCAGTCAAAAGATCAGGGCTAGATCCAACACCGTTTTTTAGCTCACTGCACCATCCCAGTTTCAGAACCTGACTGTATGCAAATTAGTCTGTTCCTGTCCCAGTGCATGATGGGAACAGGACAAACCAAACTACAGAAGCCAATTCTTACACTGGGAAGGAAACAAGCTCCCGGGGACCGGTTTCTGGCATTACAGCCGTCTTCGGCCCGGTTTGCTTGAATCCTGATGGTGCAATGAGCAAGGGTCTCACATCTGAGAATACCCTTCCACGCTTAGGGTGGACAAAAATATTTACAAAAAGGGGTGGTGAGGGACAGAGTCTCTGAATCAAACAGAAAGCTCTCACCCAGTCAAAAGATCAGGGCTAGATCCAACACCGTTTTTTAGCTCACTGCACCATCCCAGTTTCAGAACCTGACTGTATGCAAATTAGTCTGTTCCTGTCCCAGTGCATGATGGGAACAGGACAAACCAAACTACAGAAGCCAATTCTTACACTGGGAAGGAAACAAGCTCCCGGGGACCGGTTTCTGGCATTACAGCCGTCTTCGGCCCGGTTTGCTTGAATCCTGATGGTGCAATGAGCAAGGGTCTCACATCTGAGAATACCCTTCCACGCTTAGGGTGGACAAAAATATTTACAAAAAGGGGTGGTGAGGGACAGAGTCTCTGAATCAAACAGAAAGCTCTCACCCAGTCAAAAGATCAGGGCTAGATCCAACACCGTTTTTTAGCTCACTGCACCATCCCAGTTTCAGAACCTGACTGTATGCAAATTAGTCTGTTCCTGTCCCAGTGCATGATGGGAACAGGACAAACCAAACTACAGAAGCCAATTCTTACACTGGGAAGGAAACAAGCTCCCGGGGACCGGTTTCTGGCATTACAGCCGTCTTCGGCCCGGTTTGCTTGAATCCTGATGGTGCAATGAGCAAGGGTCTCACATCTGAGAATACCCTTCCACGCTTAGGGTGGACAAAAATATTTACAAAAAGGGGTGGTGAGGGACAGAGTCTCTGAATCAAACAGAAAGCTCTCACCCAGTCAAAAGATCAGGGCTAGATCCAACACCGTTTTTTAGCTCACTGCACCATCCCAGTTTCAGAACCTGACTGTATGCAAATTAGTCTGTTCCTGTCCCAGTGCATGATGGGAACAGGACAAACCAAACTACAGAAGCCAATTCTTACACTGGGAAGGAAACAAGCTCCCGGGGACCGGTTTCTGGCATTACAGCCGTCTTCGGCCCGGTTTGCTTGAATCCTGATGGTGCAATGAGCAAGGGTCTCACATCTGAGAATACCCTTCCACGCTTAGGGTGGACAAAAATATTTACAAAAAGGGGTGGTGAGGGACAGAGTCTCTGAATCAAACAGAAAGCTCTCACCCAGTCAAAAGATCAGGGCTAGATCCAACACCGTTTTTTAGCTCACTGCACCATCCCAGTTTCAGAACCTGACTGTATGCAAATTAGTCTGTTCCTGTCCCAGTGCATGATGGGAACAGGACAAACCAAACTACAGAAGCCAATTCTTACACTGGGAAGGAAACAAGCTCCCGGGGACCGGTTTCTGGCATTACAGCCGTCTTCGGCCCGGTTTGCTTGAATCCTGATGGTGCAATGAGCAAGGGTCTCACATCTGAGAATACCCTTCCACGCTTAGGGTGGACAAAAATATTTACAAAAAGGGGTGGTGAGGGACAGAGTCTCTGAATCAAACAGAAAGCTCTCACCCAGTCAAAAGATCAGGGCTAGATCCAACACCGTTTTTTAGCTCACTGCACCATCCCAGTTTCAGAACCTGACTGTATGCAAATTAGTCTGTTCCTGTCCCAGTGCATGATGGGAACAGGACAAACCAAACTACAGAAGCCAATTCTTACACTGGGAAGGAAACAAGCTCCCGGGGACCGGTTTCTGGCATTACAGCCGTCTTCGGCCCGGTTTGCTTGAATCCTGATGGTGCAATGAGCAAGGGTCTCACATCTGAGAATACCCTTCCACGCTTAGGGTGGACAAAAATATTTACAAAAAGGGGTGGTGAGGGACAGAGTCTCTGAATCAAACAGAAAGCTCTCACCCAGTCAAAAGATCAGGGCTAGATCCAACACCGTTTTTTAGCTCACTGCACCATCCCAGTTTCAGAACCTGACTGTATGCAAATTAGTCTGTTCCTGTCCCAGTGCATGATGGGAACAGGACAAACCAAACTACAGAAGCCAATTCTTACACTGGGAAGGAAACAAGCTCCCGGGGACCGGTTTCTGGCATTACAGCCGTCTTCGGCCCGGTTTGCTTGAATCCTGATGGTGCAATGAGCAAGGGTCTCACATCTGAGAATACCCTTCCACGCTTAGGGTGGACAAAAATATTTACAAAAAGGGGTGGTGAGGGACAGAGTCTCTGAATCAAACAGAAAGCTCTCACCCAGTCAAAAGATCAGGGCTAGATCCAACACCGTTTTTTAGCTCACTGCACCATCCCAGTTTCAGAACCTGACTGTATGCAAATTAGTCTGTTCCTGTCCCAGTGCATGATGGGAACAGGACAAACCAAACTACAGAAGCCAATTCTTACACTGGGAAGGAAACAAGCTCCCGGGGACCGGTTTCTGGCATTGCAGCCGTCTTCGGCCCGGTTTGCTTGAATCCTGATGGTGCAATGAGCAAGGGTCTCACATCTGAGAATACCCTTCCACGCTTAGGGTGGACAAAAATATTTACAAAAAGGGGTGGTGAGGGACAGAGTCTCTGAATCAAACAGAAAGCTCTCACCCAGTCAAAAGATCAGGGCTAGATCCAACACCAGCAAGCACCACGACATGACACCACTGTTCTACCCCTGCTGGTCAGTCTTACCGGGGTAGCAATGGCCTCTCTCTCAGGAGTCTCAGTGCTATCTCCCCCATTGTTCAGCGCAGCCAGGCTCTCCCTTGGTCTCCTCATGCTTGTCTCCTTCTCCGCTCTGGGGCTTCCTCTGTTACTTCGCTCCTCGCCAATTTCTTCTCCCCCCATGTTCATCTCTTCATTGAATTGTTCATCTCTTACACTGGCTCCTCCACATTTTCTGATTCTCGTACACCTTGGCTCCACTGTAATACTTTATTGCATCTCGCCATGCGGTCCTGAGACCACACATTCCCATCGCTCAACAGAGCAGCTCTGTTGTACACCTCCTTTACCTGCAACGGTTTACTGTACTTGCTATCTCCTTTTCTTTGCATCGTCGCCAACTTGACTCGCACCCATTCACCTTCCTCTAGTCCTGTGTCCTTCACGTTTCTTCGCTTGTCGTAGTGCTTTGCATAGATGGCTTGTGCTTTCTCCAAGTTGGCCTGGACCACCGCCCGGGACCATTTGCTCATTATGGTCTTCTCCTTCCACACTCGATTGTTCTTCGTGAAGGGGTCACGTCCCCTCAGAATTTGGAAGGGGCTATATCCAGTTCCTGTGGGGGTGATCCTGTACGCCCATATCATTTGCCATATTTCTTTCTCCCAGTCCTTGTTATTGGCTATCGCTGCTTGCACCGATCCCATCACCACACGGTTAAAACGTTCTACTAATCCATTACCTGCCGGGTGATAGATTGACGTGTGCTTGGAGAGGATACCGTTTCTTTCCATGAAGTTGGTCCACTTGTCTGAAGTGAACTGAGGGCCGTTGTCGCTTAGGATCGATTTGGGAATGCCCTCTCTCACAAAAGTGTTGTTCAAGAATTTTAAGATTGTCTCGCTGTCCATTACTTCTTCCACCTTCATTTCAAGCCATTTTGAGTATCTGTCGATGAGGACACACACATACTTTTGGATACCTTGCCCATCCAGGATCGGGCCCAAAATGTCGATGGAGAGCTCCTCCCACGGGTTCTGTGGGGGGTCAAATCTTCCCAGTGCCGGGTGCAGTGGCTTGAGTGTTTTGTCCGCCCCCTGGCACTGTGGGCACTCCCTGACATACCGTTCCGCTCGTAGGTCCATACCTGGCCACCAATAGCCTTGCTTGGTTCTCAGCTTCATCTTTCCTATCCCCAAATGGCCTTCATGGAGTATCGCCAATAGTTTTGCAACTACGCCTGCTGGGGGGATGACCTTGTCTCCCCTATACACGAACACTCCTTGATCATCTACCGACAATTCTTCCCTGACTTCATAGTACATCCTTAGGTTTTCACTGGTGTGCTTCTTCTCTGGCCATCCCTGTACTATGCATTTCTTCACCTCCTGCATGACCGGGTCTTCACTGTATGCTTCACTCCACTCCTGATTGCTGATGACCTTCTCTTGGTCATCCGTCAGGGCCACCATCTCTTCTCCACTTGCCTGGTCCTCTTCTCCCGGTTCCATGGCCGCCGCCCTACTCAGATAGTCTGCCACTCTGTTCCGACTGCCTGGAATGTACTCTACATCATACCTAAACTCCAGCAGTTTTAGTGTCATTTTCGAGATCCTGGGGGTGGCACTTGCATGCCCACTGGAGGTTAGTACCTTCACCAAGGGTTTATGATCGGTTTTCAACTGAAATCGGGTACCCCACAGGAATTGTCTAAATCTCGTCATTTCCCATACCACGGCTACCATCTCCTTTTCGATGACACTATATTTTCTTTCTGTGTCGCTCAATGTGCGAGAGGCGAAACTCAGTGTTTCCATCACTCCCTGTCCTCGGTCCTGCATCAACACTGCCCCCAATCCTTTATCGCTGGCATCTGTTGTGAGTACCGTTCTTCCCTGGGGGTCGTATCCTTGTAGGGGTATGGCTCCCACCACATCTTTCTTTATGGTCTCGAATTCCCCTTGTGCCTCTTCCGTCCAGCAGAACACTGAGCTTTCCCTTGTTAATTTCCTTATGTGGTGCGTCTTTGTTGGGAAATGCTGCACAAATTTACTGTAGTATTCCGCCATTTCTAAGAAGGATCTGACGTCTTCCTTGCTGGAGGGCGGAGGTGCGTCACAGATCGCCTTCACATTTTCAGTCTTGGGTGTGATGCCTTGCACCCCAATTTCATGCCCCAGGTAAGTTACTGATTCCATGCCCAGGCGGCATTTCTCCCACTCTGCCGTGAGGCCCTTTCCTTCTAGCACTCTCAAGACCTTGGTCAGTTTTGCATCGTGGTCTAACTTGTCTCGCCCCATCACTAGGATGTCATCCTGGAAATATTGGATGCCATCCATATTCTTGAACAGTTGGTGCATCAATTTCTGAAACACCGCAGCCGCTGAAGCTAGTCCAACGGCATGCGGCGGAACTGGTAGCACCCGAAGGGGGTAATGAATGATGTTAACCTTCTGCTCTCCGGGTGCAAAGCAATCTGATGGTATGCGGATGTTAGGTCGATGGTAGAGTACCACTTGATACCTCTCGTTTTGGCCAGCATCTCTTCGATCCTTGGCAAAGGAAATTTCTCGACCACGATGCTCTTATTCAATTCGGGTAGATCCACGCATAGTCTGACCTTCCCACTGGGTTTCATGACCACTACCAGTGGCGCCAGCCACTCAGCACACGTGATCGGTTCTTTTTTCTAGTTCCTGTAGTTCTACTTGCACTGTCTCTCTCACTGCAAAAGGTACGTTTCTCATTTTGTGAGACATCGGTATGGCGCCTGCCTTGAAGACAATTTTGTGCGTGAACTTTTCAAGCTTCCCCACGGTGCCTCCAAATACTTTGGGGTACTCTCTCTTCCACTTATCCAGGTCTGGCCACACTTCCGGTTCTGTGAGTAGGATCTGCACTTTACCACCAGGGTCCAGTTTAATGCCTAGGTCGCCCTGGTCTAGCCATCCTAGCACCGATGGTCCCTTCTCGGATATGTACAGTTTGCAGTTGGCGCTGCGTCCTCTGAATTCAAATTTTAACGGCCTGAACCCCACCATGGGTATGCGGTCGCCGTTGTATGTGACCGGTCTTATGTCCAGTCTCTCCAGGTCTGGGCCCAGGTGCGGCTTGAAGGTTTCGTCCCACACTGCTCTCTGGACAATGGTATAGGGAGATCCAGTGTCCGCCACTATGCTTATCAGTACACCGCCGATTGTCATGTCCAGTACTGGCTTGGTCGACCTCTTGTTGTCCACGCTCAACACTTGGTCATAGATGCAAAGTATGGTGTCCTCGTCTTCGTGGTCATTTTCCTCTCTCTCCTCGTGTCCTTGGTCGATGTATTTGACCACACTCCTGGAGGATTTCCTGCGGCACACTTTCTCGTAGTGCCCTACGATCCCACAATACAGACATTTGGCGCGAAACGCCGGACACTTCCTGTCATGGGCTTTGTGTGCCCAACTTCCACATCTACAGCAGGATTTCTTGCTGTTCCCTGTCTGTTTTCCTGGTGGACCCGGATTCCCTTGCCACCTGTTCGGTCCCTTCGATGTGGGCCCCTTGCTCCTGTTGTCCTTACGGTGCTCGTCGTCTTCGAGCCTGTTCACCATCGGGCTTGCTGCGGTCTCCCTTTTTGTCGACTCCGCGCATTTTCACGCCAATTCCGCCCTCTTGACTATTATCATTACTTCCTGCAGCGTGGCGTCACCGCTGGCCCACAGCTTGTCTTGTACTGCAGTACTCGTGGTGTGCATTACAATTTGATTCTTGATGAATTCATCTTGGAACGTGTCGTATCTACATGTGGATGCCAACTTCCTTAGCGCCACCACGTATTCTTCCACCGACTCACCTGGTTGTTGCTTCCTCTGCTGGAAGTTGTATCTGTCTATCGAGACACAAACGGTCGGTTTGTAATGTTCGTTCAATTCTTCAATTGCGTGAGCATACACGTCATCATCTGTATTTCCTCGTAGTTTGGGTACCAGGTTCTTGAAAATCCTCAGCCCCTCAGGGCCTAGATTGTGTAGTAATATCCGCCTCTTCCGATTGCTGGTAAACTTTTCGTCGTTTTCATCCTCCAACACTTCGATGAAGTTGTCTATGTAGTCTCTCCAATCTTCCCACCTCATGAGGGGTTCCCCTAGTTTGGGTAAGAACTGCACAGGGGCCGTCGCTGACGCTGCTTGCGCACACATCTTTTCGTGCTTTTCTGTGGGTTGGGTGTCGCCGTGGCTTCTGGGGCTACCTGGTACACTGTGTTCCTCTCGTTCCTCAGTCTGCAGATGGGGGGTCTCTGTGTCCGCCCCATCGCTTTTCCTAGAGGTTGCCAGTGCTCCTGCCCTCAGTATGTCATGTTAAGGGGTGTCCAGAACAGTGTGCCCCTTCGCGCCCTTTTGCTTCCCCCTCGGTGCTCAATTTGGCTCCCCTCATGGGGTTGTGGGCTCTGCCACGCTCTCTGGTGTCCACCTGTCTGTACGTGGTGCTATTTCCCAGGCTGACCTGTTGGTTGTGCTGGTCCCAGGCTGTTGTCTCTCCCTTGTCCAGATCGTTTTTTTTTCCTGTTGGAGTTGTTCCTTCCTTTTATCCTTCTCATCCCGCTCTCATCGCCATTGTAAAGTATGTGGTTACCCCAAATGATGACAGGACACTGGGTTGAGGAGTTACGCTGTTTATTATATTTCTATGTACCAGAGAGCGCCGAGCCGGTTGCTCTCTGTGCTCCGCCACACGCGCTACTGCCGCGCTGACTGCGCGCGCATCCTAAGATGGCCGCCGCACGTCGCGTGGTGACGCAACGTGCGTACACTGAACCGCTAACTCTACACCTTAGAAAAATGCTCAAAATGCAATTTTTCCAAGTGACGTGGCGCACACACGTGCCTTAGGGCATGTGTGTGCGCCACATGTGCACTCATGCTATTTATGGGGGTGCATCAGGGAGGCCTTTTGCCCCCCTAGCACCCTTGAAATTGCATGTGCAATCTGCGATTACCTTTTTGGTAATGGCAAATTGCAAGGGGTTTCCCATTCATTCCTATGGGCCTCTTGGCCCATAGAAATGAATAGGAAGGCATTCCCTGTTAGCGAATCGTAATTTGCAATTCGCCAATAGGGATAGCAGTTTGCGATTTGCCAATAGGGAACGTGTAGGAATCGCAATTGATTTAGTGATTCCTACATGCATAGGGAATTGCGAGTCCTTAACAGTGATTCCTTAAAAATCGCTATTAAAGAATCGCAATGCCTTACATTGATGCATGTGCCCCATTGTCATTTACAATGCCAATAGCTTAAACTCTCGCAAATTGGAGACCTATTACATCCCAAATGCTTGTTTAAAAGTGTGTGTGTGGGTGGGTGGGGGTTGCAAACAGAAGGTAGTAGGGACACAGATGGGGAGGGTATCGGGAAGCAAAACTGTGGGTGCGGGGAAACAAAAATGATGTCACGGTGGGGGAAGGAGCACGGAGGGCCTATTGAAGCAAACAACAGAACAATGTAGCGGGCAGGGAGAGAAAAGCAAATGAGCGAGAGTAACATTAAACTGGGGGTGAAAGCACACCCTCTACAGGTAAACTGAGCCGAAGAGTAAAGAGCAGCAAGCTGCCACTTTGGAACTGGAGAACGGCTCGGTAAAGTGGTCCAATACCTTTCAGTCGGGTTCGAGGTTGCGGGAGAGTGTGTCCAAAGAGACATTTGCAGCAAAGGATTTTCTTTCTTTTTTGGATCCATTTCACAGAGGAACAAATTGAGAAAAGAGGGTAGAGCCCTTTGTTGAAGTCATGTTTTTTAGCAAGTGAGCGGAGGAGCAAACCTAAAGTATATTCACGTTAACAAAGATGTTCGTTCAGAAAATAACCACTCCAGATCTAGCGGAATTTACATCATGCATCTTTGACCTCCCTAAAGGCATCACTGAGTTGCGCCTTTCTGTCTCCCATGGCCCCTGAAGAGCTTTCCGTTTGCTACGAGTTAAATAAACATGCCGGTGGTCACAACTGCGCATGAGAGACCCTCCTGCAGTAAGAGAAACTCATAAAAAAGTGCTTACATACTAAAGAAGACGGACCACGTAACACCTTAAGGAAAATGGCCAGTCATCATGGCAGGTTATAAATAAAGACAAGGCAGTACTAGGGAGGGACTAACAAGCCTAATAGCAAGTCAGAAGCCAGCATTTACAAAGGACAATGACACTAGCCAATGACAAATATGAGCTGAGAGTGGGTGGGGCTTTAAGTACATGCTCCAATACAGCATGGCTCGCAGAGCAGCGAATGTGCTGCCCAGTCTCAAGCTAAAAATGCACAAAGAAGTAAAATCAATGCGTTAACATAAAGTAAAGTCAAATGGATACCATTTTATTTAGCGGCTGATTTGTAGAAAATGAACCCGGAAAACCAGGGTAAATTGTGGTTTTCTCGCTTAAGTTGTGTGAACTGAGGCAAAAATCGTATTTCACCAAAACTTATTTTTCTTCATTATTGTGTATAAAAGCACTTTTAATATGTGACTTCATAATACCATTGGTACAAAAACCTATTGTGTATTATTTAATAAACCATAATGTTGCTTTATAATAGTCTGGGCCACGTTTTCCATAATAACTGGCTTGCCTCTTAGTTGACTAATGATTCATGTTTAAAGACAATCACTTTTGATAATTACTTCTCAATGCAGTGCTATAATGTGACGTATTAATGTTAAAGCTTCACCTGCTAAAGAAATACACTTTTTTTATTTTGAAAAAACCTTATCATATTTTAGAGGATGTTTTTTGGTACGATTTACTTAGCAAATATTCCTGCCTTTACAATCCCTTGTAAAAACGTCTGATTCTTGACTAACTAATCCCAACCAACAAACAGAGCTTCATCCAACTACCAAAAAAATGGGCAAACCCGGCATCCAAAGCCTTTTAAAGCTGGGAATCATCCTTTACATCGCGGTCAGTACACCGCGATGCTGTTACATCGCGGTTGTTACAACGACTGCAATGTTACCACGCTATGCCATTTCAACGCCAGTCTTTACATCGACTTGCACTAGATGGCGTTCTAACATTACAAATAGTGTATTTTACTATCCCAACACCTTCCCTACTGTTAAGTGGACTGGAGTTGGAATAGGAAATTACACTTTTCCAATGTTAGCACACCATCTAGCGCAAGTTGAAATAAAGACTTGCGTTGTAATGGCATAGTGTGGTAACAGGCAGTCGTTGTAACGACTGTGCTGTAACAGCACACGTTGAACTGACTCGCGTGGTAACGTCATACATCCTTTAAAGCTTTCTGACACCTCTCCCAGGACAAAGCCTACGCTGCAATCCCACTTATGTGACCTAACCCCCCAGACACCAACAGCTATCCCCTGCGTTCCCAGTGCGGGCTGTTCCACATGCCCATAAACCTCAGGGGGAGACTCTATCACAACTTTCCTCCCCTAGGTGCCCCATTGGGTAAAAGTGCAAAAATAACAAGGTGATGGACGGAATAAATAAATCAATCTCAGCCACTGGCGATGTCTCTGGGTCAAGTAAGTAAAAAGGTGCAGCAGATACAGAAACCGCCACCAAAGAGTGAAAGGCCGCTTTATTTGGACAGGCTAGTGAGCCAAAATCAGTGCTTGATTTGTGAAAGAATGAGTGCTGGTGCCGAAATCTCTGCACCAACGGTGCCATTAACCCCTTCCACACTCATGACGAGCTGGGCTCGTCATGGCGTAGCCTCCTCGCACGCTGATGCCGAGCCCAGCTCGTCATGTAAAGTGCGATTCCCAAAATCCCAGCATGCGAGCAAAATAACGCTAGCGCGCATGAGGTTAAAATTCGACGCGCCAAATGAAAAATCTGTGTGGTCTTGAATTCACCTTGGGTCTATTCAATCCACTGCCAGACACTGCTGCCCCTTTATCTCTCGCTCTTGCCAGTTCCTTTCTGCTTTCTCCCTTTGTGGCGATTTATCCGTCTTTCTCTTCCTCCGTCTTTTTTACTTCATGTGTTGTTCCCTCTCTTGCTCACGGTCAATATTTGATGAGGAAAAATAAGTACGACTCCACAAAAGTTAGTGTTCTGCACTCCACCAGAAACCACCAACTCAAATTAAATACTGGCCAAAATATCACATTTACATCAGTGTATACTCATCTCACTAATACAAATGACCTATTCTAAAACATACCTTCTTTAATACAGTCCTTTGCCCAAAATACCCCTCAACACAGTCATCAACACTCAACAACCTGATCTCATCCGAACACTCCTGATCCTTCGATTTGTTCCTGACTTGCTTTCTAACTCCCGCCATTTCGCTGAACTCCGACATAAAACTCAGTACTCTCTCATCTCGACAACCCAGCCCTCATCAATCCAAGGCCAGCCAGGAAAACCCTCTTGTGGTTTTCCTGCCCTACCCAACATTGGTTGTACAGCATTCATAACTGGACAAACTACTGCTCAAAGTCTGACAACTGTGCCATTTTTATCCCTATATATGTAATCCCTATCATACTTGCCAAAACCCCCATAAGCTTCACAAATAGTACTCATTGCACAGTGCTTAACTTGAGCAAGTTGTTGCTTGTTGGGGCTACCAACACCCATTTTTGGGGACCAGCACTTATTTTTCCAGACGTTTATCAGGACAAGAGGGGGAAAAATACAAAGTGGACAGTTAGAGGAAGAGACAGACAGAAATATCGTCATATAGGGAGAAACCAGGAACCTGCCAGAGCAAGATAATGGGGCATGGAGTGTCTGCTAGTGGACTAAGTGGATTTTAGACTGTGCAGCTTTGGTATTCTGCACGCCGACATTGAAATGCACCGGCCTCTGGCTTCTGAGCAGAGTTTTGGGCACCGGCAGCCATTCTTGTACAAATTAAGCACTGTTAGACCTGGCACCATTGACGTGGGTCTCCCTTCCATTTTTGCTGTTCCCTCATGTATTTTTGCTGGTGTTAGATGCTTTGGGCACTGTGCCACTGCTATCCAGTGCCACAGTGCAAGTGCTCCCTATTGTAAATTGATGTATTAATCAGTGGTTCCATGTTTGGCTATTTGGTTTACTTGTCAGACCCTAGTCTAGTGCACTGAGTGTGCCCAGGGTGTGTAAGTTCAAATGCTGCTAGTGGGCTTGCAGTACTGGTTGTGCCACCCACAGAAGCAGCCTTGTAAAATGTGTCTAAGGTCTGCCATTGCAGAGCCTGCGTGCAGTCTGTTACTGTCATGCTGACTGGGCAAGTGCACCCACTTGCCAGTCCCTAAACCTTCCATTTTCTTCATATCAGTCACCCCTATGGTAGGCCCAAGGGCAGGGTGCATTGTAAGTATAAGGTAGTACAAGCCCTGATGTGTGTGGCATGTCCTAATAGTGAATTACAGCCATTTTTGTTTTTCACTATTGCAAGGCTACCTGTTCTCCATAGGCCAGAATGGGCTGTTAGAGGTTGTTAGAACTGGGGGTCCGTACTTGGTAGGGCCACGGCCTCTGACCAACTAGGGACCCTCTCCTCTAGTCAAGGCAAGGTGGATGTACGTCAAAAGATACTCCCTGCTCACCCCCTTGGTAGCTTGCCAGAGCAGACAGGCTTATCTCCAGGGCAATGTGTAAAGTATTTGCACCAACACTCACAGTAATTAGAGGGAACACCACAAACGAACACCACACTGGTATAATATAAAAATCATATTTTTATATGTTCTTAGGCAGACTTAAAACGGACATAAACCAACATAAAAATAGTCTTCTTAAAACAAAAGTGTTCTCCTTGGGGAAAGTGTTCTCACACAGTGAAAACGAGTCTGTTGTAAAGGATTTGGGTACCCCAGAAGGCACCCCGAGCAGTCTGTGGATAGAAGGGACTGCCCCTCCCTTTACGGGGACACTCTGGTGCCAATACTCGGGTGCGGGGGAGGGGCTTAGCAATCGGGGATTCCCTCGCCGGCTGACGCGGACGATACACACACGCTGGGCCTCCCTCTCCCCCCACGTGGACGCGCTCGTACTTGTCTCACACTCGAGCGTTACCTGGGGGGGGGAAAGCGGTCGGTGGCTCGGCTCCCGGATCTCGGGGGGCGGTATTCCTCCTCGCTCGCTGGGGCAATCCACGCTCCTTCTCGGGGGGAGGTCGGCTGCCAGCCAAACCCTGCGCGGCTCGCCGATGACGCGGCTGGCCGCCAGCCAATCCCTTTGCGGCTCGCCGATGACGCGGTGGGCCGCCAGCCAATCCCTTCGCGGCTTCAGGAAATCCCGGCGGTGATGTCAGAGCCCGCTGTCCAATCCCAGCGCGGCGATCTGGGCGAGCCTCCCCTTCACTTCGCGGCTCCCGGTGCCTGGCAGATCTCAATGTTGGGGGCACCGGGGGACGCTGGGTTTTCTCGGGCAGAGTCAGGGGCCCACGGCGCTCCTGTATAGTGGCAGGCAGGAGGCCTCCTGAACTCTGGCGATTCCTTTTGAAATTGGAGTTTTCGGGAGAGAGGATACGAGCCCACGAGCTCCCGCAGCACCCTCTCTCTCCCTCGGCAATTTAAGTCACCAACCAGTTATTCCCCCGCACACAGCAAGAAGGGGGGAGGGGCGATGACCACGGCAGAGTTTCTTTGTCCCTGGACTCTGGGGCCAGGAGGCTAGCTCTTCTTCTAGCCCTCGGAGAGTTCTTCTTGGCAGGAGGGGGACAAAGCACACAGCACAGTCCCAACGGTCCCTCTTAGGCAGGACAAGACAAGACAGCAGGTCAGCTTCCAGACACACAGCAATGGCAGCACTGTTCCCGGGGTCTTCTTACGGTGTCCTCTTCAGCAGGGCGTCTCCTCTTCAGTCAGAAGTAGTCTGATTCTAAAGTACACGGGTCTTTCCTTTATACAGAGAATTGTCTTTGATGCCTTTGAGGTTTTGTGATTTAAGCACGGGTCGCCCTTGTCCAGGCTCTGGCGGTGGGAGTCTCTCGGTCCTGGGGAATCTTTCCCTTTGAAGCAGGGAGGCAGGGACATCCGTCATCCAGCCGACAGGGGAGCCGGTAACTCAAGAGGCAGGGTACAGCCCAGCACCACTCCTCCCCCTAACCTTCAGGGGCAGCCAGCTATCATCCCACCGCTGGAGTTTTCCCAGATCCTGTCACACTCCCTCGAACTCGCACACCCAGGCAGGCCCACAGGCAGACTGGACAGAAAAATAGTCACTTTTTAAAAGTGCTATTTTCAGATACCACATTCAAAAACCACCCAGGCTAAAAGATGTATTATGAATTTCTGAGTCCGGAGAAACCAAGTTTGGATTCTCCATCTTGTTCCTGGGGGAAGATAGGCAGGTCCCCATGCCCCCCCCCCTCCATTCTGTCCTATGGGCAAGGTAGCCTTGCTACAGTGAAAAACGAATCTGGCAGTAATCCACTACTGCAGCATGTCCCTTACATCTGTACAGGCCCTACTAGGAGCACTTGCACTTTGGCACTGATCAGCAGTGGCAAAGTGCCCAAAGCATCTAAACCAGAAAAACATTATCCAGCATTGAATCAACAACATAGGAGGTAGAGATCAGAAAGTCAGGGGAAACCACGCCAAGGATGCCAGGTCTAACAGATGTATTATATTTTATAATCCCAACTGTCTCAGAGAACATGGTGGAAATTAGAGTTTAGTATGCCTGAACTCAGAATAATAAAATACACCTTTTAGTGAAGTTGGGGAGTGGCTGATGTCTCTGCCCTGCACACTAAAAGAAGAGAAGGAGTCCTGTAAACAAAGTGCTCCAGGACTGTACTTGCCTTCCACAATGCTGGCTCCACCTCCGGCAGGGCGTCTGATGTGCCTGCCCTGCACTGTGAAAGGAAAGGGGAAGTCTGGTAAACAGAGAGCTTCAGAACTGGGTTGGACTGGCAAAAAAGAAGCGTATCGCTGTCACTGTGCCTGCCATCGCAACTCCGAAGGAGGGTGTCGCCGCTGGAACTGTCGTACTGCACTGCATCGGAGAGAAGCGTGCCGCAACGAAGAGGAAGCGTGTCCCCGTCGCTGCTGCTGCCGTCGCAACTCCGAAGGAGGGTGTCGCCGCTGTAGTTGTCGCACTGCACCGCATCAGGAGAAGAATCTCGTAATGAGGTCAGAGCGTGTCGTCATCGCTGTACCTGCCGTCGCAACTCCGAAAGAGGGTGTCGCCGCTGGCATTGTTGCAGCGCACCACATCGACCAAGAGCACCTCGCATCCCCGAGAAGCGCGCCACCGTCGGAGCTGCTGCCGTTGCATCTTGGATGTCGCCGCTGTAGTTGTCTCATCGAGCGGAAGCTTCACACATCGTGGGAGAAGAGCGTCGCCGCTGGAGCTGTTGCAGTCGCATCGTAAGGGTGTCTCCGCTGCAGTCCACGCATCGAACCGAGAACTTCTCGCATCCCAGAGAAGCGTGCCGCATCTGCAAGATCTTCCCGTCTTTATTTCTTTGTATCTGAACTTTGCCGCATTTCCCATTGCTGTGACATTGCTTGTCGTAGAAGCGCAACGCAACCTAAGTCACATTGACGCAGATTGTTGCATCTAAGAACTGAACTGAACTAAGCTTAAATCTACCATCTTAAAGTAATCTTATTGTGCATTTTTGTCGTTTATGCTATTGTGCTAACTCTATATATTATTAAATCTTACAAACATAATATCTCCACAATTCCTGACTTAAGTAGTCAGCATTACAAAAAATGTCCTTGAAATAAGCATCCCTATATTGTGAGCGGCCACTACAGAAAAAACATTCTGCACGTTAGGTCATTATCCTGCTGTCCATGGTACAAGCTATCAAACCTGGCCTGCCTGTCTTCAACTAATGTAAAATCTATGTTTTTAGTGTGGTCAGGAGTCAAAGAATAGTTGCCAAATTGACACAACGTTATGTATGGTAAGTGCTAATTCTGACTTCTCTTGCCAAAAACATTTTTGAGTCCTATGCTAAGCCTTCAAAAAACAGAAAACGTTCCTATAGGTTTATCACAAAAGAAGTAAAGTCAATTGTGCACATTTCGCAATGAATACAGCCCATTTGACAGTTCTAGAGTCTGCACATGGTACACATCACTACTGTAACAAAGATTGAACATGTAAACAATTCCAATGAGATATTTAATTTTGCTGACAACCTTATGTTAGCACTGACTTGCCTAACCTACAACATGTACAATCAAGCATTATATTTTTACAGGCTTCACATATACAAACCATCTATTTTTCCCCAATACTTCGTACAAAAACTTTTTAAATCTCTGCATATAAATCTTATTTTATCTTTTTACTTATTTTTCATATTCAGCATATTGAATTCTTTCACTGGCTGACAACTTGTCTTTCTGAGAGACCATAATGCAGTAATTTGTGTAAAATAACGTGCAGAACTCTGGACTTTGCTTGCTCCACCCTCGGCGTGCCCTAGTGCTTTGAAAGCCAACGCTACCAAAGCTCGGGCGCTTGCCGTGAAAAGTTGTGGTTAATGATTCTAAATATACAAGGGCCTCCTCCCTTCAAATTCTAGCCTGGGAACTGGCTTTTTCCCTTTGGTTGTTTTCGGGTTTCCTACTGATAATAATAATAATAAAAACATTTATTGAGCGCCTGAATACACCAAGAACGGTGCGTCTCCACGCTAGGATGCGATCCAGCAAAGGTAAGGAACCGAGGTAAGACCACGGAAAGGGGAGGGGACAGTGGAAAAAAGGCCTGAGACTCGTAGATTAATGCGGCATAGCAGAAGCTTGTCTACATGTCTTCATAAGTTAGAATGATGATGGACCTACTCAGCCTCTCATCTTCTGGGGTCGATACAATTTCGTAGTTGAGTTGGGGAACAAAAAAACCTGATCAGCTCTAAGACACTGTTAAGCGTTGAACATGTGCTTATGAAGGAGTGGCTATGTCGTGGGAAAAGAACTTGTGTTTGTGGCCTCTCTTGCACTGGGGCGGGCAGGGGATATTAGGGGCTGTGTTTCAGACGTGAAGCTCTTAGTCTCCCCCGTCCCCCACCAATAGGCGAGTGTCTCTCTGTCAGGTGCTGTCATTGAGGGCTCTGTTGCCCTTGGAGAGGGGGGTGGGGATCGCCTTCGCCGTTTGACAGGAGGTGGGCCCTAATTTTTACCTCCATAGAGGTGACCTGTGCATTGAGGTGAGCGATACTTGACCTCGGTACACCTGCTTAATTACTATTGATTTTAGTCACTTTTGTTTGGATTACTCACACGTGCCCGTTGTCGTAACTGTTCCAAGGTACCGCAGCAATAGACCGGATGCTATAGTTAATGTTATAATGATATAAAGATAACCTCTCCTACCATAAAAAAGTAATTATTTTATAGGTGTCTGGAAAGGCATGAACCTGCTTGTAGGTAAAACAAGCATTTGCAATGCAATAGGTCTCGCATTAGGAAAGTTTGAGCTATTGGTCTTGTAAATGACAATTTTTTTTATTTATGTGTTCGTTTTGAAAATAGCTAAATTAATAGCTTTGTCATTTACAATGCCAATAGTTATAACTTTCGCAAATGTGACACCTATAGCATTTGTAATGCAACATGTTTTGTATTTACGTGACTTAGATGTATTGATATTACAAATGACAATGGTTTTTAATTTTTTTAAAATAATTAATACTTAAATAAAAGTGATTTTAATTTATAATGGCAATAGCTTAAACTTTTGTAAATAACTTTTGTGAAGATTATGTTCAGTGTATTTTATTGTGACGAAGATCCAAAAACAGAAGTGAAATATTAACATCTTTTTGTGACATTTGTAATAAAGCTTGAAACATTGAGAAAACATATTTGGACCAGTTGTTGTTGAATGGTTGCGCAGATTAATGCTGGGGTGGCGCTGAGTGGTGCTGTGGTGTTGCTGAGTGGTGCTGTGGTGATGCTGAGTGGTGCTGTGGTGGTGCTGAGTGATACTTGGATGGTGCTGAGTGATGCTGGGGTGGTGCTGAGTGGTGCTGTGGTGGTGCTGATGCTGTGGTGGTGCTGAGTGATGCTGTGGTGGTGCTGAGTGATAATGTGGTGGTGCTGAGTGATGCTGTGGTGGTGCTGAGTGATGCTGTGGTGGCGCTGAGTGGTGCTGTGATGGTGCTGATTGGTGCTGTGGTGGTGCTGAGTGATGCTGTGGTGGTGCTGAGTGGTGCTGTGGTGGTGCTGAGTGATAATGTGGTGGCGCTGAGTGATGCTGTGGTGGCGCTGAGTGATGCTGTGGTGGCGCTGAGTGGTGCTGTTATGGTGCTGAATGGTGCTGTAGTGGTGCTGTGGTGGTGCTGAGTGATGCTGTGGTGGTGCTGTGGTGGTGCTGAGTGATAATGTGGTGGTGCCGAGTGATAATGTGGTGGTGCTGAGCATATAGCGAATGCTATCCGCAAGGAGCGCTTCAGATAGTTAGGTGCTTGGATTTTTAGCCTTAATGAGTTTATGATCTTAAGCAAAATATCTATACACGTCTTCTATCAAGTTAGTGTTCTGTGAGTATCTTTTAATACAGTGCAGAAATGCATCTTCATTGTCATTCAAGGCCAGTACACGCTCTTATAAATCTAATTACAATTACAAAATAATAGAATTGACATCCTATCAAACAATGAAGCGTGTCCATAAAAAATGAAATTGTAAAGCATGTTCTAGGTTTAGCATGTCTGACTTAATAAGAGCATTGGCCGATTCCTCGCACTCTCAATTTGGTGAAGTGAGAGATTTGAGGCGCAGTGTGGCAAAAAAAGTGTCCAAGCTCACACAATGTGGTGAAACGGGGAAGCCGTGATTAAATAAACAATCATTTGGTTTTATGGTAACAAAGCCAAACCAGGGTTTTATTAACTCCGGAGTTTACGTGCTATTTTAGTGCATATTAGACATATGTGTTTAGTAATAAGACATAACCGTATGTTTTAATAAACTTCAAAGTGCAATACGAGGTATGTAGCAAGTTCTACTGTTTGTGCACCATAAAAATCAGTTAGGCACTAATAAAATAAATTCATCATCTGTGGAACATAATTGTTTAAATGGGAGATTTACAGTAATCTGTGTTCTGATGTTGCCAAAAAGACACATTGGACTTGAAACCTCATTGACTGCGCACTTTGACCAAGGGTTGTGTGTTTGTTGGATTTAACCCACAGATGCGCATGTTGGTTCCCCTTCAATCTGAATGCGCTGTTGTTCTCAGCGAGGCTTCCCTCGTTATCGGCTGTTAAGACCTAGCCAAGAGAGGGATGCCAATTCCCATGATGCACTGCGAGCGCAGTGCAGGCTTGAAATAGTGTATTACACATCTTGCGTGTTTTCTGGCAAAATGCGGTGAAAATATTGTTCCACTCACGGATGTCCTACCCACGTCTGGTGAGAAGTAACTTCCAAAGAGCATGCACTGCCCTCCCGTCTCTGTCAACTCAGCTTCCAGGGTTATTGGGACTGTAGCAACCACTGCGGCGTATGCACACGAAGTAGTTTAATCTCAGTATAGTTAAACGAGGGCCATGAGCTCAGAGAACCGCCTCGTTTTAACACACATTGTGAATGCCGGTGCTTAATTTGTACCGGTGGGCGCAGACAGTGGGCACTAGAACTCCTTTTTGGGGAACAAGACTTTGTTTTCATCGCCAGGTTTTGTCCCAGAGCAATGAATTGAGGAATAAAAAGAAGAAATAAGGTTTGTTATCTGTGGCAATAGGCTGGACCAGTGCTTGGCTCCTAAGAAAAACTTTAGGGCTTGGCAGGTATCTTTTAACAAATTAAGCATTTCACATGCCCAGTCAACAGAGAGCGCTGTTGTAGACCTGTTTAAATGCCTGGCCTTGACACTTGTCCTTCATGCTAGCCGTAGTTGTAAAGAAAATGAGCATCTTTGTGCAGACGGGTATAGGGCTCCAAGCATTGATGCACTGCCTGAGCCCACCATGGACAGCGTACACACACGGTCACAGTCTGTATATGGAAGTTTTCCCAATTCCAGTGTATCCTCGAATCACTCTTACAATGACGTAGATAAAAACAAGTACAAAAGTTCGAAAAACGTTCACCCGTGGTTATGTAAACCCTCCTTGTGAATAGTAACAGCCTTGCTAGTTACAGAAGGAGCCCTACATGTAACAATTCACATTAAGCCTGTTTTATGTTAGTCTGACCTTAAAAAATCTGCTTCACCCTAATATCAACACAGATGCAAGGGTTCCTTCCTTCGATGCAACGTGCACGGAAAGGCGTTGTTTTAAGGTCTTAGGCAAGGGAATGTATGTTTTCTCTACCTGTGGCATAATGGTTCCGGCTGCTCTCTAAATCTAATTTAAATATAACTATCTTTAAATCCCGTAGGAGGTGCAGCAGTGAGTCCCAGGAGGTTGGTGTGTATACACAACAGGAATAAATCAAACCCTCCACCTACCTCCCGTAAGGACCACCGCCGTGTTACAGAAACATAGCTTGGCCCTGAAGGCAGAATGCATCAGTAAGCTGCTGCAACGCCAGGACCTCCGTGCCCCCTGAAAGCTCAATTCAATCTTGCAAGGCACGTAGGATGGAGATCCGCACGCGCGACCAGCTAACATTTTCTCCAAGCCAGCTTTGCCCCTGGGTCTAATAACAAGCAGCGAGCGTGAGCATCCTGAAAACGGAAGTTTGGGAGCGTCACGCCTGTCGTGGGGCGGGACTTCCGTTTTCCGCGAAGCCCGCGCCCACGGAGTTGATGCCCCGCGGTGGCTGCAGAAGTCAGGACGGAGTGGCGGCGATGCGGTGAGTAAGCCTTAGTTGTAAGGGGGGCGGTGTGTGTGTGTGTGTGTGGGGGGGGGGTAGAGGGCGGCGGCGGCGTGTGTATGCGTGCGTGTCTGTGTGTGTGCAGGGGGGTGGGAGGCGGCAGCCTGTGTATGTGTGCGCGCGCCTGTGTGTGTTAGTCTGCGCAAGCGCGGCTCAGAAGCGCGCTCCCGCGGTCAAAACTGACTGCAAAAGCGCGCGTCTGAGTCGTGTCTTCATTCCTAAAAACGGGTGACAATAGGTCTGAAGCAGAGACAATCATTGCTTACGCATTGAATGTAGGTCTGCTCAACCTAAAAAACATAACTCTCCGACCTAAATATCTTTAATTGAAATCTGCAAAATGATATCGAATTTCAGCTTTCGGTGCTTGGATAAACGTAATTGTACCGGCAACGAACACAGTGTGCTGAGAAGCAAGGTGCTTACATGATAATATCAAAGCACCCTCTGGTACCATTGACGTTTTGGCGCGGTTCAATTGTCTGTATGTGAAGTACAGTAGCTTGCAGCATTAATAAGCACAGATGATCATTTGTGCACCAAACATACAGGCTAGCCCCCCTGGGCTCCAGGGTGCCCCCTCCTGCACTGTGCACAGGCGGTGAGGTTGCTGTTCTTAAAGCTCCTGACTGGGTCCGGGGCAAGTGGGGGGGCCCCTCTGTGAAATTTGCAGGGGGGCCCCCTCAGGTTTCGTTACACCACTGGAGAGGGTCCCTATTTGTCACAAGTACCCACCTCTGCCAACTAGAGACCCCCAAATCTAACAGTGCCAATTAGAGACAAACACGCTCCATCGGCTGAAAAAAATGAAAATTATTCTGAACAATATTCCCATGACAAATTGTGCCAAAACCTTGAAACTAGTAAAAAACTCACATTTCCTGATTTACCTTCTAGTGTGCTCTTCTAATTGCTTTATGCTTGAAGGCCACATACAACACCCTACACTGTACAACTTCAGTCCAAGTGAGAAATGTCCTTGTTCAAAACTTTTTCATCCTAGATAAGTCAGCCTTTGTCACTTTTAACTGGCCAACCCCTGACTATGTAACAACATTTTTCTCATCTAGCGGGCTCACCAATACATCTGGACAAGGCCTACTCACTGACAGCTCCATTAGCCGTAACAATGCTTAATTTGAGCCGGAGGTTTCTGGTGCTCGGCACCAGCACTTAATTATCAACACCAGGACCTATGACAGTTTGCCACATGGTTGCGATGTATATATAAATTAGATATGAGTACAACAACAGTTGTTTATTTGTTCAATACACAGTGAAAATGTCTAATACCTGCTGCACCAGCCATTCTTATGGAATTGGGGCATGGAATAGTCTGACTTGCCAGACTTGAAGGAGTGTGATGGGTAGTAGCTGGGCTGGTACTGTCATTGGAAGCGCTGGCAGGGGCAGTAAGTGTCTCAAGCTGCGGTTGCCTCCTGACGAGGGCCCTGATACTTATTTTTTTTTACAAATTAAGCACTGACAAAGTAACAACTCCTGCAACACATGCCACTCTTGCTTCACCATTGTGGCACATGCCCATCAGATCTAAAGCCTAAGCCTTTGCCACAATACCCTTTCTCCACCTGTTTAGCTGCCCATCACACAAGCAAGTGACCAATAATCCAAATGGCGATAATGACATATTATGGTATTGGAAGGCAACACAAAACAAACCAAAGAGAAAGAACTCAATAACAAAAATACACAGACAAGTCCATAAACTCTAATGCTTGTATTGCAACAATCATAACCCCAATGAACTAAGCTCCTAATGGCTATCCGAGATAAACACAAATGTTCTGCTTCAGTGGTACCACCAACCCAAAAGGAATGTGTGTAATACTGTTCCACGTCCAAACCTGGGAACCGCAGAACCCTTTCTCATCGCTCCTAATAACTGAAAAGTTGATCATCTGGTCCCATCCAAATGAAAAAATTCTCCACTTCCTTCAAAACCCGAAAACAATGATGGTGCAGCCACGCAACTAAAGGACAGAGAGGGCTACCTACATCACACAATCAATCAGGGTTCTTGGAGAGCGCAGCTAATCGCACGTAAGGGTCTCAAGGCGGTCACTAACCTTAATCCATCTCCCTTTATAATCTGTTCTGTTCTTGGCTGCTCCAAACACACCCACAATTCTACAGTTGAACAAAACAGTCTCAAAGACAAATGCATATACATCATGCAAGTGGCTCAGAATTTTCATCAATACATCTGCTGTTGTAGGGCAGCCTGGTCTATGAATTCCACTTTCTACACCTCTTCGTTGGTACCTGCTGATAGGTGAGCCCCAAAGGCTTGGACGCTCTCATGCATGGCAGATTTTTCGCAAGGTCCTTACTCTTTTTTTTACGCCTTCCTTCTTCCCAGTTCCACCCCAATAACCAGCGATATTCTGTTAGACAACCAAACTCCCAGATCAATGGTTTGGGTTAATCAAACAACCTACACTGGTTCCCGATAATTTCCAAAGTTTGGGTGTTACTTTCTTAATACAATTTGCAAGGCTTAAGAGCTCAAGCAATAATGACTTGTATTTGTCTTGTTGCACCTTAGATCCAATGACATTAATTATTTTTTAACCTTTGGAAATATATTGTTCCACATAACAAATAAAATCTGTAATTCATTAATTTGCTTTGTGGGTTAATATTTTTTTCCATTGCATTTTAGAACCATCTGTTATCCTTAGAGGGTAGTGGGGGTACCAGTAGTGGGGTGGACAGCAAGGAGAGCAAAGAAGACAAAGGGGATATAAAGTAGGGGATGGAAAGCAGAGTAAAATATTATATGCATGCCCTATATATGTATGACGGAGCCCTTGGAGGCGCATGTAATGCTGGCTACAAGAGAAAAGATTTGGAAGGGAAAATATGTGGAAATGCTCAAGCGTCTATACAGGAAGCTGCGCTGAAAGAAATAGGCCAAGGAGGAGTATGAGTTGGGCAAGTAATCAAGGATTCCTCTGGCGATTGAGAATTGGACAGTGGTCTTCCTGATTTATGCCAGTGTCTACTCTGAGAAGTTTCCAAAGCAATGATCAAAAATACGGACGTTATATGTACAGTTTAAATGACCTTTGGTGGGTATGCCTGGGCTCAGTATGACGAGGCATTCAGGTCCGGGCATGCTTGGCGTGGGAGGGAACTTGACACAGACCTATGGCAAAAACCATGGGCCCAGCAAAGTTTGGGTAGACTACTTTCATGGCCAGTGGCTTACTGATTGTTTATTGGCCCTTTCAGGAGCGCCTCAACAAGGAAGGGGTGGGGACAGCATCAAAGGGGCAGAGCAGGATTGGGGCAACTTGTTGGGACTACAACAAGGGGTTGTGTACACAGGAGTACTTCAAGTTCTGGCACAAGGGCCCCAAGTGCGCAGGAAAGCATGCCCTCATACATTGCTTTGGTGCCACGGGCGGGCACAAGGGACAGAGTGCAGTTCAGTGGCAGCCATATGCTAGCGGTCATGGGGCACAGCAACATCTGCAGTCATACGGCAACAGAGAGGGGAGGGGGCACGGGGATCTGGTGCAAAAGGCTTGTACTGCGGCAAAGGTGCACAGGTTGAAGTACTGACTGGGTTTTTACTTGGAGGAGGCAAGGGTTCTGCTGAATGGGTTTAGACGAGGCTTTTGATTGAAGTATGAGGGCCCCGGCGCTGGGGATGAGCTGACAATTTATGGTCTGTGAAGGAACACAGGCGGGTAGTGCAGGACAAGCTGGACAATGAAGTGTTGGAGAACAAGATGGCGGGTCCCTTTGACGACTGGCCAATGGAGGCTTTGATTGTGTTGCCAAGTGGTGTGGTGCCCAGGAAGAAATAAGGTAAATTTCGGTTAATCCAGCATTTCTCCTGACCTGGATTGGTCAATGATTTCACTTCATAGGACACAACATCAGTGCCATATTCATAGGTAGATGTGGCCATGTTGATGGTGATGAGGGGAAGTCAAGGGGCACAAATGGCAAAGTGTGCACTAGTGCACCTGGAAGATTTTCCACTCTTGGGTATGCACTTTGAGGGACGATGGTCAGTGGAATGCTCAATATCATGTGCACGGTTTGAGTGTTTCAGTTAATTCCTGCAGTGGATTTTCACATGGTGCACAGGCCATGAGCTGGAGTCACATTAGGTGGATAATTTCTTCTTTGTGTGGCACCCAGCTCAGTAGACTGCCAGCAGAATCTAATAAGGGTTCAAGAGCTCATGGGTGATGTGGGTGTTCCTTTAGTGCCTTAGAAAACAGTAGGTCCGGATAAGGTGTTGTCCTTCTTAGGATTGAAATTGATTCTCAAAGAATGGAGGCGAGAATGCTGCAGGACAAACAGGAGACGATGCATGCATAGTTGGCAGGCATGCTGGCAAAAGAAAAGGTGAATGTGAGGGAGATTCAGGTATTGTTGGAGCAGCTAAACATTTCATGCACATTGGTCAGGGCAGGAAGAACATTTTGTAGAAGGCTGGGTTTGGCTTTCTCAGGTTTCTTTTATTCCCCACACTCATATGCGCCTCTCAGCAGGGTCAATGAAGATCTCAGGATGTGGAAATGTTTCTTGAATTGCTTTAGTGGGATTCTGTTTGCCATGCAGGATGATCTTGATTGGGATGTGAAGATATTCTCAGATGCAGTAGGAGGCTTGGATTTTGGCTTGTATTGGCACGGACAGTGTTTCACAGAAGAATGGCCAGCGCAGTGGAAGGCAGGGGGACGGAGCATTGTGTTCTGGAATTGTTTTCTATGCTTGTGGCTGCCACATTGTGGGGAGCAGAGTTGGCACACAGGGGGGAGCTGTTCAGGGTGCACAACATGTCGATGGTCCAGATCATAAATAGATAGTCTGCGAGAGATGCGCAGGTGCTGAAACGGATGCATGTTTTTTGCTGGGTTGCCTGCAGCATGATATATCGTTCAGGGCACAGCATGTTCCGGGGGTGGACAATGATATTGTGGAGGCTTTGCCTCATTCACAGTGGGAGAGATTCCGTGGGTTGGCCAAGGAGGCAGACAGATGCAAGACTCCCACGCTGCTGGAGATGTGGACAGCAGGAAACACAGGATGGTGCAACTGGTGGTAGGGTCTTTAGCTGAGAAGTTGTGAACAGGAGGAAACAGGGTAGTGCAACTGGTGATAGGGACATTAGCTGAGTCGACGCAGAGAGCATATGGGCAGGCCTCGGCAGAATTTTTGGCATCAGGGGGCAGCGCTGGGCAGTGGGGTGGCACAGGAAGGACTTGACAGAGAAGGGCCAATTGTGTGTCATGATTGCAGGAAAGCTCATGGGCATGGCTTCTATGGGGAAATTGATGTGGGGTTATGCTTTGTCAGCGGGGGAATTGGGACAGATGATGCTGGAGGGTTGGGCAAGAGAACAGATGAACTTGGGGAGACTTAGGAGGCTGTCCACATTGCAGTTATTTTGCAGGGTTATTCAGAAATCGCCTGCAAATTGCAGGGGGCTGGTGAGGCTGTTTGTTTTCCACCATAATGTCATGTATGTTCTTTTGCACGTTCCACATATAAGAATTGTTGGAGTGCAAGGGCGGGATGGAGTGCTATGGGAGGACGTCACAAGAAAGGTAGACAGGTTGGAGATATGGATGCAATGACAAGAGAGTGCAGGGGAGCATTGTAGTTCTACAGGCTTTACCGTTGCCCGATCAATGCCTGGTGGCATAGGGCGACCTGTGGGTTGCAAAGTGGAATAGTTTTTAGGCACAAGTCAGTGGTGCATGTTGCGGCTTTTCAATTGCTCTTGATTTTGTGTAAAGTGCTTAAGACGTTAGGTTAGGGGTCCCTCCCACAGAGTATTTAACTCACTCTTTCTGCATTGGCGCAGTGACTGAGGCTAGCAAAAGGGGATGGGAGTGAGAGGATATTATGCGATTGGGGCGATGGTCATCAGACTGCTTTCAGAGATATGTGCACACTTCTGGGGTGGAGGGGGGAGTTGCAGGTCATTCTGTGTGAATATTTACAGCTATTTTCCGTTTCAGGATCTGTTCCTGGCCGGGTGGCGTAGGACATGCTCATAAGGGTGGAGGGACAATTGTTCATGAAATGGGAGGAGCATCAAGCAGTGCAGGGGGATATGAGAAAAATGTGGGTTTCGACCAACAATTGTTTCCTGTCACCTGGAGGGGAAAAGGGGGATGAGATGGTGTGAGAGGCTGGCTTAGTATACAGAGTATACTTATGTAAGGGTAGCAACCTGAACTGATCCAGCCAACTCTTATGGTGATTTTAGTGGTCTTAGACAACCTTAGAAAGCTCTCTAAGTGGTAGCCATGGAGAGCAGCCTGCAGTCTTAGTCCAGGAGCGTAAAGCAGCTTGTTTTACCAGTACTTAATCCTTTGGTATAGGTTAAGTGAAAAAGAACCACACCTATGTTGCTGAGCCTTTCAGAGTCTGTGGGAGCCCACGATCAGCAGACCGGTCAGCTGTGTTGCGGTGCCTGCAGATGCAGGGGAGTGACTCCTTTACTCCAAGGGAGATTCCTTCGGGTGTCTTGGATGTCCACAGGCCTTGTGAAGAACCTCTATGTAGTACAACCACAGACGTTGCAGCAGACTGGCAGGATGACAAGACCAGGAGCAGCAGGAGTCTTCCAAGTTGCAGTCTCGGTTCCCAACATGAAGTCTAGCGAGGTCCAGAGTGTCCAGATGGTTGAAGTTGAAGTGGTATTGGATCTGAATCTTGTCCCATGACAAACCTAGAGACCCACCCACAGTTAAACCCTTAAGTACCCTAAGGAAAGGGTTGGGACGTTCAAGGGTCCCGCCCAGAGGAGGGGCTGAACAGTGGGGAGGATACTCCCATGTCTTTTGTCCAGTTTTGCACCAGAGCGGGAGCCAACGACTTCCTGAACTGGTTTCAACAGTAGTATGCAAGGAGGGCACCAAATGTGCCCTTCAAAGCAGTCTGGTGGCGGTGGCAGTGGCAAGTACCCCACCCAGTCCCAATACACTAGGTCCTGTCTGGAAGGTGGTCACCCCTCCCTGTGACAGGAAGCCTATTGTCCTGCCTCCCCCTGCTAGAGCTTGGCTTAGCGCAGGAGGACAGAATCGTGTCTCTGATCGGCAGCAGCCTTAGTTTTCTGTCTGGGTCTAAAAGACTGGTACTGGGAGCACTGATTTTCTTCCGGAGGAGCTTTACAGTGCATGGAACGTATGATTCCAACAGGTTTGATACCAAATATGAGAGGGTTTGTTACAGTCGGCTCGGACGCCGGCGTGGAGTACCGACGGATAGAGCGGTGCTTCCTCTCCCTAAGCCGCTGCCAGGTGAGGTGAGGCTCATTTCTCCTGCAGAATAGTGACAGAAACTGTCCACTCACAGGAAAGAAACAGACACCTAGGATATCAGGTGCCCACGTTCCTTTTTTACTATTATTTATTTATTTTTCTCATATTATTTGCAGTAGCACCTACACTTTAGTCCTGATGAAAGCAAGGACTACTTGGTCCATTTAAATTGCTGAAACATGTCGACCTATATATCATTTGAGTATTTATATGTTGTAAACTGCTCTTTGCTGCTTTGTTTTTAGTATTGGAGGACTGAGCAAAATAATAAAAGGACTGTTGCTCACTCACCCAATTTTAATACACTTTTCACTTTCACATGCACTGCAATTCAGTCACTCACTAGTTGAGATGCTAAGTTAACATCACTAGGGCCCCCCATTGAGTTTTCTGTGCATGGCGGACATTCCATCTAGTCCTCACCCATTGCACAGATCTCAAGGAGTGAGGTCCATGAGGAGTCCCAAATGATGAAGGGTGGTTTCAAGTGGTGACTGATGGGTACCCTCATATGTGTAGGGACATGTCGTGATCAGGCTAATTTACATCTACATAAAATGTCTTTCTGAAATATCCTCTGATCCCGTCGTAATGTAGTTTCTCAGCTTCATCACATGAGGTAAGAAGGTCTGTCTTTTCTGATTCCAGACCCGTAGACATTTGTTTGTTTGTCATAGCAAGTTTAGGGAATATGTCTACGCATGGTCTTTAAATATTCCCCAGGGCCCCCACCCACCGTGTTGTTTATTTAGGGTTTGTTACAGCCAGTTAAGAGATAGCTACTCTATGTATCTTAATGGCTGATGCATTTACAACCTGGGAGAATGGAATCCAAAGGTTGTAGGGGTGTCCCGCTCATGCAGGGGCACCCTCACACTTAGAACTGAGCACCCTGCCTTCAGGATTGAAAAGCCTGCCTTAGGGGTGGCTTATAGGTTTTAAGTGCAGTGACTACAGATATAAGGAAAATTATATTTGTCGTACGTGGTGCTAGCACCAGCGTACACAGGCTGAAATGGCAGACCTGTAGTTACAATTTGATTGGTCTCTCATGGGTGGCATAATGCATGCTTCAGCCCATGGGGGACCCCTGGTGTACCTATGCCCTGGGTACATTAGTCCCATATACTAGGGACTTACCAGGGCACACCAGTAGCAAATCTAGAGTGTATCTAAGTACCCACCATGTCCAATTTAGGGAAGAAGCACAGAGACTGGGGTCCTGATTAGCAGGATCCCATTCAGACTAGTCATTAAAACATAATGACACCAGCATTGAAAGGCATGATGGCAGGGGCAAGATACCCAGGCTTTTGGTTCTCCATCCGGGGGAGAACGACCTTGTGCTAGCGAAAGAGTGGTGCTGTTGAGGGCTATGAAGAAGGACTTATTGCAGATTGAAGCTCAGTGGTCAGGTTGCTTTGCACTCATGCCCACAAGGAATTGGAGGGTGGACAGTAAACCCTCAGTGATTAATAGGGCACTCAGGAAGGCCAATAGGGAGATGAGTCAGTTTTGTAGGGAAGCTAGTTTCTTGTGTATAAGTCACACAAATGTCCAATATGCCAATATGAAGTTTTGCAGGGGTGATGGTGTGCATCTATCGAGGATTGGCATAGAATTGTATTTATTGGAGCTGAGAGAAGTGTTGGCGAGGACTTTGAGTGCAGAATATAGGGGACTGCTAGGCGTGGGGAGGGGCAGAAAATGTCAGCAGGCAGCCTTTTTATGAGTGGCCGTGGCCTGGAAAGTTTGCATGGGTTTACAGAAGTTTGATTGACATTACCATTGGACAACCATGTGGAAAGGGAAGGAGGTAAACAACTTCTCACCTGGACTAGGCAGGCAGCTCAGGGTTAAGTATAGTAAGTTTAGTTGCTTAGAGGTTAATACAGGCAGTCATTGACTGTAGGGGAAAGTTAGGGTTGCAAGCTGTTGAAATACAGTACAATACGAAGGAGATTGTTCGAGGTGGGGTATGTGGGTGGACGGTAGGGGTGGGGATAGGATATTGGATAGTTCATTTGATGTGTAGCGAGGCTTTAGTGTTGTAAGGCAGATTGGCCAGGTAAATATTGTGATGTGCACCTGTTTAAATAAAGTGGCCTTTTTCGCACAATTCAAGTGGGTAGTGGTCTGTGCTGCGCCCTTTTCTCCCAAAGAGGCACTCTGAGCCTCACTCCCTTTGACGTGTTCTTGCAGTACTTGTGTCGTGGCTCTCTGCACAGAATCCATCTTAGTGTTTAGCCCTTCCTTGATGCATGACATCCTGCTGCCTTTTCCTAGTGTTTCTTGGCTCAGAGGACAAACAAACAGTCTCTGTGATGCGATTCTCTCTGTCAGACGTTGTCATTCACCACGCTGAAATAGACCCACTCTCGCTCCTCCTCTGTGCGAGTACAAATGATGCCCATTGATCAGACTCCATTCCTGCAGTCTTGACCACTTATAAAAAGTAAATATCCAGGGCCCTCTGCTGATATCGTTGAAGGCATCCCCAGAAGTCAAGTGAAGACTTGGCTTTGTCTGGCTTTGGCAAGGCATTTTTTAAGCCACTTACATCTGTAAGCGTTCGCCTTCACCTTAGGATAATCTCTTGACAAGCCTATGTGCCAAGATGGCATGTGTCCCGAAGTGGCACAACCTCACCCTTGGCAGCTGAAAGCAGGGGTGGTTTCTCCATTAGGGCTGTGGGACTGCGCCCCTCTGAAAATTCCTACACAGTTACATTAAAAATATAAAATAGATCGATGTCTTTAGAGATACGATCATATCTCTAAATAAATTGATGTATTTAAGTCTGGGTTGTCTGTTTCAAGCTGCCTGCCCTGCCTCACTTTGAAGCAGAAGGTGGAAGACAAGCAGTAAATCAACTTTCTTAACGTAGCACACCACGCAGGGCTTTCTGTTTTAAAGCCCTTCTTTGCCATTGGGGTCTCTGGTTGTATGTCCACTGTAGGCCAATGAGGCAATAAGCATCACAGTTTCGGGCGTAGGAGACTTCATCCCTACGTGATTTCAGACGTCCAAAGACGTAGATCGCACCCTTTCGTCATACGTGAGAGTGGATACAAACACTTCTGATCTGATGCCTTGTTCTCGGTAATTGTAAGTGTTTGCAAGCAAATGCTGTGTTATGTATATTGTGCCGAGACCCCTCATCACTCTAACCTCCCCCACTGTGACACCCAAGGCCCTCGCTGCACATTGCTCGCTCCTTTAGAAGTGGAGCTGCTGCATTTGCTCCCTTGTGACATGGATCCAAATAAGGAGCAGGTTTTGCTTTTGTTCCCTTGTGAAATAGATCCTAATATCTGAGTCAGACCCAAAGCGAGAGATATGTGCTTACTGTGTAACATGTGCTTACAGTGGCCAGTTCTCTGATATATGGCATTAAAACTGGCCCTGTGTATAAGCCCCTAAATTAACATGGACGCTAAAAACATGGATTGACTTGCCAACAATGAACGTTAAAAACATCGAGGGAATAAATTTCAGCCATTTAGTTCCTCTTTTATTTTACATGCTTTACTTAATCTTGCATTCCCCATGAGTTAGCTGTTTTATAATGTTGTTGTTCATCTATAGTTTGTTCTGTGAATACTTTGAAGCTTGAGCCATGCCAGGTGTTTATGAGGGACTTTGATTGAGCGCTCAGGCGCTAAGGCTAAAGCCAAGCAAAGTGTCTGTCTTTGGTTTGGCCTCTCTGCAGAGCACACAGAACAATGGTTGTG
This sequence comes from Lissotriton vulgaris, assembly GCF_964263255.1. Taxonomy (NCBI): domain Eukaryota; kingdom Metazoa; phylum Chordata; class Amphibia; order Caudata; family Salamandridae; genus Lissotriton; species Lissotriton vulgaris. The sequence goes on from NC_141698.1 coordinate 94,988,251, forward strand.
TATTCCATTTGAAAAATAATTCTATGGATATGTGTGTGAAGGGGGCACACTGGTGTCAAAATATGTGCAAGGCAAAAGTAAGAGAAATTAAAGTGCTTACATTTGAGGGAGTGCAGTGCATGTTGGCAGCGATGTAGTGACAGAGATGCGAAGAAGGGCATTTAGGGAAGAGTGAAAAGAAGATGCGGAAGAGGAAAGAGAGGGGGGATGAAGATGTGCAGATGGACATGATATGCAGAGAAAAAGAGGATACATATCTAACATAAAGCACACATAATTGAAGGCCAAAACCCCTTCCACAGGCCTCAATGCTATTTAATTCACAGACTATTTCAGAATTTAAACATTTCCAATGGTAATTATTTATAAGAAATCATTGTTGTTACTCATTTATCCTAAACAGCTAACATCCAGTGACATAGCCAATCATACTGACAGGCTTTAGGTGTATGTCAGTTTCTGTGCCATGTATCTTGATAAAATTACATCTCAGAGAGAAACTAAAATACTGGTCTGATGGCACACTATGGGAATCACAAACATTTATTTGGCATGTTCCTTTATAGAAAGCACCTACTTTTTTTAATCTATTTTAAAGACCTGTCTGCACATATTTTCTATATGACTGGTTACAGCTAGCATCTGTGGGTGTGTCTCAAAGTTTGGTTAGAGCACATTTTTCCAAAGTTAAGGCTGCATGCAGTGTAAGACACAGGGCATGCATACATTTTAAAGGGCTAAAGTTGTCACGCAGAACAATTTACACATTACAGTAACTGTTGAACAAATTAATGCAAGAAGGTACGGGGCAGTTTTTAATGTGTTTAATATTTCAAGACTATACATTCACACCACTTAATAAGCCTTGCTTTATCGCTACATTCATTTGCTTTAAAATGCACCATTTGCCAATCTTTTTTAAATTTCTTTCTCAGGAGAGGGACTCCCCCTGGACCCTAGGTATGTCCCTAGAACTTGTTCACATCGCTTGCTATATAAAAATCATGCCCAACGTTCATATATCACCAGTTTGAAATGTCACCAGCCGACACTGGATGAAAGATATTTCACTCCTCCTTGGCATGGGCAGTTGCCAAATATTTTGGGGAAAATGGCACAGTTTGTACCCTAATTGATAGTTTAATGAAGCAGCTATAGGCTTTCACTTTGAATTGCACGAAGTTTGTATACTATTAAAAGTGACTGCACACGGTTGCCCCGGATGGGCACCTGTGTGCTGTTGTGTCCCCCCTTCTTACCAATGTCCTGCCCCCAATACACACCTCTCCCTCGCTGCCCCATCCCTCCTCCTTCCCCCTCCGTCCCCCACACCCCTCACTCCCCCTCTCTCCCTCCCCTCATACTACCCCTCCCCCATCCCTTTCCTCTTGCCGACCCCCTCCACTCCCTCTTGAGGCTCCCCCCTGGATTCAAGCTAGCCTGGCTGATGAAGGATAATACCCAGAAACCAGTCCCAGGATGCTTGTTTCCAGTCCAGGGAGGACCTGGCTTGTCAGTTCAGTTTGGACTGTTCCCATGAGGCACAGGGTCAAGACTGATTTGCATATGGCTGGGTCTAAACTGGGGTGGCATGGTGAGCAAAAGAATGATGGATTTAACCCAGATCTCTTGACTGGGGGTGAATGTATGATTTATTCAGCATTCCGTCCATCATTTGTTTGCGTAGCACTTCACACCCCCCCTCCCTCCCAACACCGGACCTCCCTCTCCCCTCTTCTGTTACTGCTTCTCCACCCCTCCATCTTTCCCACTCCCCTGCTTGCCGCTCACACGGATGTGCTATTCCCTCTGGTTAGTCAGACATCAGGGTTTTGGGGTAGCAGGAGATTGGCGCTCATACAGGTACCTAGTCAAGTGTGACTTTTTGGATGTTTTAGAAATTGTTTGTGATGCTGCCAGGTCAGGGGAAGACCCGAAACCCCTGAAACAAAAGACAGAGCTAGAAGCCCTTTCTTAAAACAAATGAACAGAGTCCTGGGCACACATATATGATCATAGTCTAATACATATTGCGTATGATGAAGTAGTCGACACCGGTGGTTTTCTTAATTGATGAGCCCGGCGTTGTTTTTTCACATGAAAATCATCATAAAAATCATCAATTAAGAAAACCACCGGTGTCGACTACTTCATCATACGCAATATGTATTAGACTATGATCATATACGTGTGCCCCGGATTCTGTTCATGTGCTATTCCCTCTGTCGCCCCACAGTGGCATCCACCTCTGTGCACCCAAGTCCCACCGCACTAACCCCCACCAGGGACATTGTACGCCCTGCCAGGTAGGCAACACAGGACCCTCCGGCCTGACTCATGAGACCCCTCCGCGTTCCTGCTGCAGCCCAATCCCCCAACGTGAAACTATCTCTATGACACAGGTCACGTGGCCCACACCACCCATCGGACTGAGGTACGGCGCCTCCCCCACCTCACCCCTCCACCCCCTTCCCCCCACATGGCAGCCCTCCCGGACTTACAACGCCTTTCTCTCTCTTTCCGAAGTACCACAGCCCTGGAGCCCTACCACCGGCGATGCCAGGATGATTGCTTATGGCTCTCCATCCTAAAACCGCCGCCAGGGGACAGGTGCACAGCAACTGGGCAAAAGACTGGTAACACAGACTCTGATGACAATGTGTACCTTCCCCTCCCTCTTCCTCCCCCCACCCTCCCCAATCCTTCCCCTTCACCCACTCAACTATTATTACTATTACTGTACCGTTTTTGGTTGCTTACCACAACCTCTACTACATTGTTCCCTTGTTGTAAACATTGAGGGCCATATGTAGGTAAATTCCATTTACCGATTCTAAAATACCGAATTTTCCCGATTCGGTATTTTAGAATGGGTAAATGGTATGTAGGTATTCATTCGGTAATTTTTACCGAATCGGTAAAATTCGGTAAATACCAATTCGGTATTTACCTCCAGGCCCATAGGAATGAATGGGGAATACCGAATCGGTAAATACCGAATCAGTAAGAGGGGGAAGACCTACAAGGGTGGCAGGGTGTCACATTGACACCCTGTTGCACCCCTGAATAGTGCATGGGTGCACATGTGGCACACATACATGCCCTAAGGGCATGTATGTCTGCCACATGGCACTGTTAAAAAAGCACACAATTGCTTTTTTAACGGGTTTCGTTATTTACCACCAACTTGTAGTTGGTGGTAAAAAACGAATCCTTACAAGTGAAAAGCACTCACTTGAGTGTTTCCTACATTAAGGATTCGGTAATTTACCGAATCGGTATTTAAGAATTCAGTAAATTACCGAATCCTTACATTAGGCCCCTACATTTCAAATGCCTAATACCGGTCGGTAACGGCCGAAATTCAGTAATTTCGGCCGTTACCGACCGGTATTAGGCTTCCTACATCTGGCCCTGAGTCTCAATAAAAAATGATTTAAAAAAAAGTGACTGCTAGTGTATAAGTGCAGAGCTATAACAATAGGTCTTCTGACAGCAAGGGGAAAACTACATTGGCGGCGATAAACCTCACAATAGGGTTTCCTTCCTTTCGCAAATGTAGCGACATGGAATCTTTCCTTAGCTGTCCAGAGTAATCACCAAACTGCAGACTATTCAAAACGCGGCAGCACGTCTGCTCTCTGGCAAAACAAAATATGAACCTATTTCCAATAACATAAAGGATTTTCACTGGCTCACTGTGCGAAAAATAATCCACTTCAAATCCCTCTGTATTGTGTTTAAAGCACTTAACAATCAAGGACCTCACTTTTTAAAAGAACAACTACAACAACACAAACCCACTAGAGCCTTACGATCGGCTACTCTCAATCAACTGGTCATCCCCCGCACTAAAACTGTCACCTGGGGCGACCGGCGTTTTCTGGTGGCCGCCCCCAAGCTCTGGAACACCCTACCTCTAAACATCAGGCAAAGTCCCACTCTTCTCCAATTCCGGAAACTTTTGAAAACCTGGCTGTTCACTCAATGATCACTTCCTTCGCTTACAGTTTGTCTCAAATAACTGGTTTATTAGCGCCAAGACGCCCACGGGTATATGCTGCGCTTCATAAATATTAAAAATAAATAAAAGCTGTCTCTGTCGCTTCATTTTTTTCAAACGCATATTGTGTTGTACCTCTCATCGCGCAAGGTTAATCCGATAATTCTACTTTACCTACCTCACAAGGTTGAACGACTGAGATGAACTTTCTTGGATTTCCCTCTGTGTCCTGCATATCAAATCTTGTTTTCAGCAGTAACCATATGACTTGCTGAGATATCTACCCAAGCAAGGCTCATATACATACTTAGAATCACTGCAGTAAGTAAAGTAGACGGAAAGCAGAAAGAGGCTTGGGAAACAGTGGCTTGTGCAAAGGCACAAATACTGTTGTTTGCTTTGTTTCCCAGGTGCAATAGATTAAGATATGGCTATATATACAATATTCCATGTATTACAGACCAGAAGACTGCAAGTCGTTGCATCAAAGTCCAAAAAAGCACAAGATGACCAGAATGTATTTGGAACACAATGTGTGTGGCGTGCTGGATTACTGCAACAAAATCATAAGTAAAGTGTTTGTTTATTTCAAATGGAATGTATACTTGGTGCAACTTTGTGGTTTGTCTGTGCTGTACATAAATAATGGCCAGTGGCTTGTTAAGGCAACGAATTGTGACTGAAAGATAAAATAATTTACCCAGGATCACACGATGTGGGGAAACGTGGATTAGAATTCTTGTCTTCTAAACACTCAACATAATGGTTAGGTCATCGTGATTTTTCGCGCAATCTGTGACGTAAGCATAAGAATCACCTCTGTGTATTCACGAGTAAAGAACTGCACAGTCTGCTGGCAGCCCGGGCTCGTGAGCGAGTGCACGTGCAGGCAGGGATCCTGGTGTGAGGTTCCCTCTAGGTTGAGAGGTTTGCGCAATAGGGTGGGACTTTTCGGTGCAGGGAGGAGGCATTACTGGAAGAGCGGCCTTCTTATCTGCAGTTGCTGTCATGTTTGCGAACTTCATTATTAGTTGAGGTTTAAACGATATATATATATATATATTTTTTTTTGTTGGCCATTCGCTGGATTTGAAGGGCAGGGTGGGATGCATTTTGTTCACGAGCCATCATCAATTCCCGTTTTATGTAGGTCTGCTTGAAATACGCATTCCAAAACGTGTGCAATCCCACCCCTACTCCTGTAGTGTCGAAATCGCTTGGAATTTGTTGGGGAGATGTGTTCGCCCCAAGTGTGCGAGGAAGAGGGTAAAAATGGCCTTTATAACATCTCTGACTGGTGATGGCCCAAAGTGTTCCTGTCACACTTAAACCGGCAGCACATATTCCTAACTGTTATGCAAAAAACCCCATATTAAAATGACCTCGTTGTGTTTTATATAGCGCCTGCTACTGCAGTTTTGCCAATTCTTGGCACTTACAACATCACCAAGAACTCCCAAGCAGTCATGTCACCGCCCTCCAGCAGTCAGAAGAGGGAGAAGGAACGTTCTGTTGTGTTAGAGATACTGAGTGATAGCGCACGTGACCATCACAGGATTCTTGGCGTTAGCAAAGTTGACTTTATTCCCTGTTGGAAGCGAATGCTCCATTACAGTGGGTGATTTACCACGTCTTCACAGGTCGCAGGATCTTTGGTACCCCCAGCTCTAGCCGCCGAGGCAAGAGTCACATCTGCCGTCGCTGCGGGAGGCCGAGTAGTGGCTTGAGAGGACGTGGCCTAATGGCTATAACTGATAGCCATATTAGGATGGCCCAGGATTGACGCCTTTCAGCATGTGGTCTTCACTTCGGGGGCCCCCTGCGGGCCCCCGGAGTGAAGGAGAGGTGGGGGGTGCACAGGGGGGGTACCTGTGGTAGCCCCTTGCATTTGCATTAACAAAGTGGCACCGCGCAGTGCCTGCCACCTTGTTAATGCAAATGCATTCGGGCATGTTTAGCATTGTGGTGGGCGGTGCTGAGAGCCCCGCCCGCCACAATGCTAAACATGCAGGATGCGCCCGCCACAATGGCGGGCGCATCCTAATGCCCCCCACGGGACCCCCGCCCTTATGGCGGGCGGTCCCAAAGACCGATAGGATGGCAGGCGGACTAAGTCCGCCCGCCATCCTAATGACCCCCTTTGTGTTCTCTTTGGTCCCCCAATCCACTATGAACCACGTGATGGGAGCAGTAGGAGCCAGCGCTATCATTAAATTAGGAAGATGAGAAATATCCCCTAGGGAGGCCTCAATTATCAGAAGATCGGATCACTGACATAATATCGAATACATAAATATAGAATGACCAAAATATCGAGGAAAAAACATAGAATGCAAAAATATCGAATTCCTATCTCCAAACAGGTAAGTACAAAAATATCGAATCAAAAATATCGTTTTAAAAAATATCGTTAGCCAAAATATTGAATTTTTTATAATGTCTTAAAAGTAATTTAAAATTAATGAAATAATAAATAAAATTAACTAAAACATACTTAAAAATACTTAAATAACCTTAAAATTATTAAATAATTGATTTAAGTTATAAAAAAATACAAATTTATTTTTTAATACATATATATATATTAACATAATATTAATAAAAAAATATACAACATTTTTACCGTAGGATAACAGGAGGGTAACATTTACTATTACCACTCCAGTGAGTGCAACAGTAGGGAAAACGTTGGATAGCGTAGGCGTAAAAATTACTATTCCCACTCCAGTGAGTGCAACAGTAGGGAAAGCGTTGGATAGCGTAGGGGTGAAAATTACTATTCCCAGTCCAGAGAGTGCAACAGTAGGGAAAGCGTTGGATAGTGAGAAGGTAAAAATTACTATTCCCACTCCAGTGAGTGCAACAGTAGGGAAAGCGTTGGGTAGCGGGAGGGTAAAAATGACTATTCCCACTCCAGAGAGTGCAACAGTAGAGAAAGCGTTGGATAGCAGGAGGGTACAAATTACTATTCCCACTCCAGAGAGTGAAACAGTAGGGAAAACGTTGGATAGCGTGGGGGTAAAAATTACTATTCCCACTCCAGAGAGTGCAACAGTAGGGAAAACGTTGGATAGTGGGAGGGTAAAAATTACTATTCCCACTCCAGAGAGTGCAACAGTAGGGAAAGCGTTGGATAGCGTAGGGGTAAAAATTACTATTCCCACTCTAGTGAATTTAACAGTAGGGAAAGTAATGATTTAATATATTAATAAAAATAAATTATCAATACCAATAAAACATTAATTAAAATTAATTGCACATTTAATATTATGTAATAATTAATCAATTATAAATACAAATAAATATTAGTGAATAAAATGTATTACCTATTCATAATTAATTAACGACTAATTTTCAAAACAAAAACTAATTAATAATAAAAATTAATACCAATTAATAATTAATTAACAGTAAATTAATTATCAATACACATAAATTATTTTGCGTTGGATAGCGAGAAGGTAAAAATTACTGTTCCTACTCCAGTGAGTGCAAAAGTAGGGAAAGCGTTGGATAGCGGGAGGGTAAAAATTACTATTCCCACTCCAGAGAGTGCAACAATAGGGAAAGTGTTGGATAGCTGGAGGGTAAAAATTACTATTCTCACTCCAGAGAGTGCAACAGTAAGGAAAGCGTTTGATAGAGTAGGGGTAAAAATTACTATTCGCACACCAGAGAGTGCAACAGTAGGGAAAGCGTTGGATAGAGGGAGGGTAAAAATTACTATTCCCACTCCAGAGAGTGCAACAGTAGGGAAAGCATTGGATAGCGGGAGGGTAAAAATTACTATTCCCACTCCAGAGAGTGCAACAGTAGGTAAAGCGTTGGATAGCGTAGGGGAAAAAAATCACTATTCCCACTCCAGAGAGTGCAACAGTAGGGAAAGCGTTGGATAGCGTAGGGGTAAAAATTACTATTCCCACTCTAGTGAATTTAACAGTAGAAAGTAATGATTTAATATATCAATAAAAATAAATTAAATATCAATACCAATAAAACATTAATTAAAATGATTTGCCAATTTAATATTATGTAAAAATTAATCAATTATAAATACAAATAAATATTAGTTATTAAAAGTAATGACCTATTTATAATTAATTAACGACTAATTAATTTTCAATAACAAAAACTAATTAATAATAAAAATTAATACCAATTAATAATATATTAACAATAAATTAATTATCAATACATACATTATTTTTAAGATGTAATTAATTACAATTAAATTACTTCCCACCCTATTCCCCTTTAAACCCACCATCCGCTACAGAAAATTAATACAATTATCATAATTATCAATTAATGAATTAATACAAATTCATTACCAATTAATAAAAATTAATTACTAATTACCAATTAATTAACAATAAATAAAAAATCAATACCAATAAATAAATAAAAATGATTTACTTAATTACAATTAAATTACTTCCCACCCTATTCCCCTATAAACCCACAACCCTCTACAGAAAATAAATTAATAAACTTAACATAATTATCAATTAATCAATTAATAAAAATTTATTATCAATTAAAAATGAGTTAATAATTAATTCAAAATAAATATCAATAAATAAATACAAATATTTAATCTAATATAATTAAATTACTACCCACCCTATTCCCCTATAAACCCACAACCTGCTACAGAATTAAATTACGCAAAAATTAAATTACATAAAATTCATTACTTAAAATAAATCACAAACATAATATACACTTTTCACACATATACTAACATACAAAACACTTTAAAAAATTCAATATTATTAAAAACTCTACACATTTTAATACCTATATTATATACTTCGATATTTTGACTTTCTATATTTTAAAAAAATCAATATTATATTACTTACCTTCAATTCGATATTTTTGATCACAAAGGGCCATATGTATCAAGCCGTTTTTGAATCGCAAAGGCCGAATTTGCGACTCGCAAACGGCCGTTTCGCACGTTTTGGAATGTATGAAACATTCCCAAAATAAGGAATTGCAAACTTGTACGATTTCTTATTTTTCCATAGCATTTAGGGAATCGCAAATTTGCGATTCCTTAAATGCTATGTATGTAGCAATTTTAGCTTGCGAATCTTGTTTAAGAATTCGCAAATTACCACCAACTTTCAGTTGATGGTAACTTGCGAATTCTTCCAGAAATGCACAAATTGGCATTTTTAAAGGTGGCATATGATGCACACACATGCCTATAGGGCATGTATGTGCGCCATATGCACACGCATGTTATTTTCAGGGGTTCACCAGGGTGTCTTTGAGGCACCCCTACACCCTTGCAATAATTCTCAGGTTGCGATTAGCAAATTGCGAATTCGCAATTTGAGAATTATTTTGCATTCATTCATATTGGCCTCCTGGCCCATAGGAATGCATTGGAAATTATTCCTTAATTGCGAATTCGCAAAATGTGAATTCGCAAATAAGGAAGCTTAAGGAATCGCTAATAAAAACCGATTTTGTTCATACATACCATTTTGCATTTCCTAAATAGCGATTCCTTAAAATTCGCTATTTAGGAAATGCAAAATAGTTTGATGATACATATGGCCCTATATTCTGTCCATTCAATATTTTGTCCATTCTATATTTTGACTTCGATAGTTTGGTAATTCTATATTTTGAATTCGATATTTCGTCTTGATCCAATGTCAATACTACCAGTATAACAGGCTGGGATTTGCAGAGAGGGCCGCTTTTGACCCCCTTCCCTCCCTCCCGGTACTCACATCATGTGAGCGATGCGAATGTGGACAGAACACCGGGCCCAGAAACTGTCCTCTGATAAGTCGTGTTGCTGCTGCCTACACTCTCCTATATATTACCTGGTGCCACCACATGCACCTGTGCAGTGTCCCACCTCTTGGCAGGTCAGCCATCTGGCACTGTGGCGCTTGGCATAATTATTTTCTTAGAGCCTAGATCGCTCCAATGATAAAGGGGCATGATTTATCCACAGAGCCCTGTGTAGCTCCAACGTTTTACGCCATTATTTTCAGAGCCCGTGTGGCTTCCACGTGGGGCATAATTTGTTTAAAGGGCCACTGAGAGCCCATGCCTCATATTTCCCAGCTGCTCAGCAAGTAGTGGGCAGCTGCACCGTTTAGGTTGTTCTTTATTTGGGGACCTGCCTTCTACGCTAGGAGTGAGACGCACTCCTCTGCCCCAGAACTTTCCTTCACAGCTGCGCAGCACTTAGTGCCAGCTCCAACGTTTAGGTTTGAGCAATTGCGAACCCCTGACTCCTGCTGCATTGGCAGTGCCCTGACTTTTGGACAGAGGGCATTTGAGCCCCTTAGAGATGGCTGGTTGGTCAGGGGGTCTATTAGGTTTATAGGGTGCCAGGCCCTAATGTGATGTATATAGGTGCTAGGAAATGTAATTGATATGATATGTTTTATGAATTGTGATTTATGCTTCTAGATGGGATTATGATTATGAGGTTTTGCATACTGTGTTATGTTTTATTTTTATCTTCTACTGTGGTTTAGGTTTGATTTATTCCCTACTACGGTTTATGTTAGTAAGTATATTTCCTAATGCAAGTTATGTTTAGGAGATTATGGTCTGCTATGTTTAGGCTTATGAGGTTGGCGCAGAATATATTTCTCGCCTTATGTGATACTGTACATGATATGGTTTATGTTACAGGTTGATGCTGAGTATAGTGTCTGCCAGGAGTTACTGGTTGTGGTCTACATTTATTATATGTTCTTACTTTTACCATTTTTACCAAGTAATGATTCTGACAGTGGCCCACGTGGCCTTGCCATGTGTAAATAATCCCCTGTAAATATTGCCCAGTGCCAGTTGGCACAGTGTATATTGTGTGATTACCATCTAATGTGTTTTATGATAATACAAAGGCTATTTTATTTATTTAACCTTGAGTGGAGTTCCTTTTGTGGTGTGCCTAGCATGTTGTTGCTGTGTGTGTTGCACAAATGCTTTACACGTCGCCACCGGGATAAGCCGAACTGCTCATGCCATGCTACCAAGGGGGGGAGCAGGGGTTATCTACGCGTGTAACTCCCTTTCCCTGACTAGAGTAGTGGTCTCTGCCTGGCTTAGGCGCAAGCCTTAGCCAACCAGAGATCCCCATTTCTAACACCTACTTTATATTCCTTCTCATGAAATGCATTCTCACAATACAGCAGTAAATGTAAATTTCAAATGCAAGGAAAAGGCAGAGTGCGGGCCCAGGGGTACTGGAAGCAGAAAAAAACTAAGCCTCGGTTACAAGTTTACAAAGGTATGTTGACTGTGCACCTCAGATAGAGCATACAGCTGAGAGTTGTGGTGCACTGTAGCACCCAACAAACACTTTTTCGATAATGTACATCACACGCAGACATGTAATAGCGCACACTGGGTAGATCCTATATAGCACATAGCTCAGAAATACCATATAGATGGATGGCACGCAGCTCCCAAGAGCATTGTAAGTAGTTTAAAACAGACACCAGCATCAAACAGAATGCACTGGACAGACCTTGCATACACACCACATAGCGCTGATATACTATAGAGCTGCCTGTAATGTGGCCCCAAAAAGCACTTTTCAATAGCATGGAACAAACGCCCATCACAACACATTAAATAGAAAATTTTGCTTGCATTTAACTAAGAACAGACATTGCATTTGGGCCGTGGGCCATTTTTTCCATAGAATGCAGTATATTAACATAAATAACGTAACAGAACATGTAATTGCTGCACCTATAGTAGTGTAGCTCTATCTATAACTTGGTCATCAGAATGTGCTACAACAAAGACGATGATTTTGGGCTGGTAAACAGACAAGAAGGCCAACCCATCTTCACTATTGAGAGGCTCAGAAGCGCACCATTTAATTTATAAGGCAATTGGGGCACCATGCTGCAGCTGCACGCAACAACTACTGCGCTGATGGCACGAACTCTACGCCACTCTACTCTATGCCACTGCACTCTACTCCACTGCAGTCTACTCTGCACCACTCCGCTCCACTCTGCACCACTCTAATCTATGTCACTACTCTACACCACTGCACCAATGCATTCTGCGCCAATTCAGTCTATACCACTTTACTCAAAACCAATCCACTCTATGCCAATCTACTCTGCACCACTGTACTTGATGCCACTTCAGTCTAGGCCACTTTACTCCACTCTGCAACACTCCACTCTTTGGCGCTCTTCTCCACTCTATGATACTACCTGCGATATTCCACTTTACGCCATTGCACTCTATGCACTGCAGTCTACTCTGCACCACTCCACTCTACTCTGTTCTGCACCACTCTACACTCCACCACTCTACTCTATGTCACTGCACTGTATGCCAATTACTCAAAACCAATGCACTCTAAGCCACTGCACTCTATGCCAGTCTACTCTTCGCCACTGTACATTATGCCACTTCATTTAAGGCCACTCTAATACACTCTACAACACTCCGCTCTATGCCACTCTGCGACTCTACTCTACTCTACAACCCTCTATGCTACTCCCTCTATGCCTCCTATTGCCAATTTACTCTACTAAATTCTACATTACACTCCAGTCTACTCCACTACTCTACTCTACGCCACTACACTCCATGCCACGCTATTCTGACACTCCATGACACTCTACTCTACGACACCACTCCACTCTATGCCAGTTCATTCTACTACACTACTCCTCTCTATGCCACTCTACTCTACAACAATCTACTCCGCTCTACACCACTCTGTAATACTGTACTCCACTCTACGCAACACACTCTATGCCACTCCACTCTTCTCTGCACCACTCCACAACACTCAATGCCACTCCACTCTGCTTCACTCTACAATACTCAACTATATGACACTCTAATACACTCTACACCCTTCCAATCTACGACACTCTACTATCTCCATGACACTCCACAACACTATGCCAGTCCACCCTATGCAACTCTATGACACTCCACTCAACTCTATTCTACACCACCCCATGACTCTACGCCACTCCAAAACAGCCCACTCTACAACACTGTGCTTTACGACACTCTTGCCACGCAAGACTCCTTTACGCCACTAACTATCTTTTAGCCATGCTAAACAGTTGCCAAGCTAGTGTACAACAGGGCTAAAACATATTGGCAAAACCAATAGCTCTTGCATTGAAGAGACTTATTGGTTTTGCCAATGCTTCTTTAAGAGTGAGCAGTGGTACGTGGTATCACTGCCTGTTCTGTTCTTAAAAAAGATATTTTAAAATATTTTCAAATGGGAAGGAGTCCAAGGGGTCCCTCGCGGCCCACTTCCTATTTGTAACTTGTTACCACCTCCTTCAAAGTGTCAGTAAAAAATGTAAGATTTGTAACAGTAATTCAGTCGCAAAACATTAATACATACCACTGCGATTCTGTAACAAGTTAATAATTAGCAATTTGATTTTTGTACATATGAAAATGCTTTGTTACAGTCACAGATGGCCTTATTCTGTGAATTCGGCCGTTTGCAACCTCTAAACAAATTTTGTGTATATGATCATTTGTTCTTTACTTTACCAAAAATAATTGCCTCTGCTTTCCAAACCTTACCTTTGAAGACATTATTGGAATTGATAATGGTACAGGTCGCGATTGAGGCACATTGGAAGAGCAAGGTGTCGCACTGTAATAGAGGCAAATGTCATCTCAGGATTTCGGTACATTGGCAGAGATTTAAGATGGGCACTACAATGAACCAACCCGAAGGGATGCTAGAGCATTTTGGGTAGAGATGCACCAGTGAGTGAGGTACCCCAGTACTGGGCTAGAAGTGCCAGCTGCAGATCAAAAATGATTGTGCACATATGCGACTCTGAGTGGATCTCTGCACTAGAATTGCCGAATGGGGCTGTCCTACTGGCCAGACACATGCTGGGAGTGGCCAACGAGAGGCTGAGCACAGGGGTCATCCCCAGTGTGCAAGTGTCCACGGCCCACTCTGAACATATCACTGAGTGCTCTGCAAAGCAGAGACTCCCCCACCATGCCCAGGGTGCTTGCCCTCTGCTGGCCCAGTGCTTAACCCTTTCGATGCTGATGACGAGCTCAGCTCTTCATCACCCACGGGTGTCGTGTGCTGATGACGAGCTGAGCTCGTCATGGTGCCACTAAAATGGCATTTTCCAGCACAGGGGGGGGGGAAACGCCCAGCAGCCATGTGGTTAAGTCAGGGGACAGGCACACTGGGGCTCCTCCACAACACAAGACCCAAGGGATTGCTGGAAATGAGCCTAAACTAACAAAGACATCTGTGCAAGTCTTTCTGCATATCTCACAGCATCCATTTACAGCCCTCAAAGCACACCGAGTACACACCTGGCAGGCTCCATTTACAGCCTCAGAGGAGGCAGTGCACCCATCCATTTACAAGCCTCGAAGCAGGCTGAGCAAACAACTGCCAGTCTCCATTTACAGTCTCAGGCGAGGCTGTGCACACATCCAATGGCATCCATTTTCAGTCCTCAAAGCAAGCTGCATAAGCAGCTGGCAGGATCCATTTACTCCCTTAGTGCACACATCTGGCAGCCTTCATGTAAAGGTCTGAAAGGAAGCTGTGTGCGCAGCTGGTAGGGCCCATTAGAACCTCAGAGGAGGCTGTGCACACAGCCAACAGCATCCATTTACTGGTCTCAGAAGAGGTTGACTACAGCTAGCAGGATCCATTTACATGCTTCAGATGAGACTATGCACAGCCAGCTGGCAGGATCCACTATGACCTCTGAACAGCCGGTGTGCACAGCTGGTAGGATCCATTTTCAGCCCTCAGAGGGCACTATGTACAGCTGGCAAGGCCCGTTGAGACCTTAGAGGAGGCTGTGAACACATCTAGCAGGGACCCCTACAGGCCTCAGCGGAGGCTGTGAGCAGAGCTGGCAGAATCCATGTCCATGCCTCAGTGGAGGCTGAGCACAGCTGGTTGGACCTCTTTACAGGCTACAGAGGAGGCGCTGTTTTGGCACCTTCATAAGTGACCATAAAACAACACACTGTCTGTTGTAGGCATTTAGCATGGGGTGTGGTTAAGATTTTGAAACAGATCAAAAAGGGGTCTATTCACAAACTGCATTTTGTGGTACATAAAGTAGTACTGGGTAGTACTTCTCTCGTACTATAAAAAGCTATTCACAAACTACAGGCAGGGTCCTCCATATCTCCTATCTGTTCTATGTTGAGATTTCTGTAAAAGTGTCAGAGGTCTCTACACACATAAACCTACGATTTAGCTGTAAATGTCGGAGGGACAACGGAAAGCTGCTGGGAAATGAGTCATAGTTACTACTAAATGGGAGGGGTTCAAGGAGCAGTAAAGAGAAGTTTATGGGTGTAAAGATGGGATAAGGGTGGGGTCTGCTTACACAAACATACCCATTGCTATTCACGGACTACACTTCTAAAGTTACTATAACTCAAAAGGTCACAAATCACTCGTAAATGTACTCCAGTCCTGTCTTGGAGTGAGTATAGCACCACCCAGGGCCATTCACTGGTACAGACATCCACTCCCAAGAAAAGTAATGGATGAGGGACTTAACACCTCATAGGAAATCATATTAAGTAAATTACATAATTTTGACTTTTAAATTAAATATATATATAAACGTGCTTTGTTGTAAAAATTATATTAAATTCAACATAAAATATTGTAAACATTTTTAAATGAATAATTACCCAATTAAAAAACGTAATTCAATTAAACTTGTAAGCTTTTTATACAAAATGTCTAACGATTTTAAATGAATACAAAAATACGTAACTTTTGATCAAATTGACTAATTAATCATTAAATATTACAATGCTAGCTGTAGTCGTGTCATATAAGAGACTGCAAATAGGCTGAGAGGCTAACTTTGAAACTGTTCCAATAAACTACTTGCAAGGTGTTATCACAGACGCGTGTGCTGTATGTGCCATGCCTAGAGGTGGATCCAGGAATGAGTGGAAGGGAGGTGGACGGGACCTCTCAAGACGATGTAGCGATTGGTGGAGCATTAGCTTCTGTATGAACTTCATAATGTTTCTTTGTTATGAGGTCGGTTGTTGTAAATAAAAATGTTAATCTCCAGGGTTGACTTTTGAAATTGCCAGTAATAATTTAATTCAGAAAAGATGAACCTGTTAAACACTGCATGGGCGGGGCTATGGCGGTCAAGTGTCCCTGCCCATGCTGATGGCGGTGGAGGAAATGGGTTTCATTGAAGACACAGAGGTCGAAAATTATGCCTTGTGAGACAATCAACTTTTCAAACTTGAGAATTTGTAGGCAACAAACTGACTCACCTGAGGCCTTGCCTGCAGCTTCAGTGGACGGCGCGAGCCTGCAGCAGAAGACCGGGCAAGGTTAGCATTGGCAATAATTAAATTAAGCCCGCCCCAATCCGTCCTGGGTCGCACGGTCCTTCTCAGCCGCCTCACCTCGCGTGCTTTTTACATTGCACAAAGTAGCATGTGCATGAGAATGACCAGCCCCACCATAGTATTCTCCACCCTAATGGTGAAGACCGCACAGACGCGGCCGTGCTCCATTTAATTTGTGATGAGGCGGCCGCGCATGCAACTACAGCGATCGTAACGTAAGTTACGTTACTCCTAGCATCCGAGACGGATCGGATGTGTGGAGTGCTAAGTGGTTGCTAGCTGCGTGGCTGCGAAGGGGGCTCCTGGAGCATGGGGGCCCCCACACCGCGGGGTCTGTGGGGCCTGTGTTACGCCCCTGGTGGTAGCCATGTGCCCTAATGCAAATAAACAGGAAGGGAACATTATCGTTATTTCAGTGGGCCAGAGACAATCTCCAGTGCCTATGACATATTGAGCCTCACATAGCGTTTGCAGCATTCGGATTTCCCCCTGCCAATCTTCTTAACTGCTTCTGTCTTAAGGCCTGCTCCTTTATTCTTGAAAGCCTTTAACCCCTTAAGTGCTGCTGACGGCCAATGGTCGTCAGCAGCGCTACCTCCCCAGTGCTGCGCACGACCATTGAACGTCCATTCAGCACTAGTTCTAATGGACAGCGCAGCACTGGGGAGAAATGTTTACACGCAGCTAAGGTGCTATAAGACTTCAAGTGCTGAATGCCTCCCGAGCACCCGCTAAGGGGTTTCATAAGAAGACAAGAATTTGCAATGCAATAGGTCTCGCATTAGGAAAGTTGGAGCTAGTGGTCTTGTAAACTACATTTTTTTTATTTGTGTGTTTGTTTTGAAAATAGCTAAATTAATAGCTTTGTCATTTACAATGCCAATAGTTGTAACTTTCGCAAATGTGACACCTATAGCATTTGTAATGTAACATGTTTTGTATTTTTGTGACTTAGATGTATTGATATTATAAATAACAATGGCTTTTCATTTTTTTAAATAATTAATACGTAAATAAAAGTGATTGTAATTTATAATGGCAATAGCTTAAACTTTTGTAAATAACTTTTGTGAAGATTATGTTCATTGTATTTTATTGTGACGAAAAGCAAAGAACAGAAGTGAAATATTAACATCTTTTGTGATATTTGTAATAAAGCTTGAAACATTGAGAGAACATATTTGAACCAGTTGTTGTTGAATGGTTGCACAGATTGATGCTGTGATGGCGCAGAGTGATGCTGTGGCGTTCAGTGATGCTGTGGTAGCGCATAGTGATGTTGTGGTGCCCCTGAGTGATGATGTGCAGGCCCTGAGTGATGCTGTGGATGCCCTGAGTGATGCTGTGGAGGCCCTGAGTGATGCTGTGGAGGCCCTGAGTGATGCTGTGGAGGCCCTGAGGGATGCTGTGGTAGCGCATAGTGCTGCTGTGGTAGCGCATAGTGCTGCTGTGGTGTTCCAGAGTGATGCTGTGGTGCTGTTGCTGAGTGATGCTGTGGTGGTGGTGCTGAGGGATGCTGTGGTGGCAGTGCTGAGGGATGCTGTGGTGGCGGTGCTGAGGGATGCTGTGATGGCGGTGCTGAGGGATGCTGTGTGGCGGTGCTGAGGGATGCTGTGGTGGCGGTGCTGAGGGATGCTGTGGTGGCGGTGCTGAGGGATGCTGTGGTGGCGGTGCTGAGTGATGCTGTGGTGGCAGTGCTGAGTGATGCTGTGGTGGCAGTGCTGAGTGATGCTGTGGTGGCAGTGCTGAGTGATGCTGTGGTGGAGGTGCTGAGTGATGCTGTGGTGGCGGTGCTGAGTGATGCTGTGGTAGTGGTGCTGAGTGATTCTGTGGTGGCAGTGCTGAGTGATGCTGTGGTGGCGGTGCTGAGTGATGCTGTGGTGGTGGTGCTGAGTGATGCTGTGGTGGCGGTGCTGAGTGATGCTGTGGTGGTGGTGCTGAGTTATGCTGTGGTGGTGGCGCTGAGTGATGCTGTGGTGGTGCTGAGTGATGCTGTGGTGGTGCTGAATGATGCATTGTGGTGAGTGATGCTGTGGTGGTGCTGAGTGATGCTGTGGTGGTGCTGAGTGGTGCTGAGTGATGCTGTGGTGGTGCTGAGTGATAATGTGGTGGTGCTGAGTGATAATGTGGTGGTGCTGAGTGATAATGTGGTGGTGCTGAGTGATAATGTGGTGGTGCCGAGTGATGCTGGGGTAGCGCTGAGTGATTCTGGGGTAGCGCTGAGTGATGATGTGGTGATGCTGAGTGGTGCTGTGGTGGTGCTGAGTGATGCTGGGGTGGCGCTGAGTGATGCTGGGGTGGTGCTGAGTGATGCTGGGGTGGTGCTAAGTGGTGCTGTGGTGGTGCTAAGTGGTGCTGTGGTGGTGCTGAGTGATGCTGTGGTGGTGCTGAGTGACAATGTGGTGGTGCTGAGTGACAATGTGGTGGCGCTGAGTGATAATGTGGTGGTGCTGAGTGGTGATGTCGTTGTGGTGGTGCTGAGTAGTGCTGTGGTGGTGCTGAGTAGTGCTGTGATGGTGCTGAGTAGTGCTGTGGTGGTGCTGAGTGGTGCTGTGGTGGTGCCGAGTGATAATGTGGGGGTGCCGAGTGATAATGTGGGGTGCCGAGTGATGCTGGGGTAGCGCTGAGAGATGATGCTGAGTGGTGCTGTTGTGGTGCTGAGTGATGCTGGGATGGTGCTGAGTGATGCTGGGATGGTGCTGAGTGATGCTGGGATGGCGCTGAATGATGCTGGGATGGCGCTGAGTGATGCTGGGATGGCGCTCAGTGAAGCTGGGATGGCTCTGAGTGATGCTGGGGTGGCGCTGAGTGATGCTGGGGTGGCGCTGAGCGATGCTGGGGTGGTGCTGAGTGATGCTGGGGAGGTGCTGAGTGATGCTGGGGTGGTGCTGAGTGATGCTGGGGTGGTGCTAAGTGGTGCAGTGGGGGAGCTGAGTGATAATGTGGTGGTGCTGAGTGATAATGTGGTGGTGCTGAGTGATAATGTGGTGGTGCCGAGTGATAACGTGGTGGTGCTGAGTGGTGCTGAGTGGTGCTGTGGTGGTGCTGAGTGCTGCTGTGGTGGTGCTGAGTAGTGCTGTGGTGGTGCTGTGGTGGTGCTGAGTGGTGCTGTGGTGGTGCTGAGTGATGCTGTGGTGGTGCTGAGTGATGCTGTGGTGGTGCTGAGTGATGCTGGGGTAGCGCTGAGTGATGATGCTGAGTGGCGCTGTTGTGGTGCTGAGTGGTGCTGGGGTGGTGCTGAGTGGTGCTGGGGTGCGCTGAGTGATGCTGGGGTGGCGCTGAGTGATGCTGGGGTGGCGCTGAGTGATGCTGGGGTGGCGCTGAGTGATGCTGGGGTGGCGCTGAGTGATGCTGGGGTGGCGCTGAGTGATGCTGGAGTGGTGCTTAGTGATGCTGTGGTGTTGCTGTGGTGGTTGTGGCTACACAGGCCTTTACTGCCTCTATGTGCTCGAAATCCCCAGCCTTTCCCTATCTGTTTCCAGTTACCTGTGTCCTAATGCGACCAATGATGGTGAAGGTCGAACATTCTGATAAGACAATGACTTTAAAAGCCTAGGCTGTGCCTGTATCTCTCCCGACTCCCATGGGTCCTGCTACAGGACTTGTGTTTTCATAAACATTAGGTATAACCCTATATTGTTTTTTGTTGAATAACGAGGAAAACAGTGGAGGGGCCATTCACGCATTTCATAAACATTACATTCCTTGGTCCAGCTATCTGAGCCCAGAGAAACGTCACGGGCAGATAGTATACATATTTATTAAACACCACGAGAATATTGCTTCAGTGACTACCGAATAACCAAACAACTGAACCGCTGAAGGTATTTATGCACGTGTATGTATGTGTCTGTGGATACGTGTAGGCATGGGTGTATATGCGAGCATATCTGTGTATATGGGAGCATGTTTTAGTGTGTGTGTGTGTAAGTATGTACGCGCATTTGTGTGCGCGTATGTATTTTGTGTGGTGGCGTTTGTGTGTAGGGGTTTATGTGTATTTGGTTGTTTGTGAATGTTTGTGTGGGTGGGTGTAATCTTTGCTTATTTGTGTGGTTGCGTGTGTATATTAGCTAATGTACGTATATCTGTGTGCGTATTTATATGGTTGTGCGGATAGGTGTGTATATGGGGCTTATGAATGTGTGCGAATGTGTATTTGCATAGCTGCGTCTGTGCGTGTGGATATATTTGCATGGGTACCAAGTGTATTGTTGTGGTTGCGTTTGCGCGTTTCGCAGAGTAGGTGTATTAATGCGGTTGTTTGTGTCTGTGAGGCGTCTGGTTTATTTGCTTGCCCAGATACGTTATTGAGTAGTTGCGTCTGTGTGTGTAACTGTGTATGTATATTTGGGTAGTTGCGTGTGCGTTTGTTTGTGTGGTTGGTTGTTTAGGTGTGTGTGTGCGTGTGTATTTTTGCGTGGTAGATATGTATGAGAGATGCTGCATGTGGGAGCATTTGTTCATGTGCATTCATGTGGCTGATTTGTTTGTACGTGTGTGTACACAGACAGAAGACAACTGTGGTGCACTGAAACCAAAGAAAAGAGGGCATGTATTCATGAAAGGGCAAAGGCAGAAAGGCAAAGCCGGCAATTATCCCAGTCTTCCCGAGGTACAATCCTCGCAGGTTTAAATGCATTATCTTGTAGCTTATAGTGGGTTTTTTAAGTAAATTCTAACTTATGTTGAATCGTCTGTTTCAGAACACACTCTTTCAGTCACTTGAGAAGCAGCGGCGGGGTAACGACAGTAGAGAGGGTGAGAAAGAGAACAAACGAGAGAAAAGGCGAGAGACGGGAGAAGACGTGACAATACGAAGAGAGAGCTAAAGAGAGGCAGGAAGGATAGAAGGGGAGGGGAGATGAAAGAGAAATAATGAGGATGAAAGGGAGAATACAGCGGGAAGTAGGAAAGAATAGTGTGGAGAGAGAAAGAAACAAGGTGTGAGATAGCAAGAGAAAACGATAGGGGTGACAGAAGTAAACATAGAAAAGAAGCAGACGAGAAAAGAAATAAAGGGGTGAGAGAAAGAATAAATAAAGAAGGGGTGAGGGACAGAGATTTGGAAAAGTCAGTCCTAAGAAGTCAGCCTTAGGGTCCTGGCAGGGGTGAATTAGGGGGGAGGAGAAGTGAGGCTGAGCGCGGGCTTGGAAAGCTTCACGCTTCAATGCCTGAGGCCGAGCGCACGCTGGGGAAGCTTCAGATGCCTGTGGGAGGGAGGCTGATGGCTTTGATGGGAGCACGATGGCACCACATGAAGTGGACGCAATCCGCGATGGTTTCAGAGCTTAGTTTGCCCTCTATACTCTCGTCTATTTATCCCTTACGGGATAGAATTGTCGAGACCTAATAAAGGGAGTGTGGACGAAACGTATGTGGAAACCAGACAAATTGGGTAAACAAGGAATGAGATGAGTGAAGAGAATTGGGAAAAGCAGATTTTGGAGCGCAAGAAAGGAAAATTATGCAAGTGGAAAGAGGGGGTGGGGGGAAACTGACCTAGAGGCTAGAGTAAAAGGGGAGAAAGAAGAAATTGGAAGGGAAAGACAGGAAAGTGAAAAGCAATTTGTGAGGGGAGAGCAAAGAGTAGGAAGAAAAACAGGCAGTGCATGAAAGGAGAATGGAGAGGAGGAAAGGAGGGAGGTAAGAAGTAGATCAAGAAAAGCAGCTACTGAGGGAGAGCGAGAAAGTGTACACCTCTGCCTCCTAATGTATAGTGATACAATATCTAAATATGATGAAGGACAACTATCTTTCCTGGGCCAGTCTCATCTAGTGTATAACTCTGCTGACCAAGAAACATAATAGTGACTCTTTCATTGTGCTATTAAATACAGTTTTGGGCATCACAATAGTTATTCCGGATTAGAAATAATAAAGCAGCAGTCATACCATCAAGATTACGTTTTACTAGCGAACCACATTCTGACATTCCATGACACATAACATGACCAGGCTTTGAGACGCAAACTACCACTGCCACATCTTTCGAAATTTAGTGCCACATTCAACTACTTTCAGATAGGCTCCCACAAACACACTTTTACATTAATAAAGCATGAAATTCAACTGAGCTTGCCCCACTGGTGTTGAGAGGTGAGCTCACACACTGCTCAATATAAGTGGGCGAGCCACTAACAGCTCAGGGTGAAGTCCTCTTGGAACCCCGAACCTCAATGACCTGAGCTTTCACAGGAGGAGATGTGGTATAGTGGCTAGAGATGCACATGGGGAACCAGCAGCGGCGAAACCAATGAGTCATGAACCCCAGTGCAATAAAACAAGTGCCCCCCCCAGCTGATGTTTGAATTGTAATATAAAGAAATAATCATGACTCAAAATAAAAATGTTCAAATTCTCACAGCATCAGAATAATAAAACAGGAGACGCATACAAGACCAGTCATTTACAATACTTGTTGCTTCAGAACACTTCCCAACTTCAAACCTCCAGAGCCTCAGAATACTGAAAAACAACTCACTGCATCGCAGGGATCACAACCAATGGAGAGCTACTACATCAAGACACTAGCAGCAACACAGCACTCAAAAGGTGGAAACGAACATCAAAACTCCGGAGGTAAAACATGTCCATCCTGAACCTCTAGTGCGGTCGTTCCAGTGCCTTTCACAGACTCCAAAGTCAATCTTCAAAGTGCCCGTAGCGCCTAATTGCACACTAGTTTGAAACGTAAGCCACTTACAAGAAAATATACCCCGAAACAAACAAATGCACTCTGATGGTTATACACACACAGTTCGCACACTCGAAACAAGTATTTCCTTTTAAGTATGCACCAAGACGCACAAACTGTGTAACAAAAGCATGACCGCAAAGGTGTACCAACGTTTTTTTAGCAAACATATACCCTCGCGCACACAAACATGGTCTCCATACTGTAGGAGCTACTAGCATGCACACACAACTTTATAATTTTGTATTGTACAGAAAACTCCACATTGTTAGTTGTGCCGTGTACTAGCATGCATGTAAAACTGTTGTACACAAAGTCCAGAATGAAGCTATGTTCGTTGGTCTGATCAGAAACCCCTACATAAATTCAACTTCACCTACACGCATGTGACCACACATGTATATCATATGCACTTGTACGAACAGCCAGTTTTGTATTTACACATTCTACCTTAGTAACGTACTCCTAGCGCTGCAGATAATTACCAGGAAAATACAGTGAGGGGACTTGCCAGATCCCGACGCAGTGACACGTACAAATGCAACAAGCCATGGCCACTTAAAATAAAAAAAAGCCTATATTAACCCGAGCCCAGGTGAGTTTTCCACACCTAACACACACACTACCTTTGGTGCAACCCTAAATTCATTGCGGTCTGCTATGTTGGGAGGTGTACTCACATCTCAGTGCTCACAAAGAATGAAATAGTGTTAGGTAAAAGGACGCATTGATGTGGTAGGCTGAGTCTGCACAGAACTAGTTTGCTTCGCTTTGCTCTTTATAGCAGGTTAACTGTCCAAAACATTAACAGAACTGGCTCCCTTTTTTTCAAACCATTGACCAAAATGTAACTTTCTTTTGTCTTTTAAAAACACTCGATTTCCCTATCCAGCCTGAAACTAAATGTTTTTAGGCTGAATGAAACCAATCAGGAATTGAACCTGAGGCCATGAGATCAAAGACATGGCTCTATAGTGAATGCTTTAGCTCATTAAGCCACCTGATCTGTCTGTGTTAGTCACTTGTTGAGGGAAATGGACCATACTTATGGAGAAAGAACTCTGGTATGAATATGTTCAGGCCTCGTTAATTGCTAATTCGGTCTGTCCCAAGATCTGGCAAAAAACACCTCCGCCATGTTTGTGAGATAGCATTTTTGTTCAGTGGGCAGTGGCACAGGGGTTTGTTCTAAGGCAATAGCCCATACCCATGGAAAGGAACTCTGGTTTGAATATGTGAAGGCCACATAAATTCTTATTAAGTTCAGTCCCAAGGTTTGGTGAAATACCTCTGCCATTTTCCTAGGTAACATTTGGTTTAGTGGTCAGCAGAAAATCAACTTGCACCTTGTCTGTCTAAATGCTCCTAAATGTGTGTATTAAATGGGGAAGGGTAAAAGGTGAACATTAATCCTACCCAGAGAATCAAATTAATCGAATCACCGGCTTAGTGATTTCTCATCAGTCGAGCTGTCACCCCATTGCCATTGGTGTACTCAAAGGGTATGCTATGCGTTTCTCAATTATCCCTACTGAATAAATATAAACAACTGATAATGAGGCCTTAAATGTCCATTCTCCTGTGAAAAACGAAATATCGAATCCAATGCTTAATTTGAGCCTGTTGTTTCCGGTGCTCAGCACCAGAACTAAATTGTCAGCACCTGCACGTATAACCGCCTACCCCATGGCAGAGCAGGTGGCTGAAATAGGGATGACCACAACAGCAGCTGGCCATTAATTCAATATACGTTAACAATGATTAATAACTGCCACGCAAGCCATTCTTCGAGCTTTGGGGGCCCGGAATAGTATGAATTGTAATACCTGCAAAAGGGTGAGGGTTAGTAGTTGCCTTGGTACTGTCATTGGCAGCAACAACGGATAGTTTAAGCTGCAGTAGCCTTCTGGCAAGGGCCCTGGCACCTAATTGTTTACAAATTAGACACTGCATGTGAACCCTAACTATACAGGGGCCAGATGAGACCAAGCAGTACAGGAAGGCATATGTCTGAAAACACACACCGCGCTTGGAAAAAAGGCCACCTCGCACTTTAAAACTTCTTCATGATACTAAATAGTACCTGTAAACAAGTTTGTATTGCTTTATTCGTAGAATGACTTCCTCCTCTTTGTGTAATCTAATTACTAATCAGGGATAATTGACACAGATGTAGAAGGCCTGTAAAAATGCTTTGCATTTGTATTTGCTGTTTGAAGTATGTGCCCATAATGCGGTTTTACTTCTCTAAGCGTTTAAATCTTTGTCGCGGTGTAGTCCCAAGGGCTCCCTAAAAGTAGCTATCAGCCAAACGCCTTGCAATGTGTTTCCTTTTAACTTCCTTATTTCCCAACCAAAACCCTCTCTCGCAATAAAAAACTTTTAAAACCTGGTGAAAATTATTCCTTCACCAAACTACGAGCGCAGCCATGAGTTTCTATGCTGGGGCGGAGCTTCCATCGGTTTTAATCCGAGAACAGAAGACAATCTAAAGGCGCGCTAGTGGCAGCCAGCAGGTTATGATCATGCCCGAACACAAACAATAAAAACAAGATAACAGTGCATTATAGACGAAAGGGAAAACCTTTTAAACCATTGAAATTATGGGTTGCGCAATTACCAATGACCGGCGGCAAGGTTCGCATTGGCAATAAATCAAGGCTTCACCAGTCCGTCCTGGGCGCGGCGCACAGTCCCTCTCAGCCGCCTCACCTCACACGCACTTTAAATTGCGCAAAGTGGCATGCACATGAGAATGACCAGCCCCACCCTAAGGGTGAAGATGGCGCAGACGCGGTCGCTCACCAATTAATTGGTGATGAGGCGAACGCGTGTGCAACTTCGGCGATCGTAACGTAAGTTACGTAACTCCCAGCATCGGAGACGGATCAGATGTGTGGAGTGGTAAGTGGTTGCTGGCTGCGCGGCTGCAAAGGGGGCCCCTGGAATGCGGGGGCCCCTGAAACGCAGGGTCTGCGTGGGACTGTTACGCCCATGATGATAGCACAGGTGTAGCTTGGTAAGTACGATTGGGGGGGTTGAGTTTCAGATTTCTCGACAATCATAATATAAAGATAAAATACATTATATGTCAAGGAGGGTGCATGAGAGGGGCGTAAGGGGCAGCTGAAAGCGAGAGGAATGCGGATTGGTATGAGTACTAACTGAGAGAAACATTTTGTAAAATAATCAACATTTTTTAGGGACTTTCAGAACAGAGATGAGATAGAGTGTGTGTGTTTTTGTTATTGTGTGCATGCAAAAATCCCAGGTGAAATCTGACAGACACCTCATCATACCCAACTGAAAGCACCTGTACCCAACTATTCATCAGAAAATACTTTTATTAGGGGGTTGTAACACCCCAAACACCCCACCCGAAGCTATGCCCCTGATTGACAGTTGTAAACCCATGAGTGTACATTTCCCACTCTCTAGCCAAGGCTTTTGTGAGTCCAGCACTCAGTGACTACGTGCGAGTTTACCCACTGTAAGAAGAGAGAAGCCTTCAAAAACATGGACATAAACAAAACAGCCATTTCCCAAGGAGCCCATTGGTCAGGTCAAGTTCATCCATAAACTATGATTTCCTGCATGCTCTTAAAGCTTTCTATTCTCAGACCATTGTTATTGTTGTTTTGAGAGAAGTTGATTCCTTCCTGCCTCCAGTTGTGCAAGAAAGGTGAATTTGTAATGTTGATTTGTTAAAGCAGTTTTATAATTGTTCGGGTAGTTTCACCACAGGAGAATTTATTCAAATGGTCACTCTAAAGCACAGTGCTCCCTCTAAAGTACAGGGCGCCAACCAAAACATCATTGTTTGCTAGTAAACATACTGGATATATATATTGACTCTGTAAAAAACTTGAAAAGGATTTGTACAGATAGGGACTATGGGGTTGATTCACAGAACTAAACTGAGACAAAATCCTAAACTTACTACTTTTGGTATTCACAAAAGGCATTTAGCAGTAGTAAAGTCAGGATTCCTAACTTTACAACTACTAAACTGAGACAAAATCCTAATTTTACGACTTTCGGAAAGCACAAAATGGATTTAGTAGTAGTAAAGTTAGGAATCCTAACTTTACTACTACTAAATGCATTCTGTGAATACCAAAAGTAGTACATTTAGGATTTTGTTTCAGATTAGTTCCATGAATCAGCCCCTAAGTGATCTCCCATAATTCAAGCAGCTATATATATATTTTTTTATGGTGTTCTATTGAAAAATTTCTGTTTTTTTCTTTTAATCTTATAGTTTTCTCTAATAAAAAATAGCAATTTCTTCTTGAAACACCATGCGATACTGAAGTTATAGGGTCATATTTTACACTTAAGTGAATGTTGAATTTTTATTCTTGCACAATGTATTTAGTTTCCAAAATGATTTGAGTAGTTACAATCTCATCTGTAGTTGCAATTTCTTGGGTGCGGAAAGAATGCCATTAGTAAGAATACCTTCTATGATTGCGACACAATCTCCGTCTTACATATTGTCCTAATAGTGGTGTCCGAGCACACTTCTGCTTGAACTGATGTCTTCTCAGTACCATATTAGCTTTCAAGTTTATCCCTGTGGCGTGAAAATATTTTCTTATTTTAGCTATAACATTCCATCAGTACAGAACCCCATTATTTCTAATACCTCCCTCTTCTCAGGTCGACAAGTCAACTCATATTCCCAAAAACTCATTTTTTTTGTTTAATTTTTTTTATTGGGATTTAGAATTTCATTGCATCAATTAACATCTTGTCATTATAATTCATTAACATACATCTATGATCTGTTGAGAAAACACTGTGAAGAACAGAATTCATAACCTTTTTGCCTATCCGACATTTTGGGCAAAGGACTTTTGGTGCATGCATTCCCGTTTAAGAAACCCATCGGTTTCGGAACCACTGATGTAGGGGTAAATCTATGAACTTTGGGGGTGAACTGGGAAAGCTGTTACGGAGCTATCAGAATGTATTAACCTCATCAGAGCTTCGAACGTTCAGCGCCCAGTGCTGAACGTTCGAAGAACGAATGCTGGCCCGACGGCCAACGGTCGTGCGCAGCACTGGGGAGGTAGTGCTCGTGACGACCGTTGGCCGTTGGCAGCAGTTAAGGGGTTAAGTGTGTGGCTGGTCATGATTTTGGTACAGTGTGCAGTAGTATGTGTGTGGGGAGGGGTTGCAATGGGCTGATCTGGTTTGGTGGGTGGAATTGCCCGATGCAGTCCGTTTGCATTTTCAGCTCTAGGCATCTGGATTTTGTCTTGCATTATTGTCTATCGGTCTCAGGGGATACAGGGGTGGAGTCTGTGATTCGGAGGCTATCTGTGATACCGTTTGTGTTGTTTCGTGGGTAAATCGGTGCAGTAATTGTGCCCACTCCAGAGATATGGGATGTTTCCGTACTTCCCTCACCTCCGCATCCCTTAGTACCTCTTCTTTCGCCGTACCCCATTTCTTCATGGCCACTATCCAGGCTGCTTCAAGGTGTTCCACCGGGGCCGCCCAGTGCATAGCGATACCCATTTTTGCTAAGAGAATGGCTAGGGAGGCGAGGCGGTATTGTACCTTTTCGGTTTTCTACCTGCGGAAAATGCATAGTGCACTGGCTTCCCATGATGACATGGTCAGAATGTTGGTTGTCTCTCGGAGTGTGCAGTGTATTCTGTCCCAGTACTGCTGGACAGCAGAGCAGTCCCAGAACACATGTCTGAAGTCCGCCTCAGGAGCCTGGAAGCAGGGGCAGGCGAAGTGTGTGTCAGGATAAAAGCGGTGAAGGTGGTGTGGGTTAGGTATGCCCTGAATAGGATATTAAATTGGATGTTCCCTGAAATGCGCATTTCTGGAGACCTTTTCAGGATATTCTAGGGCTTTTTCCCACTCTTTATTGTTAAATACCTGTCCTGCTTCGTCTTCCCATACCTGCCGTAGTTAGTTTAATGGGTGGAGGATCAGTTCCCGAACGGCTTTGTAGAGTCAGGTAACTAAGTGTCTGCCTGCCCCCATATGCAGTATAGTGTGCATCACCGGGCCATACATCTTCCTTATCAGTCAATAGGGCTGATTTAGAGCTTCTTGGGCAGCGCTACCATATGGCAGGGTTATGGATGTCATTATCTCCACCCCCCTGGCTGACGACTACCGCCCATACTTCGAGATCACTCTTGGCCATGGGTGAAGTTTGTGTCTTCAGAGGAGCCGCGCACAGAGGTTCCTCTGTAGCAGTAGTGGCTCATGGAGGGGGTGCTGCGGGGCAGCGGGCAGGGCAGTGGGGCGGGGGAGGGACAGGGTATGGGGTAGTAAACTATGGCATATGGCCGAACAGAGTTAAGTAACTAAATAAATAAATAAAACGAATTACACTGCGCGCGCCGCATCACCATTTGTGATGCAGTGCGCGCATTGTAATTTGTTTTATTTATTTATTTATTTAGTTACTTAACTCTGTTCGGTCGTATGCCATAGTTTACTACCCCCACCCTGCCCCTCCCCTGTCCCGCCCACCGCCCGCAGCACTCCCTCCACGAGCCGCTACTGCTCTGTAAAAGAACAATTGATGGACAGAATGCAGAACAATGTCATACATTCACCCCAGTACACAGATCTTGGCCTAAATCCATCGTTTTTGTGCTCACCATGCCATTCCAGTTTGGACCCAGCCATATGCAAATCAATCTTGACCCTGCGCCCAATGGGAACAGTCCAGCCCGAGCTGCCAGGCCAGGTCCTCCCTGGACTGGAAACAAGCATCCTAGGACCGGTTTCGGGCTTTTAGCCCTCATCAGCCAGTAGGGTGACAAATTCAAGAAGAACAATTGATAGACAGAATGCAGAACAATGTCATACATTCACCCAAGTACAGTGATCTGGGCCTAAATCCATTGTTTTTTTGCTCACCATGCCATTCCAGTTTGGACCCAGCCATATGCAGATCAGCCTTGACCCTGCACCCAATGGGAACAGTCCAGCAAGAGCTGCCAGGCCAGGTCCTTCCTGGACTGCAAACAAGCATCCTAGGACCCGTTTCGGGCTTTTAGCCGTCATCAGCCAGGATAGCTTGCATCCAGTGGCATGGAGAGCACGGGACTCACGTCTAAGCATACCCATCCCAATCGGGGTGACAAATGAAAAAGAACAATTGATGGACAGAATGCAGAACAATGTCATACATTCACCCCAGTACAGAGATCTGGGCCTAAATCTATCGTTTTTTTGCTCACCATGCCTTTCCTGTTTGGACCCAACCATATGCAAATCAGTCTTGACCCTGCGCCCAATGGGAACAGTCCAGCCCGACCTGCCAGGCCAGGTACTCCCTGGACTGGAAACAAGCATCCTAGGGCGGTTTCGGGCTTTCAGCCCTCATCAACCAGGATAGCTTGAATCCAGTGGCATGGAGAGCACAGGACTCGCAGAACAATATCATACATTCACCCCATTTTATCCACACTATGTGTGGGAGGGTATACTCAGACGTGAGTCCCTAGCTCATTGCACCATCAGGATTCAAGCAAGCCGGGCCGAAGACGGCTGAAATGCCAGAAACCGGTCCCCGGTAGCTTGTCTCCTTCCCAGTATAAGAATTGGCTTGGTAGTTTGGTTTGCCCTGTTCCCATCATGCCCTGGGACAGGAACAGACTAATTTGCATATAGCCAGGTTCTGAAGCTGGGATGGTGCAGTGAGCTAAAAAACGGTGATGGATCAAGCCCTGATCTCTTGACTGGGTAGGAGTATTCTGCATCATTCAGAAACTCTGTCCATCACCTTTTCCAAAATACATTCACCCCAGTACAGAGATCTGGGCCTACTGCTCTGTAGGCACAGCAAGCTTAGTGCACAGCTGCCATATTTCAGATGGCCATGCACCAAACTGTTTTGTTTCTCACAAACAAACTCCGAAAGCAGAAGTTTGTCACTGAAAAAACAAATAAACTTATGACACCAATACCCAGGGAGTTTCTCCTTGAGTGAGGGTGTAATTTTTAGGTCTTGCCTATAGGCAGCTTGGTGACGATCTGCTGTGTAAAAAAAAAAAACTTTAAAAAGTGGCTTTTAGGCTGCCCATTACGTACAATTCTTTAGCGAATTCTTCAGAGTCAATATATATCCACCAAGTATGTTTTCTAGCAAACAGTAATGTTTTGGCCTCATTATCTGTCTTCTTTTCTGCATTCTATTTCAGGAGTGTGTGCGAGGCATCACATCCTGTGTCACTTCCTTTTCTTTGCGTGGAGCATGGACCTTGTACAGATTGATTCATCTTAATTAGTGTCCATTCACTGCTTGAGGTACTATTTCATTTTTTTGGGGGCATTTATATATATAGCACAAACTCCCACGACCCAAAGGTATTGGATCACTGTATATGAGCACCAGTTATCTTTTCCTGGTATCTTCCCACTTTCTTGGTGACTACAGGTAAATTAAGTGATTTACCCAGAAACATAGAATGTTGAGCTAACACAGAGACTCAAACCTGGTTCTCCACATCTGAAGTCGGCAGCTCTGGTTAAAGAACTGCATCCTTCTCCCCCCTCCCACCCACCCACTCTTTCTCTATTTTCCTTCTTAGGACTGCTTGCATCAGGTTAGGAAACAAGCATTGGCAAAGCCAATAGGTCTGTCCTTTGCAAGATCTATTGGTTTTGTCAATGTTTTTTAGCCATGTTGTACATCATCCCACCTGCTGTGGAGCATGGCTGAAAGTGTAAAACAAAGTGCTCTGACGCTAACAGTGTCATAGTTTAAAAAAAAAAGGTTTTACTTTCAACCATGCTGCACAGCGGCCACATAGCTGTACAACAAAACCATGAAAAGCAAAGTAGCAGAGCTATTTGGCTTTGCCAGTGTTTTCTTTGCCATGTTGCGCAGCTGTGTGGCTGTTGTGTAGCATTACCGAATGTAAAAAATAAATCCCTATAAGCATGACCTATTGGCTGTGCCAATGCTTCTTGTTCGTTTCTGTCCGTTACCACCAGGCTTTTCCGGGCAGTATCAGGCCGTCTGCTCAAATAGGGTGGGTGACCTGATTTCCCTAATCCAATGGCCTCCAGTCATCTGTTCAGGGGCACTGTCGATAGAAAAATGTATGGTCTTCCTGACTCATAATAGAGCCGACAGACCAAGGTTTTGATGGACAAGGCACTCAATTTGTGGTGGAGTACCCTGTCTGCCAAACTCTAAATCAGCCCCTTAGTTTGTGCAACAACCCTCCCATCATCTTACCTCTTATGTAGGATCTGTCTCTTCAGGTGTGCCATGAGATGTGTCTTCTTGTGGATTTTCAGCCAGGTAGGACCCAAGTGGACCACATGTATCTCTGGATCTGGAGGTTGGTGGTTGTAGCAAGGCAAATGCTTGGCTCAATCATTGGAAGTTGCAAGATCTCCAAACCAATCTTTTAGATGAGTGGTCTCTTGAACAATGTCATTGCTATTCTGCATTTTGCTAGTACTAATCTCATTTACATCATTAAGAGAAGTCTCATTGACATCTCATATGTTCGACCCCCTGCATCCAATTCTGCAGGAGAGACTGACACCAGATTTCATTTCATTTGATCTTTATTCGGTATCAAATGAAACCATAAAAAAACACAGTACAAGAATATTTAAAAATACCCAGTTTTAAAAAAATATGAATAAAATACAATAAAAGGAAACAACAGTGGAGCAGCCTGTGAGAATACACTTCACACAGAAAATAGAGATTTCCTCAAGCGGGCTGCAGCCGATAACAAATTTGCTATGTTAAGGCAAGTTAATTCATCTGATAGCAGCATCAAATAAAACAGTGCTGGGTGAACTTGTGCAAACTGTTAGTCAGCAAATAATGGGACAATGAAAAGCTTAATCTTTTGAAGAAAGGGCCAAACATAATAAAGTGCAAAGTGTCCTCGGCCAAGCGATTATCACAGATACAAGGGATGGTGATAATGCCGTATGAACTACCCCAGGCGACAGCTAGTAAATGCTGTATTAAATTCAATCTGAAGCGGATTAACAGAAATCGATGGTGATCAGACAGATTGTATAAAAGATATGGTTCAATTGAGCTTATCCTTGACACCAGCTTTCAAAAACTCTTTCATAGCATTCTTTTAAACTATACTTATCCTACTTTCCCATCTATTCTCAATATACAGAATTTTTCATTTTTACATAATACTGTTCTCAACAAACTTGAGACAGAATCACCTTGAATCCTTTAATTTCTTGCAGTATATCTGCTACATCTCCAGCATCTGTCTAATGTATCTTGCCTCATTATAAAATTACGATTTTTATGCTCGATAAATTAAATGTTTACACATATGTGCTACAGTAACCTGGCAGTCAATTCATACACCATTACTAGGTTGAGGTCTGGACATCAATCATGAATATTACTGTAGTTTGCTTCAGGCACAATGTAGCAATGTCATGCTAGGAATCTTCACTTCTAGTAAAAAACACACCAGTTTTGTTGGACTTGAATGTCTCTTGAAAGATCTA
This sequence comes from Lissotriton vulgaris, assembly GCF_964263255.1. NCBI lineage: Eukaryota > Metazoa > Chordata > Amphibia > Caudata > Salamandridae > Lissotriton > Lissotriton vulgaris. The sequence goes on from NC_141698.1 coordinate 95,021,823, forward strand.
GAGAAGGCTTTTGGTAATAAAATCATGTTTAAAAAGTGGAAAAATGCATGCACAATCTTGTTAGATTCTTGGTGGGCCTGTGTTAGGGACAACCATAGGTCTGGTAATCTACCTTTGGAAACCAGGACGGATATGACCATTTAGAGTCTCCAGGGCGCCAAACTCACAGTTATCCAACTCATTTAGAGGCGAGGAGGAGCTGCGGGGATTCTGGCGGTGGAATCTCAGCGGGTCCTCCCATCAGAAACCCTTTCTCCATCCACCGCAGGTCTGCCAAGCCGCAATGGTTGCCACGCCACTCTAGTTAAGCTAGGGTGATCATAGTTGATTTTTTTTTCAATGGTCCATCATGTGAGGCATGGTGGATCCGGGCAGAGAAAACAAACACTGGCCCTCATGAGAACATTGAAAACTCTCAGTGTATCATGAGCATTTTTATTTTGCTATTGAGATTCAACTCCTTTTATTATTTTATTTTGAAAATATTAAAAGACATGCCAAATGGGCTGAAAAACCATGACACTTTATCAGAATTCAGCTGTGCTTACATGAGGGGATGTGCTATAGCTACAGAAGTAAACCTGTGGGAGGTGTGGATCTCTCAATATGGAGGCAGTTTATTATCTGGGGTGGAGGCAGGACCTGTACCACCTAGAGGGCTACGGGGCTCCCTACCTACATTTAAATAATCCTGCTAGTCATTAGTAGTTGGGCATTCTGGGACAGACTTGAGGCTACCTTCCAGGCGTCCAACCCTCATTAAATCCCAATATTACGAAGATAATTTGTGCCTTAATTTTCCAACCCTAATGTGTACAAAAAGTGATGATGGAATGCTTGAATTAGTCTCAGCCACTGGTAATCACTCAGGCCATATCCCAGTCCTTTGATATTTGTCACACCATGTCACTTCAGTTTTGACCTAGCCATATGCAAATTCGTTTTGAGCCAGCTCCAGTGGAAACAGTCCAGCCAGAACGGCCAGACCAGGTCCTCCCTGAACTGGAACAAAAGCAACCCTGATCCGGTTTCGCTCTAGTCAGGGCTCATCAGTCATGTATAGCTGGTCCCAGCATTACAGTGAGCACTGGACCCACATCTTGGCCTTCCCGTCCCGCTTTGGGCAACACACTAGAGTGTACAAGTGATGGATAGAATCGATTCTAAGTTTATAATGTGGATCACCAGGGCATTATCTTTGCCAATGACCACAGATTCCCGAAAACTCAAACACTTGGTCTTGTGTAGTAGGCAAGACCAAGGCCTAATCACACAAAAGCCTGCTACTGAATCAACTCAGCTCTTTCTACTGTTGCTATGCCATTGACAAAGGACCACTTTCAGTAACTGCTCGAATTGCCTCGAGATCATCTGCGGTATTTATGGATATCTGTCACACTTTGTTGTGCATCTCTTGTCCAAAAGGTGAAAATGGAACCTGTTTGTGCCGTAGAGGTCTCTCCGTTAAATTCAGAGGATGTCACGCAAGAGAACTATTGGTAGTAACTCTGGGCATACAAAGGCATTCATTTTTGACATCATCTGTACACCATCGTAATCCCATTTATATAGGCATCCTACAGTGTTTTGTGAACTCATAGTTGTAGCCTTTTAACGTGTAGCACTGGAGTGGGGGACAACTTAAGTGCCAGGGCTTCTCTTGAAAAGCCACTGCAGCCTGCACCACACAATGCCCCAGTCAGTGTTGCCAGGGCCAGACTGGGAACAGAAACCGGCCCTGGCAAATTGCTCAGCTGGCCCCCCTGGGGTGAGGGGGGAGTGCAGCTGAGCAGTGTGCGAGGGCCGGTTTTGCACGATTTTGTTACAGGGTGCCAATATTGCCAACTCCCGGTAAAACAAATGGCCCCACAGGGGCACACAACCAGCCCCCACCCTAGCAGCCTATCGGGGAAATGCCCAGTGCCCACTATGGCCAGTACGGCCTTGAGTGCTGCCAATGACAGCACCAACATAACACCTAATCATCACACTCCTACTATTTCAGGTCACACAAAGCTATGATATGTCGTGAGAGGTTGGAATTATTCATTTTCAATGCCATTTGACTTAATAAACACGGCTGGTGTGCTCATCTCAGACAGCACCACCATGTGGTGGACTGTCACTAGAGCCGGTCCTGACAATTGAGTGCCTGTGTCGAGCACCGGAAACCACCGGCTCAAATTCAGCACCGCTACTGGCCCACACATGTAAAATTCTGTTTCTATGCGCTAACCAAGTTCTTAGCTGTAACATCCCAAGTGCATGCCGTAGGTGAATGTGTATGTGACCTTCCTGATATATGGATAGTGTCTATGAGTGAGCCAGAGTAATGGGGGCGGTTGCAATTTTGTTTTAGATGGCCCAAGCCTAGCACTGAGCACAGATAGAAGTGAACTTGTTTTCCCAGACAGTGGAAGTGTATTACTGACATTTCTGAAGCTGGAAGGAGGAGACCTAGGCAACGACATGGGAAGAGAGGAGTCAATGCTCATGTAGGAATTCTATGAGACCTTTTACCGAGAATATTCCTATTGCACTGCCATTTTGTAGATGGGGGTGGGTGAAGGGTGGGACCACAGCCTTTGTTGTTCAAGGTGAAAGGATCCCTAAGACCAACTCAGGCTTTTGTCTTTCCCCTGTTCACTCTTCAGTTTGGCTGATGACAGCCAGGTGCTCAAAGCTCACACCTCTTTGTGTCTCTGCAATGGGTGCTCCAGGCTAGACACAACTCTGTTGGGAGTAACATCACTTGACACAAAGGCTGTTTCTAGAGAGTAGTTTGAAGAGGACACTTACAAGAAAAACCAACCCAAACTGATTTTGAAAGTGGAGACAGATGGTCTGCATCTCCTGTCTGCTGTGACTTTATAAAAGTGGGCACCTACCGACCCACTTGCTGTTTCAGTTCCAAGTCCTCTATGACCAAGGAAGTGAGTACTCTGCAGAGTGCTCAGAGGACTTCAGTATTTTTAATGTACACAAGGGAACCCAATAAATACCTTTGGACCATGGGTAGTTTGCTATTACGGAGAACAAAGGTCCTCAGGAAAATCAATAAGTAGAAAAATAAACTTATAGCCCACAATAAGTACTATAGTTCAGCTTCCTAACCCAGCCGGGCAAGGAACGTTTTAATTCAAAAATAGAGAAAATTGGTTGACCTTAAGAGGGTCACATACAAACATTTAGATAGGGCACAATCCTGTACCTATCCCAAGGATTAGAAAGAGCATCAGGTAAAGAAAAGTGAGTGAATCAGGGAGAGAATTTCTTACAGGCAAAAGAAAGTGTTTTGGAGCCAACTGCCGTTTGCAAATGAATAATCAATCAAAGCAAATATCCTGATGCTCTTTCTAATCCTTGGGATAGGTACAGGATTGTGCCCTATCTAAATGTTTGTATGTGACCCTCTTAAGGTCAACCAATTTTCTCTATTTTTGAATTAAAACGTTCCTCGCCCGGCTGGGTTAGGAAGCTGAACTATAGTACTTATTGTGGGCTATAAGTTTATTTTTCTACTTATTGATTTTCCTGAGGACCTTTGTTCTCCGTAACAGAGGACTTCAGTGCCACCAGTGCTGATGCTGGCTGACATCTAACTTCCAAGAGCTGATTACCTCTCGTGAAGTGCCAAGAAGCCAGCCTGCCTGTTGAGTGAGGGAAGGAGTCTGCCATTCCTCAGGGGGAGTGAGTGTCCAGGAGGAGTGAGGAGCACAATGAGCCTGGAGCAGTCGGTCTTTAGAAAGACTGTGGAAAGCTATTTGCGTGCCCGGTGTCAGAGGGCCTAAGACTCTATAGTGCAATTCCTTGCAGGAATCCTTAAGCCTGTCGCCTAGACTGAGCTGCTGCACCTGAAATAAGAAGTGCAGTGTGATCCAAGCTGCTGCACGTGATCTCAACCACTCAACCCAAACTCAGGGTTACGGCTTGGTCTGTCCTTCTGTGTCTGGCCCAATGAACATTACAGCGTGATCTACCCCACTCTGCCCCTGAACTCGAATACCCTGCAAATGACCAAGTCACAGTGTGTCCCAGAGCAGCTGTGAACTCCAACGCCATGGATTCCTGGAAGCTGTGAACCAACACTGGACAAAAGACGCCTATGGGAAGCCTCCAATTCTGCTCTCATCTGACCAGGTAAGGCCGCACATATCCAGTCCAGGACAACCCAAGCATGGCTACACGAGCATCCGCCGGACCAGCCATGAAGAAGATCCAGCTCACGGGGCAACTCCGTCCCTAACTTCAGCCATGTCAACCGGAGGCTGAGCCCAGCAGCCTTCAGCTCAGCCCAGAAGAGGGTGAGTGTGCAACCATCAGAGGCGCCCGGCGTCAACACATGGAGTGTAGCAGACTTAGGGGTAAGAAAGCGTGAGAGAACTGTTCAGAAGGAGAGCTTATTTGACTGAGTAAGGGAGTAGACGACACCTGAGCCTAATCACACTGAGTGCCCAAACCAGAAAGGAAGCCATTTCAAAAAATGGGGTTAGCCCAAGGTTGGTCCTGGACCTGGGTACTATGTGGTACAAAAGACAATGGTCCTAGAACCTTATTCACAAAAGCAAATAGTCAAATGACATAGTTATATTCGATTCCTTTGTTTATACTGGAGCCTGAAGCGAATAAGTTAGAGGCAAGCTCCTACAACCATTAATCAATAATGTAAACATCAGTGTAACACAAAGATAAGCAGAAAAACAGACCCAAAGGGTTATTTGTATTCACCAAGTAATTTAATGAACTTAATTAGGTGAAAGCGCAGGACATATTCAAGAATTGCCAGTTTAAAGGATGGTTGCTCCAAGGGGGAACGTGCTAGTGGGAAAAGGAGTGCTTCAGTGTTGGTGAGTGAAAAAGAAGGAGTAAATTCAAAGGCATAGAAAAGAAGGAATTATATATTTCGAAAGCAATACACACGGTTATCATTCACCGTCATATGCAGCCTAGCTACACAATTATTTGTAATCAGTTTGAATTATATATACAAATGCAGAATTAAATTCCGGTTTCGCACGATAGGGGACACAGTAGTATTCCTACCTCACTTAGCTAATTAACATTTCGGGGCAGATTTATGAGTTCTGGCGCATCTCTGCAAATCAGCAGGGATGCGCCAGAACTGATGCGTCACGCAATTCACTCCTTGCGGCACCACAGATGTGGCGCATTTACAATGCGGCGCACCATGGTGCAAGGAAGGGCAGATGCGTGACGCATCTTGCGGTGTACGGGCGGCGCATTGCTGGAGTAGCGTCGCAAGTGCGACGCAACTCCTGCAATGTACAGAGGCCACCCATACATAACGTGGTGCGTCACTCCTTACGCCTGCTTCAAGCAGGCGTAAGGATTTGACGCAGCAGGCTCGTAAAAATGACTCAGTGAAATCTTGTAGATTTCACTGCGTCAGTTTTACGGGGCTTTCCTACGAGGGAACGCCCACCCTGCGACAGAACGCCCACATGAAACCTGATGCAGGTTCCATGTGGCGTAGGGCTTTACAACGTGACGCATCTGCCTAGATGCGTCACGTTGTCAATAGGTCGCAGGGATGCGCCACGTTTCCGTGCCGTTGCGTCACGCAACAGCGGCGTAAACGTGGCGCAAGTCCGTCATAAATCTGCCCCTTCCTATTTAGGCAGCTGGGGGAATCTCTCGACTGACTGGCATGCATTGCTGCCACCATGCATCATTTTTTGCAGAGGTTTATGTTTTTTAACAGAACGAAACCTTTACGCATTTCGTATTGCTTCGCATTCAAATGAAAGCGAGCAGGTGCAACCCAAACATTCCCATAGAGACTTCCATGTCAGTGTGTCACAGACATGAAGCATCAATGCTGCTTGGATTACTATTATTTTGGATTATTGACGAATTATTGACTTTTGGAATATGCATTTAAGCACTTTTATTATTTTTTATTCGTTTTTTTTTTCGGATAGTGGGAGGAGGAGGTGGTGTTTTAAAAGCAGGGGGTTGTTTAAAACAATGGCGGCAAGCGAGGGTGGTGGGCTCACTTCACACAACAAATGCATGAGGAAGGCAAAGCTGCCAACCTTGAAACTGGGGAACTGGGTGAAAGTCTTGGCGTTGGCTCTGCATTCTGTGATCCTGGACAAATCACTTCACCCCCCCATGTGTAATCGAAAACACAAAAAAATGAAAGCGTCTATGTATAATGTAAATTGTGCTCATGTAAAGTATTCCAATACCTTCGGGGATATGCGTGAGTGTGTGAGAGGTGGCAGAAGCAGGGGTGGGTAAAAAAACAGAGAGCAAGGAGTTGGACGTGGTGGGTTAAAAGCAGCGGGCGGGTGTTGTCTGTAAACGAAATATTGCTGCTGCTCGGCAGCAGGGACCTGGCTACATAAATGCTAGAAAAATATGCACACTGTGTTCTTGTGGTGATAGCTTTGCTAGTATTGTGTAAACCTTTAGCTATTTAAACTGGCATGACTAATGCTGGGTAGAGTCTGGATATAGGATTTATATTAATTTATTGTCTGTGGCCCCAACACGAGTACAAACTATAGATTGGGCTGGTAAAAGATAGCAAGTACTATATAATTGAAATATAAATTCAGCAAAGCACAGTGAACCAATTTTAAAGAGGAAACTTTATTGCAGGTGAGAGAGACAAGTGCACATAAATGATGGGTGGAATAGAGTGTTTGCAGGTGCGGTGAGAGTTGTGCGTGTGGGACGGGAACGGACATAATACACATGGAAAAGTTGATAAAAGAAAGCTGATCCCTTTCATTTTCGGGTGGTTCTCATTTATGCCGCCTACTTGGAACTGGAGAAACGGCTCGAGTCTTGGCATCAGCTCAACATCTTGTGATCCCGGGCAAATCACATAGGGCCATATGTATCAAGATACCAATTAGCGATTGAGTAATAGCGATTTTTAAGAAATCGCAATTTCAGACTCGCTAATTGGTATGTATCAAGAAAATCGCAATTTTTTAGCGATTTCTTGATATTCCTTAATTGCGAATTCGCAAATTGCGAATTCGCAACTAAGGAATACTTTCCCATTCATTTCTATGGGCCTCCTGGCCCATAGGAAGGAATGGGAATTTATTCTCAATTTGCGATTCGCAATTTGCTAATCGCAAATTGAGAATAATTTCATGGGTGCAGGGGTGTCCAAAGGACACCCTGTTGCACCCCTGAAATAAGTATGGGTGCACATGTGGTGCACACACATGCCCTAAGGGCATGTATGTGAGTCACATGGCACTTAGAAAAATGGGCATTTTTCAAGAAATTAGCAAATTACCACCAACTTGAAGTTGGTGGTAGTTTGCGAATCCTTAGGGACAATTAGCATTTTTTTTTGGCTTCATACATTGCATTTAAGGAATTGCAAATTTTGCGATTCCTTATTTTACACCGGATTTTCATTCATACATCCCATTTAGCAAATTTGCATTCGCAAAGGCCGAAATTCTGCTAATTTCGGCCTTTGCGAATGCGAATTTGTATGATACATATGGCCCTTAATCCTCACACAGTTACAGTGAACCAATCTAAAAGTGCAACATCCTGTGATCCTGGGCAAATCACTTTATCCTCACACAAGTGCGGTGAACCAATCCAACGTCCTGTGATCATGGGCAAATTACTTAATCCTCACACAAATGCGGTGAACCAATCTAAAAGTGGACGCTTTATTGCAGACCTGAGTAAACGTGAATAATGGGTGGAATGGAGTGTTCTGGCCTCTTCCCTGTGAGGGACTACACTCTCAATCTTGGCCTTAGTCCACAGTCCCAGTGGTTGGCACCGTGCTGAGCTGGAAGGGGAATAAGCACTCTTCCACTTCAAAGAGGTAGCTCTTTGTGCGAAAACTAGTGCAAAGTCGAGAAAACGGGTGGCAACCTTAGATTTTGTTGGTCATTTGTAAATATCGAGTGTAACACAGTGGCGTCACTAGGGGGGTGCGGGGGGTGCGGACCGCACCGGGTGACACCCTCACTGTGGGGTGACACCATCTGGTTACGGTTACGCTGTGCAGGAGCGTAACAAACACCCTTGCAGCTCCCCAGTCTTCAGTACTTAAGGGGGCACCCTTTGAGAAATTAATCCTTCCTGCCTGCGCTGGGCTTGGAGGACTCGTTCTGATTACGGATCAGTTGTGTATTTTTCTGTGCTCAGTGGCGTCACTAGGGGGGTGCGGGGGGTGCGGACCGCACCGGGTGACACCCTCACTGTGGGGTGACACCATCTGGTTACGGTTACGCTGTGCAGGAGCGTAACAAACACCCTTGCAGCTCCCCAGTCTTCAGTACTTAAGGGGGCACCCTTTGAGAAATTAATCCTTCCTGCCTGCGCTGGGCTTGGAGGACTCGTTCTGATTACGGATCAGTTGTGTATTTTTCTGTGCTCCCTCTGTCAGACTGTCAGCCCCGCCCAGCCTGCCAGGAACAAACATAGTTGCGAATCTTCGGCGCGGGCGGGGCTGCTCAGAAAGTCATTGAACGAGGCTCGGCTTCCTGCTCTGGTCTCGTATTTCCCTGGAGCAGAAAGCCATTGAGCGCGAAAAAAGGAATGCCCCGGTTACTTACCGGTAATCTTCATTACTCCGAGTCCATGTCTTCCTCGCCACAGTAATCACATATGAGCCTCCGGCTCCACACAGAACTCCAAGTACAAAAACAGCGCTCTAGTCTCCCTCTCCCTCCTCCAAGATGGCCCCCAGTGGCTCCAGCCAATCCCATAAAGGGACACAGAAGCACCAACACGACCTGAAGAACCAAGCCGCAGACATGAAGCCACCACCAGGGCCGGGAGGGAAGGGAAACTATACTGTGGCGAGGAAGACATGGACTCGGAGTAATGAAGATTACCGGTAAGTAACCGGGGCATTACCTCCTCGTCCTGTCTTCCTCGCCACAGTAATCACATATGAGCCGATACCAAAGCAATCAGCTTCATGTAAGGAAATAGACTACACCAGCAGTGCAGTGAAAACATAGTTTAATATACAGAGGTATAGCAACAAAAAGGAAACCTCTGAAGGAACCCCCGCTGACAAAACAGAAGAGGCAAAGAAACAGAACCCCCACCCCCAACCTGGAGGCGGTAATGGGACATGAAGGTATGCGGGGAAGACCACGAAGCACCCCTGCAAACATCCACCATGGACACCCCTTTGAAAGAAGCCCAGGATACATCAACAGAACTGGTGGAACGACCCTGAATAGGAAGGGAGGGGACCTCAGAAACCGAAGCATAGGCCAACATAATGGCCTCTGTAATCCAACGACTGATCGTGGAGAGGGAGGGCTTCAGGCCCTGATGTGACAGACCAAATTTGACAAACAAGTTGTCCACAGTACAAAAGGAAGACGTGCGTGACAAATAAATCAATAAGGCACGACGAACATCCAAGAAGCGCAAAAGGGATTCCTCAGCCGAGGACGGATCAGGACAAAGAACCGGAAGAACCACCTCAGCAGACCGGTGAAAATAAGAATCCACTTTAGGAACAAAGGTAGGATGAGGGCGCAAGACCACACGGTCTGACAAAACCAACAAAAACGGGGCAGAACGAAGGAAAGCACCCAACTCACCCATACGCCAGGCAGAAGCAATTGCCACAAGAAACACCACTTTGAGTGTCAAAAACTTCAAGTCCACCGACTCCAAAGGCACAAAAGGAGCCAACTGCAAGGAACGTAAAACCAAAGGAAGGTCCCAAGGAGGAGGACACATGATAGGACGGGGGCGATGGAAAGAAAGAGACTGAAACAGCCTAGCAACCAATGGAGAAATTGAAACCAAAGGTAGGACATGAAAAGCCCGAAAGGCAGCCCATTGAGCTCAAAGAGTCGAAAAGGCCAAGCCCAACACAAACCCATCATTCAGAAAATCCAGAACGCGAGCCGGATCCAAAGAATCCAAAGACAGCCCACGACCAACACACCAAGAAGCAAAATTATCCCAGTGCGTGGTGTAGGACTTAAGCGTAGAAGGCCGTCGGGACTGTTGAATGACCCCAGCCACAGTCACCGAACAACCCTCACGAATCAGAGAATCCCTCCCAAGAGCCAGGCCCGCAAACCCAGGGACCGGAACACAGGCAGAGGAAGAAGAGGACCCAGCAGAGGATAGGGAACGAACGGCAATGCCCACCCCGGAGACACAGCCAATTCCAATAGAAGGGGAAACCAAGGGCGACGGCTCCAACAAGGAGCAACCAGAAGCACAAAGGACCCCTCCCTCTTGACCTTCCGCAACACAGCAGGGATCAGGGGAACAGGGGGAAATGCATACAACAGACCCTTCGGCCAAAGGAACGAAAGTGCGTCCACTTACCAGGCATCCTGGCAAGGCATAATCGTGCAAAAGCAAGGGATCTGGGCATTGTCCTGGGAGGCAAACAGGTCCACAATCGGACACCCAAACATCGTCCGCAACCTCTGGAACATCCATCGCGTGAGGGACAAGGACCCCATGGAAGGAAAAACCCGGCTCAGACAATCCGCCACCGAATTCTCTGCACCAGGCAGGTAAATTGCAGATAGGGACTCCAGAATCAACTCCGCCCAACAACAGATCCGGCGGCTGAGGCAACTGAGGGAGCGAACCTCGCACCCCCCTTGATGGTTCACATAAGACATGACAACCAGCTTGGCCGTTCGGATCTGTACGTGGTGACCCCGAACCAGATCCGAGAAATCCAAGAGACCCAGAAGGACAGCCTTCAACTCCTTGTAGTTGGAGGAACACGACAACATCGACTGAGGCCAAACCCCCTGAGTCGTTGAAACCCCCAGAGTAGCACCCCACCCCAGCAGGCTGGCATCGGTAGTGACCACTCGGGTGGGAACAATCAGAAAAGGGCGGCCCTTGGACAGATTCCCGTCGACCAACCACCAACTCAGGACCACCCGAACAGCTTCTGACTTAGGAACCAGAACCCCCAAATCGAGGGAACAGGGGTCCCAAAGCGACCAAATGTGGGACACCACCGGGTACATGTGGAGGCGAGCCCACGGCACTGTCAACAACGATGCAGACATCAGACCCTGAACCCTCAACCACAGGCTCACTGGATGAGAAGGCCCTGACAACAGGGCACGGACAGCAGACATTAGGGATAGAATTCAGGGAGGGGGCAGGAACACCATCCCCAACGGAGTCTTGAACAGAGCCCCAATGAAAGTCAATACCAGCGCAGGAACCAGGGAGGACATCGGCACAATCACGAGGAACCCATGATGCTCCAGGACATGGCATACCCACTGGACATGCAACACCGCCTCAGGAAGATAAGAAGCAGAAACAAAAAAGTCGTCCAGATAAGGAAAAACACTGACGCCCTCCCCAAGCCAATGTCCAATAAGAGGAGCCAGAACCTCAGTAAAGAACCTGGAAGCAAAGCAGAGCCCAAGGGTCAGTACCAGGAAACGGAAATGACGACCCAGCACGCAAAACCGGAGAAATCTCTGAGAGGCTGGATGAACAGGGATATGCAGACAATCATCACACAAGTCTATTGAAGCAAGGAAGACATCAGAGGAAGGATCAACCGAAGCGAAACCATTTTGAACTACATGTGAGGGATGTAAGCATACAACCACTTCAGGTCCAACACCGGCCGAAGAACCCCAGAGCCCTTGGACATCAGGAACAGGACGGAATACACACCCAACCCCAATCGATCGCGGGGAACAGGAATCACCGCCCCATTGACCACCAGGGAATCGATGCCGCCCCAAAAACGCCAATCTCCTCACAGGGTCTCCGGGACAAGGCGTGGCCCCGAAACAGACCAGGGGAGTCTGGGAAAACCCAAGACGAACACCCTCCGAAACCACTCGAAGAACCCGCATGTCCGACACAGTCTCACGCCAATAGTCCATGAATCAAGGGAGACGACCCCCAACCGGGCCGACACCAGGAGAGAGCCCTACATGATTAGTAAGTGGTAGCGGAGGAGGCAGAAGCACCAGAGAACCGGGACTCGTCAAAGGAAGGAGTACCCCGGCCACGCCCCCTTCCATGAAAGGGCCGACCATCCAAGAATGACCAAAAGCACTCAGGGAACCAAAGGCATGGAAGCGATCAGTACGCCCAGGAGCAAGGATCACACGGTCCTCCGCAGTCAACTCCACCATGACATCCAAAGGAGGATCAAACAACTAAACACCCGAAAAAGGGATCATCATCCGGAGAATATACAGCGCAGCACCAACTATCCAGGAGCGAAGAACAAAGGAAAAACCTCAGAAAGCAGGCGCACCCGCTGCCCCAACATCGCCAGAGTAGAAGAATAACTACCCCTTGAACCAACAAGCAGTCATCGACCAAAATACTCAAAGCAAAGGCCGGATCGCGTAAGACGAATAGGCATCACCCCGGATAGAAAAACAACGCAGCTGCAAAAGTGCGCTCCACCGCACCAACCATCACTCACAGCAAAATCCCGCAGTGGGTATCGTGTACACAAAACGTGAAAACGAACCCCAGTCTACATACTTCCATACATGTATCCATATCAAAACAGAAGAATGTATAGGCAAAGAATCAGGCACAGGGCGCTGATACCGCGAAAACAGATCGTCCACTAGATCCACCAAAGATGCAGGAAACACCAAGGTCACATCGACAGAATCAGCAGCAGTAGCGTCATCCACCTTCGCCTCATCATCAGGAGGAACAGGCACCCGACCCTGGAAAGCCGTAGCCATAGCAGAAGTAATCAAAGCTGCAACACTTCAAAGGAATGAATTGCCACCTCTGACCCAGAAGTCCCTTGCAAGGTCCTAGGAGCAGGAAAGTCTAGAGAACCACGCCCCTTCACATCCACACACGAGTGGACGATAGGAGTCAACACAATCAATGAACAGGACATCATGCCTGTCCGAAAAAGGCCCCGAGGTTGCTAGGCAACCACATAAATCAACCCACGCATGACCCCAATAACATAAATGCATTGAAGAAGAGCCGCGCGCATGCGCAAAAAGACAGCCATATACCGCCTTGCGTGGTCGGAGAAATCCGAAAGCTGAACGCAGCTGAAGAATATGCCCAGCACAGCAGCAGGCAAGGAATGCGACCGGGAGCCTCCGGCACCCACAGAAAGCACACCCGGCCCCGTCAGCAGGTAGGGAAATGCGACCGGGAGCCTCCGGCCCCCACAGCAAGCACACCCGCCTCGGCAGCAGGGAGGGAAACGCGACCGGGAGCCTCCGGCCCACAGCAAGCGCACCCGGCCTCGGCAGCCGGTAGGGAAAGGCGACCGTGAGCCTCCGGCCCCCAGAGCAAAGGCACCCGACCGCGCAACGCCCGCTCAGCAGGACGCGCGGTCGGAAACAAATTAAAAACGGCTTCCAGGAACCCATGCGTCCCGCAAAACAAGCCGAAATAACAAGCCCTGAAGTCCGCTAAAGCAGGACGAGAGGCAATAATGGCAAAAGAAGGGGGCAAGAAAATTTAAAATTACGAGCCAAAATGAAAAACACAATTCACAAAGTGCATAGAAAAACAATACTAGCACAACACTACTACCCCCAAACTCAATACCAAAAGGGCAGAAGGGGACAGCTCAAGCAGGATCCCAGCCCCACTCACCTGACCAACAGGTAACACAGCACTCGGAGAAGTGCAGAAAAAAAGAACAGGTCGTGTTGGTGCTTCTGTGTCCCTTTATGGGATTGGCTGGAGCCACTGGGGGCCATCTTGGAGGAGGGAGAGGGAGACTAGAGCGCTGTTTTTGTACTTGGAGTTCTGTGTGGAGCCGGAGGCTCATATGTGATTACTGTGGCGAGGAAGACAGGACGAGGAGGTAATGACCAGGTTAAGTGTGCCTGCTGTTCACACTTAAAATATTCAAAGACAGTTAGTGGCGCTGCCGCCTGCCCTTCCAGCGTTATACCCACCTTGGAGGAGAACTGAATGCGACTCTGCACCCACTCGAAAAATACATTGAAATGCTCCTCTGCTGCAGTCCTGCCCAGGATGGTCACAAAACTTTCAAAGCTGGTGACGTCGCAGCTCAAGGGAAAGGAGCAGATAAACCGTGAGCATGAGGAATATTAGGCAACAACTCCGATCTTTCTTTGTTACTTACGATGTGCATTTTAGTCATTGCATGCCAGGTTATCAAATCCGGGGCTTATTTTGGGAGCAGAGCAGAACACGAGTTAGCAGGTCACATTATTGGCCCGTTTTAGAATCCGAAGCACACAGGAAGTGCTCCAGTGACTGTGATTAGAAAGCCTGCACTTGATGGGGTCATGATAAACTTTCGACGCAGCACCTGCTCGGGCCTCTACATGCCCCCCACACCTCCACAATGGGAGGGTCGACGGCTGCGTCAGAGGCCTACACATATTTGTTGAGTAGGCTGGGGCACGACCTGTATAGACGCTCCGCAAGGCCAGAGTTGGGCATGCACAGAATAAGGTAAGGTGAGTCCTTATTATTATAGGCTGTTCTACGTGCTGTAGCTGCTTGATGGCTGGCACTGCACCAACTGTATTTCTGCAACCACTACCTTAAATTGAGAATATCACCGTGAGAAGTTGCTGTTGGGAGCTGGATAGCAAGCCTCCAGCCTAAGGATGAGTTTGCAGGAATAGCAAAATGCAAAGTAAAGGACAAAGTATTTGTAACAAAACCATGCATGTCTTTAATTTTTCCTGTTCAACCCATCAAATATAAACCATGCAGTTGCAGATATGAGTGTCTAAGCGCATTAAATCAAATCGCAAATCAGGAATGGACTAATGTAACCATAGGGCTGTTTTTGAAAGGTCTATTGGTTGAGAGGGGAGATGGTGCAGGCTGAGGGGGAGATGGTGCAGGCTGAGGGGGAGATGGTGCAGGCTGAGGGGAGATGGTGCAGGCGGAGGGGAGATGGTGCAGGCAGAGGGGAGATGGTGCAGGTGGAGGGGAGATGTTGCAGGCAGAGGGAGAGATGGTGCAGGCAGAGAGGGTGATGGTGCAGGCAGAGGGGGAGATGGTGCAGGCAGAGGGGGAGATGGTGCAGGCGGAGAGGAGATGGTGCAGGCAGAGGGGAGAGATGGTTCAGGCGGAGGGGAGATGGTGCAGGCAGAGGGTAGATGGTGCAGGCAGAGTGGGAGATGATGCAGACAGAGGGGGAGATGGTGCTGGCAGGGCGGAGATGGTGCTGGCAGGGGGGAGATGGCGCAGGGAGAGATGGCACAGGCAGAGGGAGAGATGGCGCAGGCGGAGGGAGAGCTGGTAGATGCAGAGGGAGAGCTGGTGCAGGCAGAGGGAGAGATGGTGCAGGCGGAGGGGAGATGGTGCAGGCAGAGGGTGAGATGGTGCAGGCGGAGGGGAGATGGTGCAGACAAAGGGAGAGATGGTGCAAGCAGAGAGGAGATGGTGCAGGCAGAGGGTGAGATGGTGCAGGCGAGGGGAGATGGTGCGGACAAAGGGAGAGATGGTGCAGGCAGAGGGGAGATGGCGCAGGCAGAGGGGAGATGGTGCAGGCAGAGGGTAAGATGGTGCAGGCAGAGGGTAAGATGGTGCAGGCGAGGGGAGATGGTGCAGGCGAGGGGAAATGGTGCGGACAAAGGGAGAGATGGTGCAGGCAGAAGGGAGATGGTGCGGACAAAGGGATTGATGATGCAGGCAGAGAGGAGATGGTGCAGGCAGAGGGTGAGATGGTGCAGGCAGAGGGTGAGATGGTGCAGGCAGAGGTTGAGATGGTCCATCCGGTAAGTTGTGAGGGGGTGACACCATGAGTTACCCGCACCGGGTGACACCAGCCCTAGTGACGCCACTGTCTGTGCTCCCTCTGTCAGACTGTCAGCCCCGCCCAGCCTGCCAGGAACAAACATAGTTGCGAATCTTCGGCGCGGGCGGGGCTGCTCAGAAAGTCATTGAACGAGGCTCGGCTTCCTGCTCTGGTCTCGTATTTCCCTGGAGCAGAAAGCCATTGAGCGCGAAAAAAGGAATGACCAGGTTAAGTGTGCCTGCTGTTCACACTTAAAATATTCAAAGACAGTTAGTGGCGCTGCCGCCTGCCCTTCCAGCGTTATACCCACCTTGGAGGAGAACTGAATGCGACTCTGCACCCACTCGAAAAATACATTGAAATGCTCCTCTGCTGCAGTCCTGCCCAGGATGGTCACAAAACTTTCAAAGCTGGTGACGTCGCAGCTCAAGGGAAAGGAGCAGATAAACCGTGAGCATGAGGAATATTAGGCAACAACTCCGATCTTTCTTTGTTACTTACGATGTGCATTTTAGTCATTGCATGCCAGGTTATCAAATCCGGGGCTTATTTTGGGAGCAGAGCAGAACACGAGTTAGCAGGTCACATTATTGGCCCGTTTTAGAATCCGAAGCACACAGGAAGTGCTCCAGTGACTGTGATTAGAAAGCCTGCACTTGATGGGGTCATGATAAACTTTCGACGCAGCACCTGCTCGGGCCTCTACATGCCCCCCACACCTCCACAATGGGAGGGTCGACGGCTGCGTCAGAGGCCTACACATATTTGTTGAGTAGGCTGGGGCACGACCTGTATAGACGCTCCGCAAGGCCAGAGTTGGGCATGCACAGAATAAGGTAAGGTGAGTCCTTATTATTATAGGCTGTTCTACGTGCTGTAGCTGCTTGATGGCTGGCACTGCACCAACTGTATTTCTGCAACCACTACCTTAAATTGAGAATATCACCGTGAGAAGTTGCTGTTGGGAGCTGGATAGCAAGCCTCCAGCCTAAGGATGAGTTTGCAGGAATAGCAAAATGCAAAGTAAAGGACAAAGTATTTGTAACAAAACCATGCATGTCTTTAATTTTTCCTGTTCAACCCATCAAATATAAACCATGCAGTTGCAGATATGAGTGTCTAAGCGCATTAAATCAAATCGCAAATCAGGAATGGACTAATGTAACCATAGGGCTGTTTTTGAAAGGTCTATTGGTTGAGAGGGGAGATGGTGCAGGCTGAGGGGGAGATGGTGCAGGCTGAGGGGGAGATGGTGCAGGCTGAGGGGAGATGGTGCAGGCGGAGGGGAGATGGTGCAGGCAGAGGGGAGATGGTGCAGGTGGAGGGGAGATGTTGCAGGCAGAGGGAGAGATGGTGCAGGCAGAGAGGGTGATGGTGCAGGCAGAGGGGGAGATGGTGCAGGCAGAGGGGGAGATGGTGCAGGCGGAGAGGAGATGGTGCAGGCAGAGGGGAGAGATGGTTCAGGCGGAGGGGAGATGGTGCAGGCAGAGGGTAGATGGTGCAGGCAGAGTGGGAGATGATGCAGACAGAGGGGGAGATGGTGCTGGCAGGGCGGAGATGGTGCTGGCAGGGGGGAGATGGCGCAGGGAGAGATGGCACAGGCAGAGGGAGAGATGGCGCAGGCGGAGGGAGAGCTGGTAGATGCAGAGGGAGAGCTGGTGCAGGCAGAGGGAGAGATGGTGCAGGCGGAGGGGAGATGGTGCAGGCAGAGGGTGAGATGGTGCAGGCGGAGGGGAGATGGTGCAGACAAAGGGAGAGATGGTGCAAGCAGAGAGGAGATGGTGCAGGCAGAGGGTGAGATGGTGCAGGCGAGGGGAGATGGTGCGGACAAAGGGAGAGATGGTGCAGGCAGAGGGGAGATGGCGCAGGCAGAGGGGAGATGGTGCAGGCAGAGGGTAAGATGGTGCAGGCAGAGGGTAAGATGGTGCAGGCGAGGGGAGATGGTGCAGGCGAGGGGAAATGGTGCGGACAAAGGGAGAGATGGTGCAGGCAGAAGGGAGATGGTGCGGACAAAGGGATCGATGATGCAGGCAGAGAGGAGATGGTGCAGGCAGAGGGTGAGATGGTGCAGGCAGAGGGTGAGATGGTGCAGGCAGAGGTTGAGATGGTCCATCCGGTAAGTTGTGAGGGGGTGACACCATGAGTTACCCGCACCGGGTGACACCAGCCCTAGTGACGCCACTGGTGTAACAGCCTCACAGGAGTCGATCTAATGTAGCATATTGATTGTCTCCAGCCTATGTGTCACCTCGGCCTAATATTGTCAAAAGCAGGGGCAATCACAAGCAATGTTTAAAGTCGGCTGTGGGGGCCTTACACCTAGCACAAGAATAAAAAAAAAAGCCAAGGAAAATGCTGCCAATTCGTACAAGAGAAAGGTAGACTCTGACAGTACATAGAATTGTATCAGCTTCAGTCTGATGTTGCTGGAATCTTTCTACGGATATTCCATAGCTCCAGCCCAGTCTTTGTCATGTAAAACCATACCAAACTTGTCCTCTCAAACATCTTGCGTAGATTGTAGTGAGACCTATGAATGAGTGACTAGAGCTTTGTTGATCCAGCTCATTAGCCTGCGGCCATCACACATTGCATGTAAAATATTCATGGACCTATGCGTATTTGGCTCTGTGTCAATCACTACCCATATCACCCAAGGGTTTTTTGTTATAGACTGCAGGTTAGGAACTGACCCTCATGAAGACAAAATATTTCAGTGAGGGCCAGGAATGGCAGAAGCCAGCCTTAGTTCTAGGAACAAGTCTCCTAGAGCTGTCGTGTCAGCTTGGTCCCAGAATTGCAGCCCAAGTCTCTCTAGGTGTCGTCTCTGGTTCGGGGTATCGCTGGGGCATTCTGAGGAAGGCATCTAGCTGTGTATATGCTTCTAGTCAGGCAAAAAAGCACCACAGCAAGGAGGCAAGGGTGGTCTTCATGGGAGAGAGACCTAGGACTGATAGTGCCAAGACGTCGGAGTGGCTGAGTGAGGTCTAGTAGTACTAGTCTCCTCATGGGATCGCATCAATAACCGGTGGGTCAGCCACTGAAGCTGGGCTGCTAGATAATAATATTCAAAATTAGGGGTGCCCAACCCACCTGCAATTTAGACAAAGTCACAGGGCGGCGAGAGGTATGTTAGATGAAGTCTCCAAGAAGCTTATCCAAATCTTGAAAGAATTACTTGGGTAGGAATATTGAGAGTTGGCAAACTTTTACAGGAGATGGGACAGCACCCCATGTTGGAGATTGCAATACGTCCGATTGCAGACAGGAGGTGTGACTATTAAAAGATGACCTGCGTTCAGAGGGATATCGCTACTAACGTAAAGTTCCTGTCTAACAAGTCTAGATCTGTGTGAAAAATGTGGATGCCTGGGTACCAAGAGGAAGTATCTTCCCACCACATTGGCTCTTCACCCAAGTCCAACTGCACTGGGGTGACTGTGGAGCATAACAGAAAGGGTCAGGATTTATTCCAGCTGGCACAGAGGCCCAATGCTGCCCCAAACTTGGTTAAGAGTAGGGCAATGCAGGAGTCATCACTTGTCAGGTCCCTGCAATAACGACTGGATAGCGGCTTCATTGCCAACTCAAATAAAAGGGGAGAGAGAGAGAGATCAACCTTGCTTGGCGCCCCTACACACCAAGGTAAGGTTAGAGATCAATCTCTGAAACCAGATCTTTAATTAATCTATCTATCTATACTACTATTATAAAGAAAGAGCTGAAACCTTTGAGGCGGGTAAACTTGAGAAGTACAGCACCAATCACAGCACCCAATACAGCATTGTTGCAGCAGATGGACATAGGCTATACAGCCGGCCACCATATACATTAGAAAGGTCAAAGAACCTTAGGGGTAAAGTAGTCCCTTGTGGGCGTTGGCGTGGGCGTGTCAAACTCCACTTGGGCGTTGGCGTGTCATGAGCGTGTCAAACTACACTTCACATTATTACTTTGTGGGCGTGCACCGTTGTCAGAGGGGCGTGGCACAACAGCATTGTCAGAGGGGCGTGCCACAAATAAAACAAAAAATGGCCGCGTACTTCAGTAGCACGCCTTTCAAAAGCAATGTGCGCGACCATTCACGCTCCACCTTGCCGTTGTGCTCACTTTTCACACGCCCGTCTACAAACATCCAAGCTGCGCCGCAATTGCCATTCAGGCGCCGTTAATCATCTATAGTGCGAAGCAACCTTTGTGGGCATAAGGGTTAGTGTTGTCACAGGGGGCTAAACCACAATTAAAATAAAAAGGGGCGCGGCTTTCGCCAGTAATTTGCACGCACATTCACGCTCCACCTTGGCATTCTGATGACGCGACATTAATCATATATAGTGCGGTGCTAACTTTGTGGGCGTCAGCGTTGTCACAGGGGGCTGCACTAACATTACAAAAAAAAAGGGGTGCGGCTTTCACCACCAATGTGCGCGCACATTCATGCTCCGCCTTGCCGTTGCCATCACTTCACTTCTCACATGGCCGGCTACAAACACCAACGGGCGCCGCGTTCACGGATCCTTCACATACTGCCTACACATTTTAACTAACAAAATAAACCATTACTCATTTAGTGACGTAACATTTCTCACAAGTGGCTGCAGGAAAAAAAAAAGAAAGGGGCGCGCCATTCACTGACCGTGACATTCACGCTCAAACGGCTCCAGTGGACACTGAAGGCAGGCAGCGTACAACACGATCAAATCCACTTCACAATTTACATTTACTGCGGGGCTCAGACGGGGCCTCAAAACAGCCCTCGCCAGCACGGGATCATGCAGGCCACTGTCAGCGTACACACTTTGACGTGAAAGACAACGCGTGGGGCCTCAAACCAGCCCTCGCAAGCACGGAATCACGCCGGGCACTGTCAGCATACAAGGCGCTTGGAAATTACATAACCAACACACTCCACAACACACAAAAGCTCAAAAACGTATACCTGAGGACGCACACAGAACAAAGGAGCTGCAAATACGGGACAGCTAAGGAGGCACATATGAAGAATGATGTTACTAACAGTGCATGTACAACCGGACAAAGACGTTACAAAAACATTACAAACTGACCGGGCACTGTCAGCATACAACGCGCTTGGAAATGACATAACCAACACACTCCACAACACACAAACATTACACACATAACATTTCATCCCCGGAGAACGTCGGGACGGGCTGCTAGTAAATTATAAAGGAATACGTATGAACTGCACTACAAAGCTACAACAGTACTGCAGCAAGCGCTGGAAAAGATAAATTTTGCCCCAAACGTTTGGTCCTTGTTTTTTCAGTGGAAAAGCCTTAATGTAGGATTCTAAGTGAAGGCAGGGTTGAAGCAGTCGTAAGCATGAAGGATGCCTTAGAAGAGTCCCAGTCACCAGGTAAGGGCTTCAGGCACCTTGGGCTCCCACTGGTTAATTGCTGACAAGAAGAGCCAAGGCTAGGCAGCATAGATCCCAGCCCATATCAAGTTCCTAAAGGTGTTGTTGCACCAAGGATATTGTTAATGTTTTTCCTAGAGAGAGATCAGAGTTTTGTCTAAGGGAAGTTTTGACTCATGGAAAGGTAGCACAGAAGGCTAATGTGCCTGCTTCAAAGAACATGTACCTGATGCATATCACAAAATGCACATGATGTAAATAAGGTCATTTAATCACTGCATTTGTCAAAGAGATGATTTTGTTACTTGCAGTTTGTAAGTAAAAATCCAAACATACAACATTGAGCTATTAACTGTCATCTTAGAGCTGCAAGGTAAAAATGGTAGCGTTATGTCCCCCCCCCCCCTCCCCCCACCCACAGTCTTTGTTTGATTACCCGTTCCGAATGTCTTGAAAATAAATTGTTATATTTTTATTTTCAGCACCTGGTAAAGCCTGACAACCTGAACCTTTGCCAAACTTTTGGACAATTTTTGGAGAAAAAACAAGAGGCCTGACCTCCTTTGCTGCTCTTTCATCCAGGCTACGACTGTTAGGGGTGGTCGGAATTACAGACCCTCTGTAGCGTGTGTTCAGCATTGTGTTCCTTTTTAGCCCTGACGTGCACTTTTGAGACGATCCCTGACATGCACTTTTGAGACGATCCCGGACATGCATTGAAAAGAACGTCTCTTACTTGAACCCACGCTTGGCTTACTGACTTTGACGTGACCACGCCCCCTTTACCTAGTGATTGCTCTTCGTGCCTTGTGATGCTACGGGAGCCTTGCATCCCGAATTTCTCTCCTGCTCCAGTTCCTGATCCTGATTGCTGTTCGTCGCTCTACAGAGAACATCCTTCCTTTGTTTCCTATTCCCGATTTCTCCTATTTCTCTGTTCCCTGCCTCTTTTCTGCCTGGATTGTTTCTTTGTTTCTCACGCCCTCTCCCTCTCGCGAGGGGTGTCGGTTTTCTGTGCCTTGACCTCACTACCTTACTCTTCCGGTTGACGCCTCATCCCGGCTTTACCCAGTATTTCACAGTGTTTGTATGAGAGTTGTCCCATTGTGTGTTTGTTTTGTTGGTGGGCGCTTGTTTCGCTCCGTCTTCTGGTTAAGAGCCGGACAGCGCTTTCATTTACCATTCTGTCTTGTGTGAGTCCGTAACCCTCTGTCTCATGTGAGCCCGTACCACTCCGTCTTTAGTTAAGAGCTGGACGGAGATTATCTTTATTGTTCATGTTATGTGTAAGCCCGTTCCGCTGTGTCTTTAGCTTAAGAGCCGGACGAGGTTTGCTCAACCTGTGTGTAGTGCGTTTCATTCCCGCTCTGTCTTTAGTTTATGAGCCGGTAGGAATACCACTGATAGTGAGTGTTTGCTCCGCTCTTTGAGGCCGGGTGAAACTCCTATCCTACCCACGTTTTTACTGTTACCTCTTGTCTTTGTTGGTCCTTTGCTGCTGTCGGGATAGCTATCCTCCCTGGCGTTTTTCCTCATTGGAGTTTCCTGGTACTACTTCATTCAAAGTCTGACTCTCACAATTGTGGTGTTGAACACATGTATGTAGTCTTTTTGGTTTGTTTTATGTTAGTTTAGAAACACTGTATTTCTTGCAGCCTTACCCCTGTCTCCGAGTCTGCAGCAGCTTCATCCAGCTGGGGGAGAGTGGTGGTACACTCCTTGGATTATTCCCCCCACACTTTTTGGGAGCAGCTGGCTTTGAGTGTGTATATACCCCACTCTTGTTGCTGCTTTTTGGACGTGTGGAGGATTTTCATCTTCGCTTCTGTGGAACATTGGCCCCCCTACTAGGGGATACCCGACAACGACCCAGCAAACAACTGTGTTCAAGGTAAGGAAACTGATTATATTTTTTTTTAGATTGGAGTTAGGGCTATGTTTGTGCCCACTCTACATGGTGGTTGGGGTTGGTGCGCATTCTGAACATTGTATCCTCAGTGGATGGAATTTACTAATACTGAGCCTTAACTCTGTGCTATGGGCAATAACGGTTGTTAAATGCACTATCTACTCCTTCCCCTGTTCAAGGCCCTCAAACAGTGTGTTTCAGTGCCTTCAACAACCACAATGGCACACAGAGGAAGCAGACAGTAAGACTGTATTTTTAGGAGTCCTGTTGTCCAAAGGGGAGCTTTTGGAGATATATTGTGGTAATGCACAAGATATATGTATTTGTGCGGAAATTTGATATTATTGCACCAAATCTTATACGTTGTACTTTGACTATTGACAGGCTTTTTTTATATTGGTAAGGACAGCATCGGCATGATGAATACGGTACAACAATTAATTACATGGTCATTCCATGCACGGCCACTAGAAGATAAACTACAGATAAAGAGATTAGGACCTGATCGGCCTGACCTACAACTACAACAAGTTACACAGGACAGAGGAAAATCTTACAATCGTACATTCTCAAACACCTGGTACACAAAAGCTGATTGGCTTACAGGGTGCCCTTCAAAAAACAGACTGTTCTGCTTCCCCTGCTTGCTGTTTAATGGTGACTTTCCTTGGACAAGAGAAGGAGTGAAAGACTTGAAGCATCTGTCTAAAAAAATAAAAAAGCATGCACACACAAGAAAGCATATGGAAAATGTGAGGAGACTGGGAATGTTGGGAGACGCACCGATTGAGCAGCACATAAGCCAAACAATACAGAAACACAATGAAACTGTTGATAGGAATAGACACATACTATCAAAAATAATTGATTGCATTCGTTTCTGTGGTGCTTTCGAACTGGCGTTGCGAGGCCATGATGAATCAGAAGGTTCCACAAATCCTGGAATATTCTTAGGCCTTGTGGATTTAGTAGCAAGCATAGACAAGGAAATGGAAGCACATTTAGCAAGTGCTACAGTTTTTAAGGGCACCTCTAAAACGATACAAAATGAACTCCTTGAGTGTATGCTAGAAATTATGAGAAGTCATATTGCCCAAGAGTTGCAAAACACAGACTTTGTGGCTATTCAGGCTGATGACACCCCTGATGTGTCCACACAAACACAGTCCGTATTAGTCTTTTGGTACCTGGACAATGGCTATAATGTTGTGGAGAGGTGCTATGGTTTCACTCATTTAAGAGACTCCACTGCAGAAACAATTACTGCAGCTGTACTGCATCAACTAAACTTCATTTTTCCAGAGGTGCATAAAAAAAAACGTATTGCACAAAGCTATGATGGTGCATCCGTAATGAGTGGAAGCCATGGGGGAGTACAAAAAAGAATTAGAGATGTGTACCCGTATGCTCATTATGTGCACTGTTACGCCCACCAACTTAATCTTACTATGCAACAGGCAGTATCAAAGATCTCCGAGACACAAATTTTCTTTCAGGATGTAGGAGGCATGGCAGCATTCTTCTCACGTTCCCCAAAAAGAATGGAGGCACTTCAGAAGATTGTGGACAAAAGGGTTCCAAGGGGAGCCTCAACTCGTTGGAACTATAACATACGTACAGTCCAACTAATATTTCAATATAGGGAGGACCTTGTGAAATGTTTTGAAGCAATAGAAGCCAATGAAACCTTTGATTTCAAAAGTCACAGTGAAGCCCCTGGCTTTGCTAGAACACTAAAAGATAGAGAGTTTCAGTTCTTTCTGTTTTTATTTGAAAAGATAATGTCAGCTGTCGAGACTTTATACAATCAGTTACAAGGACGAGACATAGATACTGTCTCTGTGAAAAGATATGCCGCAGACTTTGTCGGAAGCATAAACAAAGTGAGAGATGAGGTTGACAATTTAGACAGGCAACTGCCAGCGGCTTCAACTTTTTGAAACCACAGGAAAAACATCACCACTCTGGTCCGAAGAGCAAAAGAGATATGTGACATTGTTATTGTGCAGGCACAAGAGCGTTTTGCTTTCACAAAACATTTGGGGAGTGCTGCATTATTGGAAAGTAAATTCTTTGCAAAATATGATGAATCCTTCCCTGAGCATGCTCTGCATGAGGCTATGGAAGCTTATCCGATGTTCAACCAAGAGGACCTGAAAACTGAGTTGACTGTAATGTACTCAATGCCTGTGTACCGGAAGGCCAAATATGCCTGGTCTTAGCTGTCTTTAATTCATGAACTTAATATGGAAAAGACATTTACAGAGACTGTGTCTTTACTAAAAATTATCATTACCACTCCCATGACAGCCTCAGAGGCAGAATGATCTTTTTCCGCCTTAAAGAGGATTAAGACATTCCTGAGGAACACCATGCTTCAGGAAAGACTCAATGCGTTGGCAATGCTCGCTATAGAGAGCAAGCTTGTTCAAAATATCGCTGACTTTAACATTCAAGTAATTGAAAAATTTGCTGCGCTCAAAGACAGACGTGCTGAATTTAGATACAAAAAGTAAACATGTTTAATGGTGCTAGTTTGCGACCTGTTTAGTTCTTTGTTTAATAAAAAACATCTGTGAGGTACTCAGAAATGCATTATATATCAAAGTCTGTTATGAAGCTCTATGGTTATGCTTATTAAGCAGCTACCTATGTTATATGGCATCTCTTTAATAATGTAATAACTGCACTTTCACAATTGCTTTATTAACCTTCCTTCTTTCTCAAATGTGCTTGAAAATGCACCATTTTTCCACCATTTTTTCAAACTTTTCTTTTTCACCCCTTTAGGGTGTTCGGGCTTGCTCGCTTCGCTCGCTCGCTACGGTGAAGTATGACAATCATTTTACGCCCCCACCTCTTGCAAATGTCACCGTCCGCCACTGCCATACAGTAGTCCATGCCCTTTTCCCACTCGTCCAGGGAGGGGGCATCTGTGCTCTTGATTTTCAATCATTTCTAACATGATAAAATTACAACATTTAGCTCAATAGGAAAACATCTGTGCACTCAAACATTTTCAAAACAAGAACTATTTCCTTTCTACTTAGAACGGTCTTCCAGTTAACACTACAAGAAAGGAAATGGTGCAACATTTCGACAAAAGACAAACGCTTGTTCACATTTGATGCTCTCCTTGATGCACTTTTTAAAATCAGCAAAACATGTCCTACTCAAATCATATCCCAAAGATAATGAGGTTTAAAAATGAGCCTGACCAAGTAACATTTATGCAATTATGAATGTCTGTTTTGGGCTGTCAGCTCTTCCTCAAGGAAACATGTCTTCTTATTCTTTAAAAAAAACACTCCTAAATCATCCTCCCTCTGTTTAATTCATATTTGTGTTTTCACTTGCAGCTCTCATTCCCACTACCATTCTCAGCCCTCTGGGTCCTTTCCAGTCTTCTTATGACCCCACTTCCTTTTGTTTTCCCAATAGTGCTTTGAAACAGAGTTATTGTTGTATAAGCACTATAAATATAAACAACATGAATACATTAACACGCAAAATCTGCGACACAGACACAGGGACGGGGACAAAGAGGTAGTGATATTAGGTCACTAAGAGCTTCACACTGGGACAGGGAAACTAACAGTAGGACTGGGACGCTGACATGGGGCATTGACTATGACCCTCACACATGGGGGCACTTGGATATTGAAATTAGGGGATTGATAGAGGCACACTGACAGAGGGAGATGGGGGCACTGACAATGGACCCCTGGCATGGTCACTGGGAGCCTGCCATCGACACAGTGACACTGTCATGGGACTCTGGCACCGCGGCAGGGCACAGACACAAGGCTATTCACATAGAGACAATGCCATGGGGTTGGGCACTAATAGTAGGACACTGATGTGTTGAAGCGGAGGTTGGGAAAGTGTAACTATGGGGCACTAATATATGGACTATACATGGACTATACTGGCATCGGGATAGGCACAGTCGTATGTGGACATTGTAACACGAATACTGACAATCTTGCATATGGACAGTGACAGTTTAAGAATTGGCTTTTGGCTCTAAACACTAGGGGCCCGATTCACAAAGCGCCTTCGCACTTGCTGCGGGGCTCCCACACTTGTGGCGGGATTGCCGCACTCATGGCAGGATCTCCATACAGCATTTACCCATTGTGCAGCCCGTCCGTTTGTGACTGGGCCCCACCGACACTGAACGCATCCATACAGGAGAGCCCCGAAGCTCTGGAAATGGCTCAAAACTGGTGCACAAACGCACCTTTTGTGACTCTCTTGTGTCTCCGATTGGAGCTAAAAACTACATTTCAAGATACTGTGGAATCAGAAGAGGATTAGAGAGTAGCGCTGGGGCTACTGTTATAATTGATGCAAGATAGGGGGGCGTCCTATCTAACGCACCAGCACAGGGGTCCCAAGACCAGATGCAAGCTCTGGTGGGGTGAATGTGGTTAGATGCTTCTACTGAGCTGCTCACTATGATGCCTGACTACACATGCATGGAACATTCCCAGTGATCACAAGTGGTGACAGAGAAATTTAAATGCTAGCTTAACATGGGGATAGAAGATGGAGCTGTTGCTCCTATCAGTTGCCGAAAGAAAAGGGACCTGGTGGTTAATCCAGAGACCCTGGACCGAAAAGTGCCCCAGACTTTTATTCTTCAGTCTTCAAGTGAACAAAAAATGCAAGTGCTGCCGGACTGAGTAGGAACAACACTAAAGAAAGGATGGCTTACAGACAATGGGAAACGGAATCATCGAAACGATCTAAACTAATTAAATGCGATAATCAGCAAGTAATTGAGCGGTATACCCCTGCTTCAATGACACAGAGAACGTCATATTTGCAGTTTGCAAGTCTGGGTATCTTTTTCCTTTAGAAACCTAAATCCTTGCAATGAACATCCTAGGAGGAAAATGTGTTTGGGAAAAGATCTTTACTTCAGGTAACCATTAACCATTGTCCAGGTTGCCTACCTGCCCCATAGTTCTCCAGGAAGAGGCAGAGCTAGACTAACTCATCATTCTCAAACCACAATGGTGGGTATGGTGGATTACTATTGGTGCTTCCCAATTAAAGATGTCTTCTGTACTTCTTGAGATATCACTTGCTGTTTTCTGAAATTTTCCATGTCACACGGTTCTCTGAGAAGAGGCGTAGCAGAACTATATCGTCATTTTCAACTCATGATGGTGGGCCCAGCGGATTGTTATCGTTGCTTCCCAATTGAAGATGTCTCCTGTACTTCTTGTGATGTCACTTGCTGTTTTCTGGAATTTTTTATGTCCCAAGGTTCTCCAGGAAGAGGTATAGCAGAGCCATATCTTCATTTTCAATCCAAGATGAAGGGTGCAGTAGATTTGGGAAACAGCTATCTTTCCCAACCCAAGTCTCTTAGTATAAAACTCTGCTGAATTCAGGAGAAGGTGTGCTACAACAGAGGCAATAGCATTTTTCATCATGTTCTTCTCCTTGCCCCTTGCTTTAGATTTTTACATGATAGTTTTTTTCTCACAATTTTCTTAGATTGAATAATTTTCTGCAAGTTTTGACAGCAAGTTTCCCGAATCCAGGCTCGCCACTCCTCAGCCCTAGGTGGCCTCATATTCATACCTACATATTCGTATCTAGACCTAATATGCTTCTCTGAACTTTTTCTATGTGCCTCTGGAGGGGTCTTCCCTTTTCTTTGTGCCTCTGGAGGGGTTTTCCCTTTTCTTTGTGCCCCTGGAGGGTTTTACCCTTCAGGGGGTTTCCTCCCTTTTAACCTTTATTCAGTGCACTGTGCTTACCACGCATAGTTTCCAAAGCAGAGATGGCCACATGGCTACAGGAAGCAGCTGTGCTACTGTCAGACAGCATTGAAGTCAAGACAGAAATCCCAGTCCACTCTGAAATCTAACAGAGTTTTGCTGGGAGTTTCACTTCTCTTGTTTGTAGCAAAGTCCCAGATGTAAATGCAAACTCTGTAAATGTAACCCCTGCTAATGTTATTCTACTTTCCAGTATCATACAAGGACCTAATGGCCTTGGTAGAACTTGGGAGGAAGGAAATTGACAGACTACAGGAAGCGCTATAAGAGTAAACTTAAGTAGTCCAGTCCCAAACTATAAAACTACTCTAAATACAGATCACAGCCCGAGAAGTTAATTGAGACCCCAACCCACCTTCTCCTTAATGCATCCTGGCAAATGAAAAGGATGACAAAAGTGAAAACATGGCCATTACTTATAACGAATGATTCACAAATTCAAACACAGCCTATATTTCGCAATAAAGCTCTAGCCTGGATCAATAACAAGTTAGGCCGGCGACTGCATAGCTTAATGAACTAACGATAGAGAAAAAAAACTATGTATTGTAGAGTGGGAATCATCAACAGATTGAATAGGTGTTGATTGTGGCCAAGGAAATGTACTGGAGAGAATGAAGAGAAACAAAGTACAAGCAATGAGAAGCCCACACAAGAGACTTGCTTTTGCTTAATAGGAAGAGATCTTCTTTCTTTCCTCCTGATCCAGAAAGGTATTCTTACCCTAATCCACTGCTATTCCCTTGTACCTGTTAGCATAGCCATATCTGACAAGATAATTGCTGTCTAGTACCTTTGCACCGACCCCTTTCCAATGAGATAGACTCATTCTTCCAATGTATTCAATTTGTGTATGTACTGTATCCCTTTACTCTTGTTTTTAGGTCGAGCCTGGGCAGTGCATGCGCTGCTCTGCGAGGCATGCTGTATTCGAGTATGGATTTGAAGCCCCCACCATGTTCTGCCCATATTTTCCATTGGCTTGTGTTATTGTCTTTCGTTAATGCTGCCTTCTGATTTGTTAATAGGCTTGTTAGTCCCTCCTTAGCGCTGCTTTGTCTTCATTTATAACCTCCCATGAGGACTGGCCCTTTTATTTCTGTTGTTACACTGTATGACTTATGTAGTCTGTAAGCACAATTTTATTTAATGAGTTTCTCCAACTGCAGACCCGACAAGCTTTCCTGCAACATTCAGAGTGTCTTCACTTTTCAAGCAGCCTGGCACAATAGTGGCCGCTTCCTTGATATGAAATAGTTCTCGCATTTACAAGAGTTTGAGTTTTTGGCATCGTAAATGACAATGCCTTTTATTTATATGTTTATTATCAAAACAGATAAATAAAAGGTGTTGTTATTTACAATGGCAAAAGCTTAAATTCCCTCAAATGTGAAAACTATTGCATTGCAAATGCTTGTTTTAATAAAGTTTATACTTTTTAGGTCTCGACCTCTGCCAATGCCTCTGGCATTGCAGATGTCGAGAGTATAGAGTTGGATCCAGGAAAGCTAAACCAGGCGGATTGCGCCGAGTGCATGTGCCCGTGCACGCACTTTCCATTTGGTCTCCGAGCCGCCTGCCTCGCATCATTGCATCAGACGGGCCACAGCAATGCTAGCAATGCCAAGAGCTTCAACTCAAAAGGGATCTGCTCCCCCGTCCCCTGCTTCACACTTCAAAGGAATGCGCACCCCGCCCCCGCAATGCCGAGAGCATTTCCCAGCCGCATTTAATTTCATTTCACTGCCTTTTCCACGCATATCTGTGATAAAGGCATACGCGCGGTAAAGGCAAGCATGGTTAAGCTTGCGTGGTAACGGAACGAGTGGTTCCGTCCACAACATAAATGCAGTTTCCCACCACACACATCCATGTCCTTTCATAAAGCACAACAAATGTTCTTCTTTTGAATTGAATTAATTGTAGGTTTTACACTAATGCTTCTTGACCAGCCACCTCACCTGGACTGGGCAGCAGTCCCTTGGTATCACTCTGACCCATGCCAACAGTTAAAGGCGGGCATTGGTTCTGCGTTCCAAATCCTCAACTTCACAGTATCCATCCATCTCCTTTTGCCAGTGATGTCTAGCCAAAACCACTCCAACACAAAGCATCTGATTCTGCTTCTATTACATATGTTTTTGTCGCTACTCTGAAGCTGTAACCTTCCTTTACATCAGATACTGCCACATAGGCTTTAAACCTAGTGATTGTGATTTTACCTTACCTCTATCTATGATAAATGTCTTTCAATGTCACCTCTCCAGGATAACTGTTTGCATTATTCTGCAACCTGTGCCAGTTTCCGTCTCCCGCTGTTAGGCCTTCTTATGTATATCCATCTGCAGCACATAATATTAGCTCACCAACATCCTCTCAATGCTTTAAATGGTGGCATATCTGCCACTCATCACCACCAAAGCTTCACTAAGCAGCACCACAGCACCACTCAGCACCACCACAGCACCACTCAGCACCACCACAGCACCACTCAGCACCACCACAGCATCACTCAGCACCACCACAGCACCACTCAGCACCACCACAGCACCACCACCTTATCACTCAGCACAACCACAGCACCACTCAGCACCACCACAGCATCAATCAGCACCACCACATTATCACTCAGCACTACCTCAGCACCACCACAGCATCACTCAGCACCACCACAGCATCACTCAGCACCACCACATTATCACTCAGCAGCACCACATTATCACTCAGCAGCACCACATTATCACTCAGCACCACCACAGCATCACTCAGCACCACCACAGCATCACTCAGCACCACCACGGCATCACTCAGCACCACCACAACATCACTCAGCACCACCACAGCACCACTCAGCACCGCCACAGCACCACTCAGCACCACCACAGCACCACTCAGCGCCAGAGCATCACTCAGCGCCACCCCAGTATCACTCAGCGCCACCACAGCATCACTCAGCGACAACACAGCATCACTCAGCACCACCACAGCATCACTCAGCACCACCACAGCATCACTCAGCACCACCACAGCATCACTCAGCACCACCACAGCATCACTCAGCACCACCACAGCACCACTCAGCACCACCACAGCACCGCTCAGCACCACCACAGCATCACTCAGCACTACAACAGCCTCACTCAGCACCATCACAGCACCACTCAGCGCCACCCCAGCATCACTCAGCACCACCACAGCACCACTCAGCGCCACCCCAGCATCACTCAGCACCACCCCAGCATCACTCAGCATCACCCCAGCATCACTCAGCACCACCCCAGCACCACTCAGCACCACCACAGCACCACTCAGCACCACCACAGCACCACTCAGCACCACCACAGCACCACCACAGCACCACTCAGCACCACCACAGCACCACCTCAGCATCACTCAGTGCCACCCCAGCACCACTCAGCATCACCACATCATCACTCAGCGCTACTCCAGCATCACTCAGCACCATCACAGCACCACTCAGCGCCACCACAGCGTCACTCAGCGCCACCCCAGCATCACTCAGCGCCACCACAGCACCACTCAGCACCACCCCAGCACCACCCCACCATCACTCAGCACCACCCTAGCATCACTCAGCATCACCACATCATCACTCAGCGCTACTCCAGCATCACTCAGCACCACCACATCATCACTTTGCACCATCACAGCATCAATCTGTACAACCATTCAACAACAACTGGTTCAAATATGTTCTCTCAATGTTTCAAGCTTTATTACAAATGTCACAAAAAGATGTTAATATTTCACTTCTGTTCTTGGATTTTCATCACAATAAAATACACTGAACATAATCTTCACAAAAGTTATTTACAATTGTAAATGACAAAGCTATTAATTTAGCTATTTTCAAAACCAACACATAAACAAAAAAATTGTCATTTTCAAGACCAATAGCTCAAACTTTCATAATGCGAGACCTATTGCATTGCAAATGCTTGTTTTCTAATGTGTCTTTATGTTCTTTTCTGATGCATGAAAGGCTTTTGGACATAGCACGTTTTTAAGAAACTTACAACTCACAGGGTTACCAGAGGTTTTCAGTTTTGGCGATGGGCCTGTCTTCCACTTCACCCCCAGAAGGAATATTCTTTCCTGTCCTTATGGAAAGTCATAAAGAAATAGATCTGACAATGGACCTGTTTCTCATTGCCTTTTTCCTTGCCCAGATATGGTAATTTGCATTTAGTGTGTGTTAAAAATAAATTAAATAATAGGTAAAAAAATATATGTAACTGTGACAGAAGGACATGATGGGACTAACATAGGATGACTGAAGGATGATGCCAGATCAGAGGGCACTCAGAGTTACTAGCAAGAGGGGAACAGAGATGCCATGAAGCAGGGACACAGCCACATGGTGGCACAGACACAACAACGACTGGGCACACGTGTACACTTACTGACAGGGACATATAGACTGATATAGGGCAAAAAATACAGGACATAGGACTTAGGCATTGGACGCAGAACATAGGACATAGGGCATGGGGCTACTGACACATGGACATGTAGACCAGGTGATTAGGTGGCAAATGCAGTAGAATGAACATTAGCAAACCACGGTCCCTGAAACACCGTGGATATAAGGACGTGGATGTCAGCACTAACAAGGTTATGTCTGCAGCTACATAGCCTCTGACCCTGACTGCATATTATGATTGTTCCATATGCCTATCAATAACAGCATTGCACATTAGGAATTATAAGTAGGGCTCCTGGTTTAATGGTATTTTTTTTAAAAGATTTCCATATGTCTTTATCCATATTTTTGGGGGGGCCATCTTATTGGTATTTATCCTTTTTATTTTGTCTTTTGAAAATAAATTGAGCCGTAAAACTGTATATTTCCACATTTATTCAACTGATGCACTTATACTTTGATGCCTGTCACATTTTATAAAATTAAGCAGACAAATATAACAAAACACTACAACCACAGGTAAATATTGGCATAGCATACAAAAATATGTTAACAATACCTGTATTTAAGGTAATCTCATCCTGTTTTAAAAACTTCCTATGCTGTACTCCCTATACTTTCTACCTCCTCAGTCACTGACCTGGAATTCATGAAGGACTGCATGGAGAGTCACTCACAAAAAGCACAAATTTCTGTCTTTTTCTGTTTTAAAAAATGAATACAGACAAGAGACACATTAATTTCTGTCTGTATGTGTCTGTAAAAGTCATTAAAAACAGAAAACTGGGAGCCTTAATTATAATAAGCAAGGACAGTCATGGAGACCATGGTCTCATTTAGGAGTTCTTCATAACTGAAGTTATTTATCGCATTCAATAAATAGAGATACCCTGGGATACCCATCAAAATGAAGACGAAGGGATCAGCAGGATGCACAAAGCCATCCATGGATAGACAGACGACGCCCGAAGCCCCTGACAGAAAGAGAGACGACTCACGACCGCAGAACGCACAGAGCGCGAAGAGAAACAAGGACGCTTAAGGCGCTAAGAACAACAACAAGCCGATGAAAGTGACGCTCAACACCATCAGCCATTGATGGCCCAGTTAAATACCCTCAATCCGGTTATCTGCACTGTACTACAATCCACTTGCCCTGCCCTGATGAAGACCTTCGACCAAATTAACTGTGGGTCTGTAAAGGAAGGTCGAAACGCGTTGACATTTTCACCCGGAAGCCAAGAGTACCTAGACTGAAACACCATAATAAATGGAGTATTGACTGCGCCTGATTACACTGGCACAGCCCAAGAGATGCATATCTATACTGCGACCCCCCCCCCACCCTAGGACCTTAGAGAAACACCACACTGAGGACTTGAAGGCATAGGTCCCGGTCTATTTAAAAGGACAGTAGGACTGATAAGTTCTGATGATTCACTTCTGTATGATTTGTTTGTGTATTAACTACAGCAGCTTCATTACTGTTTTATGTTTGTTGACCAGTCTTTTTCTCTAATCTTTTGTGAACACTTTAGCATTTTGTTGTGTCTTATGTACATATTTATTTTCTGTTCACACTGTCCCTGTAAATATAATAAATGACATAGCGGTGTATGTCTTCAACTGTCTTAAAAAAGGGAAAAAACTCTTACTCTTAAAAACAATATAAAGAAAAACAATTAATCTCGGAGTTAATAAATGTAACTTCCAAGCTGAATTGGTTTTTGTTTGATTTTTGGTTGGAGAGGTATTTTGTATATTGACATTAGCAAACCACAGG
Source organism: Lissotriton vulgaris (assembly GCF_964263255.1). NCBI lineage: Eukaryota > Metazoa > Chordata > Amphibia > Caudata > Salamandridae > Lissotriton > Lissotriton vulgaris. Next base: position 95,056,855 of record NC_141698.1, read on the forward strand.
CACTGGAACACCGTGGATGGTTGTATGTCATTACAACGCGGGCTTTTACCCCGCATGCCATTACAACGCTGGGATTACAACGAAAGTCGTTACAAGGACTTTTGCTGGAGGGCGCTGGATAGTGGAATAGTTTAATTTTCTATTCCAACTCCAGCCCACGTTGACAGTAGGGAAGGTGTTGGATAGAAAACGAAACTATTTTCTATCCAACAGCGCCCTCCAGCGAAAGTCGTTGTAACGGCTTTCGTTGTAATCCCTGCGTGGTAATGGCATTGCGGGGTAATCCCCGCGTTGTCATGGCTGTATACCCCGTGGATATAGGGACATGGATGTCAGCACTAACAAGGTTATGTCTGCAGCTACATAGCCTCTGACCCGTCCCTGACTGCATATTGTCATTGTCCCACATGCCTAACAATAAGAGCATTGCACACAAGGATTTATAATTAGAGCTCCTGGTATTTTTTTAAAATATTTCCATCTGTCTTTATCCATATTTTTAGGGGGGCCATCTTATTGGTATTTATCCAGTTTTATTTTGTGTTTTGAAAAGAAATTGAGCCATAAATTGTTATATTTCCACATTTATTTAACTGATGCACTTATATTTTGATGCCTGTCACATTTTAGAAAATTAATCAGACAAATATAACAAAACACTACAACCACAGGTAAATATGTTAACAATACCAGTATTTAAGGTAACCTCATCATGTTTTTAAACTTCCTAGCTGCTGTCTACCTCCTCAGCCACTGACCTGGAATTCATAAAGGACAGCATGGAGAGTCACTCACAAAAAGCAACATTTTCTGTATTTTTCCGTTTAAAAAAATTAATACAGACAGGAAAACACATGAATTTCTGTCTGTAAAAAATCAGTAAAAATGGAAAACTGGGAGACTTAATTATAATAAGCATGGTCAGTCATGGAGACCATGGTCTAATTTAGGAGTTCTTCATAACTGAAGTTTTTTATCGCATTCAATAAATAGAGAAATACCCAGGGATACCTAAATGGGGAATAACGTGCATATTTTGTTTCTTACTGCGCCAAAATCTGTATGTCCTGTTATTTACTGAATTGTTCTCACCAAGTACATTTTGGCAGGATGACCTAACGGAATTTATTGGCTGAAAAATCAGACTGTCGTTTTTTTTCGACACACTCATACATCTGATATTGCAAACAATGATTTTTATAGTTCTCTGAACGTAACGAGGCACTCAAAATTGAGACCTTAGGTATTTTGTCCGCATGCGCCATGAGACTCCCTCACGGGATGTGATATGTTCTGCGCAATACAAATTTCCAGACTAGACTAGACTAGACTTTATAATGCTGATTGCATGTCAGCATCACTTTCAGTGTCCATATGCATGACAAGTTGCAGAGAAAAAACTTCTCTTCAGAGTAAAAGACACTGGTAATATTTCACTTCCTACAACACAAATTCGAAACCTTGTTTACAAAGACAGTGTGGCACATCAGCCTAATTTTAACTCACTTGAAATTTAAGAATAAGGAAGGAAGGATTGCTGCTAGAAAATGGAAGCTGTGTGGTTTTTTAAAAGGGAAGGCGAGTTTTTTAGAGGGCAGTGCTTAATAATTATGCATAAGAAATCAACAGTAACAAGTTGCAGACTGTTACTGCTTCTGTGCAGACAACCTTGTGATCAGTTGTATGTTGCGATAATGAGGTTGACAATATTGACCTACAATATTATCATATCCAGTACATCACCTATCACTACCTCATAGGGGCATATGTAATTACTATTCTTCACTTCCCCATACTTATGGGAATTAGATATAAGAGTTAAAAATTGTAAATATATACTTACCTTGTAATGTAGAGGTAAGTCAATGAAGAAGATGCAATATAACAGTCATGCGATATATCGCTTGTAGTATAGTTCTCACTACCTTTCTGTCTATGCTACTAATTGCAGAGCAGAAAACGAATGAGACTGCAACATATATTAAAAACTTTACAGAGGTATTAATTTTCATTGAAGGTTTTTGGAGTGGTGCAGACCTCGTTGTGAGGAATAGAAGCGACTCCAGGAAAACGGTCACTCATGCACTCCTCACCAGCAGACTGGACTACGGAAATGTCCTCTATGCAGGGATCATCAAAAACTCTTCCACAAACTCTAGACCATCCAGAACACCACAGCCAGACTAATCCTCGACAAGCCATGGCACAACCACATCACCCAACACCTCTACGAACTCCACTGGCTCCCTGTTGAAAGAAGAATAACTTTCAAGCTGCTCATGTATGCCTACAAAGTCCTCCACCACATCAGACCCCAACACCTCAACGACCGCCTCTCCTTCCACACTCCGCTCAGCCAACCTCTTTGGCAGCTGAATCTATAACACCAAAACTGTGATGTTGTGTCGAAGAAACATACCTTGGGACCATCCACTGGTTAGGTATTTGGCTTACATACATATATATGGCATTACATATCTGAACAATTTAAAAAAGAAAGAAAAACAATCAGGTTTAAAAAACACAGGTCTGGATCACAGAGGTATTTATTTGAAATAAGAAAACAAACAAACCTTCCTACTCTAAATACGTTTATATTAGGTACGATCCTTCAGTGTACGTTTTTCTCAGCGAAACACAAATTGACAGAGAGACCAGATGAAAAGTGAGCAAAAAGCATTTAGGAATAAAAACAAGAAGTCTACTTATGAGGCAAATGAATACACTGAGGGATCATTTATGTTAAGGAAATAAGAAGCACTGTACTGCTGTAGTCAGCCAAAGATCTATAACTACTTTACCACAGATCTGACGCCTTTTTGCATTGAGGTTCTTTTTACAGTCTATAGTGTACATGTAAGTGACAGTGGATGATTATTGTTCTGTTAGATTTTATGTTTTTCTTGTAGGGTGGGGTAGATCTTTATATATCTATATGCTTATGCTCAGTTAAAACTAAATGTAATTTTAAGATTTTTCTGTATAATATAATTGTAACAATGAAACACAGTTTGCATATTCATTGTTTAATTACATTATTGTATGAAGGATAATAATGAGTACATGTCTCTGCGAATTGGTTTGGTTAAAATTACTAGTGTACCAGAATAAAAGGTATTTAGGATAAGCAGGTCGGTTGTATAGCATTACAATGCTGGCTTTTACCACGCGTGCCATTACAACGCTGTTTTTACAACGCAAGTCGTTACAACGACTTGCGCTGTAAGCGCTGGATAGTGGAATAGTTTAATTTTCTATTCCAACTCCAGCCCACGTTATAGTAGGGAAGGTGTTGGAATAGAAAATTAACCTATTCCCTATCCAACAGCGCCCTCCAGCGCAAGTCGTTGTAACGACTTGCGTTGTAATAGCAGCGTTGTAATGGTAACGCGTGGTAATACCCGCGTTGTAAAGGCTGTTCCCCGGCAAGTCTGTTTATTATTTCCTTATTTCCCTGTCCCGCAGCCTTTTTCAATATTTCAGGGTACCCTTCTATTTTGTTAACAAAGATATGTGTACATATGCACAGATTTCTACAGTTGCATAGGTGCAGGGTTCAAGGTATGCCAAGAAATCAGTAGCTGTAACAGGTTTCTGAAGAAAGGTACTGAAAATTCCTGCTTACGCCTAAGCGATGAGCTTTCAGCACTCACACTAGTACTTAGTATACAAATACACATACAGATCCATTGGATTTGAGCAAATTCACTTTTTTTCTCCGTTTCTCTGAGGAGAAAACGTTGTCCCCACACCCTACCAAATTGGGGGTGTTCTGTTGTAGATGAAGATACAGGGTAGCCAGTAGTATAGGTGATAACAGTATGCCCTATTCTTTAGAATGAGAGTCTCAGGTTACAGGTAGAAGATGGTAAGAAAGGTATCAGAAAAGCCCCACCGGGGGCAGCATCCTTGCCGCTCCGCCCACACACTCCAGCGGTCATTCACTCCACCAGGCATACATCAGCATTCTGTTACCTTACACTGGCTGAGTATAAGAGGGCATAAAACTAAGGAGAGCATGCAGGGCATAAAAATGAGGATACCACACAGCTCCTCCTATAAGGAAATACTAGAAAATAACAATGGTTATAAGGTGGTAATATTCAACATCATATAATGAAGATGAACGATGGAAGTAAAATTCACACACACTACATAAAATAAAAGGACCAGAGAAGGAAATAATAATATTCCCAGTTCTACCCTGCAAATGGATTTACTCCTGCCCGTTATAGGAGTACACCACTGTCCGTTTCCAGAGTGGTAATGGCTCAGAATAAAATGTTTGTGAATATCCACAAACTCTTAAGTTGATGGGCAGTCACAAACCAATCGACCACCAGCAGTTACTACTCCTTGCTCAGATCTTTGTTCATAAACTGCAAATAGGTGGCTGTTGATGGATGAAGTGTGGCAGAAGATATTAATTAGCCCAGTGATGTGACTAGAAGCCAAAATATCCATCATGTCACTTCTGCTAATCTTGCCGATTTATGAATCAATGTCCATGGTACAGCCAGCAGATATTATTAATACACATAAAGCTTCCTTTACCCGTGGCAGAGCCACTGTCCACATTGTTTGCAACAAATGTAAGTCGCCATGGTGTTAACCCGTTTAGCGCGTCGAACATTCCGCCCCAGTGCGGACGTTCGATCGCGCTAACGGGATTCGGACGTCCAACGGTCGTGCGCAGCACCAGCGAGGTAGTGCACGCGACAACCGTTGGACGTTCGCAGCACGGAAAGGGTTAAAAAAACGAATTTATTATCCTCTTAGCGCTAATGTCTAAAGAGAAGGTTCCTGGCATTGACTGAGAATCTGGTTCCCCAAGTTCCTGGGTCAATATGCAACCCAAGACAAGTGCTTCCCAGTTTCCCCAGAGAGTCCTAGGTCAAAGAGACCTGTCTTGACAGGTAAGCACTAGGTCATCTTCCAGTCCACCTGCCACCCAGAAGCCTTAGGCCAGTCTCTTGAAAGTACTCAATAGTAGTTTGCGCAGGCTCACAGAATTGGATTAAAAGCTCCGCCTTTTAACAGTTTTTCCGTGTGGAACGTGCTTCCTCCGTCCCGGAAGACTGGAAGAGGACTGACGCCTCAGCCAGACTCATACTGGACATCCCCCGTCAAGCTCACATTTCTGGTCACCTGAAAGATCTCCACTGGCTTCCCATCAACAAGAGAATAACGTTCCGTCTCCTCACCCACGCACACAAGGCCCTCTACGACCTAGGACCCGAATGCCTCTACAAACGACTGTCCTTCTACACACCCACCCGCCAACTACGTTCATCCAATCAAGCCCTCGCCGTAATTCCGCGCATCAATAGATCCACCATGGGAGGAAGATCTTTCTCCTACTTAGCGGCCAAAACCTGGAATTCTCTCCCCACTCACCTCCGCCTTACACAGAACCACCTCTCCTTCAGAAAGCAGCTAAAAACCTGGCGATTCGATAAGTAATGCGCCCACCCTCCCTCAAAGCGCCTTGAGACCCTCTGGGTGAGTAGTGCGCTATACAAATTACTGAACTTGAACTTGAACTTGACTAAAGATTAAGAGCTCTCTGAAAACACACCTCCTCTGCAAAGTGTACAAGTTGGACTCCATGTTCAAAGCAGAAAGCAACCCAAATGGCCTTTATACACAGAAACTGACTACAGATTCCACTCATCCGGCATCTCACAAAAAGGAGCATAAGAGGAAAAAAGAACCAGGACGCCCTCCACTCATAAGTGCCGTTCAGGTCAAAATGGTCTAAACATGCCAATATTTTAACTGAGTGCGAACACTATAAAAAATGATATGGATATGTGTGATAGGTGTCCACAACTCAGTTTTAACCTGTGGAGAGTACAGATGGCCTCACTTGCATTGTGGGGCTTTAAGATGTGAAGATAGATATCACTTTCATTGATACAAATTTCTCTTTTACTATTAACATTATTTAGAGTTAGCTCACGTTCTTTCCTGTCAGGAAAGTGCCAATGATGACAGAGTGAGCCAACTGGCGAGTACCTAGCAGTAGCTCCATGGGTGTTGCTCACGTGAGGCACTTTCTGACCCACATCACTTTAAAAAAAAACTTTTACGACCTTGTTAGTCCATCTCAGGACTAAAGATTGGCGGGCTCCACTACAGCTGAATCCTCTTTTTCAATCACACCACCCATTTCACACATGCACACCCAAATGTGCGTACACACACACACACAAAAACACACACACACACATGATCAGAGTCAGCAAAAGGTAGTATGCTGCAATTTACAGACCCCGTAATCTCATTTTGCTATTTAAGTGTCAGAACAAGTCATTACATCCAAGGAGGAGGCTATTTGAACCACATGCTTACCTAGCAGTTAGAGCAATGCATGTGATGACATGTGAAAACCATGACCAGAAACCAATGGACCAGAGAATTTAAAATATTCATTGCTCATCTATTTCTACAAGAATGCTCAAAAGCAGAAACTATTTAATTAAAAACAAGTGTCAGAAGACTTCACGTCTCCTGATACAAAAACTGAAGTGAAATCTTGGAAAGCTCAGTGTGATAAAACAGTCTAACTTGAATTATAAGAATAAGGAAGTAGGAGAATGCTATGAGAGTGCTGGAGAATGGAAACAGTGCAAATGGGGAAGAAGAGAATATATTTGAAAGTGGGCAGCAAATTACTGATGCTTAAAAAGGAAACTCCAGTCAACTGCAGGAAATTGGCAGGGGCTTAGCTTAGTCAGTGAGATTTGGGGAGGGGGTGTGAATCTCAAATTTCCCAACTAAAAAAGCAGTGGGTGAAAAGGCAGACCAGTGAGATGACGAAGGTTCGGGATGGACTGTTTTCATGAAGATCAGGATCAGTATTAGGTAGGCCTCTGTCTAGAAAGGCACACTGGACAAAAAAACAATGGTAAGGAATGCCACCCAAGTAATTGCCACTGGTTAGAATATTTGCAGCTATTCATCCCCTCGCCTTTTGGGTGTTTGATTGGCAGTAGTATGTCTGGAAACCGGAAACTGGCACAGCTTTCCAAGCCTACTACTGTCAATGTTTGTAAATTCCAAAAAGTTGTACATTTCCACCTGTGTGAGGAGTACCTCTATGGGTTCTGATTCACTACTTTTTTATAAACCAGTCACTATATATTTGAGTTTCTGCTCCAAATAATGAACTACTAAAAAGCTCTTAGCTAAATGAGAACAATGAAAACAACTGACACAGATATAGCAGACCCGATTCATGGCCCACAGGCCCACAGACCCAGTTACTAAGCCAAGAATACACATGGGGGCTGTCACACCCTAAACTTCCCCTGAAACTACACCCCTGCCCGTCCCACCTAGACCTGTTAGCTCTCCTAGGGAACTCATGATTATGGTCGCGTTCAACGTAACATCCTTGTGTCCCTGCCCTGGGATCACTTATTTTAAGTGTATTTCCACTGCACTCACTTTTCTTCGTCTCTGCTACAAGAACCCTTGATGGTAGAGATGTAAAATCGATGCATGTAGGAATGGCTCCATGTTAACAGTCCTCACCTTTTACAAATCATTTTATCAAGGGACAGATGGCCCCATGTAAGAAACCTCAGCTGCAAATAGAGGTGGATGTGCAAGCAAATTAATAGCATGATCCGAGACATAGCCAAGCCAAGTATCTGGCTTGACTCTAAGAGCCCATATATGAGCAAACACATGAAGATGTTTGGAATGTATATTGTGCAACAAACATAATGTAAAAATATAATACAGTCTCTTCAAAATTCAAAAAGTGTAATTTTTGTAATATGCCAAAACATTTCACCTTAGTACATCAGATTATATCACTGCATAGACAGGCATTTATTAAAAGTGATGGTTTTTAGGTCTCGCGCCTGCGATGCATATGGCGAAGCCATATGCCATCGCGCAGGCGCGATACTAATGCTGTCGGGTCTGCTTCCCAGGAGACAGGAGATGTCACGCGCACGCTCTGGAAAGCGATCGGCGCCGGCCGCGCGCGTGCGTTTCCCAATCTCCTGTCTCTCTGGGAAGCACACAAGCATGACCAGCAAGCCCCGCCAAGGTAACTTTGAAATAATCTTTATTTCTTGTTTTCTTTTCTAACTGGTCAGCATGTTCTTTCACAACCGTATCCTTCTCTGCATATTTATGTCCGTGGAGCTACAGAATGCCAAACATCGGAGGTTTATAGCCTTTCCTAGTTTCTCTTAACTTCTTCCCACACACTTCAGCCTTTCGTCCTGCCTAAGCCGCTCACACTTTTACCCTGCCTCCCCCTCCGCCCATCACAACATTCTTGCAGGTCTCCCCCTTTCACCACTGTCAGCCATGCCCTACGGCTCCACCCGGGCTCCCTCTACTCAACCACACATCCTTCGACCATTGGACCGTTCCACTCCTCCCCCCACCCCTTAACACTTTCCAACCGCTCATTCCTCCCCAAGTAGTCACTCCTCCGCTTTTCATCCCTCAATTTGTGCACTCACCCATCAGCCCTCCGCTCCCTCCTGCAGTCCCCCATCCACTTATCGCTCTCACCTCTGCACCCACCTCTCTCACTTTTCTTAACTGCTTCTCCTAATCATCTCGCCTCCTCTCTCTCCATTCTACCCGTCAATCACCCGACCAGGACTCTCGCCGGTCTATCCGTCAGTCCCTCACCTATCCACCGATCCCTCACCCATCTACCCTTACGGTGTCTATTACTACCCCAAACATCTCTTCCCCACCCGCTTGTTTCTTTCTCAACTCATCCACCTCTACCTCCGCACTGTCCCAATCCGAACTCCTCGGCCACTGTTCTTTATTTCTCTCACTCATCCGTCCGGTTCCTTTCCCTCTCCTGGTACCTCACACTATTGTTACTTTCTTAACTCTGCGCACTGTACCCCATCCCCAGCCTCCGCACCCCGCTCCTATATGTCACATCCACCTCACTATTGTCTTCCTCTCATCTTTGCACCCTCTTCTCATCACTCACCCTCCACCCATCTCTCACTTTCACCCTCTCCCGTTTCTCATCACCTCCAACCTCTTCTCACCCCTCCGCCCTGTTCCCACCTCACACCCTCCACTTTGTTTCGATCAATCACCCCTGCCCCCTCCCCCTGTTCCTATCTCTCACCCACCATGATTATGCTTGTTTTTCTTTCTGCTGCATGGTGGTGGGCACGCCCAAGGGGTTACGTAAAAAAAGACCATGCCCTTCCAGAACCCTCACCATTGGAGCGGTCTTATAAGTAACAGCGACAGGGTTTCACATTTTATCTGAAATGTCTCCTTAGAAAAAAAAAACACATCTGTAGTGGACCAGAGGCGTGATACGCCCACTGCGGAGATCTTTGTGGTCACACCTACAGGCTCCAACCCTTTAAAACACATGTGTGGGGGACTTTCAGCCACAGGTTCCAACGCAGGTAAAACATCTGAGCGGGTAGCCCCATCTACAGTGTGCAAGTAGCATGTTACAATGCGAGTCACTGCTCAAAGTTTCATCTTACCTCAGTTGATAAAATAAGCACTACTGCGTTGATTGGTAAAACCGGTGGCTATACACTATTTACGAAGGTTAGGTAGGAAACTGCAAAATCGGCGGCAGTGGCTCGCGCAGAATCAGTTTTTTAGGTGTATCTATATTACTTTGATATATTATGATGTAAAAAAATCGAAAATAAACACGTTTTCCTATAAATGCATTTCTCTACCTACCAGCAATCAAGCAGTTGTTTTCCAGTCTCTGTCACCGTGTTCATATAGGGCAGTCGTAACCTATGTAAACCCATTGATTTTATTTTTGTTTAAATGTAAATCATTCCATGTCAAGCCGTGTGCTTCCAGCCTGCAGGCGGCTGCACCGCTCTGCGACCAGACGTTTGAAGCCCATGTTTTGGGCCAAGCAGAACCCCGTCACATTTAAACACAGCCACGTGCATTGGAAATAAATAAAACAACAGAATGAGTCTTGTGACCCTAGAACTGGATGTACAGACGATTCAAGGGCTTCCAAGGGGTTTATAATCCTGCAGTGCCGGTCTAAATCTAGCTGCTATGAAGTGCGAATGCGTCATTCATGCTGAAGTAACCAGGGCCTTCCACACATTGGACACTGCGCTGCCTCACACAAACTGCGCTGCCTCACACAAACTGCGCTGCCTCACACACACTACGCTGCCTCACACACACACTGCGCTGCCTCACACACACACACTACGCTGCCTCACACACACACTGCGCTGCCTCACACACACTGCGCTGCCTCACACACACACACACACTGCGCTGCCTCACACACACACACTGCGCTGCCTCACACACACACACACACTGCGCTGCCTCACACACACACACACACACTGCGCTGCCTCACACACACACACTGCGCTGCCTCACACAAACTGCGCTGCCTCACACACACTACGCTGCCTCACACACACACACTACGCTGCCTCACACACACACACACTACGCTGCCTCACACACACACTGCGCTGCCTCACACACACACTGCGCTGCCTCACACACACTGCGCTGCCTCACACACACTGCGCTGCCTCACACATACTGCGCTGCCCTCCCTCACACACACACTGCGCTGCCCTCCCTCACACACACTGCGCTGCCCTCCCTCACACACACTGCGCTGCCCTCCCTCACACACACTGCGCTGCCTCACACACACACTGCGCTGCCTCACACACACACTGCGCTGCCTCACACACACACTGCGCTGCCTCACACACACTGCGCTGCCTCACACACACTGCGCTGCCTCACACACACTGCGCTGCCTCACACACACTGCGCTGCCTCACACACACTGCGCTGCCTCAAACACACTGCGCTGCCTCACACACACACTGCGCTGCCTTACACACACACTGTGCTGCCTTACACACACACTGCGCTGCCTCACACACACGGCGCTGCCCTCCCTCACACACATACTGCGCTGCCCTCCCTCACACACATACTGCGCTGCCCTCCCTCACACACACTGCGCTGCCCTCCCTCACACACACTGCGCTGCCCTCCCTCACACACACTGCGCTGCCTCACACACACTGCGCTGCCTCTCATACACCGCGCTGCCTCTCATACACACACACTGCGCTGCCACACACACACACACTGCGCTGCCTCACACACACTGCGCTGCCTCACACACACTGCGCTGCCTCACACACACTGCGCTGCCTCACACACACTGCGCTGCCTCACACACACTGCGCTGCCTCACACACACTGCGCTGCCTCACACACACTGCGCTGCCTCACACACACTGCGCTGCCTCACACACACACACACTACGCTGCCTCACACACACACACACTACGCTGCCTCACACACACTACGCTGCCTCACACACACTGCGCTGCCTCACACACACTGCGCTGCCTCACACACACTGCGCTGCCTCACACACACACTGCGCTGCCTCACACACACACACACACTGCGCTGCCTCACACACACACTGCGCTGCCTCACACACACACACACACACACTGCGCTGCCTCACACACACACACACTGCGCTGCCTCACACACACACACACTGCGCTGCCTCACACACACACACACTGCGCTGCCTCACACACACACACACTGCGCTGCCTCACACACACACACACACTGCGCTGCCTCACACACACACACTGCGCTGCCTCACACACACACACACTGCGCTGCCTCACACACACACTGCGCTGCCTCACACACACACTGCGCTGCCTCACACACACACTGCGCTGCCTCACACACACACTGCGCTGCCTCACACACACTGCGCTGCCTCACACACACACTGCGCTGCCTCACACACACACTGCGCTGCCTCACACACACACTGCGCTGCCTCACACACACACTGCGCTGCCTCACACACACACTGCGCTGCCCTCCCTCACACACACTGCGCTGCCCTCCCTCACACACACTGCGCTGCCCTCCCTCACACACACTGCGCTGCCCTCCCTCACACACACTGCGCTGCCCTCCCTCACACACACTGCGCTGCCCTCCCTCACACACACTGCGCTGCCTCACACACACTGCGCTGCCTCACACACACTGCGCTGCCTCACACACACTGCGCTGCCTCACACACACTGCGCTGCCTCACACACACTGCGCTGCCTCACACACACACTGCGCTGCCTCACACACACTGCGCTGCCCTCCCTCACACACATACTGCGCTGCCCTCCCTCACACACATACTGCGCTGCCCTCCCTCACACACATACTGCGCTGCCCTCCCTCACACACATACTGCGCTGCCCTCCCTCACACACATACTGCGCTGCCCTCCCTCACACACACTGCGCTGCCTCACACACACTGCGCTGCCTCACACACACTGCGCTGCCACACACACACACACACTGCGCTGCCTCACACACACTGCGCTGCCTCACACACACTGCGCTGCCTCACACACACTGCGCTGCCTCACACACACTGCGCTGCCTCACACACACTGCGCTGCCTCACACACACTGCGCTGCCTCACACACACTGCGCTGCCTCACACACACTGCGCTGCCTCACACACACTGCACTGCCTCACACACTGCGCTGCCTCACACACACACACACACACACACACTGCACTGCCTCACACACACACTGCGCTGCCTCTCACACACACACACTGCGCTGCCTCTCACACACACACACTGCGCTGCCTCACACACACACACACACACTGCGCTGCCTCACGCACACACTGCGCTGCCTCACACACACACTGCGCTGCCTCACACACACACACTGCGCTGCCTCACACACACACTGCGCTGCCTCACACACAGTCACACTGCGCTGCCTCACAAACACAGTATGGAGCCACACACTGCTGTGTGTCACTCACACTGTCCTATCACACACACTGCGCTGTTACACACAAACACTGCCCTATGACACACATACTACACTGCCTCACACACACACTGCGCTGCATCACGCACACACTGCCCTGCATCACGCACACACTGCCCTGCTACACATTGCACTTCCTCACACACACTGCGCTGCCTCACACACACTGCGCTGCCTCACACACACTGCGCTGCCTCACACACACTGCGCTGCCTCACACACACTGCGCTGCCTCACACACACACACACACACACTGCACTGCCTCACACACACACTGCGCTGCCTCTCACACACACACACTGCGCTGCCTCACACACACACACACACTGCGCTGCCTCACGCACACACTGCGCTGCCTCACACACACACACTGCGCTGCCTCACACACACACACTGCGCTGCCTCACACACACACACTGCGCTGCCTCACACACACACTGCGCTGCCTCACACACAGTCACACTGCGCTGCCTCACAAACACAGTATGGAGCCACACACTGCTGTGTGTCACTCACACTGTCCTATCACACACACTGCGCTGTTACACACAAACACTGCCCTATGACACACATACTACACTGCCTCACACACACACTGCGCTGCATCACGCACACACTGCCCTGCTACACATTGCACTTCCTCACACACACTGCGCTGCCTCACACACTGCGCTGCCTCACACACACTGCGCTGCCTCACACACACTGCGCTGCCTCAACACACTGCGCTGCCTCAACACACTGCGCTGCTTCACACACTGCGCTGCCTCACACACATTGCGCTGCCTCACACACATTGCGCTGCCTCACACACACTGCGCTGCCTCACACACACTGGGCTGCCTCACACACACTGGGCTGCCTCACACACACTGGGCTGCCTCACACACACTGTGCTGCCTCACGCACACACACACTGCGCAGCCTCACACACACTGCACTACCTCACACACTGCACTACCTCACACACTGCACTGCCTCACACACACTGCACTACCTCACACACTGCGCTGTCTCACACACACTGCACTGCCTCACACACACACTGCGCTGCCACACACACACACTGCGCTGCCACACACACACACACACTGCGCTGCCTCACACACACACACACACACTGCACTTCCTCAAACACACACACGCTGCCTCACACACACACACTGCGCTGCCTCACACACACGCTGCCTCACACACAAACACTGCCTCACACACACACAATGCGCTGCCTCACACACACACACTGCACTGCCACACACACACACACACTGCGCTGCCTCACACACACACACACTGCGTTGCCTCACACACTGCGCTGCCACATAATTACCCAGCTCTCAATGCAACATACACTCCAAATACCACTCAGTGCCACATAATTATATGCTACATAGTTACACTGCACTCAATGCCATATACACTCCAAACAATACGACTCAGTGCCACAAAATTACATATTTACACTGCACTCCATGCAACATACACTCCAAATACTACTGAGTGCCACATAATTACACACCACATAATTACACTGCACTCAATGCAACATTCACTCCAAATCCCACTCAGTGCCACATAAGTACACTCTACTGAATGCAACATACACTCCCCATATTACCACTCAGTGCCACGTAATTACACCCCATATAATTACTCTTCTCAATGCAACGTAAATACACTTCACATAATACCACTCAGTGCCGTATAATATGCTACATAATTACACTGCACTCAATGCAACATACACTCCAAATACCACTCAGTGCCACATAATTACTCTACTGAATACAACATACACCCCCCATATTACCACTCAGTGCCACGTAATTACACCCCATATAATTACTCTTCTCAATGCAACGTAAATACACTTCACATAATACCACTCAGTGCCGTATAATTACACACCTCATACTTACACTACTCAATGCAACATAAATACACTATCTATCGCACTTACTCTATCTATCGCCATCACTCTATCTATCTATCGCCATCACTCTATCTATCTATCGCCATCACTCTATCTATCTATCGCCTTCACTCTATCTATCACTTCGCCACAGCATCACCCAGCACCACCACAGCATCACTCATGGGAAATACAACATCACTAGGCGCTACCACAGCATCAATGAACGCCACAGCATCACTCGTTGCCACCACAATATCACTCAGCGCCACCACTGCATCAATCTGTGCAACCATTCAATAACTGGTTCAAATATGTTCTCTCAATGTTTCAAGCTTTATTACAAATGTCATAAAAAGATGTTAATATTTCACTTCTGTTCTTGGATTTTCGTCAAAATAAAATACAATTAACATAATCTTCACAATTTTTTTTACAAAAGTTTAAGCTATTGCTATTATAAATTACAATAACTTTTATTTAAGTATTAATTATTAAAAAATGTAAAAGCCATTGTTATTTGAAATATCAATACATCTAAGTCACGTAAATACAACACATATTGCATTACAAATGCTATAGGTGTCACATTTGCAAACGTTAGAACTATTGGCATTGTAAATGACAAAGCTATTAAATTTGCTATTTTCAAAACCAACACATAAATAAAAAATGTGTCATTTACAATACCAATAGCTCAAACTTTCCTAATGCGAGACCTATTGCATTGCAAATGCTTGTTAAACATGAACTTAAAAACATTAGTGGCTTGCCCTCAAAGCCAATGCCATTAGTGGAATAAGAGGCATGTGAGGAGTCATGTAAACCATAAACCTGGCCTAGATTATTATTACAGATGGAGCAACATTACACTCTATTCAGTAGACACATTAGAGGTGCTCCAACAACGCACATCCTGAACTCAAGTATTCAAAAGTGCTCTCATATGTGATAATAATGAAATAGGACACTGAGGACCAGATGTAGGTGGCCATTTACCGTCCGGTAACGGCCGATTTCGGCCGTTACCGACCGGTAAATGGATTTTTGGGATGTAGGGGGCCAATTTTTCCAAATCGGTAAATTTACAGAATCGGTAAAATACCAAAACGGTATTTTTACCGATTTGGTAACTTCTAGATGTAGGTGGGACTCTTCTGAGCCCCAAAGGCCTTTCAGATTCGGTATTTTACCACCCAATCCAATTGGGTGGTAAAATACCGAATCCAGGTGTGCATGCACATGTGTGCATGCACACCTATGCCATGTGACAGACAGACATGCCCTTAGGGCATGTCTGTGTGCCACATGGCACACATGCCTGTATTTGGGGTGCTAGAGGGTGTCAAAGTGACACCCTCTGCACCCTTGCTGGAATCGGTATTTACCGAATCGGTAAATACCGATTCGGTAATGCCCATTGATTCCTATGGGCTTCAATGCCCATAGGAATCAATGGGCATTACCGAATCGGTATTTACAGAATCGGTAAATACCGAATCTTAACGATTCGGTATTTACCGATTCTGTAATACCTACACCCCCCCTCCTCTATTTTACCACATCTTAAATACCGAATCGGTAAAATTCGGTATTTAAGAAGTGGTAAAATAAAATTACCTACATCTAGGCCTGAGTGAGATCACATTTTTGCCTATGATCACACAATTTGAACAAGTAGGGAAGTCAGTATTTGTTTCCTGTTATCTGGTTTCACATTTTGAAATTCAGCCACCAGAACTATATCTCTGTCTCTCTCTCCTCTTTTCCATCAGAGGTCACCGGTTTATTTTATTCTTGGTGCAGAATGAAAACACCCGACACAGACATAGCAGACCCGACTCAGGGATGCTCGGCCCAACTACCAAGCCAAGAATGTTTTTATTGGTAGGTGTCACGTCCCAAAGACCCTCGACCCCAAAGCTCTGCTCCTAGGAATTGAAGACTGTAACTACTTTGATCTAAACACTACATCCATGAAAACACCCTGGTGGTTTCTAAACCTATCTGTGTTGCACACCCCAAAGAACAACAGGGAAATATTACAACAAATGAGTGAATGTTTACGTATTTCACTATGTGTACAGAAAGTGATTCCAAGGGCAGAATAGAGCTTCGCAGTTTTTAATTGTATTGTATTGCAACATTTATATAGCTCGTGCTACCCCTATGTGGGGCGCAAAAGCGCTTGCCTATATGAGTAGCAGGCTGCACCATGTAGGGTATGTGGTTGGAAGGATACTGTTTTTGTTTTGATCCTATGGGGGAAGCATACCCATGTCGTACGTGATGACCACCGAGTTGCGGTTATCGTGTTATAGGTGCAGAAGGAGCAGGCCAAACCAGAGTAGCTGGTTGAGAACTTTATGGAGAGTTGTTTATTTTTTTAGCTTAGCTTAGCAAAAAAAGTTTATGAGGGTTATAACAAAGGAGGTACATATACTTAGTGCAGGGGAGATAACATATTGAATATTTGCTTTTTACATTTGCCCACAAGTTAAATACACTTTTTTGTTCAAATGCCACAAGTACACAAAGTTATACATTTAACAATTTAGTCACTAGGCCACTTCTCTTTCAACATATTCGAAATCCATGATATATTTTACCTATTTCATTTCGTTAGTTGAGGTTGATTATTATTTTTTGCCAAAAAATAAACAAAAGGTTGTATTTTTCACACAAATCTCCCTGAATACATGAAGCAATCTTATTTTCAATTTTTTTGCATTCGTTGTAGGTTTAAGGGAAATTTAAATATTAATATCACAAATATTTAACCTTCCTTCTAAAATATATCAGAATAATCTTGAATTACTGGATCTATGATGCAGCAATGCGAAAACCACAGTAACAAACATATGCTGACTGAAACCATTGCACTGTTTACAGATATATGATGAATAAATTCCATTCTTTGTATTTTTTACAGGGTGAGCTTGCTTCATATCCTGCTTTCAAGTGTGTCTTCTTGCCCTTACCTCATTTGTGCTGCTCCATGCAAGTACAAATCATCCTTCGCCACTTGGGGCCAACCTTAGCTTTTGCTCTTCCTGAGCCAGGAATCCCCAGCTACAGAAAGAGGAACTGAAAGCCTTGTGCCATCATCATGTGTCACAGCCCATGACAGAACATTGCAGCAGTAAAGATTAGGTAGTGATATGAATATCCAGGGGCCATATGTATCAAGCCTTTTTCCCCTTAGCACACAGCAGATTTTCAGAATCAACCCATTTGCAAATTGGAAAAAGCCTTTTGGGATGTATCATCGCAAAATAGAGAATTGCAAAATGTGCGATTCCCTATTTTGCAAATGCAATTAAGGAATTGCAAATTGTGATTCTTTAAATGCAAATCTGGAAGCACCAGAAATTTGCTATTTGGCCGTAAGGAATTGCAAATTACCACCAACTTGTAGTTGGTGGTAATTTGCGATTTTCTTTAAAAAAACACTTTTTTGATTTTTTTAAAGTGCCATAGGGCATGTATGTGCACAAAATGTGCACACATGCATATTACAGAGGTGCAACAGGGTGTCCTTTTGGAAACCTTGCAACCTTGAAATTGCATTCTCAATTTGCAATTCTCTAATTGGTAATCACAAATTGAGAATGTCTTCCCAATCATTCCTATGGTCCTCCTAGCCCAAAGGAATGAATGGGAAAGTATTCCTTAATTGCGAATCTCAATTTGTGATTCGCAAATAAGTAGGATTCCCAAAATGTTTTGCAAATCCTACATACATTGCATTTTGTGATTCTCTAATTGCGATTCGTTAAAAATCGCAATTTGAGAATCACTAAACTCTTTTTTGATACATATGGCCCCAGGTCTCTCAGCTGAAAATTGGGAATATGCACCATGATGGAACCATCTCCCCATCCTCACTCCAATTAGGTATAGGCATTCTTTACACTCCTCAGGCCAGGAGCTTCATCTGAGATTGTGGTCATAGCAAGTGTTAGAGTGTAAAAAAATGTAAATTGTAAATTGATACTTGTATAGCGCACTACTCACCCGCAAGGGTCTCAAGGCGCTTCTACGAATACCGCTGTGGAGCCCATCCTGGCTTTCCCTGTGAGGCGTCCACTCCTGGGCACCCCCAAGGTGGAGGCCAGGCATCCTTAGCGTTGAGGGGGCCGTTGTGGAGATTAAGCAAGCTATTGCCCAGAGTTGCAGAGTTGCACTCCATGATTGGAATAGGCACTGAGGCGAGAATTATCTGGTCCGTGGAATTTTGAGCCCAAGACCGGCCGAGGCAGGGAAGTGAACGCTGGTCCCGGGCTAGACCTCTGCATCAGGGTCTGCCACTCTAATCATTGAGCCACACTCATTGAGCCACCTCTCTGAGGACCCAATCAAAAAAGAAGGAGGATGCGCTCTGTGCACCTGGGCCATGCAAAGAGGAGGTGATAATTAAGGAGAGCACAAGGGGAAGCAGCAACAAAAGGATTGAATGAGACAGTGATGGCGGCACAGCAGCTCAAGGGGATTCAGCTTTTCTGCCTGCTGAGAAAAGAGTTGTATGAGACATAAATAAGCCTACACACAGAAGATATGGGCTGTGTTGACGTTTTTTGCTGTATACATTGCACATTTCAATTTAAGAGGCCCTTTATGTAAGGCCTGTGGCCATTGTTAGAAAACAAGTCAGCTGCCTGTCGGGGAAAAATTAAGGTTATGCATAATAGCTGAGCGGGAGCCTAGCAAAGCAACACCGAGGCCAACATGCTCCATTGGCTCACATCTTTTATCTTTGGTCATACAGATATATCAAACTATTCTTCTTTGCATCACAAGCCACCAACATCACCTCTGGGTTGCTACAAGGCCCCTAGACTAACTTTGATGTTTGAGTTGGGTCTTGGCGTAGTCTATGTACAAGCTTCGTTTATGACCGTCTTTAAATTCTATCTGACCCACTAGCGAGCCTCCTTGACTGTTGCAATACCAAATACAATATGTAGATAGACAGCACTGAGATTCAACTCAAACATCAAAGTTAGTTTCTAGGTCACACTAAACAGATAGCTGCACCACCAATTAATGATACAAAGGTCGCAGTACTGCTTACTGGCCAAAAAAAACATCCACCTTCTCTTTATGAGGTCCATATCTGGACTCAAGAAAAATGTTGTTCCCAGCCTGGGTATCAACAACATGGCTAAGGATGCACGGAATACCACCATCTGGGGATCCTTACTTTACGAGTCGTAAGTCCTATTGTGAATTCAGGCCCTTAAATTTCTGGAGATGCTAAAAAAACAGTCCGAACCAAGTCCGATAGTGACCGAACAACCAGACATTTCACAATGAAAACATATATAAAGTGGCCAGGGAGACTAGAGTTTCCTGTTGCGGAGAAGTGTTGACAAGCAGACGATGTTGGTGGCTTTAAGTAGCAGTTAGTACACCAAAGAAGGCTGGGTGGTGAAGTTACTAAGAATATTTGAGCTCACATTCCAGTTTCATACAATAATATTGTAGATGCTGTGTGTTGTGGGTTGTCATCCCAGTAGAAGCCTGCTTCTGAGCAATTTCCTGACAGCCATGGATGCTGGGAGAATTAGCACACTATCATCAATAGAACAATCCCTGCTCTGTTTACAGATAGCATACTTGCAGCCTTGGAGGGACTATGGGTCTTGCAAAACTGTATGGAATACTGTGGGAGGGGAAATTTGAGACTGTAGGAAGGGCAATCTAATGAGGTTCCTGAAGCAGTTGCTGGGAGGGAGTCTGACCTGGTGATGATTGATGGGAATGAAGGGCAAACTGCTTTCTTCAGTGAGTGTTTTATAACCCTGAGCCACTGTGGAGAAACGTCATGGAGTATGCTTGAGGCAAGAGCAGAAGATGGTATGCGGACTGGCAAAATGATTCATTGTGGAAAAAGGAGGAACATGTGTTTCAAAAGAGGAAGAAAAGTTTTAGGGAAAGTTTTTAGTTCATGATGTCTTTATGATTTTGAAGAAGTAGGTGACTTTGGCATTGCTGTGCCTGAGACCAAATATGCAAGTGTAAGGGAAAAACTAAGGACAAGGTTTTAGAAAATCACAATGGCTGAGACAGAAAGAAAGGATCAGCTATTTAAGAGACTTTAGCTATTTCATATAAAGTGACAGATAACAACAAGTTACAGGGTAGAAGGGAGATAGAAATAATTTAACACAGGCACAGGGATTATTATATGGTTATGTGCAGTCAAACTCCTTTTTATTGAGGAACGGATTGGAAAGACCTACCCTATGGAACTGAAATCCACTTTGTTGGGATTGATGCCACCTTGGAAGGAGCACATGGAGGACTAAAGGTGTGACTAAAGGTGCCAAAGATGTAGGGATTTGGAAGGTGATGGTAAGGTAATCGAATACATATGTTGCCAAATAGGCCTTCCGGTTAAGAAGAAGAGATGGGCAAGTTGTGGTTCATTGTTGCGTGGAAATGAGTCAATGGAGGCAGATGCAATTGAGAGGAGACTAGGAGTCACCTATATTGGGGTTTCAATTCACTGATCCAGGAGAGGTGGTATGCGAAGGGAGTGAGCATATTACGTTACTAGAGTATAAAGCATGCAGGTCGCTACTCAATCTGGTTATAGTAAACTTAAAAACATATGAAATACTTGGTTAGTGTAGGTACAAGTTGTGAATTCATTAAACCGACAAGCATGAAAGCCATAGTGGACAGACACCAGAATTATTTGGATGTGTTTCTTTCTAGGACTCTATCTATGGTATGGAGTATGAAACAGGTACAATTAGAACACCATGATATGTAGAGGAAAACACAGGCATGATTATGACACTATGATATAGAGTCGGAATCGCAGGCGCAGTCAGCAAAGACAGTAGAGAAATTGATTTTGTATCCAGATCAGTCGTGATATCTTTATTATGAACAAGTTATGTATGAAACCCTAGGTTTATTTTCTCCCTAATCAAGTCTATTTGCCCTGAATTTGTACTATATTGGGTGCAAATTTATAACACATAACTTTAGGATAATGTGGCAAATGGCATCAAAATCTTGGACCATGGGGGCAAACATTTGCCTGTGGGAGCCTTGTAAAAAAGAATGGCTTTTCATCGAGATAACAGTGGGGAGCAGAACGTCTAGGCCAGAAGGCAGCCAGGTTAGCTGTTCACTTGAGTGGGAAGGCAAAAACTGTAAGATTATGAAAAGTGGCCATCAGATCTGGTAGAGGTGGCCTGGATATTCTGGCAATTGGGACCTGATAGATCAAGGTGCAAGTCTTTGGTGAAATGCCTCAGGCCTTGTGACCCCAATGAGGTAGGGCTGTGATTGTTGGTGTTGGAGAAGGTTTTGTTGATGCATGCCTTAGTTCATATCTGCCCTTATCTCACATCTTAAAACATCTGTGCAGTGACGCGCACCTTTTCACCCCTATTGACAATGATCCCTTTGATCCCTGGTAATCAGTGCTTAATTTGTAATATAATAAGTGCCAGGGCTATGACTAGGTGGCCACTACAGCTTGCACCACCGATTGCCCCCTCATCTCTGCCAATGACGGTACCAACTGCTAACCAGCTTTTTCACCTTAAAGTGCGACAGTTCAGATTATTTCGGGTCCCCAGAGCTAAAGGAATGGCTGGGGAGGCAGGAATTAGTATTTTTTTATGTATTTTGCATTCATAAATAATCAATGTTCTGCTCATCTCTAAATTAGATGAGCAGTGCCACTATGTGGCAGAGTGTCATAAGTGTGTGATGACACTTAAGTGCCGGTGCTGTGCACCGGAAACCAATTAAGTGCCGGTGCCGAGCACCGGCTCAAATTAAGCGCTGCTGGTAATAATAGTGGTATGACCTTCTCTACTTACAAAGAAAACAAAAGATCCTTTTGTGTTGAGCAAGTCTCGTTAGTCATCATCATCATTCTTCAACCTACAGAATATCTCCTGATCTGTGCCTTGCTTAGTGCTGAGCCATGATGCTATTAATGAGGAAGAACAGGTTTCTCTACACGCTAAAAATGATTAACAGTGACAACGAGCACTGTACCTGTCCAGTACAGGAATGTCACATTTCAAAAGCATGTCTTGGAAGGATTCCAAAAGTCACAAGAAAGTAAGAGGGAAGAGACAATAAATAGAAAGCTGGAGAGGGGTCAGGTCTAGGTTATTAAAGTAAGACACCAAAGGGCAGGCTAGATGGGCCCTGGTGGTCATTCTTGGCTGTAAACCTCACATACATGTTCCTTTTTGACAGTGGCTATAGTTGATATGACACTTGTGCATGTGACCTCCTTGGTGCAGCATAAGGATTCCAGTTGGTACAACAGGTTGAGATATGCCATTTCATGTTTTTTAATCTTCAGGGAGCTACTCTTGGATATCACAATTATGATATACAGTAATTTGTAGGGACCACTAGGATTTCATGAATGCTCTTGGACCTAGCTGCCACAACTTCTATCTGCCATTAAATCTATGCCATGCCCTATTCCAGCAGCCTGGTGACGACAGGAGAGCTGAAAGGGGGGCGATCGCGGTATGTTATTTGTGGGTTATTTATACAGTGCTAAAACCCTGCTCCTTCACAGATCATCTCAAGAAGTCTGGTGTCACTCTGGACCACAAATTCTCAGAGGAAGAGAAAAAGAGGAAGAAAATGTTAAGCAATTAAAAAGAGCACAGACATTGTGAGTTACAGTGTGAAGACACTAAGCATTCTTTATTTTTAATGTTCTGCTATTTAATTTTTATTATAGTATTCATGTGAGCCAAACCCCTAAACACTAAAATGAAAAATCACAAAAGCAAGTAATATAATCTAATCAAAGTATATCTTCATGAATGAGAAACACAATGTTTTCGAAAAACAATGAGGTAGAAAAATGGAAAACAAATTATTCCATGCAAAATGGAACCCAGGTATCAAAAGTCTGTCTGGTGTCATGCAGCCTAAGTACTGAAGAAAGCAAGTGTCCCTTTAGCTTATCACAACACATTATTTCATGGGAAGATCCCTCTAAGTAAAACCTTGTTTTTGATAATTTTGGCTACAAAAAACACAACTGGAAATAATTTCACACTCTCCTAAGTAAATTGTGATCTTAGAAATCCACTTTACTTAACTTACCCTTTACGGCTCTAAAGGGCCCCCCTTGCAATTTCCTATTTCGTATTCCTTACCCTTCAACAACGTCCTGTCTAGCTTGCCCACATCAGACCTGGGCTGCCCCCATAAACTTCTTTGCTTCCCACTGCCTTATCTGAGCTCTCTCTGTCTACTTCCAGCAAGAGTCCAAGGAATCTGAACCACAGGAAGTGATACAATGAATTGACCACCCCATCAAGGAAACCTTGTATGTGTCAAGCTCAAAATAATAACATTGCTTTATAGGGATTTGAACGTTAACTCTCATAACAGGAAACAACCTTTACAACGCAACCATTACATCGCACTACACTTACAACGCAGGCATTACATCGCAACATCCTTTACAACGCATGACACTACATCGGATGTCACTACAACGCATACCATTACAAGCATACCATTGGAGTTAGAATAGTAATTTTTAACCCCTACACTATCCAACACTTAACCTACTGTTGCACCCCCTGGAGTTAGAATAGTAATGTTTACCCCTATACTATCCAATACTTACCTTGAATGCAATGTAATGGTATGTGTTGTAATGGTATGGTATGCGTTGTAAAGGTAGTATGCGATGTTTATGGAATGCATTGTAAAGGTTGTTTTCTAAAATGAGATGTATTGTCATGCGATGTAATGGAATGCGTTTTAGTGGATGTTGCGATGTAAAAACTGCGTTGTAAGTGCATGCGTTGTAAATTTATGCGTTGTAACGTCATACATTTCTCATAACAGCTCCAGTTAACACAAGACATTGGCTTCCTGTTTGTTAATCACTTTCACCACCGCCGCATTATCTAATACAAACATCAATGTCTTGCTTTTCATTTCACTCCTCAATATCTACTACAATTGATAAGAATTTCTAACATTTTATGTTACGTTTGCATTTCTTTAAGTCTTCTGGCCACTGCTCTATACATCTCCAGTAAAGGCCTAAATCCTACTTGCCCAGAAGGATCCAGAAAAAGTATTCCCATCCAAAGGTGCAACGCCCTGGTACAAATTTTGAATCCCAACTGCATTCGAGTGGATGGATCTTTGTCATAGTTGAAGCTGAACATCAACAGTTCAATAGCATATCAATAACAGGGAAGCCCATTTTGCCCCAAAAGTGCGGCAGAGAGTAATAGATTTGCAAACTGTACATGATTATAAGCATGTTAGCAAAGTTACAAACTCAAATCGTGCAAAATTGTCAGAAAATAATAATAACCTGCTTATAGAATAAGTGAATATGATGCAAGCATGTCAGAATAGCAAATACAAAGCCAAGGTATTTGAAGATGATTGTAGGCAAATCATGAAAGATTTGGATCTCCTGAAGAACAACTCCCTATATTAAGACAAAGTTTTGAGTGAGGTCAGGGAATTTTAAGCACCAGGTGTCAGTAAATGAAGTGTCTAAGCAGAACCAAATTAACGTTCTAATCAAAGAAGAAATGTGCTTCCCCGAGAGATTACCTCTGCGTGCCGAAATAAAATAAGCATAGCGTCTCAGGAGTGGCAGAGGGACATCTTCCTTCAAAGGTGGACAGGAGTAAATCTAATTGTCTAGCTTAGCGATGCACAACTCAAACATAGGATTCAACGTTCTGGATTACAACGCATGCCTGTACAATGCAGTTTTTACATCGCAACATCCTTTACAACGCACTCCATTACATCGCATGACACTACATCGCATTTTTATAAACTACCATTACAACGCATTCCATTACATCACATTATACCTTTACAATGCATACCATTACAACACATACCATTACATTGCATTTAAGGAAACTATTGGATAGTGTAGGGGTAGAAATTACTATTCTAACTCCAGGGGGTGCAACAGTAGTGTAAGTGTTGGATAGTGTAGGGCTAAAAATTACTATTCTAACTCCAGGGGGTGCAACAGGAGGGTAAGTGTTGGATAGTGTAGGTGTAAAAATTACTATTCTAACTCCAGGAGGTGCAACAGTAGAGTAAGTTTTGAATAGTGTAGAGGTACTATGTGTTGTAATGGTATGCGTTGTAATGCCTGCATTGCAGTGACATGCGATGTAGTGTCATCCGTTGTAATGGTATGCGTTGTAATGCCTGCGTTGTAGCGACATACGTTTTATAAGGGATGATGTGATGTAATGACTGCTCGTAAGTGTAGTGTGATATAATGGTTGCGTTGTAAAGGATTTTTTCATTTCCGACAGAAAAGAAACCAATCGAAACTAAGCATTTGCAAACTCCCAATGTCAGCCCTCTTCCCATGCTCATGACTCATACATTGGAAGAGTTCAGCTTTATGGCCTTCCCCAATATTGTGCAAAGGAGGATACATCTAAGCCAGTCCAATAACAATACAGTTCTAATGAGCACACTGTTGAAATTTGGCTTTTCAAACCCAAAAGAGATTATGCACAGCAAGCAGAAACACAACATTTTATCTAACATGGAGCCATTGAAATCAGTGACTAGGGCTAAATTAATGTGAACACAATACAACTTATGAATTCCTATCAATATAAAAATCAATAATTATGGTCAACCCAAATATAAAATCACCCTTGAATGTAATGAAAATGACTATATGTGATGTGCATTAGGATGATATCAAACAAAAATGAAAAAATAGTGACAATGCTGTCAGGAACCGGAACTCAACCCATGTCTGTCTCTTCTGAGATCCTAATCATATGATGTGAGTTCATAGATCCCCTCATGGTGAAAGTGACATGTATGCACAAAGCTCTGACAGCACACGTCAGATGACCAATGACGCCAAAACTCACTTACCGCACTTGCATCCAATCCTACCCTGTGACGAATGAGAAAGGGTGGGATCTATGCCTGTGAATGACGTTTGGCCTCATGCAGGGACCGAATGCAGAGCAAATCAAACATTCACCACCAGTCAATAGATATGGGTTAAATCCATTGTTCTTTTGCATACCATGCCACCCCAGTTTAGACCTAGCCATATGCAAATCAGTCTTGACCCTGTGCCTCCTGGGAACAGTACAGACCTAACTGCCAAGCCAGGTCCTCCCTGGACAGGAAACAAGCATCTTGGGACCAGTTTTGGGGCATCGTCCCCTCATCAGCCCGGCTAGCTTGAAAGCAGTGGCACAGTGAGCCCCTGACCCACATCTGGGTATACCCGGGACACTTAGGGCGTGAAAGCAAAAGACAAATAGATGATGGATGGAATGCAGAGCAAATCAAACATTCACCCCCAGTCATTAGATCTGGGTTAAATCCATTGTTCTTTTGCTCACTATGCCATCCCAGTTTAAACCCAGCCATATGCAAATATGTCTTGACCATGTGCCTCCTGGGAGCAGTCCAGACCGAACTGCCAATGCAGGCCATCCCTGGACTGGAAACAAGTATCCTGGGACTGGTTTTGGGGCATCACCTCTCAACAGCCAGCCCGCAATGTCTTAAAAATGTGATGCCGGCATTGTCACTGGCCTACAGTGGATATCACCAAAGACTCCCATGACACTGAAGGGCTTTAGGAAGGTAAGCCCTGCATTGTGTGTCACACTGCAGCAAGCTGATTTACTGTCTAGCTTCTAGCTCTTTGTTCAAAGCAAAGTGGAGCAGGTAGCCTGGGACAGGCAGCCCAAGCTTCAACACATCAATTTATTTAGAGAGACGATCGGAGATCCTATCTCTAAATAAATCGATATATTTAATATTTTTTGCAGAACATATGTAGGAATTTCTGAGGGGTGCAGCCCCAGAGCCCTAGAATAGAAACTGGCCCTGCTGTACACCAAGAGAGATTCACATTGGCACAATAGAGTTTAGGAGCTGCTATAAACTACTAATTATTTTTATTATGGTATGCACTTGATTTTCAGGGTGAAATTTGTTCTGCTTTATTATGTATTTTTTTGCCCAGAAAAAAACAAATACTATTTTAAGGATGTTTCAGGAAAATCTGGAGTCTCACAAAAATCAATTGATTCTCAATATTTACGTTTAACAGGACAATTAATTTTACTTGAAAACTGGTTAAAGTTCCCTTTTGTATTCATATAAACTGGAGCCACGTTTCTTTTATTTTATATTTTGTGTTTTTTTCAGTTACATGGTGCCTGTTGAGACAAATTCTTGTAGAACATGTTTGCCTTTGTTTATGCTTTAACATGAACATTCCTACATCTTGATTTAAGGGAGAAATAACGTACCAAATAATGGTGACCAACCAATGGTCTGTGTTCCATGTTGTCCTAGAATCCAGCTCAAACACTTCTCTCCCATCCTATCTCTCACCTGTGCAAACAAATCTATGGAATCCTCCACCTTGGGATGGTTAGCTTCTTGTCCAGTGTAGATCGATGGAGGCTGTCATAAGCGTTGACTGATCCAAGTAGTGTCCTTCCCCTATCTGCAGGAAAGCCACCACCAGTGAGTGAACAGCCAGGATAACGCAAAGGCATTGGTGTTCACTAGTACAGGAGAGGCCCAGAGCACTGGACTAGATGACTGTGAATTTCAACTACCAAAGTGCCCTGGTGGCGCAACAGGTGCTGGCACCTGTTTTGCCTGCCCCCGGTGCACTTTGGTATTACAGAAGGGACCGCAGACGCTTACGCGTCCCTTCTGTCCTACGGATAGTGCTGGGGCACGTAAAGCGCCAGCAATATCATAAGAGGGCACTTGCCTCTGCTCCCATGCCATTTTAGACACAGGTGCAGAGGCAAAGGAGCCGTCAGGAGGTGCACTGACAGTGTCCCACCTAAAAGGTGGCACACTGTCAGAGCGCCCCCTGATAGCAGTCCTCTGGAGGAGGGTTGGGGGTCCAATGGACTCCTCAGACATCCCCTTGCAAGCTGGTGCCGTCACTCACTGCGCCCGCCTGCACGGGGATCGCCAATCCCCTTTAAATGTGCAGGCGGGTTGCCGCCTCCACTGTGAAACACAGAGTGGCTTCATAGGAGCCTCTCCATTTTTCACATGAGTTCGCTGCCCTAGGGACAGTGAGAGTTGGTGGCTGCCCTGAGAGCAGCGCATTCATTCTAATAAGGCACATTTTCCTTGATTGCACTGGGTGCACCTTCTAAGTTAAGGAAAATGCGCTGTATGTATAATACGGCCCTGGGTGGCCAGTGTTGATGTAAATGTCTTTTTCATGTTCCTGTTACCCTATCCCTCTCCGGATATACATGAGTGCTAGTCCACCCCAAGAACCAGTGATAAGACATAGGTAGGAGGGAAGATGGCTTCTCTCTGGTGTCACGCTCGACGGCTTGATTTACGGCGCACGGCGGTGGTCCTGGGTATCTACGGTGGTGCGGGGGTTCAGTGTTTCCACGCTCTGAGGCTGGCTTATGCCAGATAGGATGCGCTGCACACCATTTAACTTCTCCCCGGCAGGGGGTGGTGGCTGCAGGTGGCTCTGGGGCTACAGGCAGTACTGGGGCTACACTGTGACAGGCGGACTGTGTCATGGGTCTCCTTCCGGGCACATCAGCTTGCAGTGCAGAACTCCCTGGGCCCGGTTGCAACTAGACAGAGCAGCAGGTTAGCCCGCGACTTGTACGGTGATTCCGATCAGCACATGAACCCAAGGCGAGTCAACCGCGCTGGGGGCAGGGAGTCCTGTGCTTCACCCAAATACACAGTGGCGGGCGGGATGAATAAAGCAGGGTCAATACAAGCAGGGGAGGGGAGACCAAGTAGAGTGAGCAGTGAAAACCTGGCAAATATTTCAAACACATATGCCCTAAGATATAAATATATCAGTCCAGTTGAAGTTGAAGGTTTCTCACAACTCCAGGACCCTGCATGGGAGAAAATAGAGTGTAGGCAGGAAAGTAGGAAAATTGAGGATTTGAGTACATTGATTAGAAATGCCGACCATACCTCCTTGTCAAACCCAATCCCATCTAAAGCAAAAGACCCTTCAGCTTTTATCTGATAAAAAAGCTGAGGGAGTCAAACTAACCTATTCATTAAGAACCTTCTTCAAGGTAAAGACTAATTGGTCAGACGTAACAAATCTCCCATCCCCTGCTGTTGGTGCGTTGAATAAGATTATTGATGAAAAAGGAATAAGTATAACCATAATAGAGACTGACCGACAAGGAGGAGCAGAGGCTCTTTTTGCAGACATCGAGACCACTAACAGATATCAGGGGCTGGGAGACAGCACAGAAAACACTTCGCCGGGGCAGTCCCAGGACAAACATCCGTCTGTTATGATGGATAACCCCAGCATAAATAAAGACATTGAGAAACAGCCCGGTCTGGCAGAGATACTGGACACCTTAACTGCAGAAATTAAAGGTAAGTTTGCAATATTCGAGAGAAACCGAGCCATAATTAAAAATTTGCAAACATCCGTGACAAGAATTTTCAATTCTATTAAGGACACGGAGGCGAGAATAATGCTTCTCTTTTCTTCACTACTTTTTTACAGCAGCCAATCACAATAATGTTTTTAATAGTACTACATTTCTCATAATATCACGCGTCCAACCATAGAGCCACTGCCCTATTTAATCCCTTCACAGCATCTCAGTGTCCTCATTCTTTGTTCAGAATCCAGTAGAAACAGTTAAGTCAGTTCAAACCATACAGCTTTGTAGAACATTCGAACATGAATCCTGACATTGCAGGCCAACTTTCTCCTCTGGTCCCAACACGAGACCCAAATGGGGTCCAACTCAAAACTTCGACCAAAGAATCCTTCAACAACTCTCCGGCCACCAGCAGTGGGCCCGCTCCTCACCCAACCAAGGCTTGGAACATCCGCTCCATATGTAAGTACGTATAAGTACCAGATCAAACATTGGTGGCACCATGTTGCAGGGATTCTGCACAAACACAGAATGATGCGCATGATTATAGGGCCTTGGTGTATAGGGACTGGGTCTTCCTACCACCTTAGAACCCATGAGCCCAGGACCGACTAGCTATAGTGTCTCACTTGCTCTCCTACTCACTCACAGAGAAACAAATGATTAGACACCCCAGAACACAACACTCCCAGATCTATCGGTAATAACGGTAACAAGACACACCCTTTCGCTCGCACTCTTGTACTTGTCCACAATAAGATCTGACAGAGACACAAAACTGTTTAAAATATTTATTTTAACTGACGTGCCCTAACATGCAGTATACGTGCCACAACAAGCAGGAAAATTCACAGTAAAAATACAGTCAGCATAGCAGCTAGCCCATAAATCATGAAGGGAGATGTCATCATGGAAAGACAATAGAGTCTAACCTCCCTCCGTCTCCTTGCTATGGAGTAGTATTATTATTAGGGCTCCCGGCTTTATGGTATTTTTTTTTTTAATTTCCGTCTGTATTTATACATATTTCTTTTTTGGCCATTTTATCTGTATTTATCCATATTTATTTTGTGTTTTGCGTATGAATGAAGTTGAAAAACTGTACATTTCCATATTTATTTAACCTACAGACGTGCACTCATACTTTGATGTCTGTCGTGCTTTAGCAATTTAAGCAGTCAAATGTTACATAACAATACATCCACTGGTAAATACTAGCATTATACCATAAATGTATTTGTTCACACATGCCGTTATTTAAATACATTTCATCCTGTTTTTTTAATTTCCCATGCCGTCCATATGCTCAGCTGTTGGCCTATAATTCATCAAAGCCCGCATGGAGAGTCACTTTAAAAAGAGCACAATTTTCTGTATTTATCCACTTTTAAAAATAACTGCAGACAGAAAACACATTGTTTTCTGTCTGTATTTATCTGTAAAAATCTGTAAAAACGGAAAACAGGGAGCCTTAATTATTATATATCAGAAGATATCTGGGCTCTGTCAGCAGACCCCATACCTTAGCCTATAGATGGTAGATCTACATCATAGGTGCTATCTCGCTCTTCTCTCTGGAAAGGTCCCTCTCCAAATGTGTGCTATCTATTCGTGTATTCTAATAAAACCTAAGTACATTTGTCCAAACAACAGCTGCATCTGTATGTTTTGTCTAAGGGCTATGGTCTGGCCAGAACAAAATAACAAGGGGCATTGTTGTTCGACTTTGCACATAATGTTCAGTCAAAATCCCAGTAACATGCAGATAGCGAACACAGCGATGAGTTCTCATGTGAAAGTGGCCATAAAAAAAAAAAAAAGACGTGTAGTAACAACCGCAAAACAGTAGGCAGGCTGTGGCGTGGTCATGCTAACTTAGTGAGAACCACAATTTCTCTATGGGCCAAGTGACAGAGGTAAGCCTCGCTTTGATCATTTTCGGGGTTCTGTTAAGTGATAGGTCACAGATAAAACTTATAAAAGAGGCATGCATAATTGTTATTTGTTTTAATGTTATTGGTAAGAAGGGACATTTGTTTGAAATGGGTATCCCCCTCACCACCAGAATATTTGGATTGGGTTAGGTCCGAAAATAGAGTAAACAGTCTAGATTGTAGCTGCCTATCAAAAAAAGAGCAGGAAACTGGGTGGCCTGGGAAGATTGGGTTAAAAGTATTCATTAGATAACACCTATATAAGGTCCATTGTTTCTGAAATAAGTAAAACCATGGCAGGGAAGAGGTATAACACCCAGGTCGATAAAAATCCTCTGTTTGCCTGGTTCATATGAGGCTGGTACTCAGAAAATTAGGAGACGTTGCAACCGCTGAACCAAAAAGAAACCTCTCTCCTTCGAAACTTCACCTGAGCTCATACCTCTCAAAAAATGGCTTATTTATAAATGAGGAATAAAAAAAATAAAAATAGAAGACAAGAGATAGGTAAAGCAAAACCTATGAAACAAATGTACTTTAAGGTCTTGATTCACAAAGAGCCTTCGTAGTCGCGGCAGGAGGTCTGCATTGCAGTTTCTCATTGTAGAGATCCCGCCACGAATGCAGTGATCCCTCCACAACTGCGAATCCTCCACTACAACTGCAGAAGCTCTTTGTGAATCATGCCCTAAGTGTTTTCAGTGACTCCCATAGTGCCTCATTGGCCACCCTGTTATTCTCATTGAGCATTCTTTATCCAGAATTACTCCAGCACCACTGGGAAAATACCTAATACTGCTAAACAAACCCCTGCCAATCATCCTGCTCTACCTTGGAAATATAGAAACCTAAATCTGGCCACGTGATGTGCCTATGAAGAAGCAAACAGACAGCTCTTCCCTGAACTGTGCCCCTTAACCCCATAACTGACTCCTCTCCTCTACCTCGACCCAATGTCTGGCACATAGCACATCGTAAAGAACAAGAAGGGGAGAGAGAGAGTGTTATCTAATGGATTTGTTCTCCCTAACAGATTATGTTTAAACAATAAGAACCTATAACCTCACCACTCACGCACATAAAAACAAAACCCTCACATGCACCACACATAGCCATCTAAGTAAGTGCTCCTGCGCAGTCGTAGGTCGCAGCACGCCGCATCCCGTAGAGGGGTGCGAAGACCCCAATGATGAAGCATGACACCAAGGGTCCTTTTGGTGTGTGAGGGGTATTTTACCAACACTGAGTGCTCCCCACCATTGTAGGGAAACCCTTCCATTGTAAAGTGGATTCTTATTGTTTAAACAAACACTGGCACATAGCACAACCTGCAAGGTCTGGTTCCACCACCTCCCCGAAATGCCTGAGGGACGCGTCATCAACCTCCTCTCACCCAGGGCATCTCTTGATGGGTAATTCAATTTTCATCAATAACTTTGTTTTGTAGCAGATTTTGTTTGGCGGCTTCAATCCACAGAAATTCTGCGATTTCCTATTCATTCAACATACATGGAGTACAATTTTAAGAGCACACAAAAACTGATATGGTTTTACTCTTTGTTAAAAATTAATCTTATGGTCCTCACCCCGTTTAGCACTCTTTGATTTTTATTTTATATGAACGTTTCTAGCACACACCACTGAGGAACCAAGGATAGAATCAGAGGCAGTGCTGCATGATGCCATCAGTGCCTGGAAACAGTATGAGCTCCATACAGCAGCATCCTGCCTCATGACTGCATAATTATTGTGTTTCCTTTAGCCTAAAAGCTTGCTGAGGTGAACCCATCTATGACACCCATCAGTCTTGTTGTTTGTACATATAGTTTATCTTCCATGTCTATGGGCTGTGCCATTCAGTTCCAATATATAACTAGAGTAATAACATTAACATCTGGATGGGAAAACAAAAAGAAATTCACGTGCTTTGGAGCATGCTGCGTGAAACTAGCAAAACATGCATATTCATAGTATTGTTTTTTTTACCAACCTATGTTTCAAACCCAGTTATTACAGCGTAAAGTTTTTTCAAACTGATAAAAAACTTAATGAGAGATATGTGCGTTAATGTGATATCCATCATCCTATTTCAATATCTTTATTCTTAAACCAACCCTCCAGTATGCCAATTCATACATTCTCAGATTGTAAAATCTGGAAGAGGGAACGTATTGGAGGACAAAGGGCACCACCACTGTAATTTACCAAAATGGACTGTCTATTATGGTCCACAGCCTCATTACTGTCAACTCACCAGCATTTGATGAATGTCACTCACTTTTGACTTCTAGTAACCCAAATGACAAACAAAATGCCTCTGTAGATTATAATGGAGTCACCCTCAGCTCCTTAGAACTCTTTCTGGATCTGTGGAAGAACAGAAGAAAGACCGCACCTGATGTTTGAGACCTGAAGATTGAGCCCTGTTCCCATTTGTATCCAGGATAAAGAAGTGGAGTTTAAGGGTCAGATGGCTGACCTCCTGTGTGGCTACAGGGACATCAACAGCTGTAATAGGCCTCATTCCTGAAGTGACCAGTTACACCTGGAAGAGAAATGGAGACCTCTACTAGAGTGAGTCCAGATCCCTAAGTGGTGTCAGTGATGACCTGGGAGCCTTTGTGATATCTGGAAAGACCAATTCTGAATTGTTTTTTTAATTTGTGGACTTCCAGGAGTACTTGGACAAAGCACCCAAGTCAATCTACCAAAGGCGCGACCTCGCTGTGCAAGAAAATCAGGTTGGACCTGCCAGTAGCTTTTTGCCGCCCAGAAATCCAGCTCAGCAGACCATAGAAGACTATGATGCGACCTTCCTAGATACAGCCTGCTGCTTTACTCATTGAAGGAATTAGAGCTCCAAAAAAACAGAAGCTAAATCCGAAGGTAGAAATCTTGACCGGAAGAAGGAGATAAAAGTATCTGGAAAACAAAAGAGGACTTCCATGGGAGCAGCATTTGACTTTTTCTGCTCTGAGCTTTTCCGCCAAAAACAACAGCTTCAGAGGTACATCGCTCAATGCCGTTTTGATTTTGAAAGGACTTTGACAAATACAGCTCACTCTCTTGCCCTGCTGAAAGATTTCGACTTCCATTTCAGATACTAAGTGAGAAAGTAACATTGGACCAGCATGGTGTATCTGACCAGCACTCCATCGCAGTCTGCCTTAAATTGTGCTTAGGTCTCAGTAAACCATTTGCCGTGATAACTGATTGGTGCTTTACTTTATTTTTTCCCCTTTTGTCATAAGTCTTTAAAAAATCGTAACTACAGTTGCCCTTATTGGATTTTTGGTTTCATTTTGTTTGTTAAGTTTTACTCTGTCCTTATAAATTGACAGTTTTGGTACTTCTAAAAGCTTTACATATTGTGTTTAAGTTAAGCCTGCCTGCTCTGTGCTGAAACTACAAGGGGATGAGCTCAGGTTGAAATTACAGAAAACTTTGCCTGGACCTAATAGGTTAGTGACTTAGGACCTGATTTTGATTTGGGTAGACAGCCTGTACTCTGCCAATGTGGTGGAGTAAATTATTCAGTTGCCCTGGCGGAGGTGCAGCCTGCCAAATTTTGAAATGTCTGTCGGCCCGGTGAACATTTCAAGCATTGACGAGAATTGCCTGCAAGGCAGTTCCTGCCAATGCATTTAAACTTTGCCAAACTGCTCTTTCAAACATTACAGAGCAGGAAAGTAAAGTTACATTTCTTTTTAATGAAAAAAAATCCTAAAGCATGATTTTCTTTTTTGAAAATTAAAAAATCAATGCACCCTCAACATGGGAGTTCCCTCCCGTGGCAAGGTGGGGTGATTGAGCACTTTTTTGTAACCCCACAGCCAGGTTTTTCCTGGCAGTGACAGGAAACTGAAGAATGGCTATATGTCCACCCTTCTAAATTAGGTGGACGGACATATAGCCAATTCTCTGAAACCCCTTGCACCGTCAGGCCGTCGGAGAAGTTTGACCATGGCAGAGACAGAGTAGTCTCTGCCATGATCAAATTATAGTCGACCCAAATCAAAATAGGGTGGGCGCACCATAACGTTGGCAGAGAGAGAACTCCATTGGCATTGCGACAGAGTTTCTTCTTTGTCAACATTTAAATTGAGCCCTTTATTACTTGTAGTGAGCTACCGTCCACCACAATTAATAATTCACTTTCTTACAGCAACCCTTAGGTTAAAAAGCTATCCAGCATATTATATTATTTGCACCAAATCTCTTGCAGTAGCTTAAGAACTTAGTAGCCTGATAGAGTACTTCCAACCAAGAAACAATGATGTCTGAGACTACGGCACTAGCCAATGTAAGAGCAATAAAATTAAAACTAAGGGGGGCGTGGCCAGCCAAGATGGCCGAACGGACATGAGCCGTGAGAGCTCTGCTGCGACTAAGGGACATAGTTGAGGCATAACTATTCTTCAGAACCTTAAATGGCCATTAGCGAGCGACATTCGTGTCCCGGAGGCGGGGGCTCACCTGGACGATGTGATGCCCCCTCCGGATGACGAGAGGAGGGCAGACGGGCGCCGACCTGGGCACTCAGCGGTGGAGGCGCAATGAGCATACGGAGGAGTGGGGAACCAACGCCCGGTTCAAGGTTCGATTAGCTGCGGAAGGTAGAGTCGGAGCCCTCCTGGGAGGAAGCAGTGTGAGAGACTGAGAGGTGGAGGACTACTGGGATACCTGCATGGACCTCGCCTGTTGCAGTGGCCTAAAACAGTGCAGTTGCGGAGATGCTGTCCCGGAGCGGCTGAAGTTGGAGTCCTGCTGGAGCGGATCCTTGTGACTGAAGGCCCTCGCTGGGAGTCCTAGTAACGCGCCAGGTAAGGAGTGGGGTCCAGGCTAGACGGGAACTGGTGCACCGTACATAAGTGAACCAGAGACAAGGGGTGCCTGCCTGACCCTGATATGGCAGACGCGCAAGGTGCGGCCTAGTGCTGCTGCTGTTGGTGGGGGCTCCCTGCGGGAAGTGGGCTATATGCCTTGAGGCTATCCCAGAAGGAGGCAAGAGGGAGGAAACGGATGGTCAGGGGCCTTCCTGAGAGTAGCGCCCCCTTTTCTACTTAAATGAAGGGGTGACATTTTTCAGGCCTGCATGACCCCAATATGGCGGTGTAGCAGGACTCCGCAAAATTGGATGGCGAGACTCAGCAGTGCCTTCTAGTTCCTTTTCCAGGCTTCAAGAGGGGGCTCAAGCTGCCTCGATCCTTGTGTATCGCTTTATTGACCGGACTCAGGTGCAGGGAGGGCTTCTTTGAGGGCTCATGAGGTCGGTGCATTGCCTCCACTGCCATCCATGTGACAACACTCATCAGATCCAAGACGATCCTTCCAGAACCGAACCCGCTGTAATTGAAGCCCTTGAGAAGTCTCCAATCTGAAAGGCACATGGGTACAGAGTAAAGCGGTTGGCGGTGCTGTTCCTCGGTGGGATTGACCCTGTGTAGGGGTGGCTCCATCATACTCACCTGAGGCTTGACTCCCCCAGCCCCCTCCGGGACGCAGAAGACAATAAAGGCCTGGGAGGGAGGAGTGCCACATGGTTGATTGGGGCACATACACCTTTGAGGAGAGCTTGGAGATTCTCGGTGCAAGGCCCTCCTCCTTGCCCGATAGGCACAATGAAGAGACAGTCGGCTCCCATGGGATGATGCTGTACTCTGGATTATTTCCACAGGAGGCATCCTCATTTACCCCCTCACCGACTTTTGGACCCCCTCGGCTTCTACACTTACTGAATTTATGGCGCCCAAGAAATCTCAAGCTAACAGGGTCTCTAGTTACTTTGCACCGGAGGAAATACATGGGGGGACCCCTAAGGGAGGAGTAGAAGGCAACATGATGGTCACAAAGGAGTACCTCCTCAGATCCCTACAAGATTTTAAGAGGGAGTTGCGCGAAGACCTAAAGTCTGAGCTGAACGCATCCTGGGAGAGCCTTCACTCAGATATTCAAACTAAATCAACTTCACTCCAGCATGATAGGTTCTGTCAGCACCCGCACACTGGATCTCAAAGCTAAAGTGCAAGAGCTTGACCATTGCACTAGCCAGACAGACAACTCAGTGAAAATCCTTCATACGCAGCTCCAGGCCACCATCCTAAAATGTGAGAACTTGGGGCCAGATGTACGACCATTTTTGCATGCACAGACGTGTTTGCGAACACGTTTGCGCATGCAAAAATAGCATAGGGAACGTACAAGCCCTATTTTATGACTCGCAAAATAGGCTTTTGCGACTCACTAATAGGAAGGAGATTTCCCTGCCTAACAGCGTGCGCAACCCTATGTAAGAATGTTTTGTGTCTGCAATATGGGGCGCAAAACATTCGCAAATTACCACCCTCTTCAGGAGGGTGGTAATGGGGTCGCAAAAGGTAAGGGGTCCTCAGGGGACTCCTTCCCCTTTAAATGCATCCTGTTTTTGTTTAAGAAAAACGGGCTGCATTTTTTTTTTAACTGCTTTATTTAAAAATAGTCACAACATGGTGGTCTGCTGAGCCCAGCAGGCCACCATACCAGGGAGGGCCAGCCATTCTCAATGGGGTCTCAAATTGCGAGAGGATCATTAGCATTCATGAGCCTCTCTATTTGCCACGCGATTGGGAATCGCTAACAGTATGAAATACACTGTTGTAAATTGGTAATAGCCCCTCACAAATTGTGAGTTGCATGGCGCTATTTCCAGGGTCGTATATCCGGCCCGTCGAGAATAGATCCCGGAGGGAGGACATTCATCTACGCAATCTCTAGGAGGGCGCAGAGGGGCCAGATTTGGAGGCTTTTGATAGAGGCCTATTCTCGGAACTATTGGGCTCTTCTGGCCTGAAAATCAAAATAGACAGAGATCACAGGGTGTCTCCATGCCAGGGAGGAAATACGCGTTTGAGATTTGTGCTAGCAAAACTCCATTCTGGTAAAATGAAGGAGACAATCTTCCAGGCGGTTTTGGAAAGATGAGGACATATCCTTTCAGGGTGCCTCCAGTCCTGCAGTGCACTAACCAGAATTCAAATCAGTGAGAGTTCGGTTACACGTAGTCAGGCACTTTAAGTGTATTGCATTAACCAACCAAGCTGTAGTGCCATAAAAAAAGCATTTCCCACAGATACATTTAAATTGCATTTATTTTTCATTTAAGGTGAGTGCATTATATATAATATGCAGTTACCTGTAGTGAAACACAACAACAAAATTACAGAATCTTTTGTTTTTTTTAGCCACGTTTTGACTCCGCCTCCACGCTCGCTGATTACGCCCCCTTTGTAACCAGGATAACAGTTCCCATGCTTTCCTTTATGCACTTGGACCACCGGTCTCCACCCTGGAAAACCTGAATTACAGTGACTTGACGATCAAGCACTGGAACACAACCAGATCAGAGGACAGCCTGGGGGACCCAGGCAGTGGTTATACAGACCGAAACACACTGGCTCCGCAGCCAATGAGCTAGTCAGAGTTTTGGCAGCACGTTCGGATTGGCTGAGGTACCGCCAAAGCTCCAATCCTAGGTCATTTCACTACTAGTCCCTCCCACTATATACTAATTCGCGGGATGTTTTCATTCGACCCGGAAGTACAGGCAAAGTGCACACTTGAATGAGTTGCAACGGACAGCATGTGTAGGCTGTGTTGAATTCACGTTTCGTTCAGGGTGCGTAGTTTACTGGCGCGGACATTGCTGAGGTCGCGGTCCTGAACTCCCTCATTGACATCGCTGCCTGGGTAATGAATACATATTTTCCTCTGGTTACTTCTCCATCTTCATATATTGTTTACAATCAAAGATAGTATGTGCAGGACCATGTAGGTCGCCTGCTTTTCCACGTAACTATATTGATATTATAAAGTTCCATAGTGTGTCGGTACCGA
Organism: Lissotriton vulgaris; assembly: GCF_964263255.1. Lineage (NCBI taxonomy): Eukaryota > Metazoa > Chordata > Amphibia > Caudata > Salamandridae > Lissotriton > Lissotriton vulgaris. The sequence goes on from NC_141698.1 coordinate 95,096,882, forward strand.
ACAGTAAGCCCTGCCCAGATTTGATCAATGTTATTCACCAGTGCTTTAATGTTTAAATGAGCAGGTACTGGTAGCTGCTGAGTACCAGCACTTTCAGCATGTGTCCAATACACATTTTGGGAGCGCACTGGCACTGATCGGTAGGAACCAGGTACTCTGGGGTAGTAATTACCTGGACTTTTATGATTTAATTTCAGTCTTTGTTGCACGCTATGTACCTGCAGTCACTCCATGAGTTCAGCCCATTTCTACGGGTCAACTGTGAGCGGCCATCTATGCATCCTGCTGCAGACCTTTACTCCTGCTCTGCACATGACCATTTATACGCGCTCAACCAGGGCTTTAAGTGGGATGAAAAAACTGGGGGGTCTCTCAAAAGGGCGTGGCCACTAATTAGGGGCGTGACATTTAAACACTTGCGCAAAAAATCTTTGTTTAGTATAGTGTGCCGCCCAACTTGTATTTTGCTGTTTCTGTCATTGCATCCAGATATGTGATACAATAAGTAGCATCATACCTACAAGTAAGGACTATTGGCTTTGTCAATGGTTTTTAGATGCATAAGATAAATAAGCTGCAACTATGGCTCGTAACAGATAATATTGAAAAAGCTTCCAATTAAAGCCCTGGTGACCCTAACACAATGTTGCTGCTCCTGCGTTTCAGAAAGAGAAGGGAAATACAGAGAGAAAATGACTCTCTGAAGGATTTCCCTTCCCCCACAAAGCTCACCTGGCATGACATCATGCTGTAACTTCTCCATTAGTGAGAAGTGAGCAGTGTGGGCAGCGCACATCCATGTGCTTGTCTCGAAACGGGTCTCTATCTGGCTGTTTTGTGCCCTGGCACTTTTTTCCGGACTGCATTGACAGTAAACTGCTGTCTCTGCAGTCTGGAAAAAAACGGACAGCCTGTGCCAGGGCTCAAAACAGAGCCCGATAGAGACCCGTTTCGAAGCCTCTTTTAAAAAACTCCCGGTGCTCAGACCCCTTGAGACCCGGCCCACTTAAAGCACTGCGCTCAACCACAATCACATTTTCAGCTGTTCGCCAAATATTGTGGCTCAGCTGTAGCTCTCGTTCGCGCGTTGCCCATTCTACGCATCTATACGCGCATTCACAACGCTGCACTAGACGTCATACCCGTATTATCCACCACTTTCTTTCTTACTTGTGGCCAGGTTTGCTATTTTAAACGCGGTTTTAGAAGCAGTGATTGCCAAAGCAACAAAATGTAGCAGTGCAAGCAGAAAGTAGATCCGGTGGGAGTCCACGGTGACAAGAAACTAAGCCATTTTCTTCTGTTTTTACAGTGTGTATGTAAAGTGCTCTGATACCTACGGGTCAAGCTAGCGCTATATAGAACTTTTAAAATAAAAGAAAAGAACCAATAGAAACTCTGTGTAACAAATATGCAACTGGCAAAATATTCCGTTTGCAAACACTACATTGCAGGAGAATTCTTCAGATTCCCCGAATCAAGCAACGGGAGGTAGAGACGCAGGGCTCAAGTCGGGGTACCACGCGGGTGGACGGCGTCCCCCCACTTATTTTACCGGTTTGACGCTGTCCCCCCTGCCAAACAGCTGGACTTCACTCTTTGTCCTCTCTGGGACGAGGAGCTCACAGCACGCTGCTCACGCGCTGACTTCTCAGATGCAATCGCATCTAAGGGGTGAGCGATGGGAGGCAATGAGCCCGATGGTGCAAGCCACCTTTCGTGACGTCACATCCAGTCGTGACGTCACTTCCGGTGACAGCGTCCCCCTACTTCTTTTTTTAGGACTTGTGCCCTGTAGAGACGTATCCCTGTAGAAGGAAGAGAGGAAAATGCAGTTGAACTTTGTAGAATATCATAAAAGAAGAAAAAATAATTGTTTTATTCCACGTACATAATAACCTCTGAGGTATCCTAAAAGCAAAAGTAGTGACAGGTCGCCGCTGAAAAAATTAGACACAAGGCGCTGTTTTAGTGCTTGGATTGCTTAGCGCTTAGAAGTCCCACAAGTATGAAGGGTGCAATAGTTCTATAACTGCTTCTTCATAGCAGGCACCACAAGAGTGAAGTAGCACCTGTGCTGGAACTGAAATGGTAGCTGCAGCCTGGAAACCACTGCTGCAAATCCATCCGCAATCCGTGTGGTGTTGGAGTCTCTTCTAGGGCTCTGGAGGGCTTCACGGATTGAGCTAGAATGGACCACCTTCCACACGCTCTCTCTAGAGAAGGGGCCTTCAAACTGGGGGGCAGGTCCCCCTAAGGTAGCCTCAAGTGATCCTGTTGGGTGCCTGGCTCTGGTCAAAAGACATTTTTAAAATGGTAACAGAACTTAACTGCAATGTTTATATAGGTCTAGACCTATTTAAACATTGCCTATTTAATACAATAACTAAAAATTTAAGGGGACCCTAACCTTTTATTCCCGGCGGGTGAACATCACAAAGTTTAAAGACCCCTGTTCAGCAGTGAAACTCTCAGCCCAACACTCCAGAGAGCTGTGGCAGCAAGGCAGGGGTCCTGAGAATATGTAACATTCATTAGGGCCACATTCTAGGGGGCAATCTGCAATGTACACATAAACTACCGTAGCTTCATGATTTTCTACCCCATGGTGCGGCCAGCAGACTCCCCTCTTTCCTCTTCCTTTACGGTTGTTAGTCCTACAAATCTTTTTTCATCTAACTTTTATTTTTCACAAAGGTTTTTATATTGAATGAAATGACATTTTTTTTGTATCAATTAACAAAAATTGTTACAAAAAGTTTCCTATAAAATATCCTCAAAACTTGCTTACTACAGTTACAATTATTAACTGCTTTACAAATTTGATATACTGCATCCGCTAAAACAAATCCTGCGATGCAGGTCATGGACAGTAAAGACAGTAAAACCCATAAATCAATTGTGAAAAGAAAGAAAAGAATGCATACATACATTTTTTTTTTTTTTTAAAACAAGGGACTTTCCCCTGTGTGCAAACTTCACGAATCTGGCAAAATCATTTAAAATTTCCAGATAAAAAGGCATTCAAGGCAGACCTATTTTGGAACAACAATTTCAATAAAAATGCAGAGTACATAAATCGAGTGATGACGTGTAAATCAGAGTCTGGGCATATCAAATGAGCAGTCCTGAAGTTCTAAAGTGCAATGTGCATTACTTAAACGTTCTTTAACTTTATGTGTGAATTTCGCAAACCTAGCCAGGTCCATCGGGATCTCCAGGCTAAACAAAATTTTCATAGCATCATTTTAAGTAAGTGTCCCATATTTTAAAAACAATGGCCTCGGTTAAGTACGACGTGCATGTATCTAGCAATGGCATATGCAGACCAAGTGAACCATGGATTCCTCATGCTGATGACATAATCTGCAAGTGGTGATCTCCTCTAAGGATTTCCAGCGCATGTTAATCTTTTATCGGCAAGGCCATAAGCCTCACTGTTAACATTTGCTTTAAAATTATCTTATTTAACGCAGCATCGAGATATGGCTGCCTTAGCTGATCCAAAACACAAAACTTAGAACAAGGGTCCAAGGGCAAATTTAATGACCTAAACACTAGATACACGCCCCCACTACTATCAACATTAACAAAAAGTATCTAGGGGTCAGAAAGATAAGAGACTCAACTCGCAAGTTATCCTCAACAAAACCAAATCGTGATTTCTAAAAATGTGGAGACCAAGTGCTCAATTATATGAAAAAATGCACGTGGGCGACAAACCTCAAGGGTAGGTAAATTTTCCCATCAGATGCCAATCTGTACCGCCCTTTTTAACATCATCTGGGTTCTCCTTGCCCAGGAGAGAATGTGTCCATGGTCTAATGGTGTGATAGAGACTGTGAAACCCAGTTACTAGTGTGATCACAAATGGGTGGTGCAGATATAAAATAGATGTAATTAGGCAACTGAAAAGCAGTGCAAGTGATGTGAGTGGTGATAGGATAAAATTGGATCAAGCTGAGTAGAAATCTGATTTTTAATGTATTTCACTCAGCTCCTCCAAACCTAAAATTATGTGAAAAAGAAGGACAACAGATTTAACATAATATCTGTTCAGCAATGGAGGTCGACATGTTTCTGCATGAGTGGCTAATATGCTACAGCTTTCGTCAGGACCTAGAATGTTGCTACTGCCGCCAGTGAATAAAGTGAAAGGAAAAATAAAATTAAATGTATATCACCTGGTATATCAGGCTAGATAATCCACAACATTCAAGTATTTGTGGTGATGGCGCTTCACCCCACCTGGCTGCAGCTCAGGTTTAGAGGAGCACTGCTCTGTCCGTCGGTGTCTCCCAGCGTTCCTCTGCGCTGACTGGGGAGGCCATCTCCACAAACTTTATTTTTCCTTTCACTTTATTCACTGACGGCAGTAGCAACATTCGAGGTCCTGACGAAAGCTGTGGCATATTAGCCACTCATGCAGAAACATATTCAGTTTCCAGCAATACATTACCTTCGTCGCGACAGGCGCATGATTCATTGCTGTTTTCTCTGAGCTTTGCCATTGGGCTGAATTAACTTCAAGATTCTATTAACCCTTCTCCACCGCATTCTCCTATTTATGACTGACTAGTATCCCCTCCTTCGCGGCTGTACACTTTTCGGCTCATCTGAAAGCTGTTTTTACCTAATAAAACATGCATATCATGCAATGGAACTGGCTGAAAACGTCAGTGGCAGTTATGCTGAGATCGATTAAGGCGCCTCTTCTTTTCCGCGGAACATATGAATATAGCCGTGATTGTTTTCTCTTGCAAGAGATTTTGTATTCGTTTAATAGTCCCTAAAATCTTCCCAGTTAATATGAATTAAACTGTGATTTACGCAAAATTAATATATGCTAGAGTGACGCCAAGACTTAAATGACATTGTAAGCAACCATGTAACACATTTTCCACGTTTTAGGTTTATGGAAAGAAAACGGATTTACTACTCTACAGAAAGGAGCTGGAAGAGTCACGGCATTCTTGCATTCCTTACGGGCCACATGACACCCTATTGCTTAACTCCCCTCTGCCCGCCCGCCCGACCTCCCTGGATGTTCCAGCTGCAGGGGAGGGGGCTCTCTGCTCCTGCAGGCTTCTGCTGTCTCCCGGTCCCTTTCTCCAGTACTTTCAATGGAGAATTTGCAGTGTATGTACCTGCTGTGAGCTCAACCGCTGGCAGTGCTTGCCTTATCAATAACATTGCCAGACAGTGCTGGTAGAGCGGCGTACGTATGGTTCCCGAGAAATCGCAATCTTCTTTAAATAGTTGACCTGGTAGTTCGTTAGGGCCTGGTGCCCCCTCCTTTCTAATGTTTTTTTAGGATTGTTGTCACGCGATGCCCTACGACCAAGGCTTCTGATGTTACCTCCATGTTTAGTTAAATTTTATTTATTTTATTTGAAAAGTTTTATATTGCGCTGGCTAGACCCGGAGGTATCAGAGCGCTTTACATGAGTATCAGACCATAGTTGCAGGTTACATCGTTACAAAGGTTACACAGTTATTAGAGCATCGCTACATATTTACATGTTTTTTTTTTAAAGAATTTTTATTGTTTTCTGTAGCATGCATGACTTTCAAATGTTCATCTCTTTTACAGCCATTACGCAGATGGCCCATCAATCATTGTATATGTCATTTAAAGTCACTTAACTGAGTTCTTCCCCAACAGTCCTAATCCCCCTCCCCACTACCTCCACCCCCTGTCAGTGTGCCCAATCTATCTGGCCCAATCAATAGTTACCGAACCATCCTGTCTCCCAACCCATCCAACAGGGGAGAAGAAAGTAAAAAAATAAAATAAAAAATAAAGGAAAAACAAACAGGATGTTCCGTTGATTAAGTATATGTTCCTTGCATAACAGCACTATCACTCGAGTACCACTAAGCCTGGAATGTGCAATACGGCCTCTCCTGGCAGTGCTACTTGGTACTCCATTCCTCACTATGCTTCTTATGAGTTTGCTACCCTCGCTCTCTCCCCTTGATCTGACTCTACATCGTCTTCCTCCTCCTCATCATCCCTGGTAGGTATTTGGAGTTCTGTCACCAAAGCCCCCCAAGCCCTCGCTGCCTCTAATGCCTTTTCATTAGCAGCGCGCCTAGCTAGTTGCAAATGAAGTGTCCCTTCGCTACCAGCCCAGTTTAAAAAAACTTGCTCTCCATCTCAGATAATTAGGCCCTGCCTTCGACTTCCAGTGCATAGTAAACTCTCTTTTCGCCATTATTAACCCTAAATCATAAAACATACTAGTAATCTTAGTGCTGGGGGTATGTGGGAACCAGAGTAATAGGCAAGTCCCCATCTCCGCCTCTATTGTGCGTCCTGTTGCCTGATTTTAACATGTTACCACCTCCTCCCTGTATGTCCCCAACCCCGTGCAAGTCCAGAACATGTGACTGAAATCAGCTCCGTTGGCGTTACATCTTGGGCACGGTGATTGGGAGCACCCGAAATACTGTAATATTTTAACCGGCGTCAAATAGGCCCTATGTAACGTAAAGAATTGAACTAATTGGAACCTGGCATTGCGCATACCCGTCCAAGCACGCCGTAGCAATTGAGGCCACGTCGCCTCCGGTATGGGTTTACCAATATCTGCTTCCCATTTACCTTTCAGAGCATCAAGGGGAGGAAGCCGCTCAGTCTACAGTCGCCTATAGAGGCATGTGATAGCCTTAAACGGCCCTGCTGCCATGGTTACATATTGGCAGCCCAATGAAGTCGGGGTTCCAATAACCCCATCCTCCACTGCCATTGAATTCCTGCTATGAAGGCGGCGTGCAACAAATAGTCACCCTGTGGCAGCTCAAAAGTGCTCTGCAAGTCTTGAAATGATAACAGAGCTCCTGCTCATTTCTGGCTCCGGTTCCAGCATGAGCGGAGAGTGCGTTCCTCAGGAGTAAGCTGGTCGAGACTAATCTTCTGTTGGAGGACTATAAAGGACAATACATGTCGCGGAATCACTCTACCCTGTGATCCTTCTGGGCCGCTAAACTCTCGGGCCACTGTAGCTGCGCCGCCATATAATACCATTCAAAATCGGGGACCGCTAGTCCCCCCTCTGCTCTCGGCCGCATCAGGGTATTTAGTGCAACCCGCCTTCTACCCGAACCCCAGATAAACCCTGTGATGAAGGCCCTAAGCCTCTGGAAGAAGGACGCCGGGATCCACACAGGTAGCGTACGAAAGAAGTAGAGCAAACGTGGAAGCGCCACCATCTTCAACAATGCCACCCTCCCTGCCACTGACAGGGGAAGGGTGCGCCAGAAATCCATGCTGCTCCGGAGCCCCCTCATCGCCCCGCCCACGTTGCCAACCAAGAGGTCGGGTTAAGTGTGATAAATTCGGGTAACCAGGGTAAGGTAAACATTGAGGCTCCCATCGTATATCCCCCACAGTCAGAGGCACCTGGTCCCCCAGAGCCAAAGGGAACAAACAGGTCTTACCCCAATTCACCTTTAACCCTGAGAGAAGGCCGAACTCCCGAAGCAGAACTCTGGCACCCTGTAGAGAGCCATCTTCATCCGCCAGATACTGCAGTAAATCGTCCGCATACAGGGAGATGTAGTGGACCTCCCCCCGTAGCGATAAGCCTTCATAAGTCCGTCCCAGTCTAGCATGTGCCGCCAGCGGCTCAATCGCCAGGACAAACAATAACGGTGATAAGGAACAACCCTGGCGGGTACCCCTCTCTACCTGATACGCCGCTGAGATGGCAAACCCCGTTCGGACCCGAGCTGTAGCAGAGTTGTATAACAGTTGAGTCCACCGTACAAACTGATCCCCCCAGGCCAAATTCCCTCAACACTTGAAACAAATATGGCCATTCCACGCTGTCGAAGGCCTTCTCAATGTCGACCGATACCACCACTGCGCCCGGCGTCCGATCGTGTCCATCTCTCATAACCCTAATCAGCCGACGTATACACGTCGCTGTGTTCCTGGTGGGGATGAGACCCGCTTGATCCGGGTGTACCAAAGCACTCGTGTCCCAAAAGACGCGTTGCAAGAATCTTACTTAGAATTTTGTAATCGACCGTGAGCATTGAGAGAAGCTGATTGAGAGCAAGGATCCCCACCTCGCTTTAACAGCGGCACTATGATCGCTTCTCTAGTAGTCGATGGCAACCTACCCAATTCCCATGCCTCTCTATACACCGACTGCAAATGCGGTGCCAGGAAGTCCACAAAAGCCACATAAAACTCCACAGGGAGGCCATCAGCTCCTGGCGTCTTCCACCTAGCCATATGCTTAATCGCTGTTCGGATCTCTCCTAACAAGATTTCCTCTCCCAGCTTGTTCCCTTGTTCAGGGTCTAACCGTGGGAGTTGCGCTGTCGATAGGAAGTCAATGATTTCATCTGGCAGATCCCGCATCGTGCTCTGGTAGAGCGATGTGTAGTAGATCAGGAACTGATCATTAATCTCCTTCTGTGAATGTATGTCGGGATTGAAAGCAGCGCAAGAACACGCACGCGCCACTAACCTGACTCCTATGGCCAGTAAAGACGATAAGACGATAGTCCTCCCAACTCCCTTCCGCACAACACCCAACAATGGAAATATAACCACTAATCGAGCCTGTACAGAAAGGGGCCGTGAGGTGGAATGGCAAATGGGGTATATGGTGCTCACGGTAATCTCTGGTTTGGACTACCCCCAAAGACACCGGTATTACGACACTGCAGGAGGAGGAGAAGACAGAGAGCAGAATATCAGTATCACAAGCTACAATTGCCTGAACTTCATTCCCCTCTTGCACTAGACTCACCGATTCTTCCACCCTTAATTGCCTTGAATAATCCAGAAAATACTCGTAACAAGGTGATGGGGAATCGTGCCAAATAGTATTGAGAAGTTATCTCCACTTCTCTTTCTTTCTACACCTCAGTTTGCTTATTTTAGTTGCCATGGGGATTTCTAATACGAGGTGTTATCTAGGTACATCTCGTAGTGACCACAATGCTTCTTGTGGTCAACAATAGTTCCAGAAAGTAGAAAGGTAGGCTCCAGTAAAAACTGGTAATGACAAAAATACTAAACCCCAGGGTACATGACACAAGATGTGCACTCCGCACATATGAAACAGAAACGGTTATCAAATGAAAAAAGACGTAGGAGGCGAGCCAGCACTCCACAGGTATACTTGCAGTACAGGATGCGGCTTGTGTCAGCTGAAAACACAGGAACTCTGACCTAGCAGGCTCTTCGTCGGCGCAGGCTGACAGCACAGGAACTCTGACCTCGCAGGCTCTTCGTCGGCGCAGGCTGACAGCACAGGAACTCTGACCTCGCAGGCTCTTCGTCGGCGCAGGCTGACAGCACAGGAACTCTGACCTCGCAGGCTCTTCGACGGCGCAGGCTGACAGCAATCCAAGAACTCTGGCGGAAAACACACCATCCAACTTGGTGAACACCTGGATACGAATTGACAAGCACTGTTCCGTTCTCCGGGAGGAGTCTAAATAGAGTCCACCCATCGACCCGATCTCCAGTGCCGCATGGCCTTCTGGGACATGTAGTTTTTCCGTAATGGACGCTGAACACTGAGTCTCTGTCTCCCCGCTGCGCCGGCCTTGGCGATCGCTACAATGTACTAGTTCCCCAGCCGCCGTAGTCAGCAATAAAATCGGAGTACGGTTCCCACTCTGTCCCTCTCTGCATGAGCCCGTACCATGTAAAATAAGACACGACGCAGATATGGGCATAGCTGACAACACAGTACCAGATCTGCCATCAAGGATCCCTGAAGGAGCAGTACACAATCCTTATATTTCCAATGTTAATAATTACCAAGGATTGGTAATGATCCACTGTACATTCAGTCCCTGTTTAACAGAATCAAGGAAGAATATCCAGAAACACTTGCGTTGTTTCCGCGAAATATCCATGGGGGTGCCAACACTCCCCTTTACCTTTTCTAAGATGCCCCACCGAACATCTTTTTCGGAATGACTTTTTTCAAGGAAGTGTCTAACAAGAGGTGCTTCCATACAACTGTTACGAATGGCAGATTTGTGTTCGCTAAGGCGAACACGAAATTCACGTCCTGTTTCACCAATATAGAGGTCAAGATGGAGCTTCTTCAGATGTCGGCGCAGAGCAAAGAGCACACGCACACTGGAGCAAGAGGTGCACAAGAGCAGGAGCAGGGCAACCTAGTTGGGGCGCCTCCGCGGATGCACCTGGGCACTACACTCTGTTGCCTCCAGTAGGGAGACCATGCTCCTACTCGTGGCACCCGACTCCTGACACTCGTCGAGCCCTGCTCCTGTGTGGGGGAACCCCCGCTGCAGACCACAAACCGCAGCCTACACCCCCCGGCACAACAACACAGTGGTTTTCTTCAGCGGAGTGGGAACAGCGGCGTTCTCAGTCAGCCAATTCTATTTCAACACAGGTTGAATTGTTCACCTGTTTTTTTTTTTACATTTATTTTATTTTTCCAAATTTTCCATGAGAAAAACATATCTTCTGTGAGTTTGTGTAAAACAACTCTAGCTGCCTGTGGATGGAACTAAATCCCACACTTCTTCCAAAGACTTCTATAATCCAGTGGGCGTGTGGACCTCCTCTAGCAAAAAGCAAGCCTCTACGGCGTTTATCCCCCTTGCACTGGACTTTTGTCTACTGAAGGTTGATCAGGTTGAAGTCTCACTCTGTAAGGTGTTCAGAAAAGTTCTATTTCTTTGCTTGCTACGTGTTCCCTTGAGTGTAATCTGGAGACATCCAGTCGCTTCTCCTTGCTTACTTATCTATACTCCCTTACGTACTCTCCCAGGTAAACATTAATAACCAATAAAAGGGTGACGATATCATAGCCATTAATTAATCACAGCTACTTTCGTAATATTGTTCAAGATAACATAATTATTTCAACATTTGATTTTTTTTTTTGCTACAGGTCTATGTAAAGTAGATACCAACATAAAATGTTAAATGTTAAAATAATTTTTGTAACTAATATCAAGTTTGTCAATATTTGTCCTCGCTAACATTCAATTGTTGTACAATCTAATTACATTTCTGTGAGTCATAATGTACGTTTTTCAACCAATTTATAGTGTCCCAGGGAGTAAATATTGAAGTGCACGTAGACCTGATTTTAGCTTATTGTGTTGCGGCCATAATTTTTTAATAGACCATCAAAAAACTGAATTTGTGTCCCAAAAAGTAAATGTCACCCAAAATAAAGTCCATAATTATTTTGTTTCTTTTATGGTGAGTTAGCCTCTTAGCAAATGTCAATTTCTTTCGACCTGTAGAAAACATTTGACGCCCCTTTAGGACGATCCCAAGGACCTTTTATTTTACACGAGACTAAATGGATACTTTGGGGGTACCCAAATTAGTCTGTAAAGCTCTGGGGAGCCCTGATTATGTATCGTCAGGGAAAGAGTTGTGTATAGGGCCTAGTCTGGCAACTGAAAGAAAAGGTTGCCTGTGCCGATGCGTTTTTGGCTGTGGAGATAGCTGGGCTAAAAAATCCATTGTGTGTCTGGCAACTTGGAACAGTACCTAATTTATAGTGCTCGAGATCCTAATGTGATGGTTTCAATGCGGAAAAGTAGATTTGTCAAACGTACCCCTTTGTGTGTTCATAAACCTACTTAAGTCATGGTTTTTGTAGCGCTTGTGCTCATAGTGGTAAATCTCCTTGCATGTTCTGCAGGCACTACTGATAGAGCGCGCAGGTCACCCAACTAGGATTTTACCAAATACTCACCTGGGCCCCTAATCCAAAGTCGTATACCTTATCATTTATTCAGATAACCCACGCTCTACAACCAATGTATTTTAATTTTCTCACTAATTCCTATTATCATTGACTTACCAATCGTAAGACCACGATGAATCAAGGAGTTAAATAAAGAAAGGCACTCAAAAATACTAAAACCTTTGCATTTGTATAATAACCACAGACTCGGGGTAGGTTCAAACTCTTTATCTAATCATCATCAAAATTCATCAGCCATAAATGGAAAGCGATTTAAACTATCAATAACCAAGATTAGAAACAGTGTATAGCAATGTTAAAGATAGATTATGCCAACCATTTATCAAACTTGAAATAAAGGGAAGGTAAGAACAAGGAACATGCTATTTCGAGAAAACAGTCTTTCACACTTTACTAAAGGAAGGTAAAGAAAGGGAACATACTAAACCCAAGAACTTTCACAACTGTTGACAGTTTGGAAAAAGAGAACTCGATATGCAAAAAATAAAACTTAGATTTAGCACATAACTACAGGGAAGGTAAGAATTGGAACACTCTATAGATTCGAATAATCAAGCTTAACTTCTTAAAGGGAGGGTAAGAAAAGGAACATATACTATCATGGAAAACATTTAGCATTGACTAAAAGGTGGGTCGAAAAATGGAACACGCTAATTAGACCCCCCAGGATATAGCGGCATGGATTAGTAAATTTAGCGGCACAAAAATGGAAACATAGATATCTTAGTTTTTTTAGTTATTTAACAACATGAAGCTATGTATATTTGGTTTATTTACAATGTAGACACTTTGTTTCGCTCGAAAAGCATGTACAGATTGTGAGAAGTTGGCCTGATATGCAGTGTTTCCAATTCTGGAACCACTTGGTATCATTCCAAACAAACCTTAAAGATGTCTGGTTGTAAGTCAACCTTGTTGGACAAGCTATCCTAGTGGTAGCATGGACTAAGCAGCCTTAAAGGCTAAACTTAAGAGGTCGTGTTAAGCGAGCTGTTTTACCACATACAATCCTGCAATCAAATGAAAGGACACCACACAAGTATATATTATAAAAATATATGTGTTTATTTCTAAATTAATCCCCAGTACTCTTTATGAGCAATGGGGCACAAGCGTTAAATCAAAAGCACAGTATAACATACAAAGTTGCACAATTTTGGATGAGGGCCGGTGGCCACTCAAACCATATACTAAAAAAGTGGTATAAGAGATACCAATGGAACAGTGGTTAGGCCTAGGGCCTAGAGAATCGCTGGGAGCAGTCAGGACTAGCAATGCTGAAGTCGGGAGTAGCCCACGGGATTCGGGTGCAGCACGGAAAGTGCGGCTTGCATTAATGCAATGTCAATGGTGCGTAAAAGTTACACAAAGTTAGTTAAAGGGCACTTCCGCTGAACCTAGAGGAACAAAACTTAAGACACAGACCCTAGAGGTGTGTACCAACGTGGGCACACCGGCGTTGCAATGTTACCTCACCCACAGGAAGTGGGTGCACAGGGTCGAAGTGGCGTCGGGTTTTGACACGCAGGTTCTTGGCGCTTGAAGCTGAAGATGCTGCAGGCGATGTGAAGGTGAAGTGTCCGGTGGATCCAAGGGTGGATCTGAAATGGTGAAGACCTGAAAGCAGAGGGGACAATGTTTAAAGTCACTGACCAGTGACCACAGTGGAACCAGATTGGAACCAGGCAAAGTCGGGCGCAAACAGGTGATGAGGTGTTGCTTCTCTCTGCAGCCACGTGGACACAAAGAGGTCAAGGACGTCCAGGAGTCGATCACAAACTGTCCCTCGGAGGCTCTAGCTGATGGCGGTGTCGGCAACTCGATTGAAGCAAACAAGCCTTGGCTAATGCAAGCCACGGGGAAAGTGAAAAAGGCTTATTACTCAGACCAGCAAGGTCAGAGCGGGTACTCCTTTCTACAGGAGCGAGGGCAGGTCTGGAGCAACCAGACCCACAGTGTAAATCGTAGGTTTTGTCGCCAAGATGGCCGCTGACCACGTGACAAGCGGCCGGGATGGCGAGTCGAGTGGCACAAAACAAAAGGGCCCCACGCAGATCGTGGAGATGCTGGAGGGCTGATCTTTGGTGCAAATGCTGCTCGGTTGTGGGGCTTCTTAAACCCCAAAGCACAGAGTCGAGGGTGCCTCGGGTGCTGCGCAGTCAGCGTCTCAGGGATCTGTCAAGATGTCCGCTCCCACGTCTCTCGATGCCTCCACGGGTCCCTTCTTTGCAGGGACTGTGGATCGGGCTGGGAGAAGTCAGAGAAGCTGGGTCTTGTCAGGCTCTGCACTCGGGCTCCGGCGGGAGGCGGCGGCAAAGCAGACGTCGAGGTGCTGGGTGTTGCCTGTGTTCACAGGGTGGCCCCTCCTAGGCCACAAGGGAGATGCTCTTCAGTCTTCTGTTCATCAGAATGTCGAAGTCCAGTCGTCTTCTTAGTTTAAAGGTGATTTCAGGATGATCTGAGTTGTATTGGCACTGCTCCCACTCTTATTCCAATCTGAGGGGTGGATCTCCTGCTAGGTCCCTCCCTATGGGTGGGACCAGGAAGGGGGTGGTTACACCCCCTTTCCTTTGTCCAGGTCGCCCTGGAGCTGGGGCTGGGATGCCCCAGAACCGGTTTGACCGGATTATGCAAGGGGAAGCCTTGTGCTCCCCAGGCACTGTCTGGTTTCTTTCAAACCTCCCTGCTACAATCCACTATCTCCTGTCTGGGGTGGTGTGACACCTCCCTGTGACAGGAAATCCTTTGTCCAGGCCTCCTCTGCTGAGTTTCGGTCAGCAGCAGGAGGTCAGACATGTGTCTGTGGCAGAAGCATCCATTTTGCGGATCTGAGGCTCTTTTAAAAATCAACCGTGTTTTAGCAAAAGTAACATGTCGTCCCCTCTAGAGGGGTGGAATGCTACCCCCGTCGCCAGGACTGGCGAGGGGGTAGGATTCCAATTCGTATGACACCTTACACGACATGCTTTGATAAAGCCAAACCAAAGTTAACATATAACCGCGAGGATTATAATGCACTTAATAGTATATGGTTTGGCATTATCCCGGAACAGCTAAGGGAATTGGTCCCGACAGCTGCAGACAGGCTCAGCTCATGCTAGAGCACCATCTCACATTAAACCAGGCACTCTGCCTTCAGGATTGTTAAGGCCTGCCATAGGAGTGGCTCACAGGTTTATATGTGTCCAGATAGGTTTAGGCATACTATATCTAAGCAAGGGGTGATTACACCACCTTCCCCCAGCTGAGTGATCAGCCAGTTGTGTCAATTTTAGATAGCCAGCCAGGGGTGGCAAAAGATATGCTTCAGCCCCTGGTAGGCCTTGGATGCACCTATGCCCTGGGCACCTATAGTGCTCTGTACAGGGGCTGATAAGGTGACCCAAGCCAATCTAGGTATGCACCTAGGGTACATGGAATCCATTTTACAGAGAGAGCAGATAGCCTGGGGCCCCGATTAGCAGGGAACCAGGCCAACTAAGTCGAAAACCAGCTAAACACAAGGCAAAAAATCTGGGGTAACCATAGTCAGGTAGCCACCTTCCTACACAGATATTCGAGTGTATCTCTGGATATGGTTTGGGAATTCTCAACATGTGTCAAATCCTGGTGCTGGTCGTGGGGAAATGAAGTGGTGAAGTATTCCAGGGGCGTGACGTCATTGGACAGTCCGCACCATTGGTCTCTTGAAGTGCGTGCTCTGCTTGTTGTCGAACCAGACCTGGAGTAGGTGATGGCGTGACCGAGCGAGATGTCAAATGCAGAGTTCACCCGAGTCCACCGTGATGCACACCCTTTAGCTCACGGCCCTACTTATGCCTCGTCGTGGTGGACGGTCAGGCGCGCAACACCCATTGGGCGCACGGGGCTTTAGTCCCCCCCCCACCCCCATCGTGTGTGTCAGCCCGGCCTGACACGTCTTCATGGGCTATCCGGTGATAGTATCAACTCATTTATGGTTACAATATGCCAGCAGTAAATGTTTTTGTACTTGTATAGCGCACAGCTACCCGCAGTGGGTTTCCCGGCGCTTGTACGAATACCGCAAGGGAACCCTTCCTGGCTTTCCCTGTGAAGCGTCCACTCCTGGGCACCCCCATGGTGCAGACCAGGCATCCCTCGCGTTGTGGGGGCCTTTGTGGAGACTATGCAAGCTATTGCCCAGAGTTGCAGCGTGGGACCCATGATCAGAACAGGCACTGAGACGAGAATATCCGGTCAGGGGAATTTACGAGCCCGAGACCCGCCGGGGCAGGAATCGAACCCTGGTCCCTGGCCAGAGCTCTGCATCGAGGTCTGCCTGCTCTAACCATTGAGCCACACTTCTCCACCAGTGCACCTGGACTGCCTAGCGTAAACCATATAATCTGACAATTTGCCTGTCCAGTCCCCTTTCTAGACTTATATTTGATAACACACAAGAGATGTAGACCATAGATTTATAACAGTATTTCGAGAGTGTATTATATTTGTGTGCATCTCACCTGTGGCATTTTTTCTATGCAATACATATGTTCCCTTTTAAAAGCCTTTTGCTCGTTTGTTAGCACTCCCGAATTCAGGCTGATAAGGACCAAAGGCAATGTGAAACTAAAGGAGCAACTAATAACTCGAAAAGGCCCACCTTTCCGTAGTCCGGGATGTGACTTTTCACACAGACGACGCGAGACTTGGAGACTTTGACATTTCTCTTGGAACCTGGCGTCAGTGCCTGGGATTAGCCTATGCTGTCTCCTTCCTGTTCCTGGAGAATAGAATAAAAGGCATTGTTTGTTTTGCCGTCTCCCGGTAGAGACACTTTTTTGAAAATATCGCGTCCAATATGGTTATTATCGCGGCCATCGCGGTAATCTGCCGATTTCGCAATTTTTTTCGTGAATCGCAAAATCGCAATGAACTGGAGGGGCTGGCTAATAGACAGTAATACATGAAAATAACTCATTTACCAAGGGACGAGGAAGAAAAGGAACATATGAAATCAAAGCTTTGCAAATTTCAGGGAAGGGAAAAAAAGGACGCAAATTAGAAAGACAATATCCCACACAGCTTTATATTTACCTAGGATAGTGTGAAGACCAACCCTGGCCACGGGTCATTTGGAAAGGACAGGAGAAACCCCAAAGACTTCAGTGCCAGTAGGCGAGCAGGTGCAGATCATGGAAAATCAGGACAGGATAACCCCAGAATTTGGATCAGGACCGAACCACCAAAGGTTAAGACCAGCACCCGCAGTTTCGGTTGCAACGCCTGCTCTACTCCCTCTCTGCAAGGAATCAGCCAAAACCCCGATTGGGTTACAGCTTTCACCAACAAAGTGCTTCGCCAGCACTTTCACTTCCCATAAACCCTGATTCAGTTCTCGAACCTCCCGACAGCGTGCTCCGCAGCTCTCTGCTCTTAGTCACCTATTGAGTGCGTTGGGTCAGTGACAGGTCAGCTATTCAGCCAAGTCGGACAATTTCTCTAGCTAAACCTATGCTAATTATACTGGTTTTCTGGTCAGTGTACCACCCCCCCAATATTGGAAGTGTAAGGATCCCCAATTTTGATTGGACAAAGGAAGAGGACAGGTCATCACACCACCTAAATTTTAGACTTTCTCCGTCTCCTTATTCAAATTTATGTTCACACCCATCAAATTCATGTTCCCATGCTGATTTCTTCTTCCTAACAATGGATGTTCTATTGACGATTACTTTGTATATAATTTATAGTTCGTTAGGTCAGCTTCCCA
Source organism: Lissotriton vulgaris (assembly GCF_964263255.1). Classification (NCBI taxonomy): domain Eukaryota; kingdom Metazoa; phylum Chordata; class Amphibia; order Caudata; family Salamandridae; genus Lissotriton; species Lissotriton vulgaris. The sequence continues at coordinate 95,114,351 of NC_141698.1, forward strand.
GGAGCATCTTCTAGTCAGTCAGCTCCTTGGCAATAGTCCAAAGGTCACTTGTTCTTGAGACTGGAGAATCTCGCGCAGCCTCAGTTTCAACCAAGATGGAGTACAGCATTACGAGACAGACCAAGTTTCAAGGTGCAACATGAAATGGAAAATAAACCGTTTTTAGAACACAGAATAAATTATTACACTGTATACCATGAATTTCTACACTATGCCCAATACTTTATAATAAACTATAGCATTAGGATTAAGCAAACCAACAGTTTAGCAAAAGCAGCAGTGCAAGCCTCTCGCACGTGAGAACACAGAGCAGCCATATTAATACTAGTGCGCAGATGCGACAGTCTTCCCCCCAAAACTGCAAGTACATCATGTCACGTGGGTATGACAGACACATGCGCAGTAGGAATTCCCGCGTAGCAGCAGCCATTTTATTTGCAACCGTAATGGGATTAGAAAACACATAAGCAAGCTTCTCTCGGATACCCGATGTCAAAGGGAAAAGAAAAGAATTAGTAAGACGAACATGTTGATTATACAGTTAGGGTTATTCGAGGCTCATGATACAAGCAAGTCGCTTTTCGTGCAAATCCTTGCTCCATCACTACCGTCCTGATGTACTATGATCATTCACAAACCAGGGACGTGAAATTTGCTCACCAGCTTGCAAATAGGGATGTGACTTGTCATTCAGCCGATACACTAATAGCTCGCAATGCAAATTGTAAATTCGTAGGGAATCTCAAAACTGCCCGACTACAGAATATGAATTGGGCAGATCGCAATTTGTGACTGCAGATGCCGGGATGGTGCCCTGCAAGAGACAGCAGCCATCTATCCCTGCATTTGCTCTCTGAAATAGGGAAACTGCCATTAAACATTATCCGTTTGGGAAAATATCAGAGAGACCTGAATGTGGTTCCCATAACCCCTGCCTGCTCCCTCCTCCAGTACAGATGAAAACATTCACAAATGGGACACCTTCCCCTTTCGAATCAGTTACCACCCTAACCTGGGTGTCAGTAACTCAGCAATGGTGTGGTCATGAACCATTGATTCATCTCTCTCTATCCGAAACAGGAGGGGGGGGCCCCACTTTACACCCTTTCATATTTGAGATTCAAAAAGGATCACAAAAGCCTTGTTACATTAGGAAAAAACATTTCGTGGTCTGAAACATTGTATTCTGTGAATCGGTGTTTGCAACCACGAAGACCCTATGATCGCCTCAGGCATTTTGCTCCATTCAGCCACCTCTAAATATTTTGCTTGCTTAAAATGTTACAATTGATCCGTAAGTCCCTTTTTTATTCTTTAATTCTTTCTGCCTTTTCCAATATTTTCATGAGTCTGAAAGAAGGGCTGGGGTGTATATTCCAGTAAGTACAAGTCAGTCCACCCTAATACGGGATGGAGTCTCTCTGGTGTGCATGTGCTCTGATTTCCCGTCACATTTAAGCTTTTCACAGTAACGGGTGTGCTGGTGCTTGGAAGGGCCAAGGACATCCCATGAGACTTGAGGAAAGATGACTAAGGACTACCAGTGCAAGACTCACTACAGTGAGTAATCTGTAAACGCCTCTGTATTGTGGGATTTAGAAAAGATGTGAAGCAGGCCTTAATTAATGAAAGCCAAATACTCCAAAATCTGCCTTTGATTGTAATTCGTTTTGATCCTTTTAAAATAGGTCTGGCAGTGTTATTTTTGATTGCTTAATATAAACATTTTCAAGACATTTAATGAAATGGAATGTCTGGAATCCATACTATGGGTTGAAGATGTATCAGATATCAGTGTGCAGGAAGGTAAGGAAGGGGACTAGACAGGCATATCAGAGATCAGTTGGAGTTTTTTTCTGGCTCCTCGGGTCCTAACATGCAGGCTGTTACAAATGTCAGGGGCTACTTAGGAATTAAGGTTGACCTGCACCTCGTCTGTTGAGCTTGAAGTACCCAGCACCTGTTTGACTAAAAGTCCCTCGTCTTTTTGCTACAGGTGCCTGCAGTTTATATTTACAACCTCAAAAAGTACGTTAGTTCACTGATCCATGTGTGTTGCACGGCTGCTTTCAGATTTTATTGTTATTGGTTTTCTCTTGCATTCACTGCTACTCATTATTATATTTTTTAGCTTTCAAACTGTTACCTGTAGGTATGGCGACTCAGATGACTGACAGTCACCGTAGATTCATCCAGGTCTTGATGTCTCATGGTATCATGGAAGGATCGGAGGCGAGAGCGCTGCACAGGCACTGCTGTGAAGTACATAAAGGCAAGTACAACTTGGTCTGAGCTTCCTCCATGTTCAATGTTTTTTAAAATAATTTCATGCAGAAGTATTTTCCCAATGGGAACGGAATTTTGGTGCAGTATTGAGGATTTACATAGGTCATTATTTGAGTAATAGCCAAGCCTTTAAATATGTTTTTGATGAGCAGGATTGTCTTAAGGGTTTTCCAAAGGATAAGTGAAACCTTTTAAATGATGTGAGTCAAACCTGCTAAGGTTATCACAATCTTTTCCTTTGATGGTATAGCACGTATAGTAGAATACAGTAATGTTGGTTTGTTTGTAGGATGGCGCTTCGGCCTATGATGAGGGTTGTGGGGATGTATGAGGCCGGTATTTTGGCCTATGGTGATGGTTGTGTGGCTGTGTTGGCATATGATGGTGGAGGTTATGCATCCTGATTGTATTATTGCATCATACTTGGTGTTTTGGCATATCATACTGGTTTTGTGGATGCATGCTTGCGAATGTGTGGTCATATGATGTTGGTTGTGCGGACATATGATAGTGGGTGTGTTAGCATATAATGGGTTGTGTGTGCTTATGCTTGTCTCGGCTTATGAGGGTGGGTGTGTTAGTGTATGATGCTTGCATGTGTTAGAGTATGACCGTATGCATGATCTATGGCAATGGGTGTGTTGGATGATGATTGTGGTTTTATTTGCATATGATGTGGGTTATGTGGACATGTTACGTCATGTGCTGTGTATGATTTTTGTTGTTTCAATGTATGATGGGGGACTATAGACCTAAAATGATAGTATTTGCATATGATGGTTTGTGTTTTTTCCTTCCCCTGCATCCCCCAGCCCTTTCCTTAACATTTATGCTCCCTGCCACACTTCTATAGGGAGGTATTCCTCACCTCCCGTATTACCTTTCTGCTCCACTACCTTCCCTTTAGTACTTCTGTGTCCACTTCTGAGCCTCATTGCAGACCGCATGCTGGTCCCTCCACCACCTGCATGTCCCTCCACCAGACATAATTTTTTTGTGACCCCGAGGTCCCTCTTTGTGCAAAAAAAACCCCAAAAACTTTTTCCATGGTGATGGCTGAGTATTTATCGCTCTCAAAATGTATATTTTATAAATGTCTTTAATGCCGTGAATGTGCTTTTTTTTCCATCATCTATCACAGTCACAAAATACACATATTTGGGATTAATAATGACTTTGATTCCGTCATTGGTGGATCCTACTGTACCTACCAGCAGTTTTATGAAACGAGTCCCTGCTTCCCACCAATTTTGATGTTTTTTTTATTTTTTATTGTCAATGTGGGTTTGGTAAAGTGCTTGTTCACTCGCCTTAGAAAATATTTTTGTTATAATGGAAGCCAAAATTTTTTGAGTGCATGTAATTCTTCATTTGTAGTGTGGGATTAGGGATATTTGATATTTTGCTCAATTGAAATATTTCTGTTAGTTGTTGTGCAAGTTTGGATTCGTACTCTGAAGGGATTTTTGCATCCCTTATTTCTTTAGTATGTAAACGGAGTCATTGCTAAGTGGCCTTTCTTGATTCCAGTATATTTTATAATTAATGAATTTAAACATTACAGTTAGCGAATCAGTGGTTAGCTACCAATGTGAGTTGACTCATTGGCATTGAGGATACTTTCTATCCCACTTTCTTTCCAGGGATATTTAGATGTAGGTACCATTGCTACTGGAAATAACTCCTCAGAATGCATTTTGTTTCTTCTCTCGTTTTCTTGATTATAGCTCCCATTTTATTGTCTGAAGCAAGCTTCATGGCTCCCATCTTTAAGAAAAAAAGTGTGCTTCCCTGGTATTTTCTCTATTTACAGTTCAAAACAATCGGAATCCATTTTTTTGGCTGAATGCAAACAAACTAATAGTGTACAGACTCAAACTCGTCACATGAAGTTTGTGCTTATGGAATCTTACTAGTCCAGTAGACTATCTTGGCCATGATCATTTAAATAATTTTTCTTCAGTGTAAATCATGCTTAAGCGATTAAGTGAATCCTATTCCGCACTAAATTTGTTGCACTCAAGATATTCTAAAACCAGACTCTCCGGCCTTGTAGTTCTGCAAGTGAGGGTTCCAAAAGTGACATTGATCCCGATTGCTCTGAGAGTGTTACACATGGTACAGCATAGGGTAGCACAAGTTTAAATATAATTGTTGCTGCTAAGTTGGAATAATATCCTTGTGATGATCTTACACTTACATTTTCCATCTTGAACTGCTAATATGTGTTACATTTGGAAGCCCGTACACCACTGGAGGACTAGCGTGGGCGTATTCTCGAAGTAGGGGTCTGCTCTCATCTAATAAAATGCCACTGATTATTTTGCATTGATGGGTCTATTCTCAGTCCAAACTACTTGATGGCTTAACACAAATAGATGTAGGCAGCTGGACCAAATGAATATGCTAGAGGCAGCAACCGTGGCAACTGAAAGTAACATTAATTGGCAAAACTAATAGGTTAGACTTGTATACAGTGAATACACAAAATCACTCAACATCCACACACATTGATAAAGGTTGCACAGTCGTGGTTCACGCATGTATCCTAAAGAGTAGTATCCCCTGAGGTGTCTGTGCAGACGCAGACATTACTGTTCATCAGTGGCCGTAGACACTTGGAAGAACCAGAGGACTGAGGGGTGGCCTTTTAGCCATCTCTCTGTACAGATTACAATGAGTTGCCATGATTGGTGCAAGCACGATTAATACCACCCCTAACCGTAACGAGCCCGCTGTCTCTTAATTTAGAACACTAAAGTAACCCCTTCACCCATAGACTTTCTAATGTATGAACGCCTTAAGGAGGGTTTGGACATCATCTATTCAAGCATCTAATGTAGACAGATATTGACTTTGCAGTGAAGCACCCCATAGGGAAGATTTCATCCTGAGGCTTTGGTTGATTTATTCTAGACCTGTACTCCTGTCTGTGACTTGTAAAAGCAGGACCGCAAAGCAGTGGGAGCTGAAAGGCCAGACCCGTCTGCGCATCTGCCACCATGCACAAGTCCTCGGACCAACCTTCATTCTTTTCAAGCCTTGTAGCACTATGTTCTTAAACTTTGCTTCAGTGCTAGTTACCATTGCGGCCAAGTGGTTCCATATCATGAGTGACTCCCTCATCAGTCCTTACTGGGATAGCTGCCAGAGAGTCACATTTTCGCACTCATAGTTTCGTTTTTAACAGTGCACGTCGTGGACTGAAACACTATGCTGCAGGGTGGCTGCTCTTGTCTTAAAACGAAATCAGAACTTGCTAAATGTGTTGCTCATGACATGGCCCCACTTGACAGTTATGTTTCCCTCTCTCTAATTAACACAGATACACATATGTTTAGTTTTGTTAAGTAGAATCTCCAAACGATCAGGCAATCTGGGCGCCGCTGTCATTACTGCATCAATAAGACTATTACATAGATGATTTCTGGTTTGTCATGAGTGTGAGTTTCACTGATACCTCCGCAGCTTGCAGTGGCATTCTGTGAGTGACCCTGTCTCATGAGAACCCTTTAGTCAGTCCCTGCTTTTCTGACGGTCGCACCCTGCATACTGGAATGTTGAGTCTCTGGTCATGAGCCAGACAGAGCTGGATCTCTTCATGAATTTTCATTGTACCTGATTCGGATTAGGCCGGTGATCCTACACCCAGTTTTCACAGATTTGCAAAACTGGACCAAATTTTACAAGGCAGTAGTTCCACCCAGTAAAATTGCTGGAAGCTTTAACTGCAGTAGGCTAGCTTGTGGCCCATTTTTTTTGGGTTTCACCTGGTGTTGCAGCGCAAAGCACTACTCGCTATGCGAGGGCTTCTTGTAATCGATTCAATTTCAGAAGGGGACTTAAAGCCCCACCCCTCTTTTCCATTGGCTGGCGTCAACGTTTAGGGTAAAAGCTGGCATGTGATTGGAAATCGGACTTCTTTGTTACCGCCCTGTCCATTTTTCGGCCAGCCCATCTGGACAGGCCAACGCCATCTTTGTTTGGCATGACGTAGGAGTGTGGGCTGGTAGCTTGTTTTCTGGCTCAATGGAAAGCCTACCAGCTCTTCCTCTCCCCCATCCCAAACCAAACTTCACAGAGTTGCCCTCCTAATTTTTTCATGGGCTTTCCGAGGCAGAGGGCAAAGATAGCCATGCCATAAGTTTAATTGGAATCCCGTTTGGTGTAAACTTGAATTATAGGCCTGAAGACCTAGGTCAGAGCTGGCTCTCTCGGCCTGCAGTTCGCCATCATTGATTTATTGTCACTGTTAAAGCAAGCACAGAAAGAAGCCCGTGGCTGAAAGGCCAAAAGTGCACAAACGCGAGGGCACGCAAACCAGCTGCTTGTGTGATGCCCTAAGCAACCACCTCCCTCGGGGTGCAAACTCCACTTCATAAAAGCGCTTCTTTAACCCCACCCCTGTTCGCAGGCACCCACTATTAGGTATTACAGTTTTCTCATAACATAGCGCTTCTTTAACACAACCCCTGTTCACAGGTACCCATTATTAGGGTTATTACGGTTCACAGGCTCCAGACCGGAGATTTCTTTAACAAGAGCTGTCTGCAGTTGTGTAAGGAAAAAACAACAACTCTCCGGATTGTTTCAGGGCACTCAATCCAACAGTGCATATAGAGAGTGCGCTATCTGTGTAAAAACACTAATAAACAAAGAACACCTGAGATATTAAAAAAAAGATATAGTATGAGCGTTAAAAAAGCAATACGTGGACAACAGAAGGATACATCCAAAGTGCATATGTCTATTGCGAATAATAACTCGTTCTCGTAGCTCAACATATAGGGGTCGATTCCGATTCGGGGAAAAAAGCGTCCGTCCGAATCGTATTTGGAGCCCTCTCCGTACGAATCGTACATGTCCGTCCGAATTGTGTAGTACGATTCGTACGGGCAGTTTCCGTCCGAATCGGCGCGACCCATATGAATTGCACCGGAGATTCCGTATGACTCGGACCCTCAACGTGGACCGTATGATTCGTACACATGCTGTACGACCCGACGAGTACGATCCGGACCGCGGAATGGAGACGCGATTCGTACGGTACACGTCAGGTAAGTGCGATTTGTATGGAGGGTCCGACATTTACATACACACCGTGCGGTGCCTACACCCCATGATCGCAGGGTGTACGCACTGTACACCTTGCGATCATGGGGTACGCACCGTACACCTTGCGATCATGGGGTACGGTGCGTACACCCCATGATTGCAGGGGTACGCACCATACCCCTGCGATCATGGGGTGTACGCACCATACCCGGGGGGGTCCGTTCTGTACCTGTTTCGGGGTGTACTCTGCTTTTCCGACAGTTTTCAGCTCCTGTAGGAAAAAAGTCTTACGGAGGGTCGGCGGGACGAATCGTACTTGCTGGGTCGGGAAAACCTGCTTCGAACCGTACAAACGTCGCTTGCTGCGTGTTCCGGCGGCAAATCGTACGGGAATTCGAGTCTTACGGTTCCTGGTACGATTCGTACGGGGAGCTGCAATGGGTGAGAATCGTACCACGTCGTACGTACGGGGACGTTGCAGGGTACGATTCGTACGGGAAAAAGACTCCGTACGGCTATTCGGAGTGCTTTTTTTCCGAATCGGAATCGACCCCATAGCGTTGAACAGATATTAATTCTTATTTAAAAAAAAAAAACCTTAACGCAAGATAAGAAATGAGGCCGGAGTATTCGTCAATGCGCTTCAGTGGGCCAATCATGACACGTTCAATAACGCCACCGACAACATCTCAATTGACATTGCAGTTAGTCAACATAGTCCTAGGCATACATCATGGTCATCTTAAGTACTCACTCATCTCTGAGGTAAAGGTCACTCCTACCAAAGACTGATAACACCATAAAGAAGCTAGAAACAACAAGCATTTGCAATGCAATAGGTCTCGCGATTACGAGATTTAGAGCTATTGGCATTGTAAATGACAATGCCTTTTATTTGCGGTTTAAAAACAGAAACATAAATAAAAGTAATTGTCATTTACAATGCCAGTAGCTCAAGCGCGCGTAAATGCGAGACCTATTGCATTGCAAATGCTCGTTTTTTTCTGGTAGGACAGAGCAAACAGTACTCCTTCTGTCAGACAAACATTTTTACTCACAGCCCCTAGACCCCCTCCTATCCTTTTCTGCCTATCGCATCACAGAGCCCCGCCCCTTCTCCCGCATAAATATACCACCTGCTTGGACAAGTGTGAATGGGTGCATTAAACTTCCCAGAATGTTGTGTATATTTACGACTGGTAAATCCAACCTCAAGCTGTTATTCCCCGTTCTATGGGACTGTATAGTACTGGCGTAGTGCAACTGCATGGTAACATTGGTTCCCTATGCGGAATTCGCACCCCACCAGTGCAGTGCAAATCGTAATCTGACCTAAATTTTATTAGTGCAACCATAAGTCCCTGGATGCAACCTACTGATGGATTATAGGATGGGTCACATTTTAGCTGTTTTTCAAGAGAGATTGAGATTGTAAAGCACATGGTTCTGTGGTGTCTCGGCACATCCCTGTATCGTGAACAATACATCTCGTTTGTAGTGTAGTCTGAAAGCAAGTACTTTTCATTAAAAAGGAAGGTTCAAGCGCCACAATACATCTCGTTTGTAGTGTAGTCTAAAAGCAAGTACTTTTCATTAAAAAGGAAGGTTCAAGCGCCCCCTAAAGTAAGAAAGAAAATCTCCTCCTGCCCCCAACATTCTCGCTATGTCCCTTGAGCATGCCTAACATCTTACCTAGCATTTGCCATTGCTTTGGTCAGAATTCTTGCGACAACAGTGCCGTATAATCTTTTCTACGAAACGCTGGGCCTTGAAATTAACGCTTTCCCTTTAAAGTGAACCTCTCTGTTTGTCCTGCAAAAAGTTGTTTCTTCACAAGAAAGTCTCAAGAAGACAAACGGAGACTTTAAAAAAATGTTTTTTCTTTTTGAGGAAACATTTTCCTTTAGGATGGTGATGAGGTGGAGTGGTAGTATTGGTAAAGTTAATTGCAGCGAGAGCTGGGTTCTAGTCCTGCCTCCACATTACACAAAACTGCGATCCTGACCATTGTATTTTAGTATCTCAGATCATTTATTTAGCAATTAAGAGCACTCCAACAGAGACCAATACAGTAAGTAAGTACATATTTTACAGCTAGCTAAAAATATAAAGAATTCTACAAATCATATAAAGTATGCCACTCTTTAAAAATACACTGATTAAAAGCCTAGAGCCAATCAATCCTCCTTGTAGAATCTAACACAGTCTGTCAATACTGCCACATTACATGTAAAACCAGTGATATCTTCTCATTCACGCAGGCAGCAATTTGTTTGCAAAAACGATAAAAATCTCTTTGGTTGTAACCAATTCATCTGTTTTTCCTGTCTGTGCAAATCAGCAGACTTTGCATTTCTGAGGACTTCCATAGATCGCTGGACAGACTCTTGACCCATTAGATTTACAGGTTTTCATTAGTTTGCCAATACGAAGCAGTGTGTAAAACTACACTGGCATATTTCTTCAGAGTGGTTGTTAGTTCTTTCGGGTGACAGATGTAATGCATTTCTTTGCCACGTTGAATTGAGGCTGACCTTGACTGCTGCTTGGAATGGGACAACAGTGAGGCTGATGCATAGGAGACGGCCAGGAGGGACTCCATGCAGGAGCACATTTCACGGATGTTGTCTGGGTCATGGCTGCAAACCAGGGTGGAGGAAGCTGTCCCTGGTGTTATGACCTCCAGATCTGCTCTTGCTGGGTGGAGTGTCGTGAGATGGAAGCTCCTGCATGCTCACAGCAGCCATATGCGTATCCTCCGGCAGATTCGGATTTTCCATTATTCACCTCTGATGTGTTTAGGGAACCCCCTCTAGCTCGCAGAGGCAGCAGAGGATAGCACACTGGGGGCTTCCGATGAAGATCTGCAGTGTGAAATGCAGGGACAGAAGAGTGCAGGTGGATGTACAGTACGTGCTGCTCTTCCAGTTCATTGTTAGAAGAAGAAAACTCCATATGTCATGAGTGATGATTACATTGAGCAATGGCAGGTCCGTATGTGACTGGCCCTGTAGCCACTCTTTCTTTCTGAAGATTATATCATGCTGATAACGACACAGGCACCATTAAATCAAACCTAAAAGTCCCATTTGAAAAGTCCCATATTAATGAGCGAACTTACAAATTCACATGTTGCAAAAGGCAACACTTAACGAATGAAAAAGTACTCCTTATGTCACTTCAAATTGGTAAAGTGATGTTTCACTGTGTACAGCATTGGATCTTGTATGGCAACTCTGTACCTGGAAAACATATACACCCTTCGTTTCAACCAGACAGTGAGCTGTCGACGCATGCAGTCACCGGTCCCCGGAAGCTTGTTTGCTTTCCAGTATAAGAATTGGCTTGGTAGTTTGGTCTGCCCTGTTCCCATGATGTACTGGGCCAGGGACAGACTAATTTGCATGTAGCCAGGTTCTGGGCTGGGATGGTGCAGTGAGCTAAAAAACGGCGATGGATCATGCCCTGATCTGTTGACTGGGTAGGAGTATTCTGCTTTATTCAGAAACTCTGTCCATCACCACCCCCTTTTCAAAATCGTTTTGTCCACCATAAGCGTGGAAGGGTATACTCAGACATGAGTCCCTTGCTCACTGCACCATCAGGATTCAAGCAAGCCGGGCCGAAGACGGCTGTATTGCCAGAAACCGGTCCCTGGAAGTTTGTTTACTTTCCAGTATAAGAATTGGCTTGGTAGTCCATCACCACCCCCTTTTCTGAATCGACGCATTCAGTCAAGCACACCCTTGACCTCGTGTTTACTCACAAACTACATACATTCTAACCTATTGATCCTTCTACAGACCTGGAAGGGCATCTCCATCTCTCAAACCTGGAATACTCACCCACCACCCACAACAGAAAGGAACCCGTGTCCATCCCACTCAGGGATTGCAGAACTCGGTGAAACGTTCAGTGCTTTGAAGATTAACACTGAATTATGGCCTTGGAGGGTATCCCGTACCACAGTATGTTGAAAACGATGGCACAACCATCAACATCTTTAATGAAGAGTTCAACAGGAAACTATCACGGCTGAATCCAATGAGCAACAATATGGAATGCAAATTGTGTATGTGAACTGTTGAGAAATGAGCTGCTCTTTGAGTGCTCAGTACAAGGTTAAATGCTAATTCAAATGGAGACTCCAGAATCCTTGTGGGTGCACTGTTGTTGGTGATTGGCTGATAAATGACGGGGCATGACACTCCAGTACTGTAATGAACGGTAGGATCATAATAATTGAGTTAGTTTCTTTGAAGTCTTGGGAGTTTTAAGAGATGATGTTCTGATGGTACAACCAGGTTGTGTGGTGGGTGGCGCAGTGTGTGCAGGTGGTCTACTACCCTCTCACGTTTATCCTATTCCCTTCCTCATTGCAGTTACCCCCAAACAAAGCCATTTTTTTGGGTTCATGCCCATATTGCACACAAGAATGGAGGGGCAGTAACTGACAGTTCAACATTTCTGAATCACTCCCCCATGTCTCTCTTCAGTGTCTCATTTGTCAATGCCAACGGAAACCGAAACACATGGTTTTGGACTCACTGGAGTTTGGCAAATATCTTAGTTGCTAGTTCAGGGTACATGGTGTTGTAAGAACCCGGGCTGAACATTGCTGTTGCACCTATCATGGGGAAACTCTGAGATGTTTGTAGGAGTTTTGTAATCCGTTTTCAAGGTTATTGATTGGTCTAAGGTCCATCTATTAGGAAATGTTCTAACTGAATTACGGTCTATTGGAAGGGACAGTAACGAATGCTTAAATTCAGTAAGGGAACATTATTTCAGTATACGTTCTAATTCATTCTTTGAGAAGACCACTGGGTACAAGAGATTCCTGTTACAAATTGTGACCTCCTCAATTTTTGCTCTCCTGGTTTCCACTTCCCTTTTTGTGCCTTCTCTTGCGATTTTATCTAGAAGGTACTATGCCTGTGTGACACTGCGAAAGGATTTTGTTTTATTACTGTTCACATCCTTCAGTTTGGCTGGGTGAAAGCTAAGCATTTGAGAACCTTAAATCTTTCCATGAGTTCTTGAAAACCTCAATGCCTTTCAGCTGTAAAAGAAGAAATAGCAGGATGCACAATAAATGTAAGCCCCAGAGCAGTCCGCAATTGTATGCCTCTAGAGCTTTTCAAGATATATTTCCTTAGCAAGTATTTTCCCTGGTTTATCCTCTGTGGCCTTGCTCCTGGTAGGATCTCTGTGAACACCATGCATTTTGGCTTTGAAAAGTACTGCATACTCATTTGTCAGCAAGGTCTGCATCATTAGCATAATCCTTTGTTCCGTCATGACTTTTCTGATGAATACATCTATCCACAGGTTTCTCACCTTTTGAATCCCTCCCTCGCACCAGACTGGATCTAGAAACTTTTGCCTTAGCTTCTAGCAGGTGGCCCTATCAGTGTCCAACGTGGCTCCTTCCCGCCCTAGACACGAAGATAAGGAGCCGCACATAGGCGCTAACCCTGTGAGCTGGCATCGCTTCCTTTTTTCCTGCCCTTCTTTGCACCTCCAATCCTACTGATTTAGGACAACTATTGTTCGTTATCCTTGTGCTACTTGTGTATTTGCTGGTCACCACAAACTGAGTGCTCATTGTCTGTTAAACTTGGCTATGCTTTGCAAAATCAGTCTGAAAAGGAGGGACTTGCCAGTTCTTTGAGCTTGCAGTCTACTCATTCCCTTGGTTTCTGGGGAGCATGCTATACTCCTTACAAGGAGGGTCCCATTACCTTTAGTTATCTATGCCCCAGAGAACTAGCCTGGCCCTAGGAGTTAAAATCTTAGATAAAGTAGGTATATTAAATAGAACTCAAACTCAATGTCTGCCCGTGCTCTAACGTAAATGAAAAGGAACACTTTTTCACAGCTAAGTAAAAAAGATGTTCAAAAGGATATCCAGATGACCCAATGTATTCCTACTGTTTATGTACTGACGTTTATTTATCATTGCCCTATAGCCTATATAGTCTTCCGGGGCTGCGCCTTGGTTGACTCAAGGGTTTTTGAGACTCTTCGACTTTATTAGAATGTTTGCCAAGAAAGTCTGTGTATGGGACAAATGCACCAGGAAAAACGACAGTATAGGAACCTTGCTATGATATGGACTGCCCTCTGTTTTTAGGTCTCGGGACCGTTAAGCTGCGAAGCAGCTTCCGGTCAGGAGATCTTATGTTGTGTAGTAGGGCTTCAGAACCCGCCTCCCTGCTCTGTCTCTCCACCATTGGCTGGCTTCCTAAACAGAGGCCAGCCATTGGAGGAGAGAGCCGTCCCTCTAAAGAAGCCCCGTCTTTTTCGGATTTGGGGGCGTCATTTTTGCTGTTCTTTAGACAGTGACGTCATCCGTCACTCAGAACAGCAAAACACGCCCCCAATCCGAAATTTTTCAGATGTTTTTGGCCGCCATTGTTGCCTGTCCACCGCCGAGTCTTGAAGTGCAGAGAGCCTCCTCCTCGAGTCGCCCGCGAGCCTGAAGGCAGCACCACAGTGAAGGAGAGCTGTTTTCCTGCCTACCCCATCCTTTGCAAACAGCGCTTGAGCCCCTCCTCGTGCCCCCCCCCCCGCCGTTCAGGTCTGCTGCCGTGCTAAGCTACGCGAGCTCCGAGGCCCGCATGACACTGTTCTCTTGCTGCTCCCGACTTTTGACCCCGATGTTCCCGTCTCTCAGCCTCCTCCTCTCCCTGTGCTCTTTCCTCCGCCGGACCCACATCCCTTCCTCCCGCTTAAGCCCACCCAGACCAGTCCTGCAGCTCTGCGCCGTTAAGGGCTTCTCACACCACGCCACTTAGCCGTCCTTGTCTTGTTTTGCTTTCTGTGCATTCTGGCAGTGCTGAGGCCTCCCGCCTTCCCCTCGAAGCAGCTCCCTAATTGAAGCCACTGATACCCGCTTTCTCTGCTCTCCCCACCCCCTCCCTCCTCGCAGCATCCACGCTCACACCGTCGCCAGCTGCCCGTGCGTGGCTTCCAAGTTCTCGCAGTGTGCAAGGGCTTTCCCAAAAAAACCCTGACTGCCCCCTCCCTCCCACGGGGATTTAAGAGCTCCAGGCAGGGGAAGAAGTGAAGCCCGTAACTTTTTTTTTGTGCCGTTTGCCGTTTTCTGGTTTTGCTTTCTGTGCATTCTGGCAGTGGTGTTTATACAGTCCTGTGGGATCCTGAATATTTACTAGGTAACATTCTGGTGGAGCCCCCAACACACACTTTCCTCTCATTTCTTCAAATTTACCTCCAGCTTTATATGTGCAGCATGCTGAAGTAGCAGTGGAGTGATTCGCGGTACTCTGTAGAAAGTCTAATTGAATAAGTAGGCGTGTTCTGCTGCATACTTCATTCCAAAAGCCAATTCACCTTAGTAATAATACCACGATCCATATTCATGTCCGTTCTTCACAGTATGCTCACTTGGGACAGACTGATTTGAGCTTGGCTGAGTGTCACCTACTGTTGAGGTACAGGCAATCAAACAGCAAAAATATTCCCACTCTCTGAAGGGCTACTTCAGTTGTTGCACGCTTTTTTCCAGATTTAGAAACTAAAGTGCGAAACGGGTGCGTGTTTTAATGCACCCGAGTGGGGTGTGCAGCAAAAGTCCAGCGCTTGCTGCGTGCAGCAAGTTACCAGGCACTTTAATATTCATGGCAGGACCTAGAACGCTCCCAGCTCCTCTTTATTTCAATCCCTCTACAGGGTCACTTTGTAGTCACGGGGCTCCTAAACTGCGATGCCAGAAGTACCAGAATCAAAGCCTCTAGGCGCTTGCTGTATCCCAGGGGAGTGGATTCTGCCCTCTATGTTCATTGTTGAGCACTGCGGCTCTTAACATGTGTGTGAGCTTGTGGCTCCGTCCTGCACCCTCAGCTACTTGGTGTCGGCCCCTAGACACAGCAAGCACCCCTCTTATACATTTGGTTGCAATCCAAGCTGGTCTTGGTGAATTATTGTCTTGTCAGGGCTCCGCTTGTGCTTCCTCAGGTGATCTTCCTGCTCTTGAGAGCGCAGCGTTCATGTCTGCCTTCCTCGCAGTGGCCTCGGCTTGCTTGGGTCCGGCTTCTTAGGGGCTTGGATGAAGGCTTGGGGCTGCTCCTCCGGCTCGCATGTGTGCGCCTCACCCCTCAGCTGACCCCACCAAAATATGGAGAGAGCGAGAGTGTGTTGCTGTTGGTCTGGGACTAATCGGAGCACCCAAGCCCCCACGCTTATGAGTTTGATGTAAGTTCTAGGAGCGCCCAGAGGCTCGCATCAGACTTATAGCGCTTAGCATTGCTACATATTGTAGTCTAACTTCGAAACCTTTTAGTGTGTAACTCTGTCCTATAAAATTGAAAAGGTGCCAGTAAGCAGCCAGGGGTGCTAGGCTGAGCTGTGACAACGTCCGCCATCACTGTAAACTTTGGAAAGAGGCCATAGGCCTAAATTCGGATGGGCTCGTGCATTCCGCAAGGTCAGGTGTGGGAGCCTGTAGGGATGTGCTCGGGTGAACACACAGCTCCTCCTCGTCCCTCATGGTGGGATCTTTGTAGCAGAGGCCAATGTGTCAGGCTGCTGACGTCAGTGGGTACCTCGTCTTTCTAGCTTGGTGCCTGATGCGCAGCACCTACAGGATGCAAGCCCGAGTCTGCCTTACTGGATGGACAGTTGACTCTGACCTGCTGGTCACCGCGGAGGTACACTCGAACACCAAGTGTCTGCCTATAACCCCCGCCCCCAACCAATAGTCTATCAAAGGCCGCGAGGGAACGCCGTCCCACCCCCTCATTACTAGGTGGCGTCGTTGTTGTAGGAGACACTGTACCCGGGGTCAAACCAACAGGCCACGAGCTCCTCAATCCCCTTTGTGGTCAGTCCCTGGCAGCTTCTTCACCCGGAACCGCGTCCTCCTCCGCTGGAAGGTGCTTCCAGGGTGGCTTTGTAGGAAAAGGGGAAGTCAGTTTGTCTTGCCCGACTGGGGTCCTTCGATTTATTGCAAATATGTGCGACAACGTTTCAAAGTATTAAGAAGTGAAACTGTTGCCCCTTAACAATTATGTGCATGAAAGTAACACATACATGTAACGGAGACTACACAGCGAGTGTTGTTACTGAATGAGGCTACTTTTTGGGTTGCTTCGTACGAGGAAGACACATTCACTGATGGTGAAGAGAGCCAGTTTGGAGCGGCTCGGCACGCGCGGCTCGTCTCTGGGGGTGGAAACAAAATGTGTTTGACATTTAAATAGACCAGTGGGCGAAGAGGGCGACAAAGTCCTCCTCTGTGTGTATTTGTTATACATGTTTTTGAAAACCTGAGGTTGGTGGTAAAGCCAAACGTGCCTCTGGCCTGACCTAAAAAAATGCAATCCACTGGGACCAAATGTTTAAATTAAATCGGGTGCTCTATGTAGACTGGTGAGGTGGGGGCGAAGAAGGCAGCTACATTAAAGTGGTGGTTGGGACATTTAAGAACAGACCTCTTGCACACTGGTGAATGTGAGGCACCTTAGTGAGCGTGGTGTAACCGGAGCACATGCGGACTTGGAAGTGTGTTTGTGGGGAGGGCGAGGGTTATGCCTCTGGGTTATGTTCCTAAACATCCAGCCTTCCGGGGATAGTGACTGGACTTTTATGCCTGATCATGGGCCCGTCACACGCGCTATCGATGGAACTTCGCTTGTCAAAGCCTGGGAGTGTCAGTTTCGCATTCCATTACCTGTTTTTAGCTCATACACTGTTTCTGAACAGGACCAATGTTGAGTCAGTCCCTCATCCTCGGAATGAGTGAATATGGATAATCGCGGACACGTTTCCGGGGAGACACGTTCGAACAATGAAAAAGGTATGGGTAGGAAAAACTCGAGCCATCCATTGCCCCCTAAGCACTTCTGGGTAGTTTTCAACTTCAGCACTTTGTACTAAAGTGGACGTGAGGGCAGCTCTGCAGCGAAACAAAGCCGGTCCACCCTGGCCCCGTGCCCAGGCCCTCTCGAACTGCCTTCCATGCTGGGAAGGTCGGGCTCCTGGCTTCTAAGGCATTGCAGTGGCAATGCCATGACTCTGAAGTGAACTCATTTACATACTGGGTGGACTTCTAAAAGCCTGAAGTGACTCTCCTTGTGTGCCAGCATTGGACATTACCCGTCACAATTAACGGGCATTAAGACCTGTGTCAGGAAAGAATACAGCCATCCATATCTTGGTAACTACTTCCTGTGTGTGTCGAGCGCCGACGTTGGACCCACTCACCAGTTTCTGTTTATTTATTATTTTTACTATTGTGGTGACCTGAGCTACGGAATATTTTCAACCAAATAAAAATAACTTCTATCGAACTGGCTTTAAAGCCACGTAGAATATTCAGTATATATGTTTAAATCGGTTCTCTTTCATCGTCTCTGCCATCCCGGGCTCTGCCCTCCTTTGCATTTGCTTCTTTTCCGAAGATTGTGCTCTGGCAACAGATGATGGACGGAATTTTGAAGTAATCAAACATTTCTCCCCCCCCCCTCGTTCAAGAGATCTGAGTTAAATCCTTTTTTATTAATTCTAGACATCGTGGTGTACCGTGGAAGAAGTAACAATAAATCCATGTATTGCAGACAAGCATTGGCACAGTCTTGTTTTTCCCCACATTATTTTAATATTGTAGTGTTAGACTTCAAGCGCTGCGGCCATTCTGGGAGGTCACCTGCCTTTGAGTGAACTTGGGTTTTCAAGAACTTGAAGGTGTTCGGTTCTGTTTATGTCTCTGGAGAGATATATATGTATTATATATAATGGGCTAGTCTTGGAATCTGCCACGTGTGTTGCAGACTGGCCACTTTATTAGGTCGAGGACCTAAAGGCTGCGCTTGCGCAGTCTGGGGTCGGAGAATTTATGTTTCTTAGTAGGGCTGTAGAACCCGCCTTCCTGCCTGCCCCGTCTCTCCTCCATTGGCTCTCAAAACATCCCTACCTCACTCTCTCACTACCTCACTCTCTAGCTCACAACTTCACTCTCTCTAACCCACTACCTCAATCACTCTCTATCTCACTACCTCACTCTTTCTATCTCACTAACTCACTTTCACTCTTTCTCTACCTCTCTCTCTATCTCACAACATCACTCTATGCTTATATCACACTACCTCACAACATCCCTCTCCCTCATCACCTCACTCTTTCACTACCTCACTCTCTCTCACTACCTCACTCTCTATCTGCCCCACTCACTCTCACTACCTCACTACCTCACTCTCTCTATTTCAATACCTCACTCTCTCTCTCTTATCACTACCTCACTCTCTCTCTGCTAATGCAATAGGTATCACATATGCAAAAAAAAAAAGCTAATGCCAATAGAAATGACAGTGCCATTTATTTAGGGATACAAAAAAGATAAAACAATAATGAGCAATACTAATAGCTCTACCTATAATATTGCCGAGACCATTGCATTGTAAATGCTTGTTATAGCTAGGGATTCAGAAAATGGATAGGATAACCTATGGGGCTGCAGCCCCAGCCCCAGCTGCAGTGTTTCCAACCAAGCATTGTACAATTCCCTGCCTCAAACACCCAACACCAAGAGTCCCATCCTAGTAAATGTCCTTGGTGGAGTTTTAGGGTGCCAAGAGTATGTGCCCAGTTGACCAGGATCCTGATGGGACGTAAAAATATAAACGACTTACTGTGCCTTGGTTCTGGTAGTGCACTGCCTGACTCCATTAACTTTTGTCAAGGTTTGATGAGTAAAAACCTGAGATGCCATGTGCGGGAGCTCAACTCCATTCTTGAAGCATGCTGCTTGCATTTCAACCATACACAATGCCAGCAATTCACTTTTTGAATCACATCTGTTTTACCGTAAGAAGTTATCCATAAACCAGACCTAAAACCTAACATTGCTAATATGTAATAAACAGTGGCATAGATTATGCAGCTTAATGTAGCTTGCTTTCAAATGAAGATAAGAACTATTGACATTGCTGTGTGGGTGCTGAAAGGTTTGATGACACTTCAAAACATTTGCGTTTGACTTCTGCTTGTCTACATGTTTCTTTTCACTTCCAGACATTGTGATTTGTCATCTTATTGGTTATTAATTCCCTCTTGGCTACTTTGTTCTATGCAGATCTGCTAGTTCTGAGTTGCTTTGCTTATGGAGAAGAGAAATTCAGTATGTTTTACAGCTGCTATCTGCATCCTGGGGCATATGCCTTGTTCTAATGATTGATTGTGCCTTAAGAATGTAAAAATAGAATAATTAAGCTTAATTGTTTCTTATACTATAGTGCACTACGCCCATGACAAACTGGATGACTTCATCAATGTTATCAACGCCCAGCTTCAGCCTTTGTTTATGCAGATCAGGAAGGGAATGTCTGAGGATGATGGGAGGAGACACTATGCACTGGTAAGGGTATTTATCATTCTATCACAGTAACATTCATCACATGTGATAGTAGAATAATAGGCACAGGCAGCGTGTGGTCTACACCTAAGGGGGTGAACATAAAAGCAGCACTGGGGGATGCCCCTCATTGAAAATAGGAAGTATCAGCTGGTCCCTCCAAGTTGCCTTCTTGGGCTCCCACACAGCCTCTCACTTAATGTTGCGCACTAAGATATTGGTAGCACACACTCTTGGAGCCTAATGCTGACAACACTGCACTTGTGTTCTACAAGTCTGTTGGAAGAGGCGAATACGAGTTAATAATGTGGCTTCCAACATCCTGAATACCTACACGTGTTATTCTGTGGAATTGTAACTATGAGTAGAATTGTCTTCACCATATGGATGGGGTTGAAAACCCCACAGAAGCAAAGACGTCTCTTTGTATTTTGCATCCAACAAGCAAAGCACCACACCTTTAAAAAAAAAAACAAAAAAACTGGTCTTCATGCTCATGCTCTGAATGTACTCTCCCAGGCTTCCACTGTTTGGACCATTATTTTGCATTTCCTGGCTCACTGAGCAGTTGGGGGGTTACAAATTACAGCAGATCACTGTTGAGTTTGGAATCCAACTTGCTTCTGTATTTGGAATAATGAAGCCTGTCCTTTCCATACACCTTCCCCTCGTGCACTCCCAACCTTGTATAAAGCCTACACAGGAGCAGATTCGTGGAGCACTTGAGGGTATTTTGGTGCATGAAACCTGCTGGTGCTTGTTTCTCAATGACCTGTAACAGAGGAACGTTGACTGTGACCTTTATTCAAAGTCATGTATACATATATGTCCTTAAATCTCTACCCCATTAAAAGTAACCTTGTTCATCCAGGGGGAATCTGAGTGGCCAGACCGCACTTTGTGTTCCGCATGTAGGGGCTCACAGGGTACTGGCTATCTGGTTGCTAAAGCACTCGAACTATGATGCCCTATTTGTTATGCTCCTGCTTGAATTGAGTTTGTCAGTTGCTGCTTTGCAGGAGCATTTTGGTGGTGTTAACTTCTACATGAAACCATGCTTTTACCCTTCCACCATGTAAGTGCCATTTTAGGAATTTGGTCCTGTGCAACAAACAATGCCCGCGTAGATTTCAGGAGCACTAACAGTTCCTGATTGTATGAATGACTATGGGTGGGAAATTGGCAGCTTAGATAAAGAGTAGGGTTGCCACACTAGGCACAACAGTGTTAGAAAAATATATTTTTGTTGTAGCTGATAGACCCAAAAAAGTGCAATGTTAAAGTGATTATTACTTTGTGTAATATGTATATTGTCATGTCTGATTTCTGTTGACATTTACAACATATTTGTCCTTTGACTTCGTGGTATTCGTGGAATGTTATGTCACCAGAACCCATCAATGGCAGTAAGACACCACATCGTACCATTACCCTTTATGTATCCTTATAATATATTGATTATGCTCAGATGTGGATGGCTGCAGTTCCTAGTCTGTGGTAAGGCCTTATGGCCACCCTCCTCCTCTACTTGCGTACAGCCTTTGGAACCACACCGCCGCAGCCATTGGCCTCTGGCACTGGAGGTTGGCCACAGAACCATGTACCCAAGTTCCTACGTACCATACCCAACATACACCAGGGTATATCAGTATAGCTTCTACTTAATACCTTTTTTTTCCTTTTTTTTTATAGATTTTGTGAGATTTGTAACCTATTACCCTGCGCCCTGTCTTTTTATTGGAAGCTATATTAATTAATCTTTACTTTCAATTTAATGTTTTTGTGGGCCTCTGAACTCCTTGCTAGACTTGGAGGCAAGGGCAGTTCAGCAGATCATTTGCACAGAGAGATGCTGCTGTCTGAGATGACTTGGCTGTGACCCCCTTAATGCAGGTGTAATGTATCAAGACATCCCGCCACCAAACACCCACAGCTCAAGGATTTGCAGGAGTTCACTTTGGCTAGCCCACCTTTCATGGCTATTACATCATTTTATTCCTCATAGCAATGTTTGCTATGTTTACATAACCTATCATCACTTTAAGGAAACTGCCTTCTAAGTGTTACAAAATCACTTTTCTTGGGGGAACTGCTGGGCTTTATCAATACAAAAACATTATAAAGGGATTCTGCTTCCTTGATCTTAGATGGTCTTCTTGGTGGTATCTGTCTGTAGGCATAACATGAGAAGGGGTGAATTCATTGTTGAATTACATTGGGAATAACAATCCTTATTACCTCTAAGTGATTTGTAATGGCTATGATCTTTGCAAGTGGGGAATTCAATAGTTGTGTGGCTTGAAAGGAGAACGTAGTGCCACCAATGGTGTTATTGCCGAAAGTGGGAATTAAGTGTGTGCCACCTAGGAACAGACGTTCCTGTGTTGTGATTATTTTGTGTTTTTTTTTTTTTGTTGCTGAACCGCATCCGCGCTAGCGGAATTCTGCTCCTGCGCTGAGATATTCAAAAGCGCATGTTACGTGACGAGCTGGGCTCGTCATCAGCGTGCGAGGAGGCTACGCCATGACGAGCCCAGCTCGTCATGAGCCTGGAAGGGGTTAAATGGATTTTGGTCCTTTGCCATTGGTAGCTGTGTGTGTAAATCCCAGTAGTTTGAAAGTGGTTCTTCTTGCTATTGGCGCCAGTGCAGACCCTTCAGAACTCGAGAGATGTGGGTTCTTATTTTTGTATGTAGAAGTAGTTCTGCTGCTTAATTTTGAATTTTGTTTAACCTTTTGATAGTTGAATGCTATAGTATAGTCTATTAGCAGAGCCAAGTTGTGAGAGGATGAGCGTGGTATTGCTTGTATATTTTGAGGAACCCCAAGATGTATAAAGATGCATCTAAGTGTTTTTGTTGTCTTGAAAGTTGATTAGGACGTTTCTGAGATTTTTATACTTGTAGCTATTTTTTGGGGGGGTGGGAGAGGACAGTTTCCAGTTCATCTGGCCAGAAAGATACAGGGTAATCATATTTGCATTCCACACATGTCAATATTTCATTTTTAAAGCGTTCAGCTTGGGGCGATTTCATGCTGTATAGATCTGAGGCTATGATCAGATGTTAAGTTTTGTTATTCCTAAAGCCTTAGGCTTTTCCAATTAACAAAAAAATATATAAATCTTTTAATTAGAATCTGTGTAAAATGCCAAACAAGTCAGGTCGTTCATCGACATATATAAAACATTAGTATCCCACAGTTTACATCATTAAGAAGCATTGCCTTGTCCCTCACATGCTTGCTTAGATAAAGTTAAGTGAAATCCCGAGTAGTCCAAACTTAATATACCATTATAAGGGAAAAATCACACAATGTAATTCGGCAAAATGTAAATAAGTCAGTCACATTGAGATATATAAGTGCAATATCAATATCTCTGCATTTGCCATTAAGAACCAGCCCCACCTCTCACACTTGCTGCATGAACAATAGGCAAGTCTTATTACCTGGTATCGTACCTTCGCCCCTCCCCAGTGCTTGACCAATCTGGTCACAGATATAACCCCTATATGCATTCCAACATTCCCAAACTTTAATCCTTTTCTGGGGTCATCCCCGACCTTCGTTCACCACCTTCTCTGCTAGCATACACCAGTCCATATCTTTTTCCAGTCCAACAACTGTGGTATTTGTCCCTCCCCCCGCCCCCCCCTGATAGGCGTGTAGTGTTCCGTTTGGCCACTCCCGTGCTTTTTCAATTGAAGAATCATCTGTGTGTCGTCTGCACAGTTGTAGCAGTTCGGTTTGCATTTTCATAGTGTTTTAAAGTATATGTTAGAAAGGAGAGAGAGGAGAGATGATAGATTAATTGCAAATCCGGTTTTTATGCAGTTATTTCAAAAGAAAGGCATTGTGTGAATCTGGTATGAAATGTTATTTAGGTCATAGTGTATTGTGTTAAATGCCGTTTAAGGATTAGTAATGCAGCTTCACTGTTTTTGTTGACCTTGTTTTAGGTCATCTGAAACTGTGATTAGGGCAGATTCAGTTCCTCTCCCTGGGCTGATTGCCAGTTTGAGAGTAGTTTGTTTTTTTCTAGATGCTCTGAGATCTGGTGAAAGTCTGCTCTTTCACAAGTTTACTAAGGAAAGGCACATTAGAGATTGCTCTCTAGGTATTGGAGGCCCAGTGTGTTGTTCTTAAGTAGTTTGCATGCGTATGTCTTTATAAGTATCTCTATGAAAGTTCTTTTTAAAGGAGTTAGTGATGCGTTTCCGACGGGGATAGATACTGATGCTAACTGGAGGATCTTTTTGTAAATGTGTGCAGGGCAGAGTCCAAGGACAGCTGCTAGGCTGTCAACTTTTATCAGGTCACCACATTTTGAAGTTGAAATTTCTTTGAAGCCTGATTAAGCAGGTATGTCGGGAAGACTGTTTTTTCTGAACTAATTTGGGAGTATAGGAATGTGTAGAGGTAGGAAGTGCTGCTGGAGTGATGGTGCTGGGATTGTGACATTCCTCATCTTCAGTTTCCTGCTCAAGTAGGTTTATTTGAGATTTGATAGGCGTTATATGGCAGGGAGACTACAAGTGAAATTGTGTTTGTGAAATTGTTGATGGTGTAGGATTATGTTTTGGTGATCTGCTCCAACAATTGTTGTGATATAGTATGTATGATGCAAAGTTTGTGAGATTAATGTTTCTTTCATTATAGTTCGCTGAAAGTCGAAGGGATACGAGTAAGGGGTGGTGGTCTATTTTAGTGCTCTAAAATCTGTGCTTGAGTCTTTTTATTGGTAGATATGAGATTTGTTTAGTCTTGTGTAGTGCTGAGACATAAAGGTGTTAGATGAAGAAGAATATTTTAAAGATGGTGTTTTCGAGAGGTAATAGTGGGAAAGTACGTGATCTTGTTTTACGGGCAGAAAAAAAATTGTGAATGACTCAACAACTGACCAATGGATGAATTACAGAAGCTAGAAGCCTCTGTAAGATATATTTATCTGCTTTTTTTTGGTTTGCTATTAACTTTGACCCTGTTTGACAAATCTTCACAAAACCTTCCAAAACAAACGTTTATTCACCTCCGCTCCATCCTGGAAGGTTTTAAGGTGATCCGTCTAGCGGGGACTGAGAAAAAAGAGAGAGTCCCAAAATGCAAAATCCCCATTCATTTTTAACAATTTTTTTTAGACAAGGCTACAGCATAAAATGCTAAACTGAATTGCACCAAATTCGTCAATGAGGTAGATCTTGGTATGCCGATTGTGCTTTTGGTGATTTGTAAATCCGTTCCATAGTTTTTGAGATATGATGGGTTAAAAGATATAAAGATATTTGGATGGTTGGGCTCGCAGGAATCTCAGGCTCTCGTGAAAGTGCCAGTTTAAAAATAGAGGATTCTGGTTGGCCCGGGGAGCTTTATTTCTCCTGGGCCATTTCTCTCCCACAGGAGTCTGACTTCCATGAGTGTGAGAAAAATATTTCTGCCAGCCGTTATAGGACTCGGGCCGCAGTCCCATAACCTGAAGTTATAAAAAAATATATAGATATATGGCTGCAGGGTAGGGATACCATGACCCCCTTGGCCACATGGGGGGGGGGCCTCTAGAAGGACCCCCCTGGTTAAAAAAAAAACTGCATAAAATGCCACAATCCGCAAGACGCTTGGGGGGGGGATTAAAAAAAAATTGTGGCTGCTGGGCTATAATAAATACTTTCTGCCCCGGGGAGCCTACCCACCGTAGCAGACTTTTTCATATAGGGGAATGGCCTCTCTTCTCGAGCTTCAAAGGCCATATGGAGCCAACCCCGGGGCAGATTCCTTTAAGGGGACCTTGTTCCTCCAGGGACTACTCAGATGCTATATCCCAGGGAGCCAACCCTGGGGACATACTGGTTTCCCTGCCCGTAGTGATGTGAGCAGGAAAGCGTGTGTTTGCTCTTGCTTGACAGGAGCATTTTTTAAAATCTCCCACCAAGCGGGAGCAAACTCCAGTGAGCTGGAGCTTCAAAAATGCTCCCGCCTGCTGAGAGCAGATTTTTCATCTGTTTCCCTGCCCATCCTAAAACGGGTCAAGTAAACAGATGACAATATTGCTCTCACCACAAAGGCAGCATCTTTGGTAACTGCTCTCAGCAGGCAGGAGCAGTGCCGGCTCCCGCTGTATGCGGGGATGCTGCTGGAGCTGTGTGTGCCTTGGGGCTCTCCTTTTGGGCCCTGACGACACTATGAGGGGTGCCTTGGCTGGGCACCAGGGCACCCATGTTTATTGCGCCGCCGAAGTAATCCTGGGGAAGGGGGCAATTTGCTTCCCTTCCCCTAATAAAAGATGCTGGGGAAGGGGGCAATTTGCTTCCCTTCACCTAATAAAAGATGCTGGTGAATGGGATCCCTAGGGTCTAAATCGACCAGAGAGGTGGGCTGTGTGCCCCTCACTCCCTAATAAATGATGCTGGTCCCCGGGGGATGGTGTCAAAAGCTGCTTCAGTATTAGTAATGCACCTTCACCTTATTTGGTAATGGCCTTGGAAAATGGGGTTCCCAGGCCCTGTGTCCAACCCCTTGTCACACACAGCCTTTGGCCATGTGCAGCATGTGGTTTGCTTTATGCGGGGGGTTGGTCACAGGCAAGGCCCTGCAGCCAACTTGGCTGTGCGCAGCGTGGGGTTGACTTTATGTATGGTAATAAAATATTACTTTACATTAGAAAAAAACAAAAAGCTAGAAATTCACTGAGAAATGCAAAAGTTAAAGTAATGTTATAGCTATGGGTCATAAAAGATCGGTTTTGTTTTAAAAACAAAATGCAGAAATTGACAGAAAAAAACAAAGGTTAAGTTATAGTTAGGGGAATATGTCAGTGACAACTTTAACGTTTTGAACTAAAACAAAAAACAGAAATTCACCAGTTATAGTTAGCAGAGCTATCTGTAACTAGCGCCCCGCTTTGCCCTGCTTATAGCCTCCCATATGACATCACTGACATCATCCAAGCTTATTTTGTACATATTAAGTAAGTGCACAATAGCTCCGAAGAATATGAAGCATCTTTACTGCTCTCCTGCATACAACCTCCGCAGTTAAAGCAAGCTTGTGTTATTTTCAACATAGCCCCTATACCATACACTTTATGGCTAGCCGAGTTCAAAATGGCTATTAACCACAGATGAAAGGGTAACCTATCCTTCACACAGTGTTCATTATGTATACAACTGTTCAGGGAAAACCAAGTTCCTCCAGATACTCCAGCTTTGTTGCATAACCAATGCCCTACTACGGACAGTCGTTACCTGTATCAAACCCCTGACAGGCACTGAACCTACACTGAGAAATGAAATGGATATGAGTAGAAAAGTGGGTACTATTAACAATTTTTACTCAATGGAGAGAGTTTACTCCATGTGTCTTCAACCAGTCAATCGCGAGCTACCAGTTGCTCACAGACACCTTCAGAGTAGCTCGAAGCCTTGAGCTATTTTTAAAAAATGCAGTCTCACATTTTTTGTTGAAAATTAAGGGAAGACTGTGTTTATTTTACATTATTCTCATCAGGCTGCAGTTAGCATGGCCTGATAATGAGCACTGTTGAAGTCAGATTTATGATCCAGGATTGGATACAGAGGTGAAGAACTGAAGTATTTAACTCTTAAATAAAAGTCCTCGTCAACTCAATATTGGAGTGTGAGAACGAAATTATGCTTCTGAATGCTTTAAAATGGAAGAATATTGAAATCAAACGTTACCTGAATGATTGTTAACTCTCAATTTTAATAGTCTCCCATTTCATAGTGTTACATTTACCAACGGCAGGCATCTTGCTCCCAATGGCCAGTAGACACTGTGCATATTTATTACTGAAAAATAGTCATTTTAAAAATGAGACGTTAAAGTGAAGAAATATATTTCTATGAAACGTAGTCTTTTTTTTTTTTTTTTTTTTAATTTTTGAAAACCTTTATTGTGCAGTAGTAGAAGAAAAAATACGGGCCCACAACCATCAGGCCGGCCACGGATACTGTTAAAGCACTAGCGCGTGCTATACGGCGACACAATAACACATTATTGCCATAAGCAAGCATTTAAAAGTTACACTGTAGATCATCGTGATACCATGTCTCGGGAGCAATGAAGGTTAATTTTAAATGTTTTTTGTTGCAGCTATTAAAGTCCGACTTTTCCGTTTTTAATGTAAAAGATAAACTATAGACTAAGAAAGCAGGGTCCGTGCAGGCGTAACATAACATTAGCGACAAATTCACCACATAGTCCAACAACCCAGAAGTCAAGTCCCCCCAGGCGGCATGGCGGCTCAAAGTGTGTGCAGCAGGGGCATCAGAACCAACATCCTAACAATTGTCCACCGCTACCCGCCCGCTAGCAGTCCCAAACACGGACCCAAGGTAGAATAAAGAAGAAGAAATAAAACAAAGAGAAAACAAGGCACCATAGAAACTGAAACCAGGAAACTAAAAACCCATCCCCCAACCCCCCACCCTACACGCATGCAGAGGCTATGGCAACCCCCCCCCAGCAGTGTGTCTGTCGCCCAAGAAACCCGAAATATAGAACAAGGAAAGAAAAAGAAAAAAGAATTACAGTAATACCTGAAATATAGAGAGTAAGAAAAGAGTATCCTAATCTAAAACTCCCATAGAACACATAAGACCGGAGGAGGGCCAGAACCACTGAATCCCGGACTCCACAGCCCGCACAGAACCTCCACCCCATCAACAATGATCAACAAAAGAACATATCAATTGCAACCTTAAGTGGGGAAAGACATCACAAATAGAGCCTCTAAATGTATCAGAAAAGCGTTCCAGTCCGGGTCTCCGCCAGCCGAGCAGACAAAAACAACGAGATCACCACCATCAGCACTTATCCCCGGACTCCCAGCCCGCAGAAACCTCCACCCCATCAATAAGGATCAACAACAGGACACATCAATTGCAACCTGAAGTGGGGAAAAACATTACAAATAGCGCATTCAAATGTTTCAGGAAAGCGTTCCAGTCCGGGTCACCGCCAGCCAAGCAGACAAAATCAGCACGAAGAACACCATCAGCCCTGGCCTGAGCGTTGAAAGCCCTCCAAACATGGCCACCGCTGAGAGCCCACCGAAGGCAGAACAAAGGGACAAGATGGCCGCCCCGACAAAGAAGCATAAAAAGATGAAATTAATGTCTCCAGTTACCAATTAGTCCAGTGTCCAAAAAGACGAGCGTCCCCACGCTCACAGGATGAAACACACTCAACCGATGTAGGAAAGAGGCTCCGGAGGCAAAGGCAGCAAGGAGGGCCAACAACTGGGAAGTCGGCAAACGAAGCAATAGTAGCGATTGCATAGGCAGAGTCTCAGTTCTCGGAATGGGGGGAGACATTGTAGCTGCAGCTCCATCGATAGGTAGACACAAACCATTGTAACCAGAGGTAGTCCGCTTCACTGTACACGCATGCTGAAACATAGTATCCACTCCAGGAGTACTTGGAGGCAGCAGGGCGCCAGAACGCCTCAGTCGCCCCAGTTCAGATGTAGCATCTTCAATCTTCCGACCCAGCTCTCGGGTGTTTTGCCGCCATGTAACCCTTAAGTCGGTAAGAGCTGCCAGGATGTCGCCGCAAGTCAAGACACGCTACAGTTCCAGCCAGTCCGCGCTTTGAGTCGACGCCGTCGGACCGTCATACTGTTCAAGGCCAGGCAGGACAGCACGCCCTGGGGACAAGGAAGCACTCATCACCTCGTCCTGGAAGACCGGCGCCATCACCACCCTGTCAATGAGACCACAATGAAGGGAGGGGGGCGACATCGGTACCGGGAAACATCAGGCCGGGTCGCCGGTAGGAGCACGGCTCGTAATCCAGAGCGGCGCACAGTGAGAGCCCCTTCGCCTCCAGTCGATGAGGGTGGCTCACGGCAGAGAAGGCGCTCCAAGATGGGGTCAGCTCAGTCCGTCAGCAGCGTAACAAAGAGAAGTGATGCGAGAAGGGATCCCGCCTCGCCATTACACACTTCATCCAAGTAGGGAATCTCGCCACATCTGAAAGGGTCTACACCATCTCCCTCTGCAGTCAGCAGCGCTACCTTAAGTGTCGACACCTCCCCAGATCGTCCTGCCGACACCGTTACATCAGCGTCCAGCGGCGGCGGTCGGCACAGGGTCCAGGGGCAGCCACGGAGGACGGCTAACGCAGCGAGTTCTCCGTCAAAACAGCAGGCAGAGACCTCGGGAGAGCGCAATTAGAAACAGCGCGTTTAAATCGCCGTGTCACCGCAACAGAGGCACAGGATAGATAGCAGGATGTCGGTGCGGGAGTGGAAGGCTCGCGGAGCCGGGAGCCTACATGTCCGTCCTGTCGGCCATCTTGGCTCCTCCTCCGAAACGTTAAGTCTTAATGTTTTTCTGGACTTTCAATTTAGTCAATAGTCTTAATATTTTATGAAGTTTGTTTCTTTACTTTTAATTCCTCCCATTTAACTAAATGACTGTATTTTTCTGTTATAAATATGGCACTGTCTCTACAGGCCACTGGGTGCAAGAAGTCTGCTGTTTGTAAATAAGAAATTGAAATGGGAGAACATTTAAATGAGTTTTATAGAATCCATATAAAGAATGTTAACTCTTCAGTTTAATTTTCTCCTGTTTCAAAGTGTGACATCTACACATAGCAGCCATCTTGTCGCAGTGGCTGGTAGGCACGGTGCTATATGTGTAACTGGAGTGCAGAAAAATGCTGCATATTATGAACATTTTTGCGGATCATTTTTCTGCACTTTAAATTCCTCCATCTGAAACAAACTTTTGCAATGCAAATTGGTCTTGCATTTGCTTGGGTTAGAGCTATTGGCATTGTACGTGACAATGTCTTTTACCCATGTATTCTGGAAACTATGATTGTGGTGTGTAGTGTAAAAAGGTGCTTTGGATTGGAATTGTTAGCTGAGCAGCTTTAGGAACAACGAAGCAGAGTGAGAAGAATAGAGCACCATTCGTCACAGGCGGCAAGGTGAGAAGGTGAAGAGCAGCTTTAGGAAAAAGGAAAGAGAATAAGGAGAACATTAGAATGAGGCACAAGGAAGCAAAGTGAGGAGAAGATGGCATGAGGCACAGGGAAACAGGTGAGGAAAGGAGCAGAATGCTGCACAAGGAAGCAGAGTGAGGACAAAACTGCATGAGGCACAAGGAAGCAGAGTGAGGAGAAGATGGCATGAGGCACAGGGAAACAGGTGAGGAAAGGAGCAGAATGCTGCACAAGGAAGCAGAGTGAGGACAAAACTGCATGAGGCACAAGGAAGCAGAGTGAGGAGAAGACTGCATGAGGCACAAGGAAGGAGAGTGAGGAGAAGACTGCACGAGGCACAAGGAAGGAGAGTGAGGAGAAGATGGCATGAGGCACAAGGAAGCAGAGGTGAGGAATGTGACAGCATGATGCACAAGGAAGGAGAGTGAGGAGAAGACTGCATGAGGCACAAGGAAGCAAAGTGAGGAGAAGATGGCATGAGGCACAGGGAAACAGGTGAGGTAAGGAGCAGAATGCTGCACAAGGAAGCAGAGTGAGGACAAAACTGCATGAGGCACAAGGAAGGAGAGTGAGGAGAAGATGGCATGAGGCGCAAGGAAGCAGAGGTGAGGAATGTGGCAGCATGAGGCACAAGCAAGAAGAGTGAGGAGGAGAAGATGGCATGAGGCACGAGGAAGGAGAGAGAAGGAGAATACGGCATGAGGCACAAGGAAGCAGAAAGAGGAGGAAAAGACTGCATGAGGCGCAATGAAGCAGAGCTGAGGAAATGAGGGCACCATTAGCCACAAGAGGCATTGTGAGAAGCAGATCAGCATTCGTGCAAGATGGTAAGTGAAAATGAGAAGAAGAGTGTAAACTACAAGGAATCCCCTGCACATTGTGAAAAAAGTGCTGCCTTAGAACTTGAGTTTACCTAATTCTTTCTCACAATCCTTCAGAGTTTGCTGCTAGTATACGAGATCTAGAAATAAATACAACGTCTGCTCGGCCAGCTAAGTACAGTTTTTTTAATAATGAGGCTCTTGAGGAAAGAGCTAGGGTTTTATATAGAGACATGGAGTGATTTGAGTGCAGGTTTTATTAGAAGAATAGATTTGCTGACCTCACTCGCAAGACACTTGGAATCCTCTTCTCTTTTACCGAGAATAGTACTTATTAGCCAACAAGCTGTGTCAGTCTTTTCCAGTTTAGGGCTGCTCCCTTTCTGCCAAATATAATCTTGTCATCCAAACAATGTTCAGATGGCAGCAATAAGAAACCTTTTTCTATCAGCATTAATCAACTTAGCAATAAACTTCCAAGGAATGTTGAAAAACCAATCAACCGCACCAGCCATGTTAAATTGCATAATTTGCTAGAAAATATTGTTTGTGAACCACATATGTAATTGTTTCCATTTTATATCATAATCACTATGCAGATATTTATTGAAATACACCTTTTTAATGATGCGATTATTAAATGCTACTGAGTATATTTAGGATGTAAGAAGTGAAAAGACACTGTTGTGTGAGGGAAACAAAACTCTAGACTGCTCACCCGGCCTTCAAATAAGGGGAAAAGTAGTCCTCCACAACACACTGGAGGGCACACGGGAGGGACCATGCTGCAAGATTATGCGAGGCCCTGTCCCCAGCTAGGGCAAGACGGGGCCTAGTTTAAATAGTGGGCAAATGAGATCACTAAGATGGCACCAACTGTGCAGGACTATTCAAGACTCTAGTGACTAATAGAGAGCGAATATCACAGAATGGGTGGGTGGGGTTACAAGAGAGGCCCCAAAGAGCCGGGAAGCTAAATAGAGGGCAAGGAACTGAAATAATAGCAGAGGGGGGTGTGAGTGATCCAACAAACCCACAGAGAGAAGGGGCAGACTCCCAGAAAGGACTCAGAGGGTAGAGGAAGGTGCATGTCAGAGGCAGGAGAGGTCCGAACACTGGGCAAAGAAGGAAGAGCGTGCGGATACTAGTGGGACCCCATCAGAAGGGCGCTACAAGTGGCACCACACTATGGGGCAGAGCAGTACATCACCAGTGAGAAGCAGGAAGCCTGCAAGGAACGTCTTAAAGTACAGCAGAGTATCCACGAGAGACCTCCGAACTCCAAGGCATGATTTATGAGCGACCTAGTGAGAGGACCTCTTATGAGGACCGAGTGATACAGACGCTAGTGGAGAGATCATGAATGGCCTGAAAGAAAAGACAACAGTGCGAGATGAGACTCAGATTTACAGGGCAAGAGACTATGGAAGGAGCTGAAGGACAGAAAGTGAGACCTCAGAGGGCAGGAATGGAGAAGTACCCTCATGAGACTTGTGAGGTATGACATGGACTTACAACTTAAACGACAAGAGGGACCTCAACACAATGGGTGAATGTAGGAGGAATCTTCCTTATCAGAGGAACAATATGAGGGACCTCAGAGGGCATGGAAAGGACCTGGAGGGATCCCATCACAGGGTTAAATGAGGGGCTTCATAAGAAGGCAGGAGAAGGGCTACAGGACAGCGATAAGGTATGAAGGACCGTAAAGGACAAGTGAGGGACAGATGGGAGACTCTTCAAAGGAGATAGAGAGAGGGAAAAAATAAACAAACCCAGGTTACATAAAGTGTGCAACATACGCAATGACTTTGAATGTGGCCCGACTACTTACATGTGGCTGAGATAATTCCATCATCACTGTTTTATATACTTATGTGCAATTTGCAATGCAGCAAAATCTTCCCTAGCAAGATTGACACAATATTCCATTTAATATGTATCTGCTAATTGTGCACAGCTACTCCTAGTAGTGTTCTGGCACTCTGCTTACAGGTAGAATCACAAGCTTTGACAAGACCTCTATTCTTGTACAAAACAGCTATGTCTCAGTCTGTGTATTGAACATGGTAATTGATTCCAAAGAGCGGTGCTCAAAAGGGAGCTTATTCCATACGTACAGCACCAGATAGGAAAAAGCCGACTCTCCTGTTCTAGCATGGCGAATATCTGGAATTCTTGCTTGTAGGCTGTACGCGGATCGCAGGTTCCTGGTGGGGAGGTAGAAGTTGATTCTGCCACCAAGGTAACCTGCTCCTGCGTGAGGAAGCGCTTTGTGAACTAAAATCAGCCCTTTAAACAGGATCCACTTCCACACTGGCAGACAGTGAGTGAAGGGTGCATAAATGAGGGGCCACATGCGTTTTCAATATTAGGTTGACGAGAATGTGGGCAATCGTATTCTGGACCACCTCAAGTCTATTAACCAGATAGTCGGGTAGTCCCAGAAACAAAGCGTTTGCATAGTCCAACCTCAATGTGATACGTGCAGACCAGAGCAAAACCCTACTACGGAATTCATTTGTAGTGAAAAAGAAAGATGGCTCCCCCCCTGAGGGCCTTGTGCGAGGGGGGCGCAATCCGACCAGGACATCTACCAAGTTGCTGGGGAATTTCGACCGAAAAACAGAATTTCAATTTTGTCTTCATTACACTTCCATTGATTGATGAACACCCAGTAGAATACAGCAGCTAAATGAGATTTAATTGCTTCTCCTGCAATCTCTTCTTCCTTTTTGAAGGAGGAAAGCAGCTGTGTGTCGTTTGCATAGGAGATCACTTTTGGCCCCAAGGCTTCTGCCACCTGTGCTAGTGGCGTAAGATAAGTTGAACAGCGTGGGGCTCAATGCAGAGCCCTAGTACCCCTACTGGTGGTTCCAAGGACTCTAAAGAGAAAGCAGGGAATCATAGCTCCTGTCCACTACCACTCGAAAAGGATGCAGGTCAGGGCCCAGCCCTCCACTCCAATTGATTGGAGATGCACCAGGAGCCTGGAATGGGGCACCGTGTCAAAGGCCGCTGACAGCTCTAACATTATAAGCACTGCCTTCCCCCCTGCATCCAGGGTACCGATGATGTACTTGGTAACCTCCATCAATGCAGTCTCAGTGCTAAAATTTGGTCTGGAGCCAAACTGGCTAGGGTGTAACAAGGTATTGTCCTCTAGATACTAGAGAAGTTGCTAGTTTATGAACTTTCCCAGCACTTTGGACAGAGCTGGCAGCAAAGTCGTCTGTAGTTGGACTGTTCTTTGGGGTCTGCCTTAAGAAGTCTGGTACGGTTCATGGTATTTATGGTTTCACTACTAACTTCGAGAAGGGGAGCCATTAGCCAGCTGACTCCTCTGGAACCCAGAACTTCACACAGACTGTTACAGATTGAGTGCACTGTTACACTGCCCTAAACATTTATGTAACCCTTCTCTCTTCCCAACAAAAAAATTGAATTGAATTTACAAAAATATTAGTTCACAAGTAGAACCCTTTGAGGTAAACCATGTAGGATCATATTATACCTTCATTGAGACGCTCTATAAAACTATTTACATTAAAATATTTGCATTAGTTAAAGTTATACAGTTATCGTCAAAAGAAGCTGACAACCAATCGCTAATTGAGAATTGTACTTCTTAAATAATCAGCTATAATTCATATTTGGTAATCCCACATCCACAAAAGCTTAGAGTAAACTCTTAAAAAATAACCAACAAATACATATATATTTCTTTTTAAAGAGCAAACAGCAACAAAACAAGACAACTGTACACGTCCTACACATTGGAGAAGTAAGCAATTATGATATGAATATATTTTGACCGCTACAGTGTTACTCAATATGGTACAATCTGCAAGTTGATTATATCCTTAAGTCCATCGCCGCCATAGAAGATATACTGGACTGGAAGAAAGCATTACATGGTGCTAATATTTCATACTAGTGCAGAACATGTCACAACAATTGACACTTTGTGTGCTCCTTGAGGAGGCTTATTTTCCCTTCTTATTTTTAGAATAATATCGTACATATATGTTAACCAGAGGATCTTCATTTAGAAGAGGATAGTCTGCGGGAAAAAGTTGGGACTCAGAGTACATCAGTAAGATATACTGTAGAGAAAGCTGGGAACCGCAAAGCCCCTGTCGGAGGGTTCGGTAAGCACAGTCTATAGCATTGCAGTCACATCTGTTCATTGTATATTACTTATGAAGGAGGGGAGTTGCCTTTATTATAATTCTGAAATTGAAAAAGGATAGTGTCCCATTCCATGGCAATGGGACACATGCGTAGGCCCCTCATCACCTCCATTTGCAGCGCCTGATTTTTGGAATAAACTCTTACACTCGTCTTAGATATGGCTAAGGCCTGGTCCTCAACGGCAACTTCTGAACACTGGGAAAGGCGAATGCCATGAGCCACATATCGTAGGGGTGGAAAGTTCAAAGAGACCGATATAGCTATGCCTTCCTGCTCAACCAGAAGCCAGAGATTGTCAAGAACTGATACCAGCGCAGCCTAAATGCTATGAAGTGGACAAAACCCTACCTGTTGCAGGTAAAAAAAAAATCACTGTGTGAAATTGAATGATTGCGTTTTGAAGTGTTTTCATGGACAAAGGGAGTAATGAAATTAAATTTGAGACTAAACAGTTCACCTGGAAGAAATAAAGTCTAAATTTACTGGGAAAACCTAAAAGGCACCTTCTAAGATAATAGCAATCCCACAGCAACAAGGATTTGTACTGGACATTAGTGTCCAGAGTTTCTAAGTATTACTTTTTGGATTTCAATTCAATGTTTACCCAAAGAGAGGGATTGATTCAAATAGAGTTTCGTCATAATAGACTAATATGCTATTCAAGGATAAAGCTGGCCTAACATGGAGAGTTTGTGAAGTGAATGCACAGTATGGGTGTCCACGGTAAAAGGACACCTCTAGAGGCTCCAAAAAACATGAATACTGTTACGTGTGTGTTTTAAAACTATAAAATAGATTCCAGAGATTGTTGGTTCCTCTTTCCAGGAGCTGTCTTTTTTTTGTCATTATAATGTATGTACTGCTGTAAACTGACTGTCATTTCCACTTCTTTAATCTGTGTCTTCAAGGTAAATCTTGCAGAAACGGAGGTTACAAAAATGTCATCAGACTATGCAGAAAATGAGCTAGAACTGTTCAGGAAAACAGTAAGTATAAAACTTTGATTTTTAAGGTGGAAAAGTAAATGAGTGGGACTTTGCTTCTACACAAGGTGGTTTAATGATGTTTCAGTAGCGTGACATCAAAGAAACTTTGGGCCTTGTTTAGAGTTTGATGGTCAGGGTAATGTGTAAATAAGGAAACCCTCAAAGAAATCAATGTTAGATGAAGTTGCGGTATATATGTTTTATCCGCCCCACATTGAAATTCCGGCAGTTATCATAGGGTTATTCCTATTTGTGTGAACTGCCAGCCTCATCCAGAGGCACCTCCAGTCTCGAGTGCAGTGTCCAGAGACAAAAGGATTTGTAAAAAAGGAATTGCAAAACTTTACTATCTGGCCCAGTAACTTGGCCCTCACATAGTATACCAATCATTTTAACCAGTGGAGATTTGCCCCGAAATAAAACTATAGGGTACTTTTTCCATTTTTTAAAGAACTCTTCACTTCTTTTCACCCCTCTCTGTGGGAAATCCTTTTGTCTCTGGACACTGCACTCGAGACTGGAGGTGCCTCTGGATGAGGCAAGCAGTTCACACAAATAGGAATAACCCTATGATAACTGCCGGAATTTCAATGTGGGGCGGATAAAACATATATACCGCAACTTCATCTAACATTGATTTCTTTGAGGGTTTCCATATTTACACTGAACCAAAGGTCAAACAGTGTTACAAGTGTCCATTTTCTTGTTGATTAAAGTATACATTATCTTGGGGAAAGAAACGGACACACAATTTCCTCATCCCTCCCTGTTGATTAACGGCCAGGGTAATGTGTCATAAATGAAAAACCTATGGTCCTTGTGAGTTCAACCGCTTCGCCGCGGCACACATGCCGACGCGGTGCGGGTGAATTTGACGTGTGCGCAGATTGAACAGCCCCCAGCCGTTTGACGCACGCGCCCACCGTGATGTCGGACGGCCCCCAGCCGTCCGACACATAGAAGTGGTTGGAGATGGGAGGACCTTATGTTTTTCATTCACAGAGCATCCCTTTGCTCTGGCGACAAACGTTCCTCCTGTGGTCCGATGGAATGGGGGCTGTCTGAGGAAGTATATTACAGCGTCCGCCCTATTTAGTGCAGACGGTGTAAAGCCTTGTTTTTCCCTGTTTGTCACCCTCAGGAAATACCTGCCAGTGAGGGACAGAAATTAAACAATGATCCTCACACCTTGGGAGAAAACTCCCATAGCCTAGTGAACATTCATATTTTGTTTTTCAGAAAAACTCATGGTTTGGGAGTGTGTTTTTAAAAAACAAGAACTTTGGAAAGGTTTGGTGAATGGTAATCAAAACCAATGGTAGCTATCCGCGGAACATTTTGTACATTGAAATAAACCGCCATTATGGCTCTTCCTTTCAATGTAAAATGAATACTGAGACAGTGATCATCTCTAAATTTGGCAGATAGTAATCCATCAGAGAGGAAAAGGTAATGTTCGCTACCACCCTTGCTGTAGTACCGCCCACCAAACCCTAAATCCGTATCCGATGTACAGAGAAGTAACAGAATTGTCAGTTCTTCATGCAACAATTTTCTTTTTGTTTTGTAGAATTATTTTAACTTTTTTATGTTTAAGGATTTCTTTCAATTGTTGTTTCACAATAAATGAACAGAAGCAAAGTAAAAAGTCTGCACTGAGTATCTAGCTGTATATTGCAATTATCTTTGTTTCAATACAAATGTATTTATTAAAAATGAAACAAATTTCAAGCATTAAGTTCCCGAAAGATCACTTAAAGCACACAGATTCCAAGAAATAAGGAAGTAGCTGGCAAGCCATGGTGACATCATCTACCAGGCAAATACTTATTCGGTCAGTGTAGGCGAGGGAACACAGAAGATGAGCAATTTTATTTTAATTCAGTGATATTTTTTTAATTTTATTTTTTAAATACCATCTTTGTAAAACTGACCAATTCGGGGAATGCCCTTCTGTTGGTTGCTACTGATTGAACTAGTTTCACTGATACTCTCTTCTGTGACTTGTGGCCTATAAGTAAAAAGCAGTGTGCCTCAACTACTTCTGCTCTTTGTCACTGGCTTCTGTTAGATCTTTTATTTGTTGGGCCTGGCAGTCAATTCAGCTGCTGATGCTTCTTGATGTTGCTACTGCTCATGTCATTAATTTCTTTGGCGTGATTCCTTTCCTTCTCCATAGCACTATTGGGTTTTAAACAGGTGGGTCAGTCGCCTTGCATAGGTTGCATGTGTAGTAGTTGCAAGAGTGTGATTTGAGGGTTCAGCATAGCATGTGTGCTGTGTTCTCTCAGTGATTAGTTGTAGGAATCCTTCTGGTGCTTTTTCTATACATAATGAGCTTCCCTTTGATTTTCACTTCATATACCTGTTTGGGTGTATGAACGGATATAACATGCCATGGTAGTGAGTTGTAACAGATGTATGGATTGCATTCCCTGTGTAGCCTTCTGTGTGATGAAGGGATCCTAGCCCCCTTGTACTTGCCATGTTGTCTAAGATCTTTAGTGAGGTCTATTGACATCAAGCTTCTTCTGGCCATGGTGTATGTGTTAGCTATGATCTCGTCAAACAGTTTTTTGACAAACCGGTGCCACCTGTTTCAGATCAAGTGACTGTGATGCACAGGATGTGTTGTTATACATTTTGTTACAGGTTGCCACTTCTGTTGCAGAATCACCTGCAAAGTTTACAATTTTGGTGCTTGTGTGCTGTGTTTCATTGTGTCCCATCTCACCTTCATTTGTACAATAGTATTGTCCAGATACCTTTTTGTTTAGTTTTGCCAGGTCCTCGGGGGTGTTATGAAATTCCCAGACTCAAGAGGGTATGGGATAGGTCGAACATCAGCCACCCTAATAAGTTGCAACAATTGTAATTTGTACATGCTCTTACTATATGCTTTGTCCATTTCAGTACTGTGTAGAAGGGGAGGGCTGTTTGGTATTCTGGTACTGGAGGTAAACCTGCTAGCAGCGACGCCGGACATTCCGCGTATGGGAGACACACCGGTTCCGGTGCTCCTATACGCGGATGACGCTGTCCTACTGGCAAGGACCCCTCTGGCCTTGCACAGATTGCTGGATTCGTTTGGGGATTTTATGAAAAGCCTGGATCTGGTAGTAAATAACGTATATCGCATGTTATGTCATTGGGGCCCACAAAAAACAAACTTAAGACCTTCTTTTGTGGTAGTGAAGAAATCACTACAGTAAAGGTATTTACCTACTTGGGAGTAGTCTTTGATGACAAGAGTTTATGGTCCCCTCAGCTTTCCTTAAAGGTAAACTCGGCGAGAAATTCCTCAGCGGCAGTGCTAGGCTTCGCCAAAAGATTGGGGGGGAAACCTTTTGAGGCAATCCTAACAATCTATAAAGCAAAGACTATCTCCATTGTAAGGTACGGGGCAGCAATATGGGGATTCATCAAACCCGATGCTATTCAAACGGAAGAAAACAAATTCCTACGCTCCCTCCTAGGCCTACCGCAATCTACTGCTTCCTACTCGGTCCATCTTGAACTAGGGATTGGTTACATAGCAGACATAATTACATTAGCCCCAATGCTGCTATGGATTAAAATCTGGTTAAATCCGAACCTCTCCCAAAATCGTAAGATCTTAAAGGACTGTATTAGGTTAGACAATATGAATAAAATCCAGTGGTTGTCTAACATAAAAATGTTAGCTATGTATATGGGGAGACCAGAGATCTTTTCTAACCCTGAATCTCTCTGTAAGGCTGACATTGAGTGGGTAAAAACTAATTTCATCAAGTTGAAGGAGGCAGAGCGGGAAGGAGTAGAACTATGTAAACCATCAGTTAGGGGCCATGTTCTGGTCACCCAGCCACTTGTAATGTCACCGTATCTGACCATAGTGACAAATTCTTTCCATAGGTGACTACTGACTAAATTGCGGTTTAATCAAATATACCCAGTTCTTTGGGATTTGGAGGGTTGGAGTAGACCTGAAGACGCTGCTCCAATCAAATGCGATGATTTTTCATCGCAAGACACTATGCACTTTATCGTTTTTTGCCCATTGTACCAAGAGGCCAGGAAAAGGTTTATTTTCCCATTATTAAAAAAATGAATTTTATTCAGTGTAAACCTGCTTTACTGTTTTTACAATTGTTAGAATCCCCAGTAACTATGTTTTGTGTTGCCAGCTTTCTCGCCGCGTCTGTTAGAATCAAGAGGGATAGACTGAAAGCTGTATATGAAATTGAATCCTCTCAGTAATAGAAATTGCATCTCTATCAACTGCTTAAACGTGGGCATGATTGATTACACTTTTTTAATTGATTATGAATTGCGTTTTTAGTTCGTATAACAGATTTTAATAGATTTTTAATGTTTCTGTATATGTATAGCATACTTTTATGATTTTAAATAATCGAATAAAGTGGTTTTTGACTTTGACTTTTGGTATTCTGTTCATAGGGTTTGTTTGTGTGTGTGTGTTTTATATTGTACTCATGGGACTTACTTGTGCAAATGATTACTTCACTTTTACTTTGTTACCGGATTCCTTATTCAGTTGACATGGGCAGTTTGTAGGTCTGCAGACCTCATATCATTAATTGTTCCGAAAATTAAAATAAGCACAGAAAGGGAGTAGGCTTCCTGTCGGCCCCCTTCCACCGTTGGCTTTTGTGCATTTTCCATTATTTGTCACTGCTTTGATGTGCTTTCCATTGAGGACAAGGCATTTTGTAGACAGCGACGTTGTTCCATGTGTCTCCCTTCTAGGTCTTGAGGATAGGTATTTAATAGCCATTTAGACTGCTAAAGTCGCCTGACTTGAATCCTGTAATTGAGAGCAATACTTTAAAAAATATTTTTATTATATACTTTGTTGAGATTTTTATTGCTGCCTTGTTTTATTCTTTATAAATGGATGATGTT
Source organism: Lissotriton vulgaris (assembly GCF_964263255.1). Taxonomy (NCBI): domain Eukaryota; kingdom Metazoa; phylum Chordata; class Amphibia; order Caudata; family Salamandridae; genus Lissotriton; species Lissotriton vulgaris. The sequence continues at coordinate 95,155,939 of NC_141698.1, forward strand.
TGAATGCCTTAGCCTGTTTTAAATACATCGTTCTATTTACTAACTACCCTTGTGCGTTCATTTGTTTTACTTTGCTGTCATGGTGAAACGTTGTAGGAGTTAAAGATTTTTGTTCACTGTATTTACGTACACACACTTAGACTATACTAAAGTTGCAATTAAAATATTTGCCCTTTGTCAGAAGTGTTTTCTATGCATTAGTTTGCTGTAGTACCATTCACCACTTCACTTGGAAGGCAAACTCAAACGTCATCTTCTGACTCCTTTTTAACAACACACATCATGCAGCATACAAAATACAATCTTGAAAAGAGGCTTACAGTCATCCCTTTAACCATTGGATGGTCTGCCATACCGAATCCACAATACTTACCTAACTCACCTTTCTTACAAACGAACCTACCTACAATACAGCTTCCTTATTACCCATCCCATACCTGAACGACTTACCATCTCTAAGCTAACTCTGCAGTGCATTTATCCAATTCCTACCCCAAAGTGGCGGCTTAAGAAAAGAAGGGCAAGTTATGTTTAATTTGACATTGAAAAAGCAATAAGACTCTACTGTAATACATTTGAAATGTTTTTTTGCAACAGCTATATACTGGTAATTTTAAGCCTCAACATTTTTCAAAAGCTATCTATTTGCACAATCCCAAATTAACCTTCAGGCAACATGTATCATCGAGAATTCAGGCACCAAGCATAATACTCAACAAACCTTTTGCAGTGCGTGTTACAATAAAATATTACTAACAACAAATAAACTCTCACAACTACTCTCTACTCTCAACATTAACACTAAACACATTGAAGTACTATTCTGTCAACTTCCACGCTTAGTAACCCTTCATCCCTACTTTAAAAAATAACCATAACATTTTAAAAAGCTGTCACATTTCTTGCAGCTCTCTTCCACTTTTCTCCTGCTCTACTAACTTATTATTGTTTTTAAAATTTCAAGATTTGCATATTAAATTAAGCAAATGAATACCTAAGTATGATTTAACTAGAACATTACAACTTGATTGGCTTACAGTGCTTTTTAAAAGTCTTATAATTTTAATTTCTCATGTATAGTGTAATATAGTTAGTACAGATATGTATCTATCTCAATTTTAATATATTTTCTAACTAAATAAAAGCATATCACAGGAAACTTATGTTAATATTTATTCAACAAATCTAACGTTTGCTACATTCTACTATAAAGCAAAGCAAACCTTTGATACTTCCAATGTTTGTTTGACTTTACATTTATAGATGAACACAGTCCTGGGCACACATGTATGATCATAGGTTTTGGTACATTTGTAGATATCTCGCAGGAGTAAGTCGGAGGCTCTCTGACTTACTCCTGCGAGAGACAAGCAACGACCTGGACCCTGGAACATCAGGCTCCATTCTACTACGGATGAACCCGCCCGTATTTTCCCATTTATTTTACTACACCTTACTACCAGACGGCCATACTGGCCCACGAGAACCCACGTACCGGGTTGGAAGTATCACCGGTCTCTAAACTCTTACTACCAGCGCTACAAGCCCTGAAGAGTCACAGGCATTGACCTGCTGACGAAACATGTGTCGGCTGGCGTTGTTGTTTTTTTACATGAAAACCCTCATAAAATGCATCCCTATAAGAAACCACCGGTGCCGACCACTTCATTATCTACAAATGTACCACAACTTATGATCACACATGTGTGCCCAGGACTGTGTTAATTTGTATTGAGTTAAGAGCTTTTGCTCTTTCTCCTGTTTCAGGGGTTTTGGGTCTACCTCTGACTTGGCAGCACTACATGCTCCTATTCCCCGCATGTCCACATCGGACAAGGTTACCTGTATTGAGCGCCATTTTCCTGCTACCACTAAACCCATCTCAGAAATTACATTTATAGATGTCGGCTCCAGATAGTTTTGGCTCTGTGCAGGCGGGCCTATTATTTCCAATACTTAACATATACTTAATTTTGTCTCAGATACTTGCTCAGGATAAGGTGGTTTTGTTGTCTTTCTCAGTTGTCTGCTCCCTGGCTGCCGAGTTTTGAAATTGCCTTTATCTGACATTTCCATTGTTTCACTGCTTATGAGTGACCTTTAAAGGTCAAATGTGACACTTTCTCCCTCGTAAAACGAAGCAATGAAGTGCATGGAATCAATCAATGGAAAAATAAGATAAATTACCCCTTTGGAGCGATGAGAAGCTCTAAAAATACCTTGAAACTGCTACAAACCCCTGAAATGCAAAGTTAACACTAGTGTCATGTGTGAATATTGTGCTTTCTGCAGTATATGTGAACTTAGCTTAGAGCATGTGTGTGCTACTGGCACGGTGAAAGACAGGGCATCGCAACCAGATGGGTGCTCGCCTACCGGTGCAGAGGGGAAAGGAGGGACTTTAGTTATAACAACACAGCTGTGAGATCATAAAATGTTATTCTGTGGTAATATTAGTGCTCCAGTGCCATAGTACTATTATGGTGTCGAGAGCAAATGCTACACCAGGCGCTATGATCTACAAACACTTGCACAAACCAGTAAGAAACAAAGGATGAAATGCGCAGGTTCGAGGCATGTGGGCTGCTGAATTCATATCTGTGCATAGATCGCCACCTAGTGTTGGGTCCGGATGATTGCACATTGTTGTCCTGGAAGAGTCTTCGAAGTATCACGAGATAGGTGGCTCCTCCCCTGGACTACAGTGCGCATGGGCATCGCCTCCATCCCCAGATTGTTTTTTTCCGCCATTGGGTTCGGATGTGTTTCGGTTCCCTCTGTCGGAACCGATAGTTGTTCAACTTCTACTCGAGACCAAAAGGTCTTTAGGCTGGGCGTCGGTATAGTTGCGTTCGGGTTTCTTCTGACTCTCAGCCCCGATCTCTTGCTGCCCTTCCACGTGCCTTCGGCGCGGACGGGCCTACACTACACTCTTGCTATGGAGCGAACTCCGTTTAAGAAGTGCCCGGTGTGTAACTCTAAATACTCACACCTTGATGTGCACCCGGTGTGCAACACCTGCTTGTCGCCGGATCACCGCGAAGACGCCTGCATGGCGTGCTCGAAGTTCCGGAGCAAGAAGACTTTAAAGATTCGTCGAGCCCATAGGCTCCAGGCTCAGTTATCAGCTGCGGCGCCCCCACCAGACGACATTTTTCAAGAATCTGTCGAGGACGAGGACGACGTGCAAGGTTCGGACTCTAATCCCGCATCCGAAGGGGAGACCTACGACGCGGGTGAGGAGAACTTTGCCGAAGTCACCGACGAGGTAGGAGACGACGATCAAGCTTTTACCACGATGGGAGATAGCTCAGAGGAGGAGCATCCCCAGACAGACTCAGGGGTTAGCCCCCTTCATACGGCCCAGGTCGAGGGATCGCCTTCGGGCCTTACCCAAGATCTAACTATGAGTCCTACGTCCCCGCCTATGGGCCCGGTCACGGACATTTGTGAACCGTCGCTTACTTCGAAGAAACCGAAAGTGAAGCCGACTGGTCCCGCACCCTCGGATGCGAAACCGAAAGCGAAAGTTGAGATGGTCAAGAAGGTGCTGGAGGCGTCAACTTCCAAGAAATTCAAAATGGCCGACTCTAAGAGCCACGCCAAAATGGCCGACCCGAAGCCCTCGGGGTCGGTGCCGAAGGCGAAATCGTCCGACGCGGCCGCGTCGGCTTCGAAAGGGGCCGCGGACCCGAAGAAGGCTCCAAGGAAGCGGCAGGGCGACGACGCCCATGGCCATGGGGCATCGGCTCCGAAGAAGGTGGCTGCCGGCGATCAGGCTCTCGACGATGGGGGGTCGCTCGAACCTGTCAAGCCCTCTACGGCCTTAACGACGAAGGTAGCGGAGTCCCTGCAGCGGATCCGAAAGGTCAGTGTGGTTCCCGCTCAGGACGCTGTGGCGCCTAAGCTCCCGCCTAAGCCTGCGAAGGGGCAAACACCTATTCGTTTCACCCTACCACCCAAGACGGCGCCGAAGGCCTTCGCGTCGACACAGGGCGGACACTCGAAGGAGGTCCTAACGCCGAAGACTGCCTTGGTGGCATCAAAGCTTCGGCTCCAGCCGCTTGCTGAGGAAGAACGTCGTGAGGTAATCATCGACGCCAACACCGGAAAACTGTCTCTCCTCAAGAGGAAGATCACGACGGAGCCGGCGTTGGAGCATTTCAAGATCCCTCTCAAAAACAAAAGGGACTCTGCAGACTCTTCGACTCTTGTGGAACCTGTGTCCCCACAAGCCCTGGGCCTCTCGCCAACGCATTCCCCCGCAGGCGATGTGGACGACGAGGATGCCGAGTACACCTATCCGGCGTACTCGGATCCGGAGGAGGAGCGTACCCCTTGGTCAGCCGGAGGCGACACGGAGGACCCACAATCGGGTCAAGACACGCAACTCTTTGCGGCCAAGACGTCCCCGACGGAGGACTCGGCAGCCTTTAATTCTCTGATCGAGCGAGCTGCGGCTAACCACGACGTCGAGCTGCACTCGGGCCCGGTGGATGTGGACTTCTTGTTCGACACCTTCTCTGTGGCTGAGAAGACGGTCAAAACGCTGCCGATGCTCAAAGGTGTGCTTAAGCATGCCACGGAAGTCTTCAAGGAGCCCACACGGGCGCGTGTGGTCAACCCTCGAATAGACAGGAAATATAAGGCGGCGCCGACGGATCCTACCTATATCAGGGGACACTTGCCATTAGACTCCTTGGTTGTTTCCAACGCTCGGAAGAGGGTGAACTCTCAGACGACTGGTGACGCTCCTCCCCCAGACAAGGAGTCCAAGATCTTCGAGGCCTCAGGCAAACGGATTGCTGCACAGGCAGCTAATATCTGGCGAATTTCTAACACCCAAGCCCTGCTTGCACGTTATGATAGGGCCCATTATGACACCTTAGAGGCCATACTGCAACACTTACCTGACCAATACAAGGAGGCAGGGGAGATGCTGATTCAGGAAGGCAAACTAATTTCGAATGCATGCATCAAATGTGCACTAGACGTGGCAGAAACAGCCTCCAGGGCTATCAACACCAGTGTGTTGCTTAGACGCCATGCCTGGCTTCGAATTTCGGGGTTCAAGCCCGACATCCAAACTACGATACTGAATCAAATGGTGAATCCTGACCACCTGTTTGGACCGGAGGTGGATGCCACCCTGGAAAAAATGAAAAAAGATACGGAAACTGCCAAATCAATGGGGGCTTTACAAAGTCAGCAGTTTCGGAGTGGCTCCTTTCGCCGCTCAAACTCCAGAGGCACCACATGGGGGCAGGCATCCCAATCCACGCAGTATTACAAAAGTAACACCCAGACCCCGTACAATAACAAGGGTAGAGGCGGTTACAGAGGCAATAATGTCAAAGGCAGGGGACGTGGAAACAATAGCTCCAGGTCCACCACCACCAACAAGCAGTGACGTCTTGTCACTGCCCCCCGACCATACAACACCGGTTGGGGGGAGACTCCAGCAGTTCCTGCCGGCGTGGAAGAACATCACCACGGACAGGTGGGTGAGGTCCCTTATCCAGTACGGGTACTGTCTAGAGCTTACTTCCATTCCACCAGACATACCCCCAAGAAGCCGTCCTATGTCAGGCGAGCATTTGACCTTGTTGCAGCAGGAAGTTCTAGTTATGCTGCAAAAAGGGGCAATAGAGCTCGTTCCATTGCAAGAGCGGGGAACAGGGGTTTACTCCCTCTATTTCCTGATTCCCAAGAAGGACGGATCCCTCAGGCCTATCCTGGACCTCAGGCCCCTAAACTGGTACATACTCTCGGAGCACTTCCATATGCTCACGTTGCAGCAAGTGCTTCCCCTGCTTCAGCAGGGGGATTTTCTGGCTATGCTGGATCTGAAAGATGCCTATTTTCATATCCCCCTACATCCTTCCCACAGGAAGTATCTCAGATTCACGATCTTAGACCAGCATTACCAGTTCAAGGTCCTGCCGTTCGGGGTCACCACGGCACCGAGGGTATTTACGAAGTGCCTAGCGACTGTGGCGGCGCATCTCCGTCGCCAAAACGTCCACGTCTTTCCTTACCTGGACGACTGGCTCATTCAGGCAAGGACGGAACGACAGTGCGTAGACCATGTGTCACGCACCATTCATCTCCTGCACGATCTGGGTTTCTCACTGAACTACCCCAAGTCCCATCTCCAGCCCGCCCACGTGCGACAGTATCTGGGCGCGACAATCAACACTCTGGCGGCCACCGCGCAGCCGAATTCAGTGAGAATCGCCAGTATCCAGGCGCTGATCCAACGATTCAGACCCCAGCACTCGCTTCCAGCGAAAGTGTTCATGCAGTTGATAGGCATGATGGCCTCCTGCATCTCCATTGTCCCGCACGCGAGACTACATATGCGTCCGCTTCAGGAGTGCCTTGCACGTCAGTGGACTCAGGCTCATGGGCAACTGACAGACCTAGTGTTGGTGAGCGGTCGGGCATACAACTCTCTGCATTGGTGGAATCCACAAAACCTTTGCAAGGGCCGACCTTTCCAAGAGCCTGTGCCACAGATTATCCTGACAACGGACGCCTCTCTCCAGGGATGGGGAGCGCATGTGCTCCAATACACGGTGCAGGGACTATGGACACTACAGCAAAGGAAGATGCACATCAATGTGTTGGAACTGATGGCAATCTTCATGGCCTTGAAGGCGTTCAAAGTACATCTGTGCAACAAAGTTGTGTTGATCCGGACGGACAACATGACAGCCATGTACTACATTCAGAAGCAGGGAGGCACACACTCTCCGCAGCTGTCTCATCTGGCTCAGAGCATGTGGAAGTGGGCCATTCAGAGGAACATCTTCCTCATGGCAGAGCATCTCCCGGGCAAGGACAATCAAATGGTGGATCTGCTCAGCAGGCACAGCCATCAGATGCACGAGTGGGAGATACATCCATCAGTACTCCAACCGTACTTCCAAAGGTGGGGTCATCCAGAGATAGACCTATTTGCCACAAAGGAGAACGCAAAATGCCAAAGCTTCGCCGCCAGGTTCCCACACCCGCAATCACAGGGCAATGCGATGTGGATGAACTGGTCAGGCAGATTTGCGTACGCTTTTCCCCCAGCACCTCTGATACCGCTGGTGGCACGCAAGCTCAGGCAGCACTCGATGACGCTCATCCTGGTTGCTCCAACGTGGGCTCGCCAACCATGGTACACCACGTTTCTGGAACTCTCCGTGGTACCGCATCAAAGGCTTCATCTCACCCCCAGCCTTCTGACGCAGAGCCATGGCGACATTCAGCACCCAGATCCGCAACAGCTCAACCTGGCGATCTGGCTCCTGAAGTCCTAGAATTTGGCTACCTCAATCTTCCTCCCGATTGCATGGACATCATTCGGGAGGCAAGGAAGCCCACTACTAGAGCGTGTTATGCGGTTAAATGGAAGAGGTTTGTCATCTACTGTGCTAACCACAATATTGACCCGCTAGATGCTTCCATTCAGAATATCATCTGTTATCTTTTCCATCTGTATCAATGCCGTCTAGCGTACTATTCCATCCGCATTCACCTGTCTGCTATGGCAGCATACCTCCAGAATAGGCAGCACCTGTCACTCTTTAAGGTCCCTGCTATCAAGGCTTTTCTGGAAGGACTCAAAAGGGTCATTCCACCAAGGACCCCACCAGCTCCAGAATGGAACCTCAATGTGGTTCTTACGAGGCTGATGGGTCCTTCCTTTGAGCCACTGCACTCTTGTGAGCTTCAGTTTCTGACTTGGAAGGTTGCTTTCTTAGTAGCGATTACATCGCTACGGAGGGTTAGCGAGTTGCAGGCGCTTACCATCCAAGAACCTTTCTTCCAGGTACATGCTAATAGGGTGGTGCTCCGCACTAACCCTAAATTCCTACCCAAGGTGGTATCACAATTCCACATGAACCAGACAATCGAATTGCCGGTGTTTTTCCAAAACCCAGAGACACTGGCGGAGCGCATGCTCCACACCCTTGATGTTAAGAGGGCCTTGATGTATTATGTAGACAGGACAAAAGATTTCCGCAAAACCAAACAACTTTTTGTTGCTTTTGCCACTCACCACAAGGGAAACGCAATCTCCAAAGCGGGGATTGCTAGGTGGATAGTAAAGTGCATTCAGATATGTTACGCTAAAGCTAAGCGCACTCTCACTATCCCACCGAGGGCCCACTCCACCAGGAAGTTGGGGGCCTCTATGGCTTTCCTAGGTAACATTCCCTTAGAAGATATCTGTAGAGCAGCCACATGGTCTACCACACATACTTTCACTAAACACTACTGTGTAGACGTACATTCCAAACAGCAGGCAGCTGTTGGTCAGGCTGTTCTGAAAACGCTTTTTCAGACTGCTGCAGCTGGCACGGGCGGCCGCCGTTAATGGAGGGACTGCTATGTATTCTATGCACAGATATGAATTCAGCAGCCCACATGCCTCGAACTGCAAATGCTACTTACCAGTATGCATCTGTTCTTGGCATGTAGGGCTGCTGACATTCATATCGCCCACCCTCCTCCCCGGCGCCTGTAGCAGCTGCAGAATTCATTCATATGCATACATATGCTCATAGCATGGTCATCACTCACATTCTTCACTCCATCTCCGCCAATGGCTAAAAACAATCTGGGGATGGAGGCGATGCCCATGCGCACTGTAGTCCAGGGGAGGAGCCACCTATCTCGTGATACTTCGAAGACTCTTCCAGGACAACAATGTGCAATCATCCGGACCCAACACTAGGTGGCGATCTATGCACAGATATGAATGTCAGCAGCCCTACATGCCAAGAACAGATGCATACTGGTAAGTAGCATTTGCATTAACCCTTCCGGCACACATTTGACATGCACGTTGCACACCGATGCCTGCAGCTTATGCATTAAGTTAATGAGCAATGCTACTATGTTTAGAACCAACAGGTTGCATGCACATCCATGTGGCCGCACATGAACCCATGTAGCTATTGATTTAGGATATGAACTTGTAGCGTTCAGAAAATATGCACAACTATTTGCCCCCAGCGCCTTGACACCCTCTGGTAATTATTCGCGCTTTACAAATACTGGCATTTTTTTTTTTTTTTATTTCTCTCCGCTTTACACAGATTCAAGCCTGTGAGGGGAGGTGCAGCAGATACATCAATTAACCAACCCTGCTCTCATATTAAGATCGTAACCCGGATGTGCCCTGCAAGATGCACACAAATCCCTGCAGCAAGCGCATAAATCCACTAAGCTATTTTGCCACTATTCAAATCTGTACCTCGTCTTGTACACACACAAGTCGTTGCATCAGGCGCCCCAACCACCCCGCTGTCTTTCTCAGGTTCAAACTGACGCACAAACAGAACTGCTCTTTCACCAAGGCCTGTGGCCCGCCGTGCCCTGTAAGATGTGCACACATTTATGTAGAGGCACACACATCCTCTGAGCTGCAGTCACAGACATCGCGGACATATGTCTGGACCCTTCTTAAGATCCACTGAGCAGTATGTCGTGCACATATACCGTTCCCAGTAGTTTGCTCCTCTGGTAGCATTTGCCGCTGCCCAGGAAAAGTGATTTTTTTTATGATGCTCTTTATTTTTAACCTTGCATCTTATGACCGTCCCTCAGAACCTGCACCAAATCCTTCCCACAGGCGAACCCTTGCTGCGAATAGTTTACTTGTAGATTGACACAGGACCAGGCCATGCCCTCTACTCAACTGCCCGTGAGGTTTGTATGCTGAGGTAGTAAATAACACCACTATGTGTGACCATCAGACCGCTAAGAAAAGAGCCTTGTCTCAGGCGACAGGGACTGTTCCTCCCCCAGATAAGGCGAGTAAGAAGTTTGATGCTGCTGGCGAGTCGGTGACTGTGGAGGATCTCCAGTTTGGTCCGACTGTTCTCCAGATATGACTGCCATCACTGGGAAGACCCAGATCTAGTCACTTGTCTCCCTGAATCCCTTTACTAGACGCACCAGGAACTGGTGGCAGAAGGCAAAATCATTTCCAAAACCAGGTATTCATTGGACTCTTCTGATGCAGTTTCATGGGAGCTGAGCTCCAGTATCCTGATGCCGCGGGCTAGCTGCCTTAGAGTCTCCAGTGGCCAATGGTGCTACAGCATCTCCTGAATATTTTCTTTAAGGGTGGCATTTGTTAGGCTTGCAGGCAAATCCATGCTTGATAAGATCAAGCAAGACAAAGATATTGCCAAGGGAATGGACATCCTAAAGACCCCCAACTCCCAGGTCCGCTTTCCAAAAGCAGCAGGAGAGCGTCTTGGCTGTGTCACCCTCTTTGGTCTCCGTCCTCCCAACCAGGCCCTGAGAACTGCCTTCAAAAGGCAAAATAGTTTGCAGACTTCATGGGATGTTCAGATCTCGTTGCTAAGTCTTCCAAGGACTCAGACTTGTGAGATAGGACGTGGACTCAGCACGCTTTATTCTTAGTCGAGGTCAGTATATAGGGTCCCTTGTGTTTGTAGTCTGCTTTGAGCATCTTCCCGGCGGTTTGGGGGGTGGGGAGGGTCATTTTGTGTTATGTGTTTTACTGTGTAATATACATCGGCAGTGGCCACTCTGTAGTTATGGTTCAGCTGCACTTTCCATTTGAAAGGGATTTTTTTTTATTTGTTTAAAACGTTTGTCCCAGGGAAAGATTTGCGTGAGCCTTGCCAGCCTAGTAGCTCAGACTGCTAAGGTTTCTGGAGATCCATCACTGGGGAAAAATGGCAGCCAGACATGTTTTTTTGATTGCCTAGATTCCAAATCAGCTTAACTTTTAGGCTAATAGATTTAATTTTTTGGCCCAATTCTGAGCTATGCAGCTTCAGTGAATACGTTCGCTCCCTAAATACATGAAGGTACAGAGTGGTTACCGGATCACAAGATCTGTTGGAGAAATTAAGAATTGTTACTGAAATTAAGAATTGTTACTCCACTATGCAAAAGGTCCACAACAATGTTATCTGTTTGCCTATGCCAGCCATCATTATTGAAACTAGAGAGTTATAAATGAGGGTAGCCAAATAGTTCTCGAACTGTCATCTTACTCCTGCCTAAAAATGTAGACTGAAACCTACAGTAGTAGAAAAACTATACATTAAGTGATATCATCATTACCTTGTGTCCACAGGTTAGTGTCCTAGTAACCATTGCTTCTTTATCTGTGAATAACAACATTTGGATCAAGACCGGCACTCAACTTTGGGGAATCCTCTTACATAAATAAGTTCTGTTTCCGAGTTCCATTACCTCATCATTTGTATGTGGCAAAAAATAACATTGCTGTGTGTGTTTTTGGTACACCCCTTTATTTATTGTAGTTTTCAGCAGTTTTACCTCCCCACACCCTTCCCCATCCTATTGTAGCACAGTTTCTGCTTTCCAAATGCTTACATCTGCTCATACATCGATGGGCATGCACACATTTATTTACTCTTTTTGTTAGAAGATAATAGAAAGAGGTTTGCAGTTGTATAAAAGTACCCTAAACCAACTCTCCACCTACTTTGACTCATTCCAAGCTCATAAAATTAGTGTGAGGGAATTGATGTAAGGAAATTATATGAATACACTTTATAGACACATATACACAAATATAAAATTCCAAACCCCAATACATGAATTTCAGGTAAGTGATAGTTTCAACCCTATGTCAGCAGTGAACCAGCCTAGGCTAATACACGAATGTGCTGAACAAGATAATTGTGAGTTCTGCAGAAATACCTAGGTCACAGTGTACATTAGTTTTAGAAAACGCACTTTAATGTTGCATGGTCAATTTAGCTGTACTGAAACACACAAATGAATTATAATTCTCTGAAAACACAAACTTGACAGGACATCAACAGTTAGTACAGACACAATAGAAAAGGCCACCACATTTCTATCTGTTACACAACAAGAGGCCGACAGTAGAAATTGTTTTTACACTAACCTGGATCATCGAGTACAAGGAGTTAACAAGAGTGGATTCTGCCTCAACGCAAGCCTGTTGAGAATATTTTAAAGTCCGAAAGGCTGGGCTGGGCCATTGACGTCAAACAAGAGATAACTTGCTGTGTAGAAGAATAAAAGTGTGTTTCTAAGATTAGCATACCCTTATTGTAAGAACTAAAAAAAACCTACAAGAGTGGGCTTCTGCTAAACATGGACACATACACAATTATGTGTTTTGGCAGTATCTTATCTGTCCAGCATGCTATTTGCGTCATGGAGGAATTTGTTACCCGTGTATATTTGTGGCTTTTGCAGTATATCTGCTACTATCTGTAATCCAGAACTTCAGACTTTGGTCTCTTTTTGAGACTAGCTGATTTTTCCAATTGATTAATTGATAAAACCCATATTGTTGTGTAAAATTGTTTTGTCTTACTTTATTAATAGATTTTCCCTCTAACAGATTGGGGAAAGATGACCTTCTTTCGAAATGCCACTTGCAAGTGTGCTTTTACTGCAACTAACACAGTTCTAGAAGTAGTACTTGATTCTCTCAGCTACTGGCACTGTGTTCAAGTAGTTAAAGTCAAAGCAAATGAGATAATTTCAGCTACAAGCCTTTAGCAAACATGCCAGAACATAAGATACATACTTGATGAGCATTTAAACAGTATTACCCCGAGAGAGTTCATTTAGATCTTTGGGAGAGTACACGTTAATAAATGACATGAAGAGAAACACTGTGGACTGTGACTATATATTAAGGGGTTCTGGGATTTGATCTATACACATCCACCGGTTGAGTGATAGCTCAGTGACAAGCCATATGTCTAGCTCTTCTGTCTCCAATGTTTTGTCAGTGGCATTTAGAAAAAAACAAAATATAAATATTCCAGATATATTAAGTAAACATAGTTAGGCAATTGCTCACAAGCTAAGTGATCGGGCCAAGAATTGCTCAGAGTTGCAAACAAGAAACAACTGAAAATCTCAAATAGAAAGAGGCAAGCCGTTTGTGAAAGGCGGAAGAAGCTCGCAGACTCGGTCATGATGGTATCTCCCAGGTTTAGCAATGGCTGGGAAATAGGGTGCAACTCTGTAGCAGTGGGAAGATAGTTCACAAACTCAGAAGTGGCCAATTCATAGTTTAGGAATGAGAGAATATGGCTTGTAGCCTTTGTAGGACTGGTTCACAATTTCGAAAATTTCTTTTGGAAAGGGGAACTCTCAGGCTCAAAGAGTGGGACAGTACTTTACTAACCCAGAAAATGGTTACTTACAACATAATACATGTGGAAAAATCTTTGCACATATAGAGGAAATCAGAAAATGAAGAAGGAAGAGGATTGGGGTGTCTCTGTGCTTATGCTGAATAGAGCAGCATTTGATCCGTTTCCACTTGGGAATCTGGGCTAAAGACATGACCTACAAATAAGTTTTAAAGAGGGGTAAAAGGGAAAATACGGAGATGACCAAAGTGGACGAAAAATAGGCAGTTCATACAGTTATTAAGTAATAAGAAGGGGCCAAATAAAGCACTTTGGTAGTAGGAAGGAGAAGAGCCACTGGTGGTCAATGAAGTGATGCTCATCTGTCTTGGATGTCCAATCGACCAGTTGCAGAATGTTGGGCATATATGCATCTGACCATAAACAAATGGCTGAAAAAAGTTAGTATGTCCTTACAAGGCCATTCCTTAGGAATTCACCTGGGTGCGGGGGGGGGGGTGCGGCGAATTCTGAAGAAACCTTGGATTTCTATGCTGTATATTACCCATGTTCCTGGGTATACAGGTTGCACTTTATTTTCCTAACCTTATTAGTTAGAACAGGAAGCTGAATGTTTAGTGACTGGTTCTGGTTTAAGTGGGGATATCTGCATAGCATTCATGTACTTTAACACCTTCAGCGTGGCGCGAATTTTCGTGCTGTGCTGAAGGTTCTAATGAGCCAACGGGCTCATGACGAAACGGTTCTGTCATGAGCACAGGCCAACCAACGCTTATGACGGAACCGTTCCGTCATGAGCATCGAAGGGGTTAACACTGTTAACTTACTGGATGTTTTACTTCCGCCTTTATAAACATTATGAATGCCCATGATAAGGCCATGGGAAGCTAGAACATGATATCTCTTGAGCCTGTAAAGATATGTTCTTCATATGACTGTCCACAGTAGATGAAGCCCACTCAGCCATCTCACCAGAATGGCATGTCTAAACAACCTTGTTGTAAATATCAATAGGAACTAGTAGACACTTGGTAGTTCCTCTTGATATTTACTTTACTGATAGGGGGAAGTAAACCAGCACGCACCCTCCTTCCTTTCCTCTCTCCCATTGATATATACTAAACAGCCATGTTGCCAGAGCAATCGAACATTTGCTTAAATGCCCAAATCTCTTGGAAGCTTCAGACATGGGCTTCATCAATAAAGCTTGGCGAGTCATGGTTGCCTATTTTAAGTTCCTTTCCTACATTTGCTCTGGAAAATGTGTCTGGTATAAAACAGATTACATTTCTTGCATTCCTGCATGACACGTTTGAAATCCAGCACCATTCCTTGTTTGAGTTACGCCTGAAAAGATAGCTTGTCAATTGACGTTTTTGCTTGCACCTAACCCAAGTTCACCAACATTGTTACCTTTGGTTTGTCCTGGGGACTTAATGAACAAATGCTTAGGAAAGGACATCCTAAGGAGAGAATGTCCTATATTTAGTATTTGACTAACCTAGACCAATGGTCAGACTACACTACTGGCAACCTTAATTAGTCTGACTTCTAATTTTCCTTGCCACGATCCTCACAAATTGAAGCCAGCATCACTTTGTGACAGTATGCTTTATTCAATAATTTTTCTGGAAAAAAAAACCTATACTTTTCATTTTGTGACCTTGCGAAATGGACACTCTTCACTTTTTTACTTTTTCTTCCCCATAACTCTACACTTTCTGTTCTGCAAATCGCGTCTGTATCCTAAGGCCTAGCTCTGGGAAGGAAGATGTATGGGTCTTGGAGGTTGGCAAAAGTACTATAAAGAGGAAGACGGGCTCTGAGTAATGAGCATTATCAGCAAGCCATTGGACCATCCTGAGCTCACCAGTCTTCCTCGACACAAAATGAGGATACAGCAAGCAGAAGGATTCCTTCTCTGCTGCTGCATGCATATATTCAGGAACTCCAGAAGCTAGGACTGAATATACACTGAAACCCACACTCTGACCCTCTTTACTGAAAGATAGTGTATGAGCATCATAAAACCAAAGACGGTAGTGTTGGGCAAATGTTGCTGAAAGGTCCAAGTACAAACCCAGCATCCTTCCCCCAAAGAGACACTCGTACATGGGGCCAGGGAGGCTGGCACACCTTAAGCAGATATCTCACAGGAGCACCAATTACTTTCTCTACTGGATATACCTTAGCAGTTTCAGAAAGTAGCCACTGGCTTTTATTGGAAGTAGACATCTTACCTATCCCTGCTTGCTCCTATGTTACTCAAACAAGGCTCAGACTTCCTGAACGAATTTCTGTGAAGAATAATGTCCTATGAACATTGAGGGAATGTAAATTTCGTTCCTGATCTTAAGACAGGCCAAAGATTGAAAGTTTAATGCCCTCCATCTAATATGCTAATAAGAGACGGAGACGATGAACACTACTGTCTTCCTCTGAATATTCCTCAGAACACGCCCAGGAGACAGGGGATTGGATACAGGTATATTGAAGTTTCCTGCCAACCAGAAGTACAAAGCATCCGCCCACCATGCTGCTTCTCTGGAATTATGCATATGAGACTGGATGGTGTGATTGCAAGTGACAAAGAGATCCAACATGGCTAATGCCGAATGTCATTGATCTGCTAAAATATTGTCCTATTCAACCGATCTACTGTTGAGAACGCGAACACCCAGCTAAACGTAGGTTGTTCCTCTCTGAAATATGAGTAGCTCTTGCATGCACAAGAATTAACTCTGCTCGTGCACGGACCATGTATGCCTCATGAGCTACCTCTCCCCTCACTTCCTGAGGGGCTTAGTTGGCTAACTGGTTTTCTGTACTAGGGCACCCTGAAGCGTGAGGGAAGGGAGATTTTATGCAGGGCCCTGATAGCTGTGTCAAGCTGTCTTGGGATAGGATCATTGCGATACTACAGTTACAACCTACTTGCCCTGCCTTTCAGACGTGAATGCTCATGCTCTCATTGAGGGGACCTGCCGCTCAGCGAGTGTTCCATGTGACAGCATATGGTGTCCACAAGGCTCAGCAATGGGTAACTCTGAAATGGATGTTCCTCATCAATGCAAAGCGTCTGACTAGAGGCTTCTTATCAGTCGGGAAATTATCTTGTTTTGCTAGTGCAGTGGCAGACGTAACAGGCAGCAGTGATACCTCCGAGGCCACGGCCAGATTGACTGAGTCTCCGCTTGTTTGACTCACACAGCCAGCGCCCTAGGCCGCAGTTCTGTGCCAGCTGTATTATACATTGTACTATGCCATGTTACAATTTGTAAATAAACTGAGAGGCCAGTATGCAGGCTCAGTGGTCAGGTAGGTTAGGCCCTAAATACCCTACAGGGCAAGGTGCAGTGTATTTAAAAAGTTAGACATGCAATTTTAACTTTTACATGTCCTGGTAGTGAAAAACTCTTACATTAATATTCTACTACTTTAAGGTCTACCAAGCCCATAATATACCTTTAGTTAACTTATTACATTTATTAAGTGATAACTTTCAATTTGTAGCAGGCGAGAATGTAGAGTTTGGTGTCAAAAAATTGTAATTTAAAGCTTGTTTTAATGGTAAAGCTGTATTTCAAGTCATAAGTCTGAAAATGCCACTTTTAGTATGTTTTAGAAAGTTAGTATCCTGACTAGGTGTAGCTGGCAGTTGGTTTTTATATATTGCTCCCAGATAGTGAAACAAAGGGCTATAACTGTTAGCAGAATGGGACATCTCTGATTTGATGAGTGGAAGGAGCTGTCACCTACCACATTTGCACATCACAAAGGTTCTGCCTGAGCATCCTCAAAAAGGGGTTGACACTAGTCTGTTGTGGATCCATTCAATATGGGGCCAGACTGGAAGGCAGGAAAATCCAAGCACCTCTGGTGGTGGAATCCTCTAGGACTTTCTCCTACTTCAAAATGGGCACCAGGTATAAATATTGGACCTTCAGAGCCAACTCTTCAGTACACCTCTGGACCTGTGGAAGTACTGAAGAACTGCTGTGCAAGCAGGACTGGTTCTCTGTTACTCTGTTGACATGCTTCCTGAGTGAGAAGGACTGGACCTGTATCTTGAACCCGGGACCACCAGAGTTACTCCAAGGGCTAGTTGTCTGGCCTCTTGAACAGAAGCCTTAGGGAACCACATTGATCCCTGCACCTGGACCTGCTGGCTCAGAGTGGTGCCCCCCCAAATGGTGCCACCCCAGTCCTGGACCCTTGGAAGTGTGGCCAGAATGTGCTCTTCCAGGCCAGCTGTTGTCCCCATCTGAATCAAAGCAATGTGAAGCCCTGCACAGCCTCACTGCAAAGCCGCCAGCCTCATCTGAATAGACGCTGAGCGACTTAAAGCCCCCCAACTGCACAGTTGCCAGCCTCATTAGAACTGATGCACAGCCCCTGCCAAGCTACACATCACAACTCACCGACACAGAGGCTTGCCATACAGCTTCATCCTAACCAACACCGGACAACAAGAAGCCCCACAAAGCAATGACGCGCAGCACGTGCTCCAAGATTTAAGGTACTTTGTTCAGCGAGCTTAACTTGTGTCCAAGTCGCAGACCCGCGATTCATGGTGGTTGGCCTTAATTTGCGACTTTAACCCAGTCATGCACGACCATATAACCATAGTTGGCACTTTGTGCTTTTATGCACGATTACTCTTAAATCTTTAAAATTTCCCCCGGTTATACTTATTGTCATTTTGGTCTTAAATAATTTATTAAATTGTACTCTTATTTTTCTAAATTGGTGTTTTTTTTTCTTGTGCTGTGTTTTCACTTCATTGCTGTTTAAAGTGCGGCATGTCATCTGTGAGTCAGGAATCTTGATTCCTATTTCTTCCCTCCGGGCACCTAAAGTGATGTCGTATGCTAGAGTGGAGAATGGGCATGGACCTGTCTTCCCAGTTGCATAGCTTATCACAGCATGATGGTGCCATCCTGTTCTTCTCTGCCCTGGTTCTGAAGCGAGTCGTAACTAGGCTCACCTACCCTCCACACGCAGCGAGGTCCACAGGTTAACAAATATATAAATGTAAGGCAATACACACATAATTACGTACACAAATCTATCAACCTTAAGGAGTAGGTACAGTCTTTGTTTATCAGTACATTTAATTTGCCACCAAAAAAAGATAGTTTCAGTCAATTCCTTTCCACAATTTAGGTCTGCGTTAGAAGTGCAATGTAAAGTACTTGGATAATTTCCAAATGAAAGTGCCTCAAATATTAACAGATGATCTCCCACTTTTTGCACATACCCAAGTCTTAATATACATGCTGTATTGTATTCTGGTCTGTTGTTTACTGAGAAGCCAAATGTTATTTGTGACCGCACCAAACCCGGCTTGGTGAAGACTAAGGTACTTACCTGTAATACCTCTCATATCAGCATTTTTTTGTATTTCAAAAAACCTCATGCTTTCATGTTTTGTATTTTTAGATGGACCTAATAATCATGTCCGACAACGGCTTGGTTTCTTCTACGAACGTTTTGAATTTAACTGACCAACTGCAGACAAAGAAAATGAAGAAAAAGGAAGCAGAGCAAGTCCTCCAGAGCTTTGTGCAAGATAAATGGCTCATTGAAGTGAGTGCCATATTGCAGTACCTTCCCTTTTGTTTTGATTTTAGGTCTTGGCTATATAGCGCATGCGCTGTCTCGAAGAAACGTATAGTGTTCTCTGTGGTCTTCATCGTCGCTCTCAAATCCTTTGTCCCCATTTGTCTATGGCATGAATGTATCATGCCTCTCCTGTGCTTGGCCCTCCCTCCAAAGCATGGACCAAGTACATGTAAACATCCACTGATCCTATTTTCGGAACTAATTTTTTTCTTTATCATGAAGCACTCCATACAGTGCTCGTTTCTTCAGTTCACTCGTTCGGTCCTCTTATCTTTTTTTTCAAATGCAGTTTTATATAGCGCGAACAACTTCCGAATCTATTATTAAAGTCCTTTACACAAGAACACGTTTGTTTTTGTGGGAACAGGAAGATAAAATGATTTGCCCCAAATCACAGTATGTTGTGCTGACTCTGAAACAGCGCTTTATGTGAGCGACAGTTATCTTACATAAGGACACATTTGTTTTTGTAGGAACATAAGTGATTTGTCCAAGATCACAGGATATTGTGGCAACACCTTGGCTTAAAGCCTGTTTCCCAGCTCCATAGTCAGCAGCTCTGGCCCAACGCCGCATTCTCTCCCCCCGGCCTGATCCTCTTTTCACTTTTTAAAAAACGTGTAAAAATGATCACTTTGAGGGAGTACGTCTGTGTTGAGCTATAATGTGCAGTATTAATAACAAAGTTTCCATATGTTAAAGAAAATACGCTCTTCGAGTATTTTATAAACCCTATTCTATTTTACGTGATGTGTGTTGGATGATCTACATTGCAAACTCTTTCAAAGGTTTGCACGGGCTGTTGGCTCACCCATTTCAAACCATGGTATCTAGAACTCCCGCTGTTTAGAGCCCCTATCTCTGCAGCCATTAGCCCCTGGAGGTAAACCGCGTTCATGTTGAAACTTTTTTCACGCATGGAATCACAACGCTACGACTGCGTTATGATTCCGCATACCACTACTCTGCAAGTCGGAATCCATGCGGGGAAAAAGACTGCGGGACAAAGCAATATATTCGCCCCTGGAGCTACTCAGGAGCCAGGAATTGGGTTTTGGCAAACATCATTAACTTCAACACAGAGCATTACTATGCAAGAATTTGAGGAATACTTTTCCATCTGGATATATTTAGTATAAGCAGGCAGCGAAGGCGCTGGTTGGTCTTGGCTGATGGCATTTGATACAAGTCTAATTTATTTAATTTTTTGGAATATCAAATCAGCTGGATTGCGTGATGTATAAAGTGTTGACACTGAACTGGTTAATCCAAGCCACCACCTTCCCTAGATGGGCTGCTCTAAGTGTTGCCAAGCAACACCTGTGCCTGTTTTTGTGAAACCTTACACTCTGAAGTTTTGGGCTTTGTGTGAGCTTCTGTAAAGCGCTGTGGTAGCTTCGGAACACTAAAATATGAGCCATGAGAAGCAGACGTATGGATCCTATCTTGTCCCATCTCCGTTCTTTGAAAGCTGCTGTTTGAGACTCTCCTCCCATTGTCGTCTTACTCCCTCCTGCACCCCTTCGTCTGCTTGCCCCATACCTCTCCCACCATCATGGGGTGTTTGCTCCTTTCCTCCTGCTGCCCTTCGTCTTGTTTAAACCGGCAATTATGTTTTTCCCTAATTGTCAGCCAACTGTGGTGACGCAGTACCAGTTTTGTTGTCATAATCTACTGCATGAACTTCCGTCTGTGAAAACATATTTCGACATTACCTCCGTCCGAACATGTGCCTCTTCCCTGTTGTCACATTTTTGGTATGGGTTATAGGCGAAAGGCATGCAGTCAACAAAAATACGCCATAATTGTTGTCCAGCATTCTCTGTAAAGCCAAGTTTACGATCACAAGACTGGCATTGAGGGTTCTTCTGCGGCAAGTGGCACTGAGCCTCTCCTCAACAAGAAAGAAAACTCCCACGCTTTTCCCAACAAACCTTTACATCAGTCTGCACCTGTACAGCTCGGCACTCTCCCCCTTTTTCAGAACAGTGTCACAGTAGATTAAATGATGCTGGCGCCGTCATTGTGCAGCACACCATTCTACATCTGGTCTGGCTATTCTGCAAAATGGTATGAAAGTGTGTATTGGAATTTTTAAAAATGCTCAAACATTTTTGGGGAAAAGAGACCGTAGCAAGCGTAAACGATTTGGACACCTATAGTGAATTTTATGGGATTTATAGCCTCTTTAAATGGTTTTCAACTTCACATAATTAAACGCTACTCAATATCACATAAATACACCCCACATAAATCCACTCTATGCCACATAGCAACAATCCACATAAAAACACTCTACACTATGCCACATAATTCCCCTCAACATAATTTCACTCGGCGCCACACAGTTCCATTCCACACAATTCAACCTCACACATTTCCATTCAACACCACATAATTCCACAACAAACCACACAATTCTACTCCACAACTCAATTCCACTACACTCCATATATATCCAATCCACACCACAGTTCCACATCCTGCCACAAAATTCAACACTATACCACATAATTCTACTCCACTACATGCCGTTCCCCAACACAAACTACCACTCCACATAATTATGCTCCATTTCACCTATTACCACTCCACATAATTCCAATACACTCAACACCACAGAATTACTATCCACATATTTGCACTGCACACCATGCCACACAATTTCACAACCAACAATTCCAATCCAAGCCACATAATTCCACTTCACACCACATACATTCACTCCATAACACATGGCTAAAAGACATTGTCATGGACAACGCCAATAGCTCTCGAATTACCGAGACCTATTGGCTTTGCCAATGCTTGTGGTGTTTGCGGAAGGTGTCAGGCTGAGACTATCGGAAACAGCAGCTCTTCATTTACAAACTGGGGGTCAAAGCACAGGAAGCAGAAGAGGAGGTTATTGTTTCCTGTCAGCTGCATGTATTGACTGAAATCGCACACAGCACAGAAGGTCCAATTGTCTGAGACCCAGGAGGCTGTCTGGGTCTACCATTATTTTCTAGCTGTTTAGCAGTATATGGTGGTTTTTAGATCGAACCTAGCGCATCGCGCATGCGCTTCCCTAGGAGAGGGCCTCTTGGATTCACTCCATAAACTTGTGCGTGTCCCACGGCCTCCAGCTTGCGGGAGCTAGAAGGTGTGCACATGGTGCAATCTGTTCTGGATCATGTTTCCTTTCACAGCTGCTTTACATTGCTCCTGCCAGGTGGTGGCTCCAGGCAGGGTTTTGTTTTGCGTCCATGTCGTAGCCTAAGTGAACCTCCCTACTCTGTAGGGTTAAGGGGTGGCTTCTGTCCGGTCCAAAGCTCTTCGGCTCAGCTTCGGCATACTCTGACAGCGTCGGTTTGTCCGGAATGACCCCTGCCCATCGCCTGCGGGTCCAGGGGAGGCCACCTCCTGCTCTGACTCGAGCATTGGAACCTTGTAGTATTCTCAATAAAACGTTTTACATTCATGCAGAAGTGTAAAAAATACAACATAGTAAGATTCATTTTAAACATCAAATAGCTTTAAAAAATCATTGAAAAGACAAACCTAGAACAGTTACTGACTTTAATTTATGTTAAAATATCACAGCTGCTTTGAGAATAACAACCAGCCTGCTCTGTGTGTTCGCCTGCACAGGACTTTTGGAAGCTCTGTCTGCGGCAGCTTTGGACGTCCATAACTGAGCCCCTGTAACAGGTCAGCTTGTGTTTGGGGTTCAGTGGCGGTTTGGGAGGTGTTATCTGCTCTTGGGGTGAGTCTGGGCCCTTAGAGGCAGGTGTGTCTGCGACGAGGCTCGGGTAGAGATTAGTGGAACTGAGGGGGCGGGGTGTGTTTCAATATGTAGGTGCTGTCATGCTCCTAGAAGCCGCTGTGCACCGTGCGTCCTGCCCTCTCAGGATTGAGCCCAGTAAGATAATTCGGTGAGTCAGTGCACCTGTGAGTGGTAGTTCTAAACCCAGTAGGGCCGACCCAGACTTTCATCTCCCAAAGGTAATCAGAAGCTGGAAGGTCGCGGTTGGAGTTCTTTTTATGCGTTCCTTAAGTTGGAAAAGTCAAACAAAAACGTCCTCCGTTGTGATGTGCCTAGAAATACATTCCTTGAAGGAACCTCCTTCAGGATGCATCAGGGCAGTGTGGGTTCCTACATCCACCAAGCACGAAAATACGAACTTCATCGCCAGCGAGGTTAATGTGCTTCAAAGCAGCCCAACTGCGTCCCACGGACAACCCCAGAAGTGGACGAAACGTGTTGGTGATTGTTGAGCACCTTTGAAAGAAACCCACCTTGGCAGTGACTTTGGGGCATATCATCAAGGACAGGCGATACATTATCGCCGCTTTTACCGGCAGGAAACTGCCGATAAAGCGGCGATAATGGCCTTGATAATATGCTCTATGAATTCCAATCGAAACCCATGTTAGATGTGAACACATCTAACATGGGCTTCGATTGGTCTTCGATCCTGCCGATAAAAGCGGCGATAATGCATCGCCTGTCCTTGATAATATGCCCCTTTGTTCCTTCTAAAGGATGCTTGGACGGCAAAAAGGCCTTAGAAAATGAGTCTGATCTCGGGGGGAGCCAGTTACAGTGACCTTTGCCCCCAGAGAGAGGGTGAACAGGTTGGTAGCCTGAACCTCCCCTTGCAGACTCCCGACCTTAAGGCTGGCCCTCTTGAAGATCATTCTGCGTTGCCCGGAGGAGGCCAGTGCAGGGACCTTTTTTGCGTGCGAGATGTAGTCTCATATGCGATGGCTGTGGAATTCTAAACCACTGCAGTTTAATATCAGTCCATACATAGCTGCATTTATGTATTGAAATATATACGTTTAATCGGGTTTAAAAACATACTGCTTTGCCTTTTTTTTATCTATTCAAAATGTAATCAACTATCCATATTTCACAATTGATTACATAATCAACAAGAAGGAGGGACTTAAGGGATTTTTATAGAGGTCCAGCATACATGCCCTGTCAAGCAGTGGAGAAAAGGGTATGCAGTTCCTCGGGTAGGATAGAGAGAGAA
The DNA here is from genome assembly GCF_964263255.1 of Lissotriton vulgaris. Classification (NCBI taxonomy): domain Eukaryota; kingdom Metazoa; phylum Chordata; class Amphibia; order Caudata; family Salamandridae; genus Lissotriton; species Lissotriton vulgaris. The sequence continues at coordinate 95,179,739 of NC_141698.1, forward strand.
AAGAAGAAACAAAACAGAACCGGCTTCTCACAAGATTAGTCAGACTCGCAAAAGAAGAGGAAGGGCAATCCTCTCGTCGGAGCTAGGGTACTCACACACCCAGCAATCTAGGTGTCATGCTTAATCATATGGACCTGCTCCTCGTCAGGTCGGCGCTGCAATACCTGACGGACACCCATTAAAGGGTTCTTTAGGGGAGATCTTTTGTTCCTGGCTGTATGGTGCAGTGCGTGTGAGGGGCCTAGTTGTGTAGATATAGGTAAATGAAGGTGGTTTAAAACAGGTTGGATAGTCCAAAATAGGATTATTATTCACACTGGCTAACCACCTGATTAAAAACAAAATAAGAGTGGCAGCTTGCTGATGTAAGTGTTCAGTTCAGCTATGCTCAACTCTGACGGTCTAAGTGTGTCTTTTCTCTCTCTATCCTACCCGAGGAACTGCATACCCTTTTCTCCCACAATTGATTTCATAAATGCAGTTCTAAAACAATATGAATTATACTTTCGTTTGAAACATTTACAAGTGGGAATCACCTTTTAATGGTTTTTTATCCCCCCGCATTTTTGTGGCAGTTTTGGATGAATTGTGCAGCAGAAAACGAAAATTGTTTGGCAAATGCAGGGATCGGTCAGTGGTATTTTTTTTAACAAACTAGCTATTTTATTGATATCGTTCGGCCCTGCTGCGAGTAGGAAAATATTATTTTGGTACAACTGCCTCGCAAATGTTTGCGATAGTTAACGTCAGTTTCCTCATTATGGGCCATATGAATGAACACATTTTCCCATAGACACAGAATGGGTAAAACCCTTTGATACATCTGGCCCTAATTCTCGAATGGCCTCGCAGTCCAAATAACCTTTGTAAAAAAAATAATCAAGAAAAGCGTATAACAATATTAAATGTTAATACTTAACCTAAGATTAGAGTCCAGATTAGTAATGTTTCATTTGCATAAATGAACTCGTCATTGAATTTTAAGAATGTTTGGGCGTGTCTAGATGAGAAAAGACAGAAACCGAAAGAGCCTTCCTGGTCGCCTCCTCCGAGAGGAGAGGACCCCTGGCGGGCTGCTGGCTCATGGGGGTGGGTGGGTGCTGGGGTGGGGTTTAGGTCCACTTCAAGATGTCATCTTTCCTGAAAAAAGGTCAAGAATTTTTAACGGAACACCCGCATGCACAGCAGACTCGACTTGAACTCTGGCCGTGTAACAAAGGGCTCTCGGGAGGTGCTGGGGGCAGGGAGCAGGCAGCGGGTTTGCAGCCGAGAGTGCTGGTAGGGTTGGGACAGAGTCCGGTTCGAGCCTGGTTAACCGCATGCTTGGGCCACATCACTCCACATTCGTCCTTTTTAAGGGTAAATAATAGAAGTGTATTTCTGCAATAACAGCGTGAGGCCTTTTTTTCACAAACCGGTGCCTTTGAAAGTCCGGAAGACCAGGAGCAGAGTCAGTTGCTGTCAGGAGGTACCGGGGCTCTTTATCTAGAAAATGTGTCTTGAATAGCGTAGACCCTACCCAAATGGGTTTCGGGGCGCTACACACGGTAAAGTCTACATTCAGCCAGCAAAGAGACCACAAAACGTAGGGCTGGCCAGCCCACAGGATACTCTCCCAGGTCAAACAGGATTACTTTAGAAGCCATCCCAGAGTTATTGGATGATCATCCAACTACTCTAAAAGTCATTTTCACATCATCAGACATCATCAAGCACTTAAAGTCATCAGCAGAGTTTAGAAACCTGAGCCTGATGATTTGAAGACGACTTAAAAATGAGTATCTGATGACTTCACAAGATGTGATTAACCCTGACGATTTCAGGATGACGTGCAAATGATTATCTAATGACTCCACAAGGTGTGGCTGTTCCTGGTGATTTGAGGATGACTTGAAACCGAGTACCTGATTACTTCACAAGATACATTGCTAATGGTGATTTTAGGATTGTTTGAAACTGACTGTCTGATTACTTGACTAGCCCCATAGTTTTCTAATTAAAAAGACTTGTTCATATTAATTTGCAGACGATTTGTTGATTGCTTCAGGAACATGTTTAACATTTTAGTTTATTTATTTTTAGAGACGTCCAACCCTATGGAAGATTTCAGAATCTCCTTTTTACTGCATAATGAGCACCATTTACACATTACTGCATTTTCAACTCAGCAAATAGTCCTACAGTGCGCGCATTAGCAGAGACTTCGATGCTCGAAGGCCTGGGTGCTATACAGATAACAAAACACAAATTCAGTTTATTTGCAAACAGTTGATTTTTATATATGCTAGCTCAAATTGTAAAGCCACCTGAATACATAGCTATCATTATTACACATAGACCTTCTCTCCTCCCTCCCTGGCTCTGCCCGCCTTGGGTTTGCCCTTCAGCCATCAAACGCCGCGAAGCCCAGGAGGCAGGAGCTGATGAGCAGTGAGGCGCTGTAGATACGCTGGAACAGGAGCTGGTGAGCAGCGAGGTGTGGTACATACCCCAGGGCAGGCTCTGGTAAGCAGTGAGGGGCTGTGGATACCCTGGGGCAGGAGCGGGTGAGCAATGAGGGGCTCTCTGCCCCAATTATTGTGCCCCCTACTGTTGTCGCCTCTGCCCTCACTCGTCTCTGTCCATCCTGTGTTCCGATACTGTCTACCCACAGTCTTCAAGTTCTGTCCTTTGTCCTCTCCCTCTCCACCCACGTTCACTTCTACCTCTCACTTTTCTGTGCTCTCTGCCGTATTCTGACTTCTCACAGTACTCTCGTACTCTCTGCCCTATCCTGACTTCTCACAGTACTCTTGTGCTCTCTGCCGTATTCTGACTTCTGACTGTACCCTCGTGCTCTCGGCCCTATCCTAACTTCTGTCAGTATTCTTGTGCTCTCTGCCCTATCCTAACTTCGGACTGTACTCTCGTGCTCTCTGCCCTATCCTGACGTCTTGCAGTACTCTTGTGCTCTCTGCTCTATCCTCACTTCTGACAGTACTCTCCTGCTCACTGCCCTTGTGCTCCCTGCCCTCTATCCTTTGTGCGCCCTCTGTTACTTGTCACATTCACTCTTACGCCATCTGTCTCCTTCAAACTCTGCCCTCTGCTCACTGCCCCCTCCTCCCTGTTCCTCCTCGTTTATTCTGCCCTCGGACTCTCTTGCATCTTCTCTCTCTGCTCACTGTGCCTGTCCTGTCTGCCCTCCCCCTGTCCTCCATGCCTGTTTTACCCTTGGGGTCTCTACCATCTCTCCTCTCTGCCTCCACCCTTTATTCCCTCAGGGTTCACTGTGCACTGTCCCTTCACGTGCTCTCTGCCTCTAATTACTGTCCCTGTCCTGTCTGCCCTGCCCCTGTCCTCCGTGCCAGTTCTACCCTCGGGGTCGGTCCCACCTCTCCCTTCTGCCCCTTGGCTCTCAGCCTTGACCATTTATACCCTCTGGGTTCACTGTACATTGTCCCATCACGTGCTCTCTGCCTCTGCTCACCGTCCCTGTCCTGTCTACCCTCCCCCTGTTCTCTGCGCCTGTTCAACCCCTGGGGCCTCTTTCACCTCTCCTCTATGCCCCACGGCTCTCTGCCTCTACCCTTTATAAACATCTCTCATATCTGCCTCTACCCTTTATACCCTCAGGGTTCATTGTGCACTGTCCTGTCCCTCACATGCTCTCTGCCGCCTGCACTTTCTGTCACATTCACCTTCACGCTGCCCTAGGTTTCTGCTTCCTTTCCTCCCTTCTCTCTGGCGCCAGTGGCCCTTTGGGGCCCCAGTGCATATTTTCCTCATCCGCAGAGTTTCACCCTCAGCAAAAGAGAGAACAAGCATTTTCAATACAATAGGTCTCGCATTTATGCGAGTTTGAGCTATTGACTTTGTAAATGATAATGCCTTTTTTATGTTTTAAAAACAAAAATAAAAGGCATTGTCGTTTGCAATGTCAATAGCTCAAACTCATATAAATGCGAGACCTGTTGCATTGCCGATGCTTGTTTAAAAATCGGGGCAGGTGCACGAAACAGACAATTTATAGCACTTCCTAACCTTCAAACGGGTGGTATAACTTATCTCAGCACAGTGGGGAGCAATGATGACGGGAACTGCATTTATCCAATAAGAAAGGTTGTCAATTTGAATGTATACAGAAACAGGCGAAAAAATTAAGCTGATTGGGAGAAGAGTCTCTTTTTTTTCTCCGTTCTTCGTTCTCCTTTTGTTTCTTTTTTTTCTTCTTTTCTTTTTATGTGAATCGCTCACTTTTCTTCCCGAGGCAGAAATGCGATAATTTTTAAGGAGTGAAGGGAAGAGTCTGTGTGTGATGCTGCGACGGGGGGGGGGGGGGGGGGGGGCAATGGGTGTGTGAACATGTACAGCCTCGCCCTCGGGAAAAACAGAGGGGTACGGTCTGAGGAGAGAACTATGTTGAGTTGCCCTTTGAGGGAGAGAACAAGTCATATACCACCGTGCCTAAAAATGCATTAATTTTTCGTTTTCCCTAGCGCTGACCGGGCCATTTCAAGCGTCTGAGCGCTGTAAAAGTTTATAACAAGTTATTGAGCATATCGTCATAAACATATAGCAGCAATCATACATCGTTAAAGTGTGTATTTTACTATAAATAGTTACTAATATTAATACTAATTACCACTGAATTTCGGAGCTCAGGCCGGAGTTCTTGGCTGCATAAATGCCCCAGCCCCTCCAGCCTCAGAGCAGCACACAGCGCTACATTTGGGCTCGTTTTGGTAGGATTCTGGCAACCATACCGCAGCAGTCCCTAGCTGGACCGGAAGCGGAAGTTAAGTTGTACAGTCCGTGGCCGCGGAGAGAGAAGAGTAACGTGTTTCTGCATCGGAGTGTGTTTAGAATGGATCGGGCTCAGAGGGAAAGAGAAACCATTGCTGCATTTAGGTGGTATTTTTGAGGTGGGGTTGGGGATGCGAGAGAGACGTGGGAATTGGAAGTAAGGTGGGTGTGATTTCCCGCCGCCTCCACTTTTGGGTGATCTGCAAGTGCCGCGCTTTTATTTAAAAGGCGGGAGCCCGCGCCTTTCTTTATTGTGCATCACTGTAATTTAGTGCTTTATGTGAGAGAGCTGGAGGTAGGATTCCGCCTCTCAGGGAACTTAACGGTGTGTGGTGTCTTTGCTGAGATATGAGGATAGGATCCCGTAATTTTGGGATGACGCTGGACATTAAATGTGGGAATTTAATATTGGCAGTGTTTCTGAGCCCTCTTCGCAACATCGGTACAGATACATTTTGTACTCTATTTACAAAAGCATGAGTGGTAGAGAATGGATGTGGGATTTTGGTATGGTCTAATGGTCACATCTGCTGACTTTCAAACGGAGGGCCCGACATGGAGTCCCAGCGTCGGACATGGAGTCCTAGCGTCGGCTCCTGTGATTCTGGGCAAATAACTTAATAGTTGCGAACCAAGTTGTGCTTGAGGTACTTCTGCATAAAATTTGCTAAGATCGGATGAGCTGTTTTAGTTGCCCATTAAAACCTGACGATTGGCTGGCTCATAACACGAAGAAGACAGCTTCTGACGAGTCTTCTCAAAGGGGATTTCCAGGCTTTTGGGAGAATATGGCGCCCCAAATAAACCCCTGCAAAGTATTTTAAAGAGCATTAATCAACCTTTAACGTCGTCATTCCACAGCCGTTTGTCTGTCATTTTATGTATTTTACCTTATTAGTTAATTTGCTCAGGGAAAAAATATGAAAACGTCATAATTCTCTCTTCCTATTTTTCCTTTCCTGGTGACGTTTTTATATTTTTTCCCTGAGACAGTTAACTAATAATGTAAAACATATTATTCATGGCAGAGAACCCTGTCACAGGGAATGAATCTCGATTGTGTGTCTGGCAACAGAGTGATGCATTAGGTGAAGCCTAGTAATGATCTAGGCCTGTCCTCCCTGAATTTTATTTTATTTCTACACATACATATTATAAAACGGAGGCATACGTCCTTTCTCCATCTCCACGCTATTTTTTATTCTTCCTTCCAATTTCCCCATGCTCCTTTCCAATGTTCCAGTCTTTCGTGCTCTGTTCTATGTGCTCTTTCTTTCAACTCTCCCCTCTGAAACTACTTTTCACCTTTCTTGCCCACTTTACTTTTTCTCCCTTTTCACGCTTCCTCTTGGGGTCTGCTGTTTCCCTTTCATTCCCTTTCCACTTTTAATTATCTTCATCCTCCCAATTTCTGCTGTTACCAGTTCTCTTCAATCTTCTCATTCCTTCTGTACCCTGTCTTTGGCTACCGCTCTGATATCTTCTCCTTCCTACCGCTCCCATTTATGTTTTTATATCTTGCAGAGGCAACGCGTGCGCTGTCTCTGCGAGAAATCTTGTATTCAGAATATTGGCTTTGAACTACACCTATTTTTAAGGACTTTCCTTATTACATGTAATGTTACTTAGACAGTTTGTGGCACTATTTGTTCCTTTAAGCTAGAACACTCGAGACCAGTACTTGTAGCTTACCACCACTCTGTTTTACACCAGTCACTCTGCTTTACTCTACTCTACACAACTCCACCCAACTGCATTCGGCACAATGTCATCCCACTCTACACAACTACACTACTTCATCCAGCACCAAACAACGCAACGCAACCCACTACTCTACACAATACGCCTCCGCTCTATGCAACACTAATTCAACCAACTGCACTCCACACAATGCTTCACAACTGCACTCCAATTTACTCCACTCTGAGCCATACAGCACCACTCAATACAACGCCAATCCATACAGCCACACCACGCAACATAATTACATTTCCACATAATACCATTCAACACCACATAATTCAACTCCACCTAATTTCACACTTCTCATTACCACATAAATCCACTCTATACCACATAACAATCCACATAAAACACTCCACATAATTGCACTCAGCTTAATTTCACTATATCACACTGTTCCATGCCACACTATTCAACTCTACTCACATCCATTCTACACTCGATAATTTAAAAAAAAACATTATTCCACCACAACACAATTCCACTACACAAAACATACATCCATAACACATAGGTAGGAAAGATTTACAACGCCAATAGTTCTAACTCTTTCTCGTTTTTTTTAACACGCATCTGAATCTTAGCTCCTACCTAATTCCTCTTTTTTGCCACCAAACAGGTAAAGCTTTCCATATTGTCACCGACTCTTAAGAATGCCACCACTTGCAGTAAAGTTAGATAATGGCTGTAGTGGACTGGCCCACTGTCCTGTCCCAAGCTGTATGCTGCAGTGGATGGATGAAAATGCGAATTACACAATAATAGACCAATAGATGAAACGGGTTGGCTGAAAGGCTCTGTAGCAAAGTGTTAATGTGTGTGTGTGTGTGTATATATATATATATATATATATATATATATATATATATATACACACACACACACACACACACAGGATCTTCACTTCATCGGTGAGAATAAGCGAGCCACTCCGGTTGTAAGGGTGCAGGTTCTCGGTTTTAATGGCACAACAAAAGATAAGTTTTGACCTCTCTCGGGGGTCTTGGTCACATATGTAATTTTAATACATTCTAAATGTCTTGTCCAGGGTTCTTCAAAATCAGTCATGGAGGGCTGGAACAATGCCAGATTTGTAATATAACTACATGTATCTAAATGGGGGGGGGGGGGGGGGGTGCAAAAAAATATAGCATGGATCTTGCCTTCTAGTACAGACTTTGAAGAACCCTGGTCTTGGGTAATGCCCGCAAAAGAATATAACTGATTCAGGTAGGCTCCTTGCCTTGTATTGAAATCACATTTGGTGGCAGGGAGTCCTGTTAGTGTCAAGGGTGCCATTCAAAATGCAAATAATTCTGCTGTAGGGTACCATATGGGGATTTCTTACATTTAATGTCTATCACCCAAGTATACATTTTTTATACTATACTTCCTTCTTTTAAGAGCAATGTCTTGCAGTTGTTACTATTACACTCTTTTATCTTTCTCAATGTTCCAATCTCAGGATGATTGACTGAGTTTGCTCTAAAACTCAATGCCAATCCACATCACTCTACGCTTCGCCATTCTATTCGATAACACCACTCTACTCTTCCACTCTGACACCAACACTCTGCTACCACTGTTCTCAATGCCCCTCTACTCACAACTTAAGCCCACTGCATTTCATGCCAATGTATTCTACGCCACTCTACTATATAACACTGCAGCCTACAACAGTCTACTCTGCACTTTCTGCCAATGAACTCTACGATACTGCACTCTTGCGGCCACATGCATCGTTGTAAGGTTTTGCGATTCCTTATTTGCGATTTTTAGGGAATTGCAAATAAGGAATCGCAAAATGGGATGCATGATTTTAATCGCATAATATTTGCGATTCGGTAAAAATTGAAATTTTTACCGAATCGCAAATATTATGCGAATTCTAAATTGCAATTTCGCAATTCCCATTGATTCCTATGGGCCAAAAGGCCCGCAGGAATCAATGGGAAGTCATTGACATTTTGTGAATTTCAATTGGCGATTCGCAAAATGTTAATGCATTCCATGGGTGCAGGGGGGGGGGGTCCAAAGGGCCCCCCCCCTGCACCCTGAAATGTATTTTAAAGTGCATGTTTCACACACACATGTCCTAAGGACATGTGTGCCTGTAACATGACAGTGTTTAAAATGCTATTTTGAGCATATTAATACTTTTTCGCAAATTACCACGAGGTTCACCCATGTGGTAATTTGCACCCCCTAATTTCGAATTCGCAATTTAGAAAACAATCATGCATTGCTTTTAAGGAATCGCAAATTTGCGATTCCTTAAAAGCAATCGCATTTTTGGAAATCGCTAAAAATAGCGAATTTCACAAAAATGCATGATGCATCCCAAAAACTTATTTAGGAATCGCAAACGGCCGAATTTACCGATTCGCACCGTTTGCACTTCCTAAATAGGTTGATGCATGTGGCCGTAAGTCTCACCACTCTTTTCTGCACCACTATTCTGATCTGTGCTGCTGCACTCCACTGTACTCAGACGCTCTGCAAGACTGCACTCTACTCCAATGAACTCAATGCCACGCTACTCTCCACTAAACACCAAATATTGCTATATTTTATTACTAAACAGGCAGTCACACGTGCAGTTATCTAGCAAGCACTAGGGCCACGATTTCAATAGTGCAGCAGGTGCATTGTCATCAGGACCAAAAGCTCCAGGCACCCTACTAAACACCAAGTATTGCTATATGTTATTCCTAAACAGGCAACCACAAGTGCAGTTAGCTTGCAGGCAACAGGGTCATCATTTCAATGGTGCAGCAGGTGCAGTGACACCGGGTTCCAAAGCTCTAGGAACCCCTCCAAACACCAAATATTGCAATATTTGACTACTAAACAGGCAGTCACAAGTGCAGCTACCTTACCGGCAATAGGGTCATGATTTAAATGGTGCAGCAGGTCCAGTGGCACGGGCCTAAAAGTTGTCAGAACTCCTCTAACATCAAATATTGCTATGTTTAACTACTAAAGAAGCAGTCACAAGTGATGTTACCTTGCAGCCATTAGGGGCATGATTTGAATGGTGCAGCAGTGCAGTGGCACCGGGCCAAAAGTTGTCAGAACTTTACTAAACACATAATATTGCTATTACATCAATTAATTCTGTTATTTCCCTCTTTGAAAAGTTTGCTATTGCTTACCAGCACTAAACCACTAGTAACGGTACAGTATTTTGCCTTTTTGTACATAAATGAGTCATAACACTTTAACAGTTTCTGTAACTCATATTGAACAACTACTCAGCAACCTACAACTCACAACAAAATACCAGCCTATTATTGATCACATAGGTGAAACCTAATGCGTTTACCAATGCTTGTTGGAGTAATCTGTTCCCCAAACAAACTACAAAACTACTGATTTCCTAACTTCTTGTGTATGGCAAAGGTTTACACATTACTCTTCCAGATATATTAACAATACATCCGCATATTGAAATAGTCATGCTGTAAGTAATACAGCCAGAACCAATCCTAAGGTAATACATCCCCATCATGAAGTCATGTGTGTGTGTGTGTGTGTGTATATATATATGTATATGTGATATATACAGGCCAGACTTAAAATAAAGCTATGAGTCAGGTAGGCTCCTTGCCTTGTATTGAAGTCACATTTTGAGACAAGGAGTCCTATTAGTGTCGAGGGTGCTGTTCTCACTGCAAATGATTCTACAGTGAAGTTAGGGTACCATATGGTGATTTTTCCTACATTAAAGGTCTGCTATCACCAAACTATGATTCATTTTTTATACTATACCTCCATCTTTTAAGTGCTATATCTTACAGTTGTTGCTATTACACGCTTTCCTATTTCTCCATTTACCAGTCTCAGAAGGATGGTAAACTAAGTTCTCTACAACTCTATGCCACTGCACCTCACTCTACTCTCTGCCCCTCCACAACACTATATTTTGCCAGTATACTCGATAATACCACTTTGTGTCACCACTTGACTTCACCACTCTGCTACCACTACTCTCAACGCCTCTCTAGGCCCCTGGACTTCTTGCCAATGTATTTTACGCCAATCTACCATATACCACTTCACTCTGACAGTCTACTCTGCCACACTGCACTCTCTGCCACTGAACTCTACGCCACTGCAATCTAAGCTGCACCACTATTTTACTCTGTGCTCCTGCACTCTTGATTCTCAGCTCTACAAGACTGCATTCTATGAAACTGAATGCCACGCTACTCTGCACGACTGCAGTCTAAG